>NC_060130.1:62764057-64184472 GCF_021461395.2 Schistocerca americana
TTTCGCCTATTGAAGAGGCATTTGGCTACCTTAAGAGAGTCATAGTTACTCCTGCCAGTTTCTCTCCGTTAAACCACAGTCACATCTACAATATTCCTCTGCCCCTTTCACCAGACGCGATACGCCATTATTTGTCGACATTATGACTTTCACAGTACTCCTGCCAGGGGCTCCTCCGGTTTACCAATGTATTTCGCCTGATGACGAGGCATTTGGCTACCTTAAGAGAGTCATAGTTACTCCTGTCAGTTGCTCCCCGTTTTACCACGGTCACATTTTCAATCTTATTCTGGCCAGTTCACCTGAAGCGATACGCCATTATCAGTCAACCTAAAGAATATCACAGTACTCCTGCCGGGAGCTTCTCGAGTTTGCCGATGTATTTCGCCTGTTGACGAGGCATTTGGATACCTTAAGAGAGTCATAGTTTCCCCTTGCTGTTGCTCCCCATTTTACAATAGGCACATCTACAAGCTTACTCTGGCCAATTCTCCTGAAGCGATACGCTAATATCTGTTGACATAAAGACTTTCACAGTACTCCTGCCGGGAGCTTCTCGACTTTACCGATGTATTTCGCCTATTGAAGAGGCATTTGGCTACCTTAAGAGAGTCATAGTTACTCCTGCCAGTTTCTCTCCGTTAAACCACAGTCACATCTACAATATTCCTCTGCCCCTTTCACCAGACGCGATACGCCATTATTTGTCGACATTATGACTTTCACAGTACTCCTGCTAGGGGCTCCTCCAGTTTACCAATGTATTTCGCCTGTTGACGAGGCATTTGGCTACCTTAAGAGAGTCATAGTTACTCCTGTCAGTTGCTCCCCGTTTTACCACGGTCACATTTTCAATCTTATTCTGGCCAGTTCACCTGAGGCGATACGCCATTATCAGTCAACCTAAAGAATTTCACAGTACTCCTGCCGGGAGCTTCTCGAGTTTGCCGATGTATTTCGCCTGTTGACGAGGCATTTGGATACCTTAAGAGAGTCATAGTTTCCCCTTGCTGTTGCTCCCCATTTTACAATAGGCACATCTACAAGCTTACTCTGGCCAATTCTCCTGAAGCGATACGCTAATATCTGTTGACATAAAGACTTTCACAGTACTCCTGCCGGGAGCTTCTCGACTTTACCGATGTATTTCGCCTATTGAAGAGGCATTTGGCTACCTTAAGAGATTCATAGTTACTCCTGCCAGTTTCTCTCCGTTAAACCACAGTCACATCTACAATATTCCTCTGCCCCTTTCACCAGACGCGATACGCCATTATTTGTCGACATTATGACTTTCACAGTACTCCTGCTAGGGGCTCCTCCAGTTTACCAATGTATTTCGCCTGTTGACGAGGCATTTGGCTACCTTAAGAGAGTCATAGTTACTCCTGTCAGTTGCTCCCCGTTTTACCACGGTCACATTTTCAATCTTATTCTGGCCAGTTCACCTGAAGCGATACGCCATTATCAGTCAACCTAAAGAATATCACATTACTCCTGCCGGGAGCTTCTCGAGTTTGCCGATGTATTTCTCCTGTTGACGAGGCATTTGGATACCTTAAGAGAGTCATAGTTTCCCCTTGCTGGTTCTCCCCATTTTACAACAGGCACATCTACGAGCTTACTCTGGCCAATTCTCCTGAAGCGATACGCTAATATCTGTTGACATAAAGACTTTCACAGTACACCTGCCGGGAGCTTCTCGACTTTACCGATGTATTTCGCCTATTGAAGAGGCATTTGGCTACCTTAAGAGAGTCATAGTTACTCCTGCCAGTTTCTCTCCGTTAAACCACAGTCACATCTACAATATTCCTCTGCCCCTTTCACCAGACGCGATACGCCATTATTTGTCGACATTATGACTTTCACAGTACTCCTGCTAGGGGCTCCTCCGGTTTACCAATGTATTTCGCCTGTTGACGAGGCATTTGGCTACCTTAAGAGAGTCATAGTTACTCCTGTCAGTTGCTCCCCGTTTTACCACGGTCACATTTTCAATCTTATTCTGGCCAGTTCACCTGAAGCGATACGCCATTATCAGTCAACCTAAAGAATATCACATTACTCCTGCCGGGAGCTTCTCGAGTTTGCCGATGTATTTCTCCTGTTGACGAGGCATTTGGATACCTTAAGAGAGTCATAGTTTCCCCTTGCTGGTTCTCCCCATTTTACAACAGGCACATCTACAAGCTTACTCTGGCCAATTCTCCTGAAGCGATACGCTAATATCTGTTGACATAAAGACTTTCACAGTACTCCTGCCGGGAGCTTCTCGACTTTACCGATGTATTTCGCCTATTGAAGAGGCATTTGGCTACCTTAAGAGAGTCATAGTTACTCCTGCCAGTTTCTCTCCGTTAAACCACAGTCACATCTACAATATTCCTCTGCCCCTTTCACCAGACGCGATACGCCATTATTTGTCGACATTATGACTTTCACAGTACTCCTGCTAGGGGCTCCTCCGGTTTACCAATGTATTTCGCCTGTTGACGAGGCATTTGGCTACCTTAGGAGAGTCATAGTTACTCCTGTCAGTTGCTCCCCGTTTTACCACGGTCACATTTTCAATCTTATTCTGGCCAGTTCACCTGAAGCGATACGCCATTATCAGTCAACCTAAAGAATATCACATTACTCCTGCCGGGAGCTTCTCGAGTTTGCCGATGTATTTCTCCTGTTGACGAGGCATTTGGATACCTTAAGAGAGTCATAGTTTCCCCTTGCTGGTTCTCCCCATTTTACAACAGGCACATCTACAAGCTTACTCTGGCCAATTCTCCTGAAGCGATACGCTAATATCTGTTGACATAAAGACTTTCACAGTACACCTGCCGGGAGCTTCTCGACTTTACCGATGTATTTCGCCTATTGAAGAGGCATTTGGCTACCTTAAGAGAGTCATAGTTACTCCTGCCAGTTTCTCTCCGTTAAACCACAGTCACATCTACAATATTCCTCTGCCCCTTTCACCAGACGCGATACGCCATTATTTGTCGACATTATGACTTTCACAGTACTCCTGCTAGGGGCTCCTCCGGTTTACCAATGTATTTCGCCTGTTGACGAGGCATTTGGCTACCTTAAGAGAGTCATAGTTACTCCTGTCAGTTGCTCCCCGTTTTACCACGGTCACATTTTCAATCTTATTCTGGCCAGTTCACCTGAAGCGATACGCCATTATCAGTCAACCTAAAGAATATCACAGTACTCCTGCCGGGAGCTTCTCGAGTTTGCCGATGTATTTCGCCTGTTGACGAGGCATTTGGATACCTTAAGAGAGTCATAGTTTCCCCTTGCTGTTGCTCCCCATTTTACAATAGGCACATCTACAAGCTTACTCTGGCCAATTCTCCTGAAGCGATACGCTAATATCTGTTGACATAAAGACTTTCACAGTACTCCTGCCGGGAGCTTCTCGAATTTACCGATGTATTTCGCCTATTGAAGAGGCATTTGGCTACCTTAAGAGAGTCATAGTTACTCCTGCCAGTTTCTCTCCGTTAAACCACAGTCACATCTACAATATTCCTCTGCCCCTTTCACCAGACGCGATACGCCATTATTTGTCGACATTATGACTTTCACAGTACTCCTGCTAGGGGCTCCTCCAGTTTACCAATGTATTTCGCCTGTTGACGAGGCATTTGGCTACCTTAAGAGAGTCATAGTTACTCCTGTCAGTTGCTCCCCGTTTTACCACGGTCACATTTTCAATCTTATTCTGGCCAGTTCACCTGAAGCGATACGCCATTATCAGTCAACCTAAAGAATATCACATTACTCCTGCCGGGAGCTTCTCGAGTTTGCCGATGTATTTCTCCTGTTGACGAGGCATTTGGATACCTTAAGAGAGTCATAGTTTCCCCATGCTGGTTCTCCCCATTTTACAACAGGCACATCTACAAGCTTACTCTGGCCAATTCTCCTGAAGCGATACGCTAATATCTGTTGACATAAAGACTTTCACAGTACTCCTGCCGGGAGCTTCTCGACTTTACCGATGTATTTCGCCTATTGAAGAGGCATTTGGCTACCTTAAGAGAGTCATAGTTACTCCTGCCAGTTTCTCTCCGTTAAACCACAGTCACATCTACAATATTCCTCTGCCCCTTTCACCAGACGCGATACGCCATTATTTGTCGACATTATGACTTTCACAGTACTCCTGCTAGGGGCTCCTCCGGTTTACCAATGTATTTCGCCTGTTGACGAGGCATTTGGCTACCTTAGGAGAGTCATAGTTACTCCTGTCAGTTGCTCCCCGTTTTACCACGGTCACATTTTCAATCTTATTCTGGCCAGTTCACCTGAAGCGATACGCCATTATCAGTCAACCTAAAGAATATCACATCACTCCTGCCGGGAGCTTCTCGAGTTTGCCGATGTATTTCTCCTGTTGACGAGGCATTTGGATACCTTAAGAGAGTCATAGTTTCCCCTTGCTGGTTCTCCCCATTTTACAACAGGCACATCTACAAGCTTACTCTGGCCAACTCTCCTGAAGCGATACGCTAATATCTGTTGACATAAAGACTTTCACAGTACTCCTGCCGGGAGCTTCTCGACTTTACCGATGTATTTCGCCTATTGAAGAGGCATTTGGCTACCTTAAGAGAGTCATAGTTACTCCTGCCAGTTTCTCTCCGTTAAACCACAGTCACATCTACAATATTCCTCTGCCCCTTTCACCAGACGCGATACGCCATTATTTGTCGACATTATGACTTTCACAGTACTCCTGCTAGGGGCTCCTCCAGTTTACCAATGTATTTCGCCTGTTGACGAGGCATTTGGCTACCTTAAGAGAGTCATAGTTACTCCTGTCAGTTGCTCCCCGTTTTACCACGGTCACATTTTCAATCTTATTCTGGCCAGTTCACCTGAAGCGATACGCCATTATCAGTCAACCTAAAGTATATCACATTACTCCTGCCGGGAGCTTCTCGAGTTTGCCGATGTATTTCTCCTGTTGACGAGGCATTTGGATACCTTAAGAGAGTCATAGTTTCCCCTTGCTGGTTCTCCCCATTTTACAACAGGCACATCTACAAGCTTACTCTGGCCACTTCTCCTGAAGCGATACGCTAATATCTGTTGACATAAAGACTTTCACAGTACTCCTGCCGGGAGCTTCTCGACTTTACCGATGTATTTCGCCTATTGAAGAGGCATTTGGCTACCTTAAGAGAGTCATAGTTACTCCTGCCAGTTTCTCTCCGTTAAACCACAGTCACATCTACAATATTCCTCTGCCCCTTTCTCCAGACGCGATACGCCATTATTTGTCGACATTATGATTTTCACAGTACTCCTGCTAGGGGCTCCTCCTGTTTACCAATGTATTTCGCCTGTTGACGAGGCATTTGGCTACCTTAAGAGAGTCATAGTTACTCCTGTCAGTTGCTCCCCGTTTTACCACGGTCACATTTTCAATCTTATTCTGGCCAGTTCACCTGAAGCGATACGCCATTATCAGTCAACCTAAAGAATATCACAGTACTCCTGCCGGGAGCATCTCGAGTTTGCCGATGTATTTCGCCTGTTGACGAGGCATTTGGATACCTTAAGAGAGTCATAGTTTCCCCTTGCTGTTGCTCCCCATTTTACAATAGGCACATCTACAAGCTTACTCTGGCCAATTCTCCTGAAGCGATACGCTAATATCTGTTGACATAAAGACTTTCACAGTACTCCTGCCGGGAGCTTCTCGACTTTACCGATGTATTTCGCCTATTGAAGAGGCATTTGGCTACCTTAAGAGAGTCATAGTTACTCCTGCCAGTTTCTCTCCGTTAAACCACAGTCACATCTACAATATTCCTCTGCCCCTTTCACCAGACGCGATACGCCATTATTTGTCGACATTATGACTTTCACAGTACTCCTGCTAGGGGCTCCTCCAGTTTACCAATGTATTTCGCCTGTTGACGAGGCATTTGGCTACCTTAAGAGAGTCATAGTTACTCCTGTCAGTTGCTCCCCGTTTTACCACGGTCACATTTTCAATCTTATTCTGGCCAGTTCACCTGAAGCGATACGCCATTATCAGTCAACCTAAAGAATATCACATTACTCCTGCCGGGAGCTTCTCGAGTTTGCCGATGTATTTCTCCTGTTGACGAGGCATTTGGATACCTTAAGAGAGTCATAGTTTCCCCTTGCTGGTTCTCCCCATTTTACAACAGGCACATCTACAAGCTTACTCTGGCCAATTCTCCTGAAGCGATACGCTAATATCTGTTGACATAAAGACTTTCACAGTACTCCTGCCGGGAGCTTCTCGACTTTACCGATGTATTTCGCCTATTGAAGAGGCATTTGGCTACCTTAAGAGAGTCATAGTTACTCCTGCCAGTTTCTCTCCGTTAAACCACAGTCACATTTACTATATTCCTCTGCCCCTTTCACCAGACGCGATACGCCATTATTTGTCGACATTATGACTTTCACAGTACTCCTGCTAGGGGCTCCTCCGGTTTACCAATGTATTTCGCCTGTTGACGAGGCATTTGGCTACCTTAAGAGAGTCATAGTTACTCCTGTCAGTTGTTCCCCGTTTTACCACGGTCACATTTTCAATCTTATTCTGGCCAGTTCACCTGAAGCGATACGCCATTATCAGTCAACCTAAAGAATATCACAGTACTCCTGCTGGGAGCTTCTCGAGTTTGCCGATGTATTTCGCCTGTTGACGAGGCATTTGGATACCTTAAGAGAGTCATAGTTTCCCCTTGCTGTTGCTCCCCATTTTACAATAGGCACATCTACAAGCTTACTCTGGCCAATTCTCCTGAAGCGATACGCTAATATCTGTTGACATAAAGACTTTCACAGTACTCCTGCCGGGAGCTTCTCGACTTTACCGATGTATTTCGCCTATTGAAGAGGCATTTGGCTACCTTAAGAGAGTCATAGTTACTCCTGCCAGTTTCTCTCCGTTAAACCACAGTCACATCTACAATATTCCTCTGCCCCTTTCACCAGATGCGATACGCCATTATTTGTCGACATTATGACTTTCACAGTACTCCTGCTAGGGGCTCCTCCAGTTTACCAATGTATTTCGCCTGTTGACGAGGCATTTGGCTACCTTAAGAGAGTCATAGTTACTCCTGTCAGTTGCTCCCCGTTTTACCACGGTCACATTTTCAATCTTATTCTGGCCAGTTCACCTGAAGCGATACGCCATTATCAGTCAACCTAAAGAATATCACATTACTCCTGCCGGGAGCTTCTCGAGTTTGCCGATGTATTTCTCCTGTTGACGAGGCATTTGGATACCTTAAGAGAGTCATAGTTTCCCCTTGCTGGTTCTCCCCATTTTACAACAGGCACATCTACAAGCTTACTCTGGCCAATTCTCCTGAAGCGATACGCTAATATCTGTTGACATAAAGACTTTCACAGTACTCCTGCCGGGAGCTTCTCGACTTTACCGATGTATTTCGCCTATTGAAGAGGCATTTGGCTACCTTAAGAGAGTCATAGTTACTCCTGCCAGTTTCTCTCCGTTAAACCACAGTCACATCTACAATATTCCTCTGCCCCTTTCACCAGACGCGATACGCCATTATTTGTCGACATTATGACTTTCACAGTACTCCTGCTAGGGGCTCCTCCGGTTTACCAATGTATTTCGCCTGTTGACGAGGCATTTGGCTACCTTAAGAGAGTCATAGTTACTCCTCTCAGTTGCTCCCCGTTTTACCACGGTCACATTTTCAATCTTATTCTGGCCAGTTCACCTGAAGCGATACGCCATTATCAGTCAACCTAAAGAATATCACAGTACTCCTGCCGGGAGCTTCTCGAGTTTGCCGATGTATTTCGCCTGTTGACGAGGCATTTGGATACCTTAAGAGAGTCATAGTTTCCCCTTGCTGTTGCTCCCCATTTTACAATAGGCACATCTACAAGCTTACTCTGGCCAATTCTCCTGAAGCGATACGCTAATATCTGTTGACATAAAGACTTTCACAGTACTCCTGCCGGGAGCTTCTCGAATTTACCGATGTATTTCGCCTATTGAAGAGGCATTTGGCTACCTTAAGAGAGTCATAGTTACTCCTGCCAGTTTCTCTCCGTTAAACCACAGTCACATCTACAATATTCCTCTGCCCCTTTCACCAGACGCGATACGCCATTATTTGTCGACATTATGACTTTCACAGTACTCCTGCTAGGGGCTCCTCCAGTTTACCAATGTATTTCGCCTGTTGACGAGGCATTTGGCTACCTTAAGAGAGTCATAGTTACTCCTGTCTGTTGCTCCCCGTTTTACCACGGTCACATTTTCAATCTTATTCTGGCCAGTTCACCTGAAGCGATACGCCATTATCAGTCAACCTAAAGAATATCACAGTACTCCTGCCGGGAGCTTCTCGAGTTTGCCGATGTATTTCGCCTGTTGACGAGGCATTTGGATACCTTAAGAGAGTCATAGTTTCCCCTTGCTGTTGCTCCCCATTTTACAATAGGCACATCTACAAGCTTACTCTGGCCAATTCTCCTGAAGCGATACGCTAATATCTGTTGACATAAAGACTTTCACAGTACTCCTGCCGGGAGCTTCTCGACTTTACCGATGTATTTCGCCTATTGATGAGGCATTTGGCTACCTTAAGAGAGTCATAGTTACTCCTGCCAGTTTCTCTCCGTTAAACCACAGTCACATCTACAATATTCCTCTGCCCCTTTCACCAGACGCGATACGCCATTATTTGTCGACATTATGACTTTCACAGTACTCCTGCTAGCTGCTCCTCCAGTTTACCAATGTATTTCGCCTGTTGACGAGGCATTTGGCTACCTTAAGAGAGTCATAGTTACTCCTGTCAGTTGCTCCCCGTTTTACCACGGTCACATTTTCAATCTTATTCTGGCCAGTTCACCTGAAGCGATACGCCATTATCAGTCAACCTATCGAATATCACAGTACTCCTGCCGGGAGCTTCTCGAGTTTGCCGATGTATTTCGCCTGTTGACGAGGCATTTGGATACCTTAAGAGAGTCATAGTTTCCCCTTGCTGTTGCTCCCCATTTTACAATAGGCACATCTACAAGCTTACTCTGGCCAATTCTCCTGAAGCGATACGCTAATATCTGTTGACATAAAGACTTTCACAGTACTCCTGCCGGGAGCTTCTCGACTTTACCGATGTATTTCGCCTATTGAAGAGGCATTTGGCTACCTTAAGAGAGTCATAGTTACTCCTGCCAGTTTCTCTCCGTTAAACCACAGTCACATCTACAATATTCCTCTGCCCCTTTCACCAGACGCGATACGCCATTATTTGTCGACATTATGACTTTCACAGTACTCCTGCTAGGGGCTCCTCCGGTTTACCAATGTATTTCGCCTGTTGACGAGGCATTTGGCTACCTTAAGAGAGTCATAGTTACTCCTGTCAGTTGCTCCCCGTTTTACCACGGTCACATTTTCAATCTTATTCTGGCCAGTTCACCTGAAGCGATACGCCATTATCAGTCAACCTAAAGAATATCACAGTACTCCTGCCGGGAGCTTCTCGAGTTTGCCGATGTATTTCGCCTGTTGACGAGGCATTTGGATACCTTAAGAGAGTCATAGTTTCCCCTTGCTGTTGCTCCCCATTTTACAATAGGCACATCTACAAGCTTACTCTGGCCAATTCTCCTGAAGCGATACGCTAATATCTGTTGACATAAAGACTTTCACAGTACTCCTGCCGGGAGCTTCTCGACTTTACCGATGTATTTCGCCTATTGAAGAGGCATTTGGCTACCTTAAGAGAGTCATAGTTACTCCTGCCAGTTTCTCTCCGTTAAACCACAGTCACATCTACAATATTCCTCTGCCCCTTTCACCAGACGCGATACGCCATTATTTGTCGACATTATGACTTTCACAGTACTCCTGCTAGGGGCTCCTCCAGTTTACCAATGTATTTCGCCTGTTGACGAGGCATTTGGCTACCTTAAGAGAGTCATAGTTACTCCTGTCAGTTGCTCCCCGTTTTACCACGGTCACATTTTCAATCTTATTCTGGCCAGTTCACCTGAAGCGATACGCCATTATCAGTCAACCTAAAGAATATCACATTACTCCTGCCGGGAGCTTCTCGAGTTTGCCGATGTATTTCTCCTGTTGACGAGGCATTTGGATACCTTAAGAGAGTCATAGTTTCCCCTTGCTGGTTCTCCCCATTTTACAACAGGCACATCTACAAGCTTACTCTGGCCAATTCTCCTGAAGCGATACGCTAATATCTGTTGACATAAAGACTTTCACAGTACTTCTGCCGGGAGCTTCTCGACTTTACCGATGTATTTCGCCTATTGAAGAGGCATTTGGCTACCTTAAGAGAGTCATAGTTACTCCTGCCAGTTTCTCTCCGTTAAACCACAGTCACATCTACAATATTCCTCTGCCCCTTTCACCAGACGCGATACGCCATTATTTGTCGACATTATGACTTTCACAGTACTCCTGCTAGGGGCTCCTCCGGTTTACCAATGTATTTCGCCTGTTGACGAGGCATTTGGCTACCTTAAGAGAGTCATAGTTACTCCTGTCAGTTGCTCCCCGTTTTACCACGGTCACATTTTCAATCTTATTCTGGCCAGTTCACCTGAAGCGATACGCCATTATCAGTCAACCTAAAGAATATCACAGTACTCCTGCCGGGAGCTTCTCGAGTTTGCCGATGTATTTCGCCTGTTGACGAGGCATTTGGATACCTTAAGAGAGTCATAGTTTCCCCTTGCTGTTGCTCCCCATTTTACAATAGGCACATCTACAAGCTTACTCTGGCCAATTCTCCTGAAGCGATACGCTAATATCTGTTGACATAAAGACTTTCACAGTACTCCTGCCGGGAGCTTCTCGAATTTACCGATGTATTTCGCCTATTGAAGAGGCATTTGGCTACCTTAAGAGAGTCATAGTTACTCCTGCCAGTTTCTCTCCGTTAAACCACAGTCACATCTACAATATTCCTCTGCCCCTTTCACCAGACGCGATACGCCATTATTTGTCGACATTATGACTTTCACAGTACTCCTGCTAGGGGCTCCTCCGGTTTACCAATGTATTTCGCCTGTTGACGAGGCATTTGGCTACCTTAAGAGAGTCATAGTTACTCCTGTCTGTTGCTCCCCGTTTTACCACGGTCACATTTTCAATCTTATTCTGGCCAGTTCACCTGAAGCGATACGCCATTATCAGTCAACCTAAAGAATATCACATTACTCCTGCCGGGAGCTTCTCGAGTTTGCCGATGTATTTCTCCTGTTGACGAGGCATTTGGATACCTTAAGAGAGTCATAGTTTCCCCTTGCTGGTTCTCCCCATTTTACAACAGGCACATCTACAAGCTTACTCTGGCCAATTCTCCTGAAGCGATACGCTAATATCTGTTGACATAAAGACTTTCACAGTACTCCTGCCGGGAGCTTCTCGACTTTACCGATGTATTTCGCCTATTGAAGAGGCATTTGGCTACCTTAAGAGAGTCATAGTTACTCCTGCCAGTTTCTCTCCGTTAAACCACAGTCACATCTACAATATTCCTCTGCCCCTTTCACCAGACGCGATACGCCATTATTTGTCGACATTATGACTTTCACAGTACTCCTGCTAGGGGCTCCTCCGGTTTACCAATGTATTTCGCCTGTTGACGAGGCATTTGGCTACCTTAAGAGAGTCATAGTTACTCCTCTCAGTTGCTCCCCGTTTTACCACGGTCACATTTTCAATCTTATTCTGGCCAGTTCACCTGAAGCGATACGCCATTATCAGTCAACCTAAAGAATATCACAGTACTCCTGCCGGGAGCTTCTCGAGTTTGCCGATGTATTTCGCCTGTTGACGAGGCATTTGGATACCTTAAGAGAGTCATAGTTTCCCCTTGCTGTTGCTCCCCATTTTACAATAGGCACATCTACAAGCTTACTCTGGCCAATTCTCCTGAAGCGATACGCTAATATCTGTTGACATAAAGACTTTCACAGTACTCCTGCCGGGAGCTTCTCGAATTTACCGATGTATTTCGCCTATTGAAGAGGCATTTGGCTACCTTAAGAGAGTCATAGTTACTCCTGCCAGTTTCTCTCCGTTAAACCACAGTCACATCTACAATATTCCTCTGCCCCTTTCACCAGACGCGATACGCCATTATTTGTCGACATTATGACTTTCACAGTACTCCTGCTAGGGGCTCCTCCAGTTTACCAATGTATTTCGCCTGTTGACGAGGCATTTGGCTACCTTAAGAGAGTCATAGTTACTCCTGTCTGTTGCTCCCCGTTTTACCACGGTCACATTTTCAATCTTATTCTGGCCAGTTCACCTGAAGCGATACGCCATTATCAGTCAACCTAAAGAATATCACATTACTCCTGCCGGGAGCTTCTCGAGTTTGCCGATGTATTTCTCCTGTTGACGAGGCATTTGGATACCTTAAGAGAGTCATAGTTTCCCCTTGCTGGTTCTCCCCATTTTACAACAGGCACATCTACAAGCTTACTCTGGCCAATTCTCCTGAAGCGATACGCTAATATCTGTTGACATAAAGACTTTCACAGTACTCCTGCCGGGAGCTTCTCGACTTTACCGATGTATTTCGCCTATTGAAGAGGCATTTGGCTACCTTAAGAGAGTCATAGTTACTCCTGCCAGTTTCTCTCCGTTAAACCACAGTCACATCTACAATATTCCTCTGCCCCTTTCACCAGACGCGATACGCCATTATTTGTCGACATTATGACTTTCACAGTACTCCTGCTAGGGGCTCCTCCAGTTAACCAATGTACACTCCTGGAAATTGAAATAAGAACACCGTGAATTCATTGTCCCAGGAAGGGGAAACTTTATTGACACATTCCTGGGGTCAGATACATCACATGATCACACTGACAGAACCACAGGCACATAGACACAGGCAACAGAGCATGCACAATGCCGGCACGAGTACACTGTATATCCACCTTTCGCAGCAATGCAGGCTGCTATTCTCCCATGGAGACGATCGTAGAGATGCTGGATGTAGTCCTGTGGAACGGCTTGCCATGCCATTTCCACCTGGCGCCTCAGTTGGACCAGCGTTCGTGCTGGACGTGCAGACCGCGTGAGACGACGCTTCATCCAGTCCCAAACATGCTCAATGGGGGACAGATCCGGAGATCTTGCTGGCCAGGGTAGTTGACTTACACCTTCTAGAGCACGTTGGGTGGCACGGGATACATGCGGACGTGCATTGTCCTGTTGGAACAGCAAGTTCCCTTGCCGGTCTAGGAATGGTAGAACGATGGGTTCGATGACGGTTTGGATGTACCGTGCGCTATTCAGTGTCCCCTCGACGATCACCAGTGGTGTACGGCCAGTGTAGGAGATCGCTCCCCACACCATGATGCCGGGTGTTGGCCCTGTGTGCCTCGGTCGTATGCAGTCCTGATTGTGGCGCTCACCTGCACGGCGCCAAACACGCATACGACCATCATTGGCACCAAGGCAGAAGCGACTCTCATCGCTGAAGACGACACGTCTCCATTCGTCCTTCCATTCACGCCTGTCGCGACACCACTGGTGGCGGGCTGCACGATGTTGGGGCGTGAGCGGAAGACGGCCTAACGGTGTGCGGGACCGTAGCCCAGCTTCATGGAGACGGTTGCGAATGGTCCTCGCCGATACCCCAGGAGAAACACTGTCCCTAATTTGCTGGGAAGTGGCGGTGCGGTCCCCTACGGCACTGCGTAGGATCCTACGGTCTTGGCGTGCATCCGTGCGTCGCTGCGGTCCGGTCCCAGGTCGACGGGCACGTGCACCTTCCACCGACCACTGGCGACAACATCGATGTACTGTGGAGACCTCACGCCCCACGTGTTGAGCAATTCGGCGGTACGTCCACCCGGCCTCCCGCATGCCCACTATACGCCCTCGCTCAAAGTCCGTCAACTGCACATACGGTTCACGTCCACGCTGTCGCGGCATGCTACCAGTATTAAAGACTGCGATGGAGCTCCGTATGCCACGGCAAACTGGCTGACACTGACGGCGGCGGTGCACAAATGCTGCGCAGCTAGCGCCATTCGACGGCCAACACCGCGGTTCCTGGTGTGTCCGCTGTGCCGTGCGTGTGATCATTGCTTGTACAGCCCTCTCGCAATGTCCGGAGCAAGTATGGTGGGTTTGACACACCGGTGTCAATGTGTTCTTTTTTCCATTTCCAGGAGTGTATTTCGCCTGTTGACGAGGCATTTGGCTACCTTAAGAGAGTCATAGTTACTCCTGTCAGTTGCTCCCCGTTTTACCACGGTCACATTTTCAATCTTATTCTGGCCAGTTCACCTGAAGCGATACGCCATTATCAGTCAACCTAAAGAATATCACATTACTCCTGTCGGGAGCTTCTCGAGTTTGCCGATGTATTTCTCCTGTTGACGAGGCATTTGGATACCTTAAGAGAGTCATAGTTTCCCCTTGCTGGTTCTCCCCATTTTACAACAGGCACATCTACAAGCTTACTCTGGCCAATTCTCCTGAAGCGATACGCTAATATCTGTTGACATAAAGACTTTCACAGTACTCCTGCCGGGAGCTACTCGACTTTACCGATGTATTTCGCCTATTGAAGAGGCATTTGGCTACCTTAAGAGAGTCATAGTTACTCCTGCCAGTTTCTCTCCGTTAAACCACAGTCACATCTACAATATTCCTCTGCCCCTTTCACCAGACGCGATACGCCATTATTTGTCGACATTATGACTTTCACAGTACTCCTGCTAGGGGCTCCTCCAGTTTACCAATGTATTTCGCCTGTTGACGAGGCATTTGGCTACCTTAAGAGAGTCATAGTTACTCCTGTCAGTTGCTCCCCGTTTTACCACGGTCACATTTTCAATCTTATTCTGGCCAGTTCACCTGAAGCGATACGCCATTATCAGTCAACCTAAAGAATATCACATTACTCCTGCCGGGAGCTTCTCGAGTTTGCCGATGTATTTCTCCTGTTGACGAGGCATTTGGATACCTTAAGAGAGTCATAGTTTCCCCTTGCTGGTTCTCCCCATTTTACAACAGGCACATCTACAAGCTTACTCTGGCCAATTCTCCTGAAGCGATACGCTAATATCTGTTGACATAAAGACTTTCACAGTAGTACTGCCGGGAGCTTCTCGACTTTACCGATGTATTTCGCCTATTGAAGAGGCATTTGGCTACCTTAAGAGAGTCATAGTTACTCCTGCCAGTTTCTCTCCGTTAAACCACAGTTACATCTACAATATTCCTCTGCCCCTTTCACCAGACGCGATACGCCATTATTTGTCGACATAATGACTTTCACAGTACTCCTGCTAGGGGCTCCTCCGGTTTACCAATGTATTTCGCCTGTTGACGAGGCATTTGGCTACCTTAAGAGAGTCATAGTTACTCCTGTCAGTTGCTCCCCGTTTTACCACGGTCACATTTTCGATCTTATTCTGGCCAGTTCACCTGAAGCGATACGCCATTATCAGTCAACCTAAAGAATATCACAGTACTCCTGCCGGGAGCTTCTCGAGTTTGCCGATGTATTTCGCCTGTTGACGAGGCATTTGGATACCTTAAGAGAGTCATAGTTTCCCCTTGCTGTTGCTCCCCATTTTACAATAGGCACATCTACAAGCTTACTCTGGCCAATTCTCCTGAAGCGATACGCTAATATCTGTTGACATAAAGACTTTCACAGTACTCCTGCCGGGAGCTTCTCGACTTTACCGATGTATTTCGCCTATTGAAGAGGCATTTGGCTACCTTAAGAGAGTCTTAGTTACTCCTGCCAGTTTCTCTCCGTTAAACCACAGTCACATCTACAATATTCCTCTGCCCCTTTCACCAGACGCGATACGCCATTATTTGTCGACATTATGACTTTCACAGTACTCCTGCTAGGGGCTCCTCCAGTTTACAATGTATTTCGCCCGTTGACGAGGCATTTGGCTACCTTAAGAGAGTCATAGTTACTCCTGTCAGTTGCTCCCCGTTTTACCACGGTCACATTTGCAATCTTATTCTGGCCAGTTCACCTGAAGCGATACGCCATTATCAGCCAACATAAAGAATATCACATTACTCCTGCCGGGAGCTTCTCGAGTTTGCCGATGTGTTTCGCCTGTTGACGAGGCATTTGGATACCTTAAGAGAGTCATAGTTTCCCCTTGCTTTTGCTCCCCATTTTACAATAGGCACATCTACAAGCTTACTCTGGCCAATTCTCCTGAAGCGATACGCTAATATCTGTTGACATAAAGACTTTCACAGTACTCCTGCCGGGAGCTTCTCGACTTTACCGATGTATTTCGCCTATTGAAGAGGCATTTGGCTACCTTAAGAGAGTCTTAGTTACTCCTGCCAGTTTCTCTCCGTTAAACCACAGTCACATCTACAATATTCCTCTGCCCCTTTCACCAGACGCGATACGCCATTATTTGTCGACATTATGACTTTCACAGTACTCCTGCTAGGGGCTCCTCCAGTTTACCAATGTATTTCGCCCGTTGACGAGGCATTTGGCTACCTTAAGAGAGTCATAGTTACTCCTGTCAGTTGCTCCCCGTTTTACCACGGTCACATTTGCAATCTTATTCTGGCCAGTTCACCTGAAGCGATACGCCATTATCAGCCAACATAAAGAATATCACATTACTCCTGCCGGGAGCTTCTCGAGTTTGCCGTTGTGTTTCGCCTGTTGACGAGGCATTTGGATACCTTAAGAGAGTCATAGTTCCCCCTTGCTGTTGCTCCCCATTTTACAACAGGCACATCTACAAGCTTACTCTGGCCAATTCTCCTGAAGCGATACGCTAATATCTGTTGACATAAAGACTTTCACAGTACTCCTGCCGGGAGCTTCTCGACTTTACCGACGTATTTCGCCTATTGAAGAGGCATTTGGCTACCTTAAGAGAGTCATAGTTACTCCTGCCAGTTTCTCTCCGTTAAACCACAGTCACATCTACAATATTCCTCTGCCCCTTTCACCAGACGCGATACGCCATTATTTGTCGACATTATGACTTCCACAGTACTCCTGCTAGGGGCTCCTCCAGTTTACCAATGTATTTCGCCTGTTGACGAGGCATTTGGCTACCTTAAGAGAGTCATAGTTACTCCTGTCAGTTGCTCCCCGTTTTACCACGGTCACATTTTCAATCTTATTCTGGCCAGTTCACCTGAAGCGATACGCCATTATCAGTCAACCTAAAGAATATCACAGTACTCCTGCCGGGAGCTTCTCGAGTTTGCCGATGTATTTCGCCTGTTGACGAGGCATTTGGATACCTTAAGAGAGTCGTAGTTTCCCCTTGCTGTTGCTCCCCATTTTACAATAGGCACATCTACAAGCTTACTCTGGCCAATTCTCCTGAAGCGATACGCTAATATCTGTTGACATAAAGACTTTCACAGTACTCCTGCCGGGAGCTTCTCGACTTTACCGATGTATTTCGCCTATTGAAGAGGCATTTGGCTACCTTAAGAGAGTCATAGTTACTCCTGCCAGTTTCTCTCCGTTAAACCACAGTCACATCTACAATACTCCTCTGCCCCTTTCACCAGACGCGATACGCAATTATTTGTCGACATTATGACTTTCACAGTACTCCTGCTAGGGGCTCCTCCAGTTTACCAATGTATTTCGCCTGTTGACGAGGCATTTGGCTACCTTAAGAGAGTCATAGTTACTCCTGTCAGTTGCTCCCCGTTTTACCGCGGTCACATTTTCAATCTTATTCTGGCCAGTTCACCTGAAGCGATACGCCATTATCAGTCAACCTAAAGAATATCACATTACTCCTGCCGGGAGCTTCTCGAGTTTGCCGATGTATTTCTCCTGTTGACGAGGCATTTGGATACCTTAAGAGAGTCATAGTTTCCCCTTGCTGGTTCTCCCCATTTTACAACAGGCACATCTACAAGCTTACTCTGGCCAATTCTCCTGAAGCGATACGCTAATATCTGTTGACATAAAGACTTTCACAGTACTCCTGCCGGGAGCTTCTCGACTTTACCGATGTATTTCGCCTATTGAAGAGGCATTTGGCTACCTTAAGAGAGTCATAGTTACTCCTGCCAGTTTCTCTCCGTTAAACCACAGTCACATCTACAATATTCCTCTGCCCCTTTCACCAGACGCGATACGCCATTATTTGTCGACATTATGACTTTCACAGTACTCCTGCTAGGGGCTCCTCCAGTTTACCAATGTATTTCGCCTGTTGACGAGGCATTTGGCTACCTTAAGAGAGTCATAGTTACTCCTGTCAGTTGCTCCCCGTTTTACCACGGTCACATTTTCAATCTTATTCTGGCCAGTTCACCTGAAGCGATACGCCATTATCAGTCAACCTAAAGAATATCACATTACTCCTGCCGGGAGCTTCTCGAGTTTGCCGATGTATTTCTCCTGTTGACGAGGCATTTGGATACCTTAAGAGAGTCATAGTTTCCCCTTGCTGGTTCTCCCCATTTTACAACAGGCACATCTACAAGCTTACTCTGGCCAATTCTCCTGAAGCGATACGCTAATATCTGTTGACATAAAGACTTTCACAGTACTCCTGCCGGGAGCTTCTCGACTTTACCGATGTATTTCGCCTATTGAAGAGGCATTTGCCTACCTTAAGAGAGTCATAGTTACTCCTGCCAGTTTCTCTCCGTTAAACCACAGTCACATCTACAATATTCCTCTGCCCCTTTCACCAGACGCGATACGCCATTATTTGTCGACATTATGACTTTCACAGTACTCCTGCTAGGGGCTCCTCCAGTTTACCAATGTATTTCGCCTGTTGACGAGGCATTTGGCTACCTTAAGAGAGTCATAGTTACTCCTGTCAGTTGCTCCCCGTTTTACCACGGTCACATTTTCAATCTTATTCTGGCCAGTTCACCTGAAGCGATACGCCATTATCAGTCAACCTAAAGAATATCACATTACTCCTGCCGGGAGCTTCTCCAGTTTGCCGATGTATTTCTCCTGTTGACGAGGCATTTGGATACCTTAAGAGAGTCATAGTTTCCCCTTGCTGGTTCTCCCCATTTTACAACAGGCACATCTACAAGCTTACTCTGGCCAATTCTCCTGAAGCGATACGCTAATATCTGTTGACATAAAGACTTTCACAGTACTCCTGCCGGGAGCTTCTCGACTTTACCGATGTATTTCGCCTATTGAAGAGGCATTTGGCTACCTTAAGAGAGTCATAGTTACTCCTGCCAGTTTCTCTCCGTTAAACCACAGTTACATCTACAATATTCCTCTGCCCCTTTCACCAGACGCGATACGCCATTATTTGTCGACATTATGACTTTCACAGTACTCCTGCTAGGGGCTCCTCCGGTTTACCAATGTATTTCGCCTGTTGACGAGGCATTTGGCTACCTTAAGAGAGTCATAGTTACTCCTGTCAGTTGCTCCCCGTTTTACCACGGTCACATTTTCAATCTTATTCTGGCCAGTTCACCTGAAGCGATACGCCATTATCAGTCAACCTAAAGAATATCACAGTACTCCTGCCGGGAGCTTCTCGAGTTTGCCGATGTATTTCGCCTGTTGACGAGGCATTTGGATACCTTAAGAGAGTCATAGTTTCCCCTTGCTGTTGCTCCCCATTTTACAATAGGCACATCTACAAGCTTACTCTGGCCAATTCTCCTGAAGCGATACGCTAATATCTGTTGACATAAAGACTTTCACAGTACTCCTGCCGGGAGCTTCTCGACTTTACCGATGTATTTCGCCTATTGAAGAGGCATTTGGCTACCTTAAGAGAGTCTTAGTTACTCCTGCCAGTTTCTCTCCGTTAAACCACAGTCACATCTACAATATTCCTCTGCCCCTTTCACCAGACGCGATACGCCATTATTTGTCGACATTATGACTTTCACAGTACTCCTGCTAGGGGCTCCTCCAGTTTACCAATGTATTTCGCCCGTTGACGAGGCATTTGGCTACCTTAAGAGAGTCATAGTTACTCCTGTCAGTTGCTCCCCGTTTTACCACGGTCACATTTGCAATCTTATTCTGGCCAGTTCACCTGAAGCGATACGCCATTATCAGCCAACATAAAGAATATCACATTACTCCTGCCGGGAGCTTCTCGAGTTTGCCGATGTGTTTCGCCTGTTGACGAGGCATTTGGATACCTTAAGAGAGTCATAGTTTCCCCTTGCTGTTGCTCCCCATTTTACAACAGGCACATCTACAAGCTTACTCTGGCCAATTCTCCTGAAGCGATACGCTAATATCTGTTGACATAAAGACTTTCACAGTACTCCTGCCGGGAGCTTCTCGACTTTACCGATGTATTTCGCCTATTGAAGAGGCATTTGGCTACCTTAAGAGAGTCATAGTTACTCCTGCCAGTTTCTCTCCGTTAAACCACAGTCACATCTACAATATTCCTCTGCCCCTTTCACCAGACGCGATACGCCATTATTTGTCGACATTATGACTTCCACAGTACTCCTGCTAGGGGCTCCTCCAGTTTACCAATGTATTTCGCCTGTTGACGAGGCATTTGGCTACCTTAAGAGAGTCATAGTTACTCCTGTCAGTTGCTCCCCGTTTTACCACGGTCACATTTTCAATCTTATTCTGGCCTGTTCACCTGAAGCGATACGCCATTATCAGTCAACCTAAAGAATATCACATTACTCCTGCCGGGAGCTTCTCGAGTTTGCCGATGTATTTCTCCTGTTGACGAGGCATTTGGATACCTTAAGAGAGTCATAGTTTCCCCTTGCTGGTTCTCCCCATTTTACAACAGGCACATCTACAAGCTTACTCTGGCCAATTCTCCTGAAGCGATACGCTAATATCTGTTGACATAAAGACTTTCACAGTACTCCTGCCGGGAGCTTCTCGACTTTACCGATGTATTTCGCCTATTGAAGAGGCATTTGGCTACCTTAAGAGAGTCATAGTTACTCCTGCCAGTTTCTCTCCGTTAAACCACAGTCACATCTACAATATTCCTCTGCCCCTTTCACCAGACGCGATACGCCATTATTTGTCGACATTATGACTTTCACAGTACTCCTGCTAGGGGCTCCTCCAGTTTACCAATGTATTTCGCCTGTTGACGAGGCATTTGGCTACCTTAAGAGAGTCATAGTTACTCCTGTCAGTTGCTCCCCGTTTTACCACGGTCACATTTTCAATCTTATTCTGGCCAGTTCACCTGAAGCGATACGCCATTATCAGTCAACCTAAAGAATATCACATTACTCCTGCCGGGAGCTTCTCGAGTTTGCCGATGTATTTCTCCTGTTGACGAGGCATTTGGATACCTTAAGAGAGTCATAGTTTCCCCTTGCTGGTTCTCCCCATTTTACAACAGGCACATCTACAAGCTTACTCTGGCCAATTCTCCTGAAGCGATACGCTAATATCTGTTGACATAAAGACTTTCACAGTAGTACTGCCGGGAGCTTCTCGACTTTACCGATGTATTTCGCCTATTGAAGAGGCATTTGGCTACCTTAAGAGAGTCATAGTTACTCCTGCCAGTTTCTCTCCGTTAAACCACAGTTACATCTACAATATTCCTCTGCCCCTTTCACCAGACGCGATACGCCATTATTTGTCGACATAATGACTTTCACAGTACTCCTGCTAGGGGCTCCTCCGGTTTACCAATGTATTTCGCCTGTTGACGAGGCATTTGGCTACCTTAAGAGAGTCATAGTTACTCCTGTCAGTTGCTCCCCGTTTTACCACGGTCACATTTTCAATCTTATTCTGGCCAGTACACCTGAAGCGATACGCCATTATCAGTCAACCTAAAGAATATCACAGTACTCCTGCCGGGAGCTTCTCGAGTTTGCCGATGTATTTCGCCTGTTGACGAGGCATTTGGATACCTTAAGAGAGTCATAGTTTCCCCTTGCTGTTGCTCCCCATTTTACAATAGGCACATCTACAAGCTTACTCTGGCCAATTCTCCTGAAGCGATACGCTAATATCTGTTGACATAAAGACTTTCACAGTACTCCTGCCGGGAGCTTCTCGACTTTACCGATGTATTTCGCCTATTGAAGAGGCATTTGGCTACCTTAAGAGAGTCATAGTTACTCCTGCCAGTTTCTCTCCGTTAAACCACAGTCACATCTACAATATTCCTCTGCCCCTTTCACCAGACGCGATACGCCATTATTTGTCGACATTATGACTTTCACAGTACTCCTGCTAGGGGCTCCTCCAGTTTACCAATGTATTTCGCCTGTTGACGAGGCATTTGGCTACCTTAAGAGAGTCATAGTTACTCCTGTCAGTTGCTCCCCGTTTTACCACGGTCACATTTTCAATCTTATTCTGGCCAGTTCACCTGAAGCGATACGCCATTATCAGTC
Source organism: Schistocerca americana (assembly GCF_021461395.2). Classification (NCBI taxonomy): domain Eukaryota; kingdom Metazoa; phylum Arthropoda; class Insecta; order Orthoptera; family Acrididae; genus Schistocerca; species Schistocerca americana. The sequence goes on from NC_060130.1 coordinate 62,786,436, forward strand.
AACCTAAAGAATATCACAGTACTCCTGCCGGGAGCTTCTCGAGTTTGCCGATGTATTTCGCCTGTTGACGAGGCATTTGGATACCTTAAGAGAGTCATAGTTTCCCCTTGCTGTTGCTCCCCATTTTACAATAGGCACATCTACAAGCTTACTCTGGACAATTCTCCTGAAGCGATACGCTAATATCTGTTGACATAAAGACTTTCACAGTACTCCTGCCGGGAGCTTCTCGACTTTACCGATGTATTTCGCCTATTGAAGAGGCATTTGGCTACCTTAAGAGAGTCATAGTTACTCCTGCCAGTTTCTCTCCGTTAAACCACAGTCACATCTACAATATTCCTCTGCCCCTTTCACCAGACGCGATACGCCATTATTTGTCGACATTATGACTTTCACAGTACTCCTGCTAGGGGCTCCTCCAGTTTACCAATGTATTTCGCCTGTTGACGAGGCATTTGGCTACCTTAAGAGAGTCATAGTTACTCCTGTCAGTTGCTCCCCGTTTTACCACGGTCACATTTTCAATCTTATTCTGGCCAGTTCACCTGAAGCGATACGCCATTATCAGTCAACCTAAAGAATATCACATTACTCCTGCCGGGAGCTTCTCGAGTTTGCCGATGTATTTCTCCTGTTGACGAGGCATTTGGATACCTTAAGAGAGTCATAGTTTCCCCTTGCTGGTTCTCCCCATTTTACAACAGGCACATCTACAAGCTTACTCTGGCGAATTCTCCTGAAGCGATACGCTAATATCTGTTGACATAAAGACTTTCACAGTACTCCTGCCGGGAGCTTCTCGACTTTACCGATGTATTTCGCCTATTGAAGAGGCATTTGGCTACCTTAAGAGAGTCATAGTTACTCCTGCCAGTTTCTCTCCGTTAAACCACAGTCACATCTACAATATTCCTCTGCCCCTTTCACCAGACGCGATACGCCATTATTTGTCGACATTATGACTTTCACAGTACTCCTGCTAGGGGCTCCTCCAGTTTACCAATGTATTTCGCCTGTTGACGAGGCATTTGGCTACCTTAAGAGAGTCATAGTTACTCCTGTCAGTTGCTCCCCGTTTTACCACGGTCACATTTTCAATCTTATTCTGGCCAGTTCACCTGAAGCGATACGCCATTATCAGTCAACCTAAAGAATATCACAGTACTCCTGCCGGGAGCTTCTCGAGTTAGCCGATGTATTTCGCCTGTTGACGAGGCATTTGGATACCTTAAGAGAGTCATAGTTTCCCCTTGCTGTTGCTCCCCATTTTACAATAGGCACATCTACAAGCTTACTCTGGCCAATTCTCCTGAAGCGATACGCTAATATCTGTTGACATAAAGACTTTCACAGTACTCCTGCCGGGAGCTTCTCGACTTTACCGATGTATTTCGCCTATTGAGGAGGCATTTGGCTACCTTAAGAGAGTCATAGTTACTCCTGCCAGTTTCTCTCCGTTAAACCACAGTCACATCTACAATATTCCTCTGCCCCTTTCACCAGACGCGATACGCCATTATTTGTCGACATTATGACTTTCACAGTACTCCTGCTAGGGGCTCCTCCAGTTTACCAATGTATTTCGCCTGTTGACGAGGCATTTGGCTACCTTAAGAGAGTCATAGTTACTCCTGTCAGTTGCTCCCCGTTTTACCACGGTCACATTTTCAATCTTTTTCTGGCCAGTTCACCTGAAGCGATACGCCATTATCAGTCAACCTAAAGAATATCACAGTACTCCTGCCGGGAGCTTCTCGAGTTTGCCGATGTATTTCGCCTGTTGACGAGGCATTTGGATACCTTAAGAGAGTCATAGTTTCCCCTTGCTGTTGCTCCCCATTTTACAATAGGCACATCTACAAGCTTACTCTGGCCAATTCTCCTGAAGCGATACGCTAATATCTGTTGACATAAAGACTTTCACAGTACTCCTGCCGGGAGCTTCTCGACTTTACCGATGTATTTCGCCTATTGAAGAGGCATTTGGCTACCTTAAGAGAGTCATAGTTACTCCTGCCAGTTTCTCTCCGTTAAACCACAGTCACATCTACAATATTCCTCTGCCCCTTTCACCAGACGCGATACGCCATTATTTGTCGACATTATGACTTCCACAGTACTCCTGCTAGGGGCTCCTCCAGTTTACCAATGTATTTCGCCTGTTGACGAGGCATTTGGCTACCTTAAGAGAGTCATAGTTACTCCTGTCAGTTGCTCCCCGTTTTACCACGGTCACATTTTCAATCTTATTCTGGCCAGTTCACCTGAAGCGATACGCCATTATCAGTCAACCTAAAGAATATCACATTACTCCTGCCGGGAGCTTCTCGAGTTTGCCGATGTATTTCTCCTGTTGACGAGGCATTTGGATACCTTAAGAGAGTCATAGTTTCCCCTTGCTGGTTCTCCCCATTTTACAACAGGCACATCTACAAGCTTACTCTGGCCAATTCTCCTGAAGCGATACGCTAATATCTGTTGACATAAAGACTTTCACAGTAGTACTGCCGGGAGCTTCTCGACTTTACCGATGTATTTCGCCTATTGAAGAGGCATTTGGCTACCTTAAGAGAGTCATAGTTACTCCTGCCAGTTTCTCTCCGTTAAACCACAGTTACATCTACAATATTCCTCTGCCCCTTTCACCAGACGCGATACGCCATTATTTGTCGACATAATGACTTTCACAGTACTCCTGCTAGGGGCTCCTCCGGTTTACCAATGTATTTCGCCTGTTGACGAGGCATTTGGCTACCTTAAGAGAGTCATAGTTACTCCTGTCAGTTGCTCCCCGTTTTACCACGGTCACATTTTCAATCTTATTCTGGCCAGTACACCTGAAGCGATACGCCATTATCAGTCAACCTAAAGAATATCACAGTACTCCTGCCGGGAGCTTCTCGAGTTTGCCGATGTATTTCGCCTGTTGACGAGGCATTTGGATACCTTAAGAGAGTCATAGTTTCCCCTTGCTGTTGCTCCCCATTTTACAATAGGCACATCTACAAGCTTACTCTGGCCAATTCTCCTGAAGCGATACGCTAATATCTGTTGACATAAAGACTTTCACAGTACTCCTGCCGGGAGCTTCTCGACTTTACCGATGTATTTCGCCTATTGAAGAGGCATTTGGCTACCTTAAGAGAGTCATAGTTACTCCTGCCAGTTTCTCTCCGTTAAACCACAGTCACATCTACAATATTCCTCTGCCCCTTTCACCAGACGCGATACGCCATTATTTGTCGACATTATGACTTTCACAGTACTCCTGCTAGGGGCTCCTCCAGTTTACCAATGTATTTCGCCTGTTGACGAGGCATTTGGCTACCTTAAGAGAGTCATAGTTACTCCTGTCAGTTGCTCCCCGTTTTACCACGGTCACATTTTCAATCTTATTCTGGCCAGTTCACCTGAAGCGATACGCCATTATCAGTCAACCTAAAGAATATCACAGTACTCCTGCCGGGAGCTTCTCGAGTTTGCCGATGTATTTCGCCTGTTGACGAGGCATTTGGATACCTTAAGAGAGTCATAGTTTCCCCTTGCTGTTGCTCCCCATTTTACAATAGGCACATCTACAAGCTTACTCTGGACAATTCTCCTGAAGCGATACGCTAATATCTGTTGACATAAAGACTTTCACAGTACTCCTGCCGGGAGCTTCTCGACTTTACCGATGTATTTCGCCTATTGAAGAGGCATTTGGCTACCTTAAGAGAGTCATAGTTACTCCTGTCAGTTGCTCCCCGTTTTACCACGGTCACATTTTCAATCTTATTCTGGCCAGTTCACCTGAAGCGATACGCCATTATCAGTCAACCTAAAGAATATCACAGTACTCCTGCCGGGAGCTTCTCGAGTTAGCCGATGTATTTCGCCTGTTGACGAGGCATTTGGATACCTTAAGAGAGTCATAGTTTCCCCTTGCTGTTGCTCCCCATTTTACAATAGGCACATCTACAAGCTTACTCTGGCCAATTCTCCTGAAGCGATACGCTAATATCTGTTGACATAAAGACTTTCACAGTACTCCTGCCGGGAGCTTCTCGACTTTACCGATGTATTTCGCCTATTGAAGAGGCATTTGGCTACCTTAAGAGAGTCATAGTTACTCCTGCCAGTTTCTCTCCGTTAAACCACAGTCACATCTACAATATTCCTCTGCCCCTTTCACCAGACGCGATACGCCATTATTTGTCGACATTATGACTTTCACAGTACTCCTGCTAGGGGCTCCTCCAGTTTACCAATGTATTTCGCCTGTTGACGAGGCATTTGGCTACCTTAAGAGAGTCATAGTTACTCCTGTCAGTTGCTCCCCGTTTTACCACGGTCACATTTTCAATCTTATTCTGGCCAGTTCACCTGAAGCGATACGCCATTATCAGTCAACCTAAAGAATATCACAGTACTCCTGCCGGGAGCTTCTCGAGTTTGCCGATGTATTTCGCCTGTTGACGAGGCATTTGGATACCTTAAGAGAGTCATAGTTTCCCCTTGCTGTTGCTCCCCATTTTACAATAGGCACATCTACAAGCTTACTCTGGCCAATTCTCCTGAAGCGATACGCTAATATCTGTTGACATAAAGACTTTCACAGTACTCCTGCCGGGAGCTTCTCGACTTTACCGATGTATTTCGCCTATTGAAGAGGCATTTGGCTACCTTAAGAGAGTCATAGTTACTCCTGCCAGTTTCTCTCCGTTAAACCACAGTCACAGCTACAATATTCCTCTGCCCCTTTCACCAGACGCGATACGCCATTATTTGTCGACATTATGACTTTCACAGTACTCCTGCTAGGGGCTCCTCCAGTTTACCAATGTATTTCGCCTGTTGACGAGGCATTTGGCTACCTTAAGAGAGTCATAGTTACTCCTGTCAGTTGCTCCCCGTTTTACCACGGTCACATTTTCAATCTTATTCTGGCCAGTTCACCTGAAGCGATACGCCATTATCAGTCAACCTAAAGAATATCACATTACTCCTGCCGGGAGCTTCTCGAGTTTGCGGATGTATTTCTCCTGTTGACGAGGCATTTGGATACCTTAAGAGAGTCATAGTTTCCCCTTGCTGGTTCTCCCCATTTTACAACAGGCACATCTACAAGCTTACTCTGGCCAATTCTCCTGAAGCGATACGCTAATATCTGTTGACATAAAGACTTTCACAGTACTCCTGCCGGGAGCTTCTCGACTTTACCGATGTATTTCGCCTATTGAAGAGGCATTTGGCTACCTTAAGAGAGTCATAGTTACTCCTGCCAGTTTCTCTCCGTTAAACCACAGTCACATCTACAATATTCCTCTGCCCCTTTCACCAGACGCGATACGCCATTATTTGTCGACATTATGACTTTCACAGTACTCCTGCTAGGGGCTCCTCCAGTTTACCAATGTATTTCGCCTGTTGACGAGGCATTTGGCTACCTTAAGAGAGTCATAGTTACTCCTGTCAGTTGCTCCCCGTTTTACCACGGTCACATTTTCAATCTTATTCTGGCCAGTTCACCTGAAGCGATACGCCATTATCAGTCAACCTAAAGAATATCACATTACTCCTGCCGGGAGCTTCTCGAGTTTGCCGATGTATTTCTCCTGTTGACGAGGCATTTGGATACCTTAAGAGAGTCATAGTTTCCCCTTGCTGGTCCTCCCCATTTTACAACAGGCACATCTACAAGCTTACTCTGGCAAATTCTCCTGAAGCGATACGCTAATATCTGTTGACATAAAGACTTTCACAGTACTCCTGCCGGGAGCTTCTCGACTTTACCGATGTATTTCGCCTATTGAAGAGGCATTTGGCTACCTTAAGAGAGTCATAGTTACTCCTGCCAGTTTCTCTCCGTTAAACCACAGTCACATCTACAATATTCCTCTGCCCCTTTCACCAGACGCGATACGCCATTATTTGTCGACATAATGACTTTCACAGTACTCCTGCTAGGGGCTCCTCCGGTTTACCAATGTATTTCGCCTGTTGACGAGGCATTTGGCTACCTTAAGAGAGTCATAGTTACTCCTGTCAGTTGCTCCCCGTTTTACCACGGTCACATTTTCAATCTTATTCTGGCCAGTTCACCTGAAGCGATACGCCATTATCAGTCAACCTAAAGAATATCACAGTACTCCTGCCGGGAGCTTCTCGAGTTTGCCGATGTATTTCGCCTGTTGACGAGGCATTTGGATACCTTAAGAGAGTCATAGTTTCCCCTTGCTGTTGCTCCCCATTTTACAATAGGCACATCTACAAGCTTACTCTGGCCAATTCTCCTGAAGCGATACGCTAATATCTGTTGACATAAAGACTTTCACAGTACTCCTGCCGGGAGCTTCTCGACTTTACCGATGTATTTCGCCTATTGAAGAGGCATTTGGCTACCTTAAGAGAGTCATAGTTACTCCTGCCAGTTTCTCTCCGTTAAACCACAGTCACATCTACAATATTCCTCTGCCCCTTTCACCAGACGCGATACGCCATTATTTGTCGACATTATGACTTTCACAGTACTCCTGCTAGGGGCTCCTCCAGTTTACCAATGTATTTCGCCTGTTGACGAGGCATTTGGCTACCTTAAGAGAGTCATAGTTACTCCTGTCAGTTGCTCCCCGTTTTACCACGGTCACATTTTCAATCTTATTCTGGCCAGTTCACCTGAAGCGATACGCCATTATCAGTCAACCTAAAGAATATCACATTACTCCTGCCGGGAGCTTCTCGAGTTTGCCGATGTATTTCTCCTGTTGACGAGGCATTTGGATACCTTAAGAGAGTCATAGTTTCCCCTTGCTGGTTCTCCCCATTTTACAACAGGCACATCTACAAGCTTACTCTGGCCAATTCTCCTGAAGCGATACGCTAATATCTGTTGACATAAAGACTTTCACAGTACTCCTGCCGGGAGCTTCTCGACTTTACCGATGTATTTCGCCTATTGAAGAGGCATTTGGCTACCTTAAGAGAGTCATAGTTACTCCTGCCAGTTTCTCTCCGTTAAACCACAGTCACATCTACAATATTCCTCTGCCCCTTTCACCAGACGCGATACGCCATTATTTGTCGACATTATGACTTTCACAGTACTCCTGCTAGGGGCTCCTCCAGTTTACCAACGTATTTCGCCTGTTGACGAGGCATTTGGCTACCTTAAGAGAGTCATAGTTACTCCTGTCAGTTGCTCCCCGTTTTACCACGGTCACATTTTCAATCTTATTCTGGCCAGTTCACCTGAAGCGATACGCCATTATCAGTCAACCTAAAGAATATCACATTACTCCTGCCGGGAGCTTCTCGAGTTTGCCGATGTATTTCTCCTGTTGACGAGGCATTTGGATACCTTAAGAGAGTCATAGTTTCCCCTTGCTGTTGCTCCCCATTTTACAACAGGCACATCTCCAAGCTTACTCTGGCCAATTCTCCTGAAGCGATACGCTAATATCTGTTGACATAAAGACTTTCACAGTACTCCTGCCGGGAGCTTCTCGACTTTACCGATGTATTTCGCCTATTGAAGAGGCATTTGGCTACCTTAAGAGAGTCATAGTTACTCCTGCCAGTTTCTCTCCGTTAAACCACAGTCACATCTACAATATTCCTCTGCCCCTTTCACCAGACGCGATACGCCATTATTTGTCGACATAATGACTTTCACAGTACTCCTGCTAGGGGCTCCTCCGGTTTACCAATGTATTTCGCCTGTTGACGAGGCATTTGGCTACCTTAAGAGAGTCATAGTTACTCCTGTCAGTTGCTCCCCGTTTTACCACGGTCACATTTTCAATCTTATTCTGGCCAGTTCACCTGAAGCGATACGCCATTATCAGTCAACCTAAAGAATATCACAGTACTCCTGCCGGGAGCTTCTCGAGTTTGCCGATGTATTTCGCCTGTTGACGAGGCATTTGGATACCTTAAGAGAGTCATAGTTTCCCCTTGCTGTTGCTCCCCATTTTACAATAGGCACATCTACAAGCTTACTCTGGCCAATTCTCCTGAAGCGATACGCTAATATCTGTTGACATAAAGACTTTCACAGTACTCCTGCCGGGAGCTTCTCGACTTTACCGATGTATTTCGCCTATTGAAGAGGCATTTGGCTACCTTAAGAGAGTCATAGTTACTCCTGCCAGTTTCTCTCCGTTAAACCACAGTCACATCTACAATATTCCTCTGCCCCTTTCACCAGACGCGATACGCCATTATTTGTCGACATTATGACTTTCACAGTACTCCTGCTAGGGCTCCTCCAGTTTACCAATGTATTTCGCCTGTTGACGAGGCATTTGGCTACCTTAAGAGAGTCATAGTTACTCCTGTCAGTTGCTCCCCGTTTTACCACGGTCACATTTTCAATCTTATTCTGGCCAGTTCACCTGAAGCGATACGCCATTATCAGTCAACCTAAAGAATATCACAGTACTCCTGCCGGGAGCTTCTCGAGTTTGCCGATGTATTTCGCCTGTTGACGAGGCATTTGGATACCTTAAGAGAGTCATAGTTTCCCCTTGCTGTTGCTCCCCATTTTACAATAGGCACATCTACAAGCTTACTCTGGCCAATTCTCCTGAAGCGATACGCTAATATCTGTTGACATAAAGACTTTCACAGTACTCCTGCCGGGAGCTTCTCGACTTTACCGATGTATTTCGCCTATTGAAGAGGCATTTGGCTACCTTAAGAGAGTCATAGTTACTCCTGCCAGTTTTCTCTCCGTTAAACCACAGTCACATCTACAATATTCCTCTGCCCCTTTCACCAGACGCGATACGCCATTATTTGTCGACATTATGACTTTCACAGTACTCCTGCTAGGGGCTCCTCCAGTTTACCAATGTATTTCGCCTGTTGACGAGGCATTTGGCTACCTTAAGAGAGTCATAGTTACTCCTGTCAGTTGCTCCCCGTTTTACCACGGTCACATTTTCAATCTTATTCTGGCCAGTTCACCTGAAGCGATACGCCATTATCAGTCAACCTAAAGAATATCACATTACTCCTGCCGGGAGCTTCTCGAGTTTGCCGATGTATTTCTCCTGTTGACGAGGCATTTGGATACCTTAAGAGAGTCATAGTTTCCCCTTGCTGGTTCTCCCCATTTTACAACAGGCACATCTACAAGCTTACTCTGGCCAATTCTCCTGAAGCGATACGCTAATATCTGTTGACATAAAGACTTTCACAGTACTCCTGCCGGGAGCTTCTCGACTTTACCGATGTATTTCGCCTATTGAAGAGGCATTTGGCTACCTTAAGAGAGTCATAGTTACTCCTGCCAGTTTCTCTCCGTTAAACCACAGTCACATCTACAATATTCCTCTGCCCCTTTCACCAGACGCGATACGCCATTATTTGTCGACATTATGACTTTCACAGTACTCCTGCTAGGGGCTCCTCCAGTTTACCAATGTATTTCGCCTGTTGACGAGGCATTTGGCTACCTTAAGAGAGTCATAGTTACTCCTGTCAGTTGCTCCCCGTTTTACCACGGTCACATTTTCAATCTTATTCTGGCCAGTTCACCTGAAGCGATACGCCATTATCAGTCAACCTAAAGAATATCACATTACTCCTGCCGGGAGCTTCTCGAGTTTGCCGATGTATTTCTCCTGTTGACGAGGCATTTGGATACCTTAAGAGAGTCATAGTTTCCCCTTGCTGTTGCTCCCCATTTTACAACAGGCACATCTCCAAGCTTACTCTGGCCAATTCTCCTGAAGCGATACGCTAATATCTGTTGACATAAAGACTTTCACAGTACTCCTGCCGGGAGCTTCTCGACTTTACCGATGTATTTCGCCTATTGAAGAGGCATTTGGCTACCTTAAGAGAGTCATAGTTACTCCTGCCAGTTTCTCTCCGTTAAACCACAGTCACATCTACAATATTCCTCTGCCCCTTTCACCAGACGCGATACGCCATTATTTGTCGACATAATGACTTTCACAGTACTCCTGCTAGGGGCTCCTCCAGTTTACCAATGTATTTCGCCTGTTGACGAGGCATTTGGCTACCTTAAGAGAGTCATAGTTACTCCTGTCAGTTGCTCCCCGTTTTACCCACGGTCACATTTTCAATCTTATTCTGGCCAGTTCACCTGAAGCGATACGCCATTATCAGTCAACCTAAAGAAATATCACAGTACTCCTGCCGGGAGCTTCTCGAGTTTGCCGATGTATTTCGCCTGTTGACGAGGCATTTGGATACCTTAAGAGAGTCATAGTTTCCCCTTGCTGTTGCTCCCCATTTTACAATAGGCACATCTACAAGCTTACTCTGGCCAATTCTCCTGAAGCGATACGCTAATATCTGTTGACATAAAGACTTTCACTAGTACTCCTGCCGGGAGCTTCTCGACTTTACCGATGTATTTCGCCTATTGAAGAGGCATTTGGCTACCTTAAGAGAGTCATAGTTACTCCCTGCCAGTTTCTCTCCGTTAAAACCACAGTCACATCTACAATATTCCTCTGCCCCTTTCACCAGACGCGATACGCCATTATTTGTCGACATTATGACTTTCACAGTACTCCTGCTAGGGGCTCCTCCAGTTTACCAATGTATTTCGCCTGTTGACGAGGCATTTGGCTACCTTAAGAGAGTCATAGTTACTCCTGTCAGTTGCTCCCCGTTTTACCCACGGTCACATTTTCAATCTTATTCTGGCCAGTTCACCTGAAGCGATACGCCATTATCAGTCAACCTAAAGAATATCACATTACTCCTGCCGGGAGCTTCTCGAGTTTGCCGATGTATTTCTCCTGTTGACGAGGCATTTGGATACCTTAAGAGAGTCATAGTTTCCCCTTGCTGGTTCTCCCCATTTTACAACAGGCACATCTACAAGCTTACTCTGGCCAATTCTCCTGAAGCGATACGCTAATATCTGTTGACATAAAGACTTTCACAGTACTCCTGCCGGGAGCTTCTCGACTTTACCGATGTATTTCGCCTATTGAAGAGGCATTTGGCTACCTTAAGAGAGTCATAGTTACTCCTGCCAGTTTCTCTCCGTTAAACCACAGTCACATCTACAATATTCCTCTGCCCCTTTCACCAGACGCGATACGCCATTATTTGTCGACATTATGACTTTCACAGTACTCCTGCTAGGGGCTCCTCCAGTTTACCAATGTATTTCGCCTGTTGACGAGGCATTTGGCTACCTTAAGAGAGTCATAGTTACTCCTGTCAGTTGCTCCCCGTTTTACCACGGTCACATTTTCAATCTTATTCTGGCCAGTTCACCTGAAGCGATACGCCATTATCAGTCAACCTAAAGAATATCACAGTACTCCTGCCGGGAGCTTCTCGAGTTAGCCGATGTATTTCGCCTGTTGACGAGGCATTTGGATACCTTAAGAGAGTCATAGTTTCCCCTTGCTGTTGCTCCCCATTTTACAATAGGCACATCTACAAGCTTACTCTGGCCAATTCTCCTGAAGCGATACGCTAATATCTGTTGACATAAAGACTTTCACAGTACTCCTGCCGGGAGCTTCTCGACTTTACCGATGTATTTCGCCTATTGAAGAGGCATTTGGCTACCTTAAGAGAGTCATAGTTACTCCTGCCAGTTTCTCTCCGTTAAACCACAGTCACATCTAGCAATATTCCTCTGCCCCTTTCACCAGACGCGATACGCCATTATTTGTCGACATTATGACTTTCACAGTACTCCTGCTAGGGGCTCCTCCAGTTTACCAATGTATTTCGCCTGTTGACGAGGCATTTGGCTACCTTAAGAGAGTCATAGTTACTCCTGTCAGTTGCTCCCCGTTTTACCACGGTCACATTTTCAATCTTATTCTGGCCAGTTCACCTGAAGCGATACGCCATTATCAGTCAACCTAAAGAATATCACATTACTCCTGCCGGGAGCTTCTCGAGTTTGCCGATGTATTTCTCCTGTTGACGAGGCATTTGGATACCTTAAGAGAGTCATAGTTTCCCCTTGCTGTTGCTCCCCATTTTACAATAGGCACATCTACAAGCTTACTCTGGCCAATTCTCCTGAAGCGATACGCTAATATCTGTTGACATAAAGACTTTCACAGTACTCCTGCCGGGAGCTTCTCGACTTTACCGATGTATTTCGCCTATTGAAGAGCATTTGGCTACCTTAAGAGAGTCATAGTTACTCCTGCCAGTTTCTCTCCGTTAAACCACAGTCACATCTACAATATTCCTCTGCCCCTTTCACCAGACGCGATACGCCATTATTTGTCGACATTATGACTTTCACAGTACTCCTGCTAGGGGCTCCTCCAGTTTACCAATGTATTTCGCCTGTTGACGAGGCATTTGGCTACCTTAAGAGAGTCATAGTTACTCCTGTCAGTTGCTCCCCGTTTTACCACGGTCACATTTTCAATCTTATTCTGGCCAGTTCGCGATACGCCATTATCAGTCAACCTAAAGAATATCACATTACTCCTGCCGGGAGCTTCTCGAGTTTGCCGATGTATTTCTCCTGTTGACGAGGCATTTGGATACCTTAAGAGAGTCATAGTTTCCCCTTGCTGGTTCTCCCCATTTTACAACAGGCACATCTACAAGCTTACTCTGGCCAATTCTCCTGAAGCGATACGCTAATATCTGTTGACATAAAGACTTTCACAGTACTCCTGCGGGAGCTTCTCGACTTTACCGATGTATTTCGCCTATTGAAGAGGCATTTGGCTACCTTAAGAGAGTCATAGTTACTCCTGCCAGTTTCTCTCCGTTAAACCACAGTCACATCTACAATATTCCTCTGCCCCTTTCACCAGACGCGATACGCCATTATTTGTCGACATTATGACTTTCACAGTACTCCTGCTAGGGGCTCCTCCAGTTTACCAATGTATTTCGCCTGTTGACGAGGCATTTGGCTACCTTAAGAGAGTCATAGTTACTCCTGTCAGTTGCTCCCCGTTTTACCACGGTCACATTTTCAATCTTATTCTGGCCAGTTCACCTGAAGCGATACGCCATTATCAGTCAACCTAAAGAATATCACATTACTCCTGCCGGGAGCTTCTCGAGTTTGCCGATGTATTTCTCCTGTTGACGAGGCATTTGGATACCTTAAGAGAGTCATAGTTTCCCCTTGCTGTTGCTCCCCATTTTACAACAGGCACATCTCCAAGCTTACTCTGGCCAATTCTCCTGAAGCGATACGCTAATATCTGTTGACATAAAGACTTTCACAGTACTCCTGCCGGGAGCTTCTCGACTTTACCGATGTATTTCGCCTATTGAAGAGGCATTTGGCTACCTTAAGAGAGTCATAGTTACTCCTGCCAGTTTCTCTCCGTTAAACCACAGTCACATCTACAATATTCCTCTGCCCCTTTCACCAGACGCGATACGCCATTATTTGTCGACATAATGACTTTCACAGTACTCCTGCTAGGGGCTCCTCCAGTTTACCAATGTATTTCGCCTGTTGACGAGGCATTTGGCTACCTTAAGAGAGTCATAGTTACTCCTGTCAGTTGCTCCCCGTTTTACCACGGTCACATTTTCAATCTTATTCTGGCCAGTTCACCTGAAGCGATACGCCATTATCAGTCAACCTAAAGAATATCACAGTACTCCTGCCGGGAGCTTCTCGAGTTTGCCGATGTATTTCGCCTGTTGACGAGGCATTTGGATACCTTAAGAGAGTCATAGTTCCCCCTTGCTGTTGCTCCCCATTTTACAATAGGCACATCTACAAGCTTACTCTGGCCAATTCTCCTGAAGCGATACGCTAATATCTGTTGACATAAAGACTTTCACAGTACTCCTGCCGGGAGCTTCTCGACTTTACCGATGTATTTCGCCTATTGAAGAGGCATTTGGCTACCTTAAGAGAGTCATAGTTACTCCTGCCAGTTTCTCTCCGTTAAACCACAGTCACATCTACATATTCCTCTGCCCCTTTCACCAGACGCGATACGCCATTATTTGTCGACATTATGACTTTCACAGTACTCCTGCTAGGGGCTCCTCCAGTTTACCAATGTATTTCGCCTGTTGACGAGGCATTTGGCTACCTTAAGAGAGTCATAGTTACTCCTGTCAGTTGCTCCCCGTTTTACCACGGTCACATTTTCAATCTTATTCTGGCCAGTTCACCTGAAGCGATACGCCATTATCAGTCAACCTAAAGAATATCACATTACTCCTGCCGGGAGCTTCTCGAGTTTGCCGATGTATTTCTCCTGTTGACGAGGCATTTGGATACCTTAAGAGAGTCATAGTTTCCCCTTGCTGGTTCTCCCCATTTTACAACAGGCACATCTACAAGCTTACTCTGGCCAATTCTCCTGAAGCGATACGCTAATATCTGTTGACATAAAGACTTTCACAGTACTCCTGCCGGGAGCTTCTCGACTTTACCGATGTATTTCGCCTATTGAAGAGGCATTTGGCTACCTTAAGAGAGTCATAGTTACTGCCTGCCAGTTTCTCTCCGTTAAACCACAGTCACATCTACAATATTCCTCTGCCCCTTTCACCAGACGCGATACGCCATTATTGTCGACATTATGACTTTCACAGTACTCCTGCTAGGGGCTCCTCCAGTTTACCAATGTATTTCGCCTGTTGACGAGGCATTTGGCTACCTTAAGAGAGTCATAGTTACTCCTGTCAGTTGCTCCCCGTTTTACCACGGTCACATTTTCAATCTTATTCTGGCCAGTTCACCTGAAGCGATACGCCATTATCAGTCAACCTAAAGAATATCACAGTACTCCTGCCGGGAGCTTCTCGAGTTAGCCGATGTATTTCGCCTGTTGACGAGGCATTTGGATACCTTAAGAGAGTCATAGTTTCCCCTTGCTGTTGCTCCCCATTTTACAATAGGCACATCTACAAGCTTACTCTGGCCAATTCTCCTGAAGCGATACGCTAATATCTGTTGACATAAAGACTTTCACAGTACTCCTGCCGGGAGCTTCTCGACTTTACCGATGTATTTCGCCTATTGAAGAGGCATTTGGCTACCTTAAGAGAGTCATAGTTACTCCTGCCAGTTTCTCTCCGTTAAACCACAGTCACATCTACAATATTCCTCTGCCCCTTTCACCAGACGCGATACGCCATTATTTGTCGACATTATGACTTTCACAGTACTCCTGCTAGGGGCTCCTCCAGTTTACCAATGTATTTCGCCTGTTGACGAGGCATTTGGCTACCTTAAGAGAGTCATAGTTACTCCTGTCAGTTGCTCCCCGTTTTACCACGGTCACATTTTCAATCTTATTCTGGCCAGTTCACCTGAAGCGATACGCCATTATCAGTCAACCTAAAGAATATCACATTACTCCTGCCGGGAGCTTCTCGAGTTTGCCGATGTATTTCTCCTGTTGACGAGGCATTTGGATACCTTAAGAGAGTCATAGTTTCCCCTTGCTGGTCCTCCCCATTTTACAACAGGCACATCTACAAGCTTACTCTGGCAAATTCTCCTGAAGCGATACGCTAATATCTGTTGACATAAAGACTTTCACAGTACTCCTGCCGGGAGCTTCTCGACTTTACCGATGTATTTCGCCTATTGAAGAGGCATTTGGCTACCTTAAGAGAGTCATAGTTACTCCTGCCAGTTTCTCTCCGTTAAACCACAGTCACATCTACAATATTCCTCTGCCCCTTTCACCAGACGCGATACGCCATTATTTGTCGACATTATGACTTTCACAGTACTCCTGCTAGGGGCTCCTCCAGTTTATCAATGTATTTCGCCTGTTGACGAGGCATTTGGCTACCTTAAGAGAGTCATAGTTACTCCTGTCAGTTGCTCCCCGTTTTACCACGGTCACATTTTCAATCTTATTCTGGCCAGTTCACCTGAAGCGATACGCCATTATCAGTCAACCTAAAGAATATCACAGTACTCCTGCCGGGAGCTTCTCGAGTTTGCCGATGTATTTCGCCTGTTGACGAGGCATTTGGATACCTTAAGAGAGTCATAGTTTCCCCTTGCTGTTGCTCCCCATTTTACAATAGGCACATCTACAAGCTAACTCTGGCCAATTCTCCTGAAGCGATACGCTAATATCTGTTGACATAAAGACTTTCACAGTACTCCTGCCGGGAGCTTCTCGACTTTACCGATGTATTTCGCCTATTGAAGAGGCATTTGGCTACCTTAAGAGAGTCATAGTTACTCCTGCCAGTTTCTCTCCGTTAAACCACAGTCACATCTACAATATTCCTCTGCCCCTTTCACCAGACGCGATACGCCATTATTTGTCGACATTATGACTTTCACAGTACTCCTGCTAGGGGCTCCTCCAGTTTACCAATGTATTTCGCCTGTTGACGAGGCATTTGGCTACCTTAAGAGAGTCATAGTTACTCCTGTCAGTTGCTCCCCGTTTTACCACGGTCACATTTTCAATCTTATTCTGGCCAGTTCACCTGAAGCGATACGCCATTATCAGTCAACCTAAAGAATATCACATTACTCCTGCCGGGAGCTTCTCGAGTTTGCCGATGTATTTCTCCTGTTGACGAGGCATTTGGATACCTTAAGAGAGTCATAGTTTCCCCTTGCTGGTTCTCCCCATTTTACAACAGGCACGTCTACAAGCTTACTCTGGCCAATTCTCCTGAAGCGATACGCTAATATCTGTTGACATAAAGACTTTCACAGTACTCCTGCCGGGAGCTTCTCGACTTTACCGATGTATTTCGCCTATTGAAGAGGCATTTGGCTACCTTAAGAGAGTCATAGTTACTCCTGCCAGTTTCTCTCCGTTAAACCACAGTCACATCTACAATATTCCTCTGCCCCTTTCACCAGACGCGATACGCCATTATTTGTCGACATTATGACTTTCACAGTACTCCTGCTAGGGGCTCCTCCAGTTTACCAATGTATTTCGCCTGTTGACGAGGCATTTGGCTACCTTAAGAGAGTCATAGTTACTCCTGTCAGTTGCTCCCCGTTTTACCACGGTCACATTTTCAATCTTATTCTGGCCAGTTCACCTGAAGCGATACGCCATTATCAGTCAACCTAAAGAATATCACAGTACTCCTGCCGGGAGCTTCTCGAGTTTGCCGATGTATTTCGCCTGTTGACGAGGCATTTGGATACCTTAAGAGAGTCATAGTTTCCCCTTGCTGTTGCTCCCCATTTTACAATAGGCACATCTACAAGCTTACTCTGGCCAATTCTCCTGAAGCGATACGCTAATATCTGTTGACATAAAGACTTTCACAGTACTCCTGCCGGGAGCTTCTCGACTTTACCGATGTATTTCGCCTATTGAAGAGGCATTTGGCTACCTTAAGAGAGTCATAGTTACTCCTGCCAGTTTCTCTCCGTTAAACCACAGTCACATCTACAATATTCCTCTGCCCCTTTCACCAGACGCGATACGCCATTATTTGTCGACATTATGACTTTCACAGTACTCCTGCTAGGGGCTCCTCCAGTTTACCAATGTATTTCGCCTGTTGACGAGGCATTTGGCTACCTTAAGAGAGTCATAGTTACTCCTGTCAGTTGCTCCCCGTTTTACCACGGTCACATTTTCAATCTTATTCTGGCCAGTTCACCTGAAGCGATACGCCATTATCAGTCAACCTAAAGAATATCACATTACTCCTGCCGGGAGCTTCTCGAGTTTGCCGATGTATTTCTCCTGTTGACGAGGCATTTGGATACCTTAAGAGAGTCATAGTTTCCCCTTGCTGTTGCTCCCCATTTTACAACAGGCACATCTCCAAGCTTACTCTGGCCAATTCTCCTGAAGCGATACGCTAATATCTGTTGACATAAAGACTTTCACA
This sequence comes from Schistocerca americana, assembly GCF_021461395.2. Lineage (NCBI taxonomy): Eukaryota > Metazoa > Arthropoda > Insecta > Orthoptera > Acrididae > Schistocerca > Schistocerca americana. The sequence goes on from NC_060130.1 coordinate 62,804,214, forward strand.
GTACTCCTGCCGGGAGCTTCTCGACTTTACCGATGTATTTCGCCTATTGAAGAGGCATTTGGCTACCTTAAGAGAGTCATAGTTACTCCTGCCAGTTTCTCTCCGTTAAACCACAGTCACATCTACAATATTCCTCTGCCCCTTTCACCAGACGCGATACGCCATTATTTGTCGACATAATGACTTTCACAGTACTCCTGCTAGGGGCTCCTCCGGTTTACCAATGTATTTCGCCTGTTGACGAGGCATTTGGCTACCTTAAGAGAGTCATAGTTACTCCTGTCAGTTGCTCCCCGTTTTACCACGGTCACATTTTCAATCTTATTCTGGCCAGTTCACCTGAAGCGATACGCCATTATCAGTCAACCTAAAGAATATCACAGTACTCCTGCCGGGAGCTTCTCGAGTTTGCCGATGTATTTCGCCTGTTGACGAGGCATTTGGATACCTTAAGAGAGTCATAGTTTCCCCTTGCTGTTGCTCCCCATTTTACAATAGGCACATCTACAAGCTTACTCTGGCCAATTCTCCTGAAGCGATACGCTAATATCTGTTGACATAAAGACTTTCACAGTACTCCTGCCGGGAGCTTCTCGACTTTACCGATGTATTTCGCCTATTGAAGAGGCATTTGGCTACCTTAAGAGAGTCATAGTTACTCCTGCCAGTTTCTCTCCGTTAAACCACAGTCACATCTACAATATTCCTCTGCCCCTTTCACCAGACGCGATACGCCATTATTTGTCGACATTATGACTTTCACAGTACTCCTGCTAGGGGCTCCTCCAGTTTACCAATGTATTTCGCCTGTTGACGAGGCATTTGGCTACCTTAAGAGAGTCATAGTTACTCCTGTCAGTTGCTCCCCGTTTTACCACGGTCACATTTTCAATCTTATTCTGGCCAGTTCACCTGAAGCGATACGCCATTATCAGTCAACCTAAAGAATATCACAGTACTCCTGCCGGGAGCTTCTCGAGTTTGCCGATGTATTTCGCCTGTTGACGAGGCATTTGGATACCTTAAGAGAGTCATAGTTTCCCCTTGCTGTTGCTCCCCATTTTACAATAGGCACATCTACAAGCTTACTCTGGCCAATTCTCCTGAAGCGATACGCTAATATCTGTTGACATAAAGACTTTCACAGTACTCCTGCCGGGAGCTTCTCGACTTTACCGATGTATTTCGCCTATTGAAGAGGCATTTGGCTACCTTAAGAGAGTCATAGTTACTCCTGCCTGTTTCTCTCCGTTAAACCACAGTCACATCTACAATATTCCTCTGCCCCTTTCACCAGACGCGATACGCCATTATTTGTCGACATTATGACTTTCACAGTACTCCTGCTAGGGGCTCCTCCAGTTTACCAATGTATTTCGCCTGTTGACGAGGCATTTGGCTACCTTAAGAGAGTCATAGTTACTCCTGTCAGTTGCTCCCCGTTTTACCACGGTCACATTTTCAATCTTATTCTGGCCAGTTCACCTGAAGCGATACGCCATTATCAGTCAACCTAAAGAATATCACATTACTCCTGCCGGGAGCTTCTCGAGTTTGCCGATGTATTTCTCCTGTTGACGAGGCATTTGGATACCTTAAGAGAGTCATAGTTTCCCCTTGCTGTTGCTCCCCATTTTACAACAGGCAAATCTACAAGCTTACTCTGGCCAATTCTCCTGAAGCGATACGCTAATATCTGTTGACATAAAGACTTTCACAGTACTCCTGCCGGGAGCTTCTCGACTTTACCGATGTATTTCGCCTATTGAAGAGGCATTTGGCTACCTTAAGAGAGTCATAGTTACTCCTGCCAGTTTCTCTCCGTTAAACCACAGTCACATCTACAATATTCCTCTGCCCCTTTCACCAGACGCGATACGCCATTATTTGTCGACATAATGACTTTCACAGTACTCCTGCTAGGGGCTCCTCCGGTTTACCAATGTATTTCGCCTGTTGACGAGGCATTTGGCTACCTTAAGAGAGTCATAGTTACTCCTGTCAGTTGCTCCCCGTTTTACCACGGTCACATTTTCAATCTTATTCTGTCCAGTTCACCTGAAGCGATACGCCATTATCAGTCAACCTAAAGAATATCACAGTACTCCTGCCGGGAGCTTCTCGAGTTTGCCGATGTATTTCGCCTGTTGACGAGGCATTTGGATACCTTAAGAGAGTCATAGTTTCCCCTTGCTGTTGCTCCCCATTTTACAATAGGCACATCTACAAGCTTACTCTGGCCAATTCTCCTGAAGCGATACGCTAATATCTGTTGACATAAAGACTTTCACAGTACTCCTGCCGGGAGCTTCTCGACTTTACCGATGTATTTCGCCTATTGAAGAGGCATTTGGCTACCTTAAGAGAGTCATAGTTACTCCTGTCAGTTGCTCCCCGTTTTACCACGGTCACATTTTCAATCTTATTCTGGCCAGTTCACCTGAAGCGATACGCCATTATCAGTCAACCTAAAGAATGTCACATTACTCCTGCCGGGAGCTTCTCGAGTTTGCCGATGTATTTCTCCTGTTGACGAGGCATTTGGATACCTTAAGAGAGTCATAGTTTCCCCCTGCTGGTTCTCCCCATTTTACAACAGGCACATCTACAAGCTTACTCTGGCCAATTCTCCTGAAGCGATACGCTAATATCTGTTGACATAAAGACTTTCACAGTACTCCTGCCGGGAGCTTCTCGGCTTTACCGATGTATTTCGCCTATTGAAGAGGCATTTGGCTACCTTAAGAGAGTCATAGTTACTCCTGCCAGTTTCTCTCCGTTAAACCAGAGTCACATCTACAATATTCCTCTGCCCCTTTCACCAGACGCGATACGCCATTATTTGTCGACATTATGACTTTCACAGTACTCCTGCTAGGGGCTCCTCCAGTTTACCAATGTATTTCGCCTGTTGACGAGGCATTTGGCTACCTTAAGAGAGTCATAGTTACTCCTGTCAGTTGCTCCCCGTTTTACCACGGTCACATTTTCAATCTTATTCTGGCCAGTTCACCTGAAGCGATACGCCATTACCAGTCAACCTAAAGAATATCACATTACTCCTGCTGGGAGCTTCTCGAGTTTGCCGATGTATTTCTCCTGTTGACGAGGCATTTGGATACCTTAAGAGAGTCATAGTTTCCCCTTGCTGGTCCTCCCCATTTTACAACAGGCACATCTACAAGCTTACTCTGGCCAATTCTCCTGAAGCGATACGCTAATATCTGTTGACATAAAGACTTTCACAGTACTCCTGCCGGGAGCTTCTCGACTTTACCGATGTATTTCGCCTATTGAAGAGGCATTTGGCTACCTTAAGAGAGTCATAGTTACTCCTGCCAGTTTCTCTCCGTTAAACCACAGTCACATCTACAATATTCCTCTGCCCCTTTCACCAGACGCGATACGCCATTATTTGTCGACATTATGACTTTCACAGTACTCCTGCTAGGGGCTCCTCCGGTTTACCAATGTATTTCGCCTGTTGACGAGGCATTTGGCTACCTTAAGAGAGTCATAGTTACTCCTGTCAGTTGCTCCCCGTTTTACCACGGTCACATTTTCAATCTTATTCTGGCCAGTTCACCTGAAGCGATACGCCATTATCAGTCAACCTAAAGAATATCACAGTACTCCTGCCGGGAGCTTCTCGAGTTTGCCGATGTATTTCGCCTGTTGACGAGGCATTTGGATACCTTAAGAGAGTCATAGTTTCCCCTTGCTGTTGCTCCCCATTTTACAATAGGCACATCTACAAGCTTACTCTGGCCAATTCTCCTGAAGCGATACGCTAATATCTGTTGACATAAAGACTTTCACAGTACTCCTGCTGGGAGCTTCTCGACTTTACCGATGTATTTCGCCTATTGAAGAGGCATTTGGCTACCTTAAGAGAGTCATAGTTACTCCTGCCAGTTTCTCTCCGTTAAACCACAGTCACATCTACAATATTCCTCTGCCCCTTTCACCAGACGCGATACGCCATTATTTGTCGACATTATGACTTTCACAGTACTCCTGCTAGGGGCTCCTCCAGTTTACCAATGTATTTCGCCTGTTGACGAGGCATTTGGCTACCTTAAGAGAGTCATAGTTACTCCTGTCAGTTGCTCCCCGTTTTACCACGGTCACATTTTCAATCTTATTCTGGCCAGTTCACCTGAAGTGATACGCCATTATCAGTCAACCTAAAGAATATCACATTACTCCTGCCGGGAGCTTCTCGAGTTTGCCGATGTATTTCTCCTGTTGACGAGGCATTTGGATACCTTAAGAGAGTCATAGTTTCCCCTTGCTGGTTCTCCCCATTTTACAACAGGCACATCTACAAGCTTACTCTGGCCAATTCTCCTGAAGCGATACGCTAATATCTGTTGACATAAAGACTTTCACAGTACTCCTGCCGGGAGCTTCTCGACTTTACCGATGTATTTCGCCTATTGAAGAGGCATTTGGCTACCTTAAGAGAGTCATAGTTACTCCTGCCAGTTTCTCTCCGTTATACCACAGTCACATCTACAATATTCCTCTGCCCCTTTCACCAGACGCGATACGCCATTATTTGTCGACATTATGACTTTCACAGTACTCCTGCTAGGGGCTCCTCCGGTTTACCAATGTATTTCGCCTGTTGACGAGGCATTTGGCTACCTTAAGAGAGTCATAGTTACTCCTGTCAGTTGCTCCCCGTTTTACAACGGTCACATTTTCAATCTTATTCTGGCCAGTTCACCTGAAGCGATACGCCATTATCAGTCAACCTAAAGAATATCACAGTACTCCTGCCGGGAGCTTCTCGAGTTTGCCGATGTATTTCGCCTGTTGACGAGGCATTTGGATACCTTAAGAGAGTCACAGTTTCCCCTTGCTGTTGCTCCCCATTTTACAACAGGCACATCTCCAAGCTTACTCTGGCCAATTCTCCTGAAGCGATACGCTAATATCTGTTGACATAAAGACTTTCACAGTACTCCTGCCGGGAGCTTCTCGACTTTACCGATGTATTTCGCCTATTGAAGAGGCATTTGGCTACCTTAAGAGAGTCATAGTTACTCCTGCCAGTTTCTCTCCGTTAAACCACAGTCACATCTACAATATTCCTCTGCCCCTTTCACCAGACGCGATACGCCATTATTTGTCGACATTATGACTTTCACAGTACTCCTGCTAGGGGCTCCTCCAGTTTACCAATGTATTTCGCCTGTTGACGAGGCATTTGGCTACCTTAAGAGAGTCATAGTTACTCCTGTCAGTTGCTCCCCGTTTTACCACGGTCACATTTTCAATCTTATTCTGGCCAGTTCACCTGAAGCGATACGCCATTATCAGTCAACCTAAAGAATATCACATTACTCCTGCCGGGAGCTTCTCGAGTTTGCCGATGTATTTCTCCTGTTGACGAGGCATTTGGATACCTTAAGAGAGTCATAGTTTCCCCTTGCTGGTCCTCCCCATTTTACAACAGGCACATCTACAAGCTTACTCTGGCCAATTCTCCTGAAGCGATACGCTAATATCTGTTGACATAAAGACTTTCACAGTACTCCTGCCGGGAGCTTCTCGACTTTACCGATGTATTTCGCCTATTGAAGAGGCATTTGGCTACCTTAAGAGAGTCATAGTTACTCCTGCCAGTTTCTCTCCGTTAAACCACAGTCACATCTACAATATTCCTCTGCCCCTTTCACCAGACGCGATACGCCATTATTTGTCGACATTATGACTTTCACAGTACTCCTGCTAGGGGCTCCTCCGGTTTACCAATGTATTTCGCCTGTTGACGAGGCATTTGGCTACCTTAAGAGAGTCATAGTTACTCCTGTCAGTTGCTCCCCGTTTTACAACGGTCACATTTTCAATCTTATTCTGGCCAGTTCACCTGAAGCGATACGCCATTATCAATCAACCTAAAGAATATCACAGTACTCCTGCCGGGAGCTTCTCGAGTTTGCCGATGTATTTCTCCTGTTGACGAGGCATTTGGATACCTTAAGAGAGTCATAGTTTCCCCTTGCTGGTTCTCCCCATTTTACAACAGGCACATCTACAAGCTTACTCTGGCCAATTCTCCTGAAGCGATACGCTAATATCTGTTGACATAAAGACTTTCACAGTACTCCTGCCGGGAGCTTCTCGACTTTACCGATGTATTTCGCCTATTGAAGAGGCATTTGGCTACCTTAAGAGAGTCATAGTTACTCCTGCCAGTTTCTCTCCGTTATACCACAGTCACATCTACAATATTCCTCTGCCCCTTTCACCAGACGCGATACGCCATTATTTGTCGACATTATGACTTTCACAGTACTCCTGCTAGGGGCTCCTCCGGTTTACCAATGTATTTCGCCTGTTGACGAGGCATTTGGCTACCTTAAGAGAGTCATAGTTACTCCTGTCAGTTGCTCCCCGTTTTACAACGGTCACATTTTCAATCTTATTCTGGCCAGTTCACCTGAAGCGGTACGCCATTATCAGTCAACCTAAAGAATATCACAGTACTCCTGCCAGGAGCTTCTCGAGTTTGCCGATGTATTTCGCCTGTTGACGAGGCATTTGGATACCTTAAGAGAGTCACAGTTTCCCCTTGCTGTTGCTCCCCATTTTACAACAGGCACATCTCCAAGCTTACTCTGGCCAATTCTCCTGAAGCGATACGCTAATATCTGTTGACATAAAGACTTTCACAGTACTCCTGCCGGGAGCTTCTCGACTTTACCGATGTATTTCGCCTATTGAAGAGGCATTTGGCTACCTTAAGAGAGTCATAGTTACTCCTGCCAGTTTCTCTCCGTTAAACCACAGTCACATCTACAATATTCCTCTGCCCCTTTCACCAGACGCGATACGCCATTATTTGTCGACATTATGACTTTCACAGTACTCCTGCTAGGGGCTCCTCCAGTTTACCAATGTATTTCGCCTGTTGACGAGGCATTTGGCTACCTTAAGAGAGTCATAGTTACTCCTGTCAGTTGCTCCCCGTTTTACCACGGTCACATTTTCAATCTTATTCTGGCCAGTTCACCTGAAGCGATACGCCATTATCAGTCAACCTAAAGAATATCACATTACTCCTGCCGGGAGCTTCTCGAGTTTGCCGATGTATTTCTCCTGTTGACGAGGCATTTGGATACCTTAAGAGAGTCATAGTTTCCCCTTGCTGGTCCTCCCCATTTTACAACAGGCACATCTACAAGCTTACTCTGGCCAATTCTCCTGAAGCGATACGCTAATATCTGTTGACATAAAGACTTTCACAGTACTCCTGCCGGGAGCTTCTCGACTTTACCGATGTATTTCGCCTATTGAAGAGGCATTTGGCTACCTTAAGAGAGTCATAGTTACTCCTGCCAGTTTCTCTCCGTTAAACCACAGTCACATCTACAATATTCCTCTGCCCCTTTCACCAGACGCGATACGCCATTATTTGTCGACATTATGACTTTCACAGTACTCCTGCTAGGGGCTCCTCCGGTTTACCAATGTATTTCGCCTGTTGACGAGGCATTTGGCTACCTTAAGAGAGTCATAGTTACTCCTGTCAGTTGCTCCCCGTTTTACAACGGTCACATTTTCAATCTTATTCTGGCCAGTTCACCTGAAGCGATACGCCATTATCAGTCAACCTAAAGAATATCACAGTACTCCTGCCGGGAGCTTCTCGAGTTTGCCGATGTATTTCGCCTGTTGACGAGGCATTTGGATACCTTAAGAGAGTCACAGTTTCCCCTTGCTGTTGCTCCCCATTTTACAACAGGCACATCTCCAAGCTTACTCTGGCCAATTCTCCTGAAGCGATACGCTAATATCTGTTGACATAAAGACTTTCACAGTACTCCTGCCGGGAGCTTCTCGACTTTACCGATGTATTTCGCCTATTGAAGAGGCATTTGGCTACCTTAAGAGAGTCATAGTTACTCCTGCCAGTTTCTCTCCGTTAAACCACAGTCACATCTACAATATTCCTCTGCCCCTTTCACCAGACGCGATACGCCATTATTTGTCGACATTATGACTTTCACAGTACTCCTGCTAGGGGCTCCTCCAGTTTACCAATGTATTTCGCCTGTTGACGAGGCATTTGGCTACCTTAAGAGAGTCATAGTTACTCCTGTCAGTTGCTCCCCGTTTTACCACGGTCACATTTTCAATCTTATTCTGGCCAGTTCACCTGAAGCGATACGCCATTATCAGTCAACCTAAAGAATATCACATTACTCCTGCCGGGAGCTTCTCGAGTTTGCCGATGTATTTCTCCTGTTGACGAGGCATTTGGATACCTTAAGAGAGTCATAGTTTCCCCTTGCTGGTCCTCCCCATTTTACAACAGGCACATCTACAAGCTTACTCTGGCCAATTCTCCTGAAGCGATACGCTAATATCTGTTGACATAAAGACTTTCACAGTACTCCTGCCGGGAGCTTCTCGACTTTACCGATGTATTTCGCCTATTGAAGAGGCATTTGGCTACCTTAAGAGAGTCATAGTTACTCCTGCCAGTTTCTCTCCGTTAAACCACAGTCACATCTACAATATTCCTCTGCCCCTTTCACCAGACGCGATACGCCATTATTTGTCGACATTATGACTTTCACAGTACTCCTGCTAGGGGCTCCTCCGGTTTACCAATGTATTTCGCCTGTTGACGAGGCATTTGGCTACCTTAAGAGAGTCATAGTTACTCCTGTCAGTTGCTCCCCGTTTTACCACGGTCACATTTTCAATCTTATTCTGGCCAGTTCACCTGAAGCGATACGCCATTATCAGTCAACCTAAAGAATATCACAGTACTCCTGCCGGGAGCTTCTCGAGTTTGCCGATGTATTTCGCCTGTTGACGAGGCATTTGGATACCTTAAGAGAGTCATAGTTTCCCCTTGCTGTTGCTCCCCATTTTACAATAGGCACATCTACAAGCTTACTCTGGCCAATTCTCCTGAAGCGATACGCTAATATCTGTTGACATAAAGACTTTCACAGTACTCCTGCCGGGAGCTTCTCGACTTTACCGATGTATTTCGCCTATTGAAGAGGCATTTGGCTACCTTAAGAGAGTCATAGTTACTCCTGCCAGTTTCTCTCCGTTAAACCACAGTCACATCTACAATATTCCTCTGCCCCTTTCACCAGACGCGATACGCCATTATTTGTCGACATTATGACTTTCACAGTACTCCTGCTAGGGGCTCCTCCAGTTTACCAATGTATTTCGCCTGTTGACGAGGCATTTGGCTACCTTAAGAGAGTCATAGTTACTCCTGTCAGTTGCTCCCCGTTTTACCACGGTCACATTTTCAATCTTATTCTGGCCAGTTCACCTGAAGCGATACGCCATTATCAGTCAACCTAAAGAATATCACATTACTCCTGCCGGGAGCTTCTCGAGTTTGCCGATGTATTTCTCCTGTTGACGAGGCATTTGGATACCTTAAGAGAGTCATAGTTTCCCCTTGCTGGTTCTCCCCATTTTACAACATTCACATCTACAAGCTTACTCTGGCCAATTCTCCTGAAGCGATACGCTAATATCTGTTGACATAAAGACTTTCACAGTACTCCTGCCGGGAGCTTCTCGACTTTACCGATGTATTTCGCCTATTGAAGAGGCATTTGGCTACCTTAAGAGAGTCATAGTTACTCCTGCCAGTTTCTCTCCGTTATACCACAGTCACATCTACAATATTCCTTTGCCCCTTTCACCAGACGCGATACGCCATTATTTGTCGACATTATGACTTTCACAGTACTCCTGCTAGGGGCTCCTCCGGTTTACCAATGTATTTCGCCTGTTGACGAGGCATTTGGCTACCTTAAGAGAGTCATAGTTACTCCTGTCAGTTGCTCCCCGTTTTACAACGGTCACATTTTCAATCTTATTCTGGCCAGTTCACCTGAAGCGATACGCCATTATCAGTCAACCTAAAGAATATCACATTACTCCTGCCGGGAGCTTCTCGAGTTTGCCGATGTATTTCTCCTGTTGACGAGGCATTTGGCTACCTTAAGAGAGTCATAGTTACTCCTGCCAGTTTCTCTCCGTTAAACCACAGTCACATCTACAATATTCCTCTGCCCCTTTCACCAGACGCGATACGCCATTATTTGTCGACATTATGACATTCACAGTACTCCTGCTAGGGGCTCCTCCAGTTTACCAATGTATTTCGCCTGTTGACGAGGCATTTGGCTACCTTAAGAGAGTCATAGTTACTCCTGTCAGTTGCTCCCCGTTTTACCACGGTCACATTTTCAATCTTATTCTGGCCAGTTCACCTGAAGCGATACGCCATTATCAGTCAACCTAAAGAATATCACAGTACTCCTGCCGGGAGCTTCTCGAGTTTGCCGATGTATTTCGCCTGTTGACGAGGCATTTGGATACCTTAAGAGAGTCATAGTTTCCCCTTGCTGTTGCTCCCCATTTTACAATAGGCACATCTACAAGCTTACTCTGGCCAATTCTCCTGAAGCGATACGCTAATATCTGTTGACATAAAGACTTTCACAGTACTCCTGCCGGGAGCTTCTCGACATTACCGATGTATTTCGCCTATTGAAGAGGCATTTGGCTACCTTAAGAGAGTCATAGTTACTCCTGCCAGTTTCTCTCCGTTAAACCACAGTCACATCTACAATATTCCTCTGCCCCTTTCACCAGACGCGATACGCCATTATTTGTCGACATTATGACTTTCACAGTACTCCTGCTAGGGGCTCCTCCGGTTTACCAATGTATTTCGCCTGTTGACGAGGCATTTGGCTACCTTAAGAGAGTCATAGTTACTCCTGTCAGTTGCTCCCCGTTTTACCACGGTCACATTTTCAATCTTATTCTGGCCAGTTCACCTGAAGCGATACGCCATTATCAGTCAACCTAAAGAATATCACAGTACTCCTGCCGGGAGCTTCTCGAGTTTGCCGATGTATTTCGCCTGTTGACGAGGCATTTGGATACCTTAAGAGAGTCATAGTTTCCCCTTGCTGTTGCTCCCCATTTTACAATAGGCACATCTACAAGCTTACTCTGGCCAATTCTCCTGAAGCGATACGCTAATATCTGTTGACATAAAGACTTTCACAGTACTCCTGCCGGGAGCTTCTCGACTTTACCGATGTATTTCGCCTATTGAAGAGGCATTTGGCTACCTTAAGAGAGTCATAGTTACTCCTGCCAGTTTCTCTCCGTTAAACCACAGTCACATCTACAATATTCCTCTGCCCCTTTCACCAGACGCGATACGCCATTATTTGTCGACATTATGACTTTCACAGTACTCCTGCTAGGGGCTCCTCCAGTTTACCAATGTATTTCGCCTGTTGACGAGGCATTTGGCTACCTTAAGAGAGTCATAGTTACTCCTGTCAGTTGCTCCCCGTTTTACCACGGTCACATTTTCAATCTTATTCTGGCCAGTTCACCTGAAGCGATACGCCATTATCAGTCAACCTAAAGAATATCACATTACTCCTGCCGGGAGCTTCTCGAGTTTGCCGATGTATTTCTCCTGTTGACGAGGCATTTGGATACCTTAAGAGAGTCATAGTTTCCCCTTGCTGGTTCTCCCCATTTTACAACAGGCACATCTACAAGCTTACTCTGGCCAATTCTCCTGAAGCGATACGCTAATATCTGTTGACATAAAGACTTTCACAGTACTCCTGCCGGGAGCTTCTCGACTTTACCGATGTATTTCGCCTATTGAAGAGGCATTTGGCTACCTTAAGAGAGTCATAGTTACTCCTGCCAGTTTCTCTCCGTTATACCACAGTCACATCTACAATATTCCTTTGCCCCTTTCACCAGACGCGATACGCCATTATTTGTCGACATTATGACTTTCACAGTACTCCTGCTAGGGGCTCCTCCGGTTTACCAATGTATTTCGCCTGTTGACGAGGCATTTGGCTACCTTAAGAGAGTCATAGTTACTCCTGTCAGTTGCTCCCCGTTTTACAACGGTCACATTTTCAATCTTATTCTGGCCAGTTCACCTGAAGCGATACGCCATTATCAGTCAACCTAAAGAATATCACATTACTCCTGCCGGGAGCTTCTCGAGTTTGCCGATGTATTTCTCCTGTTGACGAGGCATTTGGCTACCTTAAGAGAGTCATAGTTACTCCTGCCAGTTTCTCTCCGTTAAACCACAGTCACATCTACAATATTCCTCTGCCCCTTTCACCAGACGCGATACGCCATTATTTGTCGACATTATGACATTCACAGTACTCCTGCTAGGGGCTCCTCCAGTTTACCAATGTATTTCGCCTGTTGACGAGGCATTTGGCTACCTTAAGAGAGTCATAGTTACTCCTGTCAGTTGCTCCCCGTTTTACCACGGTCACATTTTCAATCTTATTCTGGCCAGTTCACCTGAAGCGATACGCCATTATCAGTCAACCTAAAGAATATCACAGTACTCCTGCCGGGAGCTTCTCGAGTTTGCCGATGTATTTCGCCTGTTGACGAGGCATTTGGATACCTTAAGAGAGTCATAGTTTCCCCTTGCTGTTGCTCCCCATTTTACAATAGGCACATCTACAAGCTTACTCTGGCCAATTCTCCTGAAGCGATACGCTAATATCTGTTGACATAAAGACTTTCACAGTACTCCTGCCGGGAGCTTCTCGACTTTACCGATGTATTTCGCCTATTGAAGAGGCATTTGGCTACCTTAAGAGAGTCATAGTTACTCCTGCCAGTTTCTCTCCGTTAAACCACAGTCACATCTACAATATTCCTCTGCCCCTTTCACCAGACGCGATACGCCATTATTTGTCGACATTATGACTTCCACAGTACTCCTGCTAGGGGCTCCTCCGGTTTACCAATGTATTTCGCCTGTTGACGAGGCATTTGGCTACCTTAAGAGAGTCATAGTTACTCCTGTCAGTTGCTCCCCGTTTTACAACGGTCACATTTTCAATCTTATTCTGGCCAGTTCACCTGAAGCGATACGCCATTATCAGTCAACCTAAAGAATATCACATTACTCCTGCCGGGAGCTTCTCGAGTTTGCCGATGTATTTCTCCTGTTGACGAGGCATTTGGATACCTTAAGAGAGTCATAGTTTCCCCTTGCTGGTTCTCCCCATTTTACAACAGGCACATCTACAAGCTTACTCTGGCCATGTCTCCTGAAGCGATACGCTAATATCTGTTGACATAAAGACTTTCACAGTACTCCTGCCGGGAGCTTCTCGACTTTACCGATGTATTTCGCCTATTGAAGAGGCATTTGGCTACCTTAAGAGAGTCATAGTTACTCCTGCCAGTTTCTCTCCGTTAAACCACAGTCACATCTACAATATTCCTCTGCCCCTTTCACCAGACGCGATACGCCATTATTTGTCGACATTATGACTTTCACAGTACTCCTGCTAGGGGCTCCTCCGGTTTACCAATGTATTTCGCCTGTTGACGAGGCATTTGGCTACCTTAAGAGAGTCATAGTTACTCCTGTCAGTTGCTCCCCGTTTTACCACGGTCACATTTTCAATCTTATTCTGGCCAGTTCACCTGAAGCGATACGCCATTATCAGTCAACCTAAAGAATATCACAGTACTCCTGCCGGGAGCTTCTCGAGTTTGCCGATGTATTTCGCCTGTTGACGAGGCATTTGGATACCTTAAGAGAGTCATAGTTTCCCCTTGCTGATGCTCCCCATTTTACAATAGGCACATCTACAAGCTTACTCTGGCCAATTCTCCTGAAGCGATACGCTAATATCTGTTGACATAAACACTTTCACAGTACTCCTGCCGGGAGCTTCTCGACTTTACCGATGTATTTCGCCTATTGAAGAGGCATTTGGCTACCTTAAGAGAGTCATAGTTACTCCTGCCAGTTTCTCTCCGTTAAACCACAGTCACATCTACAATATTCCTCTGCCCCTTTCACCAGACGCGATACGCCATTATTTGTCGACATTATGACTTTCACAGTACTCCTGCTAGGGGTTCCTCCAGTTTACCAATGTATTTCGCCTGTTGACGAGGCATTTGGCTACCTTAAGAGAGTCATAGTTACTCCTGTCAGTTGCTCCCCGTTTTACCACGGTCACATTTTCAATCTTATTCTGGCCAGTTCACCTGAAGCGATACGCCATTATCAGTCAACCTAAAGAATATCACAGTACTCCTGCCGGGAGCTTCTCGAGTTTGCCGATGTATTTCGCCTGTTGACGAGGCATTTGGATACCTTAAGAGAGTCATAGTTTCCCCTTGCTGTTGCTCCCCATTTTACAATAGGCACATCTACAAGCTTACTCTGGCCAATTCTCCTGAAGCGATACGCTAATATCTGTTGACATAAAGACTTTCACAGTACTCCTGCCGGGAGCTTCTCGACTTTACCGATGTATTTCGCCTATTGAAGAGGCATTTGGCTACCTTAAGAGAGTCATAGTTACTCCTGCCAGTTTCTCTCCGTTAAACCACAGTCACATCTACAATATTCCTCTGCAACTTTCACCAGACGCGATACGCCATTATTTGTCGACATTATGACTTTCACAGTACTCCTGCTAGGGGCTCCTCCAGTTTACCAATGTATTTCGCCTGTTGACGAGGCATTTGGCTACCTTAAGAGAGTCATAGTTACTCCTGTCAGTTGCTCCCCGTTTTACCACGGTCACATTTTCAATCTTATTCTGGCCAGTTCACCTGAAGCGATACGCCTTATCAGTCAACCTAAAGAATATCACATTACTCCTGCCGGGAGCTTCTCGAGTTTGCCGATGTATTTCTCCTGTTGACGAGGCATTTGGATACCTTAAGAGAGTCATAGTTTCCCCTTGCTGGTTCTCCCCATTTTACAACAGGCACATCTACAAGCTTACTCTGGCCAATTCTCCTGAAGCGATACGCTAATATCTGTTGACATAAAGACTTTCACAGTACTCCTGCCGGGAGCTTCTCGACTTTACCGATGTATTTCGCCTATTGAAGAGGCATTTGGCTACCTTAAGAGAGTCATAGTTACTCCTGCCAGTTTCTCTCCGTTAAACCACAGTCACATCTACAATATTCCTCTGCCCCTTTCACCAGACGCGATACGCCATTATTTGTCGACATTATGACTTTCACAGTACTCCTGCTAGGGGCTCCTCCAGTTTACCAATGTATTTCGCCTGTTGACGAGGCATTTGGCTACCTTAAGAGAGTCATAGTTACTCCTGCCAGTTTCTCTCCGTTAAACCACAGTCACATCTACAATATTCCTCTGCCCCTTTCACCAGACGCGATACGCCATTATTTGTCGACATTATGACTTTCACAGTACTCCTGCTAGGGGCTCCTCCGGTTTACCAATGTATTTCGCCTGTTGACGAGGCATTTGGCTACCTTAAGAGAGTCATTGTTACTCCTGTCAGTTGCTCCCCGTTTTACCACGGTCACATTTTCAATCTTATTCTGGCCAGTTCACCTGAAGCGATACGCCATTATCAGTCAACCTAAAGAATATCACATTACTCCTGCCGGGAGCTTCTCGAGTTTGCCGATGTATTTCTCCTGTTGACGAGGCATTTGGATACCTTAAGAGAGTCATAGTTTCCCCTTGCTGGTTCTCCCCTTTTACAACAGGCACATCTACAAGCTTACTCTGGCCAATTCTCCTGAAGCGATACGCTAATATCTGTTGACATAAAGACTTTCACAGTACTCCTGCCGGGAGCTTCTCGACTTTACCGATGTATTTCGCCTATTGAAGAGGCATTTGGCTACCTTAAGAGAGTCATAGTTACTCCTGCCAGTTTCTCTCCGTTAAACCACAGTCACATCTACAATATTCCTCTGCCCCTTTCACCAGACGCGATACGCCATTATTTGTCGACATTATGACTTTCACAGTACTCCTGCTAGGGGCTCCTCCGGTTTACCAATGTATTTAGCCTGTTGACGAGGCATTTGGCTACCTTAAGAGAGTCATAGTTACTCCTGTCAGTTGCTCCCCGTTTTACCACGGTCACATTTTCAATCTTATTCTGGCCAGTTCACCTGAAGCGATACGCCATTATCAGTCAACCTAAAGAATATCACAGTACTCCTGCCGGGAGCTTCTCGAGTTTGCCGATGTATTTCGCCTGTTGACGAGGCATTTGGATACCTTAAGAGAGTCATAGTATCCCCTTGCTGTTGCTCCCCATTTTACAATAGGCACATCTACAAGCTTACTCTGGCCAATTCTCCTGAAGCGATACGCTAATATCTGTTGACATAAAGACTTTCACAGTACTCCTGCCAGGAGCTTCTCGACTTTACCATGTATTTCGCCTATTGAAGAGGCATTTGGCTACCTTAAGAGAGTCATAGTTACTCCTGCCAGTTTCTCTCCGTCAAACCACAGTCACATCTACAATATTCCTCTGCCCCTTTCACCAGACGCGATACGCCATTATTTGTCGACATTATGACTTTCACAGTACTCCTGCTAGGGGCTCCTCCAGTTTACCAATGTATTTCGCCTGTTGACGAGGCATTTGGCTACCTTAAGA
This sequence comes from Schistocerca americana, assembly GCF_021461395.2. Classification (NCBI taxonomy): domain Eukaryota; kingdom Metazoa; phylum Arthropoda; class Insecta; order Orthoptera; family Acrididae; genus Schistocerca; species Schistocerca americana. Next base: position 62,820,710 of record NC_060130.1, read on the forward strand.
GAGTCATAGTTACTCCTGTCAGTTGCTCCCCGTTTTACCACGGTCACATTTTCAATCTTATTCTGGCCAGTTCACCTGAAGCGATACGCCATTATCAGTCAACCTAAAGAATATCACATTACTCCTGCCGGGAGCTTCTCGAGTTTGCCGATGTATTTCTCCTGTTGACGAGGCATTTGGCTACCTTAAGAGAGTCATAGTTACTCCTGCCAGTTTCTCTCCGTTAAACCACAGTCACATCTACAATATTCCTCTGCCCCTTTCACCAGACGCGATACGCCATTATTTGTCGACATTATGACATTCACAGTACTCCTGCTAGGGGCTCCTCCAGTTTACCAATGTATTTCGCCTGTTGACGAGGCATTTGGCTACCTTAAGAGAGTCATAGTTACTCCTGTCAGTTGCTCCCCGTTTTACCACGGTCACATTTTCAATCTTATTCTGGCCAGTTCACCTGAAGCGATACGCCATTATCAGTCAACCTAAAGAATATCACAGTACTCCTGCCGGGAGCTTCTCGAGTTTGCCGATGTATTTCGCCTGTTGACGAGGCATTTGGATACCTTAAGAGAGTCATAGTTTCCCCTTGCTGTTGCTCCCCATTTTACAATAGGCACATCTACAAGCTTACTCTGGCCAATTCTCCTGAAGCGATACGCTAATATCTGTTGACATAAAGACTTTCACAGTACTCCTGCCGGGAGCTTCTCGACTTTACCGATGTATTTCGCCTATTGAAGAGGCATTTGGCTACCTTAAGAGAGTCATAGTTACTCCTGCCAGTTTCTCTCCGTTAAACCACAGTCACATCTACAATATTCCTCTGCCCCTTTCACCAGACGCGATACGCCATTATTTGTCGACATTATGACTTCCACAGTACTCCTGCTAGGGGCTCCTCCGGTTTACCAATGTATTTCGCCTGTTGACGAGGCATTTGGCTACCTTAAGAGAGTCATAGTTACTCCTGTCAGTTGCTCCCCGTTTTACAACGGTCACATTTTCAATCTTATTCTGGCCAGTTCACCTGAAGCGATACGCCATTATCAGTCAACCTAAAGAATATCACATTACTCCTGCCGGGAGCTTCTCGAGTTTGCCGATGTATTTCTCCTGTTGACGAGGCATTTGGATACCTTAAGAGAGTCATAGTTTCCCCTTGCTGGTTCTCCCCATTTTACAACAGGCACATCTACAAGCTTACTCTGGCCATGTCTCCTGAAGCGATACGCTAATATCTGTTGACATAAAGACTTTCACAGTACTCCTGCCGGGAGCTTCTCGACTTTACCGATGTATTTCGCCTATTGAAGAGGCATTTGGCTACCTTAAGAGAGTCATAGTTACTCCTGCCAGTTTCTCTCCGTTAAACCACAGTCACATCTACAATATTCCTCTGCCCCTCTCACCAGACGCGATACGCCATTATTTGTCGACATTATGACTTTCACAGTACTCCTGCTAGGGGCTCCTCCGGTTTACCAATGTATTTCGCCTGTTGACGAGGCATTTGGCTACCTTAAGAGAGTCATAGTTACTCCTGTCAGTTGCTCCCCGTTTTACCACGGTCACATTTTCAATCTTATTCTGGCCAGTTCACCTGAAGCGATACGCCATTATCAGTCAACCTAAAGAATATCACAGTACTCCTGCCGGGAGCTTCTCGAGTTTGCCGATGTATTTCGCCTGTTGACGAGGCATTTGGATACCTTAAGAGAGTCATAGTTTCCCCTTGCTGATGCTCCCCATTTTACAATAGGCACATCTACAAGCTTACTCTGGCCAATTCTCCTGAAGCGATACGCTAATATCTGTTGACATAAACACTTTCACAGTACTCCTGCCGGGAGCTTCTCGACTTTACCGATGTATTTCGCCTATTGAAGAGGCATTTGGCTACCTTAAGAGAGTCATAGTTACTCCTGCCAGTTTCTCTCCGTTAAACCACAGTCACATCCACAATATTCCTCTGCCCCTTTCACCAGACGCGATACGCCATTATTTGTCGACATTATGACTTTCACAGTACTCCTGCTAGGGGTTCCTCCAGTTTACCAATGTATTTCGCCTGTTGACGAGGCATTTGGCTACCTTAAGAGAGTCATAGTTACTCCTGTCAGTTGCTTCCCGTTTTACCACGGTCACATTTTCAATCTTATTCTGGCCAGTTCACCTGAAGCGATACGCCATTATCAGTCAACCTAAAGAATATCACAGTACTCCTGCCGGGAGCTTCTCGAGTTTGCCGATGTATTTCGCCTGTTGACGAGGCATTTGGATACCTTAAGAGAGTCATAGTTTCCCCTTGCTGTTGCTCCCCATTTTTCAATAGGCACATCTACAAGCTTACTCTGGCCAATTCTCCTGAAGCGATACGCTAATATCTGTTGACATAAAGACTTTCACAGTACTCCTGCCGGGAGCTTCTCGACTTTACCGATGTATTTCGCCTATTGAAGAGGCATTTGGCTACCTTAAGAGAGTCATAGTTACTCCTGCCAGTTTCTCTCCGTTAAACCACAGTCACATCTACAATATTCCTCTGCCCCTTTCACCAGACGCGATACGCCATTATTTGTCGACATTATGACTTCCACAGTACTCCTGCTAGGGGCTCCTCCGGTTTACCAATGTATTTCGCCTGTTGACGAGGCATTTGGCTACCTTAAGAGAGTCATAGTTACTCCTGTCAGTTGCTCCCCGTTTTACAACGGTCACATTTTCAATCTTATTCTGGCCAGTTCACCTGAAGCGATACGCCATTATCAGTCAACCTAAAGAATATCACATTACTCCTGCCGGGAGCTTCTCGAGTTTGCCGATGTATTTCTCCTGTTGACGAGGCATTTGGATACCTTAAGAGAGTCATAGTTTCCCCTTGCTGGTTCTCCCCATTTTACAACAGGCACATCTACAAGCTTACTCTGGCCATGTCTCCTGAAGCGATACGCTAATATCTGTTGACATAAAGACTTTCACAGTACTCCTGCCGGGAGCTTCTCGACTTTACCGATGTATTTCGCCTATTGAAGAGGCATTTGGCTACCTTAAGAGAGTCATAGTTACTCCTGCCAGTTTCTCTCCGTTAAACCACAGTCACATCTACAATATTCCTCTGCCCCTCTCACCAGACGCGATACGCCATTATTTGTCGACATTATGACTTTCACAGTACTCCTGCTAGGGGCTCCTCCGGTTTACCAATGTATTTCGCCTGTTGACGAGGCATTTGGCTACCTTAAGAGAGTCATAGTTACTCCTGTCAGTTGCTCCCCGTTTTACCACGGTCACATTTTCAATCTTATTCTGGCCAGTTCACCTGAAGCGATACGCCATTATCAGTCAACCTAAAGAATATCACAGTACTCCTGCCGGGAGCTTCTCGAGTTTGCCGATGTATTTCGCCTGTTGACGAGGCATTTGGATACCTTAAGAGAGTCATAGTTTCCCCTTGCTGATGCTCCCCATTTTACAATAGGCACATCTACAAGCTTACTCTGGCCAATTCTCCTGAAGCGATACGCTAATATCTGTTGACATAAACACTTTCACAGTACTCCTGCCGGGAGCTTCTCGACTTTACCGATGTATTTCGCCTATTGAAGAGGCATTTGGCTACCTTAAGAGAGTCATAGTTACTCCTGCCAGTTTCTCTCCGTTAAACCACAGTCACATCTACAATATTCCTCTGCCCCTTTCACCAGACGCGATACGCCATTATTTGTCGACATTATGACTTTCACAGTACTCCTGCTAGGGGTTCCTCCAGTTTACCAATGTATTTCGCCTGTTGACGAGGCATTTGGCTACCTTAAGAGAGTCATAGTTACTCCTGTCAGTTGCTCCCCGTTTTACCACGGTCACATTTTCAATCTTATTCTGGCCAGTTCACCTGAAGCGATACGCCATTATCAGTCAACCTAAAGAATATCACAGTACTCCTGCCGGGAGCTTCTCGAGTTTGCCGATGTATTTCGCCTGTTGACGAGGCATTTGGATACCTTAAGAGAGTCATAGTTTCCCCTTGCTGTTGCTCCCCATTTTACAATAGGCACATCTACAAGCTTACTCTGGCCAATTCTCCTGAAGCGATACGCTAATATCTGTTGACATAAAGACTTTCACAGTACTCCTGCCGGGAGCTTCTCGACTTTACCGATGTATTTCGCCTATTGAAGAGGCATTTGGCTACCTTAAGAGAGTCATAGTTACTCCTGCCAGTTTCTCTCCGTTAAACCACAGTCACATCTACAATATTCCTCTGCCCCTTTCACCAGACGCGATACGCCATTATTTGTCGACATTATGACTTTCACAGTACTCCTGCTAGGGGCTCCTCCAGTTTACCAATGTATTTCGCCTGTTGACGAGGCATTTGGCTACCTTAAGAGAGTCATAGTTACTCCTGTCAGTTGCTCCCCGTTTTACCACGGTCACATTTTCAATCTTATTCTGGCCAGTTCACCTGAAGCGATACGCCTTATCAGTCAACCTAAAGAATATCACATTACTCCTGCCGGGAGCTTCTCGAGTTTGCCGATGTATTTCTCCTGTTGACGAGGCATTTGGATACCTTAAGAGAGTCATAGTTTCCCCTTGCTGGTTCTCCCCATTTTACAACAGGCACATCTACAAGCTTACTCTGGCCAATTCTCCTGAAGCGATACGCTAATATCTGTTGACATAAAGACTTTCACAGTACTCCTGCCGGGAGCTTCTCGACTTTACCGATGTATTTCGCCTATTGAAGAGGCATTTGGCTACCTTAAGAGAGTCATAGTTACTCCTGCCAGTTTCTCTCCGTTAAACCACAGTCACATCTACAATATTCCTCTGCCCCTTTCACCAGACGCGATACGCCATTATTTGTCGACATTATGACTTTCACAGTACTCCTGCTAGGGGCTCCTCCAGTTTACCAATGTATTTCGCCTGTTGACGAGGCATTTGGCTACCTTAAGAGAGTCATAGTTACTCCTGCCAGTTTCTCTCCGTTAAACCACAGTCACATCTACAATATTCCTCTGCCCCTTTCACCAGACGCGATACGCCATTATTTGTCGACATTATGACTTTCACAGTACTCCTGCTAGGGGCTCCTCCGGTTTACCAATGTATTTCGCCTGTTGACGAGGCATTTGGCTACCTTAAGAGAGTCATTGTTACTCCTGTCAGTTGCTCCCCGTTTTACCACGGTCACATTTTCAATCTTATTCTGGCCAGTTCACCTGAAGCGATACGCCATTATCAGTCAACCTAAAGAATATCACATTACTCCTGCCGGGAGCTTCTCGAGTTTGCCGATGTATTTCTCCTGTTGACGAGGCATTTGGATACCTTAAGAGAGTCATAGTTTCCCCTTGCTGGTTCTCCCCTTTTACAACAGGCACATCTACAAGCTTACTCTGGCCAATTCTCCTGAAGCGATACGCTAATATCTGTTGACATAAAGACTTTCACAGTACTCCTGCCGGGAGCTTCTCGACTTTACCGATGTATTTCGCCTATTGAAGAGGCATTTGGCTACCTTAAGAGAGTCATAGTTACTCCTGCCAGTTTCTCTCCGTTAAACCACAGTCACATCTACAATATTCCTCTGCCCCTTTCACCAGACGCGATACGCCATTATTTGTCGACATTATGACTTTCACAGTACTCCTGCTAGGGGCTCCTCCGGTTTACCAATGTATTTAGCCTGTTGACGAGGCATTTGGCTACCTTAAGAGAGTCATAGTTACTCCTGTCAGTTGCTCCCCGTTTTACCACGGTCACATTTTCAATCTTATTCTGGCCAGTTCACCTGAAGCGATACGCCATTATCAGTCAACCTAAAGAATATCACAGTACTCCTGCCGGGAGCTTCTCGAGTTTGCCGATGTATTTCGCCTGTTGACGAGGCATTTGGATACCTTAAGAGAGTCATAGTATCCCCTTGCTGTTGCTCCCCATTTTACAATAGGCACATCTACAAGCTTACTCTGGCCAATTCTCCTGAAGCGATACGCTAATATCTGTTGACATAAAGACTTTCACAGTACTCCTGCCAGGAGCTTCTCGACTTTACCATGTATTTCGCCTATTGAAGAGGCATTTGGCTACCTTAAGAGAGTCATAGTTACTCCTGCCAGTTTCTCTCCGTCAAACCACAGTCACATCTACAATATTCCTCTGCCCCTTTCACCAGACGCGATACGCCATTATTTGTCGACATTATGACTTTCACAGTACTCCTGCTAGGGGCTCCTCCAGTTTACCAATGTATTTCGCCTGTTGACGAGGCATTTGGCTACCTTAAGAGAGTCATAGTTACTCCTGTCAGTTGCTCCCCGTTTTACCACGGTCACATTTTCAATCTTATTCTGGCCAGTTCACCTGAAGCGATACGCCATTATCAGTCAACCTAAAGAATATCACATTACTCCTGCCGGGAGCTTCTCGAGTTTGCCGATGTATTTCTCCTGTTGACGAGGCATTTGGATACCTTAAGAGAGTCATAGTTTCCCCTTGCTGTTGCTCCCCATTTTACAATAGGCACATCTACAAGCTTACTCTGGCCAATTCTCCTGAAGCGATACGCTAATATCTGTTGACATAAAGACTTTCACAGTACTCCTGCCGGGAGCTTCTCGACTTTACCGATGTATTTCGCCTATTGAAGAGGCATTTGGCTACCTTAAGAGAGTCATAGTTACTCCTGCCAGTTTCTCTCCGTTAAACCACAGTCACATCTACAATATTCCTCTGCCCCTTTCACCAGACGCGATACGCCATTATTTGTCGACATTATGACTTTCACAGTACTCCTGCTAGGGGCTCCTCCAGTTTACCAATGTATTTCGCCTGTTGACGAGGCATTTGGCTACCTTAAGAGAGTCATAGTTACTCCTGTCAGTTGCTCCCCGTTTTACCACGGTCACATTTTCAATCTTATTCTGGCCAGTTCACCTGAAGCGATACGCCATTATCAGTCAACCTAAAGAATATCACATTACTCCTGCCGGGAGCTTCTCGAGTTTGCCGATGTATTTCTCCTGTTGACGAGGCATTTGGATACCTTAAGAGAGTCATAGTTTCCCCTTGCTGGTCCTCCCCATTTTACAACAGGCACATCTACAAGCTTACTCTGGCCAATTCTCCTGAAGCGATACGCTAATATCTGTTGACATAAAGACTTTCACAGTACTCCTGCCGGGAGCTTCTCGACTTTACCGATGTATTTCGCCTATTGAAGAGGCATTTGGCTACCTTAAGAGAGTCATAGTTACTCCTGCCAGTTTCTCTCCGTTAAACCACAGTCACATCTACAATATTCCTCTGCCCCTTTCACCAGACGCGATACGCCATTATTTGTCGACATTATGACTTTCACAGTACTCCTGCTAGGGGCTCCTCCGGTTTACCAATGTATTTCGCCTGTTGACGAGGCATTTGGCTACCTTAAGAGAGTCATAGTTACTCCTGTCAGTTGCTCCCCGTTTTACCACGGTCACATTTTCAATCTTATTCTGGCCAGTTCACCTGAAGCGATACGCCATTATCAGTCAACCTAAAGAATATCACAGTACTCCTGCCGGGAGCTTCTCGAGTTTGCCGATGTATTTCGCCTGTTGACGAGGCATTTGGATACCTTAAGAGAGTCATAGTTTCCCCTTGCTGATGCTCCCCATTTTACAATAGGCACATCTACAAGCTTACTCTGGCCAATTCTCCTGAAGCGATACGCTAATATCTGTTGACATAAACACTTTCACAGTACTCCTGCCGGGAGCTTCTCGACTTTACCGATGTATTTCGCCTATTGAAGAGGCATTTGGCTACCTTAAGAGAGTCATAGTTACTCCTGCCAGTTTCTCTCCGTTAAACCACAGTCACATCTACAATATTCCTCTGCCCCTTTCACCAGACGCGATACGCCATTATTTGTCGACATTATGACTTTCACAGTACTCCTGCTAGGGGCTCCTCCAGTTTACCAATGTATTTCGCCTGTTGACGAGGCATTTGGCTACCTTAAGAGAGTCATAGTTACTCCTGTCAGTTGCTCCCCGTTTTACCACGGTCACATTTTCAATCTTATTCTGGCCAGTTCACCTGAAGCGATACGCCATTATCAGTCAACCTAAAGAATATCACAGTACTCCTGCCGGGAGCTTCTCGAGTTTGCCGATGTATTTCGCCTGTTGACGAGGCATTTGGATACCTTAAGAGAGTCATAGTTTCCCCTTGCTGTTGCTCCCCATTTTACAATAGGCACATCTACAAGCTTACTCTGGCCAATTCTCCTGAAGCGATACGCTAATATCTGTTGACATAAAGACTTTCACAGTACTCCTGCCGGGAGCTTCTCGACTTTACCGATGTATTTCGCCTATTGAAGAGGCATTTGGCTACCTTAAGAGAGTCATAGTTACTCCTGCCAGTTTCTCTCCGTTAAACCACAGTCACATCTACAATATTCCTCTGCCCCTTTCACCAGACGCGATACGCCATTATTTGTCGACATTATGACTTTCACAGTACTCCTGCTAGGGGCTCCTCCAGTTTACCAATGTATTTCGCCTGTTGACGAGGCATTTGGCTACCTTAAGAGAGTCATAGTTACTCCTGTCAGTTGCTCCCCGTTTTACCACGGTCACATTTTCAATCTTATTCTGGCCAGTTCACCTGAAGCGATACGCCTTATCAGTCAACCTAAAGAATATCACATTACTCCTGCCGGGAGCTTCTCGAGTTTGCCGATGTATTTCTCCTGTTGACGAGGCATTTGGATACCTTAAGAGAGTCATAGTTTCCCCTTGCTGGTTCTCCCCATTTTACAACAGGCACATCTACAAGCTTACTCTGGCCAATTCTCCTGAAGCGATACGCTAATATCTGTTGACATAAAGACTTTCACAGTACTCCTGCCGGGAGCTTCTCGACTTTACCGATGTATTTCGCCTATTGAAGAGGCATTTGGCTACCTTAAGAGAGTCATAGTTACTCCTGCCAGTTTCTCTCCGTTAAACCACAGTCACATCTACAATATTCCTCTGCCCCTTTCACCAGACGCGATACGCCATTATTTGTCGACATTATGACTTTCACAGTACTCCTGCTAGGGGCTCCTCCAGTTTACCAATGTATTTCGCCTGTTGACGAGGCATTTGGCTACCTTAAGAGAGTCATAGTTACTCCTGCCAGTTTCTCTCCGTTAAACCACAGTCACATCTACAATATTCCTCTGCCCCTTTCACCAGACGCGATACGCCATTATTTGTCGACATTATGACTTTCACAGTACTCCTGCTAGGGGCTCCTCCGGTTTACCAATGTATTTCGCCTGTTGACGAGGCATTTGGCTACCTTAAGAGAGTCATTGTTACTCCTGTCAGTTGCTCCCCGTTTTACCACGGTCACATTTTCAATCTTATTCTGGCCAGTTGACCTGAAGCGATACGCCATTATCAGTCAACCTAAAGAATATCACATTACTCCTGCCGGGAGCTTCTCGAGTTTGCCGATGTATTTCTCCTGTTGACGAGGCATTTGGATACCTTAAGAGAGTCATAGTTTCCCCTTGCTGGTCCTCCCCATTTTACAACAGGCACATCTACAAGCTTACTCTGGCCAATTCTCCTGAAGCGATACGCTAATATCTGTTGACATAAAGACTTTCACAGTACTCCTGCCGGGAGCTTCTCGACTTTACCGATGTATTTCGCCTATTGAAGAGGCATTTGGCTACCTTAAGAGAGTCATAGTTACTCCTGCCAGTTTCTCTCCGTTAAACCACAGTCACATCTACAATATTCCTCTGCCCCTTTCACCAGACGCGATACGCCATTATTTGTCGACATTATGACTTTCACAGTACTCCTGCTAGGGGCTCCTCCGGTTTACCAATGTATTTCGCCTGTTGACGAGGCATTTGGCTACCTTAAGAGAGTCATAGTTACTCCTGTCAGTTGCTCCCCGTTTTACCACGGTCACATTTTCAATCTTATTCTGGCCAGTTCACCTGAAGCGATACGCCATTATCAGTCAACCTAAAGAATATCACAGTACTCCTGCCGGGAGCTTCTCGAGTTTGCCGATGTATTTCGCCTGTTGACGAGGCATTTGGATACCTTAAGAGAGTCATAGTTTCCCCTTGCTGTTGCTCCCCATTTTACAATAGGCACATCTACAAGCTTACTCTGGCCAATTCTCCTGAAGCGATACGCTAATATCTGTTGACATAAAGACTTTCACAGTACTCCTGCTGGGAACTTCTCGACTTTACCGATGTATTTCGCCTATTGAAGAGGCATTTGGCTACCTTAAGAGAGTCATAGTTACTCCTGCCAGTTTCTCTCCGTTAAACCACAGTCACATCTACAATATTCCTCTGCCCCTTTCACCAGACGCGATACGCCATTATTTGTCGACATTATGACTTTCACAGTACTCCTGCTAGGGGCTCCTCCAGTTTACCAATGTATTTCGCCTGTTGACGAGGCATTTGGCTACCTTAAGAGAGTCATAGTTACTCCTGTCAGTTGCTCCCCGTTTTACCACGGTCACATTTTCAATCTTATTCTGGCCAGTTCACCTGAAGCGATACGCCATTATCAGTCAACCTAAAGAATATCACATTACTCCTGCCGGGAGCTTCTCGAGTTTGCCGATGTATTTCTCCTGTTGACGAGGCATTTGGATACCTTAAGAGAGTCATAGTTTCCCCTTGCTGGTTCTCCCCATTTTACAACAGGCACATCTACAAGCTTACTCTGGCCAATTCTCCTGAAGCGATACGCTAATATCTGTTGACATAAAGACTTTCACAGTACTCCTGCCGGGAGCTTCTCGACTTTACCGATGTATTTCGCCTATTGAAGAGGCATTTGGCTACCTTAAGAGAGTCATAGTTACTCCTGCCAGTTTCTCTCCGTTAAACCACAGTCACATCTACAATATTCCTCTGCCCCTTTCACCAGACGCGATACGCCATTATTTGTCGACATTATGACTTTCACAGTACTCCTGCTAGGGGCTCCTCCAGTTTACCAATGTATTTCGCCTGTTGACGAGGCATTTGGCTACCTTAAGAGAGTCATAGTTACTCCTGTCAGTTGCTCCCCGTTTTACCACGGTCACATTTTCAATCTTATTCTAGCCAGTTCACCTGAAGCGATACGCCATTATCAGTCAACCTAAAGAATATCACATTACTCCTGCCGGGAGCTTCTCGAGTTTGCCGATGTATTTCTCCTGTTGACGAGGCATTTGGATACCTTAAGAGAGTCATAGTTTCCCCTTGCTGGTCCTCCCCATTTTACAACAGGCACATCTACAAGCTTACTCTGGCCAATTCTCCTGAAGCGATACGCTAATATCTGTTGACATAAAGACTTTCACAGTACTCCTGCCGGGAGCTTCTCGACTTTACCGATGTATTTCGCCTATTGAAGAGGCATTTGGCTACCTTAAGAGAGTCATAGTTACTCCTGCCAGTTTCTCTCCGTTAAACCACAGTCACATCTACAATATTCCTCTGCCCCTTTCACCAGACGCGATACGCCATTATTTGTCGACATTATGACTTTCACAGTACTCCTGCTAGGGGCTCCTCCGGTTTACCAATGTATTTCGCCTGTTGACGAGGCATTTGGCTACCTTAAGAGAGTCATAGTTACTCCTGTCAGTTGCTCCCCGTTTTACCACGGTCACATTTTCAATCTTATTCTGGCCAGTTCACCTGAAGCGATACGCCATTATCAGTCAACCTAAAGAATATCACAGTACTCCTGCCGGGAGCTTCTCGAGTTTGCCGATGTATTTCGCCTGTTGACGAGGCATTTGGATACCTTAAGAGAGTCATAGTTTCCCCTTGCTGTTGCTCCCCATTTTACAACAGGCACATCTACAAGCTTACTCTGGCCAATTCTCCTGAAGCGATACGCTAATATCTGTTGACATAAAGACTTTCACAGTACTCCTGCCGGGAGCTTCTCGACTTTACCGATGTATTTCGCCTATTGAAGAGGCATTTGGCTACCTTAAGAGAGTCATAGTTACTCCTGCCAGTTTCTCTCCGTTAAACCACAGTCACATCTACAATATTCCTCTGCCCCTTTCACCAGACGCGATACGCCATTATTTGTCGACATTATGACTTTCACAGTACTCCTGCTAGGGGCTCCTCCAGTTTACCAATGTATTTCGCCTGTTGACGAGGCATTTGGCTACCTTAAGAGAGTCATAGTTACTCCTGTCAGTTGCTCCCCGTTTTACAACGGTCACATTTTCAATCTTATTCTGGCCAGTTCACCTGAAGCGATACGCCATTATCAGTCAACCTAAAGAATATCACAGTACTCCTGCCGGGAGCTTCTCGAGTTTGCCGATGTATTTCGCCTGTTGACGAGGCATTTGGATACCTTAAGAGAGTCACAGTTTCCCCTTGCTGTTGCTCCCCATTTTACAACAGGCACATCTCCAAGCTTACTCTGGCCAATTCTCCTGAAGCGATACGCTAATATCTGTTGACATAAAGACTTTCACAGTACTCCTGCCGGGAGCTTCTCGACTTTACCGATGTATTTCGCCTATTGAAGAGGCATTTGGCTACCTTAAGAGAGTCATAGTTACTCCTGCCAGTTTCTCTCCGTTAAACCACAGTCACATCTACAATATTCCTCTGCCCCTTTCACCAGACGCGATACGCCATTATTTGTCGACATTATGACTTTCACAGTACTCCTGCTAGGGGCTCCTCCAGTTTACCAATGTATTTCGCCTGTTGACGAGGCATTTGGCTACCTTAAGAGAGTCATAGTTACTCCTGTCAGTTGCTCCCCGTTTTACCACGGTCACATTTTCAATCTTATTCTGGCCAGTTCACCTGAAGCGATACGCCATTATCAGTCAACCTAAAGAATATCACATTACTCCTGCCGGGAGCTTCTCGAGTTTGCCGATGTATTTCTCCTGTTGACGAGGCATTTGGATACCTTAAGAGAGTCATAGTTCCCCCTTGCTGGTCCTCCCCATTTTACAACAGGCACATCTACAAGCTTACTCTGGCCAATTCTCCTGAAGCGATACGCTAATATCTGTTGACATAAAGACTTTCACAGTACTCCTGCCGGGAGCTTCTCGACTTTACCGATGTATTTCGCCTATTGAAGAGGCATTTGGCTACCTTAAGAGAGTCATAGTTACTCCTGCCAGTTTCTCTCCGTTAAACCACAGTCACATCTACAATATTCCTCTGCCCCTTTCACCAGACGCGATACGCCATTATTTGTCGACATTATGACTTTCACAGTACTCCTGCTAGGGGCTCCTCCGGTTTACCAATGTATTTCGCCTGTTGACGAGGCATTTGGCTACCTTAAGAGAGTCATAGTTACTCCTGGCAGTTGCTCCCCGTTTTACCACGGTCACATTTTCAATCTTATTCTGGCCAGTTCACCTGAAGCGATACGCCATTATCAGTCAACCTAAAGAATATCACAGTACTCCTGCCGGGAGCTTCTCGAGTTTGCCGATGTATTTCGCCTGTTGACGAGGCATTTGGATACCTTAAGAGAGTCATAGTTTCCCCTTGCTGTTGCTCCCCATTTTACAACAGGCACATCTACAAGCTTACTCTGGCCAATTCTCCTGAAGCGATACGCTAATATCTGTTGACATAAAGACTTTCACAGTACTCCTGCCGGGAGCTTCTCGACTTTACCGATGTATTTCGCCTATTGAAGAGGCATTTGGCTACCTTAAGAGAGTCATAGTTACTCCTGCCAGTTTCTCTCCGTTAAACCACAGTCACATCTACAATATTCCTCTGCCCCTTTCACCAGACGCGATACGCCATTATTTGTCGACATTATGACTTTCACAGTACTCCTGCTAGGGGCTCCTCCAGTTTACCAATGTATTTCGCCTGTTGACGAGGCATTTGGCTACCTTAAGAGAGTCATAGTTACTCCTGTCAGTTGCTCCCCGTTTTACAACGGTCACATTTTCAATCTTATTCTGGCCAGTTCACCTGAAGCGATACGCCATTATCAGTCAACCTAAAGAATATCACAGTACTCCTGCCGGGAGCTTCTCGAGTTTGCCGATGTATTTCGCCTGTTGACGAGGCATTTGGATACCTTAAGAGAGTCACAGTTTCCCCTTGCTGTTGCTCCCCATTTTACAACAGGCACATCTCCAAGCTTACTCTGGCCAATTCTCCTGAAGCGATACGCTAATATCTGTTGACATAAAGACTTTCACAGTACTCCTGCCGGGAGCTTCTCGACTTTACCGATGTATTTCGCCTATTGAAGAGGCATTTGGCTACCTTAAGAGAGTCATAGTTACTCCTGCCAGTTTCTCTCCGTTAAACCACAGTCACATCTACAATATTCCTCTGCCCCTTTCACCAGACGCGATACGCCATTATTTGTCGACATTATGACTTTCACAGTACTCCTGCTAGGGGCTCCTCCAGTTTACCAATGTATTTCGCCTGTTGACGAGGCATTTGGCTACCTTAAGAGAGTCATAGTTACTCCTGTCAGTTGCTCCCCGTTTTACCACGGTCACATTTTCAATCTTATTCTGGCCAGTTCACCTGAAGCGATACGCCATTATCAGTCAACCTAAAGAATATCACATTACTCCTGCCGGGAGCTTCTCGAGTTTGCCGATGTATTTCTCCTGTTGACGAGGCATTTGGATACCTTAAGAGAGTCATAGTTCCCCCTTGCTGGTCCTCCCCATTTTACAACAGGCACATCTACAAGCTTACTCTGGCCAATTCTCCTGAAGCGATACGCTAATATCTGTTGACATAAAGACTTTCACAGTACTCCTGCCGGGAGCTTCTCGACTTTACCGATGTATTTCGCCTATTGAAGAGGCATTTGGCTACCTTAAGAGAGTCATAGTTACTCCTGCCAGTTTCTCTCCGTTAAACCACAGTCACATCTACAATATTCCTCTGCCCCTTTCACCAGACGCGATACGCCATTATTTGTCGACATTATGACTTTCACAGTACTCCTGCTAGGGGCTCCTCCGGTTTACCAATGTATTTCGCCTGTTGACGAGGCATTTGGCTACCTTAAGAGAGTCATAGTTACTCCTGGCAGTTGCTCCCCGTTTTACCACGGTCACATTTTCAATCTTATTCTGGCCAGTTCACCTGAAGCGATACGCCATTATCAGTCAACCTAAAGAATATCACAGTACTCCTGCCGGGAGCTTCTCGAGTTTGCCGATGTATTTCGCCTGTTGACGAGGCATTTGGATACCTTAAGAGAGTCATAGTTTCCCCTTGCTGTTGCTCCCCATTTTACAATAGGCACATCTACAAGCTTACTCTGGCCAATTCTCCTGAAGCGATACGCTAATATCTGTTGACATAAAGACTTTCACAGTACTCCTGCCGGGAGCTTCTCGACTTTACCGATGTATTTCGCCTATTGAAGAGGCATTTGGCTACCTTAAGAGAGTCATAGTTACTCCTGCCAGTTTCTCTCCGTTAAACCACAGTCACATCTACAATATTCCTCTGCCCCTTTCACCAGACGCGATACGCCATTATTTGTCGACATTATGACTTTCACAGTACTCCTGCTAGGGGCTCCTCCAGTTTACCAATGTATTTCGCCTGTTGACGAGGCATTTGGCTACCTTAAGAGAGTCATAGTTACTCCTGTCAGTTGCTCCCCGTTTTACCACGGTCACATTTTCAATCTTATTCTGGCCAGTTCACCTGAAGCGATACGCCATTATCAGTCAACCTAAAGAATATCACATTACTCCTGCCGGGAGCTTCTCGAGTTTGCCGATGTATTTCTCCTGTTGACGAGGCATTTGCATACCTTAAGAGAGTCATAGTTTCCCCTTGCTGGTTCTCCCCATTTTACAACAGGCACATCTACAAGCTTACTCTGGCCAATTCTCCTGAAGCGATACGCTAATATCTGTTGACATAAAGACTTTCACAGTACTCCTGCCGGGAGCTTCTCGACTTTACCGATGTATTTCGCCTATTGAAGAGGCATTTGGCTACCTTAAGATAGTCATAGTTACTCCTGCCAGTTTCTCTCCGTTATACCACAGTCACATCTACAATATTCCTTTGCCCCTTTCACCAGACGCGATACGCCATTATTTGTCGACATTATGACTTTCACAGTACTCCTGCTAGGGGCTCCTCCGGTTTACCAATGTATTTCGCCTGTTGACGAGGCATTTGGCTACCTTAAGAGAGTCATAGTTACTCCTGTCAGTTGCTCCCCGTTTTACAACGGTCACATTTTCAATCTTATTCTGGCCAGTTCACCTGAAGCGATACGCCATTATCAGTCAACCTAAAGAATATCACAGTACTCCTGCCGGGAGCTTCTCGAGTTTGCCGATGTATTTCGCCTGTTGACGAGGCATTTGGATACCTTAAGAGAGTCATAGTTTCCCCTTGCTGTTGCTCCCCATTTTACAATAGGCACATCTACAAGCTTACTCTGGCCAATTCTCCTGAAGCGATACGCTAATATCTGTTGACATAAAGACTTTCACAGTACTCCTGCCGGGAGCTTCTCGACTTTACCGATGTATTTCGCCTATTGAAGAGGCATTTGGCTACCTTAAGAGAGTCATAGTTACTCCTGCCAGTTTCTCTCCGTTAAACCACAGTCACATCTACAATATTCCTCTGCCCCTTTCACCAGACGCGATACGCCATTATTTGTCGACATTATGACTTCCACAGTACTCCTGCTAGGGGCTCCTCCGGTTTACCAATGTATTTCGCCTGTTGACGAGGCATTTGGCTACCTTAAGAGAGTCATAGTTACTCCTGTCAGTTGCTCCCCGTTTTACAACGGTCACATTTTCAATCTTATTCTGGCCAGTTCACCTGAAGCGATACGCCATTATCAGTCAACCTAAAGAATATCACATTACTCCTGCCGGGAGCTTCTCGAGTTTGCCGATGTATTTCTCCTGTTGACGAGGCATTTGGATACCTTAAGAGAGTCATAGTTTCCCCTTGCTGGTTCTCCCCATTTTACAACAGGCACATCTACAAGCTTACTCTGGCCATGTCTCCTGAAGCGATACGCTAATATCTGTTGACATAAAGACTTTCACAGTACTCCTGCCGGGAGCTTCTCGACTTTACCGATGTATTTCGCCTATTGAAGAGGCATTTGGCTACCTTAAGAGAGTCATAGTTACTCCTGCCAGTTTCTCTCCGTTACACCACAGTCACATCTACAATATTCCTCTGCCCCTTTCACCAGACGCGATACGCCATTATTTGTCGACATTATGACTTTCACAGTACTCCTGCTAGGGGCTCCTCCGGTTTACCAATGTATTTCGCCTGTTGACGAGGCATTTGGCTACCTTAAGAGAGTCATAGTTACTCCTGTCAGTTGCTCCCCGTTTTACCACGGTCACATTTTCAATCTTATTCTGGCCAGTTCACCTGAAGCGATACGCCATTATCAGTCAACCTAAAGAATATCACAGTACTCCTGCCGGGAGCTTCTCGAGTTTGCCGATGTATTTCGCCTGTTGACGAGGCATTTGGATACCTTAAGAGAGTCATAGTTTCCCCTTGCTGATGCTCCCCATTTTACAATAGGCACATCTACAAGCTTACTCTGGCCAATTCTCCTGAAGCGATACGCTAATATCTGTTGACATAAACACTTTCACAGTACTCCTGCCGGGAGCTTCTCGACTTTACCGATGTATTTCGCCTATTGAAGAGGCATTTGGCTACCTTAAGAGAGTCATAGTTACTCCTGCCAGTTTCTCTCCGTTAAACCACAGTCACATCTACAATATTCCTCTGCCCCTTTCACCAGACGCGATACGCCATTATTTGTCGACATTATGACTTTCACAGTACTCCTGCTAGGGGCTCCTCCAGTTTACCAATGTATTTCGCCTGTTGACGAGGCATTTGGCTACCTTAAGAGAGTCATAGTTACTCCTGTCAGTTGCTCCCCGTTTTACCACGGTCACATTTTCAATCTTATTCTGGCCAGTTCACCTGAAGCGATACGCCATTATCAGTCAACCTAAAGAATATCACAGTACTCCTGCCGGGAGCTTCTCGAGTTTGCCGATGTATTTCGCCTGTTGACGAGGCATTTGGATACCTTAAGAGAGTCATAGTTTCCCCTTGCTGTTGCTCCCCATTTTACAATAGGCACATCTACAAGCTTACTCTGGCCAATTCTCCTGAAGCGATACGCTAATATCTGTTGACATAAAGACTTTCACAGTACTCCTGCCGGGAGCTTCTCGACTTTACCGATGTATTTCGCCTATTGAAGAGGCATTTGGCTACCTTAAGAGAGTCATAGTTACTCCTGCCAGTTTCTCTCCGTTAAACCACAGTCACATCTACAATATTCCTCTGCCCCTTTCACCAGACGCGATACGCCATTATTTGTCGACATTATGACTCTCACAGTACTCCTGCTAGGGGCTCCTCCAGTTTACCAATGTATTTCGCCTGTTGACGAGGCATTTGGCTACCTTAAGAGAGTCATAGTTACTCCTGTCAGTTGCTCCCCGTTTTACCACGGTCACATTTTCAATCTTATTCTGGCCAGTTCACCTGAAGCGATACGCCTTATCAGTCAACCTAAAGAATATCACATTACTCCTGCCGGGAGCTTCGCGAGTTTGCCGATGTATTTCTCCTGTTGACGAGGCATTTGGATACCTTAAGAGAGTCATAGTTTCCCCTTGCTGGTTCTCCCCATTTTACAACAGGCACATCTACAAGCTTACTCTGGCCAATTCTCCTGAAGCGATACGCTAATATCTGTTGACATAAAGACTTTCACAGTACTCCTGCCGGGAGCTTCTCGACTTTACCGATGTATTTCGCCTATTGAAGAGGCATTTGGCTACCTTAAGAGAGTCATAGTTACTCCTGCCAGTTTCTCTCCGTTAAACCACAGTCACATCTACAATATTCCTCTGCCCCTTTCACCAGACGCGATACGCCATTATTTGTCGACATTATGACTTTCACAGTACTCCTGCTAGGGGCTCCTCCAGTTTACCAATGTATTTCGCCTGTTGACGAGGCATTTGGCTACCTTAAGAGAGTCATAGTTACTCCTGCCAGTTTCTCTCCGTTAAACCACAGTCACATCTACAATATTCCTCTGCCCCTTTCACCAGACGCGATACGCCATTATTTGTCGACATTATGACTTTCACAGTACTCCTGCTAGGGGCTCCTCCGGTTTACCAATGTATTTCGCCTGTTGACGAGGCATTTGGCTACCTTAAGAGAGTCATTGTTACTCCTGTCAGTTGCTCCCCGTTTTACCACGGTCACATTTTCAATCTTATTCTGGCCAGTTCACCTGAAGCGATACGCCATTATCAGTCAACCTAAAGAATATCACATTACTCCTGCCGGGAGCTTCTCGAGTTTGCCGATGTATTTCTCCTGTTGACGAGGCATTTGGATACCTTAAGAGAGTCATAGTTTCCCCTTGCTGGTTCTCCCCTTTTACAACAGGCACATCTACAAGCTTACTCTGGCCAATTCTCCTGAAGCGATACGCTAATATCTGTTGACATAAAGACTTTCACAGTACTCCTGCCGGGAGCTTTTCGACTTTGCCGATGTATTTCGCCTATTGACGAGGCGTTTGGCTACCTTAAGAGAGTCATAGTTACTCCTGCCAGTTTCTCTCCGTTAAACCACAGTCACATCTACAATATTCCTCTGCCCCTTTCACCAGACGCGATACGCCATTATTTGTCGACATTATGACTTTCACAGTACTCCTGCTAGGGGCTCCTCCAGTTTACCAATGTATTTCGCCTGTTGACGAGGCATTTGGCTACCTTAAGAGAGTCATAGTTACTCCTGTCAGTTGCTCCTCGTTTTACCACGGTCACATTTTCAATCTTATTCTGGCCAGTTCACCTGAAGCGATACGCCTTATCAGTCAACCTAAAGAATATCACATTACTCCTGCCGGGAGCTTCTCGAGTTTGCCGATGTATTTCTCCTGTTGACGAGGCATTTGGATACCTTAAGAGAGTCATAGTTTCCCCTTGCTGGTTCTCCCCATTTTACAACAGGCACATCTACAAGCTTACTCTGGCCAATTCTCCTGAAGCGATACGCTAATATCTGTTGACATAAAGACTTTCACAGTACTCCTGCCGGGAGCTTCTCGACTTTACCGATGTATTTCGCCTATTGAAGAGGCATTTGGCTACCTTAAGAGAGTCATAGTTACTCCTGCCAGTTTCTCTCCGTTAAACCACAGTCACATCTACAATATTCCTCTGCCCCTTTCACCAGACGCGATACGCCATTATTTGTCGACATTATGACTTTCACAGTACTCCTGCTAGGGGCTCCTCCAGTTTACCAATGTATTTCGCCTGTTGACGAGGCATTTGGCTACCTTAAGAGAATTATAGTTACTCCTGCCAGTTTCTCTCCGTTAAACCACAGTCACATCTACAATATTCCTCTGCCCCTTTCACCAGACGCGATACGCCATTATTTGTCGACATTATGACTTTCACAGTACTCCTGCTAGGGGCTCATCCGGTTTACCAATGTATTTCGCCTGTTGACGAGGCATTTGGCTACCTTAAGAGAGTCATTGTTACTCCTGTCAGTTGCTCCCCGTTTTACCACGGTCACATTTTCAATCTTATTCTGGCCATTTCACCTGAAGCGATACGCCATTATCAGTCAACCTAAAGAATATCACATTACTCCTGCCGGGAGCTTCTCGAGTTTGCCGATGTATTTCTCCTGTTGACGAGGCATTTGGATACCTTAAGAGAGTCATAGTTTCCCCTTGCTGGTTCTCCCCTTTTACAACAGGCACATCTACAAGCTTACTCTGGCCAATTCTCCTGAAGCGATACGCTAATATCTGTTGACATAAAGACTTTCACAGTACTCCTGCCGGGAGCTTCTCGACTTTACCGATGTATTTCGCCTATTGAAGAGGCATTTGGCTACCTTAAGAGAGTCATAGTTACTCCTGCCAGTTCCTCTCCGTTAAACCACAGTCACATCTACAATATTCCTCTGCCCCTTTCACCAGACGCGATACGCCATTATTTGTCGACATTATGACTTTCACAGTACTCCTGCTAGGGGCTCCTCCAGTTTACCAATGTATTTCGCCTGTTGACGAGGCATTTGGCTACCTTAAGAGAATTATAGTTACTCCTGCCAGTTTCTCTCCGTTAAACCACAGTCACATCTACAATATTCCTCTGCCCCTTTCACCAGACGCGATACGCCATTATTTGTCGACATTATGACTTTCACAGTACTCCTGCTAGGGGCTCCTCCGGTTTACCAATGTATTTCGCCTGTTGACGAGGCATTTGGCTACCTTAAGAGAGTCATTGTTACTCCTGTCAGTTGCTCCCCGTTTTACCACGGTCACATTTTCAATCTTATTATGGCCATTTCACCTGAAGCGATACGCCATTATCAGTCAACCTAAAGAATATCACATTACTCCTGCCGGGAGCTTCTCGAGTTTGCCGATGTATTTCTCCTGTTGACGAGGCATTTGGATACCTTAAGAGAGTCATAGTTTCCCCTTGCTGGTTCTCCCCTTTTACAACAGGCACATCTACAAGCTTACTCTGGCCAATTCTCCTGAAGCGATACGCTAATATCTGTTGACATAAAGACTTTCACAGTACTCCTGCCGGGAGCTTCTCGACTTTACCGATGTATTTCGCCTATTGAAGAGGCATTTGGCTACCTTAAGAGAGTCATAGTTACTCCTGCCAGTTCCTCTCCGTTAAACCACAGTCACATCTACAATATTCCTCTGCCCCTTTCACCAGACGCGATACGCCATTATTTGTCGACATTATGACTTTCACAGTACTCCTGCTAGGGGCTCCTCCGGTTTACCAATGTATTTAGCCTGTTGACGAGGCATTTGGCTACCTTAAGAGAGTCATAGTTACTCCTGTCAGTTGCTCCCCGTTTTACCACGGTCACATTTTCAATCTTATTCTGGCCAGTTCACCTGAAGCGATACGCCATTATCAGTCAACCTAAAGAATATCACAGTACTCCTGCCGGGAGCTTCTCGAGTTTGCCGATGTATTTCGCCTGTTGACGAGGCATTTGGATACCTTAAGAGAGTCATAGTTTCCCCTTGCTGTTGCTCCCCATTTTACAATAGGCACATCTACAAGCTTACTCTGGCCAATTCTCCTGAAGCGATACGCTAATATCTGTTGACATAAAGACTTTCACAGTACTCCTGCCGGGAGCTTCTCGACTTTACCATGTATTTCGCCTATTGAAGAGGCATTTGGCTACCTTAAGAGAGTCATAGTTACTCCTGCCAGTTTCTCTCCGTTAAACCACAGTCACATCTACAATATTCCTCTGCCCCTTTCACCAGACGCGATACGCCATTATTTGTCGACATTATGACTTTCACAGTACTCCTGCTAGGGGCTCCTCCAGTTTACCAATGTATTTCGCCTGTTGACGAGGCATTTGGCTACCTTAAGAGAGTCATAGTTACTCCTGTCAGTTGCTCCCCGTTTTACCACGGTCACATTTTCAATCTTATTCTGGCCAGTTCACCTGAAGCGATACGCCATTATCAGTCAACCTAAAGAATATCACATTACTCCTGCCGGGAGCTTCTCGAGTTTGCCGATGTATTTCTCCTGTTGACGAGGCATTTGGATACCTTAAGAGAGTCATAGTTTCCCCTTGTTGTTGCTCCCCATTTTACAATAGGCACATCTACAAGCTTACTCTGGCCAATTCTCCTGAAGCGATACGCTAATATCTGTTGACATAAAGACTTTCACAGTACTCCTGCCGGGAGCTTCTCGACTTTACCGATGTATTTCGCCTATTGAAGAGGCATTTGGCTACCTTAAGAGAGTCATAGTTACTCCTGCCAGTTTCTCTCCGTTAAACCACAGTCACATCTACAATATTCCTCTGCCCCTTTCACCAGACGCGATACGCCATTATTTGTCGACATTATGACTTTCATAGTACTCCTGCTAGGGGCTCCTCCAGTTTACCAATGTATTTCGCCTGTTGACGAGGCATTTGGCTACCTTAAGAGAGTCATAGTTACTCCTGTCAGTTGCTCCCCGTTTTACCACGGTCACATTTTCAATCTTATTCTGGCCAGTTCACCTGAAGCGATACGCCATTATCAGTCAACCTAAAGAATATCACATTACTCCTGCCGGGAGCTTCTCGAGTTTGCCGATGTATTTCTCCTGTTGACGAGGCATTTGGATACCTTAAGAGAGTCATAGTTTCCCCTTGCTGGTTCTCCCCATTTTACAACAGGCACATCTACAAGCTTACTCTGGCCAATTCTCCTGAAGCGATACGCTAATATCTGTTGACATAAAGACTTTCACAGTACTCCTGCCGGGAGCTTCTCGACTTTACCGATGTATTTCGCCTATTGAAGAGGCATTTGGCTACCTTAAGAGAGTCATAGTTACTCCTGCCAGTTTCTCTCCGTTAAACCACAGTCACATCTACAATATTCCTCTGCCCCTTTCACCAGACGCGATACGCCATTATTTGTCGACATTATGACTTTCACAGTACTCCTGCTAGGGGCTCCTCCGGTTTACCAATGTATTTCGCCTGTTGACGAGGCATTTGGCTACCTTAAGAGAGTCATAGTTACTCCTGTCAGTTGCTCCCCGTTTTACCACGGTCACATTTTCAATCTTATTCTGGCCAGTTCACCTGAAGCGATACGCCATTATCAGTCAACCTAAAGAATATCACAGTACTCCTGCCGGGAGCTTCTCGAGTTTGCCGATGTATTTCGCCTGTTGACGAGGCATTTGGATACCTTAAGAGAGTCATAGTTTCCCCTTGCTGATGCTCCCCATTTTACAATAGGCACATCTACAAGCTTACTCTGGCCAATTCTCCTGAAGCGATACGCTAATATCTGTTGACATAAACACTTTCACAGTACTCCTGCCGGGAGCTTCTCGACTTTACCGATGTATTTCGCCTATTGAAGAGGCATTTGGCTACCTTAAGAGAGTCATAGTTACTCCTGCCAGTTTCTCTCCGTTAAACCACAGTCACATCTACAATATTCCTCTGCCCCTTTCACCAGACGCGATACGCCATTATTTGTCGACATTATGACTTTCACAGTACTCCTGCTAGGGGCTCCTCCAGTTTACCAATGTATTTCGCCTGTTGACGAGGCATTTGGCTACCTTAAGAGAGTCATAGTTACTCCTGTCAGTTGCTCCCCGTTTTACCACGGTCACATTTTCAATCTTATTCTGGCCAGTTCACCTGAAGCGATACGCCATTATCAGTCAACCTAAAGAATATCACAGTACTCCTGCCGGGAGCTTCTCGAGTTTGCCGATGTATTTCGCCTGTTGACGAGGCATTTGGATACCTTAAGAGAGTCATAGTTTCCCCTTGCTGTTGCTCCCCATTTTACAATAGGCACATCTACAAGCTTACTCTGGCCAATTCTCCTGAAGCGATACGCTAATATCTGTTGACATAAAGACTTTCACAGTACTCCTGCCGGGAGCTTCTCGACTTTACCGATGTATTTCGCCTATTGAAGAGGCATTTGGCTACCTTAAGAGAGTCATAGTTACTCCTGCCAGTTTCTCTCCGTTAAACCACAGTCACATCTACAATATTCCTCTGCCCCTTTCACCAGACGCGATACGCCATTATTTGTCGACATTATGACTTTCACAGTACTCCTGCTAGGGGCTCCTCCAGTTTACCAATGTATTTCGCCTGTTGACGAGGCATTTGGCTACCTTAAGAGAGTCATAGTTACTCCTGTCAGTTGCTCCCCGTTTTACCACGGTCACATTTTCAATCTTATTCTGGCCAGTTCACCTGAAGCGATACGCCTTATCAGTCAACCTAAAGAATATCACATTACTCCTGCCGGGAGCTTCTCGAGTTTGCCGATGTATTTCTCCTGTTGACGAGGCATTTGGATACCTTAAGAGAGTCATAGTTTCCCCTTGCTGGTTCTCCCCATTTTACAACAGGCACATCTACAAGCTTACTCTGGCCAATTCTCCTGAAGCGATACGCTAATATCTGTTGACATAAAGACTTTCACAGTACTCCTGCCGGGAGCTTCTCGACTTTACCGATGTATTTCGCCTATTGAAGAGGCATTTGGCTACCTTAAGAGAGTCATAGTTACTCCTGCCAGTTTCTCTCCGTTAAACCACAGTCACATCTACAATATTCCTCTGCCCCTTTCACCAGACGCGATACGCCATTATTTGTCGACATTATGACTTTCACAGTACTCCTGCTAGGGGCTCCTCCAGTTTACCAATGTATTTCGCCTGTTGACGAGGCATTTGGCTACCTTAAGAGAGTCATAGTTACTCCTGCCAGTTTCTCTCCGTTAAACCACAGTCACATCTACAATATTCCTCTGCCCCTTTCACCAGACGCGATACGCCATTAATTGTCGACATTATGACTTTCACAGTACTCCTGCTAGGGGCTCCTCCGGTTTACCAATGTATTTAGCCTGTTGACGAGGCATTTGGCTACCTTAAGAGAGTCATAGTTACTCCTGTCAGTTGCTCCCCGTTTTACCACGGTCACATTTTCAATCTTATTCTGGCCAGTTCACCTGAAGCGATACGCCATTATCAGTCAACCTAAAGAATATCACAGTACTCCTGACGGGAGCTTCTCGAGTTTGCCGATGTATTTCGCCTGTTGACGAGGCATTTGGATACCTTAAGAGAGTCATAGTTTCCCCTTGCTGTTGCTCCCCATTTTACAATAGGCACATCTACAAGCTTACTCTGGCCAATTCTCCTGAAGCGATACGCTAATATCTGTTGACATAAAGACTTTCACAGTACTCCTGCCGGGAGCTTCTCGACTTTACCATGTATTTCGCCTATTGAAGAGGCATTTGGCTACCTTAAGAGAGTCATAGTTACTCCTGCCAGTTTCTCTCCGTTAAACCACAGTCACATCTACAATATTCCTCTGCCCCTTTCACCAGACGCGATACGCCATTATTTGTCGACATTATGACTTTCACAGTACTCCTGCTAGGGGCTCCTCCAGTTTACCAATGTATTTCGCCTGTTGACGAGGCATTTGGCTACCTTAAGAGAGTCATAGTTACTCCTGTCAGTTGCTCCCCGTTTTACCACGGTCACATTTTCAATCTTATTCTGGCCAGTTCACCTGAAGCCATACGCCATTATCAGTCAACCTAAAGAATATCACATTACTCCTGCCGGGAGCTTCTCGAGTTTGCCGATGTATTTCTCCTGTTGACGAGGCATTTGGATACCTTAAGAGAGTCATAGTTTCCCCTTGCTGTTGCTCCCCATTTTACAATAGGCACATCTACAAGCTTACTCTGGCCAATTCTCCTGAAGCGATACGCTAATATCTGTTGACATAAAGACTTTCACAGTACTCCTGCCGGGAGCTTCTCGACTTTACCGATGTATTTCGCCTATTGAAGAGGCATTTGGCTACCTTAAGAGAGTCATAGTTACTCCTGCCAGTTTCTCTCCGTTAAACCACAGTCACATCTACAATATTCCTCTGCCCCTTTCACCAGACGCGATACGCCATTATTTGTCGACATTATGACTTTCACAGTACTCCTGCTAGGGGCTCCTCCAGTTTACCAATGTATTTCGCCTGTTGACGAGGCATTTGGCTACCTTAAGAGAGTCATAGTTACTCCTGTCAGTTGCTCCCCGTTTTACCACGGTCACATTTTCAATCTTATTCTGGCCAGTTCACCTGAAGCGATACGCCATTATCAGTCAACCTAAAGAATATCACATTACTCCTGCCGGGAGCTTCTCGAGTTTGCCGATGTATTTCTCCTGTTGACGAGGCATTTGGATACCTTAAGAGAGTCATAGTTTCCCCTTGCTGGTTCTCCCCATTTTACAACAGGCACATCTACAAGCTTACTCTGGCCAATTCTCCTGAAGCGATACGCTAATATCTGTTGACATAAAGACTTTCACAGTACTCCTGCCGGGAGCTTCTCGACTTTACCGATGTATTTCGCCTATTGAAGAGGCATTTGGCTACCTTAAGAGAGTCATAGTTACTCCTGCCAGTTTCTCTCCGTTAAACCACAGTCACATCTACAATATTCCTCTGCCCCTTTCACCAGACGCGATACGCCATTATTTTTCGACATTATGACTTTCACAGTACTCCTGCTAGGGGCTCCTCCGGTTTACCAATGTATTTCGCCTGTTGACGAGGCATTTGGCTACCTTAAGAGAGTCATAGTTACTCCTGTCAGTTGCTCCCCGTTTTACCACGGTCACATTTTCAATCTTATTCTGGCCAGTTCACCTGAAGCGATACGCCATTATCAGTCAACCTAAAGAATATCACATTACTCCTGCCGGGAGCTTCTCGAGTTTGCCGATGTATTTCTCCTGTTGACGAGGCATTTGGATACCTTAAGAGAGTCATAGTTTCCCCATGCTGGTTCTCCCCATTTTACAACAGGCACATCTACAAGCTTACTCTGGCCAATTCTCCTGAAGCGATACGCTAATATCTGTTGACATAAAGACTTTCACAGTACTCCTGCCGGGAGCTTCTCGACTTTACCGATGTATTTCGCCTATTGAAGAGGCATTTGGCTACCTTAAGAGAGTCATAGTTACTCCTGCCAGTTTCTCTCCGTTAAACCACAGTCACATCTACAATATTCCTCTGCCCCTTTCACCAGACGCGATACGCCATTATTTGTCGACATTATGACTTTCACAGTACTCCTGCTAGGGGCTCCTCCGGTTTACCAATGTATTTCGCCTGTTGACGAGGCATTTGGCTACCTTAAGAGAGTCATAATTACTACTGTCAGTTGCTCCCCGTTTTACCACGGTCACATTTTCAATCTTATTCTGGCCAGTTCACCTGAAGCGATACGCCATTATCAGTCAACCTAAAGAATATCACATTACTCGTGCCGGGAGCTTCTCGAGTTTGCCGATGTATTTCGCCTGTTGACGAGGCATTTGGATACCTTAAGAGAGTCATAGTTTCCCCTTGCTGTTGCTCCCCATTTTACAATAGGCACATCTACAAGCTTACTCTGGCCAATTCTCCTGAAGCGATACGCTAATATCTGTTGACATAAAGACTTTCACAGTACTCCTGCCGGGAGCTTCTCGACTTTACCGATGTATTTCGCCTATTGAAGAGGCATTTGGCTACCTTAAGAGAGTCATAGTTACTCCTGCCAGTTTCTCTCCGTTAAACCACAGTCACATCTACAATATTCCTCTGCCCCTTTCACCAGACGCGATACGCCATTATTTGTCGACATTATGACTTTCACAGTACTCCTGCTAGGGGCTCCTCCGGTCTACCAATGTATTTCGCCTGTTGACGAGGCATTTGGCTACCTTAAGAGAGTCATAGTTACTCCTGTCAGTTGCTCCCCGTTTTACCACGGTCACATTTTCAATCTTATTCTGGCCAGTTCACCTGAAGCGATACGCCATTATCAGTCAACCTAAAGAATATCACATTACTCCTGCCGGGAGCTTCTCGAGTTTGCCGATGTATTTCTCCTGTTGACGAGGCATTTGGATACCTTAAGAGAGTCATAGTTTCCCCTTGCTGGTTCTCCCCATTTTACAACAGGCACATCTACAAGCTTACTCTGGCCAATTCTCCTGAAGCGATACGCTAATATCTGTTGACATAAAGACTTTCACAGTACTCCTGCCGGGAGCTTCTCGACTTTACCGATGTATTTCGCCTATTGAAGAGGCATTTGGCTACCTTAAGAGAGTCATAGTTACTCCTGCCAGTTTCTCTCCGTTAAACCACAGTCACATCTACAATATTCCTCTGCCCCTTTCACCAGACGCGACACGCCATTATTTGTCGACATTATGACTTTCACAGTACTCCTGCTAGGGGCTCCTCCGGTTTACCAATGTATTTCGCCTGTTGACGAGGCATTTGGCTACCTTAAGAGAGTCATAGTTACTCCTGTCAGTTGCTCCCCGTTTTACCACGGTCACATTTTCAATCTTATTCTGGCCAGTTCACCTGAAGCGATACGCCATTATCAGTCAACCTAAAGAATATCACATTACTCCTGCCGGGAGCTTCTCGAGTTTGCCGATGTATTTCTCCTGTTGACGAGGCATTTGGATACCTTAAGAGAGTCATAGTTTCCCCTTGCTGGTTCTCCCCATTTTACAACAGGCACATCTACAAGCTTACTCTGGCCAATTCTCCTGAAGCGATACGCTAATATCTGTTGACATAAAGACTTTCACAGTACTCCTGCCGGGAGCTTCTCGACTTTACCGATGTATTTCGCCTATTGAAGAGGCATTTGGCTACCTTAAGAGAGTCATAGTTACTCCTGCCAGTTTCTCTCCGTTAAACCACAGTCGCATCTACAATATTCCTCTGCCCCTTTCACCAGACGCGATACGCCATTATTTGTCGACATTATGACTTTCACAGTACTCCTGCTAGGGGCTCCTCCGGTTTACCAATGTATTTCGCCTGTTGACGAGGCATTTGGCTACCTTAAGAGAGTCATAGTTACTCCTGTCAGTTGCTCCCCGTTTTACCACGGTCACATTTTCAATCTTATTCTGGCCAGTTCACCTGAAGCGATACGCCATTATCAGTCAACCTATCGAATATCACAGTACTCCTGCCGGGAGCTTCTCGAGTTTGCCGATGTATTTCGCCTGTTGACGAGGCATTTGGATACCTTAAGAGAGTCATAGTTTCCCCTTGCTGTTGCTCCCCATTTTACAATAGGCACATCTACAAGCTTACTCTGGCCAATTCTCCTGAAGCGATACGCTAATATCTGTTGACATAAAGACTTTCACAGTACTCCTGCCGGGAGCTTCTCGACTTTACCGATGTATTTCGCCTATTGAAGAGGCATTTGGCTACCTTAAGAGAGTCATAGTTACTCCTGCCAGTTTCTCTCCGTTAAACCACAGTCACATCTACAATATTCCTCTGCCCCTTTCACCAGACGCGATACGCCATTATTTGTCGACATTATGACTTTCATAGTACTCCTGCTAGGGGCTCCTCCGGTTTACCAATGTATTTCGCCTGTTGACGAGGCATTTGGCTACCTTAAGAGAGTCATTGTTACTCCTGTCAGTTGCTCCCCGTTTTACCACGGTCACATTTTCAATCTTACTCTGGCCAGTTCACCTGAAGCGATACGCCATTATCAGTCAACCTAAAGAATATCACAGTACTCCTGCCGGGAGCTTCTCGAGTTTGCCGATGTATTTCGCCTGTTGACGAGGCATTTGGATACCTTAAGAGAGTCATAGTTTCCCCTTGCTGTTGCTCCCCATTTTACAATAGGCACATCTACAAGCTTACTCTGGCCAATTCTCCTGAAGCGATACGCTAATATCTGTTGACATAAAGACTTTCACAGTACTCCTGCCGGGAGCTTCTCGACTTTACCGATGTATTTCGCCTATTGAAGAGGCATTTGGCTACCTTAAGAGAGTCATAGTTACTCCTGCCAGTTTCTCTCCGTTAAACCACAGTCACATCTACAATATTCCTCTGCCCCTTTCACCAGACGCGATACGCCATTATTTGTCGACATTATGACTTTCACAGTACTCCTGCTAGGGGCTCCTCCAGTTTACCAATGTATTTCGCCTGTTGACGAGGCATTTGGCTACCTTAAGAGAGTCATAGTTACTCCTGTCAGTTGCTCCCCGTTTTACCACGGTCACATTTTCAATCTTATTCTGGCCAGTTCACCTGAAGCGATACGCCATTATCAGTCAACCTAAAGAATATCACATTACTCCTGCCGGGAGCTTCTCGAGTTTGCCGATGTATTTCTCCTGTTGACGAGGCATTTGGATACCTTAAGAGAGTCATAGTTTCCCCTTGCTGGTTCTCCCCATTTTACAACAGGCACATCTACAAGCTTACTCTGGCCAATTCTCCTGAAGCGATACGCTAATATCTGTTGACATAAAGACTTTCACAGTACTCCTGCCGGGAGCTTCTCGACTTTACCGATGTATTTCGCCTATTGAAGAGGCATTTGGCTACCTTAAGAGAGTCATAGTTACTCCTGCCAGTTTCTCTCCGTTAAACCACAGTCACATCTACAATATTCCTCTGCCCCTTTCACCAGACGCGATACGCCATTATTTGTCGACATTATGACTTTCACAGTACTCCTGCTAGGGGCTCCTCCGGTTAACCAATGTATTTCGCCTGTTGACGAGGCATTTGGCTACCTTAAGAGAGTCACAGTTACTCCTGTCAGTTGCTCCCCGTTTTACCACGGTCACATTTTCAATCTTATTCTGGCCAGTTCACCTGAAGCGATACGCCATTATCAGTCAACCAAAAGAATATCACATTACTCCTGCCGGGAGCTTCTCGAGTTTGCCGATGTATTTCTCCTGTTGACGAGGCATTTGGATACCTTAAGAGAGTCATAGTTTCCCCTTGCTGGTTCTCCCCATTTTACAACAGGCACATCTACAAGCTTACTCTGGCCAATTCTCCTGAAGCGATACGCTAATATCTGTTGACATAAAGACTTTCACAGTACTCCTGCCGGGAGCTTCTCGACTTTACCGATGTATTTCGCCTATTGAAGAGGCATTTGGCTACCTTAAGAGAGTCATAGTTACTCCTGCCAGTTTCTCTCCGTTAAACCACAGTCACATCTACAATATTCCTCTGCCCCTTTCACCAGACGCGATACGCCATTATTTGTCGACATTATGACTTTCACAGTACTCCTGCTAGGGGCTCCTCCGGTTTACCAATGTATTTCGCCTGTTGACGAGGCATATGGCTACCTTAAGAGAGTCATAGTTACTCCTGTCAGTTGCTCCCCGTTTTACCACGGTCATATTTTCAATCTTATTCTGGCCAGTTCACCTGAAGCGATACGCCATTATCAGTCAACCTAAAGAATATCACATTACTCCTGCCGGGAGCTTCTCGAGTTTGCCGATGTATTTCGCCTGTTGACGAGGCATTTGGATACCTTAAGAGAGTCATAGTTTCCCCTTGGTGTCGCTCCCCATTTTACAATAGGCACATCTACAAGCTTACTCTGGCCAATTCTCCTGAAGCGATACGCTAATATCTGTTGACATAAAGACTTTCACAGTACTCCTGCCGGGAGCTTCTCGACTTTACCGATGTATTTCGCCTATTGAAGAGGCATTTGGCTACCTTAAGAGAGTCATAGTTACTCCTGCCAGTTTCTCTCCGTTAAACCACAGTCACATCTACAATATTCCTCTGCCCCTTTCACCAGACGCGATACGCCATTATTTGTCGACATTATGACTTTCACAGTACTCCTGCTAGGGGCTCTTCCGGTTTACCAATGTATTTCGCCTGTTGACGAGGCATTTGGCTACCTTAAGACAGTCATAGTTACTCCTGTCAGTTGCTCCCCGTTTTACCACGGTCACATTTTCAATCTTATTCTGGCCAGTTCACCTGAAGCGATACGCCATTATCAGTCAACC
The DNA here is from genome assembly GCF_021461395.2 of Schistocerca americana. NCBI lineage: Eukaryota > Metazoa > Arthropoda > Insecta > Orthoptera > Acrididae > Schistocerca > Schistocerca americana. The sequence goes on from NC_060130.1 coordinate 62,853,272, forward strand.
TAAAGAATATCACAGTACTCCTGTCGGGAGCTTCTCGAGTTTGCCGATGTATTTCGCCTGTTGACGAGGCATTTGGATACCTTAAGAGAGTCATAGTTTCCCCTTGCTGTTGCTCCCCATTTTACAATAGGCACATCTACAAGCTTACTCTGGCCAATTCTCCTGAAGCGATACGCTAATATCTGTTGACATAAAGACTTTCACAGTACTCCTGCCGGGAGCTTCTCGACTTTACCGATGTATTTCGCCTATTGAAGAGGCATTTGGCTACCTTAAGAGAGTCATAGTTACTCCTGCCAGTTTCTCTCCGTTAAACCACAGTCACGTCTACAATATTCCTCTGCCCCTTTCACCAGACGCGATACGCCATTATTTGTCGACATTATGACTTTCACAGTACTCCTGCTAGGGGCTCCTCCAGTTTACCAATGTGTTTCGCCTGTTGACGAGGCATTTGGCTACCTTAAGAGAGTCATAGTTACTCCTGTCAGTTGCTCCCCGTTTTACCACGGTCACATTTTCAATCTTATTCTGGCCAGTTCACCTGAAGCGATACGCCATTATCAGTCAACATAAAGAATATCACATTACTCCTGCCGGGAGCTTCTCGAGTTTGCCGATGTATTTCTCCTGTTGACGAGGCATTTGGATACCTTAAGAGAGTCATAGTTTCCCCTTGCTGGTTCTCCCCATTTTACAACAGGCACATCTACAAGCTTACTCTGGCCAATTCTCCTGAAGCGATACGCTAATATCTGTTGACATAAAGACTTTCACAGTACTCCTGCCGGGAGCTTCTCGACTTTACCGATGTATTTCGCCTATTGAAGAGGCATTTGGCTACCTTAAGAGAGTCATAGTTACTCCTGCCAGTTTCTCTCCGTTAAACCACAGTCACATCTACAATATTCCTCTGCCCCTTTCACCAGACGCGATACGCCATTATTTGTCGACATTATGGCTTTCACAGTACTCCTGCTAGGGGCTCCTCCGGTTTACCAATGTATTTCGCCTGTTGACGAGGCATTTGGCTACCTTAAGAGAGTCATAGTTACTCCTGTCAGTTGCTCCCCGTTTTACCACGGTCACATTTTCAATCTTATTCTGGCCAGTTCACCTGAAGCGATTCGCCATTATCAGTCAACCTAAAGAATATCACAGTACTCCTGCCGGGAGCTTCTCGAGTTTGCCGATGTATTTCGCCTGTTGACGAGGCATTTGGATACCTTAAGAGAGTCATAGTTTCCCCTTGCTGTTGCTCCCCATTTTACAATAGGCACATCTACAAGCTTACTCTGGCCAATTCTCCTGAAGCGATACGCTAATATCTGTTGACATAAAGACTTTCACAGTACTCCTGCCGGGAGCTTCTCGACTTTACCGATGTATTTCGCCTATTGAAGAGGCATTTGGCTACCTTAAGAGAGTCATAGTTACTCCTGCCAGTTTCTCTCCGTTAAACCACAGTCACATCTACAATATTCCTCTGCCCCTTTCACCAGACGCGATACGCCATTATTTGTCGACATTATGACTTTCACAGTACTCCTGCTAGGGGCTCCTCCAGTTTACCAATGTATTTCGCCTGTTGACGAGGCATTTGGCTACCTTAAGAGAGTCATAGTTACTCCTGTCAGTTGCTAACCGTTTTACCACGGTCACATTTTCAATCTTATTCTGGCCAGTTCACCTGAAGCGATACGCCATTATCAGTCAACCTAAAGAATATCACAGTACTCCTGCCGGGAGCTTCTCGAGTTTGCCGATGTATTTCGCCTGTTGACGAGGCATTTGGATACCTTAAGAGAGTCATAGTTTCCCCTTGCTGTTGCTCCCCATTTTACAATAGGCACATCTACAAGCTTACTCTGGCCAATTCTCCTGAAGCGATACGCTAATATCTGTTGACATAAAGACTTTCACAGTACTCCTGCCGGGAGCTTCTCGACTTTACCGATGTATTTCGCCTATTGAAGAGGCATTTGGCTACCATAATAGAGTCATAGTTACTCCTGCCAGTTTCTCTCCGTTAAACCACAGTCACATCTACAATATTCCTCTGCCCCTTTCACCAGACGCGATACGCCATTATTTGTCGACATTATGACTTTCACAGTACTACTGCTAGGGGCTCCTCCAGTTTACCAATGTATTTCGCCTGTTGACGAGGCATTTGGCTACCTTAAGAGAGTCATAGTTACTCCTGTCAGTTGCTCCCCGTTTTACCACGGTCACATTTTCAATCTTATTCTGGCCAGTTCACCTGAAGCGATACGCCATTATCAGTCAACCTAAAGAATATCACAGTACTCCTGCCGGGAGCTTCTCGAGTTTGCCGATGTATTTCGCCTGTTGACGAGGCATTTGGATACCTTAAGAGAGTCATAGTTTCCCTTTGCTGTTGCTCCCCATTTTACAATAGGCACATCTACAAGCTTACTCTGGCCAATTCTCCTGAAGCGATACGCTAATATCTGTTGACATAAAGACTTTCACAGTACTCCTGCCGGGAGCTTCTCGACTTTACCGATGTATTTCGCCTATTGAAGAGGCATTTGGCTACCTTAAGAGAGTCATAGTTACTCCTGCCAGTTTCTCTCCGTTAAACCACAGTCACATCTACAATATTCCTCTGCCCCTTTCACCAGACGCGATACGCCATTATTTGTCGACATTATGACTTTCACAGTACTCCTGCTAGGGGCTCCTCCAGTTTACCAATGTATTTCGCCTGTTGACGAGGCATTTGGCTACCTTAAGAGAGTCATAGTTACTCCTGTCAGTTGCTCCCCGTTTTACCACGGTCACATTTTCAATCTTATTCTGGCCAGTTCACCTGAAGCGATACGCCATTATCAGTCAACCTAAAGAATATCACAGTACTCCTGCCGGGAGCTTCTCGAGTTTGCCGATGTATTTCGCCTGTTGACGAGGCATTTGGATACCTTAAGAGAGTCATAGTTTCCCCTTGCTGTTGCTCCCCATTTTACAATAGGCACATCTACAAGCTTACTCTGGCCAATTCTCCTGAAGCGATACGCTAATATCTGTTGACATAAAGACTTTCACAGTACTCCTGCCGGGAGCTTCTCGACTTTACCGATGTATTTCGCCTATTGAAGAGGCATTTGGCTACCTTAAGAGAGTCATAGTTACTCCTGCCAGTTTCTCTCCGTTAAACCACAGTCACATCTACAATATTCCTCTGCCCCTTTCACCAGACGCGATACGCCATTATTTGTCGACATTATGACTTTCACAGTACTCCTGCTAGGGGCTCCTCCAGTTTACCAATGTATTTCGCCTGTTGACGAGGCATTTGGCTACCTTAAGAGAGTCATAGTTACTCCTGTCAGTTGCTCCCCGTTTTACCACGGTCACATTTTCAATCTTATTCTGGCCAGTTCACCTGAAGCGATACGCCATTATCAGTCAACCTATCGAATATCACAGTACTCCTGCCGGGAGCTTCTCGAGTTTGCCGATGTATTTCGCCTGTTGACGAGGCATTTGGATACCTTAAGAGAGTCATAGTTTCCCCTTGCTGTTGCTCCCCATTTTACAATAGGCACATCTACAAGCTTACTCTGGCCAATTCTCCTGAAGCGATACGCTAATATCTGTTGACATAAAGACTTTCACAGTACTCCTGCCGGGAGCTTCTCGACTTTACCGATGTATTTCGCCTATTGAAGAGGCATTTGGCTACCATAATGGAGTCATAGTTACTCCTGCCAGTTTCTCTCCGTTAAACCACAGTCACATCTACAATATTCCTCTGCCCCTTTCACCAGACGCGATACGCCATTATTTGTCGACATTATGACTTTCACAGTACTCCTGCTAGGGGCTCCTCCAGTTTACCAATGTATTTCGCCTGTTGACGAGGCATTTGGCTACCTTAAGAGAGTCATAGTTACTCCTGTCAGTTGCTCCCCGTTTTACCACGGTCACATTTTCAATCTTATTCTGGCCAGTTCACCTGAAGCGATACGCCATTATCAGTCAACCTAAAGAATATCACAGTACTCCTGCCGGGAGCTTCTCGAGTTTGCCGATGTATTTCGCCTGTTGACGAGGCATTTGGATACCTTAAGAGAGTCATAGTTTCCCCTTGCTGTTGCTCCCCATTTTACAATAGGCACATCTACAAGCTTACTCTGGCCAATTCTCCTGAAGCGATACGCTAATATCTGTTGACATAAAGACTTTCACAGTACTCCTGCCGGGAGCTTCTCGACTTTACCGATGTATTTCGCCTATTGAAGAGGCATTTGGCTACCTTAAGAGAGTCATAGTTACTCCTGCCAGTTTCTCTCCGTTAAACAACAGTCACATCTACAATATTCCTCTGCCCCTTTCACCAGACGCGATACGCCATTATTTGTCGACATTATGACTTTCACAGTACTCCTGCTAGGGGCTCCTCCAGTTTACCAATGTATTTCGCCTGTTGACGAGGCATTTGGCTACCTTAAGAGAGTCATAGTTACTCCTGTCAGTTGCTCCCCGTTTTACCACGGTCACATTTTCAATCTTATTCTGGCCAGTTCACCTGAAGCGATACGCCATTATCAGTCAACCTAAAGAATATCACATTACTCCTGCCGGGAGCTTCTCGAGTTTGCCGATGTATTTCTCCTGTTGACGAGGCATTTGGATACCTTAAGAGAGTCATAGTTTCCCCTTGCTGGTTCTCCCCATTTTACAACAGGCACATCTACAAGCTTACTCTGGCCAATTCTCCTGAAGCAATACGCTAATATCTGTTGCCATAAAGACTTTCACAGTACTCCTGCCGGGAGCTTCTCGACTTTACCGATGTATTTCGCCTATTGAAGAGGCATTTGGCTACCTTAAGAGAGTCATAGTTACTCCTGCCAGTTTCTCTCCGTTAAACCACAGTCACATCTACAATATTCCTCTGCCCCTTTCACCAGACGCGATACGCCATTATTTGTCGACATTATGACTTTCATAGTACTCCTGCTAGGGGCTCCTCCGGTTTACCAATGTATTTCGCCTGTTGACGAGGCATTTGGCTACCTTAAGAGAGTCATTGTTACTCCTGTCAGTTGCTCCCCGTTTTACCACGGTCACATTTTCAATCTTATTCTGGCCAGTTCACCTGAAGCGATACGCCATTATCAGTCAATCTAAAGAATATCACAGTACTCCTGCCGGGAGCTTCTCGAGTTTGCCGATGTATTTCGCCTGTTGACGAGGCATTTGGATACCTTAAGAGAGTCATAGTTTCCCCTTGCTGTTGCTCCCCATTTTACAATAGGCACATCTACAAGCTTACTCTGGCCAATTCTCCTGAAGCGATACGCTAATATCTGTTGCCATAAAGACTTTCACAGTACTCCTGCCGGGAGCTTCTCGACTTTACCGATGTATTTCGCCTATTGAAGAGGCATTTGGCTACCTTAAGAGAGTCATAGTTACTCCTGCCAGTTTCTCTCCGTTAAACCACAGTCACATCTACAATATTCCTCTGCCCCTTTCACCAGACGCGATACGCCATTATTTGTCGACATTATGACTTTCATAGTACTCCTGCTAGGGGCTCCTCCGGTTTACCAATGTATTTCGCCTGTTGACGAGGCATTTGGCTACCTTAAGAGAGTCATTGTTACTCCTGTCAGTTGCTCCCCGTTTTACCACGGTCACATTTTCAATCTTATTCTGGCCAGTTCACCTGAAGCGATACGCCATTATCAGTCAATCTAAAGAATATCACAGTACTCCTGCCGGGAGCTTCTCGAGTTTGCCGATGTATTTCGCCTGTTGACGAGGCATTTGGATACCTTAAGAGAGTCATAGTTTCCCCTTGCTGTTGCTCCCCATTTTACAATAGGCACATCTACAAGCTTACTCTGGCCAATTCTCCTGAAGCGATACGCTAATATCTGTTGACATAAAGACTTTCACAGTACTCCTGCCGGGAGCTTCTCGACTTTACCGATGTATTTCGCCTATTGAAGAGGCATTTGGCTACCTTAAGAGAGTCATAGTTACTCCTGCCAGTTTCTCTCCGTTAAACCACAGTCACATCTACAATATTCCTCTGCCCCTTTCACCAGACGCGATACGCCATTATTTGTCGACATTATGACTTTCACAGTACTCCTGCTAGGGGCTCCTCCAGTTTACCAATGTATTTCGCCTGTTGACGAGGCATTTGGCTACCTTAAGAGAGTCATAGTTACTCCTGTCAGTTGCTCCCCGTTTTACCACGGTCACATTTTCAATCTTATTCTGGCCAGTTCACCTGAAGCGATACGCCATTATCAGTCAACCTAAAGAATATCACAGTACTCCTGCCGGGAGCTTCTCGAGTTTGCCGATGTATTTCGCCTGTTGACGAGGCATTTGGATACCTTAAGAGAGTCATAGTTTCCCCTTGCTGTTGCTCCCCATTTTACAATAGGCACATCTACAAGCTTACTCTGGCCAATTCTCCTGAAGCGATACGCTAATATCTGTTGACATAAAGACTTTCACAGTACTCCTGCCGGGAGCTTCTCGACTTTACCGATGTATTTCGCCTATTGAAGAGGCATTTGGCTACCTTAAGAGAGTCATAGTTACTCCTGCCAGTTTCTCTCCGTTAAACAACAGTCACATCTACAATATTCCTCTGCCCCTTTCACCAGACGCGATACGCCATTATTTGTCGACATTATGACTTTCACAGTACTCCTGCTAGGGGCTCCTCCAGTTTACCAATGTATTTCGCCTGTTGACGAGGCATTTGGCTACCTTAAGAGAGTCATAGTTACTCCTGTCAGTTGCTCCCCGTTTTACCACGGTCACATTTTCAATCTTATTCTGGCCAGTTCACCTGAAGCGATACGCCATTATCAGTCAACCTAAAGAATATCACATTACTCCTGCCGGGAGCTTCTCGAGTTTGCCGATGTATTTCTCCTGTTGACGAGGCATTTGGATACCTTAAGAGAGTCATAGTTTCCCCTTGCTGGTTCTCCCCATTTTACAACAGGCACATCTACAAGCTTACTCTGGCCAATTCTCCTGAAGCGATACGCTAATATCTGTTGACATAAAGACTTTCACAGTACTAATGCCGGGAGCTTCTCGACTTTACCGATGTATTTCGCCTATTGAAGAGGCATTTGGCTACCTTAAGAGAGTCATAGTTACTCCTGCCAGTTTCTCTCCGTTAAACCACAGTCACATCTACAATATTCCTCTGCCCCTTTCACCAGACGCGATACGCCATTATTTGTCGACATTATGACTTTCACAGTACTCCTGCTAGGGGCTCCTCCGGTTTACCAATGTATTTCGCCTGTTGACGAGGCATTTGGCTACCTTAAGAGAGTCATAGTTACTCCTGTCAGTTGCTCCCCGTTTTACCACGGTCACATTTTCAATCTTATTCTGGCCAGTTCACCTGAAGCGATACGCCATTATCAGTCAACCTAAAGAATATCACATTACTCCTGCCGGGAGCTTCTCGAGTTTGCCGATGTATTTCGCCTGTTGACGAGGCATTTGGATACCTTAAGAGAGTCATAGTTTCCCCTTGCTGTTGCTCCCCATTTTACAATAGGCACATCTACAAGCTAACTCTGGCCAATTCTCCTGAAGCGATACGCTAATATCTGTTGACATAAAGACTTTCACAGTACTCCTGCCGGGAGCTTCTCGACTTTACCGATGTATTTCGCCTATTGAAGAGGCATTTGGCTACCTTAAGAGAGTCATAGTTACTCCTGCCAGTTTCTCTCCGTTAAACCACAGTCACATCTACAATATTCCTCTGCCCCTTTCACCAGACGCGATACGCCATTATTTGTCGACATTATGACTTTCACAGTACTCCTGCTAGGGGCTCCTCCAGTTTACCAATGTATTTCGCCTGTTGACGAGGCATTTGGCTACCTTAAGAGAGTCATAGTTACTCCTGTCAGTTGCTCCCCGTTTTACCACGGTCACATTTTCAATCTTATTCTGGCCAGTTCACCTGAAGCGATACGCCATTATCAGTCAACCTAAAGAATATCACAGTACTCCTGCCGGGAGCTTCTCGAGTTTGCCGATGTATTTCGCCTGTTGACGAGGCATTTGGATACCTTAAGAGAGTCATAGTTTCCCCTTGCTGTTGCTCCCCATTTTACAATAGGCACATCTACAAGCTTACTCTGGCCAATTCTCCTGAAGCGATACGCTAATATCTGTTGACATAAAGACTTTCACAGTACTCCTGCCGGGAGCTTCTCGACTTTACCGATGTATTTCGCCTATTGAAGAGGCATTTGGCTACCATAATAGAGTCATAGTTACTCCTGCCAGTTTCTCTCCGTTAAACCACAGTCACATCTACAATATTCCTCTGCCCCTTTCACCAGACGCGATACGCCATTATTTGTCGACATTATGACTTTCACAGTACTCCTGCTAGGGGCTCCTCCAGTTTACCAATGTATTTCGCCTGTTGACGAGGCATTTGGCTACCTTAAGAGAGTCATAGTTACTCCTGTCAGTTGCTCCCCGTTTTACCACGGTCACATTTTCAATCTTATTCTGGCCAGTTCACCTGAAGCGATACGCCATTATCAGTCAACCTAAAGAATATCACAGTACTCCTGCCGGGAGCTTCTCGAGTTTGCCGATGTATTTCGCCTGTTGACGAGGCATTTGGATACCTTAAGAGAGTCATAGTTTCCCCTTGCTGTTGCTCCCCATTTTACAATAGGCACATCTACAAGCTTACTCTGGCCAATTCTCCTGAAGCGATACGCTAATATCTGTTGACATAAAGACTTTCACAGTACTCCTGCCGGGAGCTTCTCGACTTTACCGATGTATTTCGCCTATTGAAGAGGCATTTGGCTACCTTAAGAGAGTCATAGTTACTCCTGCCAGTTTCTCTCCGTTAAACCACAGTCACATCTACAATATTCCTCTGCCCCTTTCACCAGACGCGATACGCCATTATTTGTCGACATTATGACTTTCACAGTACTCCTGCTAGGGGCTCCTCCGGTTTACCAATGTATTTCGCCTGTTGACGAGGCATTTGGCTACCTTAAGAGAGTCATAGTTACTCCTGTCAGTTGCTCCCCGTTTTACCACGGTCACATTTTCAATCTTATTCTGGCCAGTTCACCTGAAGCGATACGCCATTATCAGTCAACCTAAAGAATATCACAGTACTCCTGCCGGGAGCTTCTCGAGTTTGCCGATGTATTTCGCCTGTTGACGAGGCATTTGGATACCTTAAGAGAGTCATAGTTTCCCCTTGCTGTTGCTCCCCATTTTACAATAGGCACATCTACAAGCTTACTCTGGCCAATTCTCCTGAAGCGATACGCTAATATCTGTTGACATAAAGACTTTCACAGTACTCCTGCCGGGAGCTTCTCGACTTTACCGATGTATTTCGCCTATTGAAGAGGCATTTGGCTACCTTAAGAGAGTCATAGTTACTCCTGCCAGTTTCTCTCCGTTAAACCACAGTCACATCTACAATATTCCTCTGCCCCTTTCACCAGACGCGATACGCCATTATTTGTCGACATTATGACTTTCACAGTACTCCTGCTAGGGGCTCCTCCAGTTTACCAATGTATTTCGCCTGTTGACGAGGCATTTGGCTACCTTAAGAGAGTCATAGTTACTCCTGTCAGTTGCTCCCCGTTTTACCACGGTCACATTTTCAATCTTATTCTGGCCAGTTCACCTGAAGCGATACGCCATTATCAGTCAACCTATCGAATATCACAGTACTCCTGCCGGGAGCTTCTCGAGTTTGCCGATGTATCTCGCCTGTTGACGAGGCATTTGGATACCTTAAGAGAGTCATAGTTTCCCCTTGCTGTTGCTCCCCATTTTACAATAGGCACATCTACAAGCTTACTCTGGCCAATTCTCCTGAAGCGATACGCTAATATCTGTTGACATAAAGACTTTCACAGTACTCCTGCCGGGAGCTTCTCGACTTTACCGATGTATTTCGCCTATTGAAGAGGCATTTGGCTACCATAATGGAGTCATAGTTACTCCTGCCAGTTTCTCTCCGTTAAACCACAGTCACATCTACAATATTCCTCTGCCCCTTTCACCAGACGCGATACGCCATTATTTGTCGACATTATGACTTTCACAGTACTCCTGCTAGGAGCTCCTCCAGTTTACCAATGTATTTCGCCTGTTGACGAGGCATTTGGCTACCTTAAGAGAGTCATAGTTACTCCTGTCAGTTGCTCCCCGTTTTACCACGGTCACATTTTCAATCTTATTCTGGCCAGTTCACCTGAAGCGATACGCCATTATCAGTCAACCTAAAGAATATCACAGTACTCCTGCCGGGAGCTTCTCGAGTTTGCCGATGTATTTCGCCTGTTGACGAGGCATTTGGATACCTTAAGAGAGTCATAGTTTCCCCTTGCTGTTGCTCCCCATTTTACAATAGGCACATCTACAAGCTTACTCTGGCCAATTCTCCTGAAGCGATACGCTAATATCTGTTGACATAAAGACTTTCACAGTACTCCTGCCGGGAGCTTCTCGACTTTACCGATGTATTTCGCCTATTGAAGAGGCATTTGGCTACCTTAAGAGAGTCATAGTTACTCCTGCCAGTTTCTCTCCGTTAAACCACAGTCACATCTACAATATTCCTCTGCCCCTTTCACCAGACGCGATACGCCATTATTTGTCGACATTATGACTTTCACAGTACTCCTGCTAGGGGCTCCTCCGGTTTACCAATGTATTTCGCCTGTTGACGAGGCATTTGGCTACCTTAAGAGAGTCATAGTTACTCCTGTCAGTTGCTCCCCGTTTTACCACGGTCACATTTTCAATCTTATTCTGGCCAGTTCACCTGAAGCGATACGCCATTATCAGTCAACCTAAAGAATATCACAGTACTCCTGCCGGGAGCTTCTCGAGTTTGCCGATGTATTTCGCCTGTTGACGAGGCATTTGGATACCTTAAGAGAGTCATAGTTTCCCCTTGCTGTTGCTCCCCATTTTACAATAGGCACATCTACAAGCTTACTCTGGCCAATTCTCCTGAAGCGATACGCTAATATCTGTTGACATAAAGACTTTCACAGTACTCCTGCCGGGAGCTTCTCGACTTTACCGATGTATTTCGCCTATTGAAGAGGCATTTGGCTACCTTAAGAGAGTCATAGTTACTCCTGCCAGTTTCTCTCCGTTAAACCACAGTCACATCTACAATATTCCTCTGCCCCTTTCACCAGACGCGATACGCCATTATTTGTCGACATTATGACTTTCACAGTACTCCTGCTAGGGGCTCCTCCAGTTTACCAATGTATTTCGCCTGTTGACGAGGCATTTGGCTACCTTAAGAGAGTCATAGTTACTCCTGTCAGTTGCTCCCCGTTTTACCACGGTCACATTTTCAATCTTATTCTGGCCAGTTCACCTGAAGCGATACGCCATTATCAGTCAACCTATCGAATATCACAGTACTCCTGCCGGGAGCTTCTCGAGTTTGCCGATGTATCTCGCCTGTTGACGAGGCATTTGGATACCTTAAGAGAGTCATAGTTTCCCCTTGCTGTTGCTCCCCATTTTACAATAGGCACATCTACAAGCTTACTCTGGCCAATTCTCCTGAAGCGATACGCTAATATCTGTTGACATAAAGACTTTCACAGTACTCCTGCCGGGAGCTTCTCGACTTTACCGATGTATTTCGCCTATTGAAGAGGCATTTGGCTACCATAATGGAGTCATAGTTACTCCTGCCAGTTTCTCTCCGTTAAACCACAGTCACATCTACAATATTCCTCTGCCCCTTTCACCAGACGCGATACGCCATTATTTGTCGACATTATGACTTTCACAGTACTCCTGCTAGGGGCTCCTCCAGTTTACCAATGTATTTCGCCTGTTGACGAGGCATTTGGCTACCTTAAGAGAGTCATAGTTACTCCTGTCAGTTGCTCCCCGTTTTACCACGGTCACATTTTCAATCTTATTCTGGCCAGTTCACCTGAAGCGATACGCCATTATCAGTCAACCTAAAGAATATCACAGTACTCCTGCCGGGAGCTTCTCGAGTTTGCCGATGTATTTCGCCTGTTGACGAGGCATTTGGATACCTTAAGAGAGTCATAGTTTCCCCTTGCTGTTGCTCCCCATTTTACAATAGGCACATCTACAAGCTTACTCTGGCCAATTCTCCTGAAGCGATACGCTAATATCTGTTGACATAAAGACTTTCACAGTACTCCTGCCGGGAGCTTCTCGACTTTACCGATGTATTTCGCCTATTGAAGAGGCATTTGGCTACCTTAAGAGAGTCATAGTTACTCCTGCCAGTTTCTCTCCGTTAAACCACAGTCACATCTACAATATTCCTCTGCCCCTTTCACCAGACGCGATACGCCATTATTTGTCGACATTATGACTTTCACAGTACTCCTGCTAGGGGCTCCTCCAGTTTACCAATGTATTTCGCCTGTTGACGAGGCATTTGGCTACCTTAAGAGAGTCATAGTTACTCCTGTCAGTTGCGCCCCGCTTTACCACGGTCACATTTTCAATCTTATTCTGGCCAGTTCACCTGAAGCGATACGCCATTATCAGTCAACCTAAAGAATATCACATTACTCCTGCCGGGAGCTTCTCGAGTTTGCCGATGTATTTCTCCTGTTGACGAGGCATTTGGATACCTTAAGAGAGTCATAGTTTCCCCTTGCTGGTTCTCCCCATTTTACAACAGGCACATCTACAAGCTTACTCTGGCCAATTCTCCTGAAGCGATACGCTAATATCTGTTGACATAAAGACTTTCACAGTACTCCTGCCGGGAGCTTCTCGACTTTACCGATGTATTTCGCCTATTGAAGAGGCATTTGGCTACCTTAAGAGAGTCATAGTTACTCCTGCCAGTTTCTCTCCGTTAAACCACAGTCACATCTACAATATTCCTCTGCCCCTTTCACCAGACGCGATACGCCATTATTTGTCGACATTATGACTTTCATAGTACTCCTGCTAGGGGCTCCTCCGGTTTACCAATGTATTTCGCCTGTTGACGAGGCATTTGGCTACCTTAAGAGAGTCATTGTTACTCCTGTCAGTTGCTCCCCGTTTTACCACGGTCACATTTTCAATCTTATTCTGGCCAGTTCACCTGAAGCGATACGCCATTATCAGTCAACCTAAAGAATATCACAGTACTCCTGCCGGGAGCTTCTCGAGTTTGCCGATGTATTTCGCCTGTTGACGAGGCATTTGGATACCTTAAGAGAGTTATAGTTTCCCCTTGCTGTTGCTCCCCATTTTACAATAGGCACATCTACAAGCTTACTCTGGCCAATTCTCCTGAAGCGATACGCTAATATCTGTTGACATAAAGACTTTCACAGTACTCCTGCCGGGAGCTTCTCGACTTTACCGATGTATTTCGCCTATTGAAGAGGCATTTGGCTACCTTAAGAGAGTCATAGTTACTCCTGCCAGTTTCTCTCCGTTAAACCACAGTCACATCTACAATATTCCTCTGCCCCTTTCACCAGACGCGATACGCCATTATTTGTCGACATTATGACTTTCACAGTACTCCTGCTAGGGGCTCCTCCGGTTTACCAATGTATTTCGCCTGTTGACGAGGCATTTGGCTACCTTAAGAGAGTCATAGTTACTCCTGTCAGTTGCTCCCCGTTTTACCACGGTCACATTTTCAATCTTATTCTGGCCAGTTCACCTGAAGCGATACGCCATTATCAGTCAACCTAAAGAATATCACATTACTCCTGCCGGGAGCTTCTCGAGTTTGCCGATGTATTTCTCCTGTTGACGAGGCATTTGGATACCTTAAGAGAGTCATAGTTTCCCCTTGCTGGTTCTCCCCATTTTACAACAGGCACATCTACAAGCTTACTCTGGCCAATTCTCCTGAAGCGATACGCTAATATCTGTTGACATAAAGACTTTCATAGTACTCCTGCCGGGAGCTTCTCGACTTTACCGATGTATTTCGCCTATTGAAGAGGCATTTGGCTACCTTAAGAGAGTCATAGTTACTCCTGCCAGTTTCTCTCCGTTAAACCACAGTCACATCTACAATATTCCTCTGCCCCTTTCACCAGACGCGATACGCCACTATTTGTCGACATTATGACTTTCACAGTACTCCTGCTAGGGGCTCCTCCGGTTTACCAATGTATTTGGCCTGTTGACGAGGCATTTGGCTACCTTAAGAGAGTCATAGTTACTCCTGTCAGTTGCTCCCCGTTTTACCACGGTCACATTTTCAATCTTATTCTGGCCAGTTCACCTGAAGCGATACGCCATTATCAGTCAACCTATCGAATATCACAGTACTCCTGCCGGGAGCTTCTCGAGTTTGCCGATGTATCTCGCCTGTTGACGAGGCATTTGGATACCTTAAGAGAGTCATAGTTTCCCCTTGCTGTTGCTCCCCATTTTACAATAGGCACATCTACAAGCTTACTCTGGCCAATTCTCCTGAAGCGATACGCTAATATCTGTTGACATAAAGACTTTCACAGTACTCCTGCCGGGAGCTTCTCGACTTTACCGATGTATTTCGCCTATTGAAGAGGCATTTGGCTACCATAATGGAGTCATAGTTACTCCTGCCAGTTTCTCTCCGTTAAACCACAGTCACATCTACAATATTCCTCTGCCCCTTTCACCAGACGCGATACGCCATTATTTGTCGACATTATGACTTTCACAGTACTCCTGCTAGGGGCTCCTCCAGTTTACCAATGTATTTCGCCTGTTGACGAGGCATTTGGCTACCTTAAGAGAGTCATAGTTACTCCTGTCAGTTGCTCCCCGTTTTACCACGGTCACATTTTCAATCTTATTCTGGCCAGTTCACCTGAAGCGATACGCCATTATCAGTCAACCTAAAGAATATCACAGTACTCCTGCCGGGAGCTTCTCGAGTTTGCCGATGTATTTCGCCTGTTGACGAGGCATTTGGATACCTTAAGAGAGTCATAGTTTCCCCTTGCTGTTGCTCCCCATTTTACAATAGGCACATCTACAAGCTTACTCTGGCCAATTCTCCTGAAGCGATACGCTAATATCTGTTGACATAAAGACTTTCACAGTACTCCTGCCGGGAGCTTCTCGACTTTACCGATGTATTTCGCCTATTGAAGAGGCATTTGGCTACCTTAAGAGAGTCATAGTTACTCCTGCCAGTTTCTCTCCGTTAAACCACAGTCACATCTACAATATTCCTCTGCCCCTTTCACCAGACGCGATACGCCATTATTTGTCGACATTATGACTTTCACAGTACTCCTGCTAGGGGCTCCTCCAGTTTACCAATGTATTTCGCCTGTTGACGAGGCATTTGGCTACCTTAAGAGAGTCATAGTTACTCCTGTCAGTTGCGCCCCGCTTTACCACGGTCACATTTTCAATCTTATTCTGGCCAGTTCACCTGAAGCGATACGCCATTATCAGTCAACCTAAAGAATATCACATTACTCCTGCCGGGAGCTTCTCGAGTTTGCCGATGTATTTCTCCTGTTGACGAGGCATTTGGATACCTTAAGAGAGTCATAGTTTCCCCTTGCTGGTTCTCCCCATTTTACAACAGGCACATCTACAAGCTTACTCTGGCCAATTCTCCTGAAGCGATACGCTAATATCTGTTGACATAAAGACTTTCACAGTACTCCTGCCGGGAGCTTCTCGACTTTACCGATGTATTTCGCCTATTGAAGAGGCATTTGGCTACCTTAAGAGAGTCATAGTTACTCCTGCCAGTTTCTCTCCGTTAAACCACAGTCACATCTACAATATTCCTCTGCCCCTTTCACCAGACGCGATACGCCATTATTTGTCGACATTATGACTTTCATAGTACTCCTGCTAGGGGCTCCTCCGGTTTACCAATGTATTTCGCCTGTTGACGAGGCATTTGGCTACCTTAAGAGAGTCATTGTTACTCCTGTCAGTTGCTCCCCGTTTTACCACGGTCACATTTTCAATCTTATTCTGGCCAGTTCACCTGAAGCGATACGCCATTATCAGTCAACCTAAAGAATATCACAGTACTCCTGCCGGGAGCTTCTCGAGTTTGCCGATGTATTTCGCCTGTTGACGAGGCATTTGGATACCTTAAGAGAGTTATAGTTTCCCCTTGCTGTTGCTCCCCATTTTACAATAGGCACATCTACAAGCTTACTCTGGCCAATTCTCCTGAAGCGATACGCTAATATCTGTTGACATAAAGACTTTCACAGTACTCCTGCCGGGAGCTTCTCGACTTTACCGATGTATTTCGCCTATTGAAGAGGCATTTGGCTACCTTAAGAGAGTCATAGTTACTCCTGCCAGTTTCTCTCCGTTAAACCACAGTCACATCTACAATATTCCTCTGCCCCTTTCACCAGACGCGATACGCCATTATTTGTCGACATTATGACTTTCACAGTACTCCTGCTAGGGGCTCCTCCGGTTTACCAATGTATTTCGCCTGTTGACGAGGCATTTGGCTACCTTAAGAGAGTCATAGTTACTCCTGTCAGTTGCTCCCCGTTTTACCACGGTCACATTTTCAATCTTATTCTGGCCAGTTCACCTGAAGCGATACGCCATTATCAGTCAACCTAAAGAATATCACATTACTCCTGCCGGGAGCTTCTCGAGTTTGCCGATGTATTTCTCCTGTTGACGAGGCATTTGGATACCTTAAGAGAGTCATAGTTTCCCCTTGCTGGTTCTCCCCATTTTACAACAGACACATCTACAAGCTTACTCTGGCCAATTCTCCTGAAGCGATACGCTAATATCTGTTGACATAAAGACTTTCATAGTACTCCTGCCGGGAGCTTCTCGACTTTACCGATGTATTTCGCCTATTGAAGAGGCATTTGGCTACCTTAAGAGAGTCATAGTTACTCCTGCCAGTTTCTCTCCGTTAAACCACAGTCACATCTACAATATTCCTCTGCCCCTTTCACCAGACGCGATACGCCACTATTTGTCGACATTATGACTTTCACAGTACTCCTGCTAGGGGCTCTTCCGGTTTACCAATGTATTTGGCCTGTTGACGAGGCATTTGGCTACCTTAAGAGAGTCATAGTTACTCCTGTCAGTTGCTCCCCGTTTTACCACGGTCACATTTTCAATCTTATTCTGGCCAGTTCACCTGAAGCGATACGCCATTATCAGTCAACCTAAAGAATATCACATTACTCCTGCCGGGAGCTTCTCGAGTTTGCCGATGTATTTCGCCTGTTGACGAGGCATTTGGATACCTTAAGAGAGTCATAGTTTCCCCTTGCTGTCGCTCCCCATTTTACAATAGGCACATCTACAAGCTTACTCTGGCCAATTCTCCTGAAGCGATACGCTAATATCTGTTGACATAAAGACTTTCACAGTACTCCTGCCGGGAGCTTCTCGACTTTACCGATGTATTTCGCCTATTGAAGAGGCATTTGGCTACCTTAAGAGAGTCATAGTTACTCCTGCCAGTTTCTCTCCGTTAAACCACAGTCACATGTACAATATTCCTCTGCCCCTTTCACCAGACGCGATACGCCATTATTTGTCGACATTATGGCTTTCACAGTACTCCTGCTAGGGGCTCCTCCGGTTTACCAATGTATTTCGCCTGTTGACGAGGCATTTGGCTACCTTAAGAGAGTCATAGTTACTCCTGTCAGTTGCTCCCCGTTTTACCACGGTCACATTTTCAATCTTATTCTGGCCAGTTCACCTGAAGCGATACGCCATTATCAGTCAACCTAAAGAATATCACAATACTCCTGCCGGGAGCTTCTCGAGTTTGCCGATGTATTTCGCCTGTTGACGAGGCATTTGGATACCTTAAGAGAGTCATAGTTTCCCCTTGCTGTTGCTCCCCATTTTACAATAGGCACATCTACAAGCTTACTCTGGCCAATTCTCCTGAAGCGATACGCTAATATCTGTTGACATAAAGACTTTCACAGTACTCCTGCCGGGAGCTTCTCGACTTTACCGATGTATTTCGCCTATTGAAGAGGCATTTGGCTACCTTAAGAGAGTCATAGTTACTCCTGCCACTTTCTCTCCGTTAAACCACAGTCACATCTACAATATTCCTCTGCCCCTTTCACCAGACGCGATACGCCATTATTTGTCGACATTATGACTTTCACAGTACTCCTGCTAGGGGCTCCTCCAGTTTACCAATGTATTTCGCCTGTTGACGAGGCATTTGGCTACCTTAAGAGAGTCATAGTTACTCCTGTCAGTTGCTCCCCGTTTTACCACGGTCACATTTTCAATCTTATTCTGGCCAGTTCACCTGAAGCGATACGCCATTATCAGTCAACATAAAGAATATCACATTACTCCTGCCGGGAGCTTCTCGAGTTTGCCGATGTATTTCTCCTGTTGACGAGGCATTTGGATACCTTAAGAGAGTCATAGTTTCCCCTTGCTGGTTCTCCCCATTTTACAACAGGCACATCTACAAGCTTACTCTGGCCAATTCTCCTGAAGCGATACGCTAATATCTGTTGACATAAAGACTTTCACAGTACTCCTGCCGGGAGCTTCTCGACTTTACCGATGTATTTCGCCTATTGAAGAGGCATTTGGCTACCTTAAGAGAGTCATAGTTACTCCTGCCAGTTTCTCTCCGTTAAACCACAGTCACATCTACAATATTCCTCTGCCCCTTTCACCAGACGCGATACGCCATTATTTGTCGACATTATGACTTTCACAGTACTCCTGCTAGGGGCTCCTCCGGTTTACCAATGTATTTCGCCTGTTGACGAGGCATTTGGCTACCTTAAGAGAGTCATAGTTACTCCTGTCAGTTGCTCCCCGTTTTACCACGGTCACATTTTCAATCTTATTCTGGCCAGTTCACCTGAAGCGATACGCCATTATCAGTCAACCTAAAGAATATCACATTACTCCTGCCGGGAGCTTCTCGAGTTTGCCGATGTATTTCTCCTGTTGACGAGGCATTTGGATACCTTAAGAGAGTCATAGTTTCCCCTTGCTGGTTCTCCCCATTTTACAACAGGCACATCTACAAGCTTACTCTGGCCAATTCTCCTGAAGCGATACGCTAATATCTGTTGACATAAAGACTTTCACAGTACTCCTGCCGGGAGCTTCTCGACTTTACCGATGTATTTCGCCTATTGAAGAGGCATTTGGCTACCTTAAGAGAGTCATAGTTACTCCTGCCAGTTTCTCTCCGTTAAACCACAGTCACATCTACAATATTCCTCTGCCCCTTTCACCAGACGCGATACGCCACTATTTGTCGACATTATGACTTTCACAGTACTCCTGCTAGGGGCTCCTCCGGTTTACCAATGTATTTGGCCTGTTGACGAGGCATTTGGCTACCTTAAGAGAGTCATAGTTACTCCTGTCAGTTGCTCCCCGTTTTACCACGGTCACATTTTCAATCTTATTCTGGCCAGTTCACCTGAAGCGATACGCCATTATCAGTCAACCTAAAGAATATCACATTACTCCTGCCGGGAGCTTCTCGAGTTTGCCGATGTATTTCGCCTGTTGACGAGGCATTTGGATACCTTAAGAGAGTCATAGTTTCCCCTTGCTGTCGCTCCCCATTTTACAATAGGCACATCTACAAGCTTACTCTGGCCAATTCTCCTGAAGCGATACGCTAATATCTGTTGACATAAAGACTTTCACAGTACTCCTGCCGGGAGCTTCTCGACTTTACCGATGTATTTCGCCTATTGAAGAGGCATTTGGCTACCTTAAGAGAGTCATAGTTACTCCTGCCAGTTTCTCTCCGTTAAACCACAGTCACATGTACAATATTCCTCTGCCCCTTTCACCAGACGCGATACGCCATTATTTGTCGACATTATGGCTTTCACAGTACTCCTGCTAGGGGCTCCTCCGGTTTACCAATGTATTTCGCCTGTTGACGAGGCATTTGGCTACCTTAAGAGAGTCATAGTTACTCCTGTCAGTTGCTCCCCGTTTTACCACGGTCACATTTTCAATCTTATTCTGGCCAGTTCACCTGAAGCGATACGCCATTATCAGTCAACCTAAAGAATATCACAGTACTCCTGCCGGGAGCTTCTCGAGTTTGCCGATGTATTTCGCCTGTTGACGAGGCATTTGGATACCTTAAGAGAGTCATAGTTTCCCCTTGCTGTTGCTCCCCATTTTACAATAGGCACATCTACAAGCTTACTCTGGCCAATTCTCCTGAAGCGATACGCTAATATCTGTTGACATAAAGACTTTCACAGTACTCCTGCCGGGAGCTTCTCGACTTTACCGATGTATTTCGCCTATTGAAGAGGCATTTGGCTACCTTAAGAGAGTCATAGTTACTCCTGCCACTTTCTCTCCGTTAAACCACAGTCACATCTACAATATTCCTCTGCCCCTTTCACCAGACGCGATACGCCATTATTTGTCGACATTATGACTTTCACAGTACTCCTGCTAGGGGCTCCTCCAGTTTACCAATGTATTTCGCCTGTTGACGAGGCATTTGGCTACCTTAAGAGAGTCATAGTTACTCCTGTCAGTTGCTCCCCGTTTTACCACGGTCACATTTTCAATCTTATTCTGGCCAGTTCACCTGAAGCGATACGCCATTATCAGTCAACATAAAGAATATCACATTACTCCTGCCGGGAGCTTCTCGAGTTTGCCGATGTATTTCTCCTGTTGACGAGGCATTTGGATACCTTAAGAGAGTCATAGTTTCCCCTTGCTGGTTCTCCCCATTTTACAACAGGCACATCTACAAGCTTACTCTGGCCAATTCTCCTGAAGCGATACGCTAATATCTGTTGACATAAAGACTTTCACAGTACTCCTGCCGGGAGCTTCTCGACTTTACCGATGTATTTCGCCTATTGAAGAGGCATTTGGCTACCTTAAGAGAGTCATAGTTACTCCTGCCAGTTTCTCTCCGTTAAACCACAGTCACATCTACAATATTCCTCTGCCCCTTTCACCAGACGCGATACGCCATTATTTGTCGACATTATGACTTTCACAGTACTCCTGCTAGGGGCTCCTCCGGTTTACCAATGTATTTCGCCTGTTGACGAGGCATTTGGCTACCTTAAGAGAGTCATAGTTACTCCTGTCAGTTGCTCCCCGTTTTACCACGGTCACATTTTCAATCTTATTCTGGCCAGTTCACCTGAAGCGATACGCCATTATCAGTCAACCTAAAGAATATCACATTACTCCTGCCGGGAGCTTCTCGAGTTTGCCGATGTATTTCTCCTGTTGACGAGGCATTTGGATACCTTAAGAGAGTCATAGTTTCCCCTTGCTGGTTCTCCCCATTTTACAACAGGCACATCTACAAGCTTACTCTGGCCAATTCTCCTGAAGCGATACGCTAATATCTGTTGACATAAAGACTTTCACAGTACTCCTGCCGGGAGCTTCTCGACTTTACCGATGTATTTCGCCTATTGAAGAGGCATTTGGCTACCTTAAGAGAGTCATAGTTACTCCTGCCAGTTTCTCTCCGTTAAACCACAGTCACATCTACAATATTCCTCTGCCCCTTTCACCAGACGCGATACGCCACTATTTGTCGACATTATGACTTTCACAGTACTCCTGCTAGGGGCTCCTCCGGTTTACCAATGTATTTGGCCTGTTGACGAGGCATTTGGCTACCTTAAGAGAGTCATAGTTACTCCTGTCAGTTGCTCCCCGTTTTACCACGGTCACATTTTCAATCTTATTCTGGCCAGTTCACCTGAAGCGATACGCCATTATCAGTCAACCTAAAGAATATCACATTACTCCTGCCGGGAGCTTCTCGAGTTTGCCGATGTATTTCGCCTGTTGACGAGGCATTTGGATACCTTAAGAGAGTCATAGTTTCCCCTTGCTGTCGCTCCCCATTTTACAATAGGCACATCTACAAGCTTACTCTGGCCAATTCTCCTGAAGCGATACGCTAATATCTGTTGACATAAAGACTTTCACAGTACTCCTGCCGGGAGCTTCTCGACTTTACCGATGTATTTCGCCTATTGAAGAGGCATTTGGCTACCTTAAGAGAGTCATAGTTACTCCTGCCAGTTTCTCTCCGTTAAACCACAGTCACATGTACAATATTCCTCTGCCCCTTTCACCAGACGCGATACGCCATTATTTGTCGACATTATGGCTTTCACAGTACTCCTGCTAGGGGCTCCTCCGGTTTACCAATGTATTTCGCCTGTTGACGAGGCATTTGGCTACCTTAAGAGAGTCATAGTTACTCCTGTCAGTTGCTCCCCGTTTTACCACGGTCACATTTTCAATCTTATTCTGGCCAGTTCACCTGAAGCGATACGCCATTATCAGTCAACCTAAAGAATATCACAGTACTCCTGCCGGGAGCTTCTCGAGTTTGCCGATGTATTTCGCCTGTTGACGAGGCATTTGGATACCTTAAGAGAGTCATAGTTTCCCCTTGCTGTTGCTCCCCATTTTACAATAGGCACATCTACAAGCTTACTCTGGCCAATTCTCCTGAAGCGATACGCTAATATCTGTTGACATAAAGACTTTCACAGTACTCCTGCCGGGAGCTTCTCGACTTTACCGATGTATTTCGCCTATTGAAGAGGCATTTGGCTACCTTAAGAGAGTCATAGTTACTCCTGCCAGTTTCTCTCCGTTAAACCACAGTCACATCTACAATATTCCTCTGCCCCTTTCACCAGACGCGATACGCCATTATTTGTCGACATTATGACTTTCACAGTACTCCTGCTAGGGGCTCCTCCAGTTTACCAATGTATTTCGCCTGTTGACGAGGCATTTGGCTACCTTAAGAGAGTCATAGTTACTCCTGTCAGTTGCTCCCCGTTTTACCACGGTCACATTTTCAATCTTATTCTGGCCAGTTCACCTGAAGCGATACGCCATTATCAGTCAACATAAAGAATATCACATTACTCCTGCCGGGAGCTTCTCGAGTTTGCCGATGTATTTCTCCTGTTGACGAGGCATTTGGATACCTTAAGAGAGTCATAGTTTCCCCTTGCTGGTTCTCCCCATTTTACAACAGGCACATCTACAAGCTTACTCTGGCCAATTCTCCTGAAGCGATACGCTAATATCTGTTGACATAAAGACTTTCACAGTACTCCTGCCGGGAGCTTCTCGACTTTACCGATGTATTTCGCCTATTGAAGAGGCATTTGGCTACCTTAAGAGAGTCATAGTTACTCCTGCCAGTTTCTCTCCGTTAAACCACAGTCACATCTACAATATTCCTCTGCCCCTTTCACCAGACGCGATACGCCATTATTTGTCGACATTATGACTTTCACAGTACTCCTGCTAGGGGCTCCTCCGGTTTACCAATGTATTTCGCCTGTTGACGAGGCATTTGGCTACCTTAAGAGAGTCATAGTTACTCCTGTCAGTTGCTCCCCGTTTTACCACGGTCACATTTTCAATCTTATTCTGGCCAGTTCACCTGAAGCGATACGCCATTATCAGTCAACCTAAAGAATATCACATTACTCCTGCCGGGAGCTTCTCGAGTTTGCCGATGTATTTCTCCTGTTGACGAGGCATTTGGATACCTTAAGAGAGTCATAGTTTCCCCTTGCTGGTTCTCCCCATTTTACAACAGGCACATCTACAAGCTTACTCTGGCCAATTCTCCTGAAGCGATACGCTAATATCTGTTGACATAAAGACTTTCACAGTACTCCTGCCGGGAGCTTCTCGACTTTACCGATGTATTTCGCCTATTGAAGAGGCATTTGGCTACCTTAAGAGAGTCATAGTTACTCCTGCCAGTTTCTCTCCGTTAAACCACAGTCACATCTACAATATTCCTCTGCCCCTTTCACCAGACGCGATACGCCACTATTTGTCGACATTATGACTTTCACAGTACTCCTGCTAGGGGCTCCTCCGGTTTACCAATGTATTTGGCCTGTTGACGAGGCATTTGGCTACCTTAAGAGAGTCATAGTTACTCCTGTCAGTTGCTCCCCGTTTTACCACGGTCACATTTTCAATCTTATTCTGGCCAGTTCACCTGAAGCGATACGCCATTATCAGTCAACCTAAAGAATATCACATTACTCCTGCCGGGAGCTTCTCGAGTTTGCCGATGTATTTCGCCTGTTGACGAGGCATTTGGATACCTTAAGAGAGTCATAGTTTCCCCTTGCTGTCGCTCCCCATTTTACAATAGGCACATCTACAAGCTTACTCTGGCCAATTCTCCTGAAGCGATACGCTAATATCTGTTGACATAAAGACTTTCACAGTACTCCTGCCGGGAGCTTCTCGACTTTACCGATGTATTTCGCCTATTGAAGAGGCATTTGGCTACCTTAAGAGAGTCATAGTTACTCCTGCCAGTTTCTCTCCGTTAAACCACAGTCACATCTACAATATTCCTCTGCCCCTTTCACCAGACGCGATACGCCATTATTTGTCGACATTATGACTTTCACAGTACTCCTGCTAGGGGCTCCTCCAGTTTACCAATGTATTTCGCCTGTTGACGAGGCATTTGGCTACCTTAAGAGAGTCATAGTTACTCCTGTCAGTTGCTCCCCGTTTTACCACGGTCACATTTTCAATCTTATTCTGGCCAGTTCACCTGAAGCGATACGCCATTATCAGTCAACATAAAGAATATCACATTACTCCTGCCGGGAGCTTCTCGAGTTTGCCGATGTATTTCTCCTGTTGACGAGGCATTTGGATACCTTAAGAGAGTCATAGTTTCCCCTTGCTGGTTCTCCCCATTTTACAACAGGCACATCTACAAGCTTACTCTGGCCAATTCTCCTGAAGCGATACGCTAATATCTGTTGACATAAAGACTTTCACAGTACTCCTGCCGGGAGCTTCTCGACTTTACCGATGTATTTCGCCTATTGAAGAGGCATTTGGCTACCTTAAGAGAGTCATAGTTACTCCTGCCAGTTTCTCTCCGTTAAACCACAGTCACATCTACAATATTCCTCTGCCCCTTTCACCAGACGCGATACGCCATTATTTGTCGACATTATGACTTTCACAGTACTCCTGCTAGGGGCTCCTCCGGTTTACCAATGTATTTCGCCTGTTGACGAGGCATTTGGCTACCTTAAGAGAGTCATAGTTACTCCTGTCAGTTGCTCCCCGTTTTACCACGGTCACATTTTCAATCTTATTCTGGCCAGTTCACCTGAAGCGATACGCCATTATCAGTCAACCTAAAGAATATCACATTACTCCTGCCGGGAGCTTCTCGAGTTTGCCGATGTATTTCTCCTGTTGACGAGGCATTTGGATACCTTAAGAGAGTCATAGTTTCCCCTTGCTGGTTCTCCCCATTTTACAACAGGCACATCTACAAGCTTACTCTGGCCAATTCTCCTGAAGCGATACGCTAATATCTGTTGACATAAAGACTTTCACAGTACTCCTGCCGGGAGCTTCTCGACTTTACCGATGTATTTCGCCTATTGAAGAGGCATTTGGCTACCTTAAGAGAGTCATAGTTACTCCTGCCAGTTTCTCTCCGTTAAACCACAGTCACATCTACAATATTCCTCTGCCCCTTTCACCAGACGCGATACGCCACTATTTGTCGACATTATGACTTTCACAGTACTCCTGCTAGGGGCTCCTCCGGTTTACCAATGTATTTGGCCTGTTGACGAGGCATTTGGCTACCTTAAGAGAGTCATAGTTACTCCTGTCAGTTGCTCCCCGTTTTACCACGGTCACATTTTCAATCTTATTCTGGCCAGTTCACCTGAAGCGATACGCCATTATCAGTCAACCTAAAGAATATCACATTACTCCTGCCGGGAGCTTCTCGAGTTTGCCGATGTATTTCGCCTGTTGACGAGGCATTTGGATACCTTAAGAGAGTCATAGTTTCCCCTTGCTGTCGCTCCCCATTTTACAATAGGCACATCTACAAGCTTACTCTGGCCAATTCTCCTGAAGCGATACGCTAATATCTGTTGACATAAAGACTTTCACAGTACTCCTGCCGGGAGCTTCTCGACTTTACCGATGTATTTCGCCTATTGAAGAGGCATTTGGCTACCTTAAGAGAGTCATAGTTACTCCTGCCAGTTTCTCTCCGTTAAACCACAGTCACATGTACAATATTCCTCTGCCCCTTTCACCAGACGCGATACGCCATTATTTGTCGACATTATGGCTTTCACAGTACTCCTGCTAGGGGCTCCTCCGGTTTACCAATGTATTTCGCCTGTTGACGAGGCATTTGGCTACCTTAAGAGAGTCATAGTTACTCCTGTCAGTTGCTCCCCGTTTTACCACGGTCACATTTTCAATCTTATTCTGGCCAGTTCACCTGAAGCGATACGCCATTATCAGTCAACCTAAAGAATATCACAGTACTCCTGCCGGGAGCTTCTCGAGTTTGCCGATGTATTTCGCCTGTTGACGAGGCATTTGGATACCTTAAGAGAGTCATAGTTTCCCCTTGCTGTTGCTCCCCATTTTACAATAGGCACATCTACAAGCTTACTCTGGCCAATTCTCCTGAAGCGATACGCTAATATCTGTTGACATAAAGACTTTCACAGTACTCCTGCCGGGAGCTTCTCGACTTTACCGATGTATTTCGCCTATTGAAGAGGCATTTGGCTACCTTAAGAGAGTCATAGTTACTCCTGCCAGTTTCTCTCCGTTAAACCACAGTCACATCTACAATATTCCTCTGCCCCTTTCACCAGACGCGATACGCCATTATTTGTCGACATTATGACTTTCACAGTACTCCTGCTAGGGGCTCCTCCAGTTTACCAATGTATTTCGCCTGTTGACGAGGCATTTGGCTACCTTAAGAGAGTCATAGTTACTCCTGTCAGTTGCTCCCCGTTTTACCACGGTCACATTTTCAATCTTATTCTGGCCAGTTCACCTGAAGCGATACGCCATTATCAGTCAACATAAAGAATATCACATTACTCCTGCCGGGAGCTTCTCGAGTTTGCCGATGTATTTCTCCTGTTGACGAGGCATTTGGATACCTTAAGAGAGTCATAGTTTCCCCTTGCTGGTTCTCCCCATTTTACAACAGGCACATCTACAAGCTTACTCTGGCCAATTCTCCTGAAGCGATACGCTAATATCTGTTGACATAAAGACTTTCACAGTACTCCTGCCGGGAGCTTCTCGACTTTACCGATGTATTTCGCCTATTGAAGAGGCATTTGGCTACCTTAAGAGAGTCATAGTTACTCCTGCCAGTTTCTCTCCGTTAAACCACAGTCACATCTACAATATTCCTCTGCCCCTTTCACCAGACGCGATACGCCATTATTTGTCGACATTATGACTTTCACAGTACTCCTGCTAGGGGCTCCTCCGGTTTACCAATGTATTTCGCCTGTTGACGAGGCATTTGGCTACCTTAAGAGAGTCATAGTTACTCCTGTCAGTTGCTCCCCGTTTTACCACGGTCACATTTTCAATCTTATTCTGGCCAGTTCACCTGAAGCGATACGCCATTATCAGTCAACCTAAAGAATATCACAGTACTCCTGCCGGGAGCTTCTCGAGTTTGCCGATGTATTTCGCCTGTTGACGAGGCATTTGGATACCTTAAGAGAGTCATAGTTTCCCCTTGCTGTTGCTCCCCATTTTACAATAGGCACATCTACAAGCTTACTCTGGCCAATTCTCCTGAAGCGATACGCTAATATCTGTTGACATAAAGACTTTCACAGTACTCCTGCCGGGAGCTTCTCGACTTTACCGATGTATTTCGCCTATTGAAGAGGCATTTGGCTACCTTAAGAGAGTCATAGTTACTCCTGCCAGTTTCTCTCCGTTAAACCACAGTCACATCTACAATATTCCTCTGCCCCTTTCACCAGACGCGATACGCCATTATTTGTCGACATTATGACTTTCACAGTACTCCTGCTAGGGGCTCCTCCAGTTTACCAATGTATTTCGCCTGTTGACGAGGCATTTGGCTACCTTAAGAGAGTCATAGTTACTCCTGTCAGTTGCTCCCCGTTTTACCAGGGTCACATTTTCAATCTTATTCTGGCCAGTTCACCTGAAGCGATACGCCATTATCAGTCAACCTATCGAATATCACAGTACTCCTGCCGGGAGCTTCTCGAGTTTGCCGATGTATTTCGCCTGTTGACGAGGCATTTGGATACCTTAAGAGAGTCATAGTTTCCCCTTGCTGTTGCTCCCCATTTTACAATAGGCACATCTACAAGCTTACTCTGGCCAATTCTCCTGAAGCGAAACGCTAATATCTGTTGACATAAAGACTTTCACAGTACTCCTGCCGGGAGCTTCTCGACTTTACCGATGTATTTCGCCTATTGCAGAGGCATTTGGCTACCATAATAGAGTCATAGTTACTCCTGCCAGTTTCTCTCCGTTAAACCACAGTCACATCTACAATATTCCTCTGCCCCTTTCACCAGACGCGATACGCCATTATTTGTCGACATTATGACTTTCACAGTACTCCTGCTAGGGGCTCCTCCAGTTTACCAATGTATTTCGCCTGTTGACGAGGCATTTGGCTACCTTAAGAGAGTCATAGTTACTCCTGTCAGTTGCTCCCCGTTTTACCACGGTCACATTTTCAATCTTATTCTGGCCAGTTCACCTGAAGCGATACGCCATTATCAGTCAACCTAAAGAATATCACAGTACTCCTGCCGGGAGCTTCTCGAGTTTGCCGATGTATTTCGCCTGTTGACGAGGCATTTGGATACCTTAAGAGAGTCATAGTTTCCCCTTGCTGTTGCTCCCCATTTTACAATAGGCACATCTACAAGCTTACTCTGGCCAATTCTCCTGAAGCGATACGCTAATATCTGTTCACATAAAGACTTTCACAGTACTCCTGCCGGGAGCTTCTCGACTTTACCGATGTATTTCGCCTATTGAAGAGGCATTTGGCTACCTTAAGAGAGTCATAGTTACTCCTGCCAGTTTCTCTCCGTTAAACCACAGTCACATCTACAATATTCCTCTGCCCCTTTCACCAGACGCGATACGCCATTATTTGTCGACATTACGACTTTCACAGTACTCCTGCTAGGGGCTCCTCCAGTTTACCAATGTATTTCGCCTGTTGACGAGGCATTTGGCTACCTTAAGAGAGTCATAGTTACTCCTGTCAGTTGCTCCCCGTTTTACCACGGTCACATTTTCAATCTTATTCTGGCCAGTTCACCTGAAGCGATACGCCATTATCAGTCAACCTAAAGAATATCACATTACTCCTGCCGGGAGCTTCTCGAGTTTGCCGATGTATTTCTCCTGTTGACGAGGCATTTGGATACCTTAAGAGAGTCATAGTTTCCCCTTGCTGGTTCTCCCCATTTTACAACAGGCACATCTACAAGCTTACTCTGGCCAATTCTCCTGAAGCGATACGCTAATATCTGTTGACATAAAGACTTTCACAGTACTCCTGCCGGGAGCTTCTCGACTTTACCGATGTATTTCGCCTATTGAAGAGGCATTTGGCTACCTTAAGAGAGTCATAGTTACTCCTGCCAGTTTCTCTCCGTTAAACCACAGTCACATCTACAATATTCCTCTGCCCCTTTCACCAGACGCGATACGCCATTATTTGTCGACATTATGACTTTCACAGTACTCCTGCTAGGGGCTCCTCCGGTTTACCAATGTATTTCGCCTGTTGACGAGGCATTTGGCTACCTTAAGAGAGTCATAGTTACTCCTGTCAGTTGCTCCCCGTTTTACCACGGTCACATTTTCAATCTTATTCTGGCCAGTTCACCTGAAGCGATACGCCATTATCAGTCAACCTAAAGAATATCACAGTACTCCTGCCGGGAGCTTCTCGAGTTTGCCGATGTATTTCGCCTGTTGACGAGGCATTTGGATACCTTAAGAGAGTCATAGTTTCCCCTTGCTGTTGCTCCCCATTTTACAATAGGCACATCTACAAGCTTACTCTGGCCAATTCTCCTGAAGCGATACGCTAATATCTGTTTACATAAAGACTTTCACAGTACTCCTGCCGGGAGCTTCTCGACTTTACCGATGTATTTCGCCTATTGAAGAGGCATTTGGCTACCTTAAGAGAGTCATAGTTACTCCTGCCAGTTTCTCTGCGTTAAACCACAGTCACATCTACAATATTCCTCTGCCCCTTTCACCAGACGCGATACGCCATTATTTGTCGACATTATGACTTTCACAGTACTCCTGCTAGGGGCTCCTCCAGTTTACCAATGTATTTCGCCTGTTGACGAGGCATTTGGCTACCTTAAGAGAGTCATAAGTACTCCTGTCAGTTGCTCCCCGTTTTACCACGGTCACATTTTCAATCTTATTCTGGCCAGTTCACCTGAAGCGATACGCCATTATCAGTCAACCTAAAGAATATCACATTACTCCTGCCGGGAGCTTCTCGAGTTTGCCGATGTATTTCTCCTGTTGACGAGGCATTTGGATACCTTAAGAGAGTCATAGTTTCCCCTTGCTGGTTCTCCCCATTTTACAACAGGCACATCTACAAGCTTACTCTGGCCAATTCTCCTGAAGCGATACGCTAATATCTGTTGACATAAAGACTTTCACAGTACTCCTGCCGGGAGCTTCTCGACTTTACCGATGTATTTCGCCTATTGAAGAGGCATTTGGCTACCTTAAGAGAGTCATAGTTACTCCTGCCAGTTTCTCTCCGTTAAACCACAGTCACATCTACAATATTCCTCTGCCCCTTTCACCAGACGCGATACGCCATTATTTGTCGACATTATGACTTTCACAGTACTCCTGCTAGGGGCTCCTCCAGTTTACCAATGTATTTCGCCTGTTGACGAGGCATTTGGCTACCTTAAGAGAGTCATAGTTACTCCTGTCAGTTGCTCCCCGTTTTACCACGGTCACATTTTCAATCTTATTCTGGCCAGTTCACCTGAAGCGATACGCCATTATCAGTCAACCTAAAGAATATCACAGTACTCCTGCCGGGAGCTTCTCGAGTTTGCCGATGTATTTCGCCTGTTGACGAGGCATTTGGATACCTTAAGAGAGTCATAGTTTCCCCTTGCTGTTGCTCCCCATTTTACAATAGGCACATCTACAAGCTTACTCTGGCCAATTCTCCTGAAGCGATACGCTAATATCTGTTGACATAAAGACTTTCACAGTACTCCTGCCGGGAGCTTCTCGACTTTACCGATGTATTTCGCCTATTGAAGAGGCATTTGGCTACCTTAAGAGAGTCATAGTTACTCCTGCCAGTTTCTCTCCGTTAAACCACAGTCACATCTACAATATTCCTCTGCCCCTTTCACCAGACGCGATACGCCATTATTTGTCGACATTATGACTTTCACAGTACTCCTGCTAGGGGCTCCTCCAGTTTACCAATGTATTTCGCCTGTTGACGAGGCATTTGGCTACCTTAAGAGAGTCATAGTTACTCCTGTCAGTTGCTCCCCGTTTTACCACGGTCACATTTTCAATCTTATTCTGGCCAGTTCACCTGAAGCGATACGCCATTATCAGTCAACCTATCGAATATCACAGTACTCCTGCCGGGAGCTTCTCGAGTTTGCCGATGTATTTCGCCTGTTGACGAGGCATTTGGATACCTTAAGAGAGTCATAGTTTCCCCTTGCTGTTGCTCCCCATTTTACAATAGGCACATCTACAAGCTTACTCTGGCCAATTCTCCTGAAGCGATACGCTAATATCTGTTGACATAAAGACTTTCACAGTACTCCTGCCGGGAGCTTCTCGACTTTACCGATGTATTTCGCCTATTGAAGAGGCATTTGGCTACCTTAATAGAGTCATAGTTACTCCTGCCAGTTTCTCTCCGTTAAACCACAGTCACATCTACAATATTCCTCTGCCCCTTTCACCAGACGCGATACGCCATTATTTGTCGACATTATGACTTTCACAGTACTCCTGCTAGGGGCTCCTCCAGTTTACCAATGTATTTCGCCTGTTGACGAGGCATTTGGCTACCTTAATAGAGTCATAGTTACTCCTGTCAGTTGCTCCCCGTTTTACCACGGTCACATTTTCAATCTTATTCTGGCCAGTTCACCTGAAGCGATACGCCATTATCAGTCAACCTAAAGTATATCACATTACTCCTCCCGGGAGCTTCTCGAGTTTGCCGATGTATTTCTCCTGTTGACGAGGCATTTGGATACCTTAAGAGAGTCATAGTTTCCCCTTGCTGGTTCTCCCCATTTTACAACAGGCACATCTACAAGCTTACTCTGGCCAATTCTCCTGAAGCGATACGCTAATATCTGTTGACATAAAGACTTTCACAGTACTCCTGCCGGGAGCTTCTCGACTTTACCGATGTATTTCGCCTATTGAAGAGGCATTTGGCTACCTTAAGAGAGTCATAGTTACTCCTGCCAGTTTCTCTCCGTTAAACCACAGTCACATCTATAATATTCCTCTGCCCCTTTCACCAGACGCGATACGCCATTATTTGTCGACATTATGACTTTCACGGTACTCCTGCTAGGGGCTCCTCCGGTTTACCAATGTATTTCGCCTGTTGACGAGGCATTTGGCTACCTTTAGAGAGTCATAGTTACTCCTGTCAGTTGCTCCCCGTTTTACCACGGTCACATTTTCAATCTTATTCTGGCCAGTTCACCTGAAGCGATACGCCATTATCAGTCAACCTACAGAATATCACAGTACTCCTGCCGGGAGCTTCTCGAGTTTGCCGATGTATTTCGCCTGTTGACGAGGCATTTGGATACCTTAAGAGAGTCATAGTTTCCCCTTGCTGTTGCTCCCCATTTTACAATAGGCACATCTACAAGCTTACTCTGGCCAATTCTCCTGAAGCGATACGCTAATATCTGTTGACATAAAGACTTTCACAGTACTCCTGCCGGGAGCTTCTCGACTTTACCGATGTGTTTCGCCTATTGAAGAGGCATTTGGCTACCTTAAGAGAGTCATAGTTACTCCTGCCAGTTTCTCTCCGTTAAACCACAGTCACATCTACAATATTCCTCTGCCCCTTTCACCAGACGCGATACGCCATTATTTGTCGACATTATGACTTTCACAGTACTCCTGCTAGGGGCTCCTCCAGTTTACCAATGTATTTCGCCTGTTGACGAGGCATTTGGCTACCTTAAGAGAGTCATAGTTACTCCTGTCAGTTGCTCCCCGTTTTACCACGGTCACATTTTCAATCTTATTCTGGCCAGTTCACCTGAAGCGATACGCCATTATCAGTCAACCTAAAGAATATCACATTACTCCTGCCGGGAGCTTCTCGAGTTTGCCGATGTATTTCTCCTGTTGACGAGGCATTTGGATACCTTAAGAGAGTCATAGTTTCCCCTTGCTGGTTCTCCCCATTTTACAACAGGCACATCTACAAGCTTACTCTGGCCAATTCTCCTGAAGCGATACGCTAATATCTGTTGACATAAAGACTTTCACAGTACTTCTGCCGGGAGCTTCTCGACTTTACCGATGTATTTCGCCTATTGAAGAGGCATTTGGCTACCTTAAGAGAGTCATAGTTACTCCTGCCAGTTTCTCTCCGTTAAACCACAGTCACATCTACAATATTCCTCTGCCCCTTTCACCAGACGCGATACGCCATTATTTGTCGACATTATGACTTTCACAGTACTCCTGCTAGGGGCTCCTCCGGTTTACCAATGTATTTCGCCTGTTGACGAGGCATTTGGCTACCTTAAGAGAGTCATAGTTACTCCTGTCAGTTGCTCCCCGTTTTACCACGGTCACATTTTCAATCTTATTCTGGCCAGTTCACCTGAAGCGATACGCCATTATCAGTCAACCTAAAGAATATCACAGTACTCCTGCCGGGAGCTTCTCGAGTTTGCCGATGTATTTCGCCTGTTGACGAGGCATTTGGATACCTTAAGAGAGTCATAGTTTCCCCTTGCTGTTGCTCCCCATTTTACAATAGGCACATCTACAAGCTTACTCTGGCCAATTCTCCTGAAGCGATACGCTAATATCTGTTGACATAAAGACTTTCACAGTACTCCTGCCGGGAGCTTCTCGAATTTACCGATGTATTTCGCCTATTGAAGAGGCATTTGGCTACCTTAAGAGAGTCATAGTTACTCCTGCCAGTTTCTCTCCGTTAAACCACAGTCACATCTACAATATTCCTCTGCCCCTTTCACCAGACGCGATACGCCATTATTTGTCGACATTATGACTTTCACAGTACTCCTGCTAGGGGCTCCTCCAGTTTACCAATGTATTTCGCCTGTTGACGAGGCATTTGGCTACCTTAAGAGAGTCATAGTTACTCCTGTCTGTTGCTCCCCGTTTTACCACGGTCACATTTTCAATCTTATTCTGGCCAGTTCACCTGAAGCGATACGACATTATCAGTCAACCTAAAGAATATCACATTACTCCTGCCGGGAGCTTCTCGAGTTTGCCGATGTATTTCTCCTGTTGACGAGGCATTTGGATACCATAAGAGAGTCATAGTTTCCCCTTGCTGGTTCTCCCCATTTTACAACAGGCACATCTACAAGCTTACTCTGGCCAATTCTCCTGAAGCGATACGCTAATATCTGTTGACATAAAGACTTTCACAGTACTCCTGCCGGGAGCTTCTCGACTTTACCGATGTATTTCGCCTATTGAAGAGGCATTTGGCTACCTTAAGAGAGTCATAGTTACTCCTGCCAGTTTCTCTCCGTTAAACCACAGTCACATCTACAATATTCCTCTGCCCCTTTCACCAGACGCGATACGCCATTATTTGTCGACATTATGACTTTCACAGTACTCCTGCTAGGGGCTCCTCCGGTTTACCAATGTATTTCGCCTGTTGACGAGGCATTTGGCTACCTTAAGAGAGTCATAGTTACTCCTGTCAGTTGCTCCCCGTTTTACCACGGTCACATTTTCAATCTTATTCTGGCCAGTTCACCTGAAGCGATACGCCATTATCAGTCAACCTAAAGAATATCACAGTACTCCTGCCGGGAGCTTCTCGAGTTTGCCGATGTATTTCGCCTGTTGACGAGGCATTTGGATACCTTAAGAGAGTCATAGTTTCCCCTTGCTGTTGCTCCCCATTTTACAATAGGCACATCTACAAGCTTACTCTGGCCAATTCTCCTGAAGCGATACGCTAATATCTGTTGACATAAAGACTTTCACAGTACTCCTGCCGGGAGCTTCTCGACTTTACCGATGTATTTCGCCTATTGAAGAGGCATTTGGCTACCTTAAGAGAGTCATAGTTACTCCTGCCAGTTTCTCTCCGTTAAACCACAGTCACATCTACAATATTCCTCTGCCCCTTTCACCAGACGCGATACGCCATTATTTGTCGACATTATGACTTTCACAGTACTCCTGCTAGGGGCTCCTCCAGTTTACCAATGTATTTCGCCTGTTGACGAGGCATTTGGCTACCTTAAGAGAGTCATAGTTACTCCTGTCAGTTGCTCCCCGTTTTACCACGGTCACATTTTCAATCTTATTCTGGCCAGTTCACCTGAAGCGATACGCCATTATCAGTCAACCTAAAGAATATCACAGTACTCCTGCCGGGAGCTTCTCGACTTTGCCGATGTATTTCGCCTGTTGACGAGGCATTTGGATACCTTAAGAGAGTCATAGTTTCCCCTTGCTGTTGCTCCCCATTTTACATTAGGCACATCTACAAGCTTACTCTGGCCAATTCTCCTGAAGCGATACGCTAATATCTGTTGACATAAAGACTTTCACAGTACTCCTGCCGGGAGCTTCTCGACTATACCGATGTATTTCGCCTATTGAAGAGGCATTTGGCTACCTTAAGAGATTCATAGTTACTCCTGCCAGTTTCTCTCCGTTAAACCACAGTCACATCTACAATATTCCTCTGCCCCTTTCACCAGACGCGATACGCCATTATTTGTCGACATTATGACTTTCACAGTACTCCTGCTAGGGGCTCCTCCAGTTTACCAATGTATTTCGCCTGTTGACGAGGCATTTGGCTACCTTAAGAGAGTCATAGTTACTCCTGTCAGTTGCTCCCCGTTTTACCACGGTCACATTTTCAATCTTATTCTGGCCAGTTCACCTGAAGCGATACGCCATTATCAGTCAACCTAAAGAATATCACATTACTCCTGCCGGGAGCTTCTCGAGTTTGCCGATGTATTTCTCCTGTTGACGAGGCATTTGGATACCTTAAGAGAGTCATAGTTTCCCCTTGCTGGTTCTCCCCATTTTACAACAGGCACATCTACAAGCTTACTCTGGCCAATTCTCCTGAAGCGATACGCTAATATCTGTTGACATAAAGACTTTCACAGTACTCCTGCCGGGAGCTTCTCGACTTTACCGATGTATTTCGCCTATTGAAGAGGCATTTGGCTACCTTAAGAGAGTCATAGTTACTCCTGCCAGTTTCTCTCCGTTAAACCACAGTCACATCTACAATATTCCTCTGCCCCTTTCACCAGACGCGATACGCCATTATTTGTCGACATTATGACTTTCACAGTACTCCTGCTAGGGGCTCCTCCGGTTTACCAATGTATTTCGCCTGTTGACGAGGCATTTGGCTACCTTAAGAGAGTCATAGTTACTCCTGTCAGTTG
Source organism: Schistocerca americana (assembly GCF_021461395.2). Lineage (NCBI taxonomy): Eukaryota > Metazoa > Arthropoda > Insecta > Orthoptera > Acrididae > Schistocerca > Schistocerca americana. The sequence continues at coordinate 62,889,865 of NC_060130.1, forward strand.
CTCCCCGTTTTACCACGGTCACATTTTCAATCTTATTCTGGCCAGTTCACCTGAAGCGATACGCCATTATCAGTCAACCTAAAGAATATCACAGTACTCCTGCCGGGAGCTTCTCGAGTTTGCCGATGTATTTCGCCTGTTGACGAGGCATTTGGATACCTTAAGAGAGTCATAGTTTCCCCTTGCTGTTGCTCCCCATTTTACAATAGGCACATCTACAAGCTTACTCTGGCCAATTCTCCTGAAGCGATACGCTAATATCTGTTGACATAAAGACTTTCACAGTACTCCTGCCGGGAGCTTCTCGACTTTACCGATGTATTTCGCCTATTGAAGAGGCATTTGGCTACCTTAAGAGAGTCATAGTTACTCCTGCCAGTTTCTCTCCGTTAAACCACAGTCACATCTACAATATTCCTCTGCCCCTTTCACCAGACGCGATACGCCATTATTTGTCGACATTATGACTTTCACAGTACTCCTGCTAGGGGCTCCTCCAGTTTACCAATGTATTTCGCCTGTTGACGAGGCATTTGGCTACCTTAAGAGAGTCATAGTTACTCCTGTCAGTTGCTCCCCGTTTTACCACGGTCACATTTTCAATCTTATTCTGGCCAGTTCACCTGAAGCGATACGCCATTATCAGTCAACCTAAAGAATATCACAGTACTCCTGCCGGGAGCTTCTCGAGTTTGCCGATGTATTTCGCCTGTTGACGAGGCATTTGGATACCTTAAGAGAGTCATAGTTTCCCCTTGCTGTTGCTCCCCATTTTACAATAGGCACATCTACAAGCTTACTCTGGCCAATTCTCCTGAAGCGATACGCTAATATCTGTTGACATAAAGACTTTCACAGTACTCCTGCCGGGAGCTTCTCGACTTTACCGATGTATTTCGCCTATTGAAGAGGCATTTGGCTACCTTAAGAGATTCATAGTTACTCCTGCCAGTTTCTCTCCGTTAAACCACAGTCACATCTACAATATTCCTCTGCCCCTTTCACCAGACGCGATACGCCATTATTTGTCGACATTATGACTTTCACAGTACTCCTGCTAGGGGCTCCTCCAGTTTACCAATGTATTTCGCCTGTTGACGAGGCATTTGGCTACCTTAAGAGAGTCATAGTTACTCCTGTCAGTTGCTCCCCGTTTTACCACGGTCACATTTTCAATCTTATTCTGGCCAGTTCACCTGAAGCGATACGCCATTATCAGTCAACCTAAAGAATATCACATTACTCCTGCCGGGAGCTTCTCGAGTTTGCCGATGTATTTCTCCTGTTGACGAGGCATTTGGATACCTTAAGAGAGTCATAGTTTCCCCTTGCTGGTTCTCCCCATTTTACAACAGGCACATCTACAAGCTTACTCTGGCCAATTCTCCTGAAGCGATACGCTAATATCTGTTGACATAAAGACTTTCACAGTAATCCTGCCGGGAGCGTCTCGAATTTACCGATGTATTTCGCCTATTGAAGAGGCATTTGGCTACCTTAAGAGAGTCATAGTTACTCCTGCCAGTTTCTCTCCGTTAAACCACAGTCACATCTACAATATTCCTCTGCCCCTTTCACCAGACGCGATACGCCATTATTTGTCGACATTATGACTTTCACAGTACTCCTGCTAGGGGCTCCTCCGGTTTACCAATGTATTTCGCCTGTTGACGAGGCATTTGGCTACCTTAAGAGAGTCATAGTTACTCCTGTCAGTTGCTCCCCGTTTTACTACGGTCACATTTTCAATCTTATTCTGGCCAGTTCACCTGAAGCGATACGCCATTATCAGTCAACCTAAAGAATATCACAGTACTCCTGCCGGGAGCTTCTCGAGTTTGCCGATGTATTTCGCCTGTTGACGAGGCATTTGGATACCTTAAGAGAGTCATAGTTTCCCCTTGCTGTTGCTCCCCATTTTACAATAGGCACATCTACAAGCTTACTCTGGCCAATTCTCCTGAAGCGATACGCTAATATCTGTTGACATAAAGACTTTCACAGTACTCCTGCCGGGAGCGTCTCGAATTTACCGATGTATTTCGCCTATTGAAGAGGCATTTGGCTACCTTAAGAGAGTCATAGTTACTCCTGCCAGTTTCTCTCCGTTAAACCACAGTCACATCTACAATATTCCTCTGCCCCTTTCACCAGACGCGATACGCCATTATTTGTCGACATTATGACTTTCACAGTACTCCTGCTAGGGGCTCCTCCAGTTTACCAATGTATTTCGCCTGTTGACGAGGCATTTGGCTACCTTAAGAGAGTCATAGTTACTCCTGTCAGTTGCTCCCCGTTTTACCACGGTCACATTTTCAATCTTATTCTGGCCAGTTCACCTGAAGCGATACGCCATTATCAGTCAACCTAAAGAATATCACATTACTCCTGCCGGGAGCTTCTCGAGTTTGCCGATGTATTTCTCCTGTTGACGAGGCATTTGGATACCTTAAGAGAGTCATAGTTTCCCCTTGCTGGTTCTCCCCATTTTACAACAGGCACATCTACAAGCTTACTCTGGCCAATTCTCCTGAAGCGATACGCTAATATCTGTTGACATAAAGACTTTCACAGTACTCCTGCCGGGAGCTTCTCGACTTTACCGATGTATTTCGCCTATTGAAGAGGCATTTGGCTACCTTAAGAGAGTCATAGTTACTCCTGCCAGTTTCTCTCCGTTAAACCACAGTCACATCTACAATATTCCTCTGCCCCTTTCACTAGACGCGATACGCCATTATTTGTCGACATTATGACTTTCACAGTACTCCTGCTAGGGGCTCCTCCGGTTTACCAATGTATTTCGCCTGTTGACGAGGCATTTGGCTACCTTAAGAGAGTCATAGTTACTCCTGTCAGTTGCTCCCCGTTTTACCACGGTCACATTTTCAATCTTATTCTGGCCAGTTCACCTGAAGCGATACGCCATTATCAGTCAACCTAAAGAATATCACATTACTCCTGCCGGGAGCTTCTCGAGTTTGCCGATGTATTTCTCCTGTTGACGAGGCATTTGGATACTTTAAGAGCGTCATAGTTTCCCCTTGCTGGTTCTCCCCATTTTACAACAGGCACATCTACAAGCTTACTCTGGCCAATTCTCCTGAAGCGATACGCTAATATCTGTTGACATAAAGACTTTCACAGTACTCCTGCCGGGAGCTTCTCGACTTTACCGATGTATTTCGCCTATTGAAGAGGCATTTGTCTACCTTAAGAGAGTCATAGTTACTCCTGCCAGTTTCTCTCCGTTAAACCACAGTCACATCTACAATATTCCTCTGCCCCTTTCACCAGACGCGATACGCCATTATTTGTCGACATTATGACTTTCACAGTACTCCTGCTAGGGGCTCCTCCGGTTTACCAATGTATTTGGCCTGTTGACGAGGCATTTGGCTACCTTAAGAGAGTCATAGTTACTCCTGTCAGTTGCTCCCCGTTTTACCACGGTCACATTTTCAATCTTATTCTGGCCAGTTCACCTGAAGCGATACGCCATTATTAGTCAACCTAAAGAATATCACAGTACTCCTGCCGGGAGCTTCTCGAGTTTGCCGATGTATTTCGCCTGTTGACGAGGCATTTGGATACCTTAAGAGAGTCATAGTTTCCCCTTGCTGTTGCTCCCCATTTTACAATAGGCACATCTACAAGCTTACTCTGGCCAATTCTCCTGAAGCGATACGCTAATATCTGTTGACATAAAGACTTTCACAGTACTCCTGCCGGGAGCTTCTCGACTTTACCGATGTATTTCGCCTATTGAAGAGGCATTTGGCTACCTTAAGAGAGTCATAGTTACTCCTGCCAGTTTCTCTCCGTTAAACCACAGTCACATCTACAATATTCCTCTGCCCCTTTCACCAGACGCGATACGCCATTATTTGTCGACATTATGACTTTCACAGTACTCCTGCTAGGGGCTCCTCCAGTTTACCAATGTATTTCACCTGTTGACGAGGCATTTGGCTACCTTAAGAGAGTCATAGTTACTCCTGTCAGTTGCTCCCCGTTTTACCACGGTCACATTTTCAATCTTATTCTGGCCAGTTCACCTGAGGCGATACGCCATTATCAGTCAACCTAAAGAATTTCACAGTACTCCTGCCGGGAGCTTCTCGAGTTTGCCGATGTATTTCGCCTGTTGACGAGGCATTTGGATACCTTAAGAGAGTCATAGTTTCCCCTTGCTGTTGCTCCCCATTTTACAATAGGCACATCTACAAGCTTACTCTGGCCAATTCTCCTGAAGCGATACGCTAATATCTGTTGACATAAAGACTTTCACAGTACTCCTGCCGGGAGCTTCTCGACTTTACCGATGTATTTCGCCTATTGAAGAGGCATTTGGCTACCTTAAGAGATTCATAGTTACTCCTGCCAGTTTCTCTCCGTTAAACCACAGTCACATCTACAATATTCCTCTGCCCCTTTCACCAGACGCGATACGCCATTATTTGTCGACATTATGACTTTCACAGTACTCCTGCTAGGGGCTCCTCCAGTTTACCAATGTATTTCGCCTGTTGACGAGGCATTTGGCTACCTTAAGAGAGTCATAGTTAGTCCTGTCAGTTGCTCCCCGTTTTACCACGGTCACATTTTCAATCTTATTCTGGCCAGTTCACCTGAAGCGATACGCCATTATCAGTCAACCTAAAGAATATCACATTACTCCTGCCGGGAGCTTCTCGAGTTTGCCGATGTATTTCTCCTGTTGACGAGGCATTTGGATACCTTAAGAGAGTCACAGTTTCCCCTTGCTGGTTCTCCCCATTTTACAACAGGCACATCTACAAGCTTACTCTGGCCAATTCTCCTGAAGCGATACGCTAATATCTGTTGACATAAAGACTTTCACAGTACACCTGCCGGGAGCTTCTCGACTTTACCGATGTATTTCGCCTATTGAAGAGGCATTTGGCTACCTTAAGAGAGTCATAGTTACTCCTGCCAGTTTCTCTCCGTTAAACCACAGTCACATCTACAATATTCCTCTGCCCCTTTCACCAGACGCGATACGCCATTATTTGTCGACATTATGACTTTCACAGTACTCCTGCTAGGGGCTCCTCCGGTTTACCAATGTATTTCGCCTGTTGACGAGGCATTTGGCTACCTTAAGAGAGTCATAGTTACTCCTGTCAGTTGCTCCCCGTTTTACCACGGTCACATTTTCAATCTTATTCTGGCCAGTTCACCTGAAGCGATACGCCATTATCAGTCAACCTAAAGAATATCACAGTACTCCTGCCGGGAGCTTCTCGAGTTTGCCGATGTATTTCGCCTGTTGACGAGGCATTTGGATACCTTAAGAGAGTCATAGTTTCCCCTTGCAGTTGCTCCCCATTTTACAATAGGCACATCTACAAGCTTACTCTGGCCAATTCTCCTGAAGCGATACGCTAATATCTGTTGACATAAAGACTTTCACAGTACTCCTGCCGGGAGCTTCTCGAATTTACCGATGTATTTCGCCTATTGAAGAGGCATTTGGCTACCTTAAGAGAGTCATAGTTACTCCTGCCAGTTTCTCTCCGTTAAACCACAGTCACATCTACAATATTCCTCTGCCCCTTTCACCAGACGCGATACGCCATTATTTGTCGACATTATGACTTTCACAGTACTCCTGCTAGGGGCTCCTCCAGTTTACCAATGTATTTCGCCTGTTGACGAGGCATTTGGCTACCTTAAAAGAGTCATAGTTACTCCTGTCAGTTGCTCCCCGTTTTACCACGGTCACATTTTCAATCTTATTCTGGCCAGTTCACCTGAAGCGATACGCCATTATCAGTCAACCTAAAGAATATCACATTACTCCTGCCGGGAGCTTCTCGAGTTTGCCGATGTATTTCTCCTGTTGACGAGGCATTTGGATACCTTAAGAGAGTCATAGTTTCCCCTTGCTGGTTCTCCCCATTTTACAACAGGCACATCTACAAGCTTACTCTGGCCAATTCTCCTGAAGCGATACGCTAATATCTGTTGACATAAAGACTTTCACAGTACTCCTGCCGGGAGCTTCTCGACTTTACCGATGTATTTCGCCTATTGAAGAGGCATTTGGCTACCTTAAGAGAGTCATAGTTACTCCTGCCAGTTTCTCTCCGTTAAACCACAGTCACATCTACAATATTCCTCTGCCCCTTTCACCAGACGCGATACGCCATTATTTGTCGACATTATGACTTTCACAGTACTCCTGCTAGGGGCTCCTCCGGTTTACCAATGTATTTGGCCTGTTGACGAGGCATTTGGCTACCTTAAGAGAGTCATAGTTACTCCTGTCAGTTGCTCCCCGTTTTACCACGGTCACATTTTCAATCTTATTCTGGCCAGTTCACCTGAAGCGATACGCCATTATCAGTCAACCTAAAGAATATCACAGTACTCCTGCCGGGAGCTTCTCGAGTTTGCCGATGTATTTCGCCTGTTGACGAGGCATTTGGATACCTTAAGAGAGTCAGAGTTTCCCCTTGCTGTTGCTCCCCATTTTACAATAGGCACATCTACAAGCTTACTCTGGCCAATTCTCCTGAAGCGATACGCTAATATCTGTTGACATAAAGACTTTCACAGTACTCCTGCCGGGAGCTTCTCGACTTTACCGATGTATTTCGCCTATTGAAGAGGCATTTGGCTACCTTAAGAGAGTCATAGTTACTCCTGCCAGTTTCTCTCCGTTAAACCACAGTCACATCTACAATATTCCTCTGCCCCTTTCACCAGACGCGATACGCCATTATTTGTCGACATTATGACTTTCACAGTACTCCTGCTAGGGGCTCCTCCAGTTTACCAATGTATTTCGCCTGTTGACGAGGCATTTGGCTACCTTACGAGAGTCATAGTTACTCCTGTCAGTTGCTCCCCGTTTTACCACGGTCACATTTTCAATCTTATTCTGGCCAGTTCACCTGAGGCGATACGCCATTATCAGTCAACCTAAAGAATTTCACAGTACTCCTGCCGGGAGCTTCTCGAGTTTGCCGATGTATTTCGCCTGTTGACGAGGCATTTGGATACCTTAAGAGAGTCATAGTTTCCCCTTGCTGGTTCTCCCCATTTTACAACAGGCACATCTACAAGCTTACTCTGGCCAATTCTCCTGAAGCGATACGCTAATATCTGTTGACATAAAGACTTTCACAGTACACCTGCCGGGAGCTTCTCGACTTTACCGATGTATTTCGCCTATTGAAGAGGCATTTGGCTACCTTAAGAGAGTCATAGTTACTCCTGCCAGTTTCTCTCCGTTAAACCACAGTCACATCTACAATATTCCTCTGCCCCTTTCACCAGACGCGATACGCCATTATTTGTCGACATTATGACTTTCACAGTACTCCTGCTAGGGGCTCCTCCGGTTTACCAATGTATTTCGCCTGTTGACGAGGCATTTGGCTACCTTAAGAGAGTCATAGTTACTCCTGTCAGTTGCTCCCCGTTTTACCACGGTCACATTTTCAATCTTATTCTGGCCAGTTCACCTGAAGCGATACGCCATTATCAGTCAACCTAAAGAATATCACAGTACTCCTGCCGGGAGCTTCTCGAGTTTGCCGATGTATTTCGCCTGTTGACGAGGCATTTGGATACCTTAAGAGAGTCATAGTTTCCCCTTGCAGTTGCTCCCCATTTTACAATAGGCACATCTACAAGCTTACTCTGGCCAATTCTCCTGAAGCGATACGCTAATATCTGTTGACATAAAGACTTTCACAGTACTCCTGCCGGGAGCTTCTCGAATTTACCGATGTATTTCGCCTATTGAAGAGGCATTTGGCTACCTTAAGAGAGTCATAGTTACTCCTGCCAGTTTCTCTCCGTTAAACCACAGTCACATCTACAATATTCCTCTGCCCCTTTCACCAGACGCGATACGCCATTATTTGTCGACATTATGACTTTCACAGTACTCCTGCTAGGGGCTCCTCCAGTTTACCAATGTATTTCGCCTGTTGACGAGGCATTTGGCTACCTTAAAAGAGTCATAGTTACTCCTGTCAGTTGCTCCCCGTTTTACCACGGTCACATTTTCAATCTTATTCTGGCCAGTTCACCTGAAGCGATACGCCATTATCAGTCAACCTAAAGAATATCACATTACTCCTGCCGGGAGCTTCTCGAGTTTGCCGATGTATTTCTCCTGTTGACGAGGCATTTGGATACCTTAAGAGAGTCATAGTTTCCCCTTGCTGGTTCTCCCCATTTTACAACAGGCACATCTACAAGCTTACTCTGGCCAATTCTCCTGAAGCGATACGCTAATATCTGTTGACATAAAGACTTTCACAGTACTCCTGCCGGGAGCTTCTCGACTTTACCGATGTATTTCGCCTATTGAAGAGGCATTTGGCTACCTTAAGAGAGTCATAGTTACTCCTGCCAGTTTCTCTCCGTTAAACCACAGTCACATCTACAATATTCCTCTGCCCCTTTCACCAGACGCGATACGCCATTATTTGTCGACATTATGACTTTCACAGTACTCCTGCTAGGGGCTCCTCCGGTTTACCAATGTATTTGGCCTGTTGACGAGGCATTTGGCTACCTTAAGAGAGTCATAGTTACTCCTGTCAGTTGCTCCCCGTTTTACCACGGTCACATTTTCAATCTTATTCTGGCCAGTTCACCTGAAGCGATACGCCATTATCAGTCAACCTAAAGAATATCACAGTACTCCTGCCGGGAGCTTCTCGAGTTTGCCGATGTATTTCGCCTGTTGACGAGGCATTTGGATACCTTAAGAGAGTCAGAGTTTCCCCTTGCTGTTGCTCCCCATTTTACAATAGGCACATCTACAAGCTTACTCTGGCCAATTCTCCTGAAGCGATACGCTAATATCTGTTGACATAAAGACTTTCACAGTACTCCTGCCGGGAGCTTCTCGACTTTACCGATGTATTTCGCCTATTGAAGAGGCATTTGGCTGCCTTAAGAGAGTCATAGTTACTCCTGCCAGTTTCTCTCCGTTAAACCACAGTCACATCTACAATATTCCTCTGCCCCTTTCACCAGACGCGATACGCCATTATTTGTCGACATTATGACTTTCACAGTACTCCTGCTAGGGGCTCCTCCAGTTTACCAATGTATTTCGCCTGTTGACGAGGCATTTGGCTACCTTACGAGAGTCATAGTTACTCCTGTCAGTTGCTCCCCGTTTTACCACGGTCACATTTTCAATCTTATTCTGGCCAGTTCACCTGAGGCGATACGCCATTATCAGTCAACCTAAAGAATTTCACAGTACTCCTGCCGGGAGCTTCTCGAGTTTGCCGATGTATTTCGCCTGTTGACGAGGCATTTGGATACCTTAAGAGAGTCATAGTTTCCCCTTGCTGTTGCTCCCCATTTTACAATAGGCACATCTACAAGCTTACTCTGGCCAATTCTCCTGAAGCGATACGCTAATATCTGTTGACATAAAGACTTTCACAGTACTCCTGCCGGGAGCTTCTCGACTTTACCGATGTATTTCGCCTATTGAAGAGGCATTTGGCTACCTTAAGAGATTCATAGTTACTCCTGCCAGTTTCTCTCCGTTAAACCACAGTCACATCTACAATATTCCTCTGCCCCTTTCACCAGACGCGATACGCCATTATTTGTCGACATTATGACTTTCACAGTACTCCTGCTAGGGGCTCCTCCAGTTTACCAATGTATTTCGCCTGTTGACGAGGCATTTGGCTACCTTAAGAGAGTCATAGTTAGTCCTGTCAGTTGCTCCCCGTTTTACCACGGTCACATTTTCAATCTTATTCTGGCCAGTTCACCTGAAGCGATACGCCATTATCAGTCAACCTAAAGAATATCACATTACTCCTGCCGGGAGCTTCTCGAGTTTGCCGATGTATTTCTCCTGTTGACGAGGCATTTGGATACCTTAAGAGAGTCATAGTTTCCCCTTGCTGGTTCTCCCCATTTTACAACAGGCACATCTACAAGCTTACTCTGGCCAATTCTCCTGAAGCGATACGCTAATATCTGTTGACATAAAGACTTTCACAGTACACCTGCCGGGAGCTTCTCGACTTTACCGATGTATTTCGCCTATTGAAGAGGCATTTGGCTACCTTAAGAGAGTCATAGTTACTCCTGCCAGTTTCTCTCCGTTAAACCACAGTCACATCTACAATATTCCTCTGCCCCTTTCACCAGACGCGATACGCCATTATTTGTCGACATTATGACTTTCACAGTACTCCTGCTAGGGGCTCCTCCGGTTTACCAATGTATTTCGCCTGTTGACGAGGCATTTGGCTACCTTAAGAGAGTCATAGTTACTCCTGTCAGTTGCTCCCCGTTTTACCACGGTCACATTTTCAATCTTATTCTGGCCAGTTCACCTGAAGCGATACGCCATTATCAGTCAACCTAAAGAATATCACAGTACTCCTGCCGGGAGCTTCTCGAGTTTGCCGATGTATTTCGCCTGTTGACGAGGCATTTGGATACCTTAAGAGAGTCATAGTTTCCCCTTGCTGTTGCTCCCCATTTTACAATAGGCACATCTACAAGCTTACTCTGGCCAATTCTCCTGAAGCGATACGCTAATATCTGTTGACATAAAGACTTTCACACTACTCCTGCCGGGAGCTTCTCGAATTTACCGATGTATTTCGCCTATTGAAGAGGCATTTGGCTACCTTAAGAGAGTCATAGTTACTCCTGCCAGTTTCTCTCCGTTAAACCACAGTCACATCTACAATATTCCTCTGCCCCTTTCACCAGACGCGATACGCCATTATTTGTCGACATTATGACTTTCACAGTACTCCTGCTAGGGGCTCCTCCAGTTTACCAATGTATTTCGCCTGTTGACGAGGCATTTGGCTACCTTAAGAGAGTCATAGTTACTCCTGTCAGTTGCTCCCCGTTTTACCACGGTCACATTTTCAATCTTATTCTGGCCAGTTCACCTGAAGCGATACGCCATTATCAGTCAACCTAAAGAATATCACATTACTCCTGCCGGGAGCTTCTCGAGTTTGCCGATGTATTTCTCCTGTTGACGAGGCATTTGGATACCTTAAGAGAGTCATAGTTTCCCCTTGCTGGTTCTCCCCATTTTACAACAGGCACATCTACAAGCTTACTCTGGCCAATTCTCCTGAAGCGATACGCTAATATCTGTTGACATAAAGACTTTCACAGTACTCCTGCCGGGAGCTTCTCGACTTTACCGATGTATTTCGCCTATTGAAGAGGCATTTGGCTACCTTAAGAGAGTCATAGTTACTCCTGCCAGTTTCTCTCCGTTAAACCACAGTCACATCTACAATATTCCTCTGCCCCTTTCACCAGACGCGATACGCCATTATTTGTCGACATTATGACTTTCACAGTACTCCTGCTAGGGGCTCCTCCGGTTTACCAATGTATTTCGCCTGTTGACGAGGCATTTGGCTACCTTAAGAGAGTCATAGTTACTCCTGTCAGTTGCTCCCCGTTTTACCACGGTCACATTTTCAATCTTATTCTGGCCAGTTCACCTGAAGCGATACGCCATTATCAGTCAACCTAAAGAATATCACATTACTCCTGCCGGGAGCTTCTCGAGTTTGCCGATGTATTTCTCCTGTTGACGAGGCATTTGGATACCTTAAGAGAGTCATAGTTTCCCCTTGCTGGTTCTCCCCATTTTACAACAGGCACATCTACAAGCTTACTCTGGCCAATTCTCCTGAAGCGATACGCTAATATCTGTTGACATAAAGACTTTCACAGTACTCCTGCCGGGAGCTTCTCGACTTTACCGATGTATTTCGCCTATTGAAGAGGCATTTGGCTACCTTAAGAGAGTCATAGTTACTCCTGCCAGTTTCTCTCCGTTAAACCACAGTCACATCTACAATATTCCTCTGCCCCTTTCACCAGACGCGATACGCCATTATTTGTCGACATTATGACTTTCACAGTACTCCTGCTAGGGGCTCCTCCGGTTTACCAATGTATTTCGCCTGTTGACGAGGCATTTGGCTACCTTAAGAGAGTCATAGTTACTCCTGTCAGTTGCTCCCCGTTTTACAACGGTCACATTTTCAATCTTATTCTGGCCAGTTCACCTGAAGCGATACGCCATTATCAGTCAACCTAAAGAATATCACATTACTCCTGCCGGGAGCTTCTCGAGTTTGCCGATGTATTTCTCCTGTTGACGAGGCATTTGGATACCTTAAGAGAGTCATAGTTTCCCCTTGCTGGTTCTCCCCATTTTACAACAGGCACATCTACAAGCTTACTCTGGCCAATTCTCCTGAAGCGATACGCTAATATCTGTTGACATAAAGACTTTCACAGTACTCCTGCCGGGAGCTTCTCGACTTTACCGCTGTATTTCGCCTATTGAAGAGGCATTTGGCTACCTTAAGAGAGTCATAGTTACTCCTGCCAGTTTCTCTCCGTTAAACCACAGTCACATCTACAATATTCCTCTGCCCCTTTCACCAGACGCGATACGCCATTATTTGTCGACATTATGACTTTCACAGTACTCCTGCTAGGGGCTCCTCCGGTTTACCTATGTATTTCGCCTGTTGACGAGGCATTTGGCTACCTTAAGAGAGTCATAGTTACTCCTGTCAGTTGCTCCCCGTTTTACCACGGTCACATTTTCAATCTTATTCTGGCCAGTTCACCTGAAGCGATACGCCATTATCAGTCAACCTAAAGAATATCACAGTACTCCTGCCGGGAGCTTCTCGAGTTTGCCGATGTATTTCGCCTGTTGGCGAGGCAATTGGATACCTTAAGAGAGTCATAGTTTCCCCTTGCTGTTGCTCCCCATTTTACAATAGGCACATCTACAAGCTTACTCTGGCCAATTCTCCTGAAGCGATACGCTAATATCTGTTGACATAAAGACTTTCACAGTACTCCTGCCGGGAGCTTCTCGACTTTACCGATGTATTTCGCCTATTGAAGAGGCATTTGGCTACCTTAAGAGAGTCATAGTTACTCCTGCCAGTTTCTCTCCGTTAAACCACAGTCACATCTACAATATTCCTCTGCCCCTTTCACCAGACGCGATACGCCATTATTTGTCGACATTATGACTTTCACAGTACTCCTGCTAGGGGCTCCTCCAGTTTACCAATGTATTTCGCCTGTTGACGAGGCATTTGGCTACCTTAAGAGAGTCATAGTTACTCCTGTCAGTTGCTCCCCGTTTTACCACGGTCACATTTTCAATCTTATTCTGGCCAGTTCACCTGAAGCGATACGCCATTATCAGTCAACCTAAAGAATATCACAGTACTCCTGCCGGGAGCTTCTCGAGTTTGCCGATGTATTTCGCCTGTTGACGAGGCATTTGGATACCTTAAGAGAGTCATAGTTTCCCCTTGCTGTTGCTCCCCATTTTACAATAGGCACATCTACAAGCTTACTCTGGCCAATTCTCCTGAAGCGATACGCTAATATCTGTTGACATAAAGACTTTCACAGTACTCCTGCCGGGAGCTTCTCGACTTTACCGATGTATTTCGCCTATTGAAGAGGCATTTGGCTACCTTAAGAGAGTCATAGTTACTCCTGCCAGTTTCTCTCCGTTAAACCACAGTCACATCTACAATATTCCTCTGCCCCTTTCACCAGACGCGATACGCCATTATTTGTCGACATTATGACTTTCACAGTACTCCTGCTAGGGGCTCCTCCAGTTTACCAATGTATTTCGCCTGTTGACGAGGCATTTGGCTACCTTACGAGAGTCATAGTTACTCCTGTCAGTTGCTCCCCGTTTTACCACGGTCACATTTTCAATCTTATTCTGGCCAGTTCACCTGAGGCGATACGCCATTATCAGTCAACCTAAAGAATTTCACAGTACTCCTGCCGGGAGCTTCTCGAGTTTGCCGATGTATTTCGCCTGTTGACGAGGCATTTGGATACCTTAAGAGAGTCATAGTTTCCCCTTGCTGTTGCTCCCCATTTTACAATAGGCACATCTACAAGCTTACTCTGGCCAATTCTCCTGAAGCGATACGCTAATATCTGTTGACATAAAGACTTTCACAGTACTCCTGCCGGGAGCTTCTCGACTTTACCGATGTATTTCGCCTATTGAAGAGGCATTTGGCTACCTTAAGAGATTCATAGTTACTCCTGCCAGTTTCTCTCCGTTAAACCACAGTCACATCTACAATATTCCTCTGCCCCTTTCACCAGACGCGATACGCCATTATTTGTCGACATTATGACTTTCACAGTACTCCTGCTAGGGGCTCCTCCAGTTTACCAATGTATTTCGCCTGTTGACGAGGCATTTGGCTACCTTAAGAGAGTCATAGTTAGTCCTGTCAGTTGCTCCCCGTTTTACCACGGTCACATTTTCAATCTTATTCTGGCCAGTTCACCTGAAGCGATACGCCATTATCAGTCAACCTAAAGAATATCACATTACTCCTGCCGGGAGCTTCTCGAGTTTGCCGATGTATTTCTCCTGTTGACGAGGCATTTGGATACCTTAAGAGAGTCATAGTTTCCCCTTGCTGGTTCTCCCCATTTTACAACAGGCACATCTACAAGCTTACTCTGGCCAATTCTCCTGAAGCGATACGCTAATATCTGTTGACATAAAGACTTTCACAGTACACCTGCCGGGAGCTTCTCGACTTTACCGATGTATTTCGCCTATTGAAGAGGCATTTGGCTACCTTAAGAGAGTCATAGTTACTCCTGCCAGTTTCTCTCCGTTAAACCACAGTCACATCTACAATATTCCTCTGCCCCTTTCACCAGACGCGATACGCCATTATTTGTCGACATTATGACTTTCACAGTACTCCTGCTAGGGGCTCCTCCGGTTTACCAATGTATTTCGCCTGTTGACGAGGCATTTGGCTACCTTAAGAGAGTCATAGTTACTCCTGTCAGTTGCTCCCCGTTTTACCACGGTCACATTTTCAATCTTATTCTGGCCAGTTCACCTGAAGCGATACGCCATTATCAGTCAACCTAAAGAATATCACAGTACTCCTGCCGGGAGCTTCTCGAGTTTGCCGATGTATTTCGCCTGTTGACGAGGCATTTGGATACCTTAAGAGAGTCATAGTTTCCCCTTGCTGTTGCTCCCCATTTTACAATAGGCACATCTACAAGCTTACTCTGGCCAATTCTCCTGAAGCGATACGCTAATATCTGTTGACATAAAGACTTTCACAGTACTCCTGCCGGGAGCTTCTCGAATTTACCGATGTATTTCGCCTATTGAAGAGGCATTTGGCTACCTTAAGAGAGTCATAGTTACTCCTGCCAGTTTCTCTCCGTTAAACCACAGTCACATCTACAATATTCCTCTGCCCCTTTCACCAGACGCGATACGCCATTATTTGTCGACATTATGACTTTCACAGTACTCCTGCTAGGGGCTCCTCCAGTTTACCAATGTATTTCGCCTGTTGACGAGGCATTTGGCTACCTTAAGAGAGTCATAGTTACTCCTGTCAGTTGCTCCCCGTTTTACCACGGTCACATTTTCAATCTTATTCTGGCCAGTTCACCTGAAGCGATACGCCATTATCAGTCAACCTAAAGAATATCACATTACTCCTGCCGGGAGCTTCTCGAGTTTGCCGATGTATTTCTCCTGTTGACGAGGCATTTGGATACCTTAAGAGAGTCATAGTTTCCCCTTGCTGGTTCTCCCCATTTTACAACAGGCACATCTACAAGCTTACTCTGGCCAATTCTCCTGAAGCGATACGCTAATATCTGTTGACATAAAGACTTTCACAGTACTCCTGCCGGGAGCTTCTCGACTTTACCGATGTATTTCGCCTATTGAAGAGGCATTTGGCTACCTTAAGAGAGTCATAGTTACTCCTGCCAGTTTCTCTCCGTTAAACCACAGTCACATCTACAATATTCCTCTGCCCCTTTCACCAGACGCGATACGCCATTATTTGTCGACATTATGACTTTCACAGTACTCCTGCTAGGGGCTCCTCCGGTTTACCAATGTATTTCGCCTGTTGACGAGGCATTTGGCTACCTTAAGAGAGTCATAGTTACTCCTGTCAGTTGCTCCCCGTTTTACCACGGTCACATTTTCAATCTTATTCTGGCCAGTTCACCTGAAGCGATACGCCATTATCAGTCAACCTAAAGAATATCACATTACTCCTGCCGGGAGCTTCTCGAGTTTGCCGATGTATTTCTCCTGTTGACGAGGCATTTGGATACCTTAAGAGAGTCATAGTTTCCCCTTGCTGGTTCTCCCCATTTTACAACAGGCACATCTACAAGCTTACTCTGGCCAATTCTCCTGAAGCGATACGCTAATATCTGTTGACATAAAGACTTTCACAGTACTCCTGCCGGGAGCTTCTCGACTTTACCGATGTATTTCGCCTATTGAAGAGGCATTTGGCTACCTTAAGAGAGTCATAGTTACTCCTGCCAGTTTCTCTCCGTTAAACCACAGTCACATCTACAATATTCCTCTGCCCCTTTCACCAGACGCGATACGCCATTATTTGTCGACATTATGACTTTCACAGTACTCCTGCTAGGGGCTCCTCCGGTTTACCAATGTATTTCGCCTGTTGACGAGGCATTTGGCTACCTTAAGAGAGTCATAGTTACTCCTGTCAGTTGCTCCCCGTTTTACAACGGTCACATTTTCAATCTTATTCTGGCCAGTTCACCTGAAGCGATACGCCATTATCAGTCAACCTAAAGAATATCACATTACTCCTGCCGGGAGCTTCTCGAGTTTGCCGATGTATTTCTCCTGTTGACGAGGCATTTGGATACCTTAAGAGAGTCATAGTTTCCCCTTGCTGGTTCTCCCCATTTTACAACAGGCACATCTACAAGCTTACTCTGGCCAATTCTCCTGAAGCGATACGCTAATATCTGTTGACATAAAGACTTTCACAGTACTCCTGCCGGGAGCTTCTCGACTTTACCGCTGTATTTCGCCTATTGAAGAGGCATTTGGCTACCTTAAGAGAGTCATAGTTACTCCTGCCAGTTTCTCTCCGTTAAACCACAGTCACATCTACAATATTCCTCTGCCCCTTTCACCAGACGCGATACGCCATTATTTGTCGACATTATGACTTTCACAGTACTCCTGCTAGGGGCTCCTCCGGTTTACCTATGTATTTCGCCTGTTGACGAGGCATTTGGCTACCTTAAGAGAGTCATAGTTACTCCTGTCAGTTGCTCCCCGTTTTACCACGGTCACATTTTCAATCTTATTCTGGCCAGTTCACCTGAAGCGATACGCCATTATCAGTCAACCTAAAGAATATCACAGTACTCCTGCCGGGAGCTTCTCGAGTTTGCCGATGTATTTCGCCTGTTGGCGAGGCAATTGGATACCTTAAGAGAGTCATAGTTTCCCCTTGCTGTTGCTCCCCATTTTACAATAGGCACATCTACAAGCTTACTCTGGCCAATTCTCCTGAAGCGATACGCTAATATCTGTTGACATAAAGACTTTCACAGTACTCCTGCCGGGAGCTTCTCGACTTTACCGATGTATTTCGCCTATTGAAGAGGCATTTGGCTACCTTAAGAGAGTCATAGTTACTCCTGCCAGTTTCTCTCCGTTAAACCACAGTCACATCTACAATATTCCTCTGCCCCTTTCACCAGACGCGATACGCCATTATTTGTCGACATTATGACTTTCACAGTACTCCTGCTAGGGGCTCCTCCAGTTTACCAATGTATTTCGCCTGTTGACGAGGCATTTGGCTACCTTAAGAGAGTCATAGTTACTCCTGTCAGTTGCTCCCCGTTTTACCACGGTCACATTTTCAATCATATTCTGGCCAGTTCACCTGAAGCGATACGCCATTATCAGTCAACCTAAAGAATATCACAGTACTCCTGCCGGGAGCTTCTCGAGTTTGCCGATGTATTTCGCCTGTTGACGAGGCATTTGGATACCTTAAGAGAGTCATAGTTTCCCCTTGCTGTTGCTCCCCATTTTACAATAGGCACATCTACAAGCTTACTCTGGCCAATTCTCCTGAAGCGATACGCTAATATCTGTTGACATAAAGACTTTCACAGTACTCCTGCCGGGAGCTTCTCGACTTTACCGATGTATTTCGCCTATTGAAGAGGCATTTGGCTACCTTAAGAGAGTCATAGTTACTCCTGCGAGTTTCTCTCCGTTAAACCACAGTCACATCTACAATATTCCTCTGCCCCTTTCACCAGACGCGATACGCCATTATTTGTCGACATTATGACTTTCACAGTACTCCTGCTAGGGGCTCCTCCAGTTTACCAATGTATTTCGCCTGTTGACGAGGCATTTGGCTACCTTAAGAGAGTCATAGTTACTCCTGTCAGTTGCTCCCCGTTTTACCACGGTCACATTTTCAATCTTATTCTGGCCAGTTTACCTGAAGCGATACGCCATTATCAGTCAACCTAAAGAATATCACATTACTCCTGCCGGGAGCTTCTCGAGTTTGCCGATGTATTTCTCCTGTTGACGAGGCATTTGGATACCTTAAGAGAGTCATAGTTTCCCCTTGCTGGTTCTCCCCATTTTACAACAGGCACATCTACAAGCTTACTCTGGCCAATTCTCCTGAAGCGATACGCTAATATCTGTTGACATAAAGACTTTCACAGTACTCCTGCCGGGAGCTTCTCGACTTTACCGATGTATTTCGCCTATTGAAGAGGCATTTGGCTACCTTACGAGAGTCATAGTTACTCCTGCCAGTTTCTCTCCGTCAAACCACAGTCACATCTACAATATTCCTCTGCCCCTTTCACCAGACGCGATACGCCATTATTTGTCGACATTATGACTTTCACAGTACTCCTGCTACTGGCTCCTCCAGTTTACCAATGTATTTCGCCTGTTGACGAGGCATTTGGCTACCTTAAGAGAGTCATAGTTACTCCTTTCAGTTGCTCCCCGTTTTACCACGGTCACATTTTCAATCTTATTCTGGCCAGTTCACCTGAAGCGATACGCCATTATCAGTCAACCTAAAGAATATCACAGTACTCCTGCCGGGAGCTTCTCGAGTTTGCCGATGTATTTCGCCTGTTGACGAGGCATTTGGATACCTTAAGAGAGTCATAGTTTCCCCTTGCTGTTGCTCCCCATTTTACAATAGGCACATCTACAAGCTTACTCTGGCCAATTCTCCTGAAGCGATACGCTAATATCTGTTGACATAAAGACTTTCACAGTACTCCTGCCGGGAGCTTCTCGACTTTACCGATGTATTTCGCCTATTGAAGAGGCATTTGGCTACCTTAAGAGAGTCATAGTTACTCCTGCCAGTTTCTCTCCGTTAAACCACAGTCACATCTACAATATTCCTCTGCCCCTTTCACCAGACGCGATACGCCATTATTTGTCGACATTATGACTTTCACAGTACTCCTGCTAGGGGCTCCTCCGGTTTACCAATGTATTTCGCCTGTTGACGAGGCATTTGGCTACCTTAAGAGAGTCATAGTTACTCCTGTCAGTTGCTCCCCGTTTTACCACGGTCACATTTTCAATCTTATTCTGGCCAGTTCACCTGAAGCGATACGCCATTATCAGTCAACCTAAAGAATATCACATTACTCCTGCCGGGAGCTTCTCGAGTTTGCCGATGTATTTCTCCTGTTGACGAGGCATTTGGATACCTTAAGAGAGTCATAGTTTCCCCTTGCTGGTTCTCCCCATTTTACAACAGGCACATCTACAAGCTTACTCTGGCCAATTCTCCTGAAGCGATACGCTAATATCTGTTGACATAAAGACTTTCACAGTACTCCTGCCGGGAGCTTCTCGACTTTACCGATGTATTTCGCCTATTGAAGAGGCATTTGGCTACCTTAAGAGAGTCATAGTTACTCCTGCCAGTTTCTCTCCGTTAAACCACAGTCACATCTACAATATTCCTCTGCCCCTTTCACCAGACGCGATACGCCATTATTTGTCGACATTATGACTTTCACAGTACTCCTGCTAGGGGCTCCTCCGGTTTACCAATGTATTTCGCCTGTTGACGAGGCATTTGGCTACCTTAAGAGAGTCATAGTTACTCCTGTCAGTTGCTCCCCGTTTTACCACGGTCACATTTTCAATCTTATTCTGGCCAGTTCACCTGAAGCGATACGCCATTATCAGTCAACCTAAAGAATATCACAGTACTCCTGCCGGGAGCTTCTCGAGTTTGCCGATGTATTTCGCCTGTTGACGAGGCATTTGGATACCTTAAGAGAGTCATAGTTTCCCCTCGCTGTTGCTCCCCATTTTACAATAGGCACATCTACAAGCTTACTCTGGCCAATTCTCCTGAAGCGATACGCTAATATCTGTTGACATAAAGACTTTCACAGTACTCCTGCCGGGAGCTTCTCGACTTTACCGATGTATTTCGCCTATTGAAGAGGCATTTGGCTACCTTAAGAGAGTCATAGTTACTCCTGCCAGTTTCTCTCCGTTAAACCACAGTCACATCTACAATATTCCTCTGCCCCTTTCACCAGACGCGATACGCCATCATTTGTCGAAATTATGACTTTCACAGTACTCCTGCTAGGGGCTCCTCCAGTTTACCAATGTATTTCGCCTGTTGACGAGGCATTTGGCTACCTTAAGAGAGTCATAGTTACTCCTGTCAGTTGCTCCCCGTTTTACCACGGTCACATTTTCAATCTTATTCTGGCCAGTTCACCTGAAGCGATACGCCATCATCAGTCAACCTAAAGAATATCACAGTACTCCTGCCGGGAGCTTCTCGAGTTTGCCGATGTATTTCGCCTGTTGACGAGGCATTTGGATACCTTAAGAGAGTCATAGTTTCCCCTTGCTGTTGCTCCCCATATTACAATAGGCACATCTACAAGCTTACTCTGGCCAATTCTCCTGAAGCGATACGCTAATATCTGTTGACATAAAGACTTTCACAGTACTCCTGCCGGGAGCTTCTCGACTTTACCGATGTATTTCGCCTATTGAAGAGGCATTTGGCTACCTTAAGAGAGTCATAGTTACTCCTGCCAGTTTCTCTCCGTTAAACCACAGTCACATCTACAATATTCCTCTGCCCCTTTCACCAGACGCGATACGCCATTATTTGTCGACATTATGACTTTCACAGTACTCCTGCTAGGGGCTCCTCCGGTTTACCAATGTATTTCGCCTGTTGACGAGGCATTTGACTACCTTAAGAGAGTCATAGTTACTCCTGTCAGTTGCTCCCCGTTTTACCACGGTCACATTTTCAATCTTATTCTGGCCAGTTCACCTGAAGCGATACGCCATTATCAGTCAACCTAAAGAATATCACATTACTCCTGCCGGGAGCTTCTCGAGTTTGCCGATGTATTTCTCCTGTTGACGAGGCATTTGGATACCTTAAGAGAGTCATAGTTTCCCCTTGCTGGTTCTCCCCATTTTTCAACAGGCACATCTACAAGCTTACTCTGGCCAATTCTCCTGAAGCGATACGCTAATATCTGTTGACATAAAGACTTTCACAGTACTCCTGCCGGGAGCTTCTCGACTTTACCGATGTATTTCGCCTATTGGAGAGGCATTTGGCTACCTTAAGAGAGTCATAGTTACTCCTGCCAGTTTCTCTCCGTTAAACCACAGTCACATCTACAATATTCCTCTGCCCCTTTCACCAGACGCGATACGCCATTATTTGTCGACATTATGACTTTCACAGTACTCCTGCTAGGGGCTCCTCCGGTTTACCAATGTATTTCGTCTGTTGACGAGGCATTTGGCTACCTTAAGAGAGTCATAGTTACTCCTGTCAGTTGCTCCCCGTTTTACCACGGTCACATTTTCAATCTTATTCTGGCCAGTTCACCTGAAGCGATACGCCATTATCAGTCAACCTAAAGAATATCACATTACTCCTGCCGGGAGCTTCTCGAGTTTGCCGATGTATTTCTCCTGTTGACGAGGCATTTGGATACCTTAAGAGAGTCATAGTTTCCCCTTGCTGGTTCTCCCCATTTTACAACAGGCACATCTACAAGCTTACTCTGGCCAATTCTCCTGAAGCGATACGCTAATATCTGTTGACATAAAGACTTTCACAGTACTCCTGCCGGGAGCTTCTCGACTTTACCGATGTATTTCGCCTATTGAAGAGGCATTTGGCTACCTTAAGAGAGTCATAGTTACTCCTGCCAGTTTCTCTCCGTTAAACCACAGTCACATCTACAATATTCCTCTGCCCCTTTCACCAGACGCGATACGCCATTATTTGTCGACATTATGACTTTCACAGTACTCCTGCTAGGGGCTCCTCCGGTTTACCAATGTATTTCGCCTGTTGACGAGGCATTTGGCTACCTTAAGAGAGTCATAGTTACTCCTGTCAGTTGCTCCCCGTTTTACCACGGTCACATTTTCAATCTTATTCTGGCCAGTTCACCTGAAGCGATACGCCATCATCAGTCAACCTAAAGAATATCACAGTACTCCTGCCGGGAGCTTCTCGAGTTTGCCGATGTATTTCGCCTGTTGACGAGGCATTTGGATACCTTAAGAGAGTCATAGTTTCCCCTTGCTGTTGCTCCCCATATTACAATAGGCACATCTACAAGCTTACTCTGGCCAATTCTCCTGAAGCGATACGCTAATATCTGTTGACATAAAGACTTTCACAGTACTCCTGCCGGGAGCTTCTCGACTTTACCGATGTATTTCGCCTATTGAAGAGGCATTTGGCTACCTTAAGAGAGTCATAGTTACTCCTGCCAGTTTCTCTCCGTTAAACCACAGTCACATCTACAATATTCCTCTGCCCCTTTCACCAGACGCGATACGCCATTATTTGTCGACATTATGACTTTCACAGTACTCCTGCTAGGGGCTCCTCCAGTTTACCAATGTATTTCGCCTGTTGACGAGGCATTTGGCTACCTTAAGAGAGTCATAGTTACTCCTGTCAGTTGCTCCCCGTTTTAACACGGTCACATTTTCAATCTTATTCTGGCCAGTTCACCTGAAGCGATACGCCATTATCAGTCAACCTAAAGAATATCACAGTACTCCTGCCGGGAGCTTCTCGAGTTTGCCGATGTATTTCGCCTGTTGACGAGGCATTTGGATACCTTAAGAGAGTCATAGTTTCCCCTTGCTGTTGCTCCCCATTTTACAATAGGCACATCTACAAGCTTACTCTGGCCAATTCTCCTGAAGCGATACGCTAATATCTGTTGACATAAAGACTTTCACAGTACTCCTGCCGGGAGCTTCTCGACTTTACCGATGTATTTCGCCTATTGAAGAGGCATTTGGCTACCTTAAGAGAGTCATAGTTACTCCTGCCAGTTTCTCTCCGTTAAACCACAGTCACATCTACAATATTCCTCTGCCCCTTTCACCAGACGCGATACGCCATTATTTGTCGACATTATGACTTTCACAGTACTCCTGCTAGGGGCTCCTCCAGTTTACCAATGTATTTCGCCTGTTGACGAGGCATTTGGCTACCTTAAGAGAGTCATAGTTACTCCTGTCAGTTGCTCCCCGTTTTACCACGGTCACATTTTCAATCTTATTCTGGCCAGTTCACCTGAAGCGATACGCCATTATCAGTCAACCTAAAGAATATCACATTACTCCTGCCGGGAGCTTCTCGAGTTTGCCGATGTATTTCTCCTGTTGACGAGGCATTTGGATACCTTAAGAGAGTCATAGTTTCCCCTTGCTGGTTCTCCCCATTTTACAACAGGCACATCTACAAGTTTACTCTGGCCAATTCTCCTGAAGCGATACGCTAATATCTGTTGACATAAAGACTTTCACAGTACTCCTGCCGGGAGCTTCTCGACTTTACCGATGTATTTCGCCTATTGAAGAGGCATTTGGCTACCTTAAGAGAGTCATAGTTACTCCTGCCAGTTTCTCTCCGTTAAACCACAGTCACATCTACAATATTCCTCTGCCCCTTTCACCAGACGCGATACGCCATTATTTGTCGACATTATGACTTTCACAGTACTCCTGCTAGGGGCTCCTCCGGTTTACCAATGTATTTCGCCTGTTGACGAGGCATTTGGCTACCTTAAGAGAGTCATAGTTACTCCTGTCAGTTGCTCCCCGTTTTACCACGGTCACATTTTCAATCTTATTCTGGCCAGTTCACCTGAAGCGATACGCCATTATCAGTCAACCTAAAGAATATCACAGTACTCCTGCCGGGAGCTTCTCGAGTTTGCCGATGTATTTCTCCTGTTGACGAGGCATTTGGATACCTTAAGAGAGTCATAGTTTCCCCTTGCTGGTTCTCCCCATTTTACAACAGGCACATCTAGAAGCTTACTCTGGCCAATTCTCCTGCAGCGATACGCTAATATCTGTTGACATAAAGACTTTCACAGTACTGCTGCCGGGATCTTCTCGACTTTACCGATGTACACTCCTGGAAATTGAAATAAGAACACCGTGAATTCATTGTCCCAGGAAGGGGAAACTTTATTGACACATTCCTGGGGTCAGATACATCACATGATCACACTGACAGAACCACAGGCACATAGAAACAGGCAACAGAGCATGCACAATGTCAGCACTAGTACAGTGTATATCCACCTTTCGCAGCAATGCAGGCTGCTATTCTCCCATGGAGACGATCGTAGAGATCCTGGATGTAGTCCTGTGGAACGGCTTGCCATGCCATTTCCACCTGGCGCCTCAGTTGGACCAGCGTTCGTGCTGGACGTGCAGACCGCGTGAGACGACGCTTCATCCAGTCCCAAACATGCTCAATGGGGGACAGATCCGGAGATCTTGCTAGCCAGGGTAGTTGACTTACACCTTCTAGAGCACGTTGGGTGGCACGGGATACATGCGGATGTGCATTGTCCTGTTGGAACAGCAAGTTCCCTTGCCGGTCTAGGAATGGTAGAACGATGGCTTCGATGACGGTTTGGATGTACCGTGCACTATTCAGTGTCCCCTCGACGATCACCAGTGGTGTACGGCCAGTGTAGGAGATCGCTCCCCACACCATGATGGCGGGTGTTGGCCCTGTGTGCCTCGGTCGTATGCAGTCCTGATTGTGGCGCTCACCTGCACGGCGCCAAACACGCATACGACCATCATTGGCACCAAGGCAGAAGCGACTCTCATCGCTGAAGACGACACGTCTCCATTCGTCCCTCCATTCATGCCTGTCGCGACACCACTGGAGGCGGGCTGCACGATGTTGGGGCGTGAGCGGAAGACGGCCTAACGGTGTGCGGGACCGTAGCCCAGCTTCATGGAGACGGTTGCGAATGGTCCTCGCCGATACCCCAGGAGCAACAGTGTCCCTAATTTGCTGGGAAGTGGCGGTGCGGTCCCCTACGGCACTGCGTAGGATCCTACGGTCTTGGCGTGCATCCGTGCGTCGCTGCGGTCCGGTCCCAGGTCGACGGGCACGTGCACCTTCCGCCGACCACTGGCGACAACATCGATGTACTGTGGAGACCTCACGCCCCACGTGTTGAGCAATTCGGCGGTACGTCCACCCGGCCTCCCGCATGCCCACTATACGCCCTCGCTCAAAGTCCGTCAACTGCACATACGGTTCACGTCCACGCTGTCGCGGCATGCTACCAGTGTTAAAGACTGCGATGGAGCTCCGTATGCCACGGCAAACTGGCTGACACTGACGGCGGCGGTCCACAAATGCTGCGTAGCTAGCGCCATTCGACGGCCAACACCGCGGTTCCTGGTGTGTCCGCTGTGCCGTGCGTGTGATCATTGCTTGTACAGCCCTCTCGCAGTGTCCGGAGCAAGTATGGTGGGTCTGACACACCGGTGTCAATGTGTTCTTCTTTCCATTTCCAGGAGTGTATTTCGCCTATTGAAGAGGCATTTGGCTACCTTAAGTGAGTCATAGTTACTCCTGCCAGTTTCTCTCCGTTAAACCACAGTCACATCTACAATATTCCTCTGCCCCTTTCACCAGACGCGATACGCCATTATTTGTCGACATTTTGACTTTCACAGTACTCCTGCTAGGGGCTCCTCCGGTTTACCAATGTATTTCGCCTGTTGACGAGGCATTTGACTACCTTAAGAGAGTCATAGTTACTCCTGTCAGTTGCTCCCCGTTTTACCACGGTCACATTTTCAATCTTATTCTGGCCAGTTCACCTGAAGCGATACGCCATTATCAGTCAACCTAAAGAATATCACATTACTCCTGCCGGGAGCTTCTCGAGTTTGCCGATGTATTTCGCCTGTTGACGAGGCATTTGGATACCTTAAGAGAGTCATAGTTTCCCCTTGCTGTTGCTCCCCATTTTACAACAGGCACATCTACAAGCTTACTCTGGCCAATTCTCCTGAAGCGATACGCTAATATCTGTTGACATAAAGACTTTCACAGTACTCCTGCCGGGAGCTTCTCGACTTTACCGACGTATTTCGCCTATTGAAGAGGCATTTGGCTACCTTAAGAGAGTCATAGTTACTCCTGCCAGTTTCTCTCCGTTAAACCACAGTCACATCTACAATATTCCTCTGCCCCTTTCACCAGACGCGATACGCCATTATTTGTCGACATTATGACTTTCACAGTACTCCTGCTAGGGGCTCCTCCAGTTTACCAAAGTATTTCGCCTGTTGACGAGGCATTTGGCTACCTTAAGAGAGTCATAGTTACTCCTGTCAGTTGCTCCCCGTTTTACCACGGTCACATTTTCAATCTTATTCTGGCCAGTTCACCTGAAGCGATACGCCATTATCAGTCAACCTAAAGAATATCACATTACTCCTGCCGGGAGCTTCTCGAGTTTGCCGATGTATTCCTCCTGTTGACGAGGCATTTGGATACCTTAAGAGAGTCATAGTTTCCCCTTGCTGGTTCTCCCCATTTTACAACAGGCACATCTACAAGCTTACTCTGGCCAATTCTCCTGAAGCGATACGCTAATATCTGTTGACATAAAGACTTTCACAGTACTCCTGCCGGGAGCTTCTCGACTTTACCGATGTATTTCGCCTATTGAAGAGGCATTTGGCTACCTTAAGAGAGTCATAGTTACTCCTGCCAGTTTCTCTCCGTTAAACCACAGTCACATCTACAATATTCCTCTGCCCCTTTCACCAGACGCGATACGCCATTATTTGTCGACATTATGACTTTCACAGTACTCCTGCTAGGGGCTCCTCCAGTTTACCAATGTATTTTGCCTGTTGACGAGGCATTTGGCTACCTTAAGAGAGTCATAGTTACTCCTGTCAGTTGCTCCCCGTTTTACCACGGTCACATTTTCAATCTTATTCTGGCCAGTTCACCTGAAGCGATACGCCATTATCAGTCAACCTAAAGAATATCACATTACTCCTGCCGGGAGCTTCTCGAGTTTGCCGATGTATTTCTCCTGTTGACGAGGCATTTGGATACCTTAAGAGAGTCATAGTTTCCCCTTGCTGGTTCTCCCCATTTTACAACAGGCACATCTACAAGCTTACTCTGGCCAATTCTCCTGAAGCGATACGCTAATATCTGTTGACATAAAGACTTTCACAGTACTCCTGCCGGGAGCTTCTCGACTTTACCGATGTATTTCGCCTATTGAAGAGGCATTTGGCTACCTTAAGAGAGTCATAGTTACTCCTGCCAGTTTCTCTCCGTTAAACCACAGTCACATCTACAATATTCCTCTGCCCCTTTCACCAGACGCGATACGCCATTATTTGTCGACATTATGACTTTCACAGTACTCCTGCTAGGGGCTCCTCCGGTTTACCAATGTATTTCGCCTGTTGACGAGGCATTTGGCTACCTTAAGAGAGTCATAGTTACTCCTGTCAGTTGCTCCCCGTTTTACCACGGTCACATTTTCAATCTTATTCTGGCCAGTTCACCTGAAGCGATACGCCATTATCAGTCAACCTAAAGAATATCACATTACTCCTGCCGGGAGCTTCTCGAGTTTGCCGATGTATTTCTCCTGTTGACGAGGCATTTGGATACATTAAGAGAGTCATAGTTTCCCCTTGCTGGTTCTCCCCATTTTACAACAGGCACATCTACAAGCTTACTCTGGCCAATTCTCCTGAAGCGATACGCTAATATCTGTTGACATAAAGACTTTCACAGTACTCCTGCCGGGAGCTTCTCGACTTTACCGATGTATTTCGCCTATTGAAGAGGCATTTGGCTACCTTAAGAGAGTCATAGTTACTCCTGCCAGTTTCTCTCCGTTAAACCACAGTCACATCTACAATATTCCTCTGTCCCTTTCACCAGACGCGATACGCCATTATTTGTCGACATTATGACTTTCACAGTACTCCTGCTAGGGGCTCCTCCGGTTTACCAATGTATTTCGCCTGTTGACGAGGCATTTGGCTACCTTAAGAGAGTCATAGTTACTCCTGTCAGTTGCTCCCCGTTTTACCACGGTCACATTTTCAATCATATTCTGGCCAGTTCACCTGAAGCGATACGCCATTATCAGTCAACCTAAAGAATATCACAGTACTCCTGCCGGGAGCTTCTCGAGTTTGCCGATGTATTTCGCCTGTTGACGAGGCATTTGGATACCTTAAGAGAGTCATAGTTTCCCCTTGCTGTTGCTCCCCATTTTACAATAGGCACATCTACAAGCTTACTCTGGCCAATTCTCCTGAAGCGATACGCTAATATCTGTTGACATAAAGACTTTCACAGTACTCCTGCCGGGAGCTTCTCGACTTTACCGATGTATTTCGCCTATTGAAGAGGCATTTGGCTACCTTAAGAGAGTCATAGTTACTCCTGCCAGTTTCTATCCGTTAAACCACAGTCACATCTACAATATTCCTCTGCCCCTTTCACCAGACGCGATACGCCATTATTTGTCGACATTATGACTTTCACAGTACTCCTGCTAGGGGCTCCTCCAGTTTACCAATGTATTTCGCCTGTTGACGAGGCATTTGGCTACCTTAAGAGAGTCATAGTTACTCCTGTCAGTTGCTCCCCGTTTTACCACGGTCACATTTTCAATCTTATTCTGGCCAGTTCACCTGAAGCGATACGCCATTATCAGTCAACCTAAAGAATATCACAGTACTCCTGCCGGGAGCTTCTCGAGTTTGCCGATGTATTTCGCCTGTTGACGAGGCATTTGGATACCTTAAGAGAGTCATAGTTTCCCCTTGCTGTTGCTCCCCATTTTACAATAGGCACATCTACAAGCTTACTCTGGCCAATTCTCCTGAAGCGATACGCTAATATCTGTTGACATAAAGACTTTCACAGTACTCCTGCCGGGAGCTTCTCGACTTTACCGATGTATTTCGCCTATTGAAGAGGCATTTGGCTACCTTAAGAGAGTCATAGTTACTCCTGCCAGTTTCTCTCCGTTAAACCACAGTCACATCTACAATATTCCTCTGCCCCTTTCACCAGACGCGATACGCCATTATTTGTCGACATTATGACTTTCACAGTACTCCTGCTAGGGGCTCCTCCAGTTTACCAATGTATTTCGCCTGTTGACGAGGCATTTGGCTACCTTAAGAGAGTCATAGTTACTCCTGTCAGTTGCTCCCCGTTTTACCACGGTCACATTTTCAATCTTATTCTGGCCAGTTCACCTGAAGCGATACGCCATTATCAGTCAACCTAAAGAATATCACATTACTCCTGCCGGGAGCTTCTCGAGTTTGCCGATGTATTTCTCCTGTTGACGAGGCATTTGGATACCTTAAGAGAGTCATAGTTTCCCCTTGCTGGTTCTCCCCATTTTACAACAGGCACATCTAGAAGCTTACTCTGGCCAATTCTCCTGGAGCGATACGCTAATATCTGTTGACATAAAGACTTTCACAGTACTGCTGCCGGGATCTTCTCGACTTTACCGATGTACACTCCTGGAAATTGAAATAAGAACACCGTGAATTCATTGTCCCAGGAAGGGGAAACTTTATTGACACATTCCTGGGGTCAGATACATCACATGATCACACTGACAGAACCACAGGCACATAGACACAGGCAACAGAGCATGCACAATGTCGGCACTAGTACAGTGTATATCCACCTTTCGCAGCAATGCAGGCTGCTATTCTCCCATGGAGACGATCGTAGAGATCCTGGATGTAGTCCTGTGGAACGGCTTGCCATGCCATTTCCACCTGGCGCCTCAGTTGGACCAGCGTTCGTGCTGGACGTGCAGACCGCGTGAGACGACGCTTCATCCAGTCCCAAACATGCTCAATGGGGGACAGATCCGGAGATCTTGCTAGCCAGGGTAGTTGACTTACACCTTCTAGAGCACGTTGGGTGGCACGGGATACATGCGGATGTGCATTGTCCTGTTGGAACAGCAAGTTCCCTTGCCGGTCTAGGAATGGTAGAACGATGGCTTCGATGACGGTTTGGATGTACCGTGCACTATTCAGTGTCCCCTCGACGATCACCAGTGGTGTACGGCCAGTGTAGGAGATCGCTCCCCACACCATGATGGCGGGTGTTGGCCCTGTGTGCCTCGGTCGTATGCAGTCCTGATTGTGGCGCTCACCTGCACGGCGCCAAACACGCATACGACCATCATTGGCACCAAGGCAGAAGCGACTCTCATCGCTGAAGACGACACGTCTCCATTCGTCCCTCCATTCATGCCTGTCGCGACACCACTGGAGGCGGGCTGCACGATGTTGGGGCGTGAGCGGAAGACGGCCTAACGGTGTGCGGGACCGTAGCCCAGCTTCATGGAGACGGTTGCGAATGGTCCTCGCCGATACCCCAGGAGCAACAGTGTCCCTAATTTGCTGGGAAGTGGCGGTGCGGTCCCCTACGGCACTGCGTAGGATCCTACGGTCTTGGCGTGCATCCGTGCGTCGCTGCGGTCCGGTCCCAGGTCGACGGGCACGTGCACCTTCCGCCGACCACTGGCGACAACATCGATGTACTGTGGAGACCTCACGCCCCACGTGTTGAGCAATTCGGCGGTACGTCCACCCGGCCTCCCGCATGCCCACTATACGCCCTCGCTCAAAGTCCGTCAACTGCACATACGGTTCACGTCCACGCTGTCGCGGCATGCTACCAGTGTTAAAGACTGCGATGGAGCTCCGTATGCCACGGCAAACTGGCTGACACTGACGGTGGCGGTGCACAAATGCTGCGCAGCTAGCGCCATTCGACGGCCAACACCGCGGTTCCTGGTGTGTCCGCTGTGCCGTGCGTGTGATCATTGCTTGTACAGCCCTCTCGCAGTGTCCGGAGCAAGTATGGTGGGTCTGACACACCGGTGTCAATGTGTTCTTCTTTCCATTTCCAGGAGTGTATTTCGCCTATTGAAGAGGCATTTGGCTACCTTAAGTGAGTCATAGTTACTCCTGCCAGTTTCTCTCCGTTAAACCACAGTCACATCTACAATATTCCTCTGCCCCTTTCACCAGACGCGATACGCCATTATTTGTCGACATTTTGACTTTCACAGTACTCCTGCTAGGGGCTCCTCCGGTTTACCAATGTATTTCGCCTGTTGACGAGGCATTTGGCAACCTTAAGAGAGTCATAGTTACTCCTGTCAGTTGCTCCCCGTTTTACCACGGTCACATTTTCAATCTTATTCTGGCCAGTTCACCTGAAGCGATACGCCATTATCAGTCAACCTAAAGAATATCACATTACTCCTGCCGGGAGCTTCTCGAGTTTGCCGATGTATTTCGCCTGTTGACGAGGCATTTGGATACCTTAAGAGAGTCATAGTTTCCCCTTGCTGTTGCTCCCCATTTTACAACAGGCACATCTACAAGCTTACTCTGGCCAATTCTCCTGAAGCGATACGCTAATATCTGTTGACATAAAGACTTTCACAGTACTCCTGCCGGGAGCTTCTCGACTTTACCGACGTATTTCGCCTATTGAAGAGGCATTTGGCTACCTTAAGAGAGTCATAGTTACTCCTGCCAGTTTCTCTCCGTTAAACCACAGTCACATCTACAATATTCCTCTGCCCCTTTCACCAGACGCGATACGCCATTATTTGTCGACATTATGACTTTCACAGTACTCCTGCTAGGGGCTCCTCCAGTTTACCAAAGTATTTCGCCTGTTGACGAGGCTTTTGGCTACCTTAAGAGAGTCATAGTTACTCCTGTCAGTTGCTCCCCGTTTTACCACGGTCACATTTTCAATCTTATTCTGGCCAGTTCACCTGAAGCGATACGCCATTATCAGTCAACCTAAAGAATATCACAGTACTCCTGCCGGGAGCTTCTCGAGTTTGCCGATGTATTTCGCCTGTTGACGAGGCATTTGGATACCTTAAGAGAGTCATAGTTTCCCCTTGCTGTTGCTCCCCATTTTACAATAGGCACATCTACAAGCTTACTCTGGCCAATTCTCCTGAAGCGATACGCTAATATCTGTTGACATAAAGACTTTCACAGTACTCCTGCCGGGAGCTTCTCGACTTTACCGATGTATTTCGCCTATTGAAGAGGCATTTGGCTACCTTAAGAGAGTCATAGTTACTCCTGCCAGTTTCTCTCCGTTAAACCACAGTCACATCTACAATATTCCTCTGCCCCTTTCACCAGACGCGATACGCCATTATTTGTCGACATTATGACTTTCACAGTACTCCTGCTAGGGGCTCCTCCAGTTTACCAATGTATTTCGCCTGTTGACGAGGCATTTGGCTACCTTAAGAGAGTCATAGTTACTCCTGTCAGTTGCTCCCCGTTTTACCACGGTCACATTTTCAATCTTATTCTGGCCAGTTTACCTGAAGCGATACGCCATTATCAGTCAACCTAAAGAATATCACATTACTCCTGCCGGGAGCTTCTCGAGTTTGCCGATGTATTTCTCCTGTTGACGAGGCATTTGGATACCTTAAGAGAGTCATAGTTTCCCCTTGCTGGTTCTCCCCATTTTACAACAGGCACATCTACAAGCTTACTCTGGCCAATTCTCCTGAAGCGATACGCTAATATCTGTTGACATAAAGACTTTCACAGTACTCCTGCCGGGAGCTTCTCGACTTTACCGATGTATTTCGCCTATTGAAGAGGCATTTGGCTACCTTACGAGAGTCATAGTTACTCCTGCCAGTTTCTCGCCGTTAAACCACGGTCACATCTACAATATTCCTCTGCCCCTTTCACCAGACGCGATACGCCATTATTTGTCGACATTATGACTTTCACAGTACTCCTGCTAGGGGCTCCTCCGGTTTACCAATGTATTTCGCCTGTTGACGAGGCATTTGGCTACCTTAAGAGAGTCATAGTTACTCCTGTCAGTTGCTCCCCGTTTTACCACGGTCACATTTTCAATCTTATTCTGGCCAGTTCACCTGAAGCGATACGCCATAATCAGTCAACCTAAAGAATATCACAGTACTCCTGCCGGGAGCTTCTCGAGTTTGCCGATGTATTTCGCCTGTTGACGAGGCATTTGGATACCTTAAGAGAGTCATAGTTTCCCCTTGCTGTTGCTCCCCATTTTACAATAGGCACATCTACAAGCTTACTCTGGCCAATTCTCCTGAAGCGATACGCTAATATCTGTTGACATAAAGACTTTCACAGTACTCCTGCCGGGAGCTTCTCGACTTTACCGATGTATTTCGCCTATTGAAGAGGCATTTGGCTACCTTACGAGAGTCATAGTTACTCCTGCCAGTTTCTCTCCGTTAAACCACAGTCACATCTACAATATTCCTCTGCCCCTTTCACCAGACGCGATACGCCATTATTTGTCGACATTATGACTTTCACAGTACTCCTGCTAGGGGCTCCTCCGGTTTACCAATGTATTTCGCCTGTTGACGAGGCATTTGGCTACCTTAAGAGAGTCATAGTTACTCCTGTCAGTTGCTCCCCGTTTTACCACGGTCACATTTTCAATCTTATTCTGGCCAGTTCACCTGAAGCGATACGCCATAATCAGTCAACCTAAAGAATATCACAGTACTCCTGCCGGGAGCTTCTCGAGTTTGCCGATGTATTTCTCCTGTTGACGAGGCATTTGGATACCTTAAGAGAGTCATAGTTTCCCCTTGCTGGTTCTCCCCATTTTACAACAGGCACATCTACAAGCTTACTCTGGCCAATTCTCCTGAAGCGATACGCTAATATCTGTTGACATAAAGACTTTCACAGTACTCCTGCCGGGAGCTTCTCGACTTTACCGATGTATTTCGCCTATTGAAGAGGCATTTGGCTACCTTACGAGAGTCATAGTTACTCCTGCCAGTTTCTCTCCGTTAAACCACAGTCACATCTACAATATTCCTCTGCCCCTTTCA
This sequence comes from Schistocerca americana, assembly GCF_021461395.2. Taxonomy (NCBI): domain Eukaryota; kingdom Metazoa; phylum Arthropoda; class Insecta; order Orthoptera; family Acrididae; genus Schistocerca; species Schistocerca americana. The sequence continues at coordinate 62,924,086 of NC_060130.1, forward strand.
CCAGACGCGATACGCCATTATTTGTCGACATTATGACTTTCACAGTACTCCTGCTAGGGGCTCCTCCGGTTTACCAATGTATTTCGCCTGTTGACGAGGCATTTGGCTACCTTAAGAGAGTCATAGTTACTCCTGTCAGTTGCTCCCCGTTTTACCACGGTCACATTTTCAATCTTATTCTGGCCAGTTCACCTGAAGCGATACGCCATAATCAGTCAACCTAAAGAATATCACAGTACTCCTGCCGGGAGCTTCTCGAGTTTGCCGATGTATTTCGCCTGTTGACGAGGCATTTGGATACCTTAAGAGAGTCATAGTTTCCCCTTGCTGTTGCTCCCCATTTTACAATAGGCACATCTACAAGCTTACTCTGGCCAATTCTCCTGAAGCGATACGCTAATATCTGTTGACATAAAGACTTTCACAGTACTCCTGCCGGGAGCTTCTCGACTTTACCGATGTATTTCGCCTATTGAAGAGGCATTTGGCTACCTTACGAGAGTCATAGTTACTCCTGCCAGTTTCTCTCCGTTAAACCACAGTCACATCTACAATATTCCTCTGCCCCTTTCACCAGACGCGATACGCCATTATTTGTCGACATTATGACTTTCACAGTACTCCTGCTAGGGGCTCCTCCGGTTTACCAATGTATTTCGCCTGTTGACGAGGCATTTGGCTACCTTAAGAGAGTCATAGTTACTCCTGTCAGTTGCTCCCCGTTTTACCACGGTCACATTTTCAATCTTATTCTGGCCAGTTCACCTGAAGCGATACGCCATTATCAGTCAACCTAAAGAATATCACAGTACTCCTGCCGGGAGCTTCTCGAGTTTGCCGATGTATTTCGCCTGTTGACGAGGCATTTGGATACCTTAAGAGAGTCATAGTTTCCCCTTGCTGTTGCTCCCCATTTTACAATAGGCACATCTACAAGCTTACTCTGGCCAATTCTCCTGAAGCGATACGCTAATATCTGTTGACATAAAGACTTTCACAGTACTCCTGCCGGTAGCTTCTCGACTTTACCGATGTATTTCGCCTATTGAAGAGGCATTTGGCTACCTTAAGAGAGTCATAGTTACTCCTGCCAGTTTCTCTCCGTTAAACCACAGTCACATCTACAATATTCCTCTGCCCCTTTCACCAGACGCGATACGCCATTATTTGTCGACATTATGACTTTCACAGTACTCCTGCTAGGGGCTCCTCCAGCTTACCAATGTATTTCGCCTGTTGACGAGGCATTTGGCTACCTTAAGAGAGTCATAGTTACTCCTGTCAGTTGCTCCCCGTTTTACCACGGTCACATTTTCAATCTTATTCTGGCCAGTTCACCTGAAGCGATACGCCATAATCAGTCAACCTAAAGAATATCACAGTACTCCTGCTAGGGGCTCCTCCAGTTTACCAATGTATTTCGCCTGTTGACGAGGCATTTGGCTACCTTAAGAGAGTCATAGTTACTCCTGTCAGTTGCTCCCCGTTTTACTACGGTCACATTTTCAATCTTATTCTGGCCAGTTTACCTGAAGCGATACGCCATTATCAGTCAACCTAAAGAATATCACATTACTCCTGCCGGGAGCTTCTCGAGTTTGCCGATGTATTTCTCCTGTTGACGAGGCATTTGGATACCTTAAGAGAGTCATAGTTTCCCCTTGCTGGTTCTCCCCATTTTACAACAGGCACATCTACAAGCTTACTCTGGCCAATTCTCCTGAAGCGATACGCTAATATCTGTTGACATAAAGACTTTCACAGTACTCCTGCCGGGAGCTTCTCGACTTTACCGATGTATTTCGCCTATTGAAGAGGCATTTGGCTACCTTACGAGAGTCATAGTTACTCCTGCCAGTTTCTCTCCGTTAAACCACAGTCACATCTACAATATTCCTCTGCCCCTTTCACCAGACGCGATACGCCATTATTTGTCGACATTATGACTTTCACAGTACTCCTGCTAGGGGCTCCTCCGGTTTACCAATGTATTTCGCCTGTTGACGAGGCATTTGGCTACCTTAAGAGAGTCATAGTTACTCCTGTCAGTTGCTCCCCGTTTTACCACGGTCACATTTTCAATCTTATTCTGGCCAGTTCACCTGAAGCGATACGCCATAATCAGTCAACCTAAAGAATATCACAGTACTCCTGCCGGGAGCTTCTCGAGTTTGCCGATGTATTTCGCCTGTTGACGAGGCATTTGGATACCTTAAGAGAGTCATAGTTTCCCCTTGCTGTTGCTCCCCATTTTACAATAGGCACATCTACAAGCTTACTCTGGCCAATTCTCCTGAAGCGATACGCTAATATCTGTTGACATAAAGACTTTCACAGTACTCCTGCCGGGAGCTTCTCGACTTTACCGATGTATTTCGCCTATTGAAGAGGCATTTGGCTACCTTACGAGAGTCATAGTTACTCCTGCCAGTTTCTCTCCGTTAAACCACAGTCACATCTACAATATTCCTCTGCCCCTTTCACCAGACGCGATACGCCATTATTTGTCGACATTATGACTTTCACAGTACTCCTGCTAGGGGCTCCTCCGGTTTACCAATGTATTTCGCCTGTTGACGAGGCATTTGGCTACCTTAAGAGAGTCATAGTTACTCCTGTCAGTTGCTCCCCGTTTTACCACGGTCACATTTTCAATCTTATTCTGGCCAGTTCACCTGAAGCGATACGCCATAATCAGTCAACCTAAAGAATATCACAGTACTCCTGCCGGGAGCTTCTCGAGTTTGCCGATGTATTTCGCCTGTTGACGAGGCATTTGGATACCTTAAGAGAGTCATAGTTTCCCCTTGCTGTTGCTCCCCATTTTACAATAGGCACATCTACAAGCTTACTCTGGCCAATTCTCCTGAAGCGATACGCTAATATCTGTTGACATAAAGACTTTCACAGTACTCCTGCCGGTAGCTTCTCGACTTTACCGATGTATTTCGCCTATTGAAGAGGCATTTGGCTACCTTAAGAGAGTCATAGTTACTCCTGCCAGTTTCTCTCCGTTAAACCACAGTCACATCTACAATATTCCTCTGCCCCTTTCACCAGACGCGATACGCCATTATTTGTCGACATTATGACTTTCACAGTACTCCTGCTAGGGGCTCCTCCAGTTTACCAATGTATTTCGCCTGTTGACGAGGCATTTGGCTACCTTAAGAGAGTCATAGTTACTCCTGTCAGTTGCTCCCCGTTTTACCACGGTCACATTTTCAATCTTATTCTGGCCAGTTCACCTGAAGCGATACGCCATAATCAGTCAACCTAAAGAATATCACAGTACTCCTGCCTGGAGCTTCTCGAGTTTGCCGATGTATTTCGCCTGTTGACGAGGCATTTGGATACCTTAAGAGAGTCATAGTTTCCCCTTGCTGTTGCTCCCCATTTTACAATAGGCACATCTACAAGCTTACTCTGGCCAATTCTCCTGAAGCGATACGCTAATATCTGTTGACATAAAGACTTTCACAGTACTCCTGCCGGGAGCTTCTCGACTTTACCGATGTATTTCGCCTATTGAAGAGGCATTTGGCTACCTTAACAGAGTCATAGTTACTCCTGCCAGTTTCTCTCCGTTAAACCACAGTCACATCTACAATATTCCTCTGCCCCTTTCACCAGACGCGATACACCATTATTTGTCGACATTATGACTTTCACAGTACTCCTGCTAGGGGCTCCTCCGGTTTACCAATGTATTTCGCCTGTTGACGAGGCATTTGGCTACCTTAAGAGAGTCATAGTTACTCCTGTCAGTTGCTCCCCGTTTTACCACGGTCACATTTTCAATCTTATTCTGGCCAGTTCACCTGAAGCGATACGCCATAATCAGTCAACCTAAAGAATATCACAGTACTCCTGCCGGGAGCTTCTCGAGTTTGCCGATGTATTTCGCCTGTTGACGAGGCATTTGGATACCTTAAGAGAGTCATAGTTTCCCCTTGCTGTTGCTCCCCATTTTACAATAGGCACATCTACAAGCTTACTCTGGCCAATTCTCCTGAAGCGATACGCTAATATCTGTTGACATAAAGACTTTCACAGTACTCCTGCCGGTAGCTTCTCGACTTTACCGATGTATTTCGCCTATTGAAGAGGCATTTGGCTACCTTAAGAGAGTCATAGTTACTCCTGCCCGTTTCTCTCCGTTAAACCACAGTCACATCTACAATATTCCTCTGCCCCTTTCACCAGACGCGATACGCCATTATTTGTCGACATTATGACTTTCACAGTACTCCTGCTAGGGGCTCCTCCAGTTTACCAATGTATTTCGCCTGTTGACGAGGCATTTGGCTACCTTAAGAGAGTCATAGTTACTCCTGTCAGTTGCTCCCCGTTTTACCACGGTCACATTTTCAATCTTATTCTGGCCAGTTCACCTGAAGCGATACGCCATTATCAGTCAACCTAAAGAATATCACATTACTCCTGCCGGGAGCTTCTCGAGTTTGCCGATGTATTTCTCCTGTTGACGAGGCATTTGGATACCTTAAGAGAGTCATAGTTTCCCCTTGCTGGTTCTCCCCATTTTACAACAGGCACATCTACAAGCTTACTCTGGCCATGTCTCCTGAAGCGATACGCTAATATCCGTTGACATAAAGACTTTCACAGTACTCCTGCCGGGAGCTTCTCGACTTTACCGATGTATTTCGCCTATTGAAGAGGCATTTGGCTACCTTAAGAGAGTCATACTTACTCCTGCCAGTTTCTCTCCGTTAAACCACAGTCACATCTACAATATTCCTCTGCCCCTTTCACCAGACGCGATACGCCATTATTTGTCGACATTATGACTTTCACAGTACTCCTGCTAGGGGCTCCTCCGGTTTACCAATGTATTTCGCCTGTTGACGAGGCATTTGGCTACCTTAAGAGAGTCATAGTTACTCCTGTCAGTTGCTCCCCGTTTTACCACGGTCACATTTTCAATCTTATTCTGGCCAGTTCACCTGAAGCGATACGCCATTATCAGTCAACCTAAAGAATATCACAGTACTCCTGCCGGGAGCTTCTCGAGTTTGCCGATGTATTTCGCCTGTTGACGAGGCATTTGGATACCTTAAGAGAGTCATAGTTTCCCCTTGCTGTTGCTCCCCATTTTACAATAGGCACATCTACAAGCTTACTCTGGCCAATTCTCCTGAAGCGATACGCTAATATCTGTTGACATAAAGACTTTCACAGTACTCCTGCCGGGAGCTTCTCGACTTTACCGATGTATTTCGCCTATTGAAGAGGCATTTGGCTACCTTAAGAGAGTCATAGTTACTCCTGCCAGTTTCTCTCCGTTAAACCACAGTCACATCTACAATATTCCTCTGCCCCTTTCACCAGACGCGATACGCCATTATTTGTCGACATTATGACTTTCACAGTACTCCTGCTAGGGGCTCCTCCAGTTTACCAATGTATTTCGCCTGTTGACGAGGCATTTGGCTACCTTAAGAGAGTCATAGTTACTCCTGTCAGTTGCTCCCCGTTTTACCACGGTCACATTTTCAATCTTATTCTGGCCAGTTCACCTGAAGCGATACGCCATTATCAGTCAACCTAAAGAATATCACATTACTCCTGCCGGGAGCTTCTCGAGTTTGCCGATGTATTTCTCCTGTTGACGAGGCATTTGGATACCTTAAGAGAGTCATAGTTTCCCCTTGCTGTTGCTCCCCATTTTACAATAGGCACATCTACAAGCTTACTCTGGCCAATTCTCCTGAAGCGATACGCTAATATCTGTTGACATAAAGACTTTCACAGTACTCCTGCCGGGAGCTTCTCGACTTTACCGATGTATTTCGCCTATTGAAGAGGCATTTGGCTACCTTAAGAGAGTCATAGTTACTCCTGCCAGTTTCTCTCCGTTAAACCACAGTCACATCTACAATATTCCTCTGCCCCTTTCACCAGACGCGATACGCCATTATTTGTCGACATTATGACTTTCACAGTACTCCTGCTAGGGGCTCCTCCAGTTTACCAATGTATTTCGCCTGTTGACGAGGCATTTGGCTACCTTAAGAGAGTCATAGTTACTCCTGTCAGTTGCTCCCCGTTTTACCACGGTCACATTTTCAATCTTATTCTGGCCAGTTCACCTGAAGCGATACGCCATTATCAGTCAACCTAAAGAATATCACATTACTCCTGCCGGGAGCTTCTCGAGTTTGCCGATGTATTTCTCCTGTTGACGAGGCATTTGGATACCTTAAGAGAGTCATAGTTTCCCCTTGCTGTTGCTCCCCATTTTACAATAGGCACATCTACAAGCTTACTCTGGCCAATTCTCCTGAAGCGATACGCTAATATCTGTTGACATAAAGACTTTCACAGTACTCCTGCCGGGAGCTTCTCGACTTTACCGATGTATTTCGCCTATTGAAGAGGCATTTGGCTACCTTAAGAGAGTCATAGTTACTCCTGCCAGTTTCTCTCCGTTAAACCACAGTCACATCTACAATATTCCTCTGCCCCTTTCACCAGACGCGATACGCCATTATTTGTCGACATTATGACTTTCACAGTACTCCTGCTAGGGGCTCCTCCAGTTTACCAATGTATTTCGCCTGTTGACGAGGCATTTGGCTACCTTAAGAGAGTCATAGTTACTCCTGTCAGTTGCTCCCCGTTTTACCACGGTCACATTTTCAATCTTATTCTGGCCAGTTCACCTGAAGCGATACGCCATTATCAGTCAACCTAAAGAATATCACATTACTCCTGCCGGGAGCTTCTCGATTTTGCCGATGTATTTCTCCTGTTGACGAGGCATTTGGATACCTTAAGAGAGTCATAGTTTCCCCTTGCTGGTTCTCCCCATTTTACAACAGGCACATCTACAAGCTTACTCTGGCCAATTCTCCTGAAGCGATACGCTAATATCTGTTGACATAAAGACTTTCACAGTACTCCTGCCGGGAGCTTCTCGACTTTACCGATGTATTTCGCCTATTGAAGAGGCATTTGGCTACCTTAAGAGAGTCATAGTTACTCCTGCCAGTTTCTCTCCGTTAAACCACAGTCACATCTACAATATTCCTCTGCCCCTTTCACCAGACGCGATACGCCATTATTTGTCGACATTATGACTTTCACAGTACTCCTGCTAGGGGCTCCTCCAGTTTACCAATGTATTTCGCCTGTTGACGAGGCATTTGGCTACCTTAAGAGAGTCATAGTTACTCCTGTCAGTTGCTCCCCGTTTTACCACGGTCACATTTTCAATCTTATTCGGGCCAGTTCACCTGAAGCGATACGCCATTATCAGTCAACCTAAAGAATATCACATTACTCCTGCCGGGAGCTTCTCGAGTTTGCCGATGTATTTCTCCTGTTGACGAGGCATTTGGATACCTTAAGAGAGTCATAGTTTCCCCTTGCTGGTTCTCCCCATTTTACAACAGGCACATCTACAAGCTTACTCTGGCCATGTCTCCTGAAGCGATACGCTAATATCTGTTGACATAAAGACTTTCACAGTACTCCTGCCGGGAGCTTCTCGACTTTACCGATGTATTTCGCCTATTGAAGAGGCATTTGGCTACCTTAAGAGAGTCATAGTTACTCCTGCCAGTTTCTCTCCGTTAAACCACAGTCACATCTACCATTTTCCTCTGCCCCTTTCACCAGACGCGATACGCCATTATTTGTCGACATTATGACTTTCACAGTACTCCTGCTAGGGGCTCCTCCGGTTTACCAATGTATTTCGCCTGTTGACGAGGCATTTGGCTACCTTAAGAGAGTCATAGTTACTCCTGTCAGTTGCTCCCCGTTTTACCACGGTCACATTTTCAATCTTATTCTGGCCAGTTCACCTGAAGCGATACGCCATTATCAGTCAACCTAAAGAATATCACAGTACTCCTGCCGGGAGCTTCTCGAGTTTGCCGATGTATTTCTCCTGTTGACGAGGCATTTGGATACCTTAAGAGAGTCATAGTTTCCCCTTGCTGTTGCTCCCCATTTTACAATAGGCACATCTACAAGCTTACTCTGGTCAATTCTCCTGATGCGATACGCTAATATCTGTTGACATAAAGACTTTCACAGTACTCCTGCCGGGAGCTTCTCGACTTTACCGATGTATTTCGCCTATTGAAGAGGCATTTGGCTACCTTAAGAGAGTCATAGTTACTCCTGCCAGTTTCTCTCCGTTAAACCACAGTCACATCTACAATATTCCTCTGCCCCTTTCACCAGACGCGATACGCCATTATTTGTCGACATTATGACTTTCACAGTACTCCTGCTAGGGGCTCCTCCAGTTTACCAATGTATTTCGCCTGTTGACGAGGCATTTGGCTACCTTAAGAGAGTCATAGTTACTCCTGTCAGTTGCTCCCCGTTTTACCACGGTCACATTTTCAATCTTATTCTGGCCAGTTCACCTGAAGCGATACGCCATAATCAGTCAACCTAAAGAATATCACAGTACTCCTGCCGGGAGCTTCTCGAGTTTGCCGATGTATTTCGCCTGTTGACGAGGCATTTGGATACCTTAAGAGAGTCATAGTTTCCCCTTGCTGTTGCTCCCCATTTTACAATAGGCACATCTACAAGCTTACTCTGGCCAATTCTCCTGAAGCGATACGCTAATATCTGTTGACATAAAGACTTTCACAGTACTCCTGCCGGTAGCTTCTCGACTTTACCGATGTATTTCGCCTATTGAAGAGGCATTTGGATACCTTAAGAGAGTCATAGTTACTCCTGCCAGTTTCTCTCCGTTAAACCACAGTCACATCTGCAAAAATCCTTCTGCCCCTTTCACCAGACGCGATACGCCATTATTTGTCGACATTATGACTTTCACAGTACTCCTGCTAGGGGCTCCTCCAGTTTACCAATGTATTTCGCCTGTTGACGAGGCATTTGGCTACCTTAAGAGAGTCATAGTTACTCCTGTCAGTTGCTCCCCGTTTTACCACGGTCACATTTTCAATCTTATTCTGGCCAGTTCACCTGAAGCGATACGCCATTATCAGTCAACCTAAAGAATATCACATTACTCCTGCCGGGAGCTTCTCGAGTTTGCCGATGTATTTCTCCTGTTGACGAGGCATTTGGATACCTTAAGAGAGTCATAGTTTCCCCTTGCTGGTTCTCCCCATTTTACAACAGGCACATCTACAAGCTTACTCTGTCCATGTCTCCTGAAGCGATACGCTAATATCTGTTGACATAAAGACTTTCACAGTACTCCTGCCGGGAGCTTCTCGACTTTACCGATGTGTTTCGATTATTGAAGAGGCATTTGGCTACCTTAAGAGAGTCATAGTTACTCCTGCCAGTTTCTCTCCGTTAAACCACAGTCACATCTACAATATTCCTCTGCCCCTTTCACCAGACGCGATACGCCATTATTTGTCGACATTATGACTTTCACAGTACTCCTGCTAGGGGCTCCTCCGGTTTACCAATGTATTTCGCCTGTTGACGAGGCATTTGGCTACCTTAAGAGAGTCATAGTTACTCCTGTCAGTTGCTCCCCGTTTTACCACGGTCACATTTTCAATCTTATTCTGGCCAGTTCACCTGAAGCGATACGCCATTATCAGTCAACCTAAAGAATATCACAGTACTCCTGCCGGGAGCTTCTCGAGTTTGCCGATGTATTTCGCCTGTTGACGAGGCATTTGGATACCTTAAGAGAGTCATAGTTTCCCCTTGCTGTTGCTCCCCATTTTACAATAGGCACATCTACAAGCTTACTCTGGCCAATTCTCCTGAAGCGATACGCTAATATCTGTTGACATAAAGACTTTCACAGTACTCCTGCCGGGAGCTTCTCGACTTTACCGATGTATTTCGCCTATTGAAGAGGCATTTGGCTACCTTAAGAGAGTCATAGTTACTCCTGCCAGTTTCTCTCCGTTAAACCACAGTCACATCTACAATATTCCTCTGCCCCTTTCACCAGACGCGATACGCCATTATTTGTCGACATTATGACTTTCACAGTACTCCTGCTAGGGGCTCCTCCAGTTTACCAATGTATTTCGCCTGTTGACGAGGCATTTGGCTACCTTAAGAGAGTCATAGTTACTCCTGTCAGTTGCTCCCCGTTTTACCACGGTCACATTTTCAATCTTATTCTGGCCAGTTCACCTGAAGCGATACGCCATTATCAGTCAACCTAAAGAATATCACATTACTCCTGCCGGGAGCTTCTCGAGTTTGCCGATGTATTTCTCCTGATGACGAGGCATTTGGATACCTTAAGAGAGTCATAGTTTCCCCTTGCTGTTGCTCCCCATTTTACAATAGGCACATCTACAAGCTTACTCTGGCCAATTCTCCTGAAGCGATACGCTAATATCTGTTGACATAAAGACTTTCACAGTACTCCTGCCGGGAGCTTCTCGACTTTACCGATGTATTTCGCCTATTGAAGAGGCATTTGGCTACCTTAAGAGAGTCATAGTTACTCCTGCCAGTTTCTCTCCGTTAAACCACAGTCACATCTACAATATTCCTCTGCCCCTTTCACCAGACGCGATACGCCATTATTTGTCGACATTATGACTTTCACAGTACTCCTGCTAGGGGCTCCTCCAGTTTACCAATGTATTTCGCCTGTTGACGAGGCATTTGGCTACCTTAAGAGAGTCATAGTTACTCCTGTCAGTTGCTCCCCGTTTTACCACGGTCACATTTTCAATCTTATTCTGGCCAGTTCACCTGAAGCGATACGCCATTATCAGTCAACCTAAAGAATATCACATTACTCCTGCCGGGAGCTTCTCGAGTTTGCCGATGTATTTCTCCTGTTGACGAGGCATTTGGATACCTTAAGAGAGTCATAGTTTCCCCTTGCTGGTTCTCCCCATTTTACAACAGGCACATCTACAAGCTTACTCTGGCCAATTCTCCTGAAGCGATACGCTAATATCTGTTGACATAAAGACTTTCACAGTACTCCTGCCGGTAGCTTCTCGACTTTACCGATGTATTTCGCCTATTGAAGAGGCATTTGGCTACCTTAAGAGAGTCATAGTTACTCCTGCCAGTTTCTCTCCGTTAAACCACAGTCACATCTACAATATTCCTCTGCCCCTTTCAGCAGACGCGATACGCCATTATTTGTCGACATTATGACTTTCACAGTACTCCTGCTAGGGGCTCCTCCAGTTTACCAATGTATTTCGCCTGTTGACGAATCATTTGGCTACCTTAAGAGAGTCATAGTTACTCCTGTCAGTTGCTCCCCGTTTTACCACGGTCACATTTTCAATCTTATTCTGGCCAGTTCACCTGAAGCGATACGCCATTATCAGTCAACCTAACGAATATCACATTACTCCTGCCGGGAGCTTCTCGAGTTTGCCGATGTATTTATCCTGTTGACGAGGCATTTGGATACCTTAAGAGAGTCATAGTTTCCCCTTGCTGGTTCTCCCCATTTTACAACAGGCACATCTACAAGCTTACTCTGGCCATGTCTCCTGAAGCGATACGCTAATATCTGTTGACATAAAGACTTTCACAGTACTCCTGCCGGGAGCTTCTCGACTTTACCGATGTATTTCGATTATTGAAGAGGCATTTGGCTACCTTAAGAGAGTCATAGTTACTCCTGCCAGTTTCTCTCCGTTAAACCACAGTCACATCTTCAATATTCCTCTGCCCCTTTCACCAGACGCGATACGCCATTATTTGTCGACATTATGACTTTCACAGTAATCCTGCTAGGGGCTCCTCCGGTTTACCAATGTATTTCGCCTGTTGACGAGGCATTTGGCTACCTTAAGAGAGTCATAGTTACTCCTGTCAGTTGCTCCCCGTTTTACCACGGTCACATTTTCAATCTTATTCTGGCCAGTTCACCTGAAGCGATACGCCATTATCAGTCAACCTAAAGAATATCACAGTACTCCTGCCGGGAGCTTCTCGAGTTTGCCGATGTATTTCGCCTGTTGACGAGGCATTTGGATACCTTAAGAGAGTCATAGTTTCCCCTTGCTGGTTCTCCCCATTTTACAATAGGCACATCTACAAGCTTACTCTGGCCAATTCTCCTGAAGCGATACGCTAATATCTGTTGACATAAAGACTTTCACAGTACTCCTGCCGGGAGCTTCTCGACTTTACCGATGTATTTCGATTATTGAAGAGGCATTTGGCTACCTTAAGAGAGTCATAGTTACTCCTGCCAGTTTCTCTCCGTTAAACCACAGTCACATCTACAATATTCCTCTGCCCCTTTCACCAGACGCGATACGCCATTATTTGTCGACATTATGACTTTCACAGTACTCCTGCTAGGGGCTCCTCCGGTTTACCAATGTATTTCGCCTGTTGACGAGGCATTTGGCTACCTTAAGAGAGTCATAGTTACTCCTGTCAGTTGCTCCCCGTTTTACCACGGTCACATTTTCAATCTTATTCTGGCCAGTTCACCTGAAGCGATACGCCATTATCAGTCAACCTAAAGAATATCACAGTACTCCTGCCGGGAGCTTCTCGAGTTTGCCGATGTATTTCGCCTGTTGACGAGGCATTTGGATACCTTAAGAGAGTCATAGTTTCCCCTTGCTGTTGCTCCCCATTTTACAATAGGCACATCTACAAGCTTACTCTGGCCAATTCTCCTGAAGCGATACGCTAATATCTGTTGACATAAAGACTTTCACAGTACTCCTGCCGGGAGCTTCTCGACTTTACCGATGTATTTCGCCTATTGAAGAGGCATTTGGCTACCTTAAGAGAGTCATAGTTACTCCTGCCAGTTTCTCTCCGTTAAACCACAGTCACATCTATAATATTCCTCTGCCCCTTTCACCAGACGCGATACGCCATTATTTGTCGACATTATGACTTTCACAGTACTCCTGCTAGGGGCTCCTCCAGTTTACCAATGTATTTCGCCTGTTGACGAGGCATTTGGCTACCTTAAGAGAGTCATAGTTACTCCTGTCAGTTGCTCCCCGTTTTACCACGGTCACATTTTCAATCTTATTCTGGCCAGTTCACCTGAAGCGATACGCCATTATCAGTCAACCTAAAGAATATCACATTACTCCTGCCGGGAGCTTCTCGAGTTTGCCGATGTATTTCTCCTGTTGACGAGGCATTTGGATACCTTAAGAGAGTCATAGTTTCCCCTTGCTGTTGCTCCCCATTTTACAATAGGCACATCTACAAGCTTACTCTGGCCAATTCTCCTGAAGCGATACGCTAATATCTGTTGACATAAAGACTTTCACAGTACTCCTGCCGGGAGCTTCTCGACTTTACCGATGTATTTCGCCTATTGAAGAGGCATTTGGCTACCTTAAGAGAGTCATAGTTACTCCTGCCAGTTTCTCTCCGTTAAACCACAGTCACATCTACAATATTCCTCTGCCCCTTTCACCAGACGCGATACGCCATTATTTGTCGACATTATGACTTTCACAGTACTCCTGCTAGGGGCTCCTCCAGTTTACCAATGTATTTCGCCTGTTGACGAGGCATTTGGCTACCTTAAGAGAGTCATAGTTACTCCTGTCAGTTGCTCCCCGTTTTACGACGGTCACATTTTCAATCTTATTCTGGCCAGTTCACCTGAAGCGATACGCCATTATCAGTCAACCTAAAGAATATCACATTACTCCTGCCGGGAGCTTCTCGAGTTTGCCGATGTATTTCTCCTGTTGACGAGGCATTTGGATACCTTAAGAGAGTCATAGTTTCCCCTTGCTGGTTCTCCCCATTTTACAACAGGCACATCTACAAGCTTACTCTGGCCAATTCTCCTGAAGCGATACGCTAATATCTGTTGACATAAAGACTTTCACAGTACTCCTGCCGGTAGCTTCTCGACTTTACCGATGTATTTCGCCTATTGAAGAGGCATTTGGCTACCTTAAGAGAGTCATAGTTACTCCTGCCAGTTTCTCTCCGTTAAACCACAGTCACATCTACAATATTCCTCTGCCCCTTTCAGCAGACGCGATACGCCATTATTTGTCGACATTATGACTTTCACAGTACTCCTGCTAGGGGCTCCTCCAGTTTACCAATGTATTTCGCCTGTTGACGAGGCATTTGGCTACCTTAAGAGAGTCATAGTTACTCCTGTCAGTTGCTCCCCGTTTTACCACGGTCACATTTTCAATCTTATTCTGGCCAGTTCACCTGAAGCGATACGCCATTATCAGTCAACCTAAAGAATATCACATTACTCCTGCCGGGAGCTTCTCGAGTTTGCCGATGTATTTCTCCTGTTGACGAGGCATTTGGATACCTTAAGAGAGTCATAGTTTCCCCTTGCTGGTTCTCCCCATTTTACAACAGGCACATCTACAAGCTTACTCTGGCCATGTCTCCTGAAGCGATACGCTAATATCTGTTGACATAAAGACTTTCACAGTACTCCTGCCGGGAGCTTCTCGACTTTACCGATGTATTTCGATTATTGAAGAGGCATTTGGCTACCTTAAGAGAGTCATAGTTACTCCTGCCAGTTTCTCTCCGTTAAACCACAGTCACATCTACAATATTCCTCTGCCCCTTTCACCAGACGCGATACGCCATTATTTGTCGACATTATGACTTTCACAGTACTCCTGCTAGGGGCTCCTCCGGTTTACCAATGTATTTCGCCTGTTGACGAGGCATTTGGCTACCTTAAGAGAGTCATAGTTACTCCTGTCAGTTGCTCCCCGTTTTACCACGGTCACATTTTCAATCTTATTCTGGCCAGTTCACCTGAAGCGATACGCCATTATCAGTCAACCTAAAGAATATCACAGTACTCCTGCCGGGAGCTTCTCGAGTTTGCCGATGTATTTCGCCTGTTGACGAGGCATTTGGATACCTTAAGAGAGTCATAGTTTCCCCTTGCTGTTGCTATCCATTTTACAATAGGCACATCTACAAGCTTACTCTGGCCAATTCTCCTGAAGCGATACGCTAATATCTGTTGACATAAAGACTTTCACAGTACTCCTGCCGGGAGCTTCTCGACTTTACCGATGTATTTCGATTATTGAAGAGGCATTTGGCTACCTTAAGAGAGTCATAGTTACTCCTGCCAGTTTCTCTCCGTTAAACCACAGTCACATCTTCAATATTCCTCTGCCCCTTTCACCAGACGCGATACGCCATTATTTGTCGACATTATGACTTTCACAGTAATCCTGCTAGGGGCTCCTCCGGTTTACCAATGTATTTCGCCTGTTGACGAGGCATTTGGCTACCTTAAGAGAGTCATAGTTACTCCTGTCAGTTGCTCCCCGTTTTACCACGGTCACATTTTCAATCTTATTCTGGCCAGTTCACCTGAAGCGATACGCCATTATCAGTCAACCTAAAGAATATCACAGTACTCCTGCCGGGAGCTTCTCGAGTTTGCCGATGTATTTCGCCTGTTGACGAGGCATTTGGATACCTTAAGAGAGTCATAGTTTCCCCTTGCTGGTTCTCCCCATTTTACAATAGGCACATCTACAAGCTTACTCTGGCCAATTCTCCTGAAGCGATACGCTAATATCTGTTGACATAAAGACTTTCACAGTACTCCTGCCGGGAGCTTCTCGACTTTACCGATGTATTTCGATTATTGAAGAGGCATTTGGCTACCTTAAGAGAGTCATAGTTACTCCTGCCAGTTTCTCTCCGTTAAACCACAGTCACATCTACAATATTCCTCTGCACCTTTCACCAGACGCGATACGCCATTATTTGTCGACATTATGACTTTCACAGTACTCCTGCTAGGGGCTCCTCCGGTTTACCAATGTATTTCGCCTGTTGACGAGGCATTTGGCTACCTTAAGAGAGTCATAGTTACTCCTGTCAGTTGCTCCCCGTTTTACCACGGTCACATTTTCAATCTTATTCTGGCCAGTTCACCTGAAGCGATACGCCATTATCAGTCAACCTAAAGAATATCACAGTACTCCTGCCGGGAGCTTCTCGAGTTTGCCGATGTATTTCGCCTGTTGACGAGGCATTTGGATACCTTAAGAGAGTCATAGTTTCCCCTTGCTGTTGCTCCCCATTTTACAATAGGCACATCTACAAGCTTACTCTGGCCAATTCTCCTGAAGCGATACGCTAATATCTGTTGACATAAAGACTTTCACAGTACTCCTGCCGGGAGCTTCTCGACTTTACCGATGTATTTCGCCTATTGAAGAGGCATTTGGCTACCTTAAGAGAGTCATAGTTACTCCTGCCAGTTTCTCTCCGTTAAACCACAGTCACATCTACAATATTCCTCTGCCCCTTTCACCAGACGCGATACGCCATTATTTGTCGACATTATGACTGTCACA
This sequence comes from Schistocerca americana, assembly GCF_021461395.2. NCBI lineage: Eukaryota > Metazoa > Arthropoda > Insecta > Orthoptera > Acrididae > Schistocerca > Schistocerca americana. The sequence goes on from NC_060130.1 coordinate 62,940,366, forward strand.
GTACTCCTGCTAGGGGCTCCTCCAGTTTACCAATGTATTTCGCCTGTTGACGAGGCATTTGGCTACCTTAAGAGAGTCATAGTTACTCCTGTCAGTTGCTCCCCGTTTTACCACGGTCACATTTTCAATCTTATTCTGGTCAGTTCACCTGAAGCGATACGCCATTATCAGTCAACCTAAAGAATATCACATTACTCCTGCCGGGAGCTTCTCGAGTTTGCCGATGTATTTCTCCTGTTGACGAGGCATTTGGATACCTTAAGAGAGTCATAGTTTCCCCTTGCTGTTGCTCCCCATTTTACAATAGGCACATCTACAAGCTTACTCTGGCCAATTCTCCTGAAGCGATACGCTAATATCTGTTGACATAAAGACTTTCACAGTACTCCTGCCGGGAGCTTCTCGACTTTACCGATGTATTTCGCCTATTGAAGAGGCATTTGGCTACCTTAAGAGAGTCATAGTTACTCCTGCCAGTTTCTCTCCGTTAAACCACAGTCACATCTACAATATTCCTCTGCCCCTTTCACCAGACGCGATACGCCATTATTTGTCGACATTATGACTTTCACAGTACTCCTGCTAGGGGCTCCTCCAGTTTACCAATGTATTTCGCCTGTTGACGAGGCATTTGGCTACCTTAAGAGAGTCATAGTTACTCCTGTCAGTTGCTCCCCGTTTTACCACGGTCACATTTTCAATCTTATTCTGGCCAGTTCACCTGAAGCGATACGCCATTATCAGTCAACCTAAAGAATATCACATTACTCCTGCCGGGAGCTTCTCGAGTTTGCCGATGTATTTCTCCTGTTGACGAGGCATTTGGATACCTTAAGAGAGTCATAGTTTCCCCTTGCTGGTTCTCCCCATTTTACAACAGGCACATCTACAAGCTTACTCTGGCCAATTCTCCTGAAGCGATACGCTAATATCTGTTGACATAAAGACTTTCACAGTACTCCTGCCGGTAGCTTCTCGACTTTACCGATGTATTTCGCCTATTGAAGAGGCATTTGGCTACCTTAAGAGAGTCATAGTTACTCCTGCCAGTTTCTCTCCGTTAAACCACAGTCACATCTACAATATTCCTCTGCCCCTTTCAGCAGACGCGATACGCCATTATTTGTCGACATTATGACTTTCACAGTACTCCTGCTAGGGGCTCCTCCAGTTTACCAATGTATTTCGCCTGTTGACGAGGCATTTGGCTACCTTAAGAGAGTCATAGTTACTCCTGTCAGTTGCTCCCCGTTTTACCACGGTCACATTTTCAATCTTATTCTGGCCAGTTCACCTGAAGCGATACGCCATTATCAGTCAACCTAAAGAATATCACATTACTCCTGCCGGGAGCTTCTCGAGTTTGCCGATGTATTTCTCCTGTTGACGAGGCATTTGGATACCTTAAGAGAGTCATAGTTTCCCCTTGCTGGTTCTCCCCATTTTACAACAGGCACATCTACAAGCTTACTCTGGCCATGTCTCCTGAAGCGATACGCTAATATCTGTTGACATAAAGACTTTCACAGTACTCCTGCCGGGAGCTTCTCGACTTTACCGATGTATTTCGATTATTGAAGAGGCATTTGGCTACCTTAAGAGAGTCATAGTTACTCCTGCCAGTTTCTCTCCGTTAAACCACAGTCACATCTACAATATTCCTCTGCCCCTTTCACCAGACGCGATACGCCATTATTTGTCGACATTATGACTTTCACAGTACTCCTGCTAGGGGCTCCTCCGGTTTACCAATGTATTTCGCCTGTTGACGAGGCATTTGGCTACCTTAAGAGAGTCATAGTTACTCCTGTCAGTTGCTCCCCGTTTTACCACGGTCACATTTTCAATCTTATTCTGGCCAGTTCACCTGAAGCGATACGCCATTATCAGTCAACCTAAAGAATATCACAGTACTCCTGCCGGGAGCTTCTCGAGTTTGCCGATGTATTTCGCCTGTTGACGAGGCATTTGGATACCTTAAGAGAGTCATAGTTTCCCCTTGCTGTTGCTCCCCATTTTACAATAGGCACATCTACAAGCTTACTCTGGCCAATTCTCCTGAAGCGATACGCTAATATCTGTTGACATAAAGACTTTCACAGTACTCCTGCCGGGAGCTTCTCGACTTTACCGATGTATTTCGCCTATTGAAGAGGCATTTGGCTACCTTAAGAGAGTCATAGTTACTCCTGCCAGTTTCTCTCCGTTAAACCACAGTCACATCTACAATATTCCTCTGCCCCTTTCACCAGACGCGATACGCCATTATTTGTCGACATTATGACTTTCACAGTACTCCTGCTAGGGGCTCCTCCAGTTTACCAATGTATTTCGCCTGTTGACGAGGCATTTGGCTACCTTAAGAGAGTCATAGTTACTCCTGTCAGTTGCACCCCGTTTTACCACGGTCACATTTTCAATCTTATTCTGGCCAGTTCACCTGAAGCGATACGCCATTATCAGTCAACCTAAAGAATATCACATTACTCCTGCCGGGAGCTTCTCGAGTTTGCCGATGTATTTCTCCTGTTGACGAGGCATTTGGATACCTTAAGAGAGTCATAGTTTCCCCTTGCTGGTTCTCCCCATTTTACAACAGGCACATCTACAAGCTTACTCTGGCCAATTCTCCTGAAGCGATACGCTAATATCTGTTGACATAAAGACTTTCACAGTACTCCTGCCGGGAGCTTCTCGACTTTACCGATGTATTTCGCCTATTGAAGAGGCATTTGGCTACCTTACGAGAGTCATAGTTACTCCTGCCAGTTTCTCTCCGTTAAACCACAGTCACATCTACAATATTCCTCTGCCCCTTTCACCAGACGCGATACGCCATTATTTGTCGACATTATGACTTTCACAGTACTCCTGCTAGGGGCTCCTCCAGTTTACCAATGTATTTCGCCTGTTGACGAGGCATTTGGCTACCTTAAGAGAGTCATAGTTACTCCTGTCAGTTGCTCCCCGTTTTACCACGATCACATTTCCAATCTTATTCTGGCCAGTTCACCTGAAGCGATACGCCATTATCAGTCAACCTAAAGAATATCACATTACTCCTGCCGGGAGCTTCTCGAGTTTGCCGATGTATTTCTCCTGTTGACGAGGCATTTGGATACCTTAAGAGAGTCATAGTTTCCCCTTGCTGGTTCTCCCCATTTTACAACAGGCACATCTACAAGCTTACTCTGGCCATGTCTCCTGAAGCGATACGCTAATATCTGTTGACATAAAGACTTTCACAGTACTCCTGCCGGGAGCTTCTCGACTTTACCGATGTATTTCGCCTATTGAAGAGGCATTTGGCTACCTTAAGAGAGTCATAGTTACTCCTGCCAGTTTCTCTCCGTTAAACCACAGTCACATCTACCATTTTCCTCTGCCCCTTTCACCAGACGCGATACGCCATTATTTGTCGACATTATGACTTTCACAGTACTCCTGCTAGGGGCTCCTCCGGTTTACCAATGTATTTCGCCTGTTGACGAGGCATTTGGCTACCTTAAGAGAGTCATAGTTACTCCTGTCAGTTGCTCCCCGTTTTACCACGATCACATTTCCAATCTTATTCTGGCCAGTTCACCTGAAGCGATACGCCATTATCAGTCAACCTAAAGAATATCACATTACTCCTGCCGGGAGCTTCTCGAGTTTGCCGATGTATTTCTCCTGTTGACGAGGCATTTGGATACCTTAAGAGAGTCATAGTTTCCCCTTGCTGGTTCTCCCCATTTTACAACAGGCACATCTACAAGCTTACTCTGGCCATGTCTCCTGAAGCGATACGCTAATATCTGTTGACATAAAGACTTTCACAGTACTCCTGCCGGGAGCTTCTCGACTTTACCGATGTATTTCGCCTATTGAAGAGGCATTTGGCTACCTTAAGAGAGTCATAGTTACTCCTGCCAGTTTCTCTCCGTTAAACCACAGTCACATCTACCATTTTCCTCTGCCCCTTTCACCAGACGCGATACGCCATTATTTGTCGACATTATGACTTTCACAGTACTCCTGCTAGGGGCTCCTCCGGTTTACCAATGTATTTCGCCTGTTGACGAGGCATTTGGCTACCTTAAGAGAGTCATAGTCACTCCTGTCAGTTGCTCCCCGTTTTACCACGGTCACATTTTCAATCTTATTCTGGCCAGTTCACCTGAAGCGATACGCCATTATCAGTCAACCTAAAGAATATCACAGTACTCCTGCCGGGAGCTTCTCGAGTTTGCCGATGTATTTCTCCTGTTGACGAGGCATTTGGATACCTTAAGAGAGTCTTAGTTTCCCCTTGCTGGTTCTCCCCATTTTACAACAGGCACATCTACAAGCTTACTCTGGCCAATTCTCCTGAAGCGATACGCTAATATCTGTTGACATAAAGACTTTCACAGTACTCCTGCCGGGAGCTTCTCGACTTTACCGATGTATTTCGCCTATTGAAGAGGCATTTGGATACCTTAAGAGAGTCATAGTTACTCCTGCCAGTTTCTCTCCGTTAAACCACAGTCACATCTACAATATTCCTCTGCCCCTTTCACCAGGCGCGATACGCCATTATTTGTCGACATTATGACTTTCACAGTACTCCTGCTAGGGGCTCCTCCGGTTTACCAATGTATTTCGCCTGTTGACGAGGCATTTGGCTACCTTAAGAGAGTCATAGTTACTCCTGTCAGTTGCTCCCCGTTTTACCACGGTCACATTTTCAATCTTATTCTGGCCAGTTCACCTGAAGCGATACGCCATAATCAGTCAACCTAAAGAATATCACAGTACTCCTGCCGGGAGCTTCTCGAGTTTGCCGATGTATTTCGCCTGTTGACGAGGCATTTGGATACCTTAAGAGAGTCATAGTTTCCCCTTGCTGTTGCTCCCCATTTTACAATAGGCACATCTACAAGCTTACTCTGGCCAATTCTCCTGAAGCGATACGCTAATATCTGTTGACATAAAGACTTTCACAGTACTCCTGCCGGGAGCTTCTCGACTTTACCGATGTATTTCGCCTATTGAAGAGGCATTTGGCTACCTTAAGAGAGTCATAGTTACTCCTGCCAGTTTCTCTCCGTTAAACCACAGTCACATCTACAATATTCCTCTGCCCCTTTCACCAGACGCGATACGCCATTATTTGTCGACATTATGACTTTCACAGTACTCCTGCTAGGGGCTCCTCCAGTTTACCAATGTATTTCGCCTGTTGACGAGGCATTTGGCTACCTTAAGAGAGTCGTAGTTACTCCTTTCAGTTGCTCCCCGTTTTACCACGGTCACATTTTCAATCTTATTCTGGCCAGTTCACCTGAAGCGATACGCCATTATCAGTCAACCTAAAGAATATCACATTATTCCTGCCGGGAGCTTCTCGAGTTTGCCGATGTATTTCTCCTGTTGACGAGGCATTTGGATACCTTAAGAGAGTCATAGTTTCCCCTTGCTGGTTCTCCCCATTTTACAACAGGCACATCTACAAGCTTACTCTGGCCAATTCTCCTGAAGCGATACGCTAATATCTGTTGACATAAAGACTTTCACAGTACTCCTGCCGGGAGCTTCTCGACTTTACCGATGTATTTCGCCTATTGAAGAGGCATTTGGCTACCTTACGAGAGTCATAGTTACTCCTGCCAGTTTCTCTCCGTTAAACCACAGTCACATCTACAATATTCCTCTGCCCCTTTCACCAGACGCGATACGCCATTATTTGTCGACATTATGACTTTCACAGTACTCCTGCTAGGGGCTCCTCCAGTTTACCAATGTATTTCGCCTGTTGACGAGGCATTTGGCTACCTTAAGAGAGTCATAGTTACTCCTGTCAGTTGCTCCCCGTTTTACCACGATCACATTTTCAATCTTATTCTGGCCAGTTCACCTGAAGCGATACGCCATTATCAGTCAACCTAAAGAATATCACATTACTCCTGCCGGGAGCTTCTCGAGTTTGCCGATGTATTTCTCCTGTTGACGAGGCATTTGGATACCTTAAGAGAGTCATAGTTTCCCCTTGCTGGTTCTCCCCATTTTACAACAGGCACATCTACAAGCTTACTCTGGCCATGTCTCCTGAAGCGATACGCTAATATCTGTTGACATAAAGACTTTCACAGTACTCCTGCCGGGAGCTTCTCGACTTTACCGATGTATTTCGCCTATTGAAGAGGCATTTGGCTACCTTAAGAGAGTCATAGTTACTCCTGCCAGTTTCTCTCCGTTAAACCACAGTCACATCTACCATTTTCCTCTGCCCCTTTCACCAGACGCGATACGCCATTATTTGTCGACATTATGACTTTCACAGTACTCCTGCTAGGGGCTCCTCCGGTTTACCAATGTATTTCGCCTGTTGACGAGGCATTTGGCTACCTTAAGAGAGTCATAGTTACTCCTGTCAGTTGCTCCCCGTTTTACCACGGTCACATTTTCAATCTTATTCTGGCCAGTTCACCTGAAGCGATACGCCATTATCAGTCAACCTAAAGAATATCACAGTACTCCTGCCGGGAGCTTCTCGAGTTTGCCGATGTATTTCTCCTGTTGACGAGGCATTTGGATACCTTAAGAGAGTCTTAGTTTCCCCTTGCTGGTTCTCCCCATTTTACAACAGGCACATCTACAAGCTTACTCTGGCCAATTCTCCTGAAGCGATACGCTAATATCTGTTGACATAAAGACTTTCACAGTACTCCTGCCATGAGCTTCTCGACTTTACCGATGTATTTCGCCTATTGAAGAGGCATTTGGATACCTTAAGAGAGTCATAGTTACTCCTGCCAGTTTCTCTCCGTTAAACCACAGTCACATCTACAATATTCCTCTGCCCCTTTCACCAGACGCGATACGCCATTATTTGTCGACATTATGACTTTCACAGTACTCCTGCTAGGGGCTCCTCCGGTTTACCAATGTATTTCGCCTGTTGACGAGGCATTTGGCTACCTTAAGAGAGTCATAGTTACTCCTGTCAGTTGCTCCCCGTTTTACCACGGTCACATTTTCAATCTTATTCTGGCCAGTTCACCTGAAGCGATACGCCATAATCAGTCAACCTAAAGAATATCACAGTACTCCTGCCGGGAGCTTCTCGAGTTTGCCGATGTATTTCGCCTGTTGACGAGGCATTTGGATACCTTAAGAGAGTCATAGTTTCCCCTTGCTGTTGCTCCCATTTTACAATAGGCACATCTACAAGCTTACTCTGGCCAATTCTCCTGAAGCGATACGCTAATATCTGTTGACATAAAGACTTTCACAGTACTCCTGCCGGGAGCTTCTCGACTTTACCGATGTATTTCGCCTATTGAAGAGGCATTTGGCTACCTTAAGAGAGTCATAGTTACTCCTGCCAGTTTTCTCTCCGTTAAACCACAGTCACATCTACAATATTCCTCTGCCCCTTTCACCAGACGCGATACGCCATTATTTGTCGACATTATGACTTTCACAGTACTCCTGCTAGGGGCTCCTCCAGTTTACCAATGTATTTCGCCTGTTGACGAGGCATTTGGCTACCTTAAGAGAGTCGTAGTTACTCCTGTCAGTTGCTCCCCGTTTTACCACGGTCACATTTTCAATCTTATTCTGGCCAGTTCACCTGAAGCGATACGCCATTATCAGTCAACCTAAAGAATATCACATTATTCCTGCCGGGAGCTTCTCGAGTTTGCCGACGTATTTCTCCTGTTGACGAGGCATTTGGATACCTTAAGAGAGTCATAGTTTCCCCTTGCTGGTTCTCCCCATTTTACAACAGGCACATCTACAAGCTTACTCTGGCCAATTCTCCTGAAGCGATACGCTAATATCTGTTGACATAAAGACTTTCACAGTACTCCTGCCGGGAGCTTCTCGACTTTACCGATGTATTTCGCCTATTGAAGAGGCATTTGGCTACCTTAAGAGAGTCATAGTTACTCCTGCCAGTTTCTCTCCGTTAAACCACAGTCACATCTACAATATTCCTCTGCCCCTTTCACCAGACGCGATACGCCATTATTTGTCGACATTATGACTTTCACAGTACTCCTGCTAGGGGCTCCTCCGGTTTACCAATGTATTTCGCCTGTTGACGAGGCATTTGGCTACCTTAAGAGAGTCATAGTTACTCCTGTCAGTTGCTCCCCGTTTTACCACGGTCACATTTTCAATCTTATTCTGGCCAGTTCACCTGAAGCGATACGCCATAATCAGTCAACCTAAAGAATATCACAGTACTCCTGCCGGGAGCTTCTCGAGTTTGCCGATGTATTTCGCCTGTTGACGAGGCATTTGGATACCTTAAGAGAGTCATAGTTTCCCCTTGCTGTTGCTCCCCATTTTACAATAGGCACATCTACAAGCTTACTCTGGCCAATTCTCCTGAAGCGATACGCTAATATCTGTTGACATAAAGACTTTCACAGTACTCCTGCCGGGAGCTTCTCGACTTTACCGATGTATTTCGCCTATTGAAGAGGCATTTGGCTACCTTAAGAGAGTCATAGTTACTCCTGCCAGTTTCTCTCCGTTAAACCACAGTCACATCTACAATATTCCTCTGCCCCTTTCACCAGACGCGATACGCCATTATTTGTCGACATTATGACTTTCACAGTACTCCTGCTAGGGGCTCCTCCAGTTTACCAATGTATTTCGCCTGTTGACGAGGCATTTGGCTACCTTAAGAGAGTCGTAGCTACTCCTGTCAGTTGCTCCCCGTTTTACCACGGTCACATTTTCAATCTTATTCTGGCCAGTTCACCTGAAGCGATACGCCATTATCAGTCAACTTAAAGAATATCACATTATTCCTGCCGGGAGCTTCTCGAGTTTGCCGATGTATTTCTCCTGTTGACGAGGCATTTGGATACCTTAAGAGAGTCATAGTTTCCCCTTGCTGGTTCTCCCCATTTTACAACAGGCACATCTACAAGCTTACTCTGGCCAATTCTCCTGAAGCGATACGCTAATATCTGTTGACATAAAGACTTTCACAGTACTCCTGCCGGGAGCTTCTCGACTTTACCGATGTATTTCGCCTATTGAAGAGGCATTTGGCTACCTTACGAGAGTCATAGTTACTCCTGCCTGTTTCTCTCCGTTAAACCACAGTCACATCTACAATATTCCTCTGCCCCTTTCAACAGACGCGATACGCCATTATTTGTCGACATTATGACTTTCACAGTACTCCTGCTAGGGGCTCCTCCAGTTTACCAATGTATTTCGCCTGTTGACGAGGCATTTGGCTACCTTAAGAGAGTCATAGTTACTCCTGTCAGTTGCTCCCCGTTTTACCACGATCACATTTTCAATCTTATTCTGGCCAGTTCACCTGAAGCGATACGCCATTATCAGTCAACCTAAAGAATATCACATTACTCCTGCCGGGAGCTTCTCGAGTTTGCCGATGTATTTCTCCTGTTGACGAGGCATTTGGATACCTTAAGAGAGTCATAGTTTCCCCTTGCTGGTTCTCCCCATTTTACAACAGGCACATCTACAAGCTTACTCTGGCCATGTCTCCTGAAGCGATACGCTAATATCTGTTGACATAAAGACTTTCACAGTACTCCTGCCGGGAGCTTCTCGACTTTACCGATGTATTTCGCCTATTGAAGAGGCATTTGGCTACCTTAAGAGAGTCATAGTTACTCCTGCCAGTTTCTCTCCGTTAAACCACAGTCACATCTACCATTTTCCTCTGCCCCTTTCACCAGACGCGATACGCCATTATTTGTCGACATTATGACTTTCACAGTACTCCTGCTAGGGGCTCCTCCGGTTTACCAATGTATTTCGCCTGTTGACGAGGCATTTGGCTAACTTAAGAGAGTCATAGTTACTCCTGTCAGTTGCTCCCCGTTTTACCACGGTCACATTTTCAATCTTATTCTGGCCAGTTCACCTGAAGCGATACGCCATTATCAGTCAACCTAAAGAATATCACAGTACTCCTGCCGGGAGCTTCTCGAGTTTGCCGATGTATTTCTCCTGTTGACGAGGCATTTGGATACCTTAAGAGAGTCTTAGTTTCCCCTTGCTGGTTCTCCCCATTTTACAACAGGCACATCTACAAGCTTACTCTGGCCAATTCTCCTGAAGCGATACGCTAATATCTGTTGACATAAAGACTTTCACAGTACTCCTGCCGGGAGCTTCTCGACTTTACCGATGTATTTCGCCTATTGAAGAGGCATTTGGATACCTTAAGAGAGTCATAGTTACTCCTGCCAGTTTCTCTCCGTTAAACCACAGTCACATCTACAATATTCCTCTGCCCCTTTCACCAGACGCGATACGCCATTATTTGTCGACATTATGACTTTCACAGTACTCCTGCTAGGGGCTCCTCCGGTTTACCAATGTATTTCGCCTGTTGACGAGGCATTTGGCTACCTTAAGAGAGTCATAGTTACTCCTGTCAGTTGCTCCCCGTTTTACCACGGTCACATTTTCAATCTTATTCTGGCCAGTTCACCTGAAGCGATACGCCATAATCAGTCAACCTAAAGAATATCACAGTACTCCTGCCGGGAGCTTCTCGAGTTTGCCGATGTATTTCGCCTGTTGACGAGGCATTTGGATACCTTAAGAGAGTCATAGTTTCCCCTTGCTGTTGCTCCCCATTTTACAATAGGCACATCTACAAGCTTACTCTGGCCAATTCTCCTGAAGCGATACGCTAATATCTGTTGACATAAAGACTTTCACAGTACTCCTGCCGGGAGCTTCTCGACTTTACCGATGTATTTCGCCTATTGAAGAGGCATTTGGCTACCTTAAGAGAGTCATAGTTACTCCTGCCAGTTTCTCTCCGTTAAACCACAGTCACATCTACAATATTCCTCTGCCCCTTTCACCAGACGCGATACGCCATTATTTGTCGACATTATGACTTTCACAGTACTCCTGCTAGGGGCTCCTCCAGTTTACCAATGTATTTCGCCTGTTGACGAGGCATTTGGCTACCTTAAGAGAGTCGTAGTTACTCCTGTCAGTTGCTCCCCGTTTTACCACGGTCACATTTTCAATCTTATTCTGGCCAGTTCACCTGAGGCGATACGCCATTATCAGTCAACCTAAAGAATATCACATTATTCCTGCCGGGAGCTTCTCGAGTTTGCCGACGTATTTCTCCTGTTGACGAGGCATTTGGATACCTTAAGAGAGTCATAGTTTCCCCTTGCTGGTTCTCCCCATTTTACAACAGGCACATCTACAAGCTTACTCTGGCCAATTCTCCTGAAGCGATACGCTAATATCTGTTGACATAAAGACTTTCACAGTACTCCTGCCGGGAGCTTCTCGACTTTACCGATGTATTTCGCCTATTGAAGAGGCATTTGGCTACCTTAAGAGAGTCATAGTTACTCCTGCCAGTTTCTCTCCGTTAAACCACAGTCACATCTACAATATTCCTCTGCCCCTTTCACCAGACGCGATACGCCATTATTTGTCGACATTATGACTTTCACAGTACTCCTGCTAGGGGCTCCTCCGGTTTACCAATGTATTTCGCCTGTTGACGAGGCATTTGGCTACCTTAAGAGAGTCATAGTTACTCCTGTCAGTTGCTCCCCGTTTTACCACGGTCACATTTTCAATCTTATTCTGGCCAGTTCACCTGAAGCGATACGCCATTATCAGTCAACCTAAAGAATATCACATTACTCCTGCCGGGAGCTTCTCGAGATTGCCGATGTATTTCGCCTGTTGACGAGGCATTTGGATACCTTAAGAGAGTCATAGTTTCCCCTTGCTGTTGCTCCCCATTTTACAACAGGCACATCTACAAGCTTACTCTGGCCAATTCTCCTGAAGCGATACGCTAATATCTGTTGACATAAAGACTTTCACAGTACTCCTGCCGGGAGCTTCTCGACTTTACCGATGTATTTCGCCTATTGAAGAGGCATTTGGCTACCTTAAGAGAGTCATAGTTACTCCTGCCAGTTTCTCTCCGTTAAACCACAGTCACATCTACAATATTCCTCTGCCCCTTTCACCAGACGCGATACGCCATTATTTGTCGACATTATGACTTTCACAGTACTCCTGCTAGGGGCTCCTCCGGTTTACCAATGTATTTCGCCTGTTGACGAGGCATTTGGCTACCTTAAGAGAGTCATAGTTACTCCTGTCAGTTGCTCCCCGTTTTACCACGGTCACATTTTCAATCTTATTCTGGCCAGTTCACCTGAAGCGATACGCCATTATCAGTCAACCTAAAGAATATCACATTACTCCTGCCGGGAGCTTCTCGAGTTTGCCGATGTATTTCGCCTGTTGACGAGGCATTTGGATACCTTAAGAGAGTCATAGTTTCCCCTTGCTGTTGCTCCCCATTTTACAACAGGCACATCTACAAGCTTACTCTGGCCAATTCTCCTGAAGCGATACGCTAATATCTGTTGACATAAAGACTTTCACAGTACTCCTGCCGGGAGCTTCTCGACTTTACCGATGTATTTCGCCTATTGAAGAGGCATTTGGCTACCTTAAGAGAGTCATAGTTACTCCTGCCAGTTTCTCTCCGTTAAACCACAGTCACATCTACAATATTCCTCTGCCCCTTTCACCAGACGCGATACGCCATTATTTGTCGACATTATGACTTTCACAGTACTCCTGCTAGGGGCTCCTCCAGTTTACCAATGTATTTCGCCTGTTGACGAGGCATTTGGCTACCTTAAGAGAGTCATAGTTACTCCTGTCAGTTGCTCCCCGGGGTTTACCACGGTCACATTTTCAATCTTATTCTGGCCAGTTCACCTGAAGCGATACGCCATTATCAGTCAACCTAAAGAATATCACATTACTCCTGCCGGGAGCTTCTCGAGTTTGCCGATGTATTTCTCCTGTTGACGAGGCATTTGGATACCTTAAGAGAGTCATAGTTTCCCCTTGCTGGTTCTCCCCATTTTACAACAGGCACATCTACAAGCTTACTCTGGCCAATTCTCCTGAAGCGATACGCTAATATCTGTTGACATAAAGACTTTCACAGTACTCCTGCCGGGAGCTTCTCGACTTTACCGATGTATTTCGCCTATTGAAGAGGCATTTGGCTACATTAAGAGAGTCATAGTTACTCCTGCCAGTTTCTCTCCGTTAAACCACAGTCACATCTACAATATTCCTCTGCCCCTTTCACCAGACGCGATACGCCATTATTTGTCGACATTATGACTTTCACAGTACTCCTGCTAGGGGCTCCTCCGGTTTACCAATGTATTTCGCCTGTTGACGAGGCATTTGGCTACCTTAAGAGAGTCATAGTTACTCCTGTCAGTTGCTCCCCGTTTTACCACGGTCACATTTTCAATCTTATTCTGGCCAGTTCACCTGAAGCGATACGCCATTATCAGTCAACCTAAAGAATATCACATTACTCCTGCCGGGAGCTTCACGAGTTTGCCGATATATTTCGCCTGTTGACGAGGCATTTGGATACCTTAAGAGAGTCATAGTTTCCCCTTGCTGTTGCTCCCCATTTTACAACAGGCACATCTACAAGCTTACTCTGGCCAATTCTCCTGAAGCGATACGCTAATATCTGTTGACATAAAGACTTTCACAGTACTCCTGCCGGGAGCTTCTCGACTTTACCGATGTATTTCGCCTATTGAAGAGGCATTTGGCTACCTTAAGAGAGTCATAGTTACTCCTGCCAGTTTCTCTCCGTTAAACCACAGTCACATCTACAATATTCCTCTGCCCCTTTCACCAGACGCGATACGCCATTATTTGTCGACATTATGACTTTCACAGTACTCCTGCTAGGGGCTCCTCCAGTTTACCAATGTATTTCGCCTGTTGACGAGGCATTTGGCTACCTTATGAGAGTCATAGTTACTCCTGTCAGTTGCTCCCCGTTTTACCACGGTCACATTTTCAATCTTATTCTGGCCAGTTCACCTGAAGCGATACGCCATTATCAGTCAACCTAAAGAATATCACAGTACTCCTGCCGGGAGCTTCTCGAGTTTGCCGATGTATTTCGCCTGTTGACGAGGCATTTGGATACCTTAAGAGAGTCATAGTTTCCCCTTGCTGTTGCTCCCCATTTTACAATAGGCACATCTACAAGCTTACTCTGGCCAATTCTCCTGAAGCGATACGCTAATATCTGTTGACATAAAGACTTTCACAGTACTCCTGCCGGGAGCTTCTCGACTTTACCGATGTATTTCGCCTATTGAAGAGGCATTTGGCTACCTTAAGAGAGTCATAGTTACTCCTGCCAGTTTCTCTCCGTTAAACCACAGTCACATCTACAATATTCCTCTGCCCCTTTCACCAGACGCAAGACGCCATTATTTGTCGACATTATGACTTTCACAGTACTCCTGCTAGGGGCTCCTCCGGTTTACCAATGTATTTCGCCTGTTGACGAGGCATTTGGCTACCTTAAGAGAGTCATAGTTACTCCTGTCAGTTGCTCCCCGTTTTACCACGGTCACATTTTCAATCTTATTCTGGCCAGTTCACCTGAAGCGATACGCCATTATCAGTCAACCTAAAGAATATCACAGTACTCCTGCCGGGAGCTTCTCGAGTTTGCCGATGTATTTCGCCTGTTGACGAGGCATTTGGATACCTTAAGAGAGTCATAGTTTCCCCTTGCTGTTGCTCCCCATTTTACAATAGGCACATCTACAAGCTTACTCTGGCCAATTCTCCTGAAGCGATACGCTAATATCTGTTGACATAAAGACTTTCACAGTACTCCTGCCGGGAGCTTCTCGACTTTACCGATGTATTTCGCCTATTGAAGAGGCATTTGGCTACCTTAAGAGAGTCATAGTTACTCCTGCCAGTTTCTCTCCGTTAAACCACAGTCACATCTACAATATTCCTCTGCCCCTTTCACCAGACGCGAGACGCCATTATTTGTCGACATTATGACTTTCACAGTACTCCTGCTAGGGGCTCCTCCGGTTTACCAATGTATTTCGCCTGTTGACGAGGCATTTGGCTACCTTAAGAGAGTCATAGTTACTCCTGTCAGTTGCTCCCCGTTTTACCACGGTCACATTTTCAATCTTATTCTGGCCAGTTCACCTGAAGCGATACGCCATTATCAGTCAACCTAAAGAATATCACAGTACTCCTGCCGGGAGCTTCTCGAGTTTGCCGATGTATTTCGCCTGTTGACGAGGCATTTGGATACCTTAAGAGAGTCATAGTTTCCCCTTGCTGTTGCTCCCCATTTTACAATAGGCACATCTACAAGCTTACTCTGGCCAATTCTCCTGAAGCGATACGCTAATATCTGTTGACATAAAGACTTTCACAGTGCTCCTGCCGGGAGCTTCTCGACTTTACCGATGTATTTCGCCTATTGAAGAGGCATTTGGCTACCTTAAGAGAGTCATAGTTACTCCTGCCAGTTTCTCTCCGTTAAACCACAGTCACATCTACAATATTCCTCTGCCCCTTTCACCAGACGCGATACGCCATTATTTGTCGACATTATGACTTTCACAGTACTCCTGCTAGGGGCTCCTCCAGTTTACCAATGTATTTCGCCTGTTGACGAGGCATTTGGCTACCTTAAGAGAGTCATAGTTACTCCTGTCAGTTGCTCCCCGTTTTACCACGGTCACATTTTCAATCTTATTCTGGCCAGTTCACCTGAAGCGATACGCCATTATCAGTCAACCTAAAGAATATCACATTACTCCTGCCGGGAGCTTCTCGAGTTTGCCGATGTATTTCGCCTGTTGACGAGGCATTTGGATACCTTAAGAGAGTCATAGTTTCCCCTTGCTGTTGCTCCCCATTTTACAACAGGCACATCTACAAGCTTACTCTGGCCAATTCTCCTGAAGCGATACGCTAATATCTGTTGACATAAAGACTTTCACAGTACTCCTACCGGGAGCTTCTCGACTTTACCGATGTAATTCGCCTATTGAAGAGGCATTTGGCTACCTTAAGAGAGTCATAGTTACTCCTGCCAGTTTCTCTCCGTTAAACCACAGTCACATCTACAATATTCCTCTCCCCCTTTCACCAGACGCGATACGCCATTATTTGTCGACATTATGACTTTCACAGTACTCCTGCTAGGGGCTCCTCCAGTTTACCAATGTATTTCGCCTGTTGACGAGGCATTTGGCTACCTTAAGAGAGTCATAGTTACTCCTGTCAGTTGCTCCCCGTTTTACCACGGTCACATTTTCAATCTTATTCTGGCCAGTTCACCTGAAGCGATACGCCATTATCAGTCAACCTAAAGAATATCACAGTACTCCTGCCGGGAGCTTCTCGAGTTTGCCGATGTATTTCGCCTGTTGACGAGGCATTTGGATACCTTAAGAGAGTCATAGTTTCCCCTTGCTGTTGCTCCCCATTTTACAATAGGCACATCTACAAGCTTACTCTGGCCAATTCTCCTGAAGCGATACGCTAATATCTGTTGACATAAAGACTTTCACAGTACTCCTGCCGGGAGCTTCTCGACTTTACCGATGTATTTCGCCTATTGAAGAGGCATTTGGCTACCTTAAGAGAGTCATAGTTACTCCTGCCAGTTTCTCTCCGTTAAACCACAGTCACATCTACAATATTCCTCTGCCCCTTTCACCAGACGCGAGACGCCATTATTTGTCGACATTATGACTTTCACAGTACTCCTGCTAGGGGCTCCTCCGGTTTACCAATGTATTTCGCCTGTTGACGAGGCATTTGGCTACCTTAAGAGAGTCATAGTTACTCCTGTCAGTTGCTCCCCGTTTTACCACGGTCACATTTTCAATCTTATTCTGGCCAGTTCACCTGAAGCGATACGCCATTATCAGTCAACCTAAAGAATATCACAGTACTCCTGCCGGGAGCTTCTCGAGTTTGCCGATGTATTTCGCCTGTTGACGAGGCATTTGGATACCTTAAGAGAGTCATAGTTTCCCCTTGCTGTTGCTCCCCATTTTACAATAGGCACATCTACAAGCTTACTCTGGCCAATTCTCCTGAAGCGATACGCTAATATCTGTTGACATCAAGACTTTCACAGTGCTCCTGCCGGGAGCTTCTCGACTTTACCGATGTATTTCGCCTATTGAAGAGGCATTTGGCTACCTTAAGAGAGTCATAGTTACTCCTGCCAGTTTCTCTCCGTTAAACCACAGTCACATCTACAATATTCCTCTGCCCCTTTCACCAGACGCGATACGCCATTATTTGTCGACATTATGACTTTCACAGTACTCCTGCTAGGGGCTCCTCCAGTTTACCAATGTATTTCGCCTGTTGACGAGGCATTTGGCTACCTTAAGAGAGTCATAGTTACTCCTGTCAGTTGCTCCCCGTTTTACCACGGTCACATTTTCAATCTTATTCTGGCCAGTTCACCTGAAGCGATACGCCATTATCAGTCAACCTAAAGAATATCACATTACTCCTGCCGGGAGCTTCTCGAGTTTGCCGATGTATTTCGCCTGTTGACGAGGCATTTGGATACCTTAAGAGAGTCATAGTTTCCCCTTGCTGTTGCTCCCCATTTTACAACAGGCACATCTACAAGCTTACTCTGGCCAATTCTCCTGAAGCGATACGCTAATATCTGTTGACATAAAGACTTTCAGAGTACTCCTACCGGGAGCTTCTCGACTTTACCGATGTATTTCGCCTATTGAAGAGGCATTTGGCTACCTTAAGAGAGTCATAGTTACTCCTGCCAGTTTCTCTCCGTTAAACCACAGTCACATCTACAATATTCCTCTCCCCCTTTCACCAGACGCGATACGCCATTATTTGTCGACATTATGACTTTCACAGTACTCCTGCTAGGGGCTCCTCCAGTTTACCAATGTATTTCGCCTGTTGACGAGGCATTTGGCTACCTTAAGAGAGTCATAGTTACTCCTGTCAGTTGCTCCCCGTTTTACCACGGTCACATTTTCAATCTTATTCTGGCCAGTTCACCTGAAGCGATACGCCATTATCAGTCAACCTAAAGAATATCACATTACTCCTGCCGGGAGCTTCTCGAGTTTGCCGATGTATTTCGCCTGTTGACGAGGCATTTGGATGCCTTAAGAGAGTCATAGTTTCCCCATGCTGTTGCTCCCCATTTTACAACAGGCACATCTACAAGCTTACTCTGGCCAATTCTCCTCAAGCGATACGCTAATATCTGTTGACATAAAGACTTTCACAGTACTCCTGCCGGGAGCTTCTCGACATTACCGATGTATTTCGCCTATTGAAGAGGCATTTGGCTACCTTAAGAGAGTCATAGTTACTCCTGCCAGTTTCTCTCCGTTAAACCACAGTCACATCTACAATATTCCTCAGCCCCTTTCACCAGACGCGATACGCCATTATTTGTCGACATTATGACTTTCACAGTACTCCTGCTAGGGGCTCCTCCGGTTTACCAATGTATTTCGCCTGTTGACGAGGCATTTGGCTACCTTAAGAGAGTCATAGTTACTCCTGTCAGTTGCTCCCCGTTTTACCACGGTCACATTTTCAATCTTATTCTGGCCAGTTCACCTGAAGCGATACGCCATTATCAGTCAACCTAAAGAATATCACATTACTCCTGCCGGGAGCTTCTCGAGTTTGCCGATGTATTTCGCCTGTTGACGAGGCATTTGGATACCTTAAGAGAGTCATAGTTTCCCCTTGCTGTTGCTCCCCATTTTACAACAGGCATCTACAAGCTTACTCTGGCCAATTCTCCTGAAGCGATACGCTAATATCTGTTGACATAAAGACTTTCACAGTACTCCTGCCGGGAGCTTCTCGACTTTACCGATGTATTTCGCCTATTGAAGAGGCATTTGGCTACCTTAAGAGAGTCATAGTTACTCCTGTCAGTTTCTCTCCGTTAAACCACAGTCACATCTACAATATTCCTCTGCCCCTTTCACCAGACGCGATACGCCATTATTTGTCGACATTATGACTTTCACAGTACTCCTGCTAGGGGCTCCTCCAGTTTACCAATGTATTTCGCCTGTTGACGAGGCATTTGGCTACCTTAAGATAGTCATTGTTACTCCTGTCAGTTGCTCCCCGTTTTACCACGGTCACATTTTCAATCTTATTCTGGCCAGTTCACCTGAAGCGATACGCCATTATCAGTCAACCTAAAGAATATCACAGTACTCCTGCCGGGAGCTTCTCGAGTTTGCCGATGTATTTCGCCTGTTGACGAGGCATTTGGATACCTTAAGAGAGTCATAGTTTCCCCTTGCTGTTGCTCCCCATTTTTCAATAGGCACATCTACAAGCTTACTCTGGCCAATTCTCCTGAAGCGATACGCTAATATCTGTTGACATAAAGACTTTCACAGTACTCCTGCCGGGAGCTTCTCGACTTTACCGATGTATTTCGCCTATTGAAGAGGCATTTGGCTACCTTAAGAGAGTCATAGTTACTCCTGCCAGTTTCTCTCCGTTAAACCACAGTCACATCTACAATATTCCTCTGCCCCTTTCACCAGACGCGATACGCCATTATTTGTCGACATTATGACTTTCACAGTACTCCTGCTAGGGGCTCCTCCAGTTTACCAATGTATTTCGCCTGTTGACGAGGCATTTGGCTACCTTAAGAGAGTCATAGTTACTCCTGTCAGTTGCTCCCCGTTTTACCACGGTCACATTTTCAATCTTATTCTGGCCAGTTCACCTGAAGCGATACGCCATTATCAGTCAACCTAAAGAATATCACATTACTCCTGCCGGGAGCTTCTCGAGTTTGCCGATGTATTTCGCCTGTTGACGAGGCATTTGGATACCTTAAGAGAGTCATAGTTTCCCCTTGCTGTTGCTCCCCATTTTACAACAGGCACATCTACAAGCTTACTCTGGCCAATTCTCCTGAAGCGATACGCTAATATCTGTTGACATAAAGACTTTCACAGTACTCCTGCCGGGAGCTTCTCGACTTTACCGATGTATTTCGCCTATTGAAGAGGCATTTGGCTACCTTAAGAGAGTCATAGTTACTCCTGCCAGTTTCTCTCCGTTAAACCACAGTCACATCTACAATATTCCTCTGCCCCTTTCACCAGACGCGATACGCCATTATTTGTCGACATTATGACTTTCACAGTACTCCTGCTAGGGGCTCCTCCAGTTTACCAATGTATTTCGCCTGTTGACGAGGCATTTGGCTACCTTAAGAGAGTCATAGTTACTCCTGTCAGTTGCTCCCCGTTTTACCACGGTCACATTTTCAATCTTATTCTGGCCAGTTCACCTGAAGCGATACGCCATTATCAGTCAACCTAAAGAATATCACATTACTCCTGCCGGGAGCTTCTCGAGTTTGCCGATGTATTTCGCCTGTTGACGAGGCATTTGGATACCTTAAGAGAGTCATAGTTTCCCCTTGCTGTTGCTCCCCATTTTACAACAGGCACTTCTACAAGCTTACTCTGGCCAATTCTCCTGAAGCGATACGCTAATATCTGTTGACATAAAGACTTTCACAGTACTCCTGCCGGGAGCTTCTCGACTTTACCGATGTATTTCGCCTATTGAAGAGGCATTTGGCTACCTTAAGAGAGTCATAGTTACTCCTGCCAGTTTCTCTCCGTTAAACCACAGTCACATCTACAATATTCCTCTGCCCCTTTCACCAGACGCGATACGCCATTATTTGTCGACATTATGACTTTCACAGTACTCCTGCTAGGGGCTCCTCCGGTTTACCAATGTATTTCGCCTGTTGACGAGGCATTTGGCTACCTTAAGAGAGTCATAGTTACTCCTGTCAGTTGCTCCCCGTTTTACCACGGTCACATTTTCAATCTTATTCTGGCCAGTTCACCTGAAGCGATACGCCATTATCAGTCAACCTAAAGAATATCACATTACTCCTGCCGGGAGCTTCTCGAGTTTGCCGATGTATTTCGCCTGTTGACGAGGCATTTGGATACCTTAAGAGAGTCATAGTTTCCCCTTGCTGTTGCTCCCCATTTTACAACAGGCACATCTACAAGCTTACTCTGGCCAATTCTCCTGAAGCGATACGCTAATATCTGTTGACATAAAGACTTTCAGAGTACTCCTACCGGGAGCTTCTCGACTTTACCGATGTATTTCGCCTATTGAAGAGGCATTTGGCTACCTTAAGAGAGTCATAGTTACTCCTGCCAGTTTCTCTCCGTTAAACCACAGTCACATCTACAATATTCCTCTCCCCCTTTCACCAGACGCGATACGCCATTATTTGTCGACATTATGACTTTCACAGTACTCCTGCTAGGGGCTCCTCCAGTTTACCAATGTATTTCGCCTGTTGACGAGGCATTTGGCTACCTTAAGAGAGTCATATTTACTCCTGTCAGTTGCTCCCCGTTTTACCACGGTCACATTTTCAATCTTATTCTGGCCAGTTCACCTGAAGCGATACGCCATTATCAGTCAACCTAAAGAATATCACATTACTCCTGCCGGGAGCTTCTCGAGTTTGCCGATGTATTTCGCCTGTTGACGAGGCATTTGGATGCCTTAAGAGAGTGATAGTTTCCCCATGCTGTTGCTCCCCATTTTACAACAGGCACATCTACAAGCTTACTCTGGCCAGCTCTCCTCAAGCGATACGCTAATATCTGTTGACATAAAGACTTTCACAGTACTCCTGCCGGGAGCTTCTCGACATTACCGATGTAT
Organism: Schistocerca americana; assembly: GCF_021461395.2. NCBI lineage: Eukaryota > Metazoa > Arthropoda > Insecta > Orthoptera > Acrididae > Schistocerca > Schistocerca americana. The sequence continues at coordinate 62,961,987 of NC_060130.1, forward strand.
TTCGCCTATTGAAGAGGCATTTGGCTACCTTAAGAGAGTCATAGTTACTCCTGCCAGTTTCTCTCCGTTAAACCACAGTCACATCTACAATATTCCTCAGCCCCTTTCACCAGACGCGATACGCCATTATTTGTCGACATTATGACTTTCACAGTACTCCTGCTAGGGGCTCCTCCGGTTTACCAATGTATTTCGCCTGTTGACGAGGCATTTGGCTACCTTAAGAGAGTCATAGTTACTCCTGTCAGTTGCTCCCCGTTTTACCACGGTCACATTTTCAATCTTATTCTGGCCAGTTCACCTGAAGCGATACGCCATTATCAGTCAACCTAAAGAATATCACATTACTCCTGCCGGGAGCTTCTCGAGTTTGCCGATGTATTTCGCCTGTTGACGAGGCATTTGGATACCTTAAGAGAGTCATAGTTTCCCCTTGCTGTTGCTCCCCATTTTACAACAGGCATCTACAAGCTTACTCTGGCCAATTCTCCTGAAGCGATACGCTAATATCTGTTGACATAAAGACTTTCACAGTACTCCTGCCGGGAGCTTCTCGACTTTACCGATGTATTTCGCCTATTGAAGAGGCATTTGGCTACCTTAAGAGAGTCATAGTTACTCCTGTCAGTTTCTCTCCGTTAAACCACAGTCACATCTACAATATTCCTCTGCCCCTTTCACCAGACGCGATACGCCATTATTTGTCGACATTATGACTTTCACAGTACTCCTGCTAGGGGCTCCTCCAGTTTACCAATGTATTTCGCCTGTTGACGAGGCATTTGGCTACCTTAAGATAGTCATTGTTACTCCTGTCAGTTGCTCCCCGTTTTACCACGGTCACATTTTCAATCTTATTCTGGCCAGTTCACCTGAAGCGATACGCCATTATCAGTCAACCTAAAGAATATCACAGTACTCCTGCCGGGAGCTTCTCGAGTTTGCCGATGTATTTCGCCTGTTGACGAGGCATTTGGATACCTTAAGAGAGTCATAGTTTCCCCTTGCTGTTGCTCCCCATTTTTCAATAGGCACATCTACAAGCTTACTCTGGCCAATTCTCCTGAAGCATTACGCTAATATCTGTTGACATAAAGACTTTCACAGTACTCCTGCCGGGAGCTTCTCGACTTTACCGATGTATTTCGCCTATTGAAGAGGCATTTGGCTACCTTAAGAGAGTCATAGTTACTCCTGCCAGTTTCTCTCCGTTAAACCACAGTCACATCTACAATATTCCTCTGCCCCTTTCACCAGACGCGATACGCCATTATTTGTCGACATTATGACTTTCACAGTACTCCTGCTAGGGGCTCCTCCAGTTTACCAATGTATTTCGCCTGTTGACGAGGCATTTGGCTACCTTAAGAGAGTCATAGTTACTCCTGTCAGTTGCTCCCCGTTTTACCACGGTCACATTTTCAATCTTATTCTGGCCAGTTCACCTGAAGCGATACGCCATTATCAGTCAACCTAAAGAATATCACAGTACTCCTGCCGGGAGCTTCTCGAGTTTGCCGATGTATTTCGCCTGTTGACGAGGCATTTGGATACCTTAAGAGAGTCATAGTTTCCCCTTGCTGTTGCTCCCCATTTTACAACAGGCACATCTACAAGCTTACTCTGGCCAATTCTCCTGAAGCGATACGCTAATATCTGTTGACATAAAGACTTTCACAGTACTCCTGTCGGGAGCTTCTCGACTTTACCGATGTATTTCGCCTATTGAAGAGGCATTTGGCTACCTTAAGAGAGTCATAGTTACTCCTGCCAGTTTCTCTCCGTTAAACCACAGTCACATCTACAATATTCCTCTGCCCCTTTCACCAGACGCGATACGCCATTATTTGTCGACATTATGACTTTCACAGTACTCCTGCTAGGGGCTCCTCCAGTTTACCAATGTATTTCGCCTGTTGACGAGGCATTTGGCTACCTTAAGAGAGTCATAGTTACTCCTGTCAGTTGCTCCCCGTTTTACCACGGTCACATTTTCAATCTTATTCTGGCCAGTTCACCTGAAGCGATACGCCATTATCAGTCAACCTAAAGAATATCACATTACTCCTGCCGGGAGCTTCTCGAGTTTGCCGATGTATTTCGCCTGTTGACGAGGCATTTGGATACCTTAAGAGAGTCATAGTTTCCCCTTGCTGTTGCTCCCCATTTTACAACAGGCACTTCTACAAGCTTACTCTGGCCAATTCTCCTGAAGCGATACGCTAATATCTGTTGACATAAAGACTTTCACAGTACTCCTGCCGGGAGCTTCTCGACTTTACCGATGTATTTCGCCTATTGAAGAGGCATTTGGCTACCTTAAGAGAGTCATAGTTACTCCTGCCAGTTTCTCTCCGTTAAACCACAGTCACATCTACAATATTCCTCTGCCCCTTTCACCAGACGCGATACGCCATTATTTGTCGACATTATGACTTTCACAGTACTCCTGCTAGGGGCTCCTCCAGTTTACCAATGTATTTCGCCTGTTGACGAGGCATTTGGCTACCTTAAGAGAGTCATAGTTACTCCTGTCAGTTGCTCCCCGTTTTACCACGGTCACATTTTCAATCTTATTCTGGCCAGTTCACCTGAAGCGATACGCCATTATCAGTCAACCTAAAGAATATCACAGTACTCCTGCCGGGAGCTTCTCGAGTTTGCCGATGTATTTCGCCTGTTGACGAGGCATTTGGATACCTTAAGAGAGTCATAGTTTCCCCTTGCTGTTGCTCCCCATTTTACAACAGGCACATCTACAAGCTTACTCTGGCCAATTCTCCTGAAGCGATACGCTAATATCTGTTGACATAAAGACTTTCACAGTACTCCTGCCGGGAGCTTCTCGACTTTACCGATGTATTTCGCCTATTGAAGAGGCATTTGGCTACCTTAAGAGAGTCATAGTTACTCCTGCCAGTTTCTCTCCGTTAAACCACAGTCACATCTACAATATTCCTCTGCCCCTTTCACCAGACGCTATACGCCATTATTTGTCGACATTATGACTTTCACAGTACTCCTGCTAGGGGCTCCTCCAGTTTACCAATGTATTTCGCCTGTTGACGAGGCATTTGGCTACCTTAAGAGAGTCATAGTTACTCCTGTCAGTTGCTCCCCGTTTTACCACGGTCACATTTTCAATCTTATTCTGGCCAGTTCACCTGAAGCGATACGCCATTATCAGTCAACCTAAAGAATATCACATTACTCCTGCCGGGAGCTTCTCGAGTTTGCCGATGTATTTCGCCTGTTGACGAGGAATTTGGATACCTTAAGAGAGTCATAGTTTCCCCTTGCTGTTGCTCCCCATTTTACAACAGGCACTTCTACAAGCTTACTCTGGCCAATTCTCCTGAAGCGATACGCTAATATCTGTTGACATAAAGACTTTCACAGTACTCCTGCCGGGAGCTTCTCGACTTTACCGATGTATTTCGCCTATTGAAGAGGCATTTGGCTACCTTAAGAGAGTCATAGTTACTCCTGCCAGTTTCTCTCCGTTAAACCACAGTCACATCTACAATATTCCTCTGCCCCTTTCACCAGACGCGATACGCCATTATTTGTCGACATTATGACTTTCACAGTACTCCTGCTAGGGGCTCCTCCGGTTTACCAATGTATTTCGCCTGTTGACGAGGCATTTGGCTACCTTAAGAGAGTCATAGTTACTCCCGTCAGTTGCTCCCCGTTTTACCACGGTCACATTTTCAATCTTATTCTGGCCAGTTCACCTGAAGCGATACGCCATTATCAGTCAACCTAAAGAATATCACATTACTCCTGCCGGGAGCTTCTCGAGTTTGCCGATGTATTTCGCCTGTTGACGAGGCATTTGGATACCTTAAGAGAGTCATTGTTTCCCCTTGCTGTTGCTCCCCATTTTACAACAGGCATCTACAAGCTTACTCTGGCCAATTCTCCTGAAGCGATACGCTAATATCTGTTGACATAAAGACTTTCAGAGTACTCCTACCGGGAGCTTCTCGACTTTACCGATGTATTTCGCCTATTGAAGAGGCATTTGGCTACCTTAAGAGAGTCATAGTTACTCCTGCCAGTTTCTCTCCGTTAAACCACAGTCACATCTACAATATTCCTCTCCCCCTTTCACCAGACGCGATACGCCATTATTTGTCGACATTATGACTTTCACAGTACTCCTGCTAGGGGCTCCTCCAGTTTACCAATGTATTTCGCCTGTTGACGAGGCATTTGGCTACCTTAAGAGAGTCATAGTTACTCCTGTCAGTTGCTCCCCGTTTTACCACGGTCACATTTTCAATCTTATTCTGGCCAGTTCACCTGAAGCGATACGCCATTATCAGTCAACCTAAAGAATATCACATTACTCCTGCCGGGAGCTTCTCGAGTTTGCCGATGTATTTCGCCTGTTGACGAGGCATTTGGATGCCTTAAGAGAGTCATAGTTTCCCCATGCTGTTGCTCCCCACTTTACAACAGGCACATCTACAAGCTTACTCTGGCCAATTCTCCTCAAGCGATACGCTAATATCTGTTGACATAAAGACTTTCACAGTACTCCTGCCGGGAGCTTCTCGACATTACCGATGTATTTCGCCTATTGAAGAGGCATTTGGCTACCTTAAGAGAGTCATAGTTACTCCTGCCAGTTTCTCTCCGTTAAACCACAGTCACATCTACAATATTCCTCTGCCCCTTTCACCAGACGCGATACGCCATTATTTGTCGACATTATGACTTTCACAGTACTCCTGCTAGGGGCTCCTCCAGTTTACCAATGTATTTCGCCTGTTGACGAGGCATTTGGCTACCTTAAGAGAGTCATAGTTACTCCTGTCAGTTGCTCCCCGTTTTACCACGGTCACATTTTCAATCTTATTCTGGCCAGTTCACCTGAAGCGATACGCCATTATCAGTCAACCTAAAGAATATCACATTACTCCTGCCGGGAGCTTCTCGAGTTTGCCGATGTATTTCGCCTGTTGACGAGGCATTTGGATACCTTAAGAGTGTCATAGTTTCCCCTTGCTGTTGCTCCCCATTTTACAACAGGCATCTACAAGCTTACTCTGGCCAATTCTCCTGAAGCGATACGCTAATATCTGTTGACATAAAGACTTTCACAGTACTCCTGCCGGGAGCTTCTCGACTTTAGCGATGTATTTCGCCTATTGAAGAGGCATTTGGCTACCTTAAGAGAGTCATAGTTACTCCTGTCAGTTTCTCTCCGTTAAACCACAGTCACATCTACAATATTCCTCTGCCCCTTTCACCAGACGCGATACGCCATTATTTGTCGACATTATGACTTTCACAGTACTCCTGCTAGGGGCTCCTCCAGTTTACCAATGTATTTCGCCTGTTGACGAGGCATTTGGCTACCTTAAGATAGTCATTGTTACTCCTGTCAGTTGCTCCCCGTTTTACCACGGTCACATTTTCAATCTTATTCTGGCCAGTTCACCTGAAGCGATACGCCATTATCAGTCAACCTAAAGAATATCACAGTACTCCTGCCGGGAGCTTCTCGAGTTTGCCGATGTATTTCGCCTGTTGACGAGGCATTTGGATACCTTAAGAGAGTCATAGTTTCCCCTTGCTGTTGCTCCCCATTTTTCAATAGGCACATCTACAAGCTTACTCTGGCCAATTCTCCTGAAGCGATACGCTAATATCTGTTGACATAAAGACTTTCACAGTACTCCTGCCGGGAGCTTCTCGACTTTACCGATGTATTTCGCCTATTGAAGAGGCATTTGGCTACCTTAAGAGAGTCATAGTTACTCCTGCCAGTTTCTCTCCGTTAAACCACAGTCACATCTACAATATTCCTCTGCCCCTTTCACCAGACGCGATACGCCATTATTTGTCGACATTATGACTTTCACAGTACTCCTGCTAGGGGCTCCTCCAGTTTACCAATGTATTTCGCCTGTTGACGAGGCATTTGGCTACCTTAAGAGAGTCATAGTTACTCCTGTCAGTTGCTCCCCGTTTTACCACGGTCACATTTTCAATCTTATTCTGGCCAGTTCACCTGAAGCGATACGCCACTATCAGTCAACCTAAAGAATATCACATTACTCCTGCCGGGAGCTTCTCGAGTTTGCCGATGTATTTCGCCTGTTGACGAGGCATTTGGATACCTTAAGAGAGTCATAGTTTCCCCTTGCTGTTGCTCCCCATTTTACAACAGGCACATCTACAAGCTTACTCTGGCCAATTCTCCTGAAGCGATACGCTAATATCTGTTGACATAATGACTTTCACAGTACTCCTGCCGGGAGCTTCTCGACTTTACCGATGTATTTCGCCTATTGAAGAGGCATTTGGCTACCTTAAGAGAGTCATAGTTACTCCTGCCAGTTTCTCTCCGTTAAACCACAGTCACATCTACAATATTCCTCTGCCCCTTTCACCAGACGCGATACGCCATTATTTGTCGACATTATGACTTTCACAGTACTCCTGCTAGGGGCTCCTCCAGTTTACCAATGTATTTCGCCTGTTGACGAGGCATTTGGCTACCTTAAGAGAGTCATAGTTACTCCTGTCAGTTGCTCCCCGTTTTACCACGGTCACATTTTCAATCTTATTCTGGCCAGTTCACCTGAAGCGATACGCCATTATCAGTAAACCTAAAGAATATCACATTACTCCTGCCGGGAGCTTCTCGAGTTTGCCGATGTATTTCGCCTGTTGACGAGGCATTTGGATACCTTAAGAGAGTCATAGTTTCCCCTTGCTGTTGCTCCCCATTTTACAACAGGCACTTCTACAAGCTTACTCTGGCCAATTCTCCTGAAGCGATACGCTAATATCTGTTGACATAAAGACTTTCACAGTACTCCTGCCGGGAGCTTCTCGACTTTACCGATGTATTTCGCCTATTGAAGAGGCATTTGGCTACCTTAAGAGAGTCATAGTTACTCCTGCCAGTTTCTCTCCGTTAAACCACAGTCACATCTACAATATTCCTCTGCCCCTTTCACCAGACGCGATACGCCATTATTTGTCGACATTATGACTTTCACAGTACTCCTGCTAGGGGCTCCTCCGGTTTACCAATGTATTTCGCCTGTTGACGAGGCATTTGGCTACCTTAAGAGAGTCGTAGTTACTCCTGTCAGTTGCTCCCCGTTTTACCACGGTCACATTTTCAATCTTATTCTGGCCAGTTCACCTGAAGCGATACGCCATTATCAGTCAACCTAAAGAATATCACATTACTCCTGCCGGGAGCTTCTCGAGTTTGCCGATGTATTTCGCCTGTTGACGAGGCATTTGGATACCTTAAGAGAGTCATTGTTTCCCCTTGCTGTTGCTCCCCATTTTACAACAGGCATCTACAAGCTTACTCTGGCCAATTCTCCTGAAGCGATACGCTAATATCTGTTGACATAAAGACTTTCACAGTACTCCTGCCGGGAGCTTCTCGACTTTACCGATGTATTTCGCCTATTGAAGAGGCATTTGGCTACCTTAAGAGAGTCATAGTTACTCCTGTCAGTTTCTCTCCGTTAAACCACAGTCACATCTACAATATTCCTCTGCCCCTTTCACCAGACGCGATACGCCATTATTTGTCGACATTATGACTTTCACAGTACTCCTGCTAGGGGCTCCTCCAGTTTACCAATGTATTTCGCCTGTTGACGAGGCATTTGGCTACCTTAAGATAGTCATTGTTACTCCTGTCAGTTGCTCCCCGTTTTACCACGGTCACATTTTCAATCTTATTCTGGCCAGTTCACCTGAAGCGATACGCCATTATCAGTCAACCTAAAGAATATCACAGTACTCCTGCCGGGAGCTTCTCGAGTTTGCCGATGTATTTCGCCTGTTGACGAGGCATTTGGATACCTTAAGAGAGTCATAGTTTCCCCTTGCTGTTGCTCCCCATTTTACAATAGGCACATCTACAAGCTTACTCTGGCCAATTCTCCTGAAGCGATACGCTAATATCTGTTGACATAAAGACTTTGACAGTACTCCTGCCGGGAGCTTCTCGACTTTACCGATGTATTTCGCCTATTGAAGAGGCATTTGGCTACCTTAAGAGAGTCATAGTTACTCCTGCCAGTTTCTCTCCGTTAAACCACAGTCACATCTACAATATTCCTCTGCCCCTTTCACCAGACGCGATACGCCATTATTTGTCGACATTATGACTTTCACAGTACTCCTGCTAGGGGCTCCTCCAGTTTACCAATGTATTTCGCCTGTTGACGAGGCATTTGGCTACCTTAAGAGAGTCATAGTTACTCCTGTCAGTTGCTCCCCGTTTTACCACGGTCACATTTTCAATCTTATTCTGGCCAGTTCACCTGAAGCGATACGCCATTATCAGTCAACCTAAAGAATATCACATTACTCCTGCCGGGAGCTTCTCGAGTTTGCCGATGTATTTCGCCTGTTGACGAGGCATTTGGATACCTTAAGAGAGTCATAGTTTCCCCTTGCTGTTGCTCCCCATTTTACAACAGGCACATCTACAAGCTTACTCTGGCCAATTCTCCTGAAGCGATACGCTAATATCTGTTGACATAAAGACTTTCACAGTACTCCTGCCGGGAGCTTCTCGACTTTACCGATGTATTTCGCCTATTGAAGAGGCATTTGGCTGCCTTAAGAGAGTCATAGTTACTCCTGCCAGTTTCTCTCCGTTAAACCTCAGTCACATCTACAATATTCCTCTGCCCCTTTCACCAGACGCGATACGCCATTATTTGTCGACATTATGACTTTCACAGTACTGCTGCTAGGGGCTCCTCCAGTTTACCAATGTATTTCGCCTGTTGACGAGGCATTTGGCTACCTTAAGAGAGTCATAGGTACTCCTGTCAGTTGCTCCCCGTTTTACCACGGTCACATTTTCAATCTTATTCTGGCCAGTTCACCTGAAGCGATACGCCATTATCAGTCAACCTAAAGAATATCACATTACTCCTGCCGGGAGCTTCTCGAGTTTGCCGATGTATTTCGCCTGTTGACGAGGCATTTGGATACCTTAAGAGAGTCATAGTTTCCCCTTGCTGTTGCTCCCCATTTTACAACAGGCACATCTACAAGCTTACTCTGGCCAATTCTCCTGAAGCGATACGCTAATATCTGTTGACATAAAGACTTTCACAGTACTCCTGCCGGGAGCTTCTCGACTTTACCGATGTATTTCGCCTATTGAAGAGGCATTTGGCTACCTTAAGAGAGTCATAGTTACTCCTGCCAGTTTCTCTCCGTTAAACCACAGTCACATCTACAATATTCCTCTGCCCCTTTCACCAGACGCGATACGCCATTATTTGTCGACATTATGACTTTCACAGTACTCCTGCTAGGGGCTCCTCCAGTTTACCAATGTATTTCGCCTGTTGACGAGGCATTTGGCTACCTTAAGAGAGTCATAGTTACTCCTGTCAGTTGCTCCACGTTTTACCACGGTCACATTTTCAATCTTATTCTGGCCAGTTCACCTGAAGCGATACGCCATTATCAGTCAACCTAAAGAATATCACATTACTCCTGCCGGGAGCTTCTCGAGTTTGCCGATGTATTTCGCCTGTTGACGAGGCATTTGGATACCTTAAGAGAGTCATAGTTTCCCCTTGCTGTTGCTCCCCATTTTACAACAGGCACTTCTACAAGCTTACTCTGGCCAATTCTCCTGAAGCGATACGCTAATATCTGTTGACATAAAGACTTTCACAGTACTCCTGCCGGGAGCTTCTCGACTTTACCGATGTATTTCGCCTATTGAAGAGGCATTTGGCTACCTTAAGAGAGTCATAGTTACTCCTGCCAGTTTCTCTCCGTTAAACCACAGTCACATCTACAATATTCCTCTGCCCCTTTCACCAGACGCGAGACGCCATTATTTGTCGACATTATGACTTTCACAGTACTCCTGCTAGGGGCTCCTCCGGTTTACCAATGTATTTCGCCTGTTGACGAGGCATTTGGCTACCTTAAGAGAGTCATAGTTACTCCTGTCAGTTGCTCCCCGTTTTACCACGGTCACATTTTCAATCTTATTCTGGCCAGTTCACCTGAAGCGATACGCCATTATCAGTCAACCTAAAGAATATCACATTACTCCTGCCGGGAGCTTCTCGAGTTTGCCGATGTATTTCGCCTGTTGACGAGGCATTTGGATACCTTAAGAGAGTCATAGTTTCCCCTTGCTGTTGCTCCCCATTTTACAACAGGCATCTACAAGCTTACTCTGGCCAATTCTCCTGAAGCGATACGCTATTATCTGTTGACATAAAGACTTTCACAGTACTCCTGCCGGGAGCTTCTCGACTTTACCGATGTATTTCGCCTATTGAAGAGGCATTTGGCTACCTTAAGAGAGTCATAGTTACTCCTGTCAGTTTCTCTCCGTTAAACCACAGTCACATCTACAATATTCCTCTGCCCCTTTCACCAGACGCGATACGCCATTATTTGTCGACATTATGACTTTCACAGTACTCCTGCTAGGGGCTCCTCCAGTTTACCAATGTATTTCGCCTGTTGACGAGGCATTTGGCTACCTTAAGATAGTCATTGTTACTCCTGTCAGTTGCTCCCCGTTTTACCACGGTCACATTTTCAATCTTATTCTGGCCAGTTCACCTGAAGCGATACGCCATTATCAGTCAACCTAAAGAATATCACAGTACTCCTGCCGGGAGCTTCTCTAGTTTGCCGATGTAGTTCGCCTGTTGACGAGGCATTTGGATACCTTAAGAGAGTCATAGTTTCCCCTTGCTGTTGCTCCCCATTTTACAATAGGCACATCTACAAGCTTACTCTGGCCAATTCTCCTGAAGCGATACGCTAATATCTGTTGACATAAAGACTTTCACAGTACTCCTGCCGGGAGCTTCTCGACTTTACCGATGTATTTCGCCTATTGAAGAGGCATTTGGCTACCTTAAGAGAGTCATAGTTACTCCTGCCAGTTTCTCTCCGTTAAACCACAGTCACATCTACAATATTCCTCTCCCCCTTTCACCAGACGCGATACGCCATTATTTGTCGACATTATGACTTTCACAGTACTCCTGCTAGGGGCTCCTCCAGTTTACCAATGTATTTCGCCTGTTGACGAGGCATTTGGCTACCTTAAGAGAGTCATAGTTACTCCTGTCAGTTGCTCCCCGTTTTACCACGGTCACATTTTCAATCTTATTCTGGCCAGTTCACCTGAAGCGATACGCCATTATCAGTCAACCTAAAGAATATCACATTACTCCTGCCGGGAGCTTCTCGAGTTTGCCGATGTATTTCGCCTGTTGACGAGGCATTTGGATACCTTAAGAGAGTCATAGTTTCCCCTTGCTGTTGCTCCCCATTTCACAACAGGCACATCTACAAGCTTACTCTGGCCAATTCTCCTGAAGCGATACGCTAATATCTGTTGACATAAAGACTTTCACAGTACTCCTGCCGGGAGCTTCTCGACTTTACCGATGTATTTCGCCTATTGAAGAGGCATTTGGCTGCCTTAAGAGAGTCATAGTTACTCCTGCCAGTTTCTCTCCGTTAAACCTCAGTCACATCTACAATATTCCTCTGCCCCTTTCACCAGACGCGATACGCCATTATTTGTCGACATTATGACTTTCACAGTACTCCTGCTAGGGGCTCCTCCAGTTTACCAATGTATTTCGCCTGTTGACGAGGCATTTGGCTACCTTAAGATAGTCATTGTTACTCCTGTCAGTTGCTCCCCGTTTTACCACGGTCACATTTTCAATCTTATTCTGGCCAGTTCACCTGAAGCGATACGCCATTATCAGTCAACCTAAAGAATATCACAGTACTCCTGCCGGGAGCTTCTCGAGTTTGCCGATGTATTTCGCCTGTTGACGAGGCATTTGGATACCTTAAGAGAGTCATAGTTTCCCCTTGCTGTTGCTCCCCATTTTACAATAGGCACATCTACAAGCTTACTCTGGCCAATTCTCCTGAAGCGATACGCTAATATCTGTTGACATAAAGACTTTGACAGTACTCCTGCCGGGAGCTTCTCGACTTTACCGATGTATTTCGCCTATTGAAGAGGCATTTGGCTACCTTAAGAGAGTCATAGTTACTCCTGCCAGTTTCTCTCCGTTAAACCACAGTCACATCTACAATATTCCTCTGCCCCTTTCACCAGACGCGATACGCCATTATTTGTCGACATTATGACTTTCACAGTACTCCTGCTAGGGGCTCCTCCAGTTTACCAATGTATTTCGCCTGTTGACGAGGCATTTGGCTACCTTAAGAGAGTCATAGTTACTCCTGTCAGTTGCTCCCCGTTTTACCACGGTCACATTTTCAATCTTATTCTGGCCAGTTCACCTGAAGCGATACGCCATTATCAGTCAACCTAAAGAATATCACATTACTCCTGCCGGGAGCTTCTCGAGTTTGCCGATGTATTTCGCCTGTTGACGAGGCATTTGGATACCTTAAGAGAGTCATAGTTTCCCCTTGCTGTTGCTCCCCATTTTACAACAGGCACATCTACAAGCTTACTCTGGCCAATTCTCCTGAAGCGATACGCTAATATCTGTTGACATAAAGACTTTCACAGTACTCCTGCCGGGAGCTTCTCGACTTTACCGATGTATTTCGCCTATTGAAGAGGCATTTGGCTGCCTTAAGAGAGTCATAGTTACTCCTGCCAGTTTCTCTCCGTTAAACCTCAGTCACATCTACAATATTCCTCTGCCCCTTTCACCAGACGCGATACGCCATTATTTGTCGACATTATGACTTTCACAGTACTGCTGCTAGGGGCTCCTCCAGTTTACCAATGTATTTCGCCTGTTGACGAGGCATTTGGCTACCTTAAGAGAGTCATAGGTACTCCTGTCAGTTGCTCCCCGTTTTACCACGGTCACATTTTCAATCTTATTCTGGCCAGTTCACCTGAAGCGATACGCCATTATCAGTCAACCTAAAGAATATCACATTACTCCTGCCGGGAGCTTCTCGAGTTTGCCGATGTATTTCGCCTGTTGACGAGGCATTTGGATACCTTAAGAGAGTCATAGTTTCCCCTTGCTGTTGCTCCCCATTTTACAACAGGCACATCTACAAGCTTACTCTGGCCAATTCTCCTGAAGCGATACGCTAATATCTGTTGACATAAAGACTTTCACAGTACTCCTGCCGGGAGCTTCTCGACTTTACCGATGTATTTCGCCTATTGAAGAGGCATTTGGCTACCTTAAGAGAGTCATAGTTACTCCTGCCAGTTTCTCTCCGTTAAACCACAGTCACATCTACAATATTCCTCTGCCCCTTTCACCAGACGCGATACGCCATTATTTGTCGACATTATGACTTTCACAGTACTCCTGCTAGGGGCTCCTCCAGTTTACCAATGTATTTCGCCTGTTGACGAGGCATTTGGCTACCTTAAGAGAGTCATAGTTACTCCTGTCAGTTGCTCCACGTTTTACCACGGTCACATTTTCAATCTTATTCTGGCCAGTTCACCTGAAGCGATACGCCATTATCAGTCAACCTAAAGAATATCACATTACTCCTGCCGGGAGCTTCTCGAGTTTGCCGATGTATTTCGCCTGTTGACGAGGCATTTGGATACCTTAAGAGAGTCATAGTTTCCCCTTGCTGTTGCTCCCCATTTTACAACAGGCACTTCTACAAGCTTACTCTGGCCAATTCTCCTGAAGCGATACGCTAATATCTGTTGACATAAAGACTTTCACAGTACTCCTGCCGGGAGCTTCTCGACTTTACCGATGTATTTCGCCTATTGAAGAGGCATTTGGCTACCTTAAGAGAGTCATAGTTACTCCTGCCAGTTTCTCTCCGTTAAACCACAGTCACATCTACAATATTCCTCTGCCCCTTTCACCAGACGCGAGACGCCATTATTTGTCGACATTATGACTTTCACAGTACTCCAGCTAGGGGCTCCTCCGGTTTACCAATGTATTTCGCCTGTTGACGAGGCATTTGGCTACCTTAAGAGAGTCATAGTTACTCCTGTCAGTTGCTCCCCGTTTTACCACGGTCACATTTTCAATCTTATTCTGGCCAGTTCACCTGAAGCGATACGCCATTATCAGTCAACCTAAAGAATATCACATTACTCCTGCCGGGAGCTTCTCGAGTTTGCCGATGTATTTCGCCTGTTGACGAGGCATTTGGATACCTTAAGAGAGTCATAGTTTCCCCTTGCTGTTGCTCCCCATTTTACAACAGGCATCTACAAGCTTACTCTGGCCAATTCTCCTGAAGCGATACGCTATTATCTGTTGACATAAAGACTTTCACAGTACTCCTGCCGGGAGCTTCTCGACTTTACCGATGTATTTCGCCTATTGAAGAGGCATTTGGCTACCTTAAGAGAGTCATAGTTACTCCTGTCAGTTTCTCTCCGTTAAACCACAGTCACATCTACAATATTCCTCTGCCCCTTTCACCAGACGCGATACGCCATTATTTGTCGACATTATGACTTTCACAGTACTCCTGCTAGGGGCTCCTCCAGTTTACCAATGTATTTCGCCTGTTGACGAGGCATTTGGCTACCTTAAGATAGTCATTGTTACTCCTGTCAGTTGCTCCCCGTTTTACCACGGTCACATTTTCAATCTTATTCTGGCCAGTTCACCTGAAGCGATACGCCATTATCAGTCAACCTAAAGAATATCACAGTACTCCTGCCGGGAGCTTCTCTAGTTTGCCGATGTAGTTCGCCTGTTGACGAGGCATTTGGATACCTTAAGAGAGTCATAGTTTCCCCTTGCTGTTGCTCCCCATTTTACAATAGGCACATCTACAAGCTTACTCTGGCCAATTCTCCTGAAGCGATACGCTAATATCTGTTGACATAAAGACTTTCACAGTACTCCTGCCGGGAGCTTCTCGACTTTACCGATGTATTTCGCCTATTGAAGAGGCATTTGGCTACCTTAAGAGAGTCATAGTTACTCCTGCCAGTTTCTCTCCGTTAAACCACAGTCACATCTACAATATTCCTCTCCCCCTTTCACCAGACGCGATACGCCATTATTTGTCGACATTATGACTTTCACAGTACTCCTGCTAGGGGCTCCTCCAGTTTACCAATGTATTTCGCCTGTTGACGAGGCATTTGGCTACCTTAAGAGAGTCATAGTTACTCCTGTCAGTTGCTCCCCGTTTTACCACGGTCACATTTTCAATCTTATTCTGGCCAGTTCACCTGAAGCGATACGCCATTATCAGTCAACCTAAAGAATATCACATTACTCCTGCCGGGAGCTTCTCGAGTTTGCCGATGTATTTCGCCTGTTGACGAGGCATTTGGATACCTTAAGAGAGTCATAGTTTCCCCTTGCTGTTGCTCCCCATTTCACAACAGGCACATCTACAAGCTTACTCTGGCCAATTCTCCTGAAGCGATACGCTAATATCTGTTGACATAAAGACTTTCACAGTACTCCTGCCGGGAGCTTCTCGACTTTACCGATGTATTTCGCCTATTGAAGAGGCATTTGGCTGCCTTAAGAGAGTCATAGTTACTCCTGCCAGTTTCTCTCCGTTAAACCTCAGTCACATCTACAATATTCCTCTGCCCCTTTCACCAGACGCGATACGCCATTATTTGTCGACATTATGACTTTCACAGTACTCCTGCTAGGGGCTCCTCCAGTTTACCAATGTATTTCGCCTGTTGACGAGGCATTTGGCTACCTTAAGAGAGTCATAGGTACTCCTGTCAGTTGCTCCCCGTTTTACCACGGTCACATTTTCAATCTTATTCTGGCCAGTTCACCTGAAGCGATACGCCATTATCAGTCAACCTAAAGAATATCACATTACTCCTGCCGGGAGCTTCTCGAGTTTGCCGATGTATTTCGCCTGTTGACGAGGCATTTGGATACCTTAAGAGAGTCATAGTTTCCCCTTGCTGTTGCTCCCCATTTTACAACAGGCACATCTACAAGCTTACTCTGGCCAATTCTCCTGAAGCGATACGCTAATATCTGTTGACATAAAGACTTTCACAGTACTCCTGCCGGGAGCTTCTCGACTTTACCGATGTATTTCGCCTATTGAAGAGGCATTTGGCTACCTTAAGAGAGTCATAGTTACTCCTGCCAGTTTCTCTCCGTTAAACCACAGTCACATCTACAATATTCCTCTGCCCCTTTCACCAGACGCGATACGCCATTATTTGTCGACATTATGACTTTCACAGTACTCCTGCTAGGGGCTCCTCCAGTTTACCAATGTATTTCGCCTGTTGACGAGGCATTTGGCTACCTTAAGAGAGTCATAGTTACTCCTGTCAGTTGCTCCCCGTTTTACCACGGTCACATTTTCAATCTTATTCTGGCCAGTTCACCTGAAGCGATACGCCATTATCAGTCAACCTAAAGAATATCACAGTACTCCTGCCGGGAGCTTCTCGAGTTTGCCGATGTATTTCGCCTGTTGACGAGGCATTTGGATACCTTAAGAGAGTCATAGTTTCCCCTTGCGGTTGCTCCCCATTTTACAACAGGCACATCTACAAGCTTACTCTGGCCAATTCTCCTGAAGCGATACGCTAATATCTGTTGACATAAAGACTTTCACAGTACCCCTGCCGGGAGCTTCTCGACTTTACCGATGTATTTCGCCTATTGAAGAGGCATTTGGCTACCTTAAGAGAGTCATAGTTACTCCTGCCAGTTTCTCTCCGTTAAACCACAGTCACATCTACAATATTCCTCTGCCCCTTTCACCAGACGCGATACGCCATTATTTGTCGACATTATGACTTTCACAGTACTCCTGCTAGGGGCTCCTCCAGTTTACCAATGTATTTCGTCTGTTGACGAGGCATTTGGCTACCTTAAGAGAGTCATAGTTACTCCTGTCAGTTGCTCCCCGTTTTACCACGGTCACATTTTCAATCTTATTCTGGCCAGTTCACCTGAAGCGATACGCCATTATCAGTCAACCTAAAGAATATCACAGTACTCCTGCCGGGAGCTTCTCGAGTTTGCCAATGTATTTCGCCTGTTGACGAGGCATTTGTATACCTTAAGAGAGTCATAGTTTCCCCTTGCTGTTGCTCCCCATTTTACAATAGGCACATCTACAAGCTTACTCTGGCCAATTCTCCTGAAGCGATACGCTAATATCTGTTGACATAAAGACTTTCACAGTACTCCTGCCGGGAGCTTCTCGACTTTACCGATGTATTTCGCCTATTGAAGAGGCATTTGGCTACCTTAAGAGAGTCATAGTAACTCCTGCCAGTTTCTCTCCGTTAAACCACAGTCACATCTACAATATTCCTCTGCCCCTTTCACCAGACGCGATACGCCATTATTTGTCGACATTATGACTTTCACAGTACTCCTGCTAGGGGCTCCTCCAGTTTACCAATGTATTTCGCCTGTTGACGAGGCATTTGGCTACCTTAAGAGAGTCATAGTTACTCCTGTCAGTTGCTCCACGTTTTACCACGGTCACATTTTCAATCTTATTCTGGCCAGTTCACCTGAAGCGATACGCCATTATCAGTCAACCTAAAGAATATCACATTACTCCTGCCGGGAGCTTCTCGAGTTTGCCGATGTATTTCGCCTGTTGACGAGGCATTTGGATACCTTAAGAGAGTCATAGTTTCCCCTTGCTGTTGCTCCCCATTTTACAACAGGCACTTCTACAAGCTTACTCTGGCCAATTCTCCTGAAGCGATACGCTAATATCTGTTGACATAAAGACTTTCACAGTACTCCTGCCGGGAGCTTCTCGACTTTACCGATGTATTTCGCCTATTGAAGAGGCATTTGGCTGCCTTAAGAGAGTCATAGTTACTCCTGCCAGTTTCTCTCCGTTAAACCACAGTCACATCTACAATATTCCTCTGCCCCTTTCACCAGACGCGATACGCCATTATTTGTCGACATTATGACTTTCACAGTACTCCTGCTAGGGGCTCCTCCAGTTTACCAATGTATTTCGCCTGTTGACGAGGCATTTGGCTACCTTAAGAGAGTCATAGTTACTCCTGTCAGTTGCTCCCCGTTTTACCACGGTCACATTTTCAATCTTATTCTGGCCAGTTCACCTGAAGCGATACGCCATTATCAGTCAACCTAAAGAATATCACAGTACTCCTGCCGGGAGCTTCTCGAGTTTGCCGATGTATTTCGCCTGTTGACGAGGCATTTGGATACCTTAAGAGAGTCATAGTTTCCCCTTGCTGTTGCTCCCCATTTTACAATAGGCACATTTACAAGCTTACTCTGGCCAATTCTCCTGAAGCGATACGCTAATATCAGTTGACATAAAGACTTTCACAGTACTCCTGCCGGGAGCTTCTCGACTTTACCGATGTATTTCGCCTATTGAAGGGGCATTTGGCTACCTTAAGAGAGTCATAGTTACTCCTGCCAGTTTCTCTCCGTTAAACCACAGTCACATCTACAATATTCCTCTGCCCCTTTCACCAGACGCGATACGCCATTATTTGTCGACATTATGACTTTCACAGTACTCCTGCTAGGGGCTCCTCCAGTTTACCAATGTATTTCGCCTGTTGACGAGGCATTTGGCTACCTTAAGAGAGTCATAGTTACTCCTGTCAGTTGCTCCCCGTTTTACCACGGTCACATTTTCAATCTTATTCTGGCCAGTTCACCTGAAGCGATACGCCATTATTAGTCAACCTAAAGAATATCACATTACTCCTGCCGGGAGCTTCTCGAGTTTGCCGATGTATTTCGCCTGTTGACGAGGCATTTGGATACCTTAAGAGAGTCATAGTTTCCCCTTGCTGTTGCTCCCCATTTTACAACAGGCACATCTACAAGCTTACTCTGGCCAATTCTCCTGAAGCGATACGCTAATATCTGTTGACATAAAGACTTTCACAGTACTCCTGCCGGGAGCTTCTCGACTTTACCGATGTATTTCGCCTATTGAAGAGGCATTTGGCTACCTTAAGAGAGTCATAGTTACTCCTGCCAGTTTCTCTCCGTTAAACCACAGTCACATCTACAATATTCCTCTGCCCCTTTCACCAGACGCGATACGCCATTATTTGTCGACATTATGACTTTCACAGTACTCCTGCTAGGGGCTCCTCCAGTTTACCAATGTATTTCGCCTGTTGACGAGGCATTTGGCTACCTTAAGAGAGTCATAGTTACTCCTGTCAGTTGCTCCCCGTTTTACCACGGTCACATTTTCAATCTTATTCTGGCCAGTTCACCTGAAGCGATACGCCATTATCAGTCAACCTAAAGAATATCACAGTACTCCTGCCGGGAGCTTCTCGAGTTTGCCGATGTATTTCGCCTGTTGACGAGGCATTTGGATACCTTAAGAGAGTCATAGTTTCCCCTTGCTGTTGCTCCCCATTTTACAATAGGCACATCTACAAGCTTACTCTGGCCAATTCTCCTGAAGCGATACGCTAATATCTGTTGACATAAAGACTTTCACAGTACTCCTGCCGGGAGCTTCTCGACTTTACCGATGTATTTCGCCTATTGAAGAGGCATTTGGCTACCTTAAGAGAGTCATAGTAACTCCTGCCAGTTTCTCTCCGTTAAACCACAGTCACATCTACAATATTCCTCTGCCCCTTTCACCAGACGCGATACGCCATTATTTGTCGACATTATGACTTTCACAGTACTCCTGCTAGGGGCTCCTCCAGTTTACCAATGTATTTCGCCTGTTGACGAGGCATTTGGCTACCTTAAGAGAGTCATAGTTACTCCTGTCAGTTGCTCCACGTTTTACCACGGTCACATTTTCAATCTTATTCTGGCCAGTTCACCTGAAGCGATACGCCATTATCAGTCAACCTAAAGAATATCACATTACTCCTGCCGGGAGCTTCTCGAGTTTGCCGATGTATTTCGCCTGTTGACGAGGCATTTGGATACCTTAAGAGAGTCATAGTTTCCCCTTGCTGTTGCTCCCCATTTTACAACAGGCACTTCTACAAGCTTACTCTGGCCAATTCTCCTGAAGCGATACGCTAATATCTGTTGACATAAAGACTTTCACAGTACTCCTGCCGGGAGCTTCTCGACTTTACCGATGTATTTCGCCTATTGAAGAGGCATTTGGCTGCCTTAAGAGAGTCATAGTTACTCCTGCCAGTTTCTCTCCGTTAAACCACAGTCACATCTACAATATTCCTCTGCCCCTTTCACCAGACGCGATACGCCATTATTTGTCGACATTATGACTTTCACAGTACTCCTGCTAGGGGCTCCTCCAGTTTACCAATGTATTTCGCCTGTTGACGAGGCATTTGGCTACCTTAAGAGAGTCATAGTTACTCCTGTCAGTTGCTCCCCGTTTTACCACGGTCACATTTTCAATCTTATTCTGGCCAGTTCACCTGAAGCGATACGCCATTATCAGTCAACCTAAAGAATATCACAGTACTCCTGCCGGGAGCTTCTCGAGTTTGCCGATGTATTTCGCCTGTTGACGAGGCATTTGGATACCTTAAGAGAGTCATAGTTTCCCCTTGCTGTTGCTCCCCATTTTACAATAGGCACATTTACAAGCTTACTCTGGCCAATTCTCCTGAAGCGATACGCTAATATCAGTTGACATAAAGACTTTCACAGTACTCCTGCCGGGAGCTTCTCGACTTTACCGATGTATTTCGCCTATTGAAGCGGCATTTGGCTACCTTAAGAGAGTCATAGTTACTCCTGCCAGTTTCTCTCCGTTAAACCACAGTCACATCTACAATATTCCTCTGCCCCTTTCACCAGACGCGATACGCCATTATTTGTCGACATTATGACTTTCACAGTACTCCTGCTAGGGGCTCCTCCAGTTTACCAATGTATTTCGCCTGTTGACGAGGCATTTGGCTACCTTAAGAGAGTCATAGTTACTCCTGTCAGTTGCTCCCCGTTTTACCACGGTCACATTTTCAATCTTATTCTGGCCAGTTCACCTGAAGCGATACGCCATTATTAGTCAACCTAAAGAATATCACATTACTCCTGCCGGGAGCTTCTCGAGTTTGCCGATGTATTTCGCCTGTTGACGAGGCATTTGGATACCTTAAGAGAGTCATAGTTTCCCCTTGCTGTTGCTCCCCATTTTACAACAGGCACATCTACAAGCTTACTCTGGCCAATTCTCCTGAAGCGATACGCTAATATCTGTTGACATAAAGACTTTCACAGTACTCCTGCCGGGAGCTTCTCGACTTTACCGATGTATTTCGCCTATTGAAGAGGCATTTGGCTACCTTAAGAGAGTCATAGTTACTCCTGCCAGTTTCTCTCCGTTAAACCACAGTCACATCTACAATATTCCTCTGCCCCTTTCACCAGACGCGATACGCCATTATTTGTCGACATTATGACTTTCACAGTCCTCCTGCTAGGGGCTCCTCCAGTTTACCAATGTATTTCGCCTGTTGACGAGGCATTTGGCTACCTTAAGAGAGTCATAGTTACTCCTGTCAGTTGCTCCCCGTTTTACCACGGTCACATTTTCAATCTTATTCTGGCCAGTTCACCTGAAGCGATACGCCATTATCAGTCAACCTAAAGAATATCACAGTACTCCTGCCGGGAGCTTCTCGAGTTTGCCGATGTATTTCGCCTGTTGACGAGGCATTTGGATACCTTAAGAGAGTCATAGTTTCCCCTTGCTGTTGCTCCCCATTTTACAATAGGCACATCTACAAGCTTACTCTGGCCAATTCTCCTGAAGCGATACGCTAATATCTGTTGACATAAAGACTTTCACAGTACTCCTGCCGGGAGCTTCTCGACTTTACCGATGTATTTCGCCTATTGAAGAGGCATTTGGCTACCTTAAGAGAGTCATAGTTACTCCTGCCAGTTTCTCTCCGCTAAACCACAGTCACATCTACAATATTCCTCTGCCCCTTTCAGCAGACGCGATACGCCATTATTTGTCGACATTATGAATTTCACAGTACTCCTGCTAGGGGCTCCTCCAGTTTACCAATGTATTTCGCCTGTTGACGAGGCATTTGGCTACCTTAAGAGAGTCATAGTTACTCCTGTCAGTTGCTCCACGTTTTACCACGGTCACATTTTCAATCTTATTCTGGCCAGTTCACCTGAAGCGATACGCCATTATCAGTCAACCTAAAGAATATCACATTACTCCTGCCGGGAGCTTCTCGAGTTTGCCGATGTATTTCGCCTGTTGACGAGGCATTTGGATACCTTAAGAGAGTCATAGTTTCCCCTTGCTGTTGCTCCCCATTTTACAACAGGCACATCTACAAGCTTACTCTGGCCAATTCTCCTGAAGCGATACGCTAATATCTGTTGACATAAAGACTTTCACAGTACTCCTGCCGGGAGCTTCTCGACTTTACCGATGTATTTCGCCTATTGAAGAGGCATTTGGCTGCCTTAAGAGAGTCATAGTTACTCCTGCCAGTTTCTCTCCGTTAAACCACAGTCACATCTACAATATTCCTCTGCCCCTTTCACCAGACGCGATACGCCATTATTTGTCGACATTATGACTTTCACAGTACTCCTGCTAGGGGCTCCTCCAGTTTACCAATGTATTTCGCCTGTTGACGAGGCATTTGGCTACCTTAAGAGAGTCATAGTTACTCCTGTCAGTTGCTCCCCGTTTTACCACGGTCACATTTTCAATCTTATTCTGGCCAGTTCACCTGAAGCGATACGCCATTATCAGTCAACCTAAAGAATATCACAGTACTCCTGCCGGGAGCTTCTCGAGTTTGCCGATGTATTTCGCCTGTTGACGAGGCATTTGGATACCTTAAGAGAGTCATAGTTTCCCCTTGCTGTTGCTCCCCATTTTACAATAGGCACATTTACAAGCTTACTCTGGCCAATTCTCCTGAAGCGATACGCTAATATCAGTTGACATAAAGACTTTCACAGTACTCCTGCCGGGAGCTTCTCGACTTTACCTATGTATTTCGCCTATTGAAGCGGCATTTGGCTACCTTAAGAGAGTCATAGTTACTCCTGCCAGTTTCTCTCCGTTAAACCACAGTCACATCTACAATATTCCTCTGCCCCTTTCACCAGACGCGATACGCCATTATTTGTCGACATTATGACTTTCACAGTACTCCTGCTAGGGGCTCCTCCAGTTTACCAATGTATTTCGCCTGTTGACGAGGCATTTGGCTACCTTAAGAGAGTCATAGTTACTCCTGTCAGTTGCTCCCCGTTTTACCACGGTCACATTTTCAATCTTATTCTGGCCAGTTCACCTGAAGCGATACGCCATTATTAGTCAACCTAAAGAATATCACATTACTCCTGCCGGGAGCTTCTCGAGTTTGCCGATGTATTTCGCCTGTTGACGAGGCATTTGGATACCTTAAGAGAGTCATAGTTTCCCCTTGCTGTTGCTCCCCATTTTACAACAGGCACATCTACAAGCTTACTCTGGCCAATTCTCCTGAAGCGATACGCTAATATCTGTTGACATAAAGACTTTCACAGTACTCCTGCCGGGAGCTTCTCGACTTTACCGATGTATTTCGCCTATTGAAGAGGCATTTGGCTACCTTAAGAGAGTCATAGTTACTCCTGCCAGTTTCTCTCCGTTAAACCACAGTCACATCTACAATATTCCTCTGCCCCTTTCACCAGACGCGATACGCCATTATTTGTCGACATTATGACTTTCACAGTACTCCTGCTAGGGGCTCCTCCAGTTTACCAATGTATTTCGCCTGTTGACGAGGCATTTGGCTACCTTAAGAGAGTCATAGTTACTCCTGTCAGTTGCTCCCCGTTTTACCACGGTCACATTTTCAATCTTATTCTGGCCAGTTCACCTGAAGCGATACGCCATTATCAGTCAACCTAAAGAATATCACAGTACTCCTGCCGGGAGCTTCTCGAGTTTGCCGATGTATTTCGCCTGTTGACGAGGCATTTGGATACCTTAAGAGAGTCATAGTTTCCCCTTGCTGTTGCTCCCCATTTTACAACAGGCACATCTACAGGCATACTCTAGCCAATTCTCCTGAAGCGATACGCTAATATCTGTTGACATAAAGACTTTCACAGTACTCCTGCCGGGAGCTTCTCGACTTTACCGATGTATTTCGCCTATTGAAGAGGCATTTGGCTACCTTAAGAGAGTCATAGTTACTCCTGCCAGTTTCTCTCCGTTAAACCACAGTCACATCTACAATATTCCTCTGCCCCTTTCACCAGACGCGATACGCCATTATTTGTCGACATTATGACTTTCACAGTACTCCTGCTAGGGGCTCCTCCAGTTTACCAATGTATTTCGCCTGTTGACGAGGCATTTGGCTACCTTAAGAGAGTCATAGTTACTCCTGTCAGTTGCTCCCCGTTTTACCACGGTCACATTTTCAATCTTATTCTGGCCAGTTCACCTGAAGCGATACGCCATTATCAGTCAACCTAAAGAATATCACAGTACTCCTGCCGGGAGCTTCTCGAGTTTGCCGATGTATTTCGCCTGTTGACGAGGCATTTGGATACCTTAAGAGAGTCATAGTTTCCCCTTGCTGTTGCTCCCCATTTTACAATAGGCACATTTACAAGCTTACTCTGGCCAATTCTCCTGAAGCGATACGCTAATATCTGTTGACATAAAGACTTTCACAGTACTCCTGCCGGGAGCTTCTCGACTTTACCGATGTATTTCGCCTATTGAAGCGGCATTTGGCTACCTTAAGAGAGTCATAGTTACTCCTGCCAGTTTCTCTCCGTTAAACCACAGTCACATCTACAATATTCCTCTGCCCCTTTCACCAGACGCGATACGCCATTATTTGTCGACATTATGACTTTCACAGTACTCCTGCTAGGGGCTCCTCCAGTTTACCAATGTATTTCGCCTGTTGACGAGGCATTTGGCTACCTTAAGAGAGTCATAGTTACTCCTGTCAGTTGCTCCCCGTTTTACCACGGTCACATTTTCAATCTTATTCTGGCCAGTTCACCTGAAGCGATACGCCATTATCAGTCAACCTAAAGAATATCACATTACTCCTGCCGGGAGCTTCTCGAGTTTGCCGATGTATTTCGCCTGTTGACGAGGCATTTGATACCTTAAGCGAGTCATAGTTTCCCCTTGCTGTTGCTCCCCATTTCACAACAGGCACATCTACAAGCTTAGTCTGGCCAATTCTCCTGAAGCGATACGCTAATATCTGTTGACATAAAGACTTTCACAGTACTCCTGCCGGGAGCTTCTCGACTTTACCGATGTATTTCGCCTATTGAAGAGGCATTTGGCTACCTTAAGAGAGTCATAGTTACTCCTGCCAGTTTCTCTCCGTTAAACCACAGTCACATCTACAATATTCCTCTGCCCCTTTCACCAGACGCGATACGCCATTATTTGTCGACATTATGACTTTCACAGTACTCCTGCTAGGGGCTCCTCCAGTTTACCAATGTATTTCGCCTGTTGACGAGGCATTTGGCTACCTTAAGAGAGTCATAGTTACTCCTGTCAGTTGCTCCCCGTTTTACCACGGTCACATTTTCAATCTTATTCTGGCCAGTTCACCTGAAGCGATACGCCATTATCAGTCAACCTAAAGAACATCACAGTACTCCTGCCGGGAGCTTCTCGAGTTTGCCGATGTATTTCGCCTGTTGTCGAGGCATTTGGATACCTTAAGAGAGTCATAGTTTCCCCTTGCTGTTGCTCCCCATTTTACAACAGGCACATCTACAAGCTTACTCTGGCCAATTCTCCTGAAGCGATACGCTAATATCTGTTGACATAAAGACTTTCACAGTACTCCTGCCGGGAGCTTCTCGACTTTACCGATGTATTTCGCCTATTGAAGAGGCATTTGGCTGCCTTAAGAGAGTCATAGTTACTCCTGCCAGTTTCTCTCCGTTAAACCACAGTCACATCTACAATATTCCTCTGCCCCTTTCACCAGACGCGATACGCCATTATTTGTCGACATTATGACTTTCACAGTACTCCTGCTAGGGGCTCCTCCAGTTTACCAATGTATTTCGCCTGTTGACGAGGCATTTGGCTACCTTAAGAGAGTCATAGTTACTCCTGTCAGTTGCTCCCCGTTTTACCACGGTCACATTTTCAATCTTATTCTGGCCAGTTCACCTGAAGCGATACGCCATTATCAGTCAACCTAAAGAATATCACAGTACTCCTGCCGGGAGCTTCTCGAGTTTGCCGATGTATTTCGCCTGTTGACGAGGCATTTGGATACCTTAAGAGAGTCATAGTTTCCCCTTGCTGTTGCTCCCCATTTTACAATAGGCACATTTACAAGCTTACTCTGGCCAATTCTCCTGAAGCGATACGCTAATATCAGTTGACATAAAGACTTTCACAGTACTCCTGCCGGGAGCTTCTCGACTTTACCTATGTATTTCGCATATTGAAGCGGCATTTGGCTACCTTAAGAGAGTCATAGTTACTCCTGCCAGTTTCTCTCCGTTAAACCACAGTCACATCTACAATATTCCTCTGCCCCTTTCACCAGACGCGATACGCCATTATTTGTCGACATTATGACTTTCACAGTACTCCTGCTAGGGGCTCCTCCAGTTTACCAATGTATTTCGCCTGTTGACGAGGCATTTGGCTACCTTAAGAGAGTCATAGTTACTCCTGTCAGTTGCTCCCCGTTTTACCACGGTCACATTTTCAATCTTATTCTGGCCAGTTCACCTGAAGCGATACGCCATTATTAGTCAACCTAAAGAATATCACATTACTCCTGCCGGGAGCTTCTCGAGTTTGCCGATGTATTTCGCCTGTTGACGAGGCATTTGGATACCTTAAGAGAGTCATAGTTTCCCCTTGCTGTTGCTCCCCATTTTACAACAGGCACATCTACAAGCTTACTCTGGCCAATTCTCCTGAAGCGATACGCTAATATCTGTTGACATAAAGACTTTCACAGTACTCCTGCCGGGAGCTTCTCGACTTTACCGATGTATTTCGCCTATTGAAGAGGCATTTGGCTACCTTAAGAGAGTCATAGTTACTCCTGCCAGTTTCTCTCCGTTAAACCACAGTCACATCTACAATATTCCTCTGCCCCTTTCACCAGACGCGATACGCCATTATTTGTCGACATTATGACTTTCACAGTACTCCTGCTAGGGGCTCCTCCAGTTTACCAATGTATTTCGCCTGTTGACGAGGCATTTGGCTACCTTAAGAGAGTCATAGTTACTCCTGTCAGTTGCTCCCCGTTTTACCACGGTCACATTTTCAATCTTATTCTGGCCAGTTCACCTGAAGCGATACGCCATTATCAGTCAACCTAAAGAATATCACAGTACTCCTGCCGGGAGCTTCTCGAGTTTGCCGATGTATTTCGCCTGTTGACGAGGCATTTGGATACCTTAAGAGAGTCATAGTTTCCCCTTGCTGTTGCTCCCCATTTTACAACAGGCACATCTACAGGCATACTCTAGCCAATTCTCCTGAAGCGATACGCTAATATCTGTTGACATAAAGACTTTCACAGTACTCCTGCCGGGAGCTTCTCGACTTTACCGATGTATTTCGCCTATTGAAGAGGCATTTGGCTACCTTAAGAGAGTCATAGTTACTCCTGCCAGTTTCTCTCCGTTAAACCACAGTCACATCTACAATATTCCTCTGCCCCTTTCACCAGACGCGATACGCCATTATTTGTCGACATTATGACTTTCACAGTACTCCTGCTAGGGGCTCCTCCAGTTTACCAATGTATTTCGCCTGTTGACGAGGCATTTGGCTACCTTAAGAGAGTCATAGTTACTCCTGTCAGTTGCTCCACGTTTTACCACGGTCACATTTTCAATCTTATTCTGGCCAGTTCACCTGAAGCGATACGCCATTATCAGTCAACCTAAAGAATATCACATTACTCCTGCCGGGAGCTTCTCGAGTTTGCCGATGTATTTCGCCTGTTGACGAGGCATTTGGATACCTTAAGAGAGTCATAGTTTCCCCTTGCTGTTGCTCCCCATTTTACAACAGGCACATCTACAAGCTTACTCTGGCCAATTCTCCTGAAGCGATACGCTAATATCTGTTGACATAAAGACTTTCACAGTACTCCTGCCGGGAGCTTCTCGACTTTACCGATGTATTTCGCCTATTGAAGAGGCATTTGGCTGCCTTAAGAGAGTCATAGTTACTCCTGCCAGTTTCTCTCCGTTAAACCACAGTCACATCTACAATATTACTCTGCCCCTTTGACCAGACGCGATACGCCATTATTTGTCGACATTATGACTTTCACAGTACTCCTGCTAGGGGCTCCTCCAGTTTACCAATGTATTTCGCCTGTTGACGAGGCATTTGGCTACCTTAAGAGAGTCATAGTTACTCCTGTCAGTTGCTCCCCGTTTTACCACGGTCACATTTTCAATCTTATTCTGGCCAGTTCACCTGAAGCGATACGCCATTATCAGTCAACCTAAAGAATATCACAGTACTCCTGCCGGGAGCTTCTCGAGTTTGCCGATGTATTTCGCCTGTTGACGAGGCATTTGGATACCTTAAGAGAGTCATAGTTTCCCCTTGCTGTTGCTCCCCATTTTACAATAGGCACATTTACAAGCTTACTCTGGCCAATTCTCCTGAAGCGATACGCTAATATCTGTTGACATAAAGACTTTCACAGTACTCCTGCCGGGAGCTTCTCGACTTTACCGATGTATTTCGCCTATTGAAGCGGCATTTGGCTACCTTAAGAGAGTCATAGTTACTCCTGCCAGTTTCTCTCCGTTAAACCACAGTCACATCTACAATATTCCTCTGCCCCTTTCACCAGACGCGATACGCCATTATTTGTCGACATTATGACTTTCACAGTACTCCTGCTAGGGGCTCCTCCAGTTTACCAATGTATTTCGCCTGTTGACGAGGCATTTGGCTACCTTAAGAGAGTCATAGTTACTCCTGTCAGTTGCTCCCCGTTTTACCACGGTCACATTTTCAATCTTATTCTGGCCAGTTCACCTGAAGCGATACGCCATTATCAGTCAACCTAAAGAATATCACATTACTCCTGCCGGGAGCTTCTCGAGTTTGCCGATGTATTTCGCCTGTTGACGAGGCATTTGATACCTTAAGAGAGTCATAGTTTCCCCTTGCTGTTGCTCCCCATTTTACAACAGGCACATCTACGAGCTTAGTCTGGCCAATTCTCCTGAAGCGATACGCTAATATCTGTTGACATAAAGACTTTCACAGTACTCCTGCCGGGAGCTTCTCGACTTTACCGATGTATTTCGCCTATTGAAGAGGCATTTGGCTACCTTAAGAGAGTCATAGTTACTCCTGCCAGTTTCTCTCCGTTAAACCACAGTCACATCTACAATATTCCTCTGCCCCTTTCACCAGACGCGATACGCCATTATTTGTCGACATTATGACTTTCACAGTACTCCTGCTAGGGGCTCCTCCAGTTTACCAATGTATTTCGCCTGTTGACGAGGCATTTGGCTACCTTAAGAGAGTCATAGTTACTCCTGTCAGTTGCTCCCCGTTTTACCACGGTCACATTTTCAATCTTATTCTGGCCAGTTCACCTGAAGCGATACGCCATTATCAGTCAACCTAAAGAACATCACAGTACTCCTGCCGGGAGCTTCTCGAGTTTGCCGATGTATTTCGCCTGTTGACGAGGCATTTGGATACCTTAAGAGAGTCATAGTTTCCCCTTGCTGTTGCTCCCCATTTTACAACAGGCACGTCTACAAGCTTACTCTGGCCAATTCTCCTGAAGCGATACGCTAATATCTGTTGACATAAAGACTTTCACAGTACTCCTGCCGGGAGCTTCTCGACTTTACCGATGTATTTCGCCTATTGAAGAGGCATTTGGCTGCCTTAAGAGAGTCATAGTTACTCCTGCCAGTTTCTCTCCGTTAAACCACAGTCACATCTACAATATTCCTCTGCCCCTTTCACCAGACGCGATACGCCATTATTTGTCGACATTATGACTTTCACAGTACTCCTGCTAGGGGCTCCTCCAGTTTACCAATGTATTTCGCCTGTTGACGAGGCATTTGGCTACCTTAAGAGAGTCATAGTTACTCCTGTCAGTTGCTCCCCGTTTTACCACGGTCACATTTTCAATCTTATTCTGGCCAGTTCACCTGAAGCGATACGCCATTATCAGTCAACCTAAAGAATATCACAGTACTCCTGCCGGGAGCTTCTCGAGTTTGCCGATGTATTTCGCCTGTTGACGAGGCATTTGGATACCTTAAGAGAGTCATAGTTTCCCCTTGCTGTTGCTCCCCATTTTACAATAGGCACATTTACAAGCTTACTCTGGCCAATTCTCCTGAAGCGATACGCTAATATCAGTTGACATAAAGACTTTCACAGTACTCCTGCCGGGAGCTTCTCGACTTTACCGATGTATTTCGCCTATTGAAGCGGCATTTGGCTACCTTAAGAGAGTCATAGTTACTCCTGCCAGTTTCTCTCCGTTAAACCACAGTCACATCTACAATATTCCTCTGCCCCTTTCACCAGACGCGATACGCCATTATTTGTCGACATTATGACTTTCACAGTACTCCTGCTAGGGGCTCCTCCAGTTTACCAATGTATTTCGCCTGTTGACGAGGCATTTGGCTACCTTAAGAGAGTCATAGTTACTCCTGTCAGTTGCTCCCCGTTTTACCACGGTCACATTTTCAATCTTATTCTGGCCAGTTCACCTGAAGCGATACGCCATTATCAGTCAACCTAAAGAATATCACATTACTCCTGCCGGGAGCTTCTCGAGTTTGCCGATGTATTTCTCCTGTTGACGAGGCATTTGGATACCTTAAGAGAGTCATAGTTTCCCCTTGCTGGTTCTCCCCATTTTACAACAGGCACATCTACAAGCTTACTCTGGCCAATTCTCCTGAAGCGATACGCTAATATCTGTTGACATAAAGACTTTCACAGTACTCCTGCCGGGAGCTTCTCGACTTTACCGATGTATTTCGCCTATTGAAGAGGCATTTGGCTACCTTAAGAGAGTCATAGTTACTCCTGCCAGTTTCTCTCCGTTAAACCACAGTCACATCTACAATATTCCTCTGCCCCTTTCACCAGACGCGATACGCCATTATTTGTCGACATTATGACTTTCACAGTACTCCTGCTAGGGGCTCCTCCGGTTTACCAATGTATTTCGCCTGTTGACGAGGCATTTGGCTACCTTAAGAGAGTCATAGTTACTCCTGTCAGTTGCTCCCCGTTTTACCACGGTCACATTTTCAATCTTATTCTGGCCAGTTCACCTGAAGCGATACGCCATTATCAGTCAACCTAAAGAATATCACATTACTCCTGCCGGGAGCTTCTCGAGTTTGCCGATGTATTTCTCCTGTTGACGAGGCATTTGGATACCTTAAGAGAGTCATAGTTTCCCCTTGCTGGTTCTCCCCATTTTACAACAGGCACATCTACGAGCTTACTCTGGCCAATTCTCCTGAAGCGATACGCTAATATCTAATGACATAAAGACTTTCACAGTACTCCTGCCGGGAGCTTCTCGACTTTACCGATGTATTTCGCCTATTGAAGAGGCATTTGGCTACCTTAAGAGAGTCATAGTTACTCCTGCCAGTTTCTCTCCGTTAAACCACAGTCACATCTACAATATTCCTCTGCCCCTTTCACCAGACGCGATACGCCATTATTTGTCGACATTATGACTTTCACAGTACTCCTGCTAGGGGCTCCTCCAGTTTACCAATGTATTTCGCCTGTTGACGAGGCATTTGGCTACCTTAAGAGAGTCATAGTTACTCCTGTCAGTTGCTCCCCGTTTTACCACGGTCACATTTTCAATCTTATTCTGGCCAGTTCACCTGAAGCGATACGCCATTATCAGTCAACCTAAAGAATATCACAGTACTCCTGCCGGGAGCTTCTCGAGTTTGCCGATGTATTTCGCCTGTTGACGAGGCATTTGGATACCTTAAGAGAGTCATAGTTTCCCCTTGCTGTTGCTCCCCATTTTACAATAGGCACATTTACAAGCTTACTCTGGCCAATTCTCCTGAAGCGATACGCTAATATCAGTTGACATAAAGACTTTCACAGTACTCCTGCCGGGAGCTTCTCGACTTTACCGATGTATTTCGCCTATTGAAGCGGCATTTGTCTACCTTAAGAGAGTCATAGTTACTCCTGCCAGTTTCTCTCCGTTAAACCACAGTCACATCTACAATATTCCTCT
Organism: Schistocerca americana; assembly: GCF_021461395.2. NCBI lineage: Eukaryota > Metazoa > Arthropoda > Insecta > Orthoptera > Acrididae > Schistocerca > Schistocerca americana. Next base: position 62,994,160 of record NC_060130.1, read on the forward strand.
GCCCCTTTCACCAGACGCGATACGCCATTATTTGTCGACATTATGACTTTCACAGTACTCCTGCTAGGGGCTCCTCCAGTTTACCAATGTATTTCGCCTGTTGACGAGGCATTTGGCTACCTTAAGAGAGTCATAGTTACTCCTGTCAGTTGCTCCCCGTTTTACCACGGTCACATTTTCAATCTTATTCTGGCCAGTTCACCTGAAGCGATACGCCATTATCAGTCAACCTAAAGAATATCACATTACTCCTGCCGGGAGCTTCTCGAGTTTGCCGATGTATTTCTCCTGTTGACGAGGCATTTGGATACCTTAAGAGAGTCATAGTTTCCCCTTGCTGGTTCTCCCCATTTTACAACAGGCACATCTACAAGCTTACTCTGGCCAATTCTCCTGAAGCGATACGCTAATATCTGTTGACATAAAGACTTTCACAGTACTCCTGCCGGGAGCTTCTCGACTTTACCGATGTATTTCGCCTATTGAAGAGGCATTTGGCTACCTTAAGAGAGTCATAGTTACTCCTGCCAGTTTCTCTCCGTTAAACCACAGTCACATCTACAATATTCCTCTGCCCCTTTCACCAGACGCGATACGCCATTATTTGTCGACATTATGACTTTCACAGTACTCCTGCTAGGGGCTCCTCCGGTTTACCAATGTATTTCGCCTGTTGACGAGGCATTTGGCTACCTTAAGAGAGTCATAGTTACTCCTGTCAGTTGCTCCCCGTTTTACCACGGTCACATTTTCAATCTTATTCTGGCCAGTTCACCTGAAGCGATACGCCATTATCAGTCAACCTAAAGAATATCACATTACTCCTGCCGGGAGCTTCTCGAGTTTGCCGATGTATTTCTCCTGTTGACGAGGCATTTGGATACCTTAAGAGAGTCATAGTTTCCCCTTGCTGGTTCTCCCCATTTTACAACAGGCACATCTACGAGCTTACTCTGGCCAATTCTCCTGAAGCGATACGCTAATATCTAATGACATAAAGACTTTCACAGTACTCCTGCCGGGAGCTTCTCGACTTTACCGATGTATTTCGCCTATTGAAGAGGCATTTGGCTACCTTAAGAGAGTCATAGTTACTCCTGCCAGTTTCTCTCCGTTAAACCACAGTCACATCTACAATATTCCTCTGCCCCTTTCACCAGACGCGATACGCCATTATTTGTCGACATTATGACTTTCACAGTACTCCTGCTAGGGGCTCCTCCAGTTTACCAATGTATTTCGCCTGTTGACGAGGCATTTGGCTACCTTAAGAGAGTCATAGTTACTCCTGTCAGTTGCTCCCCGTCTTACCACGGTCACATTTTCAATCTTATTCTGGCCAGTTCACCTGAAGCGATACGCCATTATCAGTCAACCTAAAGAATATCACAGTACTCCTGCCGGGAGCTTCTCGAGTTTGCCGATGTATTTCGCCTGTTGACGAGGCATTTGGATACCTTAAGAGAGTCATAGTTTCCCCTTGCTGTTGCTCCCCATTTTACAATAGGCACATCTACAAGCTTACTCTGGCCAATTCTCCTGAAGCGATACGCTAATATCTGTTGACATAAAGACTTTCACAGTACTCCTGCCGGGAGCTTCTCGACTTTACCGATGTATTTCGCCTATTGAAGAGGCATTTGGCTACCTTAAGAGAGTCATAGTTACTCCTGCCAGTTTCTCTCCGTTAAACCACAGTCACATCTACAATATTCCTCTGCCCCTTTCACCAGACGCGATACGCCATTATTTGTCGACATTATGACTTTCACAGTACTCCTGCTAGGGGCTCCTCCAGTTTACCAATGTATTTCGCCTGTTGACGAGGCATTTGGCTACCTTAAGAGAGTCATAGTTACTCCTGTCAGTTGCTCCCCGTTTTACCACGGTCACATTTTCAATCTTATTCTGGCCAGTTCACCTGAAGCGATACGCCATTATCAGTCAACCTAAAGAATATCACATTACTCCTGCCGGGAGCTTCTCGAGTTTGCCGATGTATTTCACCTGTTGACGAGGCATTTGGATACCTTAAGACAGTCATAGTTTCCCCTTGCTGGTTCTCCCCATTTTACAACAGGCACATCTACAAGCTTACTCTGGCCAATTCTCCTGAAGCGATACGCTAATATCTGTTGACATAAAGACTTTCACAGTACTCCTGCCGGGAGCTTCTCGACTTTACCGATGTATTTCGCCTATTGAAGAGGCATTTGGCTACCTTAAGAGAGTCATAGTTACTCCTGCCAGTTTCTCTCCGTTAAACCACAGTCACATCTACAATATTCCTCTGCCCCTTTCACCAGACGCGATACGCCATTATTTGTCGACATTATGACTTTCACAGTACTCCTGCTAGGGGCTCCTCCGGTTAACCAATGTATTTCGCCTGTTGACGAGGCATTTGGCTACCTTAAGAGAGTCATAGTTACTCCTGTCAGTTGCTCCCCGTTTTACCACGGTCACATTTTCAATCTTATTCTGGCCAGTTCACCTGAAGCGATACGCCATTATCAGTCAACCTAAAGAATATCACATTACTCCTGCCGGGGGCTTCTCGAGTTTGCCGATGTATTTCGCCTGTTGACGAGGCATTTGGATACCTTAAGAGAGTCATAGTTTCCCCTTGCTGTTGCTCCCCATTTTACAACAGGCACATCTACAAGCTTACTCTGGCCAATTCTCCTGAAGCGATACGCTAATATCTGTTGACATAAAGACTTTCTCAGTACTCCCGCCGGGAGCTTCTCGACTTTACCGATGTATTTCGCCTATTGAAGAGGCATTTGGCTACCTTAAGAGAGTCATAGTTACTCCTGCTAGTTTCTCTCCGTTAAACCACAGTCACATCTACAATATTCCTCTGCCCCTTTCACCAGACGCGATACGCCATTATTTGTCGACATTATGACTTTCACAGTACTCCTGCTAGGGGCTCCTCCAGTTTACCAATGTATTTCGCCTGTTGACGAGGCATTTGGCTACCTTAAGAGAGTCATAGTTACTCCTGTCAGTTGCTCCCCGTTTTACCACGGTCACATTTTCAATCTTATTCTGGCCAGTTCACCTGAAGCGATACGCCATTATCAGTCAACCTAAAGAATATCACATTACTCCTGCCGGGAGCTTCTCGAGTTTGCCGATGTATTTCACCTGTTGACGAGGCATTTGGATACCTTAAGAGAGTCATAGTTTCCCCTTGCTGGTTCTCCCCATTTTACAACAGGCACATCTACAAGCTTACTCTGGCCAATTCTCCTGAAGCGATACGCTAATATCTGTTGACATAAAGACTTTCTCAGTACTCCCGCCGGGAGCTTCTCGACTTTACCGATGTATTTCGCCTATTGAAGAGGCATTTGGCTACCTTAAGAGAGTCATAGTTACTCCTGCCAGTTTCTCTCCGTTAAACCACAGTCACATCTACAATATTCCTCTGCCCCTTTCACCAGACGCGATACGCCATTATTTGTCGACATTATGACTTTCACAGTACTCCTGCTAGGGGCTCCTCCAGTTTACCAATGTATTTCGCCTGTTGACGAGGCATTTGGCTACCTTAAGAGAGTCATAGTTACTCCTGTCAGTTGCTCCCCGTTTTACCACGGTCACATTTTCAATCTTATTCTGGCCAGTTCACCTGAAGCGATACGCCATTATCAGTCAACCTAAAGAATATCACATTACTCCTGCCGGGAGCTTCTCGAGTTTGCCGATGTATTTCACCTGTTGACGAGGCATTTGGATACCTTAAGAGAGTCATAGTTTCCCCTTGCTGGTTCTCCCCATTTTACAACAGGCACATCTACAAGCTTACTCTGGCCAATTCTCCTGAAGCGATACGCTAATATCTGTTGACATAAAGACTTTCACAGTACTCCTGCCGGGAGCTTCTCGACTTTACCGATGTATTTCGCCTATTGAAGAGGCATTTGGCTACCTTAAGAGAGTCATAGTTACTCCTGCCAGTTTCTCTCCGTTAAACCACAGTCACATCTACAATATTCCTCTGCCCCTTTCACCAGACGCGATACGCCATTATTTGTCGACATTATGACTTTCACAGTACTCCTGCTAGGGGCTCCTCCAGTTTACCAATGTATTTCGCCTGTTGACGAGGCATTTGGCTACCTTAAGAGAGTCATAGTTACTCCTGTCAGTTGCTCCCCGTTTTACCACGGTCGCATTTTCAATCTTATTCTGGCCAGTTCACCTGAAGCGATACGCCATTATCAGTCAACCTAAAGAATATCACATTACTCCTGCCGGGAGCTTCTCGAGTTTGCCGATGTATTTCGCCTGTTGACGAGGCATTTGGATACCTTAAGGGAGTCATAGTTTCCCCTTGCTGTTGCTCCCCATTTTACAACAGGCACATCTACAAGCTTACTCTGGCCAATTCTCCTGAAGCGATACGCTAATATCTGTTGACATAAAGACTTTCACAGTACTCCTGCCGGGAGCTTCTCGACTTTACCGATGTATTTCGCCTATTGAAGAGGCATTTGGCTACCTTAAGAGAGTCATAGTTACTCCTGCCAGTTTCTCTCCGTTAAACCACAGTCACATCTACAATATTCCTCTGCCCCTTTCACCAGACGCGATACGCCATTATTTGTCGACATTATGACTTTCACAGTACTCCTGCTAGGGGCTCCTCCAGTTTACCAATGTATTTCGCCTGTTGACGAGGCATTTGGCTACCTTAAGAGAGTCATAGTTACTCCTGTCAGTTGCTCCCCGTTTTACCACGGTCACATTTTCAATCTTATTCTGGCCAGTTCACCTGAAGCGATACGCCATTATCAGTCAACCTAAAGAATATCACATTACTCCTGCCGGGAGCTTCTCGAGTTTGCCGATGTATTTCACCTGTTGACGAGGCATTTGGATACCTTAAGAGAGTCATAGTTTCCCCTTGCTGGTTCTCCCCATTTTACAACAGGCACATCTACAAGCTTACTCTGGCCAATTCTCCTGAAGCGATACGCTAATATCTGTTGACATAAAGACTTTCACAGTACTCCTGCCGGGAGCTTCTCGACTTTACCGATGTATTTCGCCTATTGAAGAGGCATTTGGCTACCTTAAGAGAGTCATAGTTACTCCTGCCAGTTTCTCACCGTTAAACCACAGTCACATCTACAATATTCCTCTGCCCCTTTCACCAGACGCGATACGCCATTATTTGTCGACATTATGACTTTCACAGTACTCCTGCTAGGGGCTCCTCCGGTTAACCAATGTATTTCGCCTGTTGACGAGGCATTTGGCTACCTTAAGAGAGTCATAGTTACTCCTGTCAGTTGCTCCCCGTTTTACCACGGTCACATTTTCAATCTTATTCTGGCCAGTTCACCTGAAGCGATACGCCATTATCAGTCAACCTAAAGAATATCACAGTACTCCTGCCGGGAGCTTCTCGAGTTTGCCGATGTATTTCGCCTGTTGACGAGGCATTTGGATACCTTAAGAGAGTCATAGTTTCCCCTTGCTGTTGCTCCCCATTTTACAACAGGCACATCTACAAGCTTACTCTGGCCAATTCTCCTGAAGCGATACGCTAATATCTGTTGACATAAAGACTTTCTCAGTACTCCCGCCGGGAGCTTCTCGACTTTACCGATGTATTTCGCCTATTGAAGAGGCATTTGGCTACCTTAAGAGAGTCATAGTTACTCCTGCCAGTTTCTCTCCGTTAAACCACAGTCACATCTACAATATTCCTCTGCCCCTTTCACCAGACGCGATACGCCATTATTTGTCGACATTATGACTTTCACAGTACTCCTGCTAGGGGCTCCTCCAGTTTACCAATGTATTTCGCCTGTTGACGAGGCATTTGGCTACCTTAAGAGAGTCATAGTTACTCCTGTCAGTTGCTCCCCGTTTTACCACGGTCACATTTTCAATCTTATTCTGGCCAGTTCACCTGAAGCGATACGCCATTATCAGTCAACCTAAAGAATATCACATTACTCCTGCCGGGAGCTTCTCGAGTTTGCCGATGTATTTCACCTGTTGACGAGGCATTTGGATACCTTAAGAGAGTCATAGTTTCCCCTTGCTGGTTCTCCCCATTTTACAACAGGCACATCTACAAGCTTACTCTGGCCAATTCTCCTGAAGCGATACGCTAATATCTGTTGACATAAAGACTTTCACAGTACTCCTGCCGGGAGCTTCTCGACTTTACCGATGTATTTCGCCTATTGAAGAGGCATTTGGCTACCTTAAGAGAGTCATAGTTACTCCTGCCAGTTTCTCTCCGTTAAACCACAGTCACATCTACAATATTCCTCTGCCCCTTTCACCAGACGCGATACGCCATTATTTGTCGACATTATGACTTTCACAGTATTCCTGCTAGGGGCTCCTCCAGTTTACCAATGTATTTCGCCTGTTGACGAGGCATTTGGCTACCTTAAGAGAGTCATAGTTACTCCTGTCAGTTGCTCCCCGTTTTACCACGGTCGCATTTTCAATCTTATTCTGGCCAGTTCACCTGAAGCGATACGCCATTATCAGTCAACCTAAAGAATATCACATTACTCCTGCCGGGAGCTTCTCGAGTTTGCCGATGTATTTCGCCTGTTGACGAGGCATTTGGATACCTTAAGGGAGTCATAGTTTCCCCTTGCTGTTGCTCCCCATTTTACAACAGGCACATCTACAAGCTTACTCTGGCCAATTCTCCTGAAGCGATACGCTAATATCTGTTGACATAAAGACTTTCACAGTACTCCTGCCGGGAGCTTCTCGACTTTACCGATGTATTTCGCCTATTGAAGAGGCATTTGGATACCTTAAGAGAGTCATAGTTACTCCTGCCAGTTTCTCTCCGTTAAACCACAGTCACATCTACAATATTCCTCTGCCCCTTTCACCAGACGCGATACGCCATTATTTGTCGACATTATGACTTTCACAGTACTCCTGCTAGGGGCTCCTCCAGTTTACCAATGTATTTCGCCTGTTGACGAGGCATTTGGCTACCTTAAGAGAGTCATAGTTACTCCTGTCAGTTGCTCCCCGTTTTACCACGGTCACATTTTCAATCTTATTCTGGCCAGTTCACCTGAAGCGATACGCCATTATCAGTCAACCTAAAGAATATCACATTACTCCTGCCGGGAGCTTCTCGAGTTTGCCGATGTATTTCACCTGTTGACGAGGCATTTGGATACCTTAAGAGAGTCATAGTTTCCCCTTGCTGGTTCTCCCCATTTTACAACAGGCACATCTACAAGCTTACTCTGGCCAATTCTCCTGAAGCGATACGCTAATATCTGTTGACATAAAGACTTTCACAGTACTCCTGCCGGGAGCTTCTCGACTTTACCGATGTATTTCGCCTATTGAAGAGGCATTTGGCTACCTTAAGAGAGTCATAGTTACTCCTGCCAGTTTCTCTCCGTTAAACCACAGTCACATCTACAATATTCCTCTGCCCCTTTCACCAGACGCGATACGCCATTATTTGTCGACATTATGACTTTCACAGTATTCCTGCTAGGGGCTCCTCCAGTTTACCAATGTATTTCGCCTGTTGACGAGGCATTTGGCTACCTTAAGAGAGTCATAGTTACTCCTGTCAGTTGCTCCCCGTTTTACCACGGTCGCATTTTCAATCTTATTCTGGCCAGTTCACCTGAAGCGATACGCCATTATCAGTCAACCTAAAGAATATCACATTACTCCTGCCGGGAGCTTCTCGAGTTTGCCGATGTATTTCGCCTGTTGACGAGGCATTTGGATACCTTAAGGGAGTCATAGTTTCCCCTTGCTGTTGCTCCCCATTTTACAACAGGCACATCTACAAGCTTACTCTGGCCAATTCTCCTGAAGCGATACGCTAATATCTGTTGACATAAAGACTTTCACAGTACTCCTGCCGGGAGCTTCTCGACTTTACCGATGTATTTCGCCTATTGAAGAGGCATTTGGATACCTTAAGAGAGTCATAGTTACTCCTGCCAGTTTCTCTCCGTTAAACCACAGTCACATCTACAATATTCCTCTGCCCCTTTCACCAGACGCGATACGCCATTATTTGTCGACATTATGACTTTCACAGTACTCCTGCTAGGGGCTCCTCCAGTTTACCAATGTATTTCGCCTGTTGACGAGGCATTTGGCTACCTTAAGAGAGTCATAGTTACTCCTGTCAGTTGCTCCCCGTTTTACCACGGTCACATTTTCAATCTTATTCTGGCCAGTTCACCTGAAGCGATACGCCATTATCAGTCAACCTAAAGAATATCACATTACTCCTGCCGGGAGCTTCTCGAGTTTGCCGATGTATTTCACCTGTTGACGAGGCATTTGGATACCTTAAGAGAGTCATAGTTTCCCCTTGCTGGTTCTCCCCATTTTACAACAGGCACATCTACAAGCTTACTCTGGCCAATTCTCCTGAAGCGATACGCTAATATCTGTTGACATAAAGACTTTCACAGTACTCCTGCCGGGAGCTTCTCGACTTTACCGATGTATTTCGCCTATTGAAGAGGCATTTGGCTACCTTAAGAGAGTCATAGTTACTCCTGCCAGTTTCTCTCCGTTAAACCACAGTCACATCTACAATATTCCTCTGCCCCTTTCACCAGACGCGATACGCCATTATTTGTCGACATTATGACTTTCACAGTACTCCTGCTAGGGGCTCCTCCGGTTAACCAATGTATTTCGCCTGTTGACGAGGCATTTGGCTACCTTAAGAGAGTCATAGTTACTCCTGTCAGTTGCTCCCCGTTTTACCACGGTCACATTTTCAATCTTATTCTGGCCAGTTCACCTGAAGCGATACGCCATTATCAGTCAACCTAAAGAATATCACAGTACTCCTGCCGGGAGCTTCTCGAGTTTGCCGATGTATTTCGCCTGTTGACGAGGCATTTGGATACCTTAAGAGAGTCATAGTTTCCCCTTGCTGTTGCTCCCCATTTTACAACAGGCACATCTACAAGCTTACTCTGGCCAATTCTCCTGAAGCGATACGCTAATATCTGTTGACATAAAGACTTTCTCAGTACTCCCGCCGGGAGCTTCTCGACTTTACCGATGTATTTCGCCTATTGAAGAGGCATTTGGCTACCTTAAGAGAGTCATAGTTACTCCTGCCAGTTTCTCTCCGTTAAACCACAGTCACATCTACAATATTCCTCTGCCCCTTTCACCAGACGCGATACGCCATTATTTGTCGACATTATGACTTTCACAGTACTCCTGCTAGGGGCTCCTCCAGTTTACCAATGTATTTCGCCTGTTGACGAGGCATTTGGCTACCTTAAGAGAGTCATAGTTACTCCTGTCAGTTGCTCCCCGTTTTACCACGGTCACATTTTCAATCTTATTCTGGCCAGTTCACCTGAAGCGATACGCCATTATCAGTCAACCTAAAGAATATCACATTACTCCTGCCGGGAACTTCTCGAGTTTGCCGATGTATTTCACCTGTTGACGAGGCATTTGGATACCTTAAGAGAGTCATAGTTTCCCCTTGCTGGTTCTCCCCATTTTACAACAGGCACATCTACAAGCTTACTCTGGCCAATTCTCCTGAAGCGATACGCTAATATCTGTTGACATAAAGACTTTCACAGTACTCCTGCCGGGAGCTTCTCGACTTTACCGATGTATTTCGCCTATTGAAGAGGCATTTGGCTACCTTAAGAGAGTCATAGTTACTCCTGCCAGTTTCTCTCCGTTAAACCACAGTCACATCTACAATATTCCTCTGCCCCTTTCACCAGACGCGATACGCCATTATTTGTCGACATTATGACTTTCACAGTACTCCTGCTAGGGGCTCCTCCAGTTTACCAATGTATTTCGCCTGTTGACGAGGCATTTGGCTACCTTAAGAGAGTCATAGTTACTCCTGTCAGTTGCTCCCCGTTTTACCACGGTCGCATTTTCAATCTTATTCTGGCCAGTTCACCTGAAGCGATACGCCATTATCAGTCAACCTAAAGAATATCACATTACTCCTGCCGGGAGCTTCTCGAGTTTGCCGATGCATTTCGCCTGTTGACGAGGCATTTGGATACCTTAAGGGAGTCATAGTTTCCCCTTGCTGTTGCTCCCCATTTTACAACAGGCACATCTACAAGCTTACTCTGGCCAATTCTCCTGAAGCGATACGCTAATATCTGTTGACATAAAGACTTTCACAGTACTCCTGCCGGGAGCTTCTCGACTTTACCGATGTATTTCGCCTATTGAAGAGGCATTTGGCTACCTTAAGAGAGTCATAGTTACTCCTGCCAGTTTCTCTCCGTTAAACCACAGTCACATCTACAATATTCCTCTGCCCCTTTCACCAGACGCGATACGCCATTATTTGTCGACATTATGACTTTCACAGTACTCCTGCTAGGGGCTCCTCCAGTTTACCAATGTATTTCGCCTGTTGACGAGGCATTTGGCTACCTTAAGAGAGTCATAGTTACTCCTGTCAGTTGCTCCCCGTTTTACCACGGTCACATTTTCAATCTTATTCTGGCCAGTTCACCTGAAGCGATACGCCATTATCAGTCAACCTAAAGAATATCACATTACTCCTGCCGGGAGCTTCTCGAGTTTGCCGATGTATTTCACCTGTTGACGAGGCATTTGGATACCTTAAGAGAGTCATAGTTTCCCCTTGCTGGTTCTCCCCATTTTACTACAGGCACATCTACAAGCTTACTCTGGCCAATTCTCCTGAAGCGATACGCTAATATCTGTTGACATAAAGACTTTCACAGTACTCCTGCCGGGAGCTTCTCGACTTTACCGATGTATTTCGCCTATTGAAGAGGCATTTGGCTACCTTAAGAGAGTCATAGTTACTCCTGCCAGTTTCTCACCGTTAAACCACAGTCACATCTACAATATTCCTCTGCCCCTTTCACCAGACGCGATACGCCATTATTTGTCGACATTATGACTTTCACAGTACTCCTGCTAGGGGCTCCTCCGGTTAACCAATGTATTTCGCCTGTTGACGAGGCATTTGGCTACCTTAAGAGAGTCATAGTTACTCCTGTCAGTTGCTCCCCGTTTTACCACGGTCACATTTTCAATCTTATTCTGGCCAGTTCACCTGAAGCGATACGCCATTATCAGTCAACCTAAAGAATATCACAGTACTCCTGCCGGGAGCTTCTCGAGTTTGCCGATGTATTTCGCCTGTTGACGAGGCATTTGGATACCTTAAGAGAGTCATAGTTTCCCCTTGCTGTTGCTCCCCATTTTACAACAGGCACATCTACAAGCTTACTCTGGCCAATTCTCCTGAAGCGATACGCTAATATCTGTTGACATAAAGACTTTCTCAGTACTCCCGCCGGGAGCTTCTCGACTTTACCGATGTATTTCGCCTATTGAAGAGGCATTTGGCTACCTTAAGAGAGTCATAGTTACTCCTGCCAGTTTCTCTCCGTTAAACCACAGTCACATCTACAATATTCCTCTGCCCCTTTCACCAGACGCGATACGCCATTATTTGTCGACATTATGACTTTCACAGTACTCCTGCTAGGGGCTCCTCCAGTTTACCAATGTATTTCGCCTGTTGACGAGGCATTTGGCTACCTTAAGAGAGTCATAGTTACTCCTTGCAGTTGCTCCCCGTTTTACCACGGTCGCATTTTCAATCTTATTCTGGCCAGTTCACCTGAAGCGATACGCCATTATCAGTCAACCTAAAGAATATCACATTACTCCTGCCGGGAGCTTCTCGAGTTTGCCGATGTATTTCGCCTGTTGACGAGGCATTTGGATACCTTAAGGGAGTCATAGTTTCCCCTTGCTGTTGCTCCCCATTTTACAACAGGCACATCTACAAGCTTACTCTGGCCAATTCTCCTGAAGCGATACGCTAATATCTGTTGACATAAAGACTTTCACAGTACTCCTGCCGGGAGCTTCTCGACTTTACCGATGTATTTCGCCTATTGAAGAGGCATTTGGCTACCTTAAGAGAGTCATAGTTACTCCTGCCAGTTTCTCTCCGTTAAACCACAGTCACATCTACAATATTCCTCTGCCCCTTTCACCAGACGCGATACGCCATTATTTGTCGACATTATGACTTTCACAGTACTCCTGCTAGGGGCTCCTCCAGTTTACCAATGTATTTCGCCTGTTGACGAGGCATTTGGCTACCTTAAGAGAGTCATAGTTACTCCTGTCAGTTGCTCCCCGTTTTACCACGGTCACATTTTCAATCTTATTCTGGCCAGTTCACCTGAAGCGATACGCCATTATCAGTCAACCTAAAGAATATCACATTACTCCTGCCGGGAGCTTCTCGAGTTTGCCGATGTATTTCACCTGTTGACGAGGCATTTGGATACCTTAAGAGAGTCATAGTTTCCCCTTGCTGGTTCTCCCCATTTTACAACAGGCACATCTACAAGCTTACTCTGGCCAATTCTCCTGAAGCGATACGCTAATATCTGTTGACATAAAGACTTTCACAGTACTCCTGCCGGGAGCTTCTCGACTTTACCGATGTATTTCGCCTATTGAAGAGGCATTTGGCTACCTTAAGAGAGTCATAGTTACTCCTGCCAGTTTCTCACCGTTAAACCACAGTCACATCTACAATATTCCTCTGCCCCTTTCACCAGACGCGATACGCCATTATTTGTCGACATTATGACTTTCACAGTACTCCTGCTAGGGGCTCCTCCGGTTAACCAATGTATTTCGCCTGTTGACGAGGCATTTGGCTACCTTAAGAGAGTCATAGTTACTCCTGTCAGTTGCTCCCCGTTTTACCACGGTCACATTTTCAATCTTATTCTGGCCAGTTCACCTGAAGCGATACGCCATTATCAGTCAACCTAAAGAATATCACAGTACTCCTGCCGGGAGCTTCTCGAGTTTGCCGATGTATTTCGCCTGTTGACGAGGCATTTGGATACCTTAAGAGAGTCATAGTTTCCCCTTGCTGTTGCTCCCCATTTTACAACAGGCACATCTACAAGCTTACTCTGGCCAATTCTCCTGAAGCGATACGCTAATATCTGTTGACATAAAGACTTTCTCAGTACTCCCGCCGGGAGCTTCTCGACTTTACCGATGTATTTCGCCTATTGAAGAGGCATTTGGCTACCTTAAGAGAGTCATAGTTACTCCTGCCAGTTTCTCTCCGTTAAACCACAGTCACATCTACAATATTCCTCTGCCCCTTTCACCAGACGCGATACGCCATTATTTGTCGACATTATGACTTTCACAGTACTCCTGCTAGGGGCTCCTCCAGTTTACCAATGTATTTCGCCTGTTGACGAGGCATTTGGCTACCTTAAGAGAGTCATAGTTACTCCTGTCAGTTGCTCCCCGTTTTACCACGGTCGCATTTTCAATCTTATTCTGGCCAGTTCACCTGAAGCGATACGCCATTATCAGTCAACCTAAAGAATATCACATTACTCCTGCCGGGAGCTTCTCGAGTTTGCCGATGTATTTCGCCTGTTGACGAGGCATTTGGATACCTTAAGGGAGTCATAGTTTCCCCTTGCTGTTGCTCCCCATTTTACAACAGGCACATCTACAAGCTTACTCTGGCCAATTCTCCTGAAGCGATACGCTAATATCTGTTGACATAAAGACTTTCACAGTACTCCTGCCGGGAGCTTCTCGACTTTACCGATGTATTTCGCCTATTGAAGAGGCATTTGGCTACCTTAAGAGAGTCATAGTTACTCCTGCCAGTTTCTCTCCGTTAAACCACAGTCACATCTACAATATTCCTCTGCCCCTTTCACCAGACGCGATACGCCATTATTTGTCGACATTATGACTTTCACAGTACTCCTGCTAGGGGCTCCTCCAGTTTACCAATGTATTTCGCCTGTTGACGAGGCATTTGGCTACCTTAAGAGAGTCATAGTTACTCCTGTCAGTTGCTCCCCGTTTTACCACGGTCACATTTTCAATCTTATTCTGGCCAGTTCACCTGAAGCGATACCCCATTATCAGTCAACCTAAAGAATATCACATTACTCCTGCCGGGAGCTTCTCGAGTTTGCCGATGTATTTCACCTGTTGACGAGGCATTTGGATACCTTAAGAGAGTCATAGTTTCCCCTTGCTGGTTCTCCCCATTTTACAACAGGCACATCTACAAGCTTACTCTGGCCAATTCTCCTGAAGCGATACGCTAATATCTGTTGACATAAAGACTTTCACAGTACTCCTGCCGGGAGCTTCTCGACTTTACCGATGTATTTCGCCTATTGAAGAGGCATTTGGCTACCTTAAGAGAGTCATAGTTACTCCTGCCAGTTTCTCACCGTTAAACCACAGTCACATCTACAATATTCCTCTGCCCCTTTCACCAGACGCGATACGCCATTATTTGTCGACATTATGACTTTCACAGTACTCCTGCTAGGGGCTCCTCCGGTTAACCAATGTATTTCGCCTGTTGACGAGGCATTTGGCTACCTTAAGAGAGTCATAGTTACTCCTGTCAGTTGCTCCCCGTTTTACCACGGTCACATTTTCAATCTTATTCTGGCCAGTTCACCTGAAGCGATACGCCATTATCAGTCAACCTAAAGAATATCACAGTACTCCTGCCGGGAGCTTCTCGAGTTTGCCGATGTATTTCGCCTGTTGACGAGGCATTTGGATACCTTAAGAGAGTCATAGTTTCCCCTTGCTGTTGCTCCCCATTTTACAACAGGCACATCTACAAGCTTACTCTGGCCAATTCTCCTGAAGCGATACGCTAATATCTGTTGACATAAAGACTTTCTCAGTACTCCCGCCGGGAGCTTCTCGACTTTACCGATGTATTTCGCCTATTGAAGAGGCATTTGGCTACCTTAAGAGAGTCATAGTTACTCCTGCCAGTTTCTCTCCGTTAAACCACAGTCACATCTACAATATTCCTCTGCCCCTTTCACCAGACGCGATACGCCATTATTTGTCGACATTATGACTTTCACAGTACTCCTGCTAGGGGCTCCTCCAGTTTACCAATGTATTTCGCCTGTTGACGAGGCATTTGGCTACCTTAAGAGAGTCATAGTTACTCCTGTCAGTTGCTCCCCGTTTTACCACGGTCACATTTTCAATCTTATTCTGGCCAGTTCACCTGAAGCGATACGCCATTATCAGTCAACCTAAAGAATATCACAGTACTCCTGCCGGGAGCTTCTCGAGTTTGCCGATGTAGTTCGCCTGTTGACGAGGCATTTGGATACCTTAAGAGAGTCATAGTTTCCCCTTGCTGTTGCTCCCCATTTTACAATAGGTACATCTACAAGCTTACTCTGGCCAATTCTCCTGAAGCGATACGCTAATATCTGTTGACATAAAGACTTTCACAGTACTCCTGCCGGGAGCTTCTCGACTTTACCGATGTATTTCGCCTATTGAAGAGGCATTTGGCTACCTTAAGAGAGTCATAGTTACTCCTGCCAGTTTCTCTCCGTTAAACCACAGTCACATCTACAATATTCCTCTGCCCCTTTCACCAGACGCGATACGCCATTATTTGTCGACATTATGACTTTCACAGTACTCCTGCTAGGGGCTCCTCCAGTTTACCAATGTATTTCGCCTGTTGACGAGGCATTTGGCTACCTTAAGAGAGTCATAGTTACTCCTGTCAGTTGCTCCCCGTTTTACCACGGTCACATTTTCAATCTTATTCTGGCCAGTTCACCTGAAGCGATACGCCATTATCAGTCAACCTAAAGAATATCACATTACTCCTGCCGGGAGCTTCTCGAGTTTGCCGATGTATTTCGCCTGTTGACGAGGCATTTGGATACCTTAAGAGAGTCATAGTTTCCCCTTGCTGTTGCTCCCCATTTTACAACAGGCACATCTACAAGCTTACTCTGGCCAATTCTCCTGAAGCGATACGCTAATATCTGTTGACATAAAGACTTTCACAGTACTCCTGCCGGGAGCTTTTCGAATTTGCCGATGTATTTCGCGTATTGAAGAGGCATTTGGCTACCTTAAGAGAGTCATAGTTACTCCTGCCAGTTTCTCTCCGTTAAACCACAGTCACTTCTACAATATTCCTCTGCCCCTTTCACCAGACGCGATACGCCATTATTTGTCGACATTATGACTTTCACAGTACTCCTGCTAGGGGCTCCTCCAGTTTACCAATGTATTTCGCCTGTTGACGAGGCATTTGGCTACCTTAAGAGAGTCATAGTTACTCCTGTCAGTTGCTCCCCGTTTTACCACGGTCACATTTTCAATCTTATTCTGGCCAGTTCACCTGAAGCGATACGCCATTATCAGTCAACCTAAAGAATATCACATTACTCCTGCCGGGAGCTTCTTGAGTTTGCCGATGTATTTCTCCTGTTGACGAGGCATTTGGATACCTTAAGAGAGTCATAGTTTCCCCTTGCTGGTTCTCCCCATTTTACAACAGGCACATCTACAAGCTTACTCTGGCCAATTCTCCTGAAGCGATAAGCTAATATCTGTTGACATAAAGACTTTCACAGTACTCCTGCCGGGAGCTTTTCGAATTTGCCGATGTATTTCGCGTATTGAAGAGGCATTTGGCTACCTTAAGAGAGTCATAGTTACTCCTGTCAGTTGCTCCCCGTTTTACCACGGTCACATTTTCAATCTTATTCTGGCCAGTTCACCTGAAGCGATACGCCATTATCAGTCAACCTAAAGAATATCACAGTACTCCTGCCGGGAGCTTCTCGAGTTTGCCGATGTAGTTCGCCTGTTGACGAGGCATTTGGATACCTTAAGAGAGTCATAGTTTCCCCTTGCTGTTGCTCCCCATTTTACAATAGGTACATCTACAAGCTTACTCTGGCCAATTCTCCTGAAGCGATACGCTAATATCTGTTGACATAAAGACTTTCACAGTACTCCTGCCGGGAGCTTCTCGACTTTACCGATGTATTTCGCCTATTGAAGAGGCATTTGGCTACCTTAAGAGAGTCATAGTTACTCCTGCCAGTTTCTCTCCGTTAAACCACAGTCACATCTACAATATTCCTCTGCCCCTTTCACCAGACGCGATACGCCATTATTTGTCGACATTATGACTTTCACAGTACTCCTGCTAGGGGCTCCTCCAGTTTACCAATGTATTTCGCCTGTTGACGAGGCATTTGGCTACCTTAAGAGAGTCATAGTTACTCCTGTCAGTTGCTCCCCGTTTTACCACGGTCACATTTTCAATCTTATTCTGGCCAGTTCACCTGAAGCGATACGCCATTATCAGTCAACCTAAAGAATATCACATTACTCCTGCCGGGAGCTTCTCGAGTTTGCCGATGTATTTCGCCTGTTGACGAGGCATTTGGATACCTTAAGAGAGTCATAGTTTCCCCTTGCTGTTGCTCCCCATTTTACAACAGGCACATCTACAAGCTTACTCTGGCCAATTCTCCTGAAGCGATACGCTAATATCTGTTGACATAAAGACTTTCACAGTACTCCTGCCGGGAGCTTTTCGAATTTGCCGATGTATTTCGCGTATTGAAGAGGCATTTGGCTACCTTAAGAGAGTCATAGTTACTCCTGCCAGTTTCTCTCCGTTAAACCACAGTCACTTCTACAATATTCCTCTGCCCCTTTCACCAGACGCGATACGCCATTATTTGTCGACATTATGACTTTCACAGTACTCCTGCTAGGGGCTCCTCCAGTTTACCAATGTATTTCGCCTGTTGACGAGGCATTTGGCTACCTTAAGAGAGTCATAGTTACTCCTGTCAGTTGCTCCCCGTTTTACCACGGTCACATTTTCAATCTTATTCTGGCCAGTTCACCTGAAGCGATACGCCATTATCAGTCAACCTAAAGAATATCACATTACTCCTGCCGGGAGCTTCTTGAGTTTGCCGATGTATTTCTCCTGTTGACGAGGCATTTGGATACCTTAAGAGAGTCATAGTTTCCCCTTGCTGGTTCTCCCCATTTTACAACAGGCACATCTACAAGCTTACTCTGGCCAATTCTCCTGAAGCGATAAGCTAATATCTGTTGACATAAAGACTTTCACAGTACTCCTGCCGGGAGCTTCTCGACTTTACCGATGTATTTCGCCTATTGAAGAGGCATTTGGCTACCTTAAGAGATTCATAGTTACTCCTGCCAGTTTCTCTCCGTTTAAAGACAGTCACATCTACAATATTCCTCTGCCCCTTTCACCAGACGCGATACGCCATTATTTGTCGACATTATGACTTTCACAGTACTCCTGCTAGGGGCTCCTCCGGTTTACCAATGTATTTCGCCTGTTGACGAGGCATTTGGCTACCTTAAGAGAGTCATAGTTACTCCTGTCAGTTGCTCCCCGTTTTACCACGGTCACATTTTCAATCTTATTCTGGCCAGTTTACCTGAAGCGATACGCCATTATCAGTCAACCTAAAGAATATCACATCACTCCTGCCGGGAGCTTCTCGAGTTTGTCGATGTATTTCGCCTGTTGACGAGGCATTTGGATACCTTAAGGGAGTCATAGTTTCCCCTTGCTGTTGCTCCCCATTTTACAACAGGCACATCTACAAGCTTACTCTGGCCAATTCTCCTGAAGCGATACGCTAATATGTGTTGACATAAAGACTTTCACAGTACTGCTGCCGGGAGCTTCTCGACTTTACCGATGTATTTCGCCTATTGAAGAGGCATTTGGCTACCTTAAGAGATTCATAGTTACTCCTGCCAGTTTCTCTCCGTTAAACCACAGTCACATCTACAATATTCCTCTGCCCCTTTCACCAGACGCGATACGCCATTATTTGTCGACATTATG
The DNA here is from genome assembly GCF_021461395.2 of Schistocerca americana. Taxonomy (NCBI): domain Eukaryota; kingdom Metazoa; phylum Arthropoda; class Insecta; order Orthoptera; family Acrididae; genus Schistocerca; species Schistocerca americana. The sequence goes on from NC_060130.1 coordinate 63,012,923, forward strand.
ACTTTCACAGTACTCCTGCTAGGGGCTCCTCCAGTTTACCAATGTATTTCGCCTGTTGACGAGGCATTTGGCTACCTTAAGAGAGTCATTGTTACTCCTGTCAGTTGCTCCCCGTTTTACCACGGTCACATTTTCAATCTTATTCTGGCCAGTTCACCTGAAGCGATACGCCATTATCAGTCAACCTAAAGAATATCACATCACTCGTGCCGGGAGCTTCTCGAGTTTGTCGATGTATTTCGCCTGTTGACGAGGCATTTGGATACCTTAAGGGAGTCATAGTTTCCCCTTGCTGTTGCTCCCCATTTTACAACAGGCACATCTACAAGCTTACTCTGGCCAATTCTCCTGAAGCGATACGCTAATATCTGTTGACATAAAGACTTTCACAGTACTCCTGCCGGGAGCTTCTCGACTTTACCGATGTATTTCGCCTATTGAAGAGGCATTTGGCTACCTTAAGAGAGTCATAGTTACTCCTGCCAGTTTCTCTCCGTTAAACCACAGTCACATCTACAATATTCCTCTGCCCCTTTCACCAGGCGCGATACGCCATTATTTGTCGACATTATGACTTTCACAGTACTCCTGCTAGGGGCTCCTCCAGTTTACCAATGTATTTCGCCTGTTGACGAGGCATTTGGCTACCTTAAGAGAGTCATAGTTACTCCTGTCAGTTGCTCCCCGTTTTACCACGGTCACATTTTCAATCTTATTCTGGCCAGTTCACCTGAAGCGATACGCCATTATCAGTCAACCTAAAGAATATCACAGTACTCCTGCCGGGAGCTTCTCGAGTTTGCCGATGTAGTTCGCCTGTTGACGAGGCATTTGGATACCTTGAGAGAGTCATAGTTTCCCCTTGCTGTTGCTCCCCAATTTACAATAGGCACATCTACAAGCTTACTCTGGCCAATTCTCCTGAAGCGATACGCTAATATCTGTTGACATAAAGACTTTCACAGTACTCCTGCCGGGAGCTTCTCGACTTTACCGATGTATTTCGCCTATTGAAGAGGCATTTGGCTACCTTAAGAGAGTCATAGTTACTCCTGCCAGTTTCTCTCCGTTAAACCACAGTCACATCTACAATATTCCTCTGCCCCTTTCACCAGACGCGATACGCCATTATTTGTCGACATTATGACTTTCACAGTACTCCTGCTAGGGGCTCCTCCAGTTTACCAATGTATTTCGCCTGTTGACGAGGCATTTGGCTACCTTAAGAGAGTCATAGTTACTCCTGTCAGTTGCTCCCCGTTTTACCACGGTCACATTTTCAATCTTATTCTGGCCAGTTCACCTGAAGCGATACGCCATTATCAGTCAACCTAAAGAATATCACATTACTCCTGCCGGGAGCTTCTCGAGTTTGCCGATGTATTTCGCCTGTTGACGAGGCATTTGGATACCTTAAGAGAGTCATAGTTTCCCCTTGCTGTTGCTCCCCATTTTACAACAGGCACATCTACAAGCTTACTCTGGCCAATTCTCCTGAAGCGATACGCTAATATCTGTTGACATAAAGACTTTCACAGTACTCCTGCCGGGAGCTTTTCGACTTTGCCGATGTATTTCGCCTATTGAAGAGGCATTTGGATACCTTAAGAGAGTCATAGTTACTCCTGCCAGTTTCTCTCCGTTAAACCACAGTCACATCTACAATATTCCTCTGCCCCTTTCACCAGACGCGATACGCCATTATTTGTCGACATTATGACTTTCACAGTACTCCTGCTAGGGGCTCCTCCAGTTTACCAATGTATTTCGCCTGTTGACGAGGCATTTGGCTACCTTAAGAGAGTCATAGTTACTCCTGTCAGTTGCTCCCCGTTTTACCACGGTCACATTTTCAATCTTATTCTGGCCAGTTCACCTGAAGCGATACGCCATTATCAGTCAACCTAAAGAATATCACATCACTCCTGCCGGGAGCTTCTCGAGTTTGTCGATGTATTTCGCCTGTTGACGAGGCATTTGGATACCTTAAGGGAGTCATAGTTTCCCCTTGCTGTTGCTCCCCATTTTACAACAGGCACATCCACAAGCTTACTCTGGCCAATTCTCCTGAAGCGATACGCTAATATCTGTTGACATAAAGACTTTCACAGTACTCCTGCCGGGAGCTTCTCGACTTTGCCGATGTATTTCGCCTATTGAAGAGGCATTTGGCTACCTTAAGAGAGTCATAGTTACTCCTGCCAGTTTCTCTCCGTTAAACCACAGTCACATCTACAATATTCCTCTGCCCCTTTCACCAGACGCGATACGCCATTATTTGTCGACATTATGACTTTCACAGTACTCCTGCTAGGGGCTCCTCCAGTTTACCAATGTATTTCGCCTGTTGACGAGGCATTTGGCTACCTTAAGAGAGTCATAGTTACTCCTGTCAGTTGCTCCCCGTTTTACCACGGTCACATTTTCAATCTTATTGTGGCCAGTTCACCTGAAGCGATACGCCATTATCAGTCAACCTAAAGAATATCACAGTACTCCTGCCGGGAGCTTCTCGAGTTTGCCGATGTATTTCGCCTGTTGACGAGGCATTTGGATACCTTAAGAGAGTCATAGTTTCCCCTTGCTGGTTCTCCCCATTTTACAACAGGCACATCTACAAGCTTACTCTGGCCAATTCTCCTGAAGCGATACGCTAATATCTGTTGACATAAAGACTTTCACAGTACTCCTGCCGGGAGCTTCTCGACTTTACCGATGTATTTCGCCTATTGAAGAGGCATTTGGCTACCTTAAGAGATTCATAGTTACTCCTGCCAGTTTCTCTCCGTTAAACCACAGTCACATCTACAATATTCCTCTGCCCCTTTCACCAGACGCGATACGCCATTATTTGTCGACATTATGACTTTCACAGTACTCCTGCTAGGGGCTCCTCCAGTTTACCAATGTATTTCGCATGTTGACGAGGCATTTGGCTACCTTAAGAGAGTCATAGTTACTCCTGTCAGTTGCTCCCCGTTTTACCACGGTCACATTTTCAATCTTATTCTGGCCAGTTCACCTGAAGCGATACGCCATTATCAGTCAACCTAAAGAATATCACATTACTCCTGCCGGGAGCTTCTTGAGTTTGCCGATGTATTTCTCCTGTTGACGAGGCATTTGGATACCTTAAGAGAGTCATAGTTTCCCCTTGCTGGTTCTCCCCATTTTACAACAGGCACATCTACAAGCTTACTCTGGCCAATTCTCCTGAAGCGATACGCTAATATCTGTTGACATAAAGACTTTCACAGTACTCCTGCCGGGAGCTTCTCGACTTTACCGATGTATTTCGCCTATTGAAGAGGCATTTGGCTACCTTAAGAGATCCATAGTTACTCCTGCCAGTTTCTCTCCGTTAAACCACAGTCACATCTACAATATTCCTCTGCCCCTTTCACCAGACGCGATACGCCATTATTTGTCGACATTATGACTTTCACAGTACTCCTGCTAGGGGCTCCTCCAGTTTACCAATGTATTTCGCCTGTTGACGAGGCATTTGGCTACCTTAAGAGAGTCATAGTTACTCCTGTCAGTTGCTCCCCGTTTTACCACGGTCACATTTTCAATCTTATTCTGGCCAGTTCACCTGAAGCGATACGCCATTATCAGTCAACCTAAAGAATATCACATCACTCCTGCCGGGAGCTTCTCGAGTTTGTCGATGTATTTCGCCTGTTGACGAGGCATTTGGATACCTTAAGGGAGTCATAGTTTCCCCTTGCTGTTGCTCCCCATTTTACAACAGGCACATCCACAAGCTTACTCTGGCCAATTCTCCTGAAGCGATACGCTAATATCTGTTGACATAAAGACTTTCACAGTACTCCTGCCGGGAGCTTCTCGACTTTACCGATGTATTTCGCCTATTGAAGAGGCATTTGGCTACCTTAAGAGAGTCATAGTTACTCCTGCCAGTTTCTCTCCGTTAAACCACAGTCACATCTACAATATTCCTCTGCCCCTTTCACCAGACGCGATACGCCATTATTTGTCGACATTATGACTTTCACAGTACTCCTGCTAGGGGCTCCTCCAGTTTACCAATGTATTTCGCCTGTTGACGAGGCATTTGGCTACCTTAAGAGAGTCATAGTTACTCCTGTCAGTTGCTCCCCGTTTTACCACGGTCACATTTTCAATCTTATTCTGGCCAGTTCACCTGAAGCGATACGCCATTATCAGTCAACCTAAAGAATATCACAGTACTCCTGCCGGGAGCTTCTCGAGTTTGCCGATGTAGTTCGCCTGTTGACGAGGCATTTGGATACCTTAAGAGAGTCATAGTTTCCCCTTGCTGTTGCTCCCCATTTTACAATAGGCACATCTACAAGCTTACTCTGGCCAATTCTCCTGAAGCGATACGCTAATATCTGTTGACATAAAGACTTTCACAGTACTCCTGCCGGGAGCTTCTCGACTTTACCGATGTATTTCGCCTATTGAAGAGGCATTTGGCTACCTTAAGAGAGTCATAGTTACTCCTGCCAGTTTCTCTCCGTTAAACCACAGTCACATCTACAATATTCCTCTGCCCCTTTCACCAGACGCGATACGCCATTATTTGTCGACATTATGACTTTCACAGTACTCCTGCTAGGGGCTCCTCCAGTTTACCAATGTATTTCGCCTGTTGACGAGGCATTTGGCTACCTTAAGAGAGTCATAGTTACTCCTGTCAGTTGCTCCCCGTTTTACCACGGTCACATTTTCAATCTTATTCTGGCCACTTCACCTGAAGCGATACGCCATTATCAGTCAACCTAAAGAATATCACATTACTCCTGCCGGGAGCTTCTCGAGTTTGCCGATGTATTTCGCCTGTTGACGAGGCATTTGGATACCTTAAGAGAGTCATAGTTTCCCCTTGCTGGTTCTCCCCATTTTACAACAGGCACATCTACAAGCTTACTCTGGCCAATTCTCCTGAAGCGATACGCTAATATCTGTTGACATAAAGACTTTCACAGTACTCCTGCCGGGAGCTTCTCGACTTTACCGATGTATTTCGCCTATTGAAGAGGCATTTGGCTACCTTAAGAGATTCATAGTTACTCCTGCCAGTTTCTCTCCGTTAAACCACAGTCACATCTACAATATTCCTCTGCCCCTTTCACCAGACGCGATACGCCATTATTTGTCGACATTATGACTTTCACAGTACTCCTGCTAGGGGCTCCTCCGGTTTACCAATGTATTTCGCATGTTGACGAGGCATTTGGCTACCTTAAGAGAGTCATAGTTACTCCTGTCAGTTGATCCCCGTTTTACCACGGTCACATTTTCAATCTTATTCTGGCCAGTTCACCTGAAGCGATACGCCATTATCAGTCAACCTAAAGAATATCACATTACTCCTGCCGGGAGCTTCTTGAGTTTGCCGATGTATTTCTCCTGTTGACGAGGCATTTGGATACCTTAAGAGAGTCATAGTTTACCCTTGCTGGTTCTCCCCATTTTACAACAGGCACATCTACAAGCTTACTCTGGCCAATTCTCCTGAAGCGATACGCTAATATCTGTTGACATAAAGACTTTCACAGTACTCCTGCCGGGAGCTTCTCGACTTTACCGATGTATTTCGCCTATTGAAGAGGCATTTGGCTACCTTAAGAGATCCATAGTTACTCCTGCCAGTTTCTCTCCGTTAAACCACAGTCACATCTACAATATTCCTCTGCCCCTTTCACCAGACGCGATACGCCATTATTTGTCGACATTATGACTTTCACAGTACTCCTGCTAGGGGCTCCTCCAGTTTACCAATGTATTTCGCCTGTTGACGAGGCATTTGGCTACCTTAAGAGAGTCATAGTTACTCCTGTCAGTTGCTCCCCGTTTTACCACGGTCACATTTTCAATCTTATTCTGGCCAGTTCACCTGAAGCGATACGCCATTATCAGTCAACCTAAAGAATATCACATCACTCCTGCCGGGAGCTTCTCGAGTTTGTCGATGTATTTCGCCTGTTGACGAGGCATTTGGATACCTTAAGGGAGTCATAGTTTCCCCTTGCTGTTGCTCCCCATTTTACAACAGGCACATCCACAAGCTTACTCTGGCCAATTCTCCTGAAGCGATACGCTAATATCTGTTGACATAAAGACTTTCACAGTACTCCTGCCGGGAGCTTCTCGACTTTACCGATGTATTTCGCCTATTGAAGAGGCATTTGGCTACCTTAAGAGAGTCATAGTTACTCCTGCCAGTTTCTCTCCGTTAAACCACAGTCACATCTACAATATTCCTCTGCCCCTTTCACCAGACGCGATACGCCATTATTTGTCGACATTATGACTTTCACAGTACTCCTGCTAGGGGCTCCTCCAGTTTACCAATGTATTTCGCCTGTTGACGAGGCATTTGGCTACCTTAAGAGAGTCATAGTTACTCCTGTCAGTTGCTCCCCGTTTTACCACGGTCACATTTTCAATCTTATTCTGGCCAGTTCACCTGAAGCGATACGCCATTATCAGTCAACCTAAAGAATATCACAGTACTCCTGTCGGGAGCTTCTCGAGTTTGCCGATGTAGTTCGCCTGTTGACGAGGCATTTGGATACCTTAAGAGAGTCATAGTTTCCCCTTGCTGTTGCTCCCCATTTTACAATAGGCACATCTACAAGCTTACTCTGGCCAATTCTCCTGAAGCGATACGCTAATATCTGTTGACATAAAGACTTTCACAGTACTCCTGCCGGGAGCTTCTCGACTTTACCGATGTATTTCGCCTATTGAAGAGGCATTTGGCTACCTTAAGAGAGTCATAGTTACTCCTGCCAGTTTCTCTCCGTTAAACCACAGTCACATCTACAATATTCCTCTGCCCCTTTCACCAGACGCGATACGCCATTATTTGTCGACATTATGACTTTCACAGTACTCCTGCTAGGGGCTCCTCCGGTTTACCAATGTATTTCGCCTGTTGACGAGGCATTTGGCTACCTTAAGAGAGTCATAGTTACTCCTGTCAGTTGCTCCCCGTTTTACCACGGTCACATTTTCAATCTTATTCTGGCCAGTTCACCTGAAGCGATACGCCATTATCAGTCAACCTAAAGAATATCACAGTACTCCTGTCGGGAGCTTCTCGAGTTTGCCGATGTAGTTCGCCTGTTGACGAGGCATTTGGATACCTTAAGAGAGTCATAGTTTCCCCTTGCTGTTGCTCCCCATTTTACAATAGGCACATCTACAAGCTTACTCTGGCCAATTCTCCTGAAGCGATACGCTAATATCTGTTGACATAAAGACTTTCACAGTACTCCTGCCGGGAGCTTCTCGACTTTACCGATGTATTTCGCCTATTGAAGAGGCATTTGGCTACCTTAAGAGAGTCATAGTTACTCCTGCCAGTTTCTCTCCGTTAAACCACAGTCACATCTACAATATTCCTCTGCCCCTTTCACCAGACGCGATACGCCATTATTTGTCGACATTATGACTTTCACAGTACTCCTGCTAGGGGCTCCTCCAGTTTACCAATGTATTTCGCCTGTTGACGAGGCATTTGGCTACCTTAAGAGAGTCATTGTTACTCCTGTCAGTTGCTCCCCGTTTTACCACGGTCACATTTTCAATCTTATTCTGGCCACTTCACCTGAAGCGATACGCCATTATCAGTCAACCTAAAGAATATCACATTACTCCTGCCGGGAGCTTCTCGAGTATGCCGATGTATTTCGCCTGTTGACGAGGCATTTGGATACCTTAAGAGAGTCATAGTTTCCCCTTGCTGTTGCTCCCCATTTTACAACAGGCACATCTACAAGCTTACTCTGGCCAATTCTCCTGAAGCGATACGCTAATATCTGTTGACATAAAGACTTTCACAGTACTCCTGCCGGGAGCTTTTCGACTTTGCCGATGTATTTCGCCTATTGAAGAGGCATTTGGCTACCTTAAGAGAGTCATAGTTACTCCTGCCAGTTTCTCTCCGTTAAACCACAGTCACATCTACAATATTCCTCTGCCCCTTTCACCAGACGCGATACGCCATTATTTGTCGACATTATGACTTTCACAGTACTCCTGCTAGGGGCTCCTCCAGTTTACCAATGTATTTCGCCTGTTGACGAGGCATTTGGCTACCTTAAGAGAGTCATAGTTACTCCTGTCAGTTGCTCCCCGTTTTACCACGGTCACATTTTCAATCTTATTCTGGCCAGTTCACCTGAAGCGATACGCCATTATCAGTCAACCTAAAGAATATCACATTACTCCTGCCGGGAGCTTCTTGAGTTTGCCGATGTATTTCTCCTGTTGACGAGGCATTTGGATACCTTAAGAGAGTCATAGTTTCCCCTTGCTGGTTCTCCCCATTTTACAACAGGCACATCTACAAGCTTACTCTGGCCAATTCTCCTGAAGCGATACGCTAATATCTGTTGACATAAAGACTTTCACAGTACTCCTGCCGGGAGCTTCTCGACTTTACCGATGTATTTCGCCTATTGAAGAGGCATTTGGCTACCTTAAGAGATTCATAGTTACTCCTGCCAGTTTCTCTCCGTTTAACCACAGTCACATCTACAATATTCCTCTTCCCCTTTCACCAGACGCGATACGCCATTATTTGTCGACATTATGACTTTCACAGTACTCCTGCTAGGGGCTCCTCCGGTTTACCAATGTATTTCGCCTGTTGACGAGGCATTTGGCTACCTTAAGTGAGTCATAGTTACTCCTGTCAGTTGCTCCCCGTTTTACCACGGTCACATTTTCAATCTTATTCTGGCCAGTTCACCTGAAGCGATACGCCATTATCAGTCAACCTAAAGAATATCACATCACTCCTGCCGGGAGCTTCTCGAGTTTGTCGATGTATTTCGCCTGTTGACGAGGCATTTGGATACCTTAAGGGAGTCATAGTTTCCCCTTGCTGTTGCTCCCCATTTTACAACAGGCACATCTACAAGCTTACTCTGGCCAATTCTCCTGAAGCGATACGCTAATATCTGTTGACATAAAGACTTTCACAGTACTCCTGCCGGGAGCTTCTCGACTTTACCGATGTATTTCGCCTATTGAAGAGGCATTTGGCTACCTTAAGAGAGTCATAGTTACTCCTGCCAGTTTCTCTCCGTTAAACCACAGTCACATCTACAATATTCATCTGCCCCTTTCACCAGACGCGATACGCCATTATTTGTCGACATTATGACTTTCACAGTACTCCTGCTAGGGGCTCCTCCAGTTTACCAATGTATTTCGCCTGTTGACGAGGCATTTGGCTACCTTAAGAGAGTCATAGTTACTCCTGTCAGTTGCTCCCCGTTTTACCACGGTCACATTTTCAATCTTATTCTGGCCAGTTCACCTGAAGCGATACGCCATTATCAGTCAACCTAAAGAATATCACAGTACTCCTGCCGGGAGCTTCTCGAGTTTGCCGATGTATTTCGCCTGTTGACGAGGCATTTGGATACCTTAAGAGAGTCATAGTTTCCCCTTGCTGGTTCTCCCCATTTTACAACAGGCACATCTACAAGCTTACTCTGGCCAATTCTCCTGAAGCGATACGCTAATATCTGTTGACATAAAGACTTTCACAGTACTCCTGCCGGGAGCTTCTCGACTTTACCGATGTATTTCGCCTATTGAAGAGGCATTTGGCTACCTTAAGAGATTCATAGTTACTCCTGCCAGTTTCTCTCCGTTAAACCACAGTAACATCTACAATATTCCTCTGCCCTTTTCACCAGACGCGATACGCCATTATTTGTCGACATTATGACTTTCACAGTACTCCTGCTAGGGGCTCCTCCGATTTACCAATGTATTTCGCCTGTTGACGAGGCATTTGGCTACCTTAAGAGACTCATAGTTACTCCTGTCAGTTGCTCCCCGTTTTACCACGGTCACATTTTCAATCTTATTCTGGCCAGTTCACCTGAAGCGATACGCCATTATCAGTCAACCTAAAGAATAACACATCACTCCTGCCGGGAGCTTCTCGAGTTTGTCGATGTATTTCGCCTGTTGACGAGGCATTTGGATACCTTAAGGGAGTCATAGTTTCCCCTTGCTGTTGCTCCCCATTTTACAACAGGCACATCTACAAGCTTACTCTGGCCAATTCTCCTGAAGCGATACGCTAATATCTGTTGACATAAAGACTTTCACAGTACTCCTGCCGGGAGCTTCTCGACTTTACCGATGTATTTCGCCTATTGAAGAGGCATTTGGCTACCTTAAGAGAGTCATAGTTACTCCTGCCAGTTTCTCTCCGTTAAACCACAGTCACATCTACAGTATTCCTCTGCCCCTTTCACCAGACGCGATACGCCATTATTTGTCGACATTATGACTTTCACAGTACTCCTGCTGGGGCTCCTCCAGTTTACCAATGTATTTCGCCTGTTGACGAGGCATTTGGCTACCTTAAGAGAGTCATAGTTACTCCTGTCAGTTGCTCCCCGTTTTACCACGGTCACATTTTCAATCTTATTCTGGCCAGTTCACCTGAAGCGATACGCCATTATCAGTCAACCTAAAGAATATCACAGTACTCCTGCCGGGAGCTTCTCGAGTTTGCCGATGTATTTCGCCTGTTGACGAGGCATTTGGATACCTTAAGAGAGTCATAGTTTCCCCTTGCTGTTGCTCCCCATTTTACAATAGGCACATCTACAAGCTTACTCTGGCCAATTCTCCTGAAGCGATACGCTAATATCTGTTGACATAAAGACTTTCACAGTACTCCTGCCGGGAGCTTCTCGACTTTACCGATGTATTTCGCCTATTGAAGAGGCATTTGGCTACCTTAAGAGAGTCATAGTTACTCCTGCCAGTTTCTCTCCGTTAAACCACAGTCACATCTACAATATTCCTCTGCCCCTTTCACCAGACGCGATACGCCATTATTTGTCGACATTATGACTTTCACAGTACTCCTGCTAGGGGCTCCTCCAGTTTACCAATGTATTTCGCCTGTTGACGAGGCATTTGGCTACCTTAAGAGAGTCATAGTTACTCCTGTCAGTTGCTCCCCGTTTTACCACGGTCACATTTTCAATCTTATTCTGGCCAGTTCACCTGAAGCGATACGCCATTATCAGTCAACCTAAAGAATATCACATTACTCCTGCCGGGAGCTTCTCGAGTTTGCCGATGTATTTCGCCTGTTGACGAGGCATTTGGATACCTTAAGAGAGTCATAGTTTCCCCTTGCTGTTGCTCCCCATTTTACAACTGGCACATCTACAAGCTTACTCTGGCCAATTCTCCTGAAGCGATACGCTAATATCTGTTGACATAAAGACTTTCACAGTACTCCTGCCGGGAGCTTCTCGACTTTACCGATGTATTTCGCCTATTGAAGAGGCATTTGGCTACCTTAAGAGAGTCATAGTTACTCCTGCCAGTTTCTCTCCGTTAAACCACAGTCACATCTACAATATTAGTCTGCCCCTTTCACCAGACGCGATACGCCATTATTTGTCGACGTTATGACTTTCACAGTACTCCTGCTAGGGGCTCCTCCAGTTTACCAATGTATTTCGCCTGTTGACGAGGCATTTGGCTACCTTAAGAGAGTCATAGTTACTCCTGTCAGTTGCTCCCCGTTTTACCACGGTCACATTTTCAATCTTATTCTGGCCAGTTCACCTGAAGCGATACGCCATTATCAGTCAACCTAAAGAATATCACATTACTCCTGCCGGGAGCTTCTCGAGTTTGCCGATGTGTTTCTCCTGTTGACGAGGCATTTGGATACCTTAAGAGAGTCATAGTTTCCCCTTGCTGGTTCTCCCCATTTTACAACAGGCACATCTACAAGCTTACTCTGGCCAATTCTCCTGAAGCGATACGCTAATATCTGTTGACATAAAGACTTTCACAGTACTCCTGCCGGGAGCTTCTCGACTTTACCGATGTATTTCGCCTATTGAAGAGGCATTTGGCTACCTTAAGAGAGTCATAGTTACTCCTGCCAGTTTCTCTCCGTTAAACCACAGTCACATCTACAATATTCCTCTGCCCCTTTCACCAGACGCGATACGCCATTATTTGTCGACATTATGACTTTCACAGTACTCCTGCTAGGGGCTCCTCCGGTTTACCAATGTATTTCGCCTGTTGACGAGGCATTTGGCTACCTTAAGAGAGTCATAGTTACTCCTGTCAGTTGCTCCCCGTTTTACCACAGTCACATTTTCAATCTTATTCTGGCCAGTTCACCTGAAGCGATACGCCATTATCAGTCAACCTAAAGAATATCACATCACTCCTGCCGGGAGCTTCTCGAGTTTGTCGATGTATTTCGCCTGTTGACGAGGCATTTGGATACCTTAAGGGAGTCATAGTTTCCCCTTGCTGTTGCTCCCCATTTTACAATAGGCACATCTACAAGCTTACTCTGGCCAATTCTCCTGAAGCGATACGCTAATATCTGTTGACATAAAGACTTTCACAGTACTCCTGCCGGGAGCTTCTCGACTTTACCGATGTATTTCGCCTATTGAAGAGGCATTTGGCTACCTTAAGAGAGTCATAGTTACTCCTGCCAGTTTCTCTCCGTTAAACCACAGTCACATCTACAATATTCCTCTGCCCCTTTCACCAGACGCGATACGCCATTATTTGTCGACATTATGACTTTCACAGTACTCCTGCTAGGGGCTCCTCCAGTTTACCAATGTATTTCGCCTGTTGACGAGGCATTTGGCTACCTTAAGAGAGTCATAGTTACTCCTGTCAGTTGCTCCCCGTTTTACCACGGTCACATTTTCAATCTTATTCTGGCCAGTTCACCTGAAGCGATACGCCATTATCAGTCAACCTAAAGAATATCACATTACTCCTGCCGGGAGCTTCTCGAGTTTGCCGATGTGTTTCTCCTGTTGACGAGGCATTTGGATACCTTAAGAGAGTCATAGTTTCCCCTTGCTGGTTCTCCCCATTTTACAACAGGCACCTCTACAAGCTTACTCTGGCCAATTCTCCTGAAGCGATACGCTAATATCTGTTGACATAAAGACTTTCACAGTACTCCTGCCGGGAGCTTCTCGACTTTACCGATGTATTTCGCCTATTGAAGAGGCATTTGGCTACCTTAAGAGAGTCATAGTTACTCCTGCCAGTTTCTCTCCGTTAAACCACAGTCACATCTACAATATTCCTCTGCCCCTTTCACCAGACGCGATACGCCATTATTTGTCGACATTATGACTTTCACAGTACTCCTGCTAGGGGCTCCTCCAGTTTACCAATGTATTTCGCCTGTTGACGAGGCATTTGGCTACCTTAAGAGAGTCATAGTTACTCCTGTCAGTTGCTCCCCGTTTTACCACGGTCACATTTTCAATCTTATTCTGCCCAGTTCACCTGAAGCGATACGCCATTATCAGTCAACCTAAAGAATATCACATTACTCCTGCCGGGAGCTTCTCGAGTTTGCCGATGTATTTCTCCTGTTGACGAGGCATTTGGATACCTTAAGAGAGTCATAGTTTCCCCTTGCTGGTTCTCCCCATTTTACAACAGGCACATCTACAAGCTTACTCTGGCCAATTCTCCTGAAGCGATACGCTAATATCTGTTGACATAAAGACTTTCACAGTACTCCTGCCGGGAGCTTCTCGACTTTACCGATGTATTTCGCCTATTGAAGAGGCATTTGGCTACCTTAAGAGAGTCATAGTTACTCCTGCCAGTTTCTCTCCGTTAAACCACAGTCACATCTACAATATTCCTCTGCCCCTTTCACCAGACGCGATACGCCATTATTTGTCGACATTATGACTTTCACAGTACTCCTGCTAGGGGCTCCTCCAGTTTACCAATGTATTTCGCCTGTTGACGAGGCATTTGGCTACCTTAAGAGAGTCATAGTTACTCCTGTCAGTTGCTCCCCGTTTTACCACGGTCACATTTTCAATCTTATTCTGGCCAGTTCACCTGAAGCGATACGCCATTATCAGTCAACCTAAAGAATATCACAGTACTCCTGCCGGGAGCTTCTCGAGTTTGCCGATGTATTTCGCCTGTTGACGAGGCATTTGGATACCTTAAGAGAGTCATAGTTTCCCCTTGCTGTTGCTCCCCATTTTACAATAGGCACATCTACAAGCTTACTCTGGCCAATTCTCCTGAAGCGATACGCTAATATCTGTTGACATAAAGACTTTCACAGTACTCCTGCCGGGAGCTTCTCGACTTTACCGATGTATTTCGCCTATTGAAGAGGCATTTGGCTACCTTAAGAGAGTCATAGTTACTCCTGCCAGTTTCTCTCCGTTAAACCACAGTCACATCTACAATATTCCTCTGCCCCTTTCACCAGACGCGATACGCCATTATTTGTCGACATTATGACTTTCACAGTACTCCTGCTAGGGGCTCCTCCAGTTTACCAATGTATTTCGCCTGTTGACGAGGCATTTGGCTACCTTAAGAGAGTCATAAGTACTCTTGTCAGTTGCTCCCCGTTTTACCACGGTCACATTTTCAATCTTATTCTGGCCAGTTCACCTGAAGCGATACGCCATTATCAGTCAACCTAAAGAATATCACATTACTCCTGCCGGGAGCTTCTTGAGTTTGCCGATGTATTTCTCCTGTTGACGAGGCATTTGGATACCTTAAGAGAGTCATAGTTTCCCCTTGCTGGTTCTCTCCATTTTACAACAGGCACATCTACAAGCTTACTCTGGCCAACTCTCCTGAAGCGATACGCTAATATCTGTTGACATAAAGACTTTCAAAGTACTCCTGCCGGGAGCTTCTCGACTTTACCGATGTATTTCGCCTATTGAAGAGGCATTTGGCTACCTTAAGAGATTTATAGTTACTCCTGCAAGTATCTCTCCGTTAAACCAAAGTCACATCTACAATATTCCTCTGCCCCTTTCACCAGACGCGATACGCCATTATTTGTCGACATTATGACTTTCACAGTACTCCTGCTAGGGGCTCCTCCGGTTTACCAATGTATTTCGCCTGTTGACGAGGCATTTGGCTACCTTAAGAGAGTCATAGTTACTCCTGTCAGTTGCTCCCCGTTTTACCACGGTCACATTTTCAATCTTATTCTGGCCAGTTCACCTGAAGCGATACGCCATTATCAGTCAACCTAAAGAATATCACAGTACTCCTGCCGGGAGCTTCTCGAGTTTGCCGATGTATTTCGCCTGTTGACGAGGCATTTGGATACCTTAAGAGAGTCATAGTTTCCCCTTGCTGTTGCTCCCCATTTTACAATAGGCACATCTACAAGCTTACTCTGGCCAATTCTCCTGAAGCGATACGCTAATATCTGTTGACATAAAGACTTTCACAGTACTCCTGCCGGGAGCTTCTCGACTTTACCGATGTATTTCGCCTATTGAAGAGGCATTTGGCTACCTTAAGAGAGTCATAGTTACTCCTGCCAGTTTCTCTCCGTTAAACCACAGTCACATCTACAATATTCCTCTGCCCCTTTCACCAGACGCGATACGCCATTATTTGTCGACATTATGACTTTCACAGTACTCCTGCTAGGGGCTCCTCCAGTTTACCAATGTATTTCGCCTGTTGACGAGGCATTTGGCTACCTTAAGAGAGTCATAAGTACTCCTGTCAGTTGCTCCCCGTTTTACCACGGTCACATTTTCAATCTTATTCTGGCCAGTTCACCTGAAGCGATACGCCATTATCAGTCAACCTAAAGAATATCACATCACTCCTGCCGGGAGCTTCTCGAGTTTGTCGATGTATTTCGCCTGTTGACGAGGCATTTGGATACCTTAAGGGAGTCATAGTTTCCCCTTGCTGTTGCTCCCCATTTTACAACAGGCACATCTACAAGCTTACTCTGGCCAATTCTCCTGAAGCGATACGCTAATATCTGTTGACATAAAGACTTTCACAGTACTCCTGCCGGGAGCTTCTCGACTTTACCGATGTATTTCGCCTATTGAAGAGGCATTTGGCTACCTTAAGAGAGTCATAGTTACTCCTGCCAGTTTCTCTCCGTTAAACCACAGTCACATCTACAATATTCCTCTGCCCCTTTCACCAGACGCGATACGCCATTATTTGTCGACATTATGACTTTCACAGTACTCCTGCTAGGGGCTCCTCCAGTTTACCAATGTATTTCGCCTGTTGACGAGGCATTTGGCTACCTTAAGAGCGTCATAGTTACTCCTGTCAGTTGCTCCCCGTTTTACCACGGTCACATTTTCAATCTTATTCTGGCCAGTTCACCTGAAGCGATACGCCATTATCAGTCAACCTAAAGAATATCACATTACTCCTGCCGGGAGCTTCTTGAGTTTGCCGATGTATTTCTCCTGTTGACGAGGCATTTGGATACCTTAAGAGAGTCATAGTTTCCCCTTGCTGGTTCTCCCCATTTTACAACAGGCACATCTACAAGCTTACTCTGGCCAATTCTCCTGAAGCGATACGCTAATATCTGTTGACATAAAGACTTTCAAAGTACTCCTGCCGGGAGCTTCTCGACTTTACCGATGTATTTCGCCTATTGAAGAGGCATTTGGCTACCTTAAGAGATTCATAGTTACTCCTGCAAGTATCTCTCCGTTAAACCAAAGTCACATCTACAATATTCCTCTGCCCCTTTCACCAGACGCGATACGCCATTATTTGTCGACATTATGACTGTCACAGTACTCCTGCTAGGGGCTCCTCCAGTTTACCAATGTATTTCGCCTGTTGACGAGGCATTTGGCTACCTTAAGAGAGTCATAGTTACTCCTGTCAGTTGCTCCCCGTTTTACCACGGTCACATTTTCAATCTTATTCTGGCCAGTTCACCTGAAGCGATACGCCATTATCAGTCAACCTAAAGAATATCACAGTACTCCTGCCGGGAGCTTCTCGAGTTTGCCGATGTATTTCGCCTGTTGACGAGGCATTTGGATACCTTAAGAGAGTCATAGTTTCCCCTTGCTGTTGCTCCCCATTTTACAATAGGCACATCTA
Organism: Schistocerca americana; assembly: GCF_021461395.2. NCBI lineage: Eukaryota > Metazoa > Arthropoda > Insecta > Orthoptera > Acrididae > Schistocerca > Schistocerca americana. The sequence goes on from NC_060130.1 coordinate 63,029,864, forward strand.
CAAGCTTACTCTGGCCAATTCTCCTGAAGCGATACGCTAATATCTGTTGACATAAAGACTTTCACAGTACTCCTGCCGGGAGCTTCTCGACTTTACCGATGTATTTCGCCTATTGAAGAGGCATTTGGCTACCTTAAGAGAGTCATAGTTACTCCTGCCAGTTTCTCTCCGTTAAACCACAGTCACATCTACAATATTCCTCTGCCCCTTTCACCAGACGCGATACGCCATTATTTGTCGACATTATGACTTTCACAGTACTCCTGCTAGGGGCTCCTCCAGTTTACCAATGTATTTCGCCTGTTGACGAGGCATTTGGCTACCTTAAGAGAGTCATAAGTACTCCTGTCAGTTGCTCCCCGTTTTACCACGGTCACATTTTCAATCTTATTCTGGCCAGTTCACCTGAAGCGATACGCCATTATCAGTCAACCTAAAGAATATCACATCACTCCTGCCGGGAGCTTCTCGAGTTTGTCGATGTATTTCGCCTGTTGACGAGGCATTTGGATACCTTAAGGGAGTCATAGTTTCCCCTTGCTGTTGCTCCCCATTTTACAACAGGCACATCTACAAGCTTACTCTGGCCAATTCTCCTGAAGCGATACGCTAATATCTGTTGACATAAAGACTTTCACAGTACTCCTGCCGGGAGCTTCTCGACTTTACCGATGTATTTCGCCTATTGAAGAGGCATTTGGCTACCTTAAGAGAGTCATAGTTACTCCTGCCAGTTTCTCTCCGTTAAACCACCGTCACATCTACAATATTCCTCTGCCCCTTTCACCAGACGCGATACGCCATTATTTGTCGACATTATGACTTTCACAGTACTCCTGCTAGGGGCTCCTCCAGTTTACCAATGTATTTCGCCTGTTGACGAGGCATTTGGCTACCTTAAGAGCGTCATAGTTACTCCTGTCAGTTGCTCCCCGTTTTACCACGGTCACATTTTCAATCTTATTCTGGCCGGTTCACCTGAAGCGATACGCCATTATCAGTCAACCTAAAGAATATCACAGTACTCCTGCCGGGAGCTTCTCGAGTTTGCCGATGTATTTCGCCTGTTGACGAGGCATTTGGATACCTTAAGAGAGTCATAGTTTCCCCTTGCTGTTGCTCCCCATTTTACAATAGGCACATCTACAAGCTTACTCTGGCCAATTCTCCTGAAGCGATACGCTAATATCTGTTTACATAAAGACTTTCACAGTACTCCTGCCGGGAGCTTCTCGACTTTACCGATGTATTTCGCCTATTGAAGAGGCATTTGGCTACCTTAAGAGAGTCGTAGTTACTCCTGCCAGTTTCTCTCCGTTAAACCACAGTCACATCTACAATATTCCTCTGCCCCTTTCACCAGACGCGATACGCCATTATTTGTCGACATTATGACTTTCACAGTACTCCTGCTAGGGGCTCCTCCAGTTTACCATTGTATTTCGCCTGTTGACGAGGCATTTGGCTACCTTAAGAGCGTCATAGTTACTCCTGTCAGTTGCTCCCCGTTTTACCACGGTCACATTTTCAGTCTTATTCTGGCCAGTTCACCTGAAGCGATACGCCATTATCAGTCAACCTAAAGAATATCACAGTACTCCTGCCGGGAGCTTCTCGAGTTTGCCGATGTATTTCGCCTGTTGACGAGGCATTTGGATACCTTAAGAGAGTCATAGTTTCCCCTTGCTGTTGCTCCCCATTTTACAATAGGCACATCTACAAGCTTACTCTGGCCAATTCTCCTGAAGCGATACGCTAATATCTGTTGACATAAAGACTTTCACAGTACTCCTGCCGGGAGCTTCTCGACTTTACCGATGTATTTCGCCTATTGAAGAGGCATTTGGCTACCTTAAGAGAGTCATAGTTACTCCTGCCAGTTTCTCTCCGTTAAACCACAGTCACATCTACAATATTCCTCTGCCCCTTTCACCAGACGCGATACGCCATTATTTGTCGACATTATGACTTTCACAGTACTCCTGCTAGGGGCTCCTCCGGTTTACCAATGTATTTCGCCTGTTGACGAGGCATTTGGCTACCTTAAGAGAGTCATAGTTACTCCTGTCAGTTGCTCCCCGTTTTACCACAGTCACATTTTCAATCTTATTCTGGCCAGTTCACCTGAAGCGATACGCCATTATCAGTCAACCTAAAGAATATCACATCACTCCTGCCGGGAGCTTCTCGAGTTAGTCGATGTATTTCGCCTGTTGACGAGGCATTTGGATACCTTAAGGGAGTCATAGTTTCCCCTTGCTGTTGCTCCCCATTTTACAACAGGCACATCTACAAGCTTACTCTGGCCAATTCTCCTGAAGCGATACGCTAATATCTGTTGACATAAAGACTTTCACAGTACTCCTGCCGGGAGCTTCTCGACTTTACCGATGTATTTCGCCTATTGAAGAGGCATTTGGCTACCTTAAGAGAGTCATAGTTACTCCTGCCAGTTTCTCTCCGTTAAACCACAGTCACATCTACAATATTCCTCTGCCCCTTTCACCAGACGCGATACGCCATTATTTGTCGACATTATGACTTTCACAGTACTCCTGCTAGGGGCTCCTCCAGTTTACCAATGTATTTCGCCTGTTGACGAGGCATTTGGCTACCTTAAGAGAGCATTAGTTACTCCTGTCAGTTGCTCCCCGTTTTACCACGGTCACATTTTCAATCTTATTCTGGCCAGTTCACCTGAAGCGATACGCCATTATCAGTCAACCTAAAGAATATCACAGTACTCCTGCCGGGAGCTTCTCGAGTTTGCCGATGTATTTCGCCTGTTGACAAGGCATTTGGATACCTTAAGAGAGTCATAGTTTCCCCTTGCTGTTGCTCCCCATTTTACAATAGGCACATCTACAAGCTTACTCTGGCCAATTCTCCTGAAGCGATACGCTAATATCTGTTTACATAAAGACTTTCACAGTACTCCTGCCGGGAGCTTCTCGACTTTACCGATGTATTTCGCCTATTGAAGAGGCATTTGGCTACCTTAAGAGAGTCATAGTTACTCCTGCCAGTTTCTCTGCGTTAAACCACAGTCACATCTACAATATTCCTCTGCCCCTTTCACCAGACGCGATACGCCATTATTTGTCGACATTATGACTTTCACAGTACTCCTGCTAGGGGCTCCTCCAGTTTACCAATGTATTTCGCCTGTTGACGAGGCATTTGGCTACCTTAAGAGAGTCATAAGTACTCCTGTCAGTTGCTCCCCGTTTTACCACGGTCACATTTTCAATCTTATTCTGGCCAGTTCACCTGAAGCGATACGCCATTATCAGTCAACCTAAAGAATATCACATTACTCCTGCCGGGAGCTTCTCGAGTTTGCCGATGTATTTCTCCTGTTGACGAGGCATTTGGATACCTTAAGAGAGTCATAGTTTCCCCTTGCTGGTTCTCCCCATTTTACAACAGGCACATCTACAAGCTTACTCTGGCCAATTCTCCTGAAGCGATACGCTAATATCTGTTGACATAAAGACTTTCACAGTACTCCTGCCGGGAGCTTCTCGACTTTACCGATGTATTTCGCCTATTGAAGAGGCATTTGGCTACCTTAAGAGAGTCATAGTTACTCCTGCCAGTTTCTCTCCGTTAAACCACAGTCACATCTACAATATTCCTCTGCCCCTTTCACCAGACGCGATACGCCATTATTTGTCGACATTATGACTTTCACAGTACTCCTGCTAGGGGCTCCTCCAGTTTACCAATGTATTTCGCCTGTTGACGAGGCATTTGGCTACCTTAAGAGAGTCATAGTTACTCCTGTCAGTTGCTCCCCGTTTTACCACGGTCACATTTTCAATCTTATTCTGGCCAGTTCACCTGAAGCGATACGCCATTATCAGTCAACCTAAAGAATATCACAGTACTCCTGCCGGGAGCTTCTCGAGTTTGCCGATGTATTTCGCCTGTTGACGAGGCATTTGGATACCTTAAGAGAGTCATAGTTTCCCCTTGCTGTTGCTCCCCATTTTACAATAGGCACATCTACAAGCTTACTCTGGCCAATTCTCCTGAAGCGATACGCTAATATCTGTTGACATAAAGACTTTCACAGTACTCCTGCCGGGAGCTTCTCGACTTTACCGATGTATTTCGCCTATTGAAGAGGCATTTGGCTACCTTAAGAGAGTCATAGTTACTCCTGCCAGTTTCTCTCCGTTAAACCACAGTCACATCTACAATATTCCTCTGCCCCTTTCACCAGACGCGATACGCCATTATTTGTCGACATTATGACTTTCACAGTACTCCTGCTAGGGGCTCCTCCAGTTTACCAATGTATTTCGCCTGTTGACGAGGCATTTGGCTACCTTAAGAGAGTCATAGTTACTCCTGTCAGTTGCTCCCCGTTTTACCACGGTCACATTTTCAATCTTATTCTGGCCAGTTCACCTGAAGCGATACGCCATTATCAGTCAACCTAAAGAATATCACATTACTCCTGCCGGGAGCTTCTTGAGTTTGCCGATGTATTTCTCCTGTTGACGAGGCATTTGGATACCTTAAGAGAGTCATAGTTTCCCCTTGCTGGTTCTCCCCATTTTACAACAGGCACATCTACAAGCTTACTCTGGCCAATTCTCCTGAAGCGATACGCTAATATCTGTTGACATAAAGACTTTCACAGTACTCCTGCCGGGAGCTTCTCGACTTTACCGATGTATTTCGCCTATTGAAGAGGCATTTGGCTACCTTAAGAGAGTCATAGTTACTCCTGCCAGTTTCTCTCCGTTAAACCACAGTCACATCTACAATATTCCTCTGCCCCTTTCACCAGACGCGATACGCCATTATTTGTCGACATTATGACTTTCACAGTACTCCTGCTAGGGGCTCCTCCAGTTTACCAATGTATTTCGCCTGTTGACGAGGCATTTGGCTACCTTAAGAGAGTCATAGTTACTCCTGTCAGTTGCTCCCCGTTTTACCACGGTCACATTTTCAATCTTATTCTGGCCAGTTCACCTGAAGCGATACGCCATTATCAGTCAACCTAAAGAATATCACATTACTCCTGCCGGGAGCTTCTCGAGTTTGCCGATGTATTTCGCCTGTTGACGAGGCATTTGGATACCTTAAGAGAGTCATAGTTTCCCCTTGCTGTTGCTCCCCATTTTACAACAGGCACATCTACAAGCTTACTCTGGCCAATTCTCCTGAAGCGATACGCTAATATCTGTTGACATAAAGACTTTCAAAGTACTCCTGCCGGGAGCTTCTCGACTTTACCGATGTATTTCGCCTATTGAAGAGGCATTTGGCTACCTTAAGAGATTCATAGTTACTCCTGCAAGTATCTCTCCGTTAAACCAAAGTCACATCTACAATATTCCTCTGCCCCTTTCACCAGACGCGATACGCCATTATTTGTCGACATTATGACTTTCACAGTACTCCTGCTAGGGGCTCCTCCGGTTTACCAATGTATTTCGCCTGTTGACGAGGCATTTGGCTACCTTAAGAGAGTCATAGTTACTCCTGTCAGTTGCTCCCCGTTTTACCACGGTCACATTTTCAATCTTATTCTGGCCAGTTCACCTGAAGCGATACGCCATTATCAGTCAACCTAAAGAATATCACAGTACTCCTGCCGGGAGCTTCTCGAGTTTGCCGATGTATTTCGCCTGTTGACGAGACATTTGGATACCTTAAGAGAGTCATAGTTTCCCCTTGCTGTTGCTCCCCATTTTACAATAGGCACATCTACAAGCTTACTCTGGCCAATTCTCCTGAAGCGATACGCTAATATCTGTTGACATAAAGACTTTCACAGTACTCCTGCCGGGAGCTTCTCGACTTTACCGATGTATTTCGCCTATTGAAGAGGCATTTGGCTACCTTAAGAGAGTCATAGTTACTCCTGCCAGTTTCTCTCCGTTAAACCACAGTCACATCTACAATATTCCTCTGCCCCTTTCACCAGACGCGATACGCCATTATTTGTCGACATTATGACTTTCACAGTACTCCTGCTAGGGGCTCCTCCAGTTTACCAATGTATTTCGCCTGTTGACGAGGCATTTGGCTACCTTAAGAGAGTCATAGTTACTCCTGTCAGTTGCTCCCCGTTTTACCACGGTCACATTTTCAATCTTATTCTGGCCAGTTCACCTGAAGCGATACGCCATTATCAGTCAACCTAAAGAATATCACATTACTCCTGCCGGGAGCTTCTTGAGTTTGCCGATGTATTTCTCCTGTTGACGAGGCATTTGGATACCTTAAGAGAGTCATAGTTTCCCCTTGCTGGTTCTCCCCATTTTACAACAGGCACATCTACAAGCTTACTCTGGCCAATTCTCCTGAAGCGATACGCTAATATCTGTTGACATAAAGACTTTCACAGTACTCCTGCCGGGAGCTTCTCGACTTTACCGATGTATTTCGCCTATTGAAGAGGCATTTGGCTACCTTAAGAGAGTCATAGTTACTCCTGCCAGTTTCTCTCCGTTAAACCACAGTCACATCTACAATATTCCTCTGCCCCTTTCACCAGACGCGATACGCCATTATTTGTCGACATTATGACTTTCACAGTACTCCTGCTAGGGGCTCCTCCGGTTTACCAATGTATTTCGCCTGTTGACGAGGCATTTGGCTACCTTAAGAGAGTCATAGTTACTCCTGTCAGTTGCTCCCCGTTTTACCACAGTCACATTTTCAATCTTATTCTGGCCAGTTCACCTGAAGCGATACGCCATTATCAGTCAACCTAAAGAATATCACATCACTCCTGCCGGGAGCTTCTCGAGTTAGTCGATGTATTTCGCCTGTTGACGAGGCATTTGGATACCTTAAGGGAGTCATAGTTTCCCCTTGCTGTTGCTCCCCATTTTACAACAGGCACATCTACAAGCTTACTCTGGCCAATTCTCCTGAAGCGATACGCTAATATCTGTTGACATAAAGACTTTCACAGTACTCCTGCCGGGAGCTTCTCGACTTTACCGATGTATTTCGCCTATTGAAGAGGCATTTGGCTACCTTAAGAGAGTCATAGTTACTCCTGCCAGTTTCTCTCCGTTAAACCACAGTCACATCTACAATATTCCTCTGCCCCTTTCACCAGACGCGATACGCCATTATTTGTCGACATTATGACTTTCACAGTACTCCTGCTAGGGGCTCCTCCAGTTTACCAATGTATTTCGCCTGTTGACGAGGCATTTGGCTACCTTAAGAGAGCATTAGTTACTCCTGTCAGTTGCTCCCCGTTTTACCACGGTCACATTTTCAATCTTATTCTGGCCAGTTCACCTGAAGCGATACGCCATTATCAGTCAACCTAAAGAATATCACAGTACTCCTGCCGGGAGCTTCTCGAGTTTGCCGATGTATTTCGCCTGTTGACAAGGCATTTGGATACCTTAAGAGAGTCATAGTTTCCCCTTGCTGTTGCTCCCCATTTTACAATAGGCACATCTACAAGCTTACTCTGGCCAATTCTCCTGAAGCGATACGCTAATATCTGTTGACATAAAGACTTTCACAGTACTCCTGCCGGGAGCTTCTCGACTTTACCGATGTATTTCGCCTATTGAAGAGGCATTTGGCTACCTTAAGAGAGTCATAGTTACTCCTGCCAGTTTCTCTGCGTTAAACCACAGTCACATCTACAATATTCCTCTGCCCCTTTCACCAGACGCGATACGCCATTATTTGTCGACATTATGACTTTCACAGTACTCCTGCTAGGGGCTCCTCCAGTTTACCAATGTATTTCGCCTGTTGACGAGGCATTTGGCTACCTTAAGAGAGTCATAAGTACTCCTGTCAGTTGCTCCCCGTTTTACCACGGTCACATTTTCAATCTTATTCTGGCCAGTTCACCTGAAGCGATACGCCATTATCAGTCAACCTAAAGAATATCACATTACTCCTGCCGGGAGCTTCTCGAGTTTGCCGATGTATTTCTCCTGTTGACGAGGCATTTGGATACCTTAAGAGAGTCATAGTTTCCCCTTGCTGGTTCTCCCCATTTTACAACAGGCACATCTACAAGCTTACTCTGGCCAATTCTCCTGAAGCGATACGCTAATATCTGTTGACATAAAGACTTTCACAGTACTCCTGCCGGGAGCTTCTCGACTTTACCGATGTATTTCGCCTATTGAAGAGGCATTTGGCTACCTTAAGAGAGTCATAGTTACTCCTGCCAGTTTCTCTCCGTTAAACCACAGTCACATCTACAATATTCCTCTGCCCCTTTCACCAGACGCGATACGCCATTATTTGTCGACATTATGACTTTCACAGTACTCCTGCTAGGGGCTCCTCCAGTTTACCAATGTATTTCGCCTGTTGACGAGGCATTTGGCTACCTTAAGAGAGTCATAGTTACTCCTGTCAGTTGCTCCCCGTTTTACCACGGTCACATTTTCAATCTTATTCTGGCCAGTTCACCTGAAGCGATACGCCATTATCAGTCAACCTAAAGAATATCACAGTACTCCTGCCGGGAGCTTCTCGAGTTTGCCGATGTATTTCGCCTGTTGACGAGGCATTTGGATACCTTAAGAGAGTCATAGTTTCCCCTTGCTGTTGCTCCCCATTTTACAATAGGCACATCTACAAGCTTACTCTGGCCAATTCTCCTGAAGCGATACGCTAATATCTGTTGACATAAAGACTTTCACAGTACTCCTGCCGGGAGCTTCTCGACTTTACCGATGTATTTCGCCTATTGAAGAGGCATTTGGCTACCTTAAGAGAGTCATAGTTACTCCTGCCAGTTTCTCTCCGTTAAACCACAGTCACATCTACAATATTCCTCTGCCCCTTTCACCAGACGCGATACGCCATTATTTGTCGACATTATGACTTTCACAGTACTCCTGCTAGGGGCTCCTCCAGTTTACCAATGTATTTCGCCTGTTGACGAGGCATTTGGCTACCTTAAGAGAGTCATAGTTACTCCTGTCAGTTGCTCCCCGTTTTACCACGGTCACATTTTCAATCTTATTCTGGCCAGTTCACCTGAAGCGATACGCCATTATCAGTCAACCTAAAGAATATCACATTACTCCTGCCGGGAGCTTCTTGAGTTTGCCGATGTATTTCTCCTGTTGACGAGGCATTTGGATACCTTAAGAGAGTCATAGTTTCCCCTTGCTGGTTCTCCCCATTTTACAACAGGCACATCTACAAGCTTACTCTGGCCAATTCTCCTGAAGCGATACGCTAATATCTGTTGACATAAAGACTTTCACAGTACTCCTGCCGGGAGCTTCTCGACTTTACCGATGTATTTCGCCTATTGAAGAGGCATTTGGCTACCTTAAGAGAGTCATAGTTACTCCTGCCAGTTTCTCTCCGTTAAACCACAGTCACATCTACAATATTCCTCTGCCCCTTTCACCAGACGCGATACGCCATTATTTGTCGACATTATGACTTTCACAGTACTCCTGCTAGGGGCTCCTCCAGTTTACCAATGTATTTCGCCTGTTGACGAGGCATTTGGCTACCTTAAGAGAGTCATAGTTACTCCTGTCAGTTGCTCCCCGTTTTACCACGGTCACATTTTCAATCTTATTCTGGCCAGTTCACCTGAAGCGATACGCCATTATCAGTCAACCTAAAGAATATCACATTACTCCTGCCGGGAGCTTCTCGAGTTTGCCGATGTATTTCGCCTGTTGACGAGGCATTTGGATACCTTAAGAGAGTCATAGTTTCCCCTTGCTGTTGCTCCCCATTTTACAACAGGCACATCTACAAGCTTACTCTGGCCAATTCTCCTGAAGCGATACGCTAATATCTGTTGACATAAAGACTTTCAAAGTACTCCTGCCGGGAGCTTCTCGACTTTACCGATGTATTTCGCCTATTGAAGAGGCATTTGGCTACCTTAAGAGATTCATAGTTACTCCTGCAAGTATCTCTCCGTTAAACCAAAGTCACATCTACAATATTCCTCTGCCCCTTTCACCAGACGCGATACGCCATTATTTGTCGACATTATGACTTTCACAGTACTCCTGCTAGGGGCTCCTCCGGTTTACCAATGTATTTCGCCTGTTGACGAGGCATTTGGCTACCTTAAGAGAGTCATAGTTACTCCTGTCAGTTGCTCCCCGTTTTACCACGGTCACATTTTCAATCTTATTCTGGCCAGTTCACCTGAAGCGATACGCCATTATCAGTCAACCTAAAGAATATCACAGTACTCCTGCCGGGAGCTTCTCGAGTTTGCCGATGTATTTCGCCTGTTGACGAGACATTTGGATACCTTAAGAGAGTCATAGTTTCCCCTTGCTGTTGCTCCCCATTTTACAATAGGCACATCTACAAGCTTACTCTGGCCAATTCTCCTGAAGCGATACGCTAATATCTGTTGACATAAAGACTTTCACAGTACTCCTGCCGGGAGCTTCTCGACTTTACCGATGTATTTCGCCTATTGAAGAGGCATTTGGCTACCTTAAGAGAGTCATAGTTACTCCTGCCAGTTTCTCTCCGTTAAACCACAGTCACATCTACAATATTCCTCTGCCCCTTTCACCAGACGCGATACGCCATTATTTGTCGACATTATGACTTTCACAGTACTCCTGCTAGGGGCTCCTCCAGTTTACCAATGTATTTCGCCTGTTGACGAGGCATTTGGCTACCTTAAGAGAGTCATAGTTACTCCTGTCAGTTGCTCCCCGTTTTACCACGGTCACATTTTCAATCTTATTCTGGCCAGTTCACCTGAAGCGATACGCCATTATCAGTCAACCTAAAGAATATCACATTACTCCTGCCGGGAGCTTCTTGAGTTTGCCGATGTATTTCTCCTGTTGACGAGGCATTTGGATACCTTAAGAGAGTCATAGTTTCCCCTTGCTGGTTCTCCCCATTTTACAACAGGCACATCTACAAGCTTACTCTGGCCAATTCTCCTGAAGCGATACGCTAATATCTGTTGACATAAAGACTTTCACAGTACTCCTGCCGGGAGCTTCTCGACTTTACCGATGTATTTCGCCTATTGAAGAGGCATTTGGCTACCTTAAGAGAGTCATAGTTACTCCTGCCAGTTTCTCTCCGTTAAACCACAGTCACATCTACAATATTCCTCTGCCCCTTTCACCAGACGCGATACGCCATTATTTGTCGACATTATGACTTTCACAGTACTCCTGCTAGGGGCTCCTCCAGTTTACCAATGTATTCCGCCTGTTGACGAGGCATTTGGCTACCTTAAGAGAGTCATAGTTACTCCTGTCAGTTGCTCCCCGTTTTACCACGGTCACATTTTCAATCTTATTCTGGCCAGTTCACCTGAAGCGATACGCCATTATCAGTCAACCTAAAGAATATCACAGTACTCCTGCCGGGAGCTTCTCGAGTTTGCCGATGTATTTCGCCTGTTGACGAGGCATTTGGATACCTTAAGAGAGTCATAGTTTCCCCTTGCTGTTGCTCCCCATTTTACAATAGGCACATCTACAAGCTTACTCTGGCCAATTCTCCTGAAGCGATACGCTAATATCTGTTGACATAAAGACTTTCACAGTACTCCTGCCGGGAGCTTCTCGACTTTACCGATGTATTTCGCCTATTGAAGAGGCATTTGGCTACCTTAAGAGAGTCATAGTTACTCCTGCCAGTTTCTCTCCGTTAAACCACAGTCACATCTACAATATTCCTCTGCCCCTTTCACCAGACGCGATACGCCATTATTTGTCGACATTATGACTTTCACAGTACTCCTGCTAGGGGCTCCTCCAGTTTACCAATGTATTTCGCCTGTTGACGAGGCATTTGGCTACCTTAAGAGAGTCATAGTTACTCCTGTCAGTTGCTCCCCGTTTTACCACGGTCACATTTTCAATATTATTCTGGCCAGTTCACCTGAAGCGATACGCCATTATCAGTCAACCTAAAGAATATCACATTACTCCTGCCGGGAGCTTCTTGAGTTTGCCGATGTATTTCTCCTGTTGACGAGGCATTTGGATACCTTAAGAGAGTCATAGTTTCCCCTTGCTGGTTCTCCCCATTTTACAACAGGCACATCTACAAGCTTACTCTGGCCAATTCTCCTGAAGCGATACGCTAATATCTGTTGACATAAAGACTTTCACAGTACTCCTGATGGGAGCTTCTCGACTTTACCGATGTATTTCGCCTATTGAAGAGGCATTTGGCTACCTTAAGAGAGTCATAGTTACTCCTGCCAGTTTCTCTCCGTTAAACCACAGTCACATCTACAATATTCCTCTGCCCCTTTCACCAGACGCGATACGCCATTATTTGTCGACATTATGACTTTCACAGTACTCCTGCTAGGGGCTCCTCCAGTTTACCAATGTATTTCGCCTGTTGACGAGGCATTTGGCTACCTTAAGAGAGTCATAGTTACTCCTGTCAGTTGCTCCCCGTTTTACCACGGTCACATTTTCAATCTTATTCTGGCCAGTTCACCTGAAGCGATACGCCATTATCAGTCAACCTAAAGAATATCACATTACTCCTGCCGGGAGCTTCTCGAGTTTGCCGATGTATTTCGCCTGTTGACGAGGCATTTGGATACCTTAAGAGAGTCATAGTTTCCCCTTGCTGTTGCTCCCCATTTTACAACAGGCACATCTACAAGCTTACTCTGGCCAATTCTCCTGAAGCGATACGCTAATATCTGTTGACATAAAGACTTTCAAAGTACTCCTGCCGGGAGCTTCTCGACTTTACCGATGTATTTCGCCTATTGAAGAGGCATTTGGCTACCTTAAGAGATTCATAGTTACTCCTGCAAGTATCTCTCCGTTAAACCAAAGTCACATCTACAATATTCCTCTGCCCCTTTCACCAGACGCGATACGCCATTATTTGTCGACATTATGACTTTCACAGTACTCCTGCTAGGGGCTCCTCCGGTTTACCAATGTATTTCGCCTGTTGACGAGGCATTTGGCTACCTTAAGAGAGTCATAGTTACTCCTGTCAGTTGCTCCCCGTTTTACCACGGTCACATTTTCAATCTTATTCTGGCCAGTTCACCTGAAGCGATACGCCATTATCAGTCAACCTAAAGAATATCACAGTACTCCTGCCGGGAGCTTCTCGAGTTTGCCGATGTATTTCGCCTGTTGACGAGGCATTTGGATACCTTAAGAGAGTCATAGTTTCCCCTTGCTGTTGCTCCCCATTTTACAATAGGCACATCTACAAGCTTACTCTGGCCAATTCTCCTGAAGCGATACGCTAATATCTGTTGACATAAAGACTTTCACAGTACTCCTGCCGGGAGCTTCTCGACTTTACCGATGTATTTCGCCTATTGAAGAGGCATTTGGCTACCTTAAGAGAGTCATAGTTACTCCTGCCAGTTTCTCTCCGTTAAACCACAGTCACATCTACAATATTCCTCTGCCCCTTTCACCAGACGCGATACGCCATTATTTGTCGACATTATGACTTTCACAGTACTCCTGCTAGGGGCTCCTCCAGTTTACCAATGTATTTCGCCTGTTGACGAGGCATTTGGCTACCTTAAGAGAGTCATAGTTACTCCTGTCAGTTGCTCCCCGTTTTACCACGGTCACATTTTCAATCTTATTCTGGCCAGTTCACCTGAAGCGATACGCCATTATCAGTCAACCTAAAGAATATCACATTACTCCTGCCGGGAGCTTCTTGAGTTTGCCGATGTATTTCTCCTGTTGACGAGGCATTTGGATACCTTAAGAGAGTCATAGTTTCCCCTTGCTGGTTCTCCCCATTTTACAACAGGCACATCTACAAGCTTACTCTGGCCAATTCTCCTGAAGCGATACGCTAATATCTGTTGACATAAAGACTTTCACAGTACTCCTGCCGGGAGCTTCTCGACTTTACCGATGTATTTCGCCTATTGAAGAGGCATTTGGCTACCTTAAGAGAGTCATAGTTACTCCTGCCAGTTTCTCTCCGTTAAACCACAGTCACATCTACAATATTCCTCTGCCCCTTTCACCAGACGCGATACGCCATTATTTGTCGACATTATGACTTTCACAGTACTCCTGCTAGGGGCTCCTCCAGTTTACCAATGTATTTCGCCTGTTGACGAGGCATTTGGCTACCTTAAGAGAGTCATAGTTACTCCTGTCAGTTGCTCCCCGTTTTACCACGGTCACATTTTCAATCTTATTCTGGCCAGTTCACCTGAAGCGATACGCCATTATCAGTCAACCTAAAGAATATCACATTACTCCTGCCGGGAGCTTCTTGAGTTTGCCGATGTATTTCTCCTGTTGACGAGGCATTTGGATACCTTAAGAGAGTCATAGTTTCCCCTTGCTGGTTCTCCCCATTTTACAACAGGCACATCTACAAGCTTACTCTGGCCAATTCTCCTGAAGCGATACGCTAATATCTGTTGACATAAAGACTTTCAAAGTACTCCTGCCGGGAGCTTCTCGACTTTACCGATGTATTTCGCCTATTGAAGAGGCATTTGGCTACCTTAAGAGAGTCATAGTTACTCCTGCCAGTTTCTCTCTGTTAAACCACAGTCACATCTACAATATTCCTCTGCCCCTTTCACCAGACGCGATACGCCATTATTTGTCGACATTATGACTTTCACAGTACTCCTGCTAGGGGCTCCTCCGGTTTACCAATGTATTTCGCCTGTTGACGAGGCATTTGGCTACCTTAAGAGAGTCATAGTTACTCCTGTCAGTTGCTCCCCGTTTTACCACAGTCACACTTTCAATCTTATTCTGGCCAGTTCACCTGAAGCGATACGCCATTATCAGTCAACCTAAAGAATATCACATCACTCCTGCCGGGAGCTTCTCGAGTTAGTCGATGTATTTCGCCTGTTGACGAGGCATTTGGATACCTTAAGGGAGTCATAGTTTCCCCTTGCTGTTGCTCCCCATTTTACAACAGGCACATCTACAAGCTTACTCTGGCCAATTCTCCTGAAGCGATACGCTAATATCTGTTGACATAAAGACTTTCACAGTACTCCTGCCGGGAGCTTCTCGACTTTACCGATGTATTTCGCCTATTGAAGAGGCATTTGGCTACCTTAAGAGAGTCATAGTTACTCCTGCCAGTTTCTCTCCGTTAAACCACAGTCACATCTACAATATTCCTCTGCCCCTTTCACCAGACGCGATACGCCATTATTTGTCGACATTATGACTTTCACAGTACTCCTGCTAGGGGCTCCTCCAGTTTACCAATGTATTTCGCCTGTTGACGAGGCATTTGGCTACCTTAAGAGAGTCATAGTTACTCCTGTCAGTTGCTCCCCGTTTTACCACGGTCACATTTTCAATCTTATTCTGGCCAGTTCACCTGAAGCGATACGCCATTATCAGTCAACCTAAAGAATATCACATTACTCCTGCCGGGAGCTTCTTGAGTTTGCCGATGTATTTCTCCTGTTGACGAGGCATTTGGATACCTTAAGAGAGTCATAGTTTCCCCTTGCTGGTTCTCCCCATTTTACAACAGGCACATCTACAAGCTTACTCTGGCCAATTCTCCTGAAGCGATACGCTAATATCTGTTGACATAAAGACTTTCACAGTACTCCTGCCGGGAGCTTCTCGACTTTACCGATGTATTTCGCCTATTGAAGAGGCATTTGGCTACCTTAAGAGAGTCATAGTTACTCCTGCCAGTTTCTCTCCGTTAAACCACAGTCACATCTACAATATTCCTCTGCCCCTTTCACCAGACGCGATACGCCATTATTTGTCGACATTATGACTTTCACAGTACTCCTGCTAGGGGCTCCTCCAGTTTACCAATGTATTTCGCCTGTTGACGAGGCATTTGGCTACCTTAAGAGAGTCATAGTTACTCCTGTCAGTTGCTCCCCGTTTTACCACGGTCACATTTTCAATCTTATTCTGGCCAGTTCACCTGAAGCGATACGCCATTATCAGTCAACCTAAAGAATATCACATTACTCCTGCCGGGAGCTTCTTGAGTTTGCCGATGTATTTCTCCTGTTGACGAGGCATTTGGATACCTTAAGAGAGTCATAGTTTCCCCTTGCTGGTTCTCCCCATTTTACAACAGGCACATCTACAAGCTTACTCTGGCCAATTCTCCTGAAGCGATACGCTAATATCTGTTGACATAAAGACTTTCAAAGTACTCCTGCCGGGAGCTTCTCGACTTTACCGATGTATTTCGCCTATTGAAGAGGCATTTGGCTACCTTAAGAGAGTCATAGTTACTCCTGCCAGTTTCTCTCCGTTAAACCACAGTCACATCTACAATATTCCTCTGCCCCTTTCACCAGACGCGATACGCCATTATTTGTCGACATTATGACTTTCACAGTACTCCTGCTAGGGGCTCCTCCGGTTTACCAATGTATTTCGCCTGTTGACGAGGCATTTGGCTACCTTAAGAGAGTCATAGTTACTCCTGTCAGTTGCTCCCCGTTTTACCACAGTCACATTTTCAATCTTATTCTGGCCAGTTCACCTGAAGCGATACGCCATTATCAGTCAACCTAAAGAATATCACATCACTCCTGCCGGGAGCTTCTCGAGTTAGTCGATGTATTTCGCCTGTTGACGAGGCATTTGGATACCTTAAGGGAGTCATAGTTTCCCCTTGCTGTTGCTCCCCATTTTACAACAGGCACATCTACAAGCTTACTCTGGCCAATTCTCCTGAAGCGATACGCTAATATCTGTTGACATAAAGACTTTCACAGTACTCCTGCCGGGAGCTTCTCGACTTTACCGATGTATTTCGCCTATTGAAGAGGCATTTGGCTACCTTAAGAGAGTCATAGTTACTCCTGCCAGTTTCTCTCCGTTAAACCACAGTCACATCTACAATATTCCTCTGCCCCTTTCACCAGACGCGATACGCCATTATTTGTCGACATTATGACTTTCACAGTACTCCTGCTAGGGGCTCCTCCAGTTTACCAATGTATTTCGCCTGTTGACGAGGCATTTGGCTACCTTAAGAGAGTCATAGTTACTCCTGTCAGTTGCTCCCCGTTTTACCACGGTCACATTTTCAATCTTATTCTGGCCAGTTCACCTGAAGCGATACGCCTTATCAGTCAACCTAAAGAATATCACATTACTCCTGCCGGGAGCTTCTCGAGTTTGCCGATGTATTTCTCCTGTTGACGAGGCATTTGGATACCTTAAGAGAGTCATAGTTTCCCCTTGCTGTTGCTCCCCATTTTACAATAGGCACATCTACAAGCTTACTCTGGCCAATTCTCCTGAAGCGATACGCTAATATCTGTTTACATAAAGACTTTCACAGTACTCCTGCCGGGAGCTTCTCGACTTTACCGATGTATTTCGCCTATTGAAGAGGCATTTGGCTACCTTAAGAGAGTCATAGTTACTCCTGCCAGTTTCTCTCCGTTAAACCACAGTCACATCTACAATATTCCTCTGCCCCTTTCACCAGACGCGATGCGCCATTATTTGTCGACATTATGACTTTCACAGTACTCCTGCTAGGGGCTCCTCCGGTTTACCAATGTATTTCGCCTGTTGACGAGGCATTTGGCTACCTTAAGAGAGTCATAGTTACTCCTGTCAGTTGCTCCCCGTTTTACCACAGTCACATTTTCAATCTTATTCTGGCCAGTTCACCTGAAGCGATACGCCATTATCAGTCAACCTAAAGAATATCACATCACTCCTGCCGGGAGCTTCTCGAGTTAGTCGATGTATTTCGCCTGTTGACGAGGCATTTGGATACCTTAAGGGAGTCATAGTTTCCCCTTGCTGTTGCTCCCCATTTTACAACAGGCACATCTACAAGCTTACTCTGGCCAATTCTCCTGAAGCGATACGCTAATATCTGTTGACATAAAGACTTTCACAGTACTCCTGCCGGGAGCTTCTCGACTTTACCGATGTATTTCGCCTATTGAAGAGGCATTTGGCTACCTTAAGAGAGTCATAGTTACTCCTGCCAGTTTCTCTCCGTTAAACCACAGTCACATCTACAATATTCCTCTGCCCCTTTCACCAGACGCGATACGCCATTATTTGTCGACATTATGACTTTCACAGTACTCCTGCTAGGGGCTCCTCCAGTTTACCAATGTATTTCGCCTGTTGACGAGGCATTTGGCTACCTTAAGAGAGTCATAGTTACTCCTGTCAGTTGCTCCCCGTTTTACCACGGTCACATTTTCAATCTTATTCTGGCCAGTTCACCTGAAGCGATACGCCTTATCAGTCAACCTAAAGAATATCACATTACTCCTGCCGGGAGCTTCTCGAGTTTGCCGATGTATTTCTCCTGTTGACGAGGCATTTGGATACCTTAAGAGAGTCATAGTTTCCCCTTGCTGTTGCTCCCCATTTTACAATAGGCACATCTACAAGCTTACTCTGGCCAATTCTCCTGAAGCGATACGCTAATATCTGTTTACATAAAGACTTTCACAGTACTCCTGCCGGGAGCTTCTCGACTTTACCGATGTATTTCGCCTATTGAAGAGGCATTTGGCTACCTTAAGAGAGTCATAGTTACTCCTGGCAGTTTCTCTCCGTTAAACCACAGTCACATCTACAATATTCCTCTGCCCCTTTCACCAGACGCGATACGCCATTATTTGTCGACATTATGACTTTCACAGTACTCCTGCTAGGGGCTCCTCCAGTTTACCAATGTATTTCGCCTGTTGACGAGGCATTTGGCTACCTTAAGAGAGTCATAAGTACTCCTGTCAGTTGCTCCCCGTTTTACCACGGTCACATTTTCAATCTTATTCTGGCCAGTTCACCTGAAGCGATACGCCATTATCAGTCAACCTAAAGAATATCACATTACTCCTGCCGGGAGCTTCTCGAGTTTGCCGATGTATTTCTCCTGTTGACGAGGCATTTGGATACCTTAAGAGAGTCATAGTTTCCCCTTGCTGGTTCTCCCCATTTTACAACAGGCACATCTACAAGCTTACTCTGGCCAATTCTCCTGAAGCGATACGCTAATATCTGTTGACATAAAGACTTTCACAGTACTCCTGCCGGGAGCTTCTCGACTTTACCGATGTATTTCGCCTATTGAAGAGGCATTTGGCTACCTTAAGAGAGTCATAGTTACTCCTGCCAGTTTCTCTCCGTTAAACCACAGTCACATCTACAATATTCCTCTGCCCCTTTCACCAGACGCGATACGCCATTATTTGTCGACATTATGACTTTCACAGTACTCCTGCTAGGGGCTCCTCCAGTTTACCAATGTATTTCGCCTGTTGACGAGGCATTTGGCTACCTTAAGAGAGTCATAGTTACTCCTGTCAGTTGCTCCCCGTTTTACCACGGTCACATTTTCAATCTTATTCTGGCCAGTTCACCTGAAGCGATACGCCATTATCAGTCAACCTAAAGAATATCACAGTACTCCTGCCGGGAGCTTCTCGAGTTTGCCGATGTATTTCGCCTGTTGACGAGGCATTTGGATACCTTAAGAGAGTCATAGTTTCCCCTTGCTGGTTCTCCCCATTTTACAACAGGCACATCTACAAGCTTACTCTGGCCAATTCTCCTGAAGCGATACGCTAATATCTGTTGACATAAAGACTTTCAAAGTACTCCTGCCGGGAGCTTCTCGACTTTACCGATGTATTTCGCCTATTGAAGAGGCATTTGGCTACCTTAAGAGATTCATAGTTACTCCTGCAAGTATCTCTCCGTTAAACCAAAGTCACATCTACAATATTCCTCTGCCCCTTTTACCAGACGCGATACGCCATTATTTGTCGACATTATGACTTTCACAGTACTCCTGCTAGGGGCTCCTCCGGTTTACCAATGTATTTCGCCTGTTGACGAGGCATTTGGCTACCTTAAGAGAGTCATAGTTACTCCTGTCAGTTGCTCCCCGTTTTACCACGGTCACATTTTCAATCTTATTCTGGCCAGTTCACCTGAAGCGATACGCCATTATCAGTCAACCTAAAGAATATCACAGTACTCCTGCCGGGAGCTTCTCGAGTTTGCCGATGTATTTCGCCTGTTGACGAGGCATTTGGATACCTTAAGAGAGTCATAGTTTCCCCTTGCTGTTGCTCCCCATTTTACAATAGGCACATCTACAAGCTTACTCTGGCCAATTCTCCTGAAGCGATACGCTAATATCTGTTGACATAAAGACTTTCACAGTACTCCTGCCGGGAGCTTCTCGACTTTACCGATGTATTTCGCCTATTGAAGAGGCATTTGGCTACCTTAAGAGAGTCATAGTTACTCCTGCCAGTTTCTCTCCGTTAAACCACAGTCACATCTACAATATTCCTCTGCCCCTTTCACCAGACGCGATACGCCATTATTTGTCGACATTATGACTTTCACAGTACTCCTGCTAGGGGCTCCTCCAGTTTACCAATGTATTTCGCCTGTTGACGAGGCATTTGGCTACCTTAAGAGAGTCATAGTTACTCCTGTCAGTTGCTCCCCGTTTTACCACGGTCACATTTTCAATCTTATTCTGGCCAGTTCACCTGAAGCGATACGCCATTATCAGTCAACCTAAAGAATATCACATTACTCCTGCCGGGAGCTTCTTGAGTTTGCCGATGTATTTCTCCTGTTGACGAGGCATTTGGATACCTTAAGAGAGTCATAGTTTCCCCTTGCTGTTGCTCCCCATTTTACAACAGGCACATCTACAAGCTTACTCTGGCCAATTCTCCTGAAGCGATACGCTAATATCTGTTGACATAAAGACTTTCACCGTACTCCTGCCGGGAGCTTTTCGACTTTGCCGATGTATTTCGCCTATTGAAGAGGCATTTGGCTACCTTAAGAGAGTCATAGTTACTCCTGCCAGTGTCTCTCCGTTAAACCACAGTCACATCTACAATATTCCTCTGCCCCTTTCACCAGACGCGATACGCCATTATTTGTCGACATTATGACTTTCACAGTACTCCTGCTAGGGGCTCCTCCAGTTTACCAATGTATTTCGCCTGTTGACGAGGCATTTGGCTACCTTAAGAGAGTCATAGTTACTCCTGTCAGTTGCTCCCCGTTTTACCACGGTCACATTTTCAATCTTATTCTGGCCAGTTCACCTGAAGCGATACGCCATTATCAGTCAACCTAAAGAATATCACATTACTCCTGCCGGGAGCTTCTTGAGTTTGCCGATGTATTTCTCCTGTTGACGAGGCATTTGGATACCTTAAGAGAGTCATAGTTTCCCCTTGCTGGTTCTCCCCATTTTACAACAGGCACATCTACAAGCTTACTCTGGCCAATTCTCCTGAAGCGATACGCTAATATCTGTTGACATAAAGACTTTCACAGTACTCCTGCCGGGAGCTTCTCGACTTTACCGATGTATTTCGCCTATTGAAGAGGCATTTGGCTACCTTAAGAGAGTCATAGTTACTCCTGCCAGTTTCTCTCCGTTAAACCACAGTCACATCTACAATATTCCTCTGCCCCTTTCACCAGACGCGATACGCCATTATTTGTCGACATTATGACTTTCACAGTACTCCTGCTAGGGGCTCCTCCAGTTTACCAATGTATTTCGCCTGTTGACGAGGCATTTGGCTACCTTAAGAGAGTCATAGTTACTCCTGTCAGTTGCTCCCCGTTTTACCACGGTCACATTTTCAATCTTATTCTGGCCAGTTCACCTGAAGCGATACGCCATTATCAGTCAACCTAAAGAATATCACATTACTCCTGCCGGGAGCTTCTTGAGTTTGCCGATGTATTTCTCCTGTTGACGAGGCATTTGGATACCTTAAGAGAGTCATAGTTTCCCCTTGCTGGTTCTCCCCATTTTACAACAGGCACATCTACAAGCTTACTCTGGCCAATTCTCCTGAAGCGATACGCTAATATCTGTTGACATAAAGACTTTCACAGTACTCCTGCCGGGAGCTTCTCGACTTTACCGATGTATTTCGCCTATTGAAGAGGCATTTGGCTACCTTAAGAGAGTCATAGTTACTCCTGCCAGTTTCTCTCCGTTAAACCACAGTCACATCTACAATATTCCTCTGCCCCTTTCACCAGACGCGATACGCCATTATTTGTCGACATTATGACTTTCACAGTACTCCTGCTAGGGGCTCCTCCAGTTTACCAATGTATTTCGCCTGTTGACGAGGCATTTGGCTACCTTAAGAGAGTCATAGTTACTCCTGTCAGTTGCTCCCCGTTTTACCACGGTCACATTTTCAATCTTATTCTGGCCAGTTCACCTGAAGCGATACGCCATTATCAGTCAACCTAAAGAATATCACATTACTCCTGCCGGGAGCTTCTCGAGTTTGCCGATGTATTTCGCCTGTTGACGAGGCATTTGGATACCTTAAGAGAGTCATAGTTTCCCCTTGCTGTTGCTCCCCATTTTACAACAGGCACATCTACAAGCTTACTCTGGCCAATTCTCCTGAAGCGATACGCTAATATCTGTTGACATAAAGACTTTCACAGTACTCCTGCCGGGAGCTTTTCGACTTTGCCGATGTATTTCGCCTATTGAAGAGGCATTTGGCTACCTTAAGAGAGTCATAGTTACTCCTGCCAGTTGCTCTCCGTTAAACCACAGTCACATCTACAATATTCCTCTGCCCCTTTCACCAGACGCGATACGCCATTATTTGTCGACATTATGACTTTCACAGTACTCCTGCTAGGGGCTCCTCCAGTTTACCAATGTATTTCGCCTGTTGACGAGGCATTTGGCTACCTTAAGAGAGTCATAGTTACTCCTGTCAGTTGCTCCCCGTTTTACCACGGTCACATTTTCAATCTTATTCTGGCCAGTTCACCTGAAGCGATACGCCATTATCAGTCAACCTAAAGAATATCACATTACTCCTGCCGGGAGCTTCTTGAGTTTGCCGATGTATTTCTCCTGTTGACGAGGCATTTGGATACCTTAAGAGCGTCATAGTTTCCCCTTGCTGGTTCTCCCCGTTTTACAACAGGCACATCTACAAGCTTACTCTGGCCAATTCTCCTGAAGCGATACGCTAATATCTGTTGACATAAAGACTTTCACCGTACTCCTGCCGGGAGCTTTTCGACTTTGCCGATGTATTTCGCCTATTGAAGAGGCATTTGGCTACCTTAAGAGAGTCATAGTTACTCCTGCCAGTGTCTCTCCGTTAAACCACAGTCACATCTACAATATTCCTCTGCCCCTTTCACCAGACGCGATACGCCTTTATTTGTCGACATTATGACTTTCACAGTACTCCTGCTAGGGGCTCCTCCAGTTTACCAATGTATTTCGCCTGTTGACGAGGCATTTGGCTACCTTAAGAGAGTCATAGTTACTCCTGTCAGTTGCTCCCCGTTTTACCACGGTCACATTTTCAATCTTATTCTGGCCAGTTCACCTGAAGCGATACGCCATTATCAGTCAACCTAAAGAATATCACATTACTCCTGCCGGGAGCTTCTTGAGTTTGCCGATGTATTTCTCCTGTTGACGAGGCATTTGGATACCTTAAGAGAGTCATAGTTTCCCCTTGCTGGTTCTCCCCATTTTACAACAGGCACATCTACAAGCTTACTCTGGCCAATTCTCCTGAAGCGATACGCTAATATCTGTTGACATAAAGACTTTCACAGTACTCCTGCCGGGAGCTTCTCGACTTTACCGATGTATTTCGCCTATTGAAGAGGCATTTGGCTACCTTAAGAGAGTCATAGTTACTCCTGCCAGTTTCTCTCCGTTAAACCACAGTCACATCTACAATATTCCTCTGCCCCTTTCACCAGACGCGATACGCCATTATTTGTCGACATTATGACTTTCACAGTACTCCTGCTAGGGGCTCCTCCAGTTTACCAATGTATTTCGCCTGTTGACGAGGCATTTGGCTACCTTAAGAGAGTCATAGTTACTCCTGTCAGTTGCTCCCCGTTTTACCACGGTCACATTTTCAATCTTATTCTGGCCAGTTCACCTGAAGCGATACGCCATTATCAGTCAACCTAAAGAATATCACATTACTCCTGCCGGGAGCTTCTTGAGTTTGCCGATGTATTTCTCCTGTTGACGAGGCATTTGGATACCTTAAGAGAGTCATAGTTTCCCCTTGCTGGTTCTCCCCATTTTACAACAGGCACATCTACAAGCTTACTCTGGCCAATTCTCCTGAAGCGATACGCTAATATCTGTTGACATAAAGACTTTCACAGTACTCCTGCCGGGAGCTTCTCGACTTTACCGATGTATTTCGCCTATTGAAGAGGCATTTGGCTACCTTAAGAGAGTCATAGTTACTCCTGCCAGTTTCTCTCCGTTAAACCACAGTCACATCTACAATATTCCTCTGCCCCTTTCACCAGACGCGATACGCCATTATTTGTCGACATTATGACTTTCACAGTACTCCTGCTAGGGGCTCCTCCAGTTTACCAATGTATTTCGCCTGTTGACGAGGCATTTGGCTACCTTAAGAGAGTCATAGTTACTCCTGTCAGTTGCTCCCCGTTTTACCACGGTCACATTTTCAATCTTATTCTGGCCAGTTCACCTGAAGCGATACGCCATTATCAGTCAACCTAAAGAATATCACATTACTCCTGCCGGGAGCTTCTCGAGTTTGCCGATGTATTTCGCCTGTTGACGAGGCATTTGGATACCTTAAGAGAGTCATAGTTTCCCCTTGCTGTTGCTCCCCATTTTACAACAGGCACATCTACAAGCTTACTCTGGCCAATTCTCCTGAAGCGATACGCTAATATCTGTTGACATAAAGACTTTCACAGTACTCCTGCCGGGAGCTTTTCGACTTTGCCGATGTATTTCGCCTATTGAAGAGGCATTTGGCTACCTTAAGAGAGTCATAGTTACTCCTGCCAGTTGCTCTCCGTTAAACCACAGTCACATCTACAATATTCCTCTGCCCCTTTCACCAGACGCGATACGCCATTATTTGTCGACATTATGACTTTCACAGTACTCCTGCTAGGGGCTCCTCCAGTTTACCAATGTATTTCGCCTGTTGACGAGGCATTTGGCTACCTTAAGAGAGTCATAGTTACTCCTGTCAGTTGCTCCCCGTTTTACCACGGTCACATTTTCAATCTTATTCTGGCCAGTTCACCTGAAGCGATACGCCATTATCAGTCAACCTAAAGAATATCACATTACTACTGCCGGGAGCTTCTTGAGTTTGCCGATGTATTTCTCCTGTTGACGAGGCATTTGGATACCTTAAGAGAGTCATAGTTTCCCCTTGCTGGTTCTCCCCGTTTTACAACAGGCACATCTACAAGCTTACTCTGGCCAATTCTCCTGAAGCGATACGCTAATATCTGTTGACATAAAGACTTTCACAGTACTCCTGCCGGGAGCTTCTCGACTTTACCGATGTATTTCGCCTATTGAAGAGGCATTTGGCTACCTTAAGAGATTCATAGTTACTCCTGCCAGTTTCTCTCCGTTAAACCACAGTCACATCTACAATATTCCTCTGCCCCTTTCACCAGACGCGATACGCCATTATTTGTCGACATTATGACTTTCACAGTACTCCTGCTAGGGGCTCCTCCGGTTTACCAATGTATTTCGCCTGTTGACGAGGCATTTGGCTACCTTAAGAGAGTCATAGTTACTCCTGTCAGTTGCTCCCCGTTTTACCACGGTCACATTTTCAATCTTATTCTGGCCAGTTCACCTGAAGCGATACGCCATTATCAGTCAACCTAAAGAATATCACATCACTCCTGCCGGGAGCTTCTCGAGTTTGTCGATGTATTTCGCCTGTTGACGAGGCATTTGGATACCTTAAGGGAGTCATAGTTTCCCCTTGCTGTTGCTCCCCATTTTACAACAGGCACATCTACAAGCTTACTCTGGCCAATTCTCCTGAAGCGATACGCTAATATCTGTTGACATAAAGACTTTCACAGTACTCCTGCCGGGAGCTTCTCGACTTTACCGATGTATTTCGCCTATTGAAGAGGCATTTGGCTACCTTAAGAGAGTCATAGTTACTCCTGCAGTTTCTCTCCGTTAAACCACAGTCACATCTACAATATTCCTCTGCCCCTTTCACCAGACGCGATACGCCATTATTTGTCGACATTATGACTTTCACAGTACTCCTGCTAGGGGCTCCTCCAGTTTACCAATGTATTTCGCCTGTTGACGAGGCATTTGGCTACCTTAAGAGAGTCATAAGTACTCCTGTCAGTTGCTCCCCGTTTTACCACGGTCACATTTTCAATCTTATTCTGGCCAGTTCACCTGAAGCGATACGCCATTATCAGTCAACCTAAAGAATATCACATTACTCCTGCCGGGAGCTTCTTGAGTTTGCCGATGTATTTCTCCTGTTGACGAGGCATTTGGATACCTTAAGAGAGTCATAGTTTCCCCTTGCTGGTTCTCCCCATTTTACAACAGGCACATCTACAAGCTTACTCTGGCCAATTCTCCTGAAGCGATACGCTAATATCTGTTGACATAAAGACTTTCAAAGTACTCCTGCCGGGAGCTTCTCGACTTTACCGATGTATTTCGCCTATTGAAGAGGCATTTGGCTACCTTAAGAGATTCATAGTTACTCCTGCAAGTATCTCTCCGTTAAACCAAAGTCACATCTACAATATTCCTCTGCCCCTTTCACCAGACGCGATACGCCATTATTTGTCGACATTATGACTTTCACAGTACTCCTGCTAGGGGCTCCTCCGGTTTACCAATGTATTTCGCCTGTTGACGAGGCATTTGGCTACCTTAAGAGAGTCATAGTTACTCCTGTCAGTTGCTCCCCGTTTTACCACGGTCACATTTTCAATCTTATTCTGGCCAGTTCACCTGAAGCGATACGCCATTATCAGTCAACATAAAGAATATCACAGTACTCCTGTCGGGAGCTTCTCGAGTTTGCCGATGTATTTCGCCTGTTGACGAGGCATTTGGATACCTTAAGAGAGTCATAGTTTCCCCTTGCTGTTGCTCCCCATTTTACAATAGGCACATCTACAAGCTTACTCTGGCCAATTCTCCTGAAGCGATACGCTAATATCTGTTGACATAAAGACTTTCACAGTACTCCTGCCGGGAGCTTCTCGACTTTACCGATGTATTTCGCCTATTGAAGAGGCATTTGGCTACCTTAAGAGAGTCATAGTTACTCCTGCCAGTTTCTCTCCGTTAAACCACAGTCACATCTACAATATTCTTCTGCCCCTTTCACCAGACGCGATACGCCATTATTTGTCGACATTATGACTTTCACAGTACTCCTGCTAGGGGCTCCTCCAGTTTACCAATGTATTTCGCCTGTTGACGAGGCATTTGGCTACCTTAAGAGAGTCATAGTTACTCCTGTCAGTTGCTCCCCGTTTTACCACGGTCACATTTTCAATCTTATTCTGGCCAGTTCACCTGAAGCGATACGCCATTATCAGTCAACCTAAAGAATATCACATTACTCCTGCCGGGAGCTTCTTGAGTTTGCCGATGTATTTCTCCTGTTGACGAGGCATTTGGATACCTTAAGAGAGTCATAGTTTCCCCTTGCTGGTTCTCCCCATTTTACAACAGGCACATCTACAAGCTTACTCTGGCCAATTCTCCTGAAGCGATACGCTAATATCTGT
Organism: Schistocerca americana; assembly: GCF_021461395.2. NCBI lineage: Eukaryota > Metazoa > Arthropoda > Insecta > Orthoptera > Acrididae > Schistocerca > Schistocerca americana. Next base: position 63,057,412 of record NC_060130.1, read on the forward strand.
TGACATAAAGACTTTCACAGTACTCCTGCCGGGAGCTTCTCGACTTTACCGATGTATTTCGCCTATTGAAGAGGCATTTGGCTACCTTAAGAGAGTCATAGTTACTCCTGCCAGTTTCTCTCCGTTAAACCACAGTCACATCTACAATATTCCTCTGCCCCTTTCACCAGACGCGATACGCCATTATTTGTCGACATTATGACTTTCACAGTACTCCTGCTAGGGGCTCCTCCAGTTTACCAATGTATTTCGCCTGTTGACGAGGCATTTGGCTACCTTAAGAGAGTCATAGTTACTCCTGTCAGTTGCTCCCCGTTTTACCACGGTCACATTTTCAATCTTATTCTGGCCAGTTCACCTGAAGCGATACGCCATTATCAGTCAACCTAAAGAATATCACATTACTCCTGCCGGGAGCTTCTCGAGTTTGCCGATGTATTTCGCCTGTTGACGAGGCATTTGGATACCTTAAGAGAGTCATAGTTTCCCCTTGCTGTTGCTCCCCATTTTACAACAGGCACATCTACAAGCTTACTCTGGCCAATTCTCCTGAAGCGATACGCTAATATCTGTTGACATAAAGACTTTCACAGTACTCCTGCCGGGAGCTTTTCGACTTTGCCGATGTATTTCGCCTATTGAAGAGGCATTTGGCTACCTTAAGAGAGTCATAGTTACTCCTGCCAGTTGCTCTCCGTTAAACCACAGTCACATCTACAATATTCCTCTGCCCCTTTCACCAGACGCGATACGCCATTATTTGTCGACATTATGACTTTCACAGTACTCCTGCTAGGGGCTCCTCCAGTTTACCAATGTATTTCGCCTGTTGACGAGGCATTTGGCTACCTTAAGAGAGTCATAGTTACTCCTGTCAGTTGCTCCCCGTTTTACCACGGTCACATTTTCAATCTTATTCTGGCCAGTTCACCTGAAGCGATACGCCATTATCAGTCAACCTAAAGAATATCACATTACTCCTGCCGGGAGCTTCTTGAGTTTGCCGATGTATTTCTCCTGTTGACGAGGCATTTGGATACCTTAAGAGAGTCATAGTTTCCCCTTGCTGGTTCTCCCCATTTTACAACAGGCACATCTACAAGCTTACTCTGGCCAATTCTCCTGAAGCGATACGCTAATATCTGTTGACATAAAGACTTTCACAGTACTCCTGCCGGGAGCTTCTCGACTTTACCGATGTATTTCGCCTATTGAAGAGGCATTTGGCTACCTTAAGAGATTCATAGTTACTCCTGCCAGTTTCTCTCCGTTAAACCACAGTCACATCTACAATATTCCTCTGCCCCTTTCACCAGACGCGATACGCCATTATTTGTCGACATTATGACTTTCACAGTACTCCTGCTAGGGGCTCCTCCGGTTTACCAATGTATTTCGCCTGTTGACGAGGCATTTGGCTACCTTAAGAGAGTCATAGTTACTCCTGTCAGTTGCTCCCCGTTTTACCACGGTCACATTTTCAATCTTATTCTGGCCAGTTCACCTGAAGCGATACGCCATTATCAGTCAACCTAAAGAATATCGCATCACTCCTGCCGGGAGCTTCTCGAGTTTGTCGATGTATTTCGCCTGTTGACGAGGCATTTGGATACCTTAAGGGAGTCATAGTTTCCCCTTGCTGTTGCTCCCCATTTTACAACAGGCACATCTACAAGCTTACTCTGGCCAATTCTCCTGAAGCGATACGCTAATATCTGTTGACATAAAGACTTTCACAGTACTCCTGCCGGGAGCTTCTCGACTTTACCGATGTATTTCGCCTATTGAAGAGGCATTTGGCTACCTTAAGAGAGTCATAGTTACTCCTGCCAGTTTCTCTCCGTTAAACCACAGTCACATCTACAATATTCCTCTGCCCCTTTCACCAGACGCGATACGCCATTATTTGTCGACATTATGACTTTCACAGTACTCCTGCTAGGGGCTCCTCCAGTTTACCAATGTATTTCGCCTGTTGACGAGGCATTTGGCTACCTTAAGAGAGTCATAGTTACTCCTGTCAGTTGCTCCCCGTTTTACCACGGTCACATTTTCAATCTTATTCTGGCCAGTTCACCTGAAGCGATACGCCATTATCAGTCAACCTAAAGAATATCACAGTACTCCTGCCGGGAGCTTCTCGAGTTTGCCGATGTATTTCGCCTGTTGACGAGGCATTTGGATACCTTAAGAGAGTCATAGTTTCCCCTTGCTGGTTCTCCCCATTTTACAACAGGCACATCTACAAGCTTACTCTGGCCAATTCTCCTGAAGCGATACGCTAATATCTGTTGACATAAAGACTTTCACAGTACTCCTGCCGGGAGCTTCTCGACTTTACCGATGTATTTCGCCTATTGAAGAGGCATTTGGCTACCTTAAGAGATTCATAGTTACTCCTGCCAGTTTCTCTCCGTTAAACCACAGTCACATCTACAATATTCCTCTGCCCCTTTCACCAGACGCGATACGCCATTATTTGTCGACATTATGACTTTCACAGTACTCCTGCTAGGGCTCCTCCGGTTTACCAAAGTATTTCGCCTGTTGACGAGGCATTTGGCTACCTTAAGAGAGTCATAGTTACTCCTGTCAGTTGCTCCCCGTTTTACCACGGTCACATTTTCAATCTTATTCTGGCCAGTTCACCTGAAGCGATACGCCATTATCAGTCAACCTAAAGAATATCACATCACTCCTGCCGGGAGCTTCTCGAGTTTGTCGATGTATTTCGCCTGTTGACGAGGCATTTGGATACCTTAAGGGAGTCATAGTTTCCCCTTGCTGTTGCTCCCCATTTTACAACAGGCACATCTACAAGCTTACTCTGGCCAATTCTCCTGAAGCGATACGCTAATATCTGTTGACATAAAGACTTTCACAGTACTCCTGCCGGGAGCTTTTCGACTTTGCCGATGTTTTTCGCCTATTGAAGAGGCATTTGGCTACCTTAAGAGAGTCATAGTTACTCCTGCCAGTTGCTCTCCGTTAAACCACAGTCACATCTACAATATTCCTCTCCCCTTTTCACCAGACGCGATACGCCATTATTTGTCGACATTATGACTTTCACAGTACTCCTGCTAGGGGCTCCTCCAGTTTACCAATGTATTTCGCCTGTTGATGAGGCATTTGGCTACCTTAAGAGAGTCATAGTTACTCCTGTCAGTTGCTCCCCGTTTTACCACGGTCACATTTTCAATCTTATTCTGGCCAGTTCACCTGAAGCGATACGCCATTATCAGTCAACCTAAAGAATATCACATTACTCCTGCCGGGAGCTTCTTGAGTTTGCCGATGTATTTCTCCTGTTGACGAGGCATTTGGATACCTTAAGAGAGTCATAGTTTCCCCTTGCTGGTTCTCCCCATTTTACAACAGGCACATCTACAAGCTTACTCTGGCCAATTCTCCTGAAGCGATACGCTAATATCTGTTGACATAAAGACTTTCACAGTACTCCTGCCGGGAGCTTCTCGACTTTACCGATGTATTTCGCCTATTGAAGAGGCATTTGGCTACCTTAAGAGATTCATAGTTACTCCTGCCAGTTTCTCTCCGTTAAACCACAGTCACATCTACAATATTCCTCTGCCCCTTTCACCAGACGCGATACGCCATTATTTGTCGACATTATGACTTTCACAGTACTCCTGCTAGGGGCTCCTCCGGTTTACCAATGTATTTCGCCTGTTGACGAGGCATTTGGCTACCTTAAGAGAGTCATAGTTACTCCTGTCAGTTGCTCCCCGTTTTACCACGGTCACATTTTCAATCTTATTCTGGCCAGTTCACCTGAAGCGATACGCCATTATCAGTCAACCTAAAGAATATCACATCACTCCTGCCGGGAGCTTCTCGAGTTTGTCGATGTATTTCGCCTGTTGACGAGGCATTTGGATACCTTAAGGGAGTCATAGTTTCCCCTTGCTGTTGCTCCCCATTTTACAACAGGCACATCTACAAGCTTACTCTGGCCAATTCTCCTGAAGCGATACGCTAATATCTGTTGACATAAAGACTTTCACAGTACTCCTGCCGGGAGCTTCTCGACTTTACCGATGTATTTCGCCTATTGAAGAGGCATTTGGCTACCTTAAGAGAGTCATAGTTACTCCTGCCAGTTTCTCTCCGTTAAACCACAGTCACATCTACAATATTCCTCTGCCCCTTTCACCAGACGCGATACGCCATTATTTGTCGACATTATGACTTTCACAGTACTCCTGCTAGGGGCTCCTCCAGTTTACCAATGTATTTCGCCTGTTGACGAGGCATTTGGCTACCTTAAGAGAGTCATAGTTACTCCTGTCAGTTGCTCCCCGTTTTACCACGGTCACATTTTCAATCTTATTCTGGCCAGTTCACCTGAAGCGATACGCCATTATCAGTCAACCTAAAGAATATCACAGTACTCCTGCCGGGAGCTTCTCGAGTTTGCCGATGTATTTCGCCTGTTGACGAGGCATTTGGATACCTTAAGAGAGTCATAGTTTCCCCTTGCTGGTTCTCCCCATTTTACAACAGGCACATCTACAAGCTTACTCTGGCCAATTCTCCTGAAGCGATACGCTAATATCTGTTGACATAAAGACTTTCACAGTACTCCTGCCGGGAGCTTCTCGACTTTACCGATGTATTTCGCCTATTGAAGAGGCATTTGGCTACCTTAAGAGATTCATAGTTACTCCTGCCAGTTTCTCTCCGTTAAACCACAGTCACATCTACATTATTCCTCTGCCCCTTTCACCAGACGCGATACGCCATTATTTGTCGACATTATGACTTTCACAGTACTCCTGCTAGGGGCTCCTCCGGTTTACCAAAGTATTTCGCCTGTTGACGAGGCATTTGGCTACCTTAAGAGAGTCATAGTTACTCCTGTCAGTTGCTCCCCGTTTTACCACGGTCACATTTTCAATCTTATTCTGGCCAGTTCACCTGAAGCGATACGCCATTATCAGTCAACCTAAAGAATATCACATCACTCCTGCCGGGAGCTTCTCGAGTTTGTCGATGTATTTCGCCTGTTGACGAGGCATTTGGATACCTTAAGGGAGTCATAGTTTCCCCTTGCTGTTGCTCCCCATTTTACAACAGGCACATCTACAAGCTTACTCTGGCCAATTCTCCTGAAGCGATACGCTAATATCTGTTGACATAAAGACTTTCACAGTACTCCTGCCGGGAGCTTCTCGACTTTACCGATGTATTTCGCCTATTGAAGAGGCATTTGGCTACCTTAAGAGAGTCATAGTTACTCCTGCCAGTTTCTCTCCGTTAAACCACAGTCAAATCTACAATATTCCTCTGCCCCTTTCACCAGACGCGATACGCCAATATTTGTCGACATTATGACTTTCACAGTACTCCTGCTAGGGGCTCCTCCAGTTTACAAATGTATTTCGCCTGTTGACGAGGCATTTGGCTACCTTAAGAGAGTCATAGTTACTCATATCAGTTGCTCCCCGTTTTACCACGGTCACATTTTCAATCTTATTCTGGCCAGTTCACCTGAAGCGATACGCCATTATCAGTCAACCTAAAGAATATCACAGTACTCCTGCCGGGAGCTTCTCGAGTTTGTCGATGTAGTTCGCCTGTTGACGAGGCATTTGGATACCTTAAGAGAGTCATAGTTTCCCCTTGCTGTTGCTCCCCATTTTACAATAGGCACATCTACAAGCTTACTCTGGCCAATTCTCCTGAAGCGATACGCTAATATCTGTTGACATAAAGACTTTCACAGTACTCCTGCCGGGAGCTTCTCGACTTTACCGATGTATTTCGCCTATTGAAGAGGCATTTGGCTACCTTAAGAGAGTCATAGTTACTCCTGCCAGTTTCTCTCCGTTAAACCACAGTCACATCTACAATATTCCTCTGCCCCTTTCACCAGACGCGATACGCCATTATTTGTCGACATTATGACTTTCACAGTACTCCTGCTAGGGGCTCCTCCAGTTTACCAATGTATTTCGCCTGTTGACGAGGCATTTGGCTACCTTAAGAGAGTCATAGTTACTCCTGTCAGTTGCTCCCCGTTTTACCACGGTCACATTTTCAATCTTATTCTGGCCAGTTCACCTGAAGCGATACGCCATTATCAGTCAACCTAAAGAATATCACATTACTCCTGCCGGGAGCTTCTCGAGTTTGCCGATGTATTTCGCCTGTTGACGAGGCATTTGGATACCTTAAGGGAGTCATAGTTTCCCCTTGCTGTTGCTCCCCATTTTACAACAGGCACATCTACAAGCTTACTCTGGCCAATTCTCCTGAAGCGATACGCTAATATCTGTTGACATAAAGACTTTCACAGTACTCCTGCCGGGAGCTTCTCGACTTTACCGATGTATTTCGCCTATTGAAGAGGCATTTGGCTACCTTAAGAGAGTCATAGTTACTCCTGCCAGTTTCTCTCCGTTAAACCACAGTCAAATCTACAATATTCCTCTGCCCCTTTCACCAGACGCGATACGCCAATATTTGTCGACATTATGACTTTCACAGTACTCCTGCTAGGGGCTCCTCCAGTTTACAAATGTATTTCGCCTGTTGACGAGGCATTTGGCTACCTTAAGAGAGTCATAGTTACTCATATCAGTTGCTCCCCGTTTTACCACGGTCACATTTTCAATCTTATTCTGGCCAGTTCACCTGAAGCGATACGCCATTATCAGTCAACCTAAAGAATATCACAGTACTCCTGCCGGGAGCTTCTCGAGTTTGTCGATGTAGTTCGCCTGTTGACGAGGCATTTGGATACCTTAAGAGAGTCATAGTTTCCCCTTGCTGTTGCTCCCCATTTTACAATAGGCACATCTACAAGCTTACTCTGGCCAATTCTCCTGAAGCGATACGCTAATATCTGTTGACATAAAGACTTTCACAGTACTCCTGCCGGGAGCTTCTCGACTTTACCGATGTATTTCGCCTATTGAAGAGGCATTTGGCTACCTTAAGAGAGTCATAGTTACTCCTGCCAGTTTCTCTCCGTTAAACCACAGTCACATCTACAATATTCCTCTGCCCCTTTCACCAGACGCGATACGCCATTATTTGTCGACATTATGACTTTCACAGTACTCCTGCTAGGGGCTCCTCCAGTTTACCAATGTATTTCGCCTGTTGACGAGGCATTTGGCTACCTTAAGAGAGTCATAGTTACTCCTGTCAGTTGCTCCCCGTTTTACCACGGTCACATTTTCAATCTTATTCTGGCCAGTTCACCTGAAGCGATACGCCATTATCAGTCAACCTAAAGAATATCACATTACTCCTGCCGGGAGCTTCTCGAGTTTGCCGATGTATTTCGCCTGTTGACGAGGCATTTGGATACCTTAAGAGAGTCATAGTTTCCCCTTGCTGTTGCTCCCCATTTTACAACAGGCACATCTACAAGCTTACTCTGGCCAATTCTCCTGAAGCGATACGCTAATATCTGTTGACATAAAGACTTTCACAGTACTCCTGCCGGGAGCTTCTCGACTTTACCGATGTATTTCGCCTATTGAAGAGGCATTTGGCTACCTTAAGAGAGTCATAGTTACTCCTGCCAGTTTCTCTCCGTTAAACCACAGTCACATCTACAATATTCCTCTGCCCCTTTCACCAGACGCGATACGCCATTATTTGTCGACATTATGACTTTCACAGTACTCCTGCTAGGGGCTCCTCCAGTTTACCAATGTATTTCGCCTGTTGACGAGGCATTTGGCTACCTTAAGAGAGTCATAGTTACTCCTGTCAGTTGCTCCCCGTTTTACCACGGTCACATTTTCAATCTTATTCTGGCCAGTTCACCTGAAGCGATACGCCATTATCAGTCAACCTAAAGAATATCACAGTACTCCTGCCGGGAGCTTCTCGAGTTTGCCGATGTAGTTCGCCTGTTGACGAGGCATTTGGATACCTTAAGAGAGTCATAGTTTCCCCTTGCTGTTGCTCCCCATTTTACAATAGGCACATCTACAAGCTTACTCTGGCCAATTCTCCTGAAGCGATACGCTAATATCTGTTGACATAAAGACTTTCACAGTACTCCTGCCGGGAGCTTCTCGACTTTACCGATGTATTTCGCCTATTGAAGAGGCATTTGGCTACCTTAAGAGAGTCATAGTTACTCCTGCCAGTTTCTCTCCGTTAAACCACAGTCACATCTACAATATTCCTCTGCCCCTTTCACCAGACGCGATACGCCATTATTTGTCGACATTATGACTTTCACAGTACTCCTGCTAGGGGCTCCTCCAGTTTACCAATGTATTTCGCCTGTTGACGAGGCATTTGGCTACCTTAAGAGAGTCATAGTTACTCCTGTCAGTTGCTCCCCGTTTTACCACGGTCACATTTTCAATCTTATTCTGGCCAGTTCACCTGAAGCGATACGCCATTATCAGTCAACCTAAAGAATATCACATTACTCCTGCCGGGAGCTTCTCGAGTTTGCCGATGTATTTCGCCTGTTGACGAGGCATTTGGATACCTTAAGGGAGTCATAGTTTCCCCTTGCTGTTGCTCCCCATTTTACAACAGGCACATCTACAAGCTTACTCTGGCCAATTCTCCTGAAGCGATACGCTAATATCTGTTGACATAAAGACTTTCACAGTACTCCTGCCGGGAGCTTCTCGACTTTACCGATGTATTTCGCCTATTGAAGAGGCATTTGGCTACCTTAAGAGAGTCATAGTTACTCCTGCCAGTTTCTCTCCGTTAAACCACAGTCACATCTACAATATTCCTCTGCCCCTTTCACCAGACGCGATACGCCATTATTTGTCGACATTATGACTTTCACAGTACTCCTGCTAGGGGCTCCTCCGGTTTACCAAAGTATTTCGCCTGTTGACGAGGCATTTGGCTACCTTAAGAGAGTCATAGTTACTCCTGTCAGTTGCTCCCCGTTTTACCACGGTCACATTTTCAATCTTATTCTGGCCAGTTCACCTGAAGCGATACGCCATTATCAGTCAACCTAAAGAATATCACATCACTCCTGCCGGGAGCTTCTCGAGTTTGTCGATGTATTTCGCCTGTTGACGAGGCATTTGGATACCTTAAGGGAGTCATAGTTTCCCCTTGCTGTTGCTCCCCATTTTACAACAGGCACATCTACAAGCTTACTCTGGCCAATTCTCCTGAAGCGATACGCTAATATCTGTTGACATAAAGACTTTCACAGTACTCCTGCCGGGAGCTTCTCGACTTTACCGATGTATTTCGCCTATTGAAGAGGCATTTGGCTACCTTAAGAGAGTCATAGTTACTCCTGCCAGTTTCTCTCCGTTAAACCACAGTCAAATCTACAATATTCCTCTGCCCCTTTCACCAGACGCGATACGCCAATATTTGTCGACATTATGACTTTCACAGTACTCCTGCTAGGGGCTCCTCCAGTTTACAAATGTATTTCGCCTGTTGACGAGGCATTTGGCTACCTTAAGAGAGTCATAGTTACTCATATCAGTTGCTCCCCGTTTTACCACGGTCACATTTTCAATCTTATTCTGGCCAGTTCACCTGAAGCGATACGCCATTATCAGTCAACCTAAAGAATATCACAGTACTCCTGCCGGGAGCTTCTCGAGTTTGTCGATGTAGTTCGCCTGTTGACGAGGCATTTGGATACCTTAAGAGAGTCATAGTTTCCCCTTGCTGTTGCTCCCCATTTTACAATAGGCACATCTACAAGCTTACTCTGGCCAATTCTCCTGAAGCGATACGCTAATATCTGTTGACATAAAGACTTTCACAGTACTCCTGCCGGGAGCTTCTCGACTTTACCGATGTATTTCGCCTATTGAAGAGGCATTTGGCTACCTTAAGAGAGTCATAGTTACTCCTGCCAGTTTCTCTCCGTTAAACCACAGTCACATCTACAATATTCCTCTGCCCCTTTCACCAGACGCGATACGCCATTATTTGTCGACATTATGACTTTCACAGTACTCCTGCTAGGGGCTCCTCCAGTTTACCAATGTATTTCGCCTGTTGACGAGGCATTTGGCTACCTTAAGAGAGTCATAGTTACTCCTGTCAGTTGCTCCCCGTTTTACCACGGTCACATTTTCAATCTTATTCTGGCCAGTTCACCTGAAGCGATACGCCATTATCAGTCAACCTAAAGAATATCACATTACTCCTGCCGGGAGCTTCTCGAGTTTGCCGATGTATTTCGCCTGTTGACGAGGCATTTGGATACCTTAAGAGAGTCATAGTTTCCCCTTGCTGTTGCTCCCCATTTTACAACAGGCACATCTACAAGCTTACTCTGGCCAATTCTCCTGAAGCGATACGCTAATATCTGTTGACATAAAGACTTTCACAGTACTCCTGCCGGGAGCTTCTCGACTTTACCGATGTATTTCGCCTATTGAAGAGGCATTTGGCTACCTTAAGAGATTCATAGTTACTCCTGCCAGTTTCTCTCCGTTAAACCACAGTCACATCTACAATATTCCTCTGCCCCTTTCACCAGACGCGATACGCCATTATTTGTCGACATTATGACTTTCACAGTACTCCTGCTAGGGGCTCCTCCAGTTTACCAATGTATTTCGCCTGTTGACGAGGCATTTGGCTACCTTAAGAGAGTCATAGTTACTCCTGTCAGTTGCTCCCCGTTTTACCACGGTCACATTTTCAATCTTATTCTGGCCAGTTCACCTGAAGCGATACGCCATTATCAGTCAACCTAAAGAATATCACAGTACTCCTGCCGGGAGCTTCTCGAGTTTGCCGATGTAGTTCGCCTGTTGACGAGGCATTTGGATACCTTAAGAGAGTCATAGTTTCCCCTTGCTGTTGCTCCCCATTTTACAATAGGCACATCTACAAGCTTACTCTGGCCAATTCTCCTGAAGCGATACGCTAATATCTGTTGACATAAAGACTTTCACAGTACTCCTGCCGGGAGTTCTCGACTTTACCGATGTATTTCGCCTATTGAAGAGGCATTTGGCTACCTTAAGAGAGTCATAGTTACTCCTGCCAGTTTCTCTCCGTTAAACCACAGTCACATCTACAATATTCCTCTGCCCCTTTCACCAGACGCGATACGCCATTATTTGTCGACATTATGACTTTCACAGTACTCCTGCTAGGGGCTCCTCCAGTTTACCAATGTATTTCGCCTGTTGACGAGGCATTTGGCTACCTTAAGAGAGTCATAGTTACTCCTGTCAGTTGCTCCCCGTTTTACCACGGTCACATTTTCAATCTTATTCTGGCCAGTTCACCTGAAGCGATACGCCATTATCAGTCAACCTAAAGAATATCACATTACTCCTGCCGGGAGCTTCTCGAGTTTGCCGATGTATTTCGCCTGTTGACGAGGCATTTGGATACCTTAAGAGAGTCATAGTTTCCCCTTGCTGTTGCTCCCCATTTTACAACAGGCACATCTACAAGCTTACTCTGGCCAATTCTCCTGAAGCGATACGCTAATATCTGTTGACATAAAGACTTTCACAGTACTCCTGCCGGGAGCTTCTCGACTTTACCGATGTATTTCGCCTATTGAAGAGGCATTTGGCTGCCTTAAGAGAGTCATAGTTACTCCTGCCAGTTTCTCTCCGTTAAACCTCAGTCACATCTACAATATTCCTCTGCCCCTTTCACCAGACGCGATACGCCATTATTTGTCGACATTATGACTTTCACAGTACTCCTGCTAGGGGCTCCTCCAGTTTACCAATGTATTTCGCCTGTTGACGAGGCATTTGGCTACCTTAAGAGAGTCATAGTTACTCCTGTCAGTTGCTCCCCGTTTTACCACGGTCACATTTTCAATCTTATTCTGGCCAGTTCACCTGAAGCGATACGCCATTATCAGTCAACCTAAAGAATATCACATTACTCCTGCCGGGAGCTTCTTGAGTTTGCCGATGTATTTCTCCTGTTGACGAGGCATTTGGATACCTTAAGAGAGTCATAGTTTCCCCTTGCTGGTTCTCCCCATTTTACAACAGGCACATCTACAAGCTTACTCTGGCCAATTCTCCTGAAGCGATACGCTAATATCTGTTGACATAAAGACTTTCACAGTACTCCTGCCGGGAGCTTCTCGACTTTACCGATGTATTTCGCCTATTGAAGAGGCATTTGGCTACCTTAAGAGATTCATAGTTACTCCTGCCAGTTTCTCTCCGTTAAACCACAGTCACATCTACAATATTCCTCTGCCCCTTTCACCAGACGCGATACGCCATTATTTGTCGACATTATGACTTTCACAGTACTCCTGCTAGGGGCTCCTCCGGTTTACCAATGTATTTCGCCTGTTGACGAGGCATTTGGCTACCTTAAGAGAGTCATAGTTACTCCTGTCAGTTGCTCCCCGTTTTACCACAGTCACATTTTCAATCTTATTCTGGCCAGTTCACCTGAAGCGATACGCCATTATCAGTCAACCTAAAGAATATCACATCACTCCTGCCGGGAGCTTCTCGAGTTTGTCGATGTATTTCGCCTGTTGACGAGGCATTTGGATACCTTAAGGGAGTCATAGTTTCCCCTTGCTGTTGCTCCCCATTTTACAACAGGCACATCTACAATCTTACTCTGGCCAATTCTCCTGAAGCGATACGCTAATATCTGTTGACATAAAGACTTTCACAGTACTCCTGCCGGGAGCTTCTCGACTTTACCGATGTATTTCGCCTATTGAAGAGGCATTTGGCTACCTTAAGAGAGTCATAGTTACTCCTGCCAGTTTCTCTCCGTTAAACCACAGTCACATCTACAATATTCCTCTGCCCCTTTCACCAGACGCGATACGCCATTATTTGTCGACATTATGACTTTCACAGTACTCCTGCTAGGGGCTCCTCCAGTTTACCAATGTATTTCGCCTGTTGACGAGGCATTTGGCTACCTTAAGAGAGTCATAGTTACTCCTGTCAGTTGCTCCCCGTTTTACCACGGTCACATTTTCAATCTTATTCTGGCCAGTTCACCTGAAGCGATACGCCATTATCAGTCAACCTAAAGAATATCACAGTACTCCTGCCGGGAGCTTCTCGAGTTTGCCGATGTATTTCGCCTGTTGACGAGGCATTTGGATACCTTAAGAGAGTCATAGTTTCCCCTTGCTGTTGCTCCCCATTTTACAATAGGCACATCTACAAGCTTACTCTGGCCAATTCTCCTGAAGCGATACGCTAATATCTGTTGACATAAAGACTTTCACAGTACTCCTGCCGGGAGCTTCTCGACTTTACCGATGTATTTCGCCTATTGAAGAGGCATTTGGCTACCTTAAGAGAGTCATAGTTACTCCTGCCAGTTTCTCTCCGTTAAACCACAGTCACATCTACAATATTCCTCTGCCCCTTTCACCAGACGCGATACGCCATTATTTGTCGACATTATGACTTTCACAGTACTCCTGCTAGGGGCTCCTCCAGTTTACAAATGTATTTCGCCTGTTGACGAGGCATTTGGCTACCTTAAGAGAGTCATAGTTACTCATATCAGTTGCTCCCCGTTTTACCACGGTCACATTTTCAATCTTATTCTGGCCAGTTCACCTGAAGCGATACGCCATTATCAGTCAACCTAAAGAATATCACAGTACTCCTGCCGGGAGCTTCTCGAGTTTGTCGATGTAGTTCGCCTGTTGACGAGGCATTTGGATACCTTAAGAGAGTCATAGTTTCCCCTTGCTGTTGCTCCCCATTTTACAATAGGCACATCTACAAGCTTACTCTGGCCAATTCTCCTGAAGCGATACGCTAATATCTGTTGACATAAAGACTTTCACAGTACTCCTGCCGGGAGCTTCTCGACTTTACCGATGTATTTCGCCTATTGAAGAGGCATTTGGCTACCTTAAGAGAGTCATAGTTACTCCTGCCAGTTTCTCTCCGTTAAACCACAGTCACATCTACAATATTCCTCTGCCCCTTTCACCAGACGCGATACGCCATTATTTGTCGACATTATGACTTTCACAGTACTCCTGCTAGGGGCTCCTCCAGTTTACCAATGTATTTCGCCTGTTGACGAGGCATTTGGCTACCTTAAGAGAGTCATAGTTACTCCTGTCAGTTGCTCCCCGTTTTACCACGGTCACATTTTCAATCTTATTCTGGCCAGTCCACCTGAAGCGATACGCCATTATCAGTCAACCTAAAGAATATCACATTACTCCTGCCGGGAGCTTCTCGAGTTTGCCGATGTATTTCGCCTGTTGACGAGGCATTTGGATACCTTAAGGGAGTCATAGTTTCCCCTTGCTGTTGCTCCCCATTTTACAACAGGCACATCTACAAGCTTACTCTGGCCAATTCTCCTGAAGCGATACGCTAATATCTGTTGACATAAAGACTTTCACAGTACTCCTGCCGGGAGCTTCTCGACTTTACCGATGTATTTCGCCTATTGAAGAGGCATTTGGCTACCTTAAGAGAGTCATAGTTACTCCTGCCAGTTTCTCTCCGTTAAACCACAGTCAAATCTACAATATTCCTCTGCCCCTTTCACCAGACGCGATACGCCAATATTTGTCGACATTATGACTTTCACAGTACTCCTGCTAGGGGCTCCTCCAGTTTACAAATGTATTTCGCCTGTTGACGAGGCATTTGGCTACCTTAAGAGAGTCATAGTTACTCATATCAGTTGCTCCCCGTTTTACCACGGTCACATTTTCAATCTTATTCTGGCCAGTTCACCTGAAGCGATACGCCATTATCAGTCAACCTAAAGAATATCACAGTACTCCTGCCGGGAGCTTCTCGAGTTTGTCGATGTAGTTCGCCTGTTGACGAGGCATTTGGATACCTTAAGAGAGTCATAGTTTCCCCTTGCTGTTGCTCCCCATTTTACAATAGGCACATCTACAAGCTTACTCTGGCCAATTCTCCTGAAGCGATACGCTAATATCTGTTGACATAAAGACTTTCACAGTACTCCTGCCGGGAGCTTCTCGACTTTACCGATGTATTTCGCCTATTGAAGAGGCATTTGGCTACCTTAAGAGAGTCATAGTTACTCCTGCCAGTTTCTCTCCGTTAAACCACAGTCACATCTACAATATTCCTCTGCCCCTTTCACCAGACGCGATACGCCATTATTTGTCGACATTATGACTTTCACAGTACTCCTGCTAGGGGCTCCTCCAGTTTACCAATGTATTTCGCCTGTTGACGAGGCATTTGGCTACCTTAAGAGAGTCATAGTTACTCCTGTCAGTTGCTCCCCGTTTTACCACGGTCACATTTTCAATCTTATTCTGGCCAGTTCACCTGAAGCGATACGCCATTATCAGTCAACCTAAAGAATATCACATTACTCCTGCCGGGAGCTTCTCGAGTTTGCCGATGTATTTCGCCTGTTGACGAGGCATTTGGATACCTTAAGAGAGTCATAGTTTCCCCTTGCTGTTGCTCCCCATTTTACAACAGGCACATCTACAAGCTTACTCTGGCCAATTCTCCTGAAGCGATACGCTAATATCTGTTGACATAAAGACTTTCACAGTACTCCTGCCGGGAGCTTCTCGACTTTACCGATGTATTTCGCCTATTGAAGAGGCATTTGGCTACCTTAAGAGAGTCATAGTTACTCCTGCCAGTTTCTCTCCGTTAAACCACAGTCACATCTACAATATTCCTCTGCCCCTTTCACCAGACGCGATACGCCATTATTTGTCGACATTATGACTTTCACAGTACTCCTGCTAGGGGCTCCTCCAGTTTACCAATGTATTTCGCCTGTTGACGAGGCATTTGGCTACCTTAAGAGAGTCATAGTTACTCCTGTCAGTTGCTCCCCGTTTTACCACGGTCACATTTTCAATCTTATTCTGGCCAGTTCACCTGAAGCGATACGCCATTATCAGTCAACCTAAAGAATATCACAGTACTCCTGCCGGGAGCTTCTCGAGTTTGCCGATGTAGTTCGCCTGTTGACGAGGCATTTGGATACCTTAAGAGAGTCATAGTTTCCCCTTGCTGTTGCTCCCCATTTTACAATAGGCACATCTACAAGCTTACTCTGGCCAATTCTCCTGAAGCGATACGCTAATATCTGTTGACATAAAGACTTTCACAGTACTCCTGCCGGGAGCT
Source organism: Schistocerca americana (assembly GCF_021461395.2). NCBI lineage: Eukaryota > Metazoa > Arthropoda > Insecta > Orthoptera > Acrididae > Schistocerca > Schistocerca americana. Next base: position 63,073,491 of record NC_060130.1, read on the forward strand.
TCTCGACTTTACCGATGTATTTCGCCTATTGAAGAGGCATTTGGCTACCTTAAGAGAGTCATAGTTACTCCTGCCAGTTTCTCTCCGTTAAACCACAGTCACATCTACAATATTCCTCTGCCCCTTTCACCAGACGCGATACGCCATTATTTGTCGACATTATGACTTTCACAGTACTCCTGCTAGGGGCTCCTCCAGTTTACCAATGTATTTCGCCTGTTGACGAGGCATTTGGCTACCTTAAGAGAGTCATAGTTACTCCTGTCAGTTGCTCCCCGTTTTACCACGGTCACATTTTCAATCTTATTCTGGCCAGTTCACCTGAAGCGATACGCCATTATCAGTCAACCTAAAGAATATCACATTACTCCTGCCGGGAGCTTCTCGAGTTTGCCGATGTATTTCGCCTGTTGACGAGGCATTTGGATACCTTAAGGGAGTCATAGTTTCCCCTTGCTGTTGCTCCCCATTTTACAACAGGCACATCTACAAGCTTACTCTGGCCAATTCTCCTGAAGCGATACGCTAATATCTGTTGACATAAAGACTTTCACAGTACTCCTGCCGGGAGCTTCTCGACTTTACCGATGTATTTCGCCTATTGAAGAGGCATTTGGCTACCTTAAGAGAGTCATAGTTACTCCTGCCAGTTTCTCTCCGTTAAACCACAGTCACATCTACAATATTCCTCTGCCCCTTTCACCAGACGCGATACGCCATTATTTGTCGACATTATGACTTTCACAGTACTCCTGCTAGGGGCTCCTCCGGTTTACCAAAGTATTTCGCCTGTTGACGAGGCATTTGGCTACCTTAAGAGAGTCATAGTTACTCCTGTCAGTTGCTCCCCGTTTTACCACGGTCACATTTTCAATCTTATTCTGGCCAGTTCACCTGAAGCGATACGCCATTATCAGTCAACCTAAAGAATATCACATCACTCCTGCCGGGAGCTTCTCGAGTTTGTCGATGTATTTCGCCTGTTGACGAGGCATTTGGATACCTTAAGGGAGTCATAGTTTCCCCTTGCTGTTGCTCCCCATTTTACAACAGGCACATCTACAAGCTTACTCTGGCCAATTCTCCTGAAGCGATACGCTAATATCTGTTGACATAAAGACTTTCACAGTACTCCTGCCGGGAGCTTCTCGACTTTACCGATGTATTTCGCCTATTGAAGAGGCATTTGGCTACCTTAAGAGAGTCATAGTTACTCCTGCCAGTTTCTCTCCGTTAAACCACAGTCAAATCTACAATATTCCTCTGCCCCTTTCACCAGACGCGATACGCCAATATTTGTCGACATTATGACTTTCACAGTACTCCTGCTAGGGGCTCCTCCAGTTTACAAATGTATTTCGCCTGTTGACGAGGCATTTGGCTACCTTAAGAGAGTCATAGTTACTCATATCAGTTGCTCCCCGTTTTACCACGGTCACATTTTCAATCTTATTCTGGCCAGTTCACCTGAAGCGATACGCCATTATCAGTCAACCTAAAGAATATCACAGTACTCCTGCCGGGAGCTTCTCGAGTTTGTCGATGTAGTTCGCCTGTTGACGAGGCATTTGGATACCTTAAGAGAGTCATAGTTTCCCCTTGCTGTTGCTCCCCATTTTACAATAGGCACATCTACAAGCTTACTCTGGCCAATTCTCCTGAAGCGATACGCTAATATCTGTTGACATAAAGACTTTCACAGTACTCCTGCCGGGAGCTTCTCGACTTTACCGATGTATTTCGCCTATTGAAGAGGCATTTGGCTACCTTAAGAGAGTCATAGTTACTCCTGCCAGTTTCTCTCCGTTAAACCACAGTCACATCTACAATATTCCTCTGCCCCTTTCACCAGACGCGATACGCCATTATTTGTCGACATTATGACTTTCACAGTACTCCTGCTAGGGGCTCCTCCAGTTTACCAATGTATTTCGCCTGTTGACGAGGCATTTGGCTACCTTAAGAGAGTCATAGTTACTCCTGTCAGTTGCTCCCCGTTTTACCACGGTCACATTTTCAATCTTATTCTGGCCAGTTCACCTGAAGCGATACGCCATTATCAGTCAACCTAAAGAATATCACATTACTCCTGCCGGGAGCTTCTCGAGTTTGCCGATGTATTTCGCCTGTTGACGAGGCATTTGGATACCTTAAGAGAGTCATAGTTTCCCCTTGCTGTTGCTCCCCATTTTACAACAGGCACATCTACAAGCTTACTCTGGCCAATTCTCCTGAAGCGATACGCTAATATCTGTTGACATAAAGACTTTCACAGTACTCCTGCCGGGAGCTTCTCGACTTTACCGATGTATTTCGCCTATTGAAGAGGCATTTGGCTACCTTAAGAGATTCATAGTTACTCCTGCCAGTTTCTCTCCGTTAAACCACAGTCACATCTACAATATTCCTCTGCCCCTTTCACCAGACGCGATACGCCATTATTTGTCGACATTATGACTTTCACAGTACTCCTGCTAGGGGCTCCTCCAGTTTACCAATGTATTTCGCCTGTTGACGAGGCATTTGGCTACCTTAAGAGAGTCATAGTTACTCCTGTCAGTTGCTCCCCGTTTTACCACGGTCACATTTTCAATCTTATTCTGGCCAGTTCACCTGAAGCGATACGCCATTATCAGTCAACCTAAAGAATATCACAGTACTCCTGCCGGGAGCTTCTCGAGTTTGCCGATGTAGTTCGCCTGTTGACGAGGCATTTGGATACCTTAAGAGAGTCATAGTTTCCCCTTGCTGTTGCTCCCCATTTTACAATAGGCACATCTACAAGCTTACTCTGGCCAATTCTCCTGAAGCGATACGCTAATATCTGTTGACATAAAGACTTTCACAGTACTCCTGCCGGGAGTTCTCGACTTTACCGATGTATTTCGCCTATTGAAGAGGCATTTGGCTACCTTAAGAGAGTCATAGTTACTCCTGCCAGTTTCTCTCCGTTAAACCACAGTCACATCTACAATATTCCTCTGCCCCTTTCACCAGACGCGATACGCCATTATTTGTCGACATTATGACTTTCACAGTACTCCTGCTAGGGGCTCCTCCAGTTTACCAATGTATTTCGCCTGTTGACGAGGCATTTGGCTACCTTAAGAGAGTCATAGTTACTCCTGTCAGTTGCTCCCCGTTTTACCACGGTCACATTTTCAATCTTATTCTGGCCAGTTCACCTGAAGCGATACGCCATTATCAGTCAACCTAAAGAATATCACATTACTCCTGCCGGGAGCTTCTCGAGTTTGCCGATGTATTTCGCCTGTTGACGAGGCATTTGGATACCTTAAGAGAGTCATAGTTTCCCCTTGCTGTTGCTCCCCATTTTACAACAGGCACATCTACAAGCTTACTCTGGCCAATTCTCCTGAAGCGATACGCTAATATCTGTTGACATAAAGACTTTCACAGTACTCCTGCCGGGAGCTTCTCGACTTTACCGATGTATTTCGCCTATTGAAGAGGCATTTGGCTGCCTTAAGAGAGTCATAGTTACTCCTGCCAGTTTCTCTCCGTTAAACCTCAGTCACATCTACAATATTCCTCTGCCCCTTTCACCAGACGCGATACGCCATTATTTGTCGACATTATGACTTTCACAGTACTCCTGCTAGGGGCTCCTCCAGTTTACCAATGTATTTCGCCTGTTGACGAGGCATTTGGCTACCTTAAGAGAGTCATAGTTACTCCTGTCAGTTGCTCCCCGTTTTACCACGGTCACATTTTCAATCTTATTCTGGCCAGTTCACCTGAAGCGATACGCCATTATCAGTCAACCTAAAGAATATCACATTACTCCTGCCGGGAGCTTCTTGAGTTTGCCGATGTATTTCTCCTGTTGACGAGGCATTTGGATACCTTAAGAGAGTCATAGTTTCCCCTTGCTGGTTCTCCCCATTTTACAACAGGCACATCTACAAGCTTACTCTGGCCAATTCTCCTGAAGCGATACGCTAATATCTGTTGACATAAAGACTTTCACAGTACTCCTGCCGGGAGCTTCTCGACTTTACCGATGTATTTCGCCTATTGAAGAGGCATTTGGCTACCTTAAGAGATTCATAGTTACTCCTGCCAGTTTCTCTCCGTTAAACCACAGTCACATCTACAATATTCCTCTGCCCCTTTCACCAGACGCGATACGCCATTATTTGTCGACATTATGACTTTCACAGTACTCCTGCTAGGGGCTCCTCCGGTTTACCAATGTATTTCGCCTGTTGACGAGGCATTTGGCTACCTTAAGAGAGTCATAGTTACTCCTGTCAGTTGCTCCCCGTTTTACCACAGTCACATTTTCAATCTTATTCTGGCCAGTTCACCTGAAGCGATACGCCATTATCAGTCAACCTAAAGAATATCACATCACTCCTGCCGGGAGCTTCTCGAGTTTGTCGATGTATTTCGCCTGTTGACGAGGCATTTGGATACCTTAAGGGAGTCATAGTTTCCCCTTGCTGTTGCTCCCCATTTTACAACAGGCACATCTACAATCTTACTCTGGCCAATTCTCCTGAAGCGATACGCTAATATCTGTTGACATAAAGACTTTCACAGTACTCCTGCCGGGAGCTTCTCGACTTTACCGATGTATTTCGCCTATTGAAGAGGCATTTGGCTACCTTAAGAGAGTCATAGTTACTCCTGCCAGTTTCTCTCCGTTAAACCACAGTCACATCTACAATATTCCTCTGCCCCTTTCACCAGACGCGATACGCCATTATTTGTCGACATTATGACTTTCACAGTACTCCTGCTAGGGGCTCCTCCAGTTTACCAATGTATTTCGCCTGTTGACGAGGCATTTGGCTACCTTAAGAGAGTCATAGTTACTCCTGTCAGTTGCTCCCCGTTTTACCACGGTCACATTTTCAATCTTATTCTGGCCAGTTCACCTGAAGCGATACGCCATTATCAGTCAACCTAAAGAATATCACAGTACTCCTGCCGGGAGCTTCTCGAGTTTGCCGATGTATTTCGCCTGTTGACGAGGCATTTGGATACCTTAAGAGAGTCATAGTTTCCCCTTGCTGTTGCTCCCCATTTTACAATAGGCACATCTACAAGCTTACTCTGGCCAATTCTCCTGAAGCGATACGCTAATATCTGTTGACATAAAGACTTTCACAGTACTCCTGCCGGGAGCTTCTCGACTTTACCGATGTATTTCGCCTATTGAAGAGGCATTTGGCTACCTTAAGAGAGTCATAGTTACTCCTGCCAGTTTCTCTCCGTTAAACCACAGTCACATCTACAATATTCCTCTGCCCCTTTCACCAGACGCGATACGCCATTATTTGTCGACATTATGACTTTCACAGTACTCCTGCTAGGGGCTCCTCCAGTTTACCAATGTATTTCGCCTGTTGACGAGGCATTTGGCTACCTTAAGAGAGTCATAAGTACTCCTGTCAGTTGCTCCCCGTTTTACCACGGTCACATTTTCAATCTTATTCTGGCCAGTTCACCTGAAGCGATACGCCATTATCAGTCAACCTAAAGAATATCACATTACTCCTGCCGGGAGCTTCTTGAGTTTGCCGATGTATTTCTCCTGTTGACGAGGCATTTGGATACCTTAAGAGAGTCATAGTTTCCCCTTGCTGTTGCTCCCCATTTTACAACAGGCACATCTACAAGCTTACTCTGGCCAATTCTCCTGAAGCGATACGCTAATATCTGTTGACATAAAGACTTTCACAGTACTCCTGCCGGGAGCTTCTCGACTTTACCGATGTATTTCGCCTATTGAAGAGGCATTTGGCTACCTTAAGAGAGTCATAGTTACTCCTGCCACTTTCTCTCCGTTAAACCACAGTCACATCTACAATATTCCTCTGCCCCTTTCACCAGACGCGATACGCCATTATTTGTCGACATTATGACTTTCACAGTACTCCTGCTAGGGGCTCCTCCAGTTTACCAATGTATTTCGCCTGTTGACGAGGCATTTGGCTACCTTAAGAGAGTCATAGTTACTCCTGTCAGTTGCTCCCCGTTTTACCACGGTCACATTTTCAATCTTATTCTGGCCAGTTCACCTGAAGCGATACGCCATTATCAGTCAACCTAAAGAATATCACAGTACTCCTGCCGGGAGCTTCTCGAGTTTGCCGATGTATTTCGCCTGTTGACGAGGCATTTGGATACCTTAAGAGAGTCATAGTTTCCCCTTGCTGTTGCTCCCCATTTTACAATAGGCACATCTACAAGCTTACTCTGGCCAATTCTCCTGAAGCGATACGCTAATATCTGTTGACATAAAGACTTTCACAGTACTCCTGCCGGGAGCTTCTCGACTTTACCGATGTATTTCGCCTATTGAAGAGGCATTTGGCTACCTTAAGAGAGTCATAGTTACTCCTGCCAGTTTCTCTCCGTTAAACCACAGTCACATCTACAATATTCCTCTGCCCCTTTCACCAGACGCGATACGCCATTATTTGTCGACATTATGACTTTCACAGTACTCCTGCTAGGGGCTCCTCCAGTTTACCAATGTATTTCGCCTGTTGACGAGGCATTTGGCTACCTTAAGAGAGTCATAAGTACTCCTGTCAGTTGCTCCCCGTTTTACCACGGTCACATTTTCAATCTTATTCTGGCCAGTTCACCTGAAGCGATACGCCATTATCAGTCAACCTAAAGAATATCACATTACTCCTGCCGGGAGCTTCTTGAGTTTGCCGATGTATTTCTCCTGTTGACGAGGCATTTGGATACCTTAAGAGAGTCATAGTTTCCCCTTGCTGGTTCTCCCCATTTTACAACAGGCACATCTACAAGCTTACTCTGGCCAATTCTCCTGAAGCGATACGCTAATATCTGTTGACATAAAGACTTTCACAGTACTCCTGCCGGGAGCTTCTCGACTTTACCGATGTATTTCGCCTATTGAAGAGGCATTTGGCTACCTTAAGAGAGTCATAGTTACTCCTGCCAGTTTCTCTCCGTTAAACCACAGTCACATCTACAATATTCCTCTGCCCCTTTCACCAGACGCGATACGCCATTATTTGTCGACATTATGACTTTCACAGTACTCCTGCTAGGGGCTCCTCCAGTTTACCAATGTATTTCGCCTGTTGACGAGGCATTTGGCTACCTTAAGAGAGTCATAGTTACTCCTGTCAGTTGCTCCCCGTTTTACCACGGTCACATTTTCAATCTTATTCTGGCCAGTTCACCTGAAGCGATACGCCATTATCAGTCAACCTAAAGAATATCACATTACTCCTGCCGGGAGCTTCTTGAGTTTGCCGATGTATTTCTCCTGTTGACGAGGCATTTGGATACCTTAAGAGAGTCATAGTTTCCCCTTGCTGGTTCTCCCCATTTTACAACAGGCACATCTACAAGCTTACTCTGGCCAATTCTCCTGAAGCGATACGCTAAAATCTGTTGACATAAAGACTTTCACAGTACTCCTGCCGGGAGCTTCTCGACTTTACCGATGTATTTCGCCTATTGAAGAGGCATTTGGCTACCTTAAGAGAGTCATAGTTACTCCTGCCAGTTTCTCTCCGTTAAACCACAGTCACATCTACAATATTCCTCTGCCCCTTTCACCAGACGCGATACGCCATTATTTGTCGACATTATGACTTTCACAGTACTCCTGCTAGGGGCTCCTCCAGTTTACCAATGTATTTCGCCTGTTGACGAGGCATTTGGCTACCTTAAGAGAGTCATAGTTACTCCTGTCAGTTGCTCCCCGTTTTACCACGGTCACATTTTCAATCTTATTCTGGCCAGTTCACCTGAAGCGATACGCCATTATCAGTCAACCTAAAGAATATCACAGTACTCCTGCCGGGAGCTTCTCGAGTTTGCCGATGTAGTTCGCCTGTTGACGAGGCATTTGGATACCTTAAGAGAGTCATAGTTTCCCCTTGCTGTTGCTCCCCATTTTACAATAGGCACATCTACAAGCTTTCTCTGGCCAATTCTCCTGAAGCGATACGCTAATATCTGTTGACATAAAGACTTTCACAGTACTCCTGCCGGGAGCTTCTCGACTTTACCGATGTATTTCGCCTATTGAAGAGGCATTTGGCTACCTTAAGAGAGTCATAGTTACTCCTGCCAGTTTCTCTCCGTTAAACCACAGTCACATCTACAATATTCCTCTGCCCCTTTCACCAGACGCGATACGCCATTATTTGTCGACATTATGACTTTCACAGTACTCCTGCTAGGGGCTCCTCCAGTTTACCAATGTATTTCGCCTGTTGACGAGGCATTTGGCTACCTTAAGAGAGTCATAAGTACTCCTGTCAGTTGCTCCCCGTTTTACCACGGTCACATTTTCAATCTTATTCTGGCCAGTTCACCTGAAGCGATACGCCATTATCAGTCAACCTAAAGAATATCACATTACTCCTGCCGGGAGCTTCTTGAGTTTGCCGATGTATTTCTCCTGTTGACGAGGCATTTGGATACCTTAAGAGAGTCATAGTTTCCCCTTGCTGTTGCTCCCCATTTTACAACAGGCACATCTACAAGCTTACTCTGGCCAATTCTCCTGAAGCGATACGCTAATATCTGTTGACATAAAGACTTTCACAGTACTCCTGCCGGGAGCTTCTCGACTTTACCGATGTATTTCGCCTATTGAAGAGGCATTTGGCTACCTTAAGAGAGTCATAGTTACTCCTGCCAGTTTCTCTCCGTTAAACCACAGTCACATCTACAATATTCCTCTGCCCCTTTCACCAGACGCGATACGCCATTATTTGTCGACATTATGACTTTCACAGTACTCCTGCTAGGGGCTCCTCCAGTTTACCAATGTATTTCGCCTGTTGACGAGGCATTTGGCTACCTTAAGAGAGTCATAGTTACTCCTGTCAGTTGCTCCCCGTTTTACCACGGTCACATTTTCAATCTTATTCTGGCCAGTTCACCTGAAGCGATACGCCATTATCAGTCAACCTAAAGAATATCACAGTACTCCTGCCGGGAGCTTCTCGAGTTTGCCGATGTATTTCGCCTGTTGACGAGGCATTTGGATACCTTAAGAGAGTCATAGTTTCCCCTTGCTGTTGCTCCCCATTTTACAATAGGCACATCTACAAGCTTACTCTGGCCAATTCTCCTGAAGCGATACGCTAATATCTGTTGACATAAAGACTTTCACAGTACTCCTGCCGGGAGCTTCTCGACTTTACCGATGTATTTCGCCTATTGAAGAGGCATTTGGCTACCTTAAGAGAGTCATAGTTACTCCTGCCAGTTTCTCTCCGTTAAACCACAGTCACATCTACAATATTCCTCTGCCCCTTTCACCAGACGCGATACGCCATTATTTGTCGACATTATGACTTTCACAGTACTCCTGCTAGGGGCTCCTCCAGTTTACCAATGTATTTCGCCTGTTGACGAGGCATTTGGCTACCTTAAGAGAGTCATAAGTACTCCTGTCAGTTGCTCCCCGTTTTACCACGGTCACATTTTCAATCTTATTCTGGCCAGTTCACCTGAAGCGATACGCCATTATCAGTCAACCTAAAGAATATCACATTACTCCTGCCGGGAGCTTCTTGAGTTTGCCGATGTATTTCTCCTGTTGACGAGGCATTTGGATACCTTAAGAGAGTCATAGTTTCCCCTTGCTGGTTCTCCCCATTTTACAACAGGCACATCTACAAGCTTACTCTGGCCAATTCTCCTGAAGCGATACGCTAATATCTGTTGACATAAAGACATTCACAGTACTCCTGCCGGGAGCTTCTCGACTTTACCGATGTATTTCGCCTATTGAAGAGGCATTTGGCTACCTTAAGAGAGTCATAGTTACTCCTGCCAGTTTCTCTCCGTTAAACCACAGTCACATCTACAATATTCCTCTGCCCCTTTCACCAGACGCGATACGCCATTATTTGTCGACATTATGACTTTCACAGTACTCCTGCTAGGGGCTCCTCCAGTTTACCAATGTATTTCGCCTGTTGACGAGGCATTTGGCTACCTTAAGAGAGTCATAGTTACTCCTGTCAGTTGCTCCCCGTTTTACCACGGTCACATTTTCAATCTTATTCTGGCCAGTTCACCTGAAGCGATACGCCATTATCAGTCAACCTAAAGAATATCACATTACTCCTGCCGGGAGCTTCTTGAGTTTGCCGATGTATTTCTCCTGTTGACGAGGCATTTGGATACCTTAAGAGAGTCATAGTTTCCCCTTGCTGGTTCTCCCCATTTTACAACAGGCACATCTACAAGCTTACTCTGGCCAATTCTCCTGAAGCGATACGCTAATATCTGTTGACATAAAGACTTTCACAGTACTCCTGCCGGGAGCTTCTCGACTTTACCGATGTATTTCGCCTATTGAAGAGGCATTTGGCTACCTTAAGAGAGTCATAGTTACTCCTGCCAGTTTCTCTCCGTTAAACCACAGTCACATCTACAATATTCCTCTGCCCCTTTCACCAGACGCGATACGCCATTATTTGTCGACATTATGACTTTCACAGTACTCCTGCTAGGGGCTCCTCCAGTTTACCAATGTATTTCGCCTGTTGACGAGGCATTTGGCTACCTTAAGAGAGTCATAGTTACTCCTGTCAGTTGCTCAACGTTTTACCACGGTCACATTTTCAATCTTATTCTGGCCAGTTCACCTGAAGCGATACGCCATTATCAGTCAACCTAAAGAATATCACAGTACTCCTGCCGGGAGCTTCTCGAGTTTGCCGATGTAGTTCGCCTGTTGACGAGGCATTTGGATACCTTAAGAGAGTCATAGTTTCCCCTTGCTGTTGCTCCCCATTTTACAATAGGCACATCTACAAGCTTTCTCTGGCCAATTCTCCTGAAGCGATACGCTAATATCTGTTGACATAAAGACTTTCACAGTACTCCTGCCGGGAGCTTCTCGACTTTACCGATGTATTTCGCCTATTGAAGAGGCATTTGGCTACCTTAAGAGAGTCATAGTTACTCCTGCCAGTTTCTCTCCGTTAAACCACAGTCACATCTACAATATTCCTCTGCCCCTTTCACCAGACGCGATACGCCATTATTTGTCGACATTATGACTTTCACAGTACTCCTGCTAGGGGCTCCTCCAGTTTACCAATGTATTTCGCCTGTTGACGAGGCATTTGGCTACCTTAAGAGAGTCATAAGTACTCCTGTCAGTTGCTCCCCGTTTTACCACGGTCACATTTTCAATCTTATTCTGGCCAGTTCACCTGAAGCGATACGCCATTATCAGTCAACCTAAAGAATATCACATTACTCCTGCCGGGAGCTTCTTGAGTTTGCCGATGTATTTCTCCTGTTGACGAGGCATTTGGATACCTTAAGAGAGTCATAGTTTCCCCTTGCTGGTTCTCCCCATTTTACAACAGGCACATCTACAAGCTTACTCTGGCCAATTCTCCTGAAGCGATACGCTAATATCTGTTGACATAAAGACATTCACAGTACTCCTGCCGGGAGCTTCTCGACTTTACCGATGTATTTCGCCTATTGAAGAGGCATTTGGCTACCTTAAGAGAGTCATAGTTACTCCTGCCAGTTTCTCTCCGTTAAACCACAGTCACATCTACAATATTCCTCTGCCCCTTTCACCAGACGCGATACGCCATTATTTGTCGACATTATGACTTTCACAGTACTCCTGCTAGGGGCTCCTCCAGTTTACCAATGTATTTCGCCTGTTGACGAGGCATTTGGCTACCTTAAGAGAGTCATAGTTACTCCTGTCAGTTGCTCCCCGTTTTACCACGGTCACATTTTCAATCTTATTCTGGCCAGTTCACCTGAAGCGATACGCCATTATCAGTCAACCTAAAGAATATCACATTACTCCTGCCGGGAGCTTCTTGAGTTTGCCGATGTATTTCTCCTGTTGACGAGGCATTTGGATACCTTAAGAGAGTCATAGTTTCCCCTTGCTGGTTCTCCCCATTTTACAACAGGCACATCTACAAGCTTACTCTGGCCAATTCTCCTGAAGCGATACGCTAATATCTGTTGACATAAAGACTTTCACAGTACTCCTGCCGGGAGCTTCTCGACTTTACCGATGTATTTCGCCTATTGAAGAGGCATTTGGCTACCTTAAGAGAGTCATAGTTACTCCTGCCAGTTTCTCTCCGTTAAACCACAGTCACATCTACAATATTCCTCTGCCCCTTTCACCAGACGCGATACGCCATTATTTGTCGACATTATGACTTTCACAGTACTCCTGCTAGGGGCTCCTCCAGTTTACCAATGTATTTCGCCTGTTGACGAGGCATTTGGCTACCTTAAGAGAGTCATAGTTACTCCTGTCAGTTGCTCCCCGTTTTACCACGGTCACATTTTCAATCTTATTCTGGCCAGTTCACCTGAAGCGATACGCCATTATCAGTCAACCTAAAGAATATCACAGTACTCCTGCCGGGAGCTTCTCGAGTTTGCCGATGTAGTTCGCCTGTTGACGAGGCATTTGGATACCTTAAGAGAGTCATAGTTTCCCCTTGCTGTTGCTCCCCATTTTACAATAGGCACATCTACAAGCTTACTCTGGCCAATTCTCCTGAAGCGATACGCTAATATCTGTTGACATAAAGACTTTCACAGTACTCCTGCCGGGAGCTTCTCGACTTTACCGATGTATTTCGCCTATTGAAGAGGCATTTGGCTACCTTAAGAGAGTCATAGTTACTCCTGCCAGTTTCTCTCCGTTAAACCACAGTCACATCTACAATATTCCTCTGCCCCTTTCACCAGACGCGATACGCCATTAATTGTCGACATTATGACTTTCACAGTACTCCTGCTAGGGGCTCCTCCAGTTTACCAATGTATTTCGCCTGTTGACGAGGCATTTGGCTACCTTAAGAGAGTCATAGTTACTCCTGTCAGTTGCTCCCCGTTTTACCACGGTCACATTTTCAATCTTATACTGGCCAGTTCACCTGAAGCGATACGCCATTATCAGTCAACCTAAAGAATATCACATTACTCCTGCCGGGAGCTTCTCGAGTTTGCCGATGTATTTCGCCTGTTGACGAGGCATTTGGATACCTTAAGAGAGTCATAGTTTCCCCTTGCTGTTGCTCCCCATTTTACAACAGGCACATCTACAAGCTTACTCTGGCCAATTCTCCTGAAGCGATACGCTAATATCTGTTGACATAAAGACTTTCACAGTACTCCTGCCGGGAGCTTCTCGACTTTACCGATGTATTTCGCCTATTGAAGAGGCATTTGGCTACCTTAAGAGAGTCATAGTTACTCCTGCCAGTTTCTCTCCGTTAAACCACAGTCACATCTACAATATTCCTCTGCCCCTTTCACCAGACGCGATACGCCATGATTTGTCGACATTATGACTTTCACAGTACTCCTGCTAGGGGCTCCTCCAGTTTACCAATGTATTTCGCCTGTTGACGAGGCATTTGGCTACCTTAAGAGAGTCATAGTTACTCCTGTCAGTTGCTCCCCGTTTTACCACGGTCACATTTTCAATCTTATTCTGGCCAGTTCACCTGAAGCGATACGCCATTATCAGTCAACCTAAAGAATATCACATTACTCCTGCCGGGAGCTTCTTGAGTTTGCCGATGTATTTCTCCTGTTGACGAGGCATTTGGATACCTTAAGAGAGTCATAGTTTCCCCTTGCTGGTTCTCCCCATTTTACAACAGGCACATCTACAAGCTTACTCTGGCCAATTCTCCTGAAGCGATACGCTAATATCTGTTGACATAAAGACTTTCACAGTACTCCTGCCGGGAGCTTCTCGACTTTACCGATGTATTTCGCCTATTGAAGAGGCATTTGGCTACCTTAAGAGATTCATAGTTACTCCTGCCAGTTTCTCTCCGTTAAACCACAGTCACATCTACAATATTCCTCTGCCCCTTTCACCAGACGCGATACGCCATTATTTGTCGACATTATGACTTTCACAGTACTCCTGCTAGGGGCTCCTCCGGTTTACCAATGTATTTCGCCTGTTGACGAGGCATTTGGCTACCTTAAGAGAGTCATAGTTACTCCTGTCAGTTGCTCCCCGTTTTACCACAGTCACATTTTCAATCTTATTCTGGCCAGTTCACCTGAAGCGATACGCCATTATCAGTCAACCTAAAGAATATCACATCACTCCTGCCGGGAGCTTCTCGAGTTTGTCGATGTATTTCGCCTGTTGACGAGGCATTTGGATACCTTAAGGGAGTCATAGTTTCCCCTTGCTGTTGCTCCCCATTTTACAACAGGCACATCTACAAGCTTACTCTGGCCAATTCTCCTGAAGCGATACGCTAATATCTGTTGACATAAAGACTTTCACAGTACTCCTGCCGGGAGCTTCTCGACTTTACCGATGTATTTCGCCTATTGAAGAGGCATTTGGCTACCTTAAGAGAGTCATAGTTACTCCTGCCAGTTTCTCTCCGTTAAACCACAGTCACATCTACAATATTCCTCTGCCCCTTTCACCAGACGCGATACGCCATTATTTGTCGACATTATGACTTTCACAGTACTCCTGCTAGGGGCTCCTCCAGTTTACCAATGTATTTCGCCTGTTGACGAGGCATTTGGCTACCTTAAGAGAGTCATAGTTACTCCTGTCAGTTGCTCCCCGTTTTACCACGGTCACATTTTCAATCTTATTTTGGCCAGTTCACCTGAAGCGATACGCCATTATCAGTCAACCTAAAGAATATCACAGTACTCCTGCCGGGAGCTTCTCGAGTTTGCCGATGTATTTCGCCTGTTGACGAGGCATTTGGATACCTTAAGAGAGTCATAGTTTCCCCTTGCTGTTGCTCCCCATTTTACAATAGGCACATCTACAAGCTTACTCTGGCCAATTCTCCTGAAGCGATACGCTAATATCTGTTTACATAAAGACTTTCACAGTACTCCTGCCGGGAGCTTCTCTACTTTACCGATGTATTTCGCCTATTGAAGAGGCATTTGGCTACCTTAAGAGAGTCATAGTTACTCCTGCCAGTTTCTCTCCGTTAAACCACAGTCACATCTACAATATTCCTCTGCCCCTTTCACCAGACGCGATACGCCATTATTTGTCGACATTATGACTTTCACAGTACTCCTGCTAGGGGCTCCTCCAGTTTACCAATGTATTTCGCCTGTTGACGAGGCATTTGGCTACCTTAAGAGAGTCATAAGTACTCCTGTCAGTTGCTCCCCGCTTTACCACGGTCACATTTTCAATCTTATTCTGGCCAGTTCACCTGAAGCGATACGCCATTATCAGTCAACCTAAAGAATATCACATTACTCCTGCCGGGAGCTTCTCGAGTTTGCCGATGTATTTCTCCTGTTGACGAGGCATTTGGATACCTTAAGAGAGTCATAGTTTCCCCTTGCTGGTTCTCCCCATTTTACAACAGGCACATCTACAAGCTTACTCTGGCCAATTCTCCTGAAGCGATACGCTAATATCTGTTGACATAAAGACTTTCACAGTACTCCTGCCGGGAGCTTCTCGACTTTACCGATGTATTTCGCCTATTGAAGAGGCATTTGGCTACCTTAAGAGAGTCATAGTTACTCCTGCCAGTTTCTCTCCGTTAAACCACAGTCACATCTACAATATTCCTCTGCCCCTTTCACCAGACGCGATACGCCATTATTTGTCGACATTATGACTTTCACAGTACTCCTGCTAGGGGCTCCTCCGGTTTACCAATGTATTTCGCCTGTTGACGAGGCATTTGGCTACCTTAAGAGAGTCATAGTTACTCCTGTCAGTTGCTCCCCGTTTTACCACAGTCACATTTTCAATCTTATTCTGGCCAGTTCACCTGAAGCGATACGCCATTATCAGTCAACCTAAAGAATATCACATCACTCCTGCCGGGAGCTTCTCGAGTTTGTCGATGTATTTCGCCTGTTGACGAGGCATTTGGATACCTTAAGGGAGTCATAGTTTCCCCTTGCTGTTGCTCCCCATTTTACAACAGGCACATCTACAAGCTTACTCTGGCCAATTCTCCTGAAGCGATACGCTAATATCTGTTGACATAAAGACTTTCACAGTACTCCTGCCGGGAGCTTCTCGACTTTACCGATGTATTTCGCCTATTGAAGAGGCATTTGGCTACCTTAAGAGAGTCATAGTTACTCCTGCCAGTTTCTCTCCGTTAAACCACAGTCACATCTACAATATTCCTCTGCCCCTTTCACCAGACGCGATACGCCATTATTTGTCGACATTATGACTTTCACAGTACTCCTGCTAGGGGCTCCTCCAGTTTACCAATGTATTTCGCCTGTTGACGAGGCATTTGGCTACCTTAAGAGAGTCATAGTTACTCCTGTCAGTTGCTCCCCGTTTTACCACGGTCACATTTTCTATCTTATTTTGGCCAGTTCACCTGAAGCGATACGCCATTATCAGTCAACCTAAAGAATATCACAGTACTCCTGCCGGGAGCTTCTCGAGTTTGCCGATGTATTTCGCCTGTTGACGAGGCATTTGGATACCTTAAGAGAGTCATAGTTTCCCCTTGCTGTTGCTCCCCATTTTACAATAGGCACATCTACAAGCTTACTCTGGCCAATTCTCCTGAAGCGATACGCTAATATCTGTTTACATAAAGACTTTCACAGTACTCCTGCCGGGAGCTTCTCGACTTTACCGATGTATTTCGCCTATTGAAGAGGCATTTGGCTACCTTAAGAGAGTCATAGTTACTCCTGCCAGTTTCTCTCCGTTAAACCACAGTCACATCTACAATATTCCTCTGCCCCTTTCACCAGACGCGATACGCCATTATTTGTCGACATTATGACTTTCACAGTACTCCTGCTAGGGGCTCCTCCAGTTTACTAATGTATTTCGCCTGTTGACGAGGCATTTGGCTACCTTAAGAGAGTCATAAGTACTCCTGTCAGTTGCTCCCCGTTTTACCACGGTCGCATTTTCAATCTTATTCTGGCGAGTTCACCTGAAGCGATACGCCATTATCAGTCAACCTAAAGAATATCACATTACTCCTGCCGGGAGCTTCTCGAGTTTGCCGATGTATTTCTCCTGTTGACGAGGCATTTGGATACCTTAAGAGAGTCATAGTTTCCCCTTGCTGGTTCTCCCCATTTTACAACAGGCACATCTACAAGCTTACTCTGGCCAATTCTCCTGAAGCGATACGCTAATATCTGTTGACATAAAGACTTTCACAGTACTCCTGCCGGGAGCTTCTCGACTTTACCGATGTATTTCGCTTATTGAAGAGGCATTTGGCTACCTTAAGAGAGTCATAGTTACTCCTGCCAGTTTCTCTCCGTTAAACCACAGTCACATCTACAATATTCCTCTGCCCCTTTCACCAGACGCGATACGCCATTATTTGTCGACATTATGACTTTCACAGTACTCCTGCTAGGGGCTCCTCCAGTTTACCACTGTATTTCGCCTGTTGACGAGGCATTTGGCTACCTTAAGAGAGTCATAGTTACTCCTGTCAGTTGCTCCCCGTTTTACCACGGTCACATTTTCAATCTTATTCTGGCCAGTTCACCTGAAGCGATACGCCATTATCAGTCAACCTAAAGAATATCACAGTACTCCTGCCGGGAGCTTCTCGAGTTTGCCGATGTATTTCGCCAGTTGACGAGGCATTTGGATACCTTAAGAGAGTCATAGTTTCCCCTTGCTGTTGCTCCCCGTTTTACAATAGGCACATCTACAAGCTTACTCTGGCCAATTCTCCTGAAGCGATACGCTAATATCTGTTGACATAAAGACTTTCACAGTACTCCTGCCGGGAGCTTCTCGACTTTACCGATGTATTTCGCCTATTGAAGAGGCATTTGGCTACCTTAAGAGAGTCATAGTTACTCCTGCCAGTTTCTCTCCGTTAAACCACAGTCACATCTACAATATTCCTCTGCCCCTTTCACCAGACGCGATACGCCATTATTTGTCGACATTATGACTTTCACAGTACTCCTGCTAGGGGCTCCTCCAGTTTACTAATGTATTTCGCCTGTTGACGAGGCATTTGGCTACCTTAAGAGAGTCATAAGTACTCCTGTCAGTTGCTCCCCGTTTTACCACGGTCGCATTTTCAATCTTATTCTGGCGAGTTCACCTGAAGCGATACGCCATTATCAGTCAACCTAAAGAATATCACATTACTCCTGCCGGGAGCTTCTCGAGTTTGCCGATGTATTTCTCCTGTTGACGAGGCATTTGGATACCTTAAGAGAGTCATAGTTTCCCCTTGCTGGTTCTCCCCATTTTACAACAGGCACATCTACAAGCTTACTCTGGCCAATTCTCCTGAAGCGATACGCTAATATCTGTTGACATAAAGACTTTCACAGTACTCCTGCCGGGAGCTTCTCGACTTTACCGATGTATTTCGCTTATTGAAGAGGCATTTGGCTACCTTAAGAGAGTCATAGTTACTCCTGCCAGTTTCTCTCCGTTAAACCACAGTCACATCTACAATATTCCTCTGCCCCTTTCACCAGACGCGATACGCCATTATTTGTCGACATTATGACTTTCACAGTACTCCTGCTAGGGGCTCCTCCAGTTTACCACTGTATTTCGCCTGTTGACGAGGCATTTGGCTACCTTAAGAGAGTCATAGTTACTCCTGTCAGTTGCTCCCCGTTTTACCACGGTCACATTTTCAATCTTATTCTGGCCAGTTCACCTGAAGCGATACGCCATTATCAGTCAACCTAAAGAATATCACAGTACTCCTGCCGGGAGCTTCTCGAGTTTGCCGATGTATTTCGCCAGTTGACGAGGCATTTGGATACCTTAAGAGAGTCATAGTTTCCCCTTGCTGTTGCTCCCCGTTTTACAATAGGCACATCTACAAGCTTACTCTGGCCAATTCTCCTGAAGCGATACGCTAATATCTGTTGACATAAAGACTTTCACAGTACTCCTGCCGGGAGCTTCTCGACTTTACCGATGTATTTCGCCTATTGAAGAGGCATTTGGCTACCTTAAGAGAGTCATAGTTACTCCTGCCAGTTTCTCTCCGTTAAACCACAGTCACATCTACAATATTCCTCTGCCCCTTTCACCAGACGCGATACGCCATTATTTGTCGACATTATGACTTTCACAGTACTCCTGCTAGGGGCTCCTCCAGTTTACCAATGTATTTCGCCTGTTGACGAGGCATTTGGCTACCTTAAGAGAGTCATAAGTACTCCTGTCAGTTGCTCCCCGTTTTACCACGGTCACATTTTCAATCTTATTCTGGCCAGTTCACCTGAAGCGATACGCCATTATCAGTCAACCTAAAGAATATCACATTACTCCTGCCGGGAGCTTCTTGAGTTTGCCGATGTATTTCTCCTGTTGACGAGGCATTTGGATACCTTAAGAGAGTCATAGTTTCCCCTTGCTGGTTCTCCCCATTTTACAACAGGCACATCTACAAGCTTACTCTGGCCAATTCTCCTGAAGCGATACGCTAATATCTGTTGACATAAAGACTTTCAAAGTACTCCTGCCGGGAGCTTCTCGACTTTACCGATGTATTTCGCCTATTGAAGAGGCATTTGGCTACCTTAAGAGATTCATAGTTACTCCTGCAAGTATCTCTCCGTTAAACCAAAGTCACATCTACAATATTCCTCTGCCCCTTTCACCAGACGCGATACGCCATTATTTGTCGACATTATGACTTTCACAGTACTCCTGCTAGGGGCTCCTCCAGTTTACCAATGTATTTCGCCTGTTGACGAGGCATTTGGCTACCTTAAGAGAGTCATAAGTACTCCTGTCAGTTGCTCCCCGTTTTACCACGGTCACATTTTCAATCTTATTCTGGCCAGTTCACCTGAAGCGATACGCCATTATCAGTCAACCTAAAGAATATCACATTACTCCTGCCGGGAGCTTCTCGAGTTTGCCGATGTATTTCTCCTGTTGACGAGGCATTTGGATACCTTAAGAGAGTCATAGTTTCCCCTTGCTGGTTCTCCCCATTTTACAACAGGCACATCTACAAGCTTACTCTGGCCAATTCTCCTGAAGCGATACGCTAATATCTGTTGACATAAAGACTTTCACAGTACTCCTGCCGGGAGCTTCTCGACTTTACCGATGTATTTCGCCTATTGAAGAGGCATTTGGCTACCTTAAGAGAGTCATAGTTACTCCTGCCAGTTTCTCTCCGTTAAACCACAGTCACATCTACAATATTCCTCTGCCCCTTTCACCAGACGCGATACGCCATTATTTGTCGACATTATGACTTTCACAGTACTCCTGCTAGGGGCTCCTCCAGTTTACCACTGTATTTCGCCTGTTGACGAGGCATTTGGCTACCTTAAGAGAGTCATAGTTACTCCTGTCAGTTGCTCCCCGTTTTACCACGGTCACATTTTCAATCTTATTCTGGCCAGTTCACCTGAAGCGATACGCCATTATCAGTCAACCTAAAGAATATCACAGTACTCCTGCCGGGAGCTTCTCGAGTTTGCCGATGTATTTCGCCTGTTGACGAGGCATTTGGATACCTTAAGAGAGTCATAGTTTCCCCTTGCTGTTGCTCCCCGTTTTACAATAGGCACATCTACAAGCTTACTCTGGCCAATTCTCCTGAAGCGATACGCTAATATCTGTTGACATAAAGACTTTCACAGTACTCCTGCCGGGAGCTTCTCGACTTTACCGATGTATTTCGCCTATTGAAGAGGCATTTGGCTACCTTAAAAGAGTCATAGTTACTCCTGCCAGTTTCTCTCCGTTAAACCACAGTCACATCTACAATATTCCTCTGCCCCTTTCACCAGACGCGATACGCCATTATTTGTCGACATTATGACTTTCACAGTACTCCTGCTAGGGGCTCCTCCAGTTTACCAATGTATTTCGCCTGTTGACGAGGCATTTGGCTACCTTAAGAGAGTCATAAGTACTCCTGTCAGTTGCTCCCCGTTTTACCACGGTCACATTTTCAATCTTATTCTGGCCAGTTCACCTGAAGCGATACGCCATTATCAGTCAACCTAAAGAATATCACATTACTCCTGCCGGGAGCTTCTTGAGTTTGCCGATGTATTTCTCCTGTTGACGAGGCATTTGGATACCTTAAGAGAGTCATAGTTTCCCCTTGCTGGTTCTCCCCATTTTACAACAGGCACATCTACAAGCTTACTCTGGCCAATTCTCCTGAAGCGATACGCTAATATCTGTTGACATAAAGACTTTCAAAGTACTCCTGCCGGGAGCTTCTCGACTTTACCGATGTATTTCGCCTATTGAAGAGGCATTTGGCTACCTTAAGAGATTCATAGTTACTCCTGCAAGTATCTCTCCGTTAAACCAAAGTCACATCTACAATATTCCTCTGCCCCTTTCACCAGACGCGATACGCCATTATTTGTCGACATTATGACTTTCACAGTACTCCTGCTAGGGGCTCCTCCGGTTTACCAATGTATTTCGCCTGTTGACGAGGCATTTGGCTACCTTAAGAGAGTCATAGTTACTCCTGTCAGTTGCTCCCCGTTTTACCACGGTCACATTTTCAATCTTATTCTGGCCAGTTCACCTGAAGCGATACGCCATTATCAGTCAACCTAAAGAATATCACAGTACTCCTGCCGGGAGCTTCTCGAGTTTGCCGATGTATTTCGCCTGTTGACGAGGCATTTGGATACCTTAAGAGAGTCATAGTTTCCCCTTGCTGTTGCTCCCCGTTTTACAATAGGCACATCTACAAGCTTACTCTGGCCAATTCTCCTGAAGCGATACGCTAATATCTGTTGACATAAAGACTTTCACAGTACTCCTGCCGGGAGCTTCTCGACTTTACCGATGTATTTCGCCTATTGAAGAGGCATTTGGCTACCTTAAAAGAGTCATAGTTACTCCTGCCAGTTTCTCTCCGTTAAACCACAGTCACATCTACAATATTCCTCTGCCCCTTTCACCAGACGCGATACGCCATTATTTGTCGACATTATGACTTTCACAGTACTCCTGCTAGGGGCTCCTCCAGTTTACCAATGTATTTCGCCTGTTGACGAGGCATTTGGCTACCTTAAGAGAGTCATAAGTACTCCTGTCAGTTGCTCCCCGTTTTACCACGGTCACATTTTCAATCTTATTCTGGCCAGTTCACCTGAAGCGATACGCCATTATCAGTCAACCTAAAGAATATCACATTACTCCTGCCGGGAGCTTCTTGAGTTTGCCGATGTATTTCTCCTGTTGACGAGGCATTTGGATACCTTAAGAGAGTCATAGTTTCCCCTTGCTGGTTCTCCCCATTTTACAACAGGCACATCTACAAGCTTACTCTGGCCAATTCTCCTGAAGCGATACGCTAATATCTGTTGACATAAAGACTTTCAAAGTACTCCTGCCGGGAGCTTCTCGACTTTACCGATGTATTTCGCCTATTGAAGAGGCATTTGGCTACCTTAAGAGATTCATAGTTACTCCTGCAAGTATCTCTCCGTTAAACCAAAGTCACATCTACAATATTCCTCTGCCCCTTTCACCAGACGCGATACGCCATTATTTGTCGACATTATGACTTTCACAGTACTCCTGCTAGGGGCTCCTCCGGTTTACCAATGTATTTCGCCTGTTGACGAGGCATTTGGCTACCTTAAGAGAGTCATAGTTACTCCTGTCAGTTGCTCCCCGTTTTACCACGGTCACATTTTCAATCTTATTCTGGCCAGTTCACCTGAAGCGATACGCCATTATCAGTCAACCTAAAGAATATCACAGTACTCCTGCCGGGAGCTTCTCGAGTTTGCCGATGTATTTCGCCTCTTGACGAGGCATTTGGATACCTTAAGAGAGTCATAGTTTCCCCTTGCTGTTGCTCCCCATTTTACAATAGGCACATCTACAAGCTTACTCTGGCCAATTCTCCTGAAGCGATACGCTAATATCTGTTGACATAAAGACTTTCACAGTACTCCTGCCGGGAGCTTCTCGAATTTACCGATGTATTTCGCCTATTGAAGAGGCATTTGGCTACCTTAAGAGAGTCATAGTTACTCCTGCCAGTTTCTCTCCGTTAAACCACAGTCACATCTACAATATTCCTCTGCCCCTTTCACCAGACGCGATACGCCATTATTTGTCGACATTATGACTTTCACAGTACTCCTGCTAGGGGCTCCTCCAGTTTACCAATGTATTTCGCCTGTTGACGAGGCATTTGGCTACCTTAAGAGAGTCATAAGTACTCCTGTCAGTTGCTCCCCGTTTTACCACGGTCACATTTTCAATCTTATTCTGGCCAGTTCACCTGAAGCGATACGCCATTATCAGTCAACCTAAAGAATATCACATTACTCCTGCCGGGAGCTTCTTGAGTTTGCCGATGTATTTCTCCTGTTGACGAGGCATTTGGATACCTTAAGAGAGTCATAGTTTCCCCTTGCTGGTTCTCCCCATTTTACAACAGGCACATCTACAAGCTTACTCTGGCCAATTCTCCTGAAGCGATACGCTAATATCTGTTGACATAAAGACTTTCACAGTACTCCTGCCGGGAGCTTCTCGACTTTACCGATGTATTTCGCCTATTGAAGAGGCATTTGGCTACCTTAAGAGAGTCATAGTTACTCCTGCCAGTTTCTCTCCGTTAAACCACAGTCACATCTACAATATTCCTCTGCCCCTTTCACCAGACGCGATACGCCATTATTTGTCGACATTATGACTTTCACAGTACTCCTGCTAGGGGCTCCTCCGGTTTACCAATGTATTTCGCCTGTTGACGAGGCATTTGGCTACCTTAAGAGAGTCATAGTTACTCCTGTCAGTTGCTCCCCGTTTTACCACAGTCACATTTTCAATCTTATTCTGGCCAGTTCACCTGAAGCGATACGCCATTATCAGTCAACCTAAAGAATATCACATCACTCCTGCCGGGAGCTTCTCGAGTTTGTCGATGTATTTCGCCTGTTGACGAGGCATTTGGATACCTTAAGGGAGTCATAGTTTCCCCTTGCTGTTGCTCCCCATTTTACAACAGGCACATCTACAAGCTTACTCTGGCCAATTCTCCTGAAGCGATACGCTAATATCTGTTGACATAAAGACTTTCACAGTACTCCTGCCGGGAGCTTCTCGACTTTACCGATGTATTTCGCCTATTGAAGAGGCATTTGGCTACCTTAAGAGAGTCATAGTTACTCCTGCCAGTTTCTCTCCGTTAAACCACAGTCACATCTACAATATTCCTCTGCCCCTTTCACCAGACGCGATACGCCATTATTTGTCGACATTATGACTTTCACAGTACTCCTGCTAGGGGCTCCTCCAGTTTACCAATGTATTTCGCCTGTTGACGAGGCATTTGGCTACCTTAAGAGAGTCATAGTTACTCCTGTCAGTTGCTCCCCGTTTTACCACGGTCACATTTTCAATCTTATTTTGGCCAGTTCACCTGAAGCGATACGCCATTATCAGTCAACCTAAAGAATATCACAGTACTCCTGCCGGGAGCTTCTCGAGTTTGCCGATGTATTTCGCCTGTTGACGAGGCATTTGGATACCTTAAGAGAGTCATAGTTTCCCCTTGCTGTTGCTCCCCATTTTACAATAGGCACATCTACAAGCTTACTCTGGCCAATTCTCCTGAAGCGATACGCTAATATCTGTTTACATAAAGACTTTCACAGTACTCCTGCCGGGAGCTTCTCGACTTTACCGATGTATTTCGCCTATTGAAGAGGCATTTGGCTACCTTAAGAGAGTCATAGTTACTCCTGCCAGTTTCTCTCCGTTAAACCACAGTCACATCTACAATATTCCTCTGCCCCTTTCACCAGACGCGATACGCCATTATTTGTCGACATTATGACTTTCACAGTACTCCTGCTAGGGGCTCCTCCAGTTTACTAATGTATTTCGCCTGTTGACGAGGCATTTGGCTACCTTAAGAGAGTCATAAGTACTCCTGTCAGTTGCTCCCCGTTTTACCACGGTCGCATTTTCAATCTTATTCTGGCGAGTTCACCTGAAGCGATACGCCATTATCAGTCAACCTAAAGAATATCACATTACTCCTGCCGGGAGCTTCTCGAGTTTGCCGATGTATTTCTCCTGTTGACGAGGCATTTGGATACCTTAAGAGAGTCATAGTTTCCCCTTGCTGGTTCTCCCCATTTTACAACAGGCACATCTACAAGCTTACTCTGGCCAATTCTCCTGAAGCGATACGCTAATATCTGTTGACATAAAGACTTTCACAGTACTCCTGCCGGGAGCTTCTCGACTTTACCGATGTATTTCGCTTATTGAAGAGGCATTTGGCTACCTTAAGAGAGTCATAGTTACTCCTGCCAGTTTCTCTCCGTTAAACCACAGTCACATCTACAATATTCCTCTGCCCCTTTCACCAGACGCGATACGCCATTATTTGTCGACATTATGACTTTCACAGTACTCCTGCTAGGGGCTCCTCCAGTTTACCACTGTATTTCGCCTGTTGACGAGGCATTTGGCTACCTTAAGAGAGTCATAGTTACTCCTGTCAGTTGCTCCCCGTTTTACCACGGTCACATTTTCAATCTTATTCTGGCCAGTTCACCTGAAGCGATACGCCATTATCAGTCAACCTAAAGAATATCACAGTACTCCTGCCGGGAGCTTCTCGAGTTTGCCGATGTATTTCGCCAGTTGACGAGGCATTTGGATACCTTAAGAGAGTCATAGTTTCCCCTTGCTGTTGCTCCCCGTTTTACAATAGGCACATCTACAAGCTTACTCTGGCCAATTCTCCTGAAGCGATACGCTAATATCTGTTGACATAAAGACTTTCACAGTACTCCTGCCGGGAGCTTCTCGACTTTACCGATGTATTTCGCCTATTGAAGAGGCATTTGGCTACCTTAAGAGAGTCATAGTTACTCCTGCCAGTTTCTCTCCGTTAAACCACAGTCACATCTACAATATTCCTCTGCCCCTTTCACCAGACGCGATACGCCATTATTTGTCGACATTATGACTTTCACAGTACTCCTGCTAGGGGCTCCTCCAGTTTACCAATGTATTTCGCCTGTTGACGAGGCATTTGGCTACCTTAAGAGAGTCATAAGTACTCCTGTCAGTTGCTCCCCGTTTTACCACGGTCACATTTTCAATCTTATTCTGGCCAGTTCACCTGAAGCGATACGCCATTATCAGTCAACCTAAAGAATATCACATTACTCCTGCCGGGAGCTTCTTGAGTTTGCCGATGTATTTCTCCTGTTGACGAGGCATTTGGATACCTTAAGAGAGTCATAGTTTCCCCTTGCTGGTTCTCCCCATTTTACAACAGGCACATCTACAAGCTTACTCTGGCCAATTCTCCTGAAGCGATACGCTAATATCTGTTGACATAAAGACTTTCAAAGTACTCCTGCCGGGAGCTTCTCGACTTTACCGATGTATTTCGCCTATTGAAGAGGCATTTGGCTACCTTAAGAGATTCATAGTTACTCCTGCAAGTATCTCTCCGTTAAACCAAAGTCACATCTACAATATTCCTCTGCCCCTTTCACCAGACGCGATACGCCATTATTTGTCGACATTATGACTTTCACAGTACTCCTGCTAGGGGCTCCTCCAGTTTACCAATGTATTTCGCCTGTTGACGAGGCATTTGGCTACCTTAAGAGAGTCATAAGTACTCCTGTCAGTTGCTCCCCGTTTTACCACGGTCACATTTTCAATCTTATTCTGGCCAGTTCACCTGAAGCGATACGCCATTATCAGTCAACCTAAAGAATATCACATTACTCCTGCCGGGAGCTTCTCGAGTTTGCCGATGTATTTCTCCTGTTGACGAGGCATTTGGATACCTTAAGAGAGTCATAGTTTCCCCTTGCTGGTTCTCCCCATTTTACAACAGGCACATCTACAAGCTTACTCTGGCCAATTCTCCTGAAGCGATACGCTAATATCTGTTGACATAAAGACTTTCACAGTACTCCTGCCGGGAGCTTCTCGACTTTACCGATGTATTTCGCCTATTGAAGAGGCATTTGGCTACCTTAAGAGAGTCATAGTTACTCCTGCCAGTTTCTCTCCGTTAAACCACAGTCACATCTACAATATTCCTCTGCCCCTTTCACCAGACGCGATACGCCATTATTTGTCGACATTATGACTTTCACAGTACTCCTGCTAGGGGCTCCTCCAGTTTACCACTGTATTTCGCCTGTTGACGAGGCATTTGGCTACCTTAAGAGAGTCATAGTTACTCCTGTCAGTTGCTCCCCGTTTTACCACGGTCACATTTTCAATCTTATTCTGGCCAGTTCACCTGAAGCGATACGCCATTATCAGTCAACCTAAAGAATATCACAGTACTCCTGCCGGGAGCTTCTCGAGTTTGCCGATGTATTTCGCCTGTTGACGAGGCATTTGGATACCTTAAGAGAGTCATAGTTTCCCCTTGCTGTTGCTCCCCGTTTTACAATAGGCACATCTACAAGCTTACTCTGGCCAATTCTCCTGAAGCGATACGCTAATATCTGTTGACATAAAGACTTTCACAGTACTCCTGCCGGGAGCTTCTCGACTTTACCGATGTATTTCGCCTATTGAAGAGGCATTTGGCTACCTTAAAAGAGTCATAGTTACTCCTGCCAGTTTCTCTCCGTTAAACCACAGTCACATCTACAATATTCCTCTGCCCCTTTCACCAGACGCGATACGCCATTATTTGTCGACATTATGACTTTCACAGTACTCCTGCTAGGGGCTCCTCCAGTTTACCAATGTATTTCGCCTGTTGACGAGGCATTTGGCTACCTTAAGAGAGTCATAAGTACTCCTGTCAGTTGCTCCCCGTTTTACCACGGTCACATTTTCAATCTTATTCTGGCCAGTTCACCTGAAGCGATACGCCATTATCAGTCAACCTAAAGAATATCACATTACTCCTGCCGGGAGCTTCTTGAGTTTGCCGATGTATTTCTCCTGTTGACGAGGCATTTGGATACCTTAAGAGAGTCATAGTTTCCCCTTGCTGGTTCTCCCCATTTTACAACAGGCACATCTACAAGCTTACTCTGGCCAATTCTCCTGAAGCGATACGCTAATATCTGTTGACATAAAGACTTTCAAAGTACTCCTGCCGGGAGCTTCTCGACTTTACCGATGTATTTCGCCTATTGAAGAGGCATTTGGCTACCTTAAGAGATTCATAGTTACTCCTGCAAGTATCTCTCCGTTAAACCAAAGTCACATCTACAATATTCCTCTGCCCCTTTCACCAGACGCGATACGCCATTATTTGTCGACATTATGACTTTCACAGTACTCCTGCTAGGGGCTCCTCCGGTTTACCAATGTATTTCGCCTGTTGACGAGGCATTTGGCTACCTTAAGAGAGTCATAGTTACTCCTGTCAGTTGCTCCCCGTTTTACCACGGTCACATTTTCAATCTTATTCTGGCCAGTTCACCTGAAGCGATACGCCATTATCAGTCAACCTAAAGAATATCACAGTACTCCTGCCGGGAGCTTCTCGAGTTTGCCGATGTATTTCGCCTGTTGACGAGGCATTTGGATACCTTAAGAGAGTCATAGTTTCCCCTTGCTGTTGCTCCCCGTTTTACAATAGGCACATCTACAAGCTTACTCTGGCCAATTCTCCTGAAGCGATACGCTAATATCTGTTGACATAAAGACTTTCACAGTACTCCTGCCGGGAGCTTCTCGACTTTACCGATGTATTTCGCCTATTGAAGAGGCATTTGGCTACCTTAAAAGAGTCATAGTTACTCCTGCCAGTTTCTCTCCGTTAAACCACAGTCACATCTACAATATTCCTCTGCCCCTTTCACCAGACGCGATACGCCATTATTTGTCGACATTATGACTTTCACAGTACTCCTGCTAGGGGCTCCTCCAGTTTACCAATGTATTTCGCCTGTTGACGAGGCATTTGGCTACCTTAAGAGAGTCATAAGTACTCCTGTCAGTTGCTCCCCGTTTTACCACGGTCACATTTTCAATCTTATTCTGGCCAGTTCACCTGAAGCGATACGCCATTATCAGTCAACCTAAAGAATATCACATTACTCCTGCCGGGAGCTTCTTGAGTTTGCCGATGTATTTCTCCTGTTGACGAGGCATTTGGATACCTTAAGAGAGTCATAGTTTCCCCTTGCTGGTTCTCCCCATTTTACAACAGGCACATCTACAAGCTTACTCTGGCCAATTCTCCTGAAGCGATACGCTAATATCTGTTGACATAAAGACTTTCAAAGTACTCCTGCCGGGAGCTTCTCGACTTTACCGATGTATTTCGCCTATTGAAGAGGCATTTGGCTACCTTAAGAGATTCATAGTTACTCCTGCAAGTATCTCTCCGTTAAACCAAAGTCACATCTACAATATTCCTCTGCCCCTTTCACCAGACGCGATACGCCATTATTTGTCGACATTATGACTTTCACAGTACTCCTGCTAGGGGCTCCTCCAGTTTACCAATGTATTTCGCCTGTTGACGAGGCATTTGGCTACCTTAAGAGAGTCATAAGTACTCCTGTCAGTTGCTCCCCGTTTTACCACGGTCACATTTTCAATCTTATTCTGGCCAGTTCACCTGAAGCGATACGCCATTATCAGTCAACCTAAAGAATATCACATTACTCCTGCCGGGAGCTTCTCGAGTTTGCCGATGTATTTCTCCTGTTGACGAGGCATTTGGATACCTTAAGAGAGTCATAGTTTCCCCTTGCTGGTTCTCCCCATTTTACAACAGGCACATCTACAAGCTTACTCTGGCCAATTCTCCTGAAGCGATACGCTAATATCTGTTGACATAAAGACTTTCACAGTACTCCTGCCGGGAGCTTCTCGACTTTACCGATGTATTTCGCCTATTGAAGAGGCATTTGGCTACCTTAAGAGAGTCATAGTTACTCCTGCCAGTTTCTCTCCGTTAAACCACAGTCACATCTACAATATTCCTCTGCCCCTTTCACCAGACGCGATACGCCATTATTTGTCGACATTATGACTTTCACAGTACTCCTGCTAGGGGCTCCTCCAGTTTACCACTGTATTTCGCCTGTTGACGAGGCATTTGGCTACCTTAAGAGAGTCATAGTTACTCCTGTCAGTTGCTCCCCGTTTTACCACGGTCACATTTTCAATCTTATTCTGGCCAGTTCACCTGAAGCGATACGCCATTATCAGTCAACCTAAAGAATATCACAGTACTCCTGCCGGGAGCTTCTCGAGTTTGCCGATGTATTTCGCCTGTTGACGAGGCATTTGGATACCTTAAGAGAGTCATAGTTTCCCCTTGCTGTTGCTCCCCGTTTTACAATAGGCACATCTACAAGCTTACTCTGGCCAATTCTCCTGAAGCGATACGCTAATATCTGTTGACATAAAGACTTTCACAGTACTCCTGCCGGGAGCTTCTCGACTTTACCGATGTATTTCGCCTATTGAAGAGGCATTTGGCTACCTTAAAAGAGTCATAGTTACTCCTGCCAGTTTCTCTCCGTTAAACCACAGTCACATCTACAATATTCCTCTGCCCCTTTCACCAGACGCGATACGCCATTATTTGTCGACATTATGACTTTCACAGTACTCCTGCTAGGGGCTCCTCCAGTTTACCAATGTATTTCGCCTGTTGACGAGGCATTTGGCTACCTTAAGAGAGTCATAAGTACTCCTGTCAGTTGCTCCCCGTTTTACCACGGTCACATTTTCAATCTTATTCTGGCCAGTTCACCTGAAGCGATACGCCATTATCAGTCAACCTAAAGAATATCACATTACTCCTGCCGGGAGCTTCTTGAGTTTGCCGATGTATTTCTCCTGTTGACGAGGCATTTGGATACCTTAAGAGAGTCATAGTTTCCCCTTGCTGGTTCTCCCCATTTTACAACAGGCACATCTACAAGCTTACTCTGGCCAATTCTCCTGAAGCGATACGCTAATATCTGTTGACATAAAGACTTTCAAAGTACTCCTGCCGGGAGCTTCTCGACTTTACCGATGTATTTCGCCTATTGAAGAGGCATTTGGCTACCTTAAGAGATTCATAGTTACTCCTGCAAGTATCTCTCCGTTAAACCAAAGTCACATCTACAATATTCCTCTGCCCCTTTCACCAGACGCGATACGCCATTATTTGTCGACATTATGACTTTCACAGTACTCCTGCTAGGGGCTCCTCCGGTTTACCAATGTATTTCGCCTGTTGACGAGGCATTTGGCTACCTTAAGAGAGTCATAGTTACTCCTGTCAGTTGCTCCCCGTTTTACCACGGTCACATTTTCAATCTTATTCTGGCCAGTTCACCTGAAGCGATACGCCATTATCAGTCAACCTAAAGAATATCACAGTACTCCTGCCGGGAGCTTCTCGAGTTTGCCGATGTATTTCGCCTGTTGACGAGGCATTTGGATACCTTAAGAGAGTCATAGTTTCCCCTTGCTGTTGCTCCCCGTTTTACAATAGGCACATCTACAAGCTTACTCTGGCCAATTCTCCTGAAGCGATACGCTAATATCTGTTGACATAAAGACTTTCACAGTACTCCTGCCGGGAGCTTCTCGACTTTACCGATGTATTTCGCCTATTGAAGAGGCATTTGGCTACCTTAAAAGAGTCATAGTTACTCCTGCCAGTTTCTCTCCGTTAAACCACAGTCACATCTACAATATTCCTCTGCCCCTTTCACCAGACGCGATACGCCATTATTTGTCGACATTATGACTTTCACAGTACTCCTGCTAGGGGCTCCTCCAGTTTACCAATGTATTTCGCCTGTTGACGAGGCATTTGGCTACCTTAAGAGAGTCATAAGTACTCCTGTCAGTTGCTCCCCGTTTTACCACGGTCACATTTTCAATCTTATTCTGGCCAGTTCACCTGAAGCGATACGCCATTATCAGTCAACCTAAAGAATATCACATTACTCCTGCCGGGAGCTTCTTGAGTTTGCCGATGTATTTCTCCTGTTGACGAGGCATTTGGATACCTTAAGAGAGTCATAGTTTCCCCTTGCTGGTTCTCCCCATTTTACAACAGGCACATCTACAAGCTTACTCTGGCCAATTCTCCTGAAGCGATACGCTAATATCTGTTGACATAAAGACTTTCAAAGTACTCCTGCCGGGAGCTTCTCGACTTTACCGATGTATTTCGCCTATTGAAGAGGCATTTGGCTACCTTAAGAGATTCATAGTTACTCCTGCAAGTATCTCTCCGTTAAACCAAAGTCACATCTACAATATTCCTCTGCCCCTTTCACCAGACGCGATACGCCATTATTTGTCGACATTATGACTTTCACAGTACTCCTGCTAGGGGCTCCTCCGGTTTACCAATGTATTTCGCCTGTTGACGAGGCATTTGGCTACCTTAAGAGAGTCATAGTTACTCCTGTCAGTTGCTCCCCGTTTTACCACGGTCACATTTTCAATCTTATTCTGGCCAGTTCACCTGAAGCGATACGCCATTATCAGTCAACCTAAAGAATATCACAGTACTCCTGCCGGGAGCTTCTCGAGTTTGCCGATGTATTTCGCCTCTTGACGAGGCATTTGGATACCTTAAGAGAGTCATAGTTTCCCCTTGCTGTTGCTCCCCATTTTACAATAGGCACATCTACAAGCTTACTCTGGCCAATTCTCCTGAAGCGATACGCTAATATCTGTTGACATAAAGACTTTCACAGTACTCCTGCCGGGAGCTTCTCGAATTTACCGATGTATTTCGCCTATTGAAGAGGCATTTGGCTACCTTAAGAGAGTCATAGTTACTCCTGCCAGTTTCTCTCCGTTAAACCACAGTCACATCTACAATATTCCTCTGCCCCTTTCACCAGACGCGATACGCCATTATTTGTCGACATTATGACTTTCACAGTACTCCTGCTAGGGGCTCCTCCAGTTTACCAATGTATTTCGCCTGTTGACGAGGCATTTGGCTACCTTAAGAGAGTCATAAGTACTCCTGTCAGTTGCTCCCCGTTTTACCACGGTCACATTTTCAATCTTATTCTGGCCAGTTCACCTGAAGCGATACGCCATTATCAGTCAACCTAAAGAATATCACATTACTCCTGCCGGGAGCTTCTTGAGTTTGCCGATGTATTTCTCCTGTTGACGAGGCATTTGGATACCTTAAGAGAGTCATAGTTTCCCCTTGCTGGTTCTCCCCATTTTACAACAGGCACATCTACAAGCTTACTCTGGCCAATTCTCCTGAAGCGATACGCTAATATCTGTTGACATAAAGACTTTCAAAGTACTCCTGCCGGGAGCTTCTCGACTTTACCGATGTATTTCGCCTATTGAAGAGGCATTTGGCTACCTTAAGAGAGTCATAGTTACTCCTGCCAGTTTCTCTCCGTTAAACCACAGTCACATCTACAATATTCCTCTGCCCCTTTCACCAGACGCGATACGCCAATATTTGTCGACATTATGACTTTCACAGTACTCCTGCTAGGGGCTCCTCCGGTTTACCAATGTATTTCGCCTGTTGACGAGGCATTTGGCTACCTTAAGAGAGTCATAGTTACTCCTGTCAGTTGCTCCCCGTTTTACCACGGTCACATTTTCAATCTTATTCTGGCCAGTTCACCTGAAGCGATACGCCATTATCAGTCAACCTAAAGAATATCACAGTACTCCTGCCGGGAGCTTCTCGAGTTTGCCGATGTATTTCGCCTGTTGACGAGGCATTTGGATACCTTAAGAGAGTCATAGTTTCCCCTTGCTGTTGCTCCCCATTTTACAATAGGCACATCTACAAGCTTACTCTGGCCAATTCTCCTGAAGCGATACGCTAATATCTGTTGACATAAAGACTTTCACAGTACTCCTGCCGGGAGCTTCTCGAATTTACCGATGTATTTCGCCTATTGAAGAGGCATTTGGCTACCTTAAGAGAGTCATAGTTACTCCTGCCAGTTTCTCTCCGTTAAACCGCAGTCACATCTACAATATTCCTCTGCCCCTTTCACCAGACGCGATACGCCATTATTTGTCGACATTATGACTTTCACAGTACTCCTGCTAGGGGCTCCTCCAGTTTACCAATGTATTTCGCCTGTTGACGAGGCATTTGGCTACCTTAAGAGAGTCATAAGTACTCCTGTCAGTTGCTCCCCGTTTTACCACGGTCACATTTTCAATCTTATTCTGGCCAGTTCACCTGAAGCGATACGCCATTATCAGTCAACCTAAAGAATATCACATTACTCCTGCCGGGAGCTTCTTGAGTTTGCCGATGTATTTCTCCTGTTGACGAGGCATTTGGATACCTTAAGAGAGTCATAGTTTCCCCTTGCTGGTTCTCCCCATTTTACAACAGGCACATCTACAAGCTTACTCTGGCCAATTCTCCTGAAGCGATACGCTAATATCTGTTGACATAAAGACTTTCACAGTACTCCTGCCGGGAGCTTCTCGACTTTACCGATGTATTTCGCCTATTGAAGAGGCATTTGGCTACCTTAAGGGATTCATAGTTACTCCTGCAAGTATCTCTCCGTTAAACCAAAGTCACGTCTACAATATTCCTCTGCCCCTTTCACCAGACGCGATACGCCATTATTTGTCGACATTATGACTTTCACAGTACTCCTGCTAGGGGCTCCTCCGGTTTACCAATGTATTTCGCCTGTTGACGAGGCATTTGGCTACCTTAAGAGAGTCATAGTTACTCCTGTCAGTTGCTCCCCGTTTTACCACGGTCACATTTTCAATCTTATTCTGGCCAGTTCACCTGAAGCGATACGCCATTATCAGTCAACCTAAAGAATATCACATTACTCCTGCCGGGAGCTTCTCGAGTTTGTCGATGTATTTCGCCTGTTGACGAGGCATTTGGATACCTTAAGGGAGTCATAGTTTCCCCTTGCTGTTGCTCCCCATTTTACAACAGGCACATCAACAAGCTTACTCTGGCCAATTCTCCTGAAGCGATACGCTAATATCTGTTGACATAAAGACTTTCACAGTACTCCTGCCGGGAGCTTCTCGACTTTACCGATGTATTTCGCCTATTGAAGAGGCATTTGGCTACCTTAAGAGAGTCATAGTTACTCCTGCCAGTTTCTCTCCGTTAAACCACAGTCACATCTACAATATTCCTCTGCCCCTTTCACCAGACGCGATACGCCATTAACTAATTATTTAAAATTATTATTATTAAAATTATTTATAATTATTAATATTATAAAATTTATTTCGCCTGTTGACGAGGCATTTGGCTACCTTAAGAGAGTCATAGTTACTCCTGTCAGTTGCTCCCCGTTTTACCACGGTCACATTTTCAATCTTATTCTGGCCAGTTCACCTGAAGCGATACGCCATTATCAGTCAACCTAAAGAATATCACAGTACTCCTGCCGGGAGCTTCTCGAGTTTGCCGATGTATTTCGCCTGTTGACGAGGCATTTGGATACCTTAAGAGAGTCATAGTTTCCCCTTGCTGTTGCTCCCCATTTTACAATAGGCACATCTACAAGCTTACTCTGGCCAATTCTCCTGAAGCGATACGCTAATATCTGTTGACATAAAGACTTTCACAGTACTCCTGCCGGGAGCTTCTCGACTTTACCGATGTATTTCGCCTATTGAAGAGGCATTTGGCTACCTTAAGAGAGTCATAGTTACTCCTGCCAGTTTCTCTCCGTTAAACCACAGTCACATCTACAATATTCCTCTGCCCCTTTCACCAGACGCGATACGCCATTATTTTTTGACATTATGACTTTCACAGTACTCCTGCTAGGGGCTCCTCCAGTTTACCAATGTATTTCGCCTGTTGACGAGGCATTTGGCTACCTTAAGAGAGTCATAAGTACTCCTGTCAGTTGCTCCCCGTTTTACCACGGTCACATTTTCAATCTTATTCTGGCCAGTTCACCTGAAGCGATACGCCATTATCAGTCAACCTAAAGAATATCACAGTACTCCTGCCGGGAGCTTCTCGAGTTTGCCGATGTATTTCGCCTGTTGACGAGGCATTTGGATACCTTAAGAGAGTCATAGTTTCCCCTTGCTGTTGCTCCCCATTTTACAATAGGCACATCTACAAGCTTACTCTGGCCAATTCTCGTGAAGCGATACGCTAATATCTGTTGACATAAAGACTTTCACAGTACTCCTGCCGGGAGCTTCTCGACTTTACCGATGTATTTCGCCTATTGAAGAGGCATTTGGCTACCTTAAGAGAGTCATAGTTACTCCTGCCAGTTTCTCTCCGTTAAACCACAGTCACATCTACAATATTCCTCTGCCCCTTTCACCAGACGCGATACGCCATTATTTGTCGACATTATGACTTTCACAGTACTCCTGCTAGGGGCTCCTCCAGTTTACCAATGTATTTCGCCTGTTGACGAGGCATTTGGCTACCTTAAGAGAGTCATAAGTACTTCTGTCAGTTGCTCCCCCTTTTACCACTTTCACATTTTCAATCTTATTCTGGCCAGTTCACCTGAAGCGATACGCCATTATCAGTCAACCTAAAGAATATCACAGTACTCCTGCCGGGAGCTTCTCGAGTTTGCCGATGTATTTCGCCTGTTGACGAGGCATTTGGATACCTTAAGAGAGTCATAGTTTCCCCTTGCTGTTGCTCCCCATTTTACAATAGGCACATCTACAAGCTTACTCTGGCCAATTCTCCTGAAGCGATACGCTAATATCTGTTGACATAAAGACTTTCACAGTACTCCTGCCGGGAGCTTCTCGACTTTACCGATGTATTTCGCCTATTGAAGAGGCATTTGGCTACCTTAAGAGAGTCATAGTTACTCCTGCCAGTTTCTCTCCGTTAAACCACAGTCACATCTACAATATTCCTCTGCCCCTTTCACCAGACGCGATACGCCATTATTTGTCGACATTATGACTTTCACAGTACTCCTGCTAGGGGCTCCTCCAGTTTACCAATGTATTTCGCCTGTTGACGAGGCATTTGGCTACCTTAAGAGAGTCATAAGTACTCCTGTCAGTTGCTCCCCGTTTTACCACGGTCACATTTTCAATCTTATTCTGGCCAGTTCACCTGAAGCGATACGCCATTATCAGTCAACCTAAAGAATATCACATTACTCCTGCCGGGAGCTTCTTGAGTTTGCCGATGTATTTCTCCTGTTGACGAGGCATTTGGATACCTTAAGAGAGTCATAGTTTCCCCTTGCTGGTTCTCCCCATTTTACAACAGGCACATCTACAAGCTTACTCTGGCCAATTCTCCTGAAGCGATACGCTAATATCTGTTGACATAAAGACTTTCACAGTACTCCTGCCGGGAGCTTCTCGACTTTACCGATGTATTTCGCCTATTGAAGAGGCATTTGGCTACCTTAAGAGAGTCATAGTTACTCCTGCCAGTTTCTCTCCGTTAAACCACAGTCACATCTACAATATTCCTCTGCCCCTTTCACCAGACGCGATACGCCATTATTTGTCGACATTATGACTTTCACAGTACTCCTGCTAGGGGCTCCTCCAGTTTACCAATGTATTTCGCCTGTTGACGAGGCATTTGGCTACCTTAAGAGAGTCATAAGTACTTCTGTCAGTTGCTCCCCGTTTTACCACGGTCACATTTTCAATCTTATTCTGGCCAGTTCACCTGAAGCGATACGCCATTATCAGTCAACCTAAAGAATATCACAGTACTCCTGCCGGGAGCTTCTCGAGTTTGCCGATGTATTTCGCCTGTTGACGAGGCATTTGGATACCTTAAGAGAGTCATAGTTTCCCCTTGCTGTTGCTCCCCATTTTACAATAGGCACATCTACAAGCTTACTCTGGCCAATTCTCCTGAAGCGATACGCTAATATCTGTTGACATAAAGACTTTCACAGTAGTCCTGCCGGGAGCTTCTCGAATTTACCGATGTATTTCGCCTATTGAAGAGGCATTTGGCTACCTTAAGAGAGTCATAGTTACTCCTGCCAGTTTCTCTCCGTTAAACCACAGTCACATCTACAATATTCCTCTGCCCCTTTCACCAGACGCGATACGCCATTATTTGTCGACATTATGACTTTCACAGTACTCCTGCTAGGGGCTCCTCCAGTTTACCAATGTATTTCGCCTGTTGACGAGGCATTTGGCTACCTTAAGAGAGTCATAAGTACTCCTGTCAGTTGCTCCCCGTTTTACCACGGTCACATTTTCAATCTTATTCTGGCCAGTTCACCTGAAGCGATACGCCATTATCAGTCAACCTAAAGAATATCACATTACTCCTGCCGGGAGCTTCTTGAGTTTGCCGATGTATTTCTCCTGTTGACGAGGCATTTGGATACCTTAAGAGAGTCATAGTTTCCCCTTGCTGGTTCTCCCCATTTTACAACAGGCACATCTACAAGCTTACTCTGGCCAATTCTCCTGAAGCGATACGCTAATATCTGTTGACATAAAGACTTTCACAGTACTCCTGCCGGGAGCTTCTCGACTTTACCGATGTATTTCGCCTATTGAAGAGGCATTTGGCTACCTTAAGAGATTCATAGTTACTCCTGCAAGTATCTCTCCGTTAAACCAAAGTCACATCTACAATATTCCTCTGCCCCTTTCACCAGACGCGATACGCCATTATTTGTCGACATTATGACTTTCACAGTACTCCTGCTAGGGGCTCCTCCGGTTTACCAATGTATTTCGCCTGTTGACGAGGCATTTGGCTACCTTAAGAGAGTCATAGTTACTCCTGTCAGTTGCTCCCCGTTTTACCACGGTCACATTTTCAATCTTATTCTGGCCAGTTCACCTGAAGCGATACGCCATTATCAGTCAACCTAAAGAATATCACATTACTCCTGCCGGGAGCTTCTCGAGTTTGTCGATGTATTTCGCCTGTTGACGAGGCATTTGGATACCTTAAGGGAGTCATAGTTTCCCCTTGCTGTTGCTCCCCATTTTACAACAGGCACATCAACAAGCTTACTCTGGCCAATTCTCCTGAAGCGATACGCTAATATCTGTTGACATAAAGACTTTCACAGTACTCCTGCCGGGAGCTTCTCGACTTTACCGATGTATTTCGCCTATTGAAGAGGCATTTGGCTACCTTAAGAGAGTCATAGTTACTCCTGCCAGTTTCTCTCCGTTAAACCACAGTCACATCTACAATATTCCTCTGCCCCTTTCACCAGACGCGATACGCCATTATTTGTCGACATTATGACTTTCACAGTACTCCTGCTAGGGGCTCCTCCAGTTTACCAATGTATTTCGCCTGTTGACGAGGCATTTGGCTACCTTAAGAGAGTCATAGTTACTCCTGTCAGTTGCTCCCCGTTTTACCACGGTCACATTTTCAATCTTATTCTGGCCAGTTCACCTGAAGCGATACGCCATTATCAGTCAACCTAAAGAATATCACAGTACTCCTGCCGGGAGCTTCTCGAGTTTGCCGATGTATTTCGCCTGTTGACGAGGCATTTGGATACCTTAAGAGAGTCATAGTTTCCCCTTGCTGTTGCTCCCCATTTTACAATAGGCACATCTACAAGCTTACTCTGGCCAATTCTCCTGAAGCGATACGCTAATATCTGTTGACATAAAGACTTTCACAGTACTCCTGCCGGGAGCTTCTCGACTTTACCGATGTATTTCGCCTATTGAAGAGGCATTTGGCTACCTTAAGAGAGTCATAGTTACTCCTGCCAGTTTCTCTCCGTTAAACCACAGTCACATCTACAATATTCCTCTGCCCCTTTCACCAGACGCGATACGCCATTATTTTTTGACATTATGACTTTCACAGTACTCCTGCTAGGGGCTCCTCCAGTTTACCAATGTATTTCGCCTGTTGACGAGGCATTTGGCTACCTTAAGAGAGTCATAAGTACTCCTGTCAGTTGCTCCCCGTTTTACCACGGTCACATTTTCAATCTTATTCTGGCCAGTTCACCTGAAGCGATACGCCATTATCAGTCAACCTAAAGAATATCACAGTACTCCTGCCGGGAGCTTCTCGAGTTTGCCGATGTATTTCGCCTGTTGACGAGGCATTTGGATACCTTAAGAGAGTCATAGTTTCCCCTTGCTGTTGCTCCCCATTTTACAATAGGCACATCTACAAGCTTACTCTGGCCAATTCTCGTGAAGCGATACGCTAATATCTGTTGACATAAAGACTTTCACAGTACTCCTGCCGGGAGCTTCTCGACTTTACCGATGTATTTCGCCTATTGAAGAGGCATTTGGCTACCTTAAGAGAGTCATAGTTACTCCTGCCAGTTTCTCTCCGTTAAACCACAGTCACATCTACAATATTCCTCTGCCCCTTTCACCAGACGCGATACGCCATTATTTGTCGACATTATGACTTTCACAGTACTCCTGCTAGGGGCTCCTCCAGTTTACCAATGTATTTCGCCTGTTGACGAGGCATTTGGCTACCTTAAGAGAGTCATAAGTACTTCTGTCAGTTGCTCCCCGTTTTACCACGGTCACATTTTCAATCTTATTCTGGCCAGTTCACCTGAAGCGATACGCCATTATCAGTCAACCTAAAGAATATCACAGTACTCCTGCCGGGAGCTTCTCGAGTTTGCCGATGTATTTCGCCTGTTGACGAGGCATTTGGATACCTTAAGAGAGTCATAGTTTCCCCTTGCTGTTGCTCCCCATTTTACAATAGGCACATCTACAAGCTTACTCTGGCCAATTCTCCTGAAGCGATACGCTAATATCTGTTGACATAAAGACTTTCACAGTACTCCTGCCGGGAGCTTCTCGACTTTACCGATGTATTTCGCCTATTGAAGAGGCATTTGGCTACCTTAAGAGAGTCATAGTTACTCCTGCCAGTTTCTCTCCGTTAAACCACAGTCACATCTACAATATTCCTCTGCCCCTTTCACCAGACGCGATACGCCATTATTTGTCGACATTATGACTTTCACAGTACTCCTGCTAGGGGCTCCTCCAGTTTACCAATGTATTTCGCCTGTTGACGAGGCATTTGGCTACCTTAAGAGAGTCATAAGTACTCCTGTCAGTTGCTTCCCGTTTTACCACGGTCACATTTTCAATCTTATTCTGGCCAGTTCACCTGAAGCGATACGCCATTATCAGTCAACCTAAAGAATATCACATTACTCCTGCCGGGAGCTTCTTGAGTTTGCCGATGTATTTCTCCTGTTGACGAGGCATTTGGATACCTTAAGAGAGTCATAGTTTCCCCTTGCTGGTTCTCCCCATTTTACAACAGGCACATCTACAAGCTTACTCTGGCCAATTCTCCTGAAGCGATATGCTAATATCTGTTGGCATAAAGACTTTCAAAGTACTCCTGCCGGGAGCTTCTCGACTTTACCGATGTATTTCGCCTATTGAAGAGGCATTTGGCTACCTTAAGAGATTCATAGTTACTCCTGCAAGTATCTCTCCGTTAAACCAAAGTCACATCTACAATATTCCTCTGCCCCTTTCACCAGACGCGATACGCCATTATTTGTCGACATTATGACTTTCACAGTACTCCTGCTAGGGGCTCCTCCGGTTTACCAATGTATTTCGCCTGTTGACGAGGCATTTGGCTACCTTAAGAGAGTCATAGTTACTCCTGTCAGTTGCTCCCCGTTTTACCACGGTCACATTTTCAATCTTATTCTGGCCAGTTCACCTGAAGCGATACGCCATTATCAGTCAACCTAAAGAATATCACAGTACTCCTGCCGGGAGCTTCTCGAGTTTGCCGATGTATTTCGCCTGTTGACGAGGCATTTGGATACCTTAAGAGAGTCATAGTTTCCCCTTGCTGTTGCTCCCCGTTTTACAATAGGCACATCTACAAGCTTACTCTGGCCAATTCTCCTGAAGCGATACGCTAATATCTGTTGACATAAAGACTTTCACAGTACTCCTGCCGGGAGCTTCTCGACTTTACCGATGTATTTCGCCTATTGAAGAGGCATTTGGCTACCTTAAGAGAGTCATAGTTACTCCTGCCAGTTTCTCTCCGTTAAACCACAGTCACATCTACAATATTCCTCTGCCCCTTTCACCAGACGCGATACGCCATTATTTGTCGACATTATGACTTTCACAGTACTCCTGCTAGGGGCTCCTCCAGTTTACCAATGTATTTCGCCTGTTGACGAGGCATTTGGCTACCTTAAGAGAGTCATAAGTACTCCTGTCAGTTGCTCCCCGTTTTACCACGGTCACATTTTCAATCTTATTCTGGCCAGTTCACCTGAAGCGATACGCCATTATCAGTCAACCTAAAGAATATCACATTACTC
This sequence comes from Schistocerca americana, assembly GCF_021461395.2. NCBI lineage: Eukaryota > Metazoa > Arthropoda > Insecta > Orthoptera > Acrididae > Schistocerca > Schistocerca americana. The sequence continues at coordinate 63,115,689 of NC_060130.1, forward strand.
CTGCCGGGAGCTTCTTGAGTTTGCCGATGTATTTCTCCTGTTGACGAGGCATTTGGATACCTTAAGAGAGTCATAGTTTCCCCTTGCTGGTTCTCCCCATTTTACAACAGGCACATCTACAAGCTTACTCTGGCCAATTCTCCTGAAGCGATACGCTAATATCTGTTGACATAAAGACTTTCAAAGTACTCCTGCCGGGAGCTTCTCGACTTTACCGATGTATTTCGCCTATTGAAGAGGCATTTGGCTACCTTAAGAGAGTCATAGTTACTCCTGCCAGTTTCTCTCCGTTAAACCACAGTCACATCTACAATATTCCTCTGCCCCTTTCACCAGACGCGATACGCCATTATTTGTCGACATTATGACTTTCACAGTACTCCTGCTAGGGGCTCCTCCAGTTTACCAATGTATTTCGCCTGTTGACGAGGCATTTGGCTACCTTAAGAGAGTCATAAGTACTCCTGTCAGTTGCTCCCCGTTTTACCACGGTCACATTTTCAATCTTATTCTGGCCAGTTCACCTGAAGCGATACGCCATTATCAGTCAACCTAAAGAATATCACATTACTCCTGCCGGGAGCTTCTTGAGTTTGCCGATGTATTTCTCCTGTTGACGAGGCATTTGGATACCTTAAGAGAGTCATAGTTTCCCCTTGCTGGTTCTCCCCATTTTACAACAGGCACATCTACAAGCTTACTCTGGCCAATTCTCCTGAAGCGATACGCTAATATCTGTTGACATAAAGACTTTCACAGTACTCCTGCCGGGAGCTTCTCGACTTTACCGATGTATTTCGCCTATTGAAGAGGCATTTGGCTACCTTAAGAGATTCATAGTTACTCCTGCAAGTATCTCTCCGTTAAACCAAAGTCACATCTACAATATTCCTCTGCCCCTTTCACCAGACGCGATACGCCATTATTTGTCGACATTATGACTTTCACAGTACTCCTGCTAGGGGCTCCTCCGGTTTACCAATGTATTTCGCCTGTTGACGAGGCATTTGGCTACCTTAAGAGGGTCATAGTTACTCCTGTCAGTTGCTCCCCGTTTTACCACGGTCACATTTTCAATCTTATTCTGGCCAGTTCACCTGAAGCGATACGCCATTATCAGTCAACCTAAAGAATATCACATTACTCCTGCCGGGAGCTTCTCGAGTTTGTCGATGTATTTCGCCTGTTGACGAGGCATTTGGATACCTCAGGGAGTCATAGTTTCCCCTTGCTGGTTCTCCCCATTTTACAACAGGCACATCTACAAGCTTACTCTGGCCAATTCTCCTGAAGCGATACGCTAATATCTGTTGACATAAAGACTTTCAAAGTACTCCTGCCGGGAGCTTCTCGACTTTACCGATGTATTTCGCCTATCGAAGAGGCATTTGGCTACCTTAAGAGATTCGTAGTTACTCCTGCAAGTATCTCTCCGTTAAACCAAAGTCACATCTACAATATTCCTCTGCCCCTTTCACCAGACGCGATACGCCATTATTTGTCGACATTATGACTTTCACAGTACTCCTGCTAGGGGCTCCTCCGGTTTACCAATGTATTTCGCCTGTTGACGAGGCATTTGGCTACCTTAAGAGAGTCATAGTTACTCCTGTCAGTTGCTCCCCGTTTTACCACGGTCACATTTTCAATCTTATTCTGGCCAGTTCACCTGAAGCGATACGCCATTATCAGTCAACCTAAAGAATATCACAGTACTCCTGCCGGGAGCTTCTCGAGTTTGCCGATGTATTTCGCCTGTTGACGAGGCATTTGGATACCTTAAGAGAGTCATAGTTTCCCCTTGCTGTTGCTCCCCGTTTTACAATAGGCACATCTACAAGCTTACTCTGGCCAATTCTCCTGAAGCGATACGCTAATATCTGTTGACATAAAGACTTTCACAGTACTCCTGCCGGGAGCTTCTCGACTTTACCGATGTATTTCGCCTATTGAAGAGGCATTTGGCTACCTTAAGAGAGTCATAGTTACTCCTGCCAGTTTCTCTCCGTTAAACCACAGTCACATCTACAATATTCCTCTGCCCCTTTCACCAGACGCGATACGCCATTATTTGTCGACATTATGACTTTCACAGTACTCCTGCTAGGGGCTCCTCCAGTTTACCAATGTATTTCGCCTGTTGACGAGGCATTTGGCTACCTTAAGAGAGTCATAAGTACTCCTGTCAGTTGCTCCCCGTTTTACCACGGTCACATTTTCAATCTTATTCTGGCCAGTTCACCTGAAGCGATACGCCATTATCAGTCAACCTAAAGAATATCACATTACTCCTGCCGGGAGCTTCTTGAGTTTGCCGATGTATTTCTCCTGTTGACGAGGCATTTGGATACCTTAAGAGAGTCATAGTTTCCCCTTGCTGGTTCTCCCCATTTTACAACAGGCACATCTACAAGCTTACTCTGGCCAATTCTCCTGAAGCGATACGCTAATATCTGTTGACATAAAGACTTTCACAGTACTCCTGCCGGGAGCTTCTCGACTTTACCGATGTATTTCGCCTATTGAAGAGGCATTTGGCTACCTTAAGAGATTCATAGTTACTCCTGCAAGTATCTCTCCGTTAAACCAAAGTCACATCTACAATATTCCTCTGCCCCTTTCACCAGACGCGATACGCCATTATTTGTCGACATTATGACTTTCACAGTACTCCTGCTAGGGGCTCCTCCGGTTTACCAATGTATTTCGCCTGTTGACGAGGCATTTGGCTACCTTAAGAGAGTCATAGTTACTCCTGTCAGTTGCTCCCCGTTTTACCACGGTCACATTTTCAATCTTATTCTGGCCAGTTCACCTGAAGCGATACGCCATTATCAGTCAACCTAAAGAATATCACATTACTCCTGCCGGGAGCTTCTCGAGTGTGTCGATGTATTTCGCCTGTTGACGAGGCATTTGGATACCTTAAGGGAGTCATAGTTTCCCCTTGCTGTTGCTCCCCATTTTACAACAGGCACATCAACAAGCTTACTCTGGCCAATTCTCCTGAAGCGATACGCTAATATCTGTTGACATAAAGACTTTCACAGTACTCCTGCCGGGAGCTTCTCGACTTTACCGATGTATTTCGCCTATTGAAGAGGCATTTGGCTACCTTAAGAGAGTCATAGTTACTCCTGCCAGTTTCTCTCCGTTAAACCACAGTCACATCTACAATATTCCTCTGCCCCTTTCACCAGACGCGATACGCCATTATTTGTCGACATTATGACTTTCACAGTACTCCTGCTAGGGGCTCCTCCAGTTTACCAATGTATTTCGCCTGTTGACGAGGCATTTGGCTACCTTAAGAGAGTCATAGTTACTCCTGTCAGTTGCTCCCCGTTTTACCACGGTCACATTTTCAATCTTATTCTGGCCAGTTCACCTGAAGCGATACGCCATTATCAGTCAACCTAAAGAATATCACAGTACTCCTGCCGGGAGCTTCTCGAGTTTGCCGATGTATTTCGCCTGTTGACGAGGCATTTGGATACCTTAAGAGAGTCATAGTTTCCCCTTGCTGTTGCTCCCCATTTTACAATAGGCACATCTACAAGCTTACTCTGGCCAATTCTCCTGAAGCGATACGCTAATATCTGTTGACATAAAGACTTTCACAGTACTCCTGCCGGGAGCTTCTCGACTTTACCGATGTATTTCGCCTATTGAAGAGGCATTTGGCTACCTTAAGAGAGTCATAGTTACTCCTGCCAGTTTCTCTCCGTTAAACCACAGTCACATCTACAATATTCCTCTGCCCCTTTCACCAGACGCGATACGCCATTATTTTTTGACATTATGACTTTCACAGTACTCCTGCTAGGGGCTCCTCCAGTTTACCAATGTATTTCGCCTGTTGACGAGGCATTTGGCTACCTTAAGAGAGTCATAAGTACTCCTGTCAGTTGCTCCCCGTTTTACCACGGTCACATTTTCAATCTTATTCTGGCCAGTTCACCTGAAGCGATACGCCATTATCAGTCAACCTAAAGAATATCACAGTACTCCTGCCGGGAGCTTCTCGAGTTTGCCGATGTATTTCGCCTGTTGACGAGGCATTTGGATACCTTAAGAGAGTCATAGTTTCCCCTTGCTGTTGCTCCCCATTTTACAATAGGCACATCTACAAGCTTACTCTGGCCAATTCTCGTGAAGCGATACGCTAATATCTGTTGACATAAAGACTTTCACAGTACTCCTGCCGGGAGCTTCTCGACTTTACCGATGTATTTCGCCTATTGAAGAGGCATTTGGCTACCTTAAGAGAGTCATAGTTACTCCTGCCAGTTTCTCTCCGTTAAACCACAGTCACATCTACAATATTCCTCTGCCCCTTTCACCAGACGCGATACGCCATTATTTGTCGACATTATGACTTTCACAGTACTCCTGCTAGGGGCTCCTCCAGTTTACCAATGTATTTCGCCTGTTGACGAGGCATTTGGCTACCTTAAGAGAGTCATAAGTACTTCTGTCAGTTGCTCCCCGTTTTACCACGGTCACATTTTCAATCTTATTCTGGCCAGTTCACCTGAAGCGATACGCCATTATCAGTCAACCTAAAGAATATCACAGTACTCCTGCCGGGAGCTTCTCGAGTTTGCCGATGTATTTCGCCTGTTGACGAGGCATTTGGATACCTTAAGAGAGTCATAGTTTCCCCTTGCTGTTGCTCCCCATTTTACAATAGGCACATCTACAAGCTTACTCTGGCCAATTCTCCTGAAGCGATACGCTAATATCTGTTGACATAAAGACTTTCACAGTACTCCTGCCGGGAGCTTCTCGACTTTACCGATGTATTTCGCCTATTGAAGAGGCATTTGGCTACCTTAAGAGAGTCATAGTTACTCCTGCCAGTTTCTCTCCGTTAAACCACAGTCACATCTACAATATTCCTCTGCCCCTTTCACCAGACGCGATACGCCATTATTTGTCGACATTATGACTTTCACAGTACTCCTGCTAGGGGCTCCTCCAGTTTACCAATGTATTTCGCCTGTTGACGAGGCATTTGGCTACCTTAAGAGAGTCATAAGTACTCCTGTCAGTTGCTCCCCGTTTTACCACGGTCACATTTTCAATCTTATTCTGGCCAGTTCACCTGAAGCGATACGCCATTATCAGTCAACCTAAAGAATATCACATTACTCCTGCCGGGAGCTTCTTGAGTTTGCCGATGTATTTCTCCTGTTGACGAGGCATTTGGATACCTTAAGAGAGTCATAGTTTCCCCTTGCTGGTTCTCCCCATTTTACAACAGGCACATCTACAAGCTTACTCTGGCCAATTCTCCTGAAGCGATACGCTAATATCTGTTGACATAAAGACTTTCACAGTACTCCTGCCGGGAGCTTCTCGACTTTACCGATGTATTTCGCCTATTGAAGAGGCATTTGGCTACCTTAAGAGATTCATAGTTACTCCTGCAAGTATCTCTCCGTTAAACCAAAGTCACATCTACAATATTCCTCTGCCCCTTTCACCAGACGCGATACGCCATTATTTGTCGACATTATGACTTTCACAGTACTCCTGCTAGGGGCTCCTCCGGTTTACCAATGTATTTCGCCTGTTGACGAGGCATTTGGCTACCTTAAGAGAGTCATAGTTACTCCTGTCAGTTGCTCCCCGTTTTACCACGGTCACATTTTCAATCTTATTCTGGCCAGTTCACCTGAAGCGATACGCCATTATCAGTCAACCTAAAGAATATCACATTACTCCTGCCGGGAGCTTCTCGAGTTTGTCGATGTATTTCGCCTGTTGACGAGGCATTTGGATACCTTAAGGGAGTCATAGTTTCCCCTTGCTGTTGCTCCCCATTTTACAACAGGCACATCAACAAGCTTACTCTGGCCAATTCTCCTGAAGCGATACGCTAATATCTGTTGACATAAAGACTTTCACAGTACTCCTGCCGGGAGCTTCTCGACTTTACCGATGTATTTCGCCTATTGAAGAGGCATTTGGCTACCTTAAGAGAGTCATAGTTACTCCTGCCAGTTTCTCTCCGTTAAACCACAGTCACATCTACAATATTCCTCTGCCCCTTTCACCAGACGCGATACGCCATTATTTGTCGACATTATGACTTTCACAGTACTCCTGCTAGGGGCTCCTCCAGTTTACCAATGTATTTCGCCTGTTGACGAGGCATTTGGCTACCTTAAGAGAGTCATAGTTACTCCTGTCAGTTGCTCCCCGTTTAACCACGGTCACATTTTCAATCTTATTCTGGCCAGTTCACCTGAAGCGATACGCCATTATCAGTCAACCTAAAGAATATCACAGTACTCCTGCCGGGAGCTTCTCGAGTTTGCCGATGTATTTCGCCTGTTGACGAGGCATTTGGATACCTTAAGAGAGTCATAGTTTCCCCTTGCTGTTGCTCCCCATTTTACAATAGGCACATCTACAAGCTTACTCTGGCCAATTCTCCTGAAGCGATACGCTAATATCTGTTGACATAAAGACTTTCACAGTACTCCTGCCGGGAGCTTCTCGACTTTACCGATGTATTTCGCCTATTGAAGAGGCATTTGGCTACCTTAAGAGAGTCATAGTTACTCCTGCCAGTTTCTCTCCGTTAAACCACAGTCACATCTACAATATTCCTCTGCCCCTTTCACCAGACGCGATACGCCATTATTTTTTGACATTATGACTTTCACAGTACTCCTGCTAGGGGCTCCTCCAGTTTACCAATGTATTTCGCCTGTTGACGAGGCATTTGGCTACCTTAAGAGAGTCATAAGTACTCCTGTCAGTTGCTCCCCGTTTTACCACGGTCACATTTTCAATCTTATTCTGGCCAGTTCACCTGAAGCGATACGCCATTATCAGTCAACCTAAAGAATATCACAGTACTCCTGCCGGGAGCTTCTCGAGTTTGCCGATGTATTTCGCCTGTTGACGAGGCATTTGGATACCTTAAGAGAGTCATAGTTTCCCCTTGCTGTTGCTCCCCATTTTACAATAGGCACATCTACAAGCTTACTCTGGCCAATTCTCGTGAAGCGATACGCTAATATCTGTTGACATAAAGACTTTCACAGTACTCCTGCCGGGAGCTTCTCGACTTTACCGATGTATTTCGCCTATTGAAGAGGCATTTGGCTACCTTAAGAGAGTCATAGTTACTCCTGCCAGTTTCTCTCCGTTAAACCACAGTCACATCTACAATATTCCTCTGCCCCTTTCACCAGACGCGATACGCCATTATTTGTCGACATTATGACTTTCACAGTACTCCTGCTAGGGGCTCCTCCAGTTTACCAATGTATTTCGCCTGTTGACGAGGCATTTGGCTACCTTAAGAGAGTCATAAGTACTTCTGTCAGTTGCTCCCCGTTTTACCACGGTCACATTTTCAATCTTATTCTGGCCAGTTCACCTGAAGCGATACGCCATTATCAGTCAACCTAAAGAATATCACAGTACTCCTGCCGGGAGCTTCTCGAGTTTGCCGATGTATTTCGCCTGTTGACGAGGCATTTGGATACCTTAAGAGAGTCATAGTTTCCCCTTGCTGTTGCTCCCCATTTTACAATAGGCACATCTACAAGCTTACTCTGGCCAATTCTCCTGAAGCGATACGCTAATATCTGTTGACATAAAGACTTTCACAGTACTCCTGCCGGGAGCTTCTCGACTTTACCGATGTATTTCGCCTATTGAAGAGGCATTTGGCTACCTTAAGAGAGTCATAGTTACTCCTGCCAGTTTCTCTCCGTTAAACCACAGTCACATCTACAATATTCCTCTGCCCCTTTCACCAGACGCGATACGCCATTATTTGTCGACATTATGACTTTCACAGTACTCCTGCTAGGGGCTCCTCCAGTTTACCAATGTATTTCGCCTGTTGACGAGGCATTTGGCTACCTTAAGAGAGTCATAAGTACTCCTGTCAGTTGCTCCCCGTTTTACCACGGTCACATTTTCAATCTTATTCTGGCCAGTTCACCTGAAGCGATACGCCATTATCAGTCAACCTAAAGAATATCACATTACTCCTGCCGGGAGCTTCTTGAGTTTGCCGATGTATTTCTCCTGTTGACGAGGCATTTGGATACCTTAAGAGAGTCATAGTTTCCCCTTGCTGGTTCTCCCCATTTTACAACAGGCACATCTACAAGCTTACTCTGGCCAATTCTCCTGAAGCGATATGCTAATATCTGTTGGCATAAAGACTTTCAAAGTACTCCTGCCGGGAGCTTCTCGACTTTACCGATGTATTTCGCCTATTGAAGAGGCATTTGGCTACCTTAAGAGATTCATAGTTACTCCTGCAAGTATCTCTCCGTTAAACCAAAGTCACATCTACAATATTCCTCTGCCCCTTTCACCAGACGCGATACGCCATTATTTGTCGACATTATGACTTTCACAGTACTCCTGCTAGGGGCTCCTCCGGTTTACCAATGTATTTCGCCTGTTGACGAGGCATTTGGCTACCTTAAGAGAGTCATAGTTACTCCTGTCAGTTGCTCCCCGTTTTACCACGGTCACATTTTCAATCTTATTCTGGCCAGTTCACCTGAAGCGATACGCCATTATCAGTCAACCTAAAGAATATCACAGTACTCCTGCCGGGAGCTTCTCGAGTTTGCCGATGTATTTCGCCTGTTGACGAGGCATTTGGATACCTTAAGAGAGTCATAGTTTCCCCTTGCTGTTGCTCCCCGTTTTACAATAGGCACATCTACAAGCTTACTCTGGCCAGTTCTCCTGAAGCGATACGCTAATATCTGTTGACATAAAGGCCTTCACAGTACACCTGGCGGGAGCTCTCGAGTTTGCCGATGTATTTCGCCTGTTGACGAGGCATTTGGAAACCTTAAGAGAGTCATAGTTACCCCTTGCTGTTGCTTTTCATTTACAACAGGCACATCTACAAGCTTACTCTGGTTAATTCTCCTGAAGCGATACGCTAATATCTGTTGACATAAAGACTTTCACAGTACTCCTGCCGGAAGTTTCTCGACTTTGCCGATGTATTTCGCCTATTGACGAGGCATTTGGCTACCTTAAGAGAGTTATAGTTACTCCTGCCAGTGTCTCTCTATTAAACCACAGTCACATATACAATTATCCTCTGCCCCTTTCACCAGACGCGATACGCCATTATTTGTCGACATTATGACTTTCACACTACTCCTGCTAGTGGCACCTCCAGTTTACCAATGTATTTCGCCTGTTGACGAGGCATTTGGCTACCTTAAGAGAGTCATAGTTACTCCTGTCAGTTGCTCCCCGTTTTACCACAGTCACATTTTCAATCTTATTCTGGCCAGTTCACCTGAGGCTATACGCCATTATCAGTCAACCTAAAGAATTTCACAGTACTCCTGCGGGGATCTTCTCCAGTTTGCCCATGTATTTCGCCAGTTGACGAGGCATTTGGATACCTTAAGAGAGTCATAGTTACCCCTTGCTGTTGCTCCCCATTTTACAACAGGTACATCTACAAGCTTACTGTGGCCAATTCTCCTGAAGCGATACGCTAATATCTGTTGACATAAAGACTTTCACAGTACTCCTGCCGGGAGCTTCTCGACTTCACCGATGTATTTCGCTTATTGACGAAGCATTTGGCTACCTTAACAGAGTCATAGTTACTCCTGCCAGTGTCTCTCCGTTAAACCACAGTCACATCTACAATATTCCTCTGCCCCTTTCACCAGACGCGATACGCCATTATTTGTCGACATTATGACTTTCACAGTACTCCTGCTAGGGGCTCCTCCAGTTTACCAATGTATTTCACCTGTTGACGAGGCATTTGGCTACATTAGGAGAGTCATAGTTACTCCTGTCAGTTGCTCCCCGTTTTACCACAGTCACATTTTCAATCTTATTCTGGCCAGTTCACCTGAAACGATACGCCATTATCAGTCAACCTAAAGAATTTCACAGTACTCCTGCCGGAAGCTTCTCGAGTTTGCCGAAGGATTTCGCCTGTTGACGAAGCATTTGGATACCTTAAGAGAGTCATAGTTACTCCTCGCTGTTGCTCCCCATTTTACAACAGGCACATCTACAAGCTTACTCTGGCCAGTTCTCCTGAAGCGATACGCTAATATCTGTTGACATAAAGACTTTCACAGTACTCCTGCCGGGAGATTCTCGACTTTACCGATGTATTTCGCCTATTGCCAAGGCATTTGGCTACCTTAAGAGAGTCATAGTTACTCCTGCCAGTGTCTCTCTATTAAACCACAGTCACATATACAATTATCCTCTGCCCCTTTCACCAGACGCGATACGCCATTATTTGTCGTCATTATGACTTTCACACTACTCCTGCTAGTGGCTCTTCCAGTTTACCAATGTATTTCGCCTGTTGACGAGGCATTTGGCTACCTTAACAGAGTCATAGTTACTCCTGTCAGTTGCTCCCCGTTTTACCACAGTCACATTTTCAATCTTATTCTGGCCAGTTCACCTGAAACGATACGCCATTATCAGTCAACCTAAAGAATTTCACAGTACTCCTGCGGGGATCTTCTCGAGTTTGCCGATGTATTTCGCCTGTTGACGAGGCATTTGGATACCTTAAGAGAGTCATAGTTACCCCTTGCTGTTGCTCCCCATTTTACAACAGGTACATCTACAAGCTTACTCTGGCCAATTCTCCTGAAGCGATACGCTAATATCTGTTGACATAAAGACTTTCACAGTACTCCTGCCGGGAGCTTCTCGACTTCACCGATGTATTTCGCTTATTGACGAAGCATTTGGCTACCTTAAGAGAGTCATAGTTACTCCTGCCAGTGTCTCTCCGTTAAACCACAGTCACATCTACAATATTCCTCTGCCCCTTTCACCAGACGCGATACGCCATTATTTGTCGACATTATGACTTTCACAGTACTCCTGCTAGGGGCTCCTCCAGTTTACCAATGTATTTCACCTGTTGACAAGGCATTTGGCTACATTAGGAGAGTCATAGTTACTCCTGTCAGTTGCTCCCCGTTTTACCACAGTCACATTTTCAATCTTATTCTGGCCAGTTCACCTGAAACGATACGCCATTATCAGTCAACCTAAAGAATTTCACAGTACTCCTGCCGGAAGCTTCTCGAGTTTGCCGAAGTATTTCGCCTGTTGACGAAGCATTTGGATACCTTAAGAGAGTCATAGTTACTCCTCGCTGTTGCTCCCCATTTTACAACAGGCACATCTACAAGCTTACTCTGGCCAGTTCTCCTGAAGCGATACGCTAATATCTGTTGACATAAAGGCTTTCACAGTACTCCTGCCGGGAGCTTCTCGACTTTACCGATGTATTTCGCCTATTGCCGAGGCATTTGGCTACCTTAAGAGAGTCATAGTTACTCCTGCCAGTGTCTCTCTATTAAACCACAGTCACATATACAATTATCCTCTGCCCCTTTCACCAGACGCGATACGCCATTATTTGTCGTCATTATGACTTTCACACTACTCTTGCTAGTGGCTCCTCCAGTTTACCAATGTATTTCGCCTGTTGACGAGGCATTTGGCTACCTTAAGAGAGTCATAGTTACTCCTGTCAGTTGCTCCCCGTTTTACCACAGTCACATTTTCAATCTTATTCTGGCCAGTTCACCTGAAACGATACGCCATTATCAGTCAACCTAAAGAATTTCACAGTACTCCTGCGGGGATCTTCTCGAGTTTGCCGATGTATTTCGCCTGTTGACGAGGCATTTGGATACCTTAAGAGAGTCATAGTTACCCCTTGCTGTTGCTCCCCATTTTACAACAGGTACATCTACAAGCTTACTCTGGCCAATTCTCCTGAAGCGATACGCTAATATCTGTTGACATAAAGACTTTCACAGTACTCCTGCCGGGAGCTTCTCGACTTGACCGATGTATTTCGCTTATTGACGAAGCATTTGGCTACCTTAAGAGAGTCATAGTTACTCCTGCCAGTGTCTCTCCGTTAAACCACAGTCACATCTACAATATTCCTCTGCCCCTTTCACCAGACGCGATACGCCATTATTTGTCGACATTATGACTTTCACAGTACTCCTGCTAGGGGCTCCTCCAGTTTACCAATGTATTTCACCTGTTGACAAGGCATTTGGCTACATTAGGAGAGTCATAGTTACTCCTGTCAGTTGCTCCCCGTTTTACCACAGTCACATTTTCAATCTTATTCTGGCCAGTTCACCTGAAGCGATACGCCATTATCAGTCAACCTAAAGTATATCACAGTACTCCTGCCGGGAGCTTCTCGAGTTTGCCGATGTGTTTCGCCTGTTGACGATACATTTGGATACCTTAAGAGAGTCATAGTTACCCCTTGCTGTTGCTCCCCATTTACAACAGGCACATCTACAAGCTTACTCTGGCTAATTCTCCTGAAGCGATACGCTAATATCTGTTGACATAAAGACTTTCACAGTACTCCTGCCGGGAGTTTCTCGACTTTGCCGATGTATTTCGCCTATTGACGAGGCATTTGGCTACCTTAAGAGAGTTATAGTTACTCCTGCCAGTGTCTCTCTATTAAACCACAGTCACATATACAATTATCCTCTGCCCCTTTCACCAGACGCGATACGCCATTATTTGTCGACATTATGACTTTCACACTACTCCTGCTAGGGGCTCCTCCAGTTTACCAATGTATTTCACCTGTTGACAAGGCATTTGGCTACATTAGGAGAGTCATAGTTACTCCTGTCAGTTGCTCCCCGTTTTACCACAGTCACATTTTCAATCTTATTCTGGCCAGTTCACCTGAAGCGATACGCCATTATCAGTCAACCTAAAGTATATCACAGTACTCCTGCCGGGAGCTTCTCGAGTTTGCCGATGTGTTTCGCCTGTTGACGATACATTTGGATACCTTAAGAGAGTCATAGTTACTCCTTGCTGTTGCTCCCCATTTTACAACAGGCACATCTACAAGCTTACTCTGGCCAGTTCTCCTGAAGAGATACGCTAATATCTGTTGACATAAAGGCCTTCACAGTACTCCTGCCCCATTTTACAACAGTCACATCTACAAGCTTACTCTGGCCAGTTCTCCTGAAGAGATACGCTAATATCTGTTGACATAAAGGCCTTCACAGTACTCCTGCCGGGAGCTCTCGAGTTTGCCGATGTATTTCGCCTGTTGACGAGGCATTTGAATACCTTAAGAGAGTCATAGTTACCCCTTGCTGTTGCTCCCCATTTACAACAGGCACATCCACAAGCTTACTCTGGCTAATTCTCCTGAAGCGATACGCTAATATCTGTTGACATAAAGACTTTCACAGTAGTCCTGCCGGGAGTTTCTCGACTTTGCCGATGTATTTCGCCTATTGACGAGGCATTTGGCTACCTTAAGAGAGTTATAGTTACTCCTGCCAGTGTCTCTCTATTAAACCACAGTCACATATACAATTATCCTCTGCCCCTTTCACCAGACGCGATACGCCATTATTTGTCGACATTATGACTTTCACACTACTCCTGCTAGTGGCACCTCCAGTTTACCAATGTATTTCGCCTGTTGACGAGGCATATGGCTACCTTAAGAGAGTCATAGTTACTCCTGTCAGTTGCTCCCCGTTTTACCACAGTCACATTTTCAATCTTATTCTGGCCAGTTCACCTGAGGCGATACGCCATTATCAGTCAACCTAAAGAATTTCACAGTACTCCTGCCGGAAGCTTCTCGAGTTTGCCGAAGTATTTCGCCTGTTGACGAAGCATTTGGATACCTTAAGAGAGTCATAGTTACTCCTCGCTGTTGCTCCCCATTTTACAACAGGCACATCTACAAGCTTACTCTGGCCAGTTCTCCTGAAGCGATACGCCAATATCTGTTGACATAAAGACTTTCACAGTACTCCTGCCGGGAGCTTCTCGACTTTACCGATGTATTTCGCCTATTGCCGAGGCATTTGGCTACCTTAAGAGAGTCATAGTTACTCCTGCCAGTGTCTCTCTATTAAACCACAGTCACATATACAATTATCCACTGCCCCTTTCACCAGACGCGATACGCCATTATTTGTCGTCATTATGACTTTCACACTACTCCTGCTAGTGGCTCCTCCAGTTTACCAATGTATTTCGCCTGTTGACGAGGCATTTGGCTACCTTAAGAGAGTCATAGTTACTCCTGTCAGTTGCTCCCCGTTTTACCACAGTCACATTTTCAATCTTATTCTGGCCAGTTCACCTGAAACGATACGCCATTATCAGTCAACCTAAAGAATTTCACAGTACTCCTGCGGGGATCTTCTCGAGTTTGCCGATGTATTTCGCCTGTTGACGAGGCATTTGGATACCTTAAGAGAGTCATAGTTACCCCTTGCTGTTGCTCCCCATTTTACAACAGGTACATCTACAAGCTTACTCTGGCCAATTCTCCTGAAGCGATACGCTAATATCTGTTGACATAAAGACTTTCACAGTACTCCTGCCGGGAGCTTCTCGACTTCACCGATGTATTTCGCTTATTGACGAAGCATTTGGCTACCTTAAGAGAGTCATAGTTACTCCTGCCAGTGTCTCTCCGTTAAACCACAGTCACATCTACAATATTCCTCTGCCCCTTTCACCAGACGCGATACGCCATTATTTGTCGACATTATGACTTTCACAGTACTCCTGCTAGGGGCTCCTCCAGTTTACCAATGTATTTCACCTGTTGACAAGGCATTTGGCTACATTAGGAGAGTCATAGTTACTCCTGTCAGTTGCTCCCCGTTTTACCACAGTCACATTTTCAATCTTATTCTGGCAAGTTCACCTGAAACGATATGCCATTATCAGTCAACCTAAAGAATTTCACAGTACTCCTGCCGGAAGCTTCTCGAGTTTGCCGAAGTATTTCGCCTGTTGATGAAGCATTTGGATACCTTAAGAGAGTCATAGTTACTCCTCGCTGTTGCTCCCCATTTTACAACAGGCACATCTACAAGCTTACTCTGGCCAGTTCTCCTGAAGCGATACGCTAATATCTGTTGACATAAAGACTTTCACAGTACTCCTGCCGGGAGCTTCTCGACTTTACCGATGTATTTCGCCTATTGCCGAGGCATTTGGCTACCTTAAGAGAGTCATAGTTACTCCTGCCAGTGTCTCTCTATTAAACCACAGTCACATATACAATTATCCTCTGCCCCTTTCACCAGACGCGATACGCCATTATTTGTCGTCATTATGACTTTCACACTACTCCTGCTAGTGGCTCCTCCAGTTTACCAATGTATTTCGCCTGTTGACGAGGCATTTGGCTACCTTAAGAGAGTCATAGTTACTCCTGTCAGTTGCTCCCCGTTTTACCACAGTCACATTTTCAATCTTATTCTGGCCAGTTCACCTGAAGCGATACGCCATTATCAGTCAACCTAAAGTATATCACAGTACTCCTGCCGGGAGCTTCTCGAGTTTGCCGATGTGTTTCGCCTGTTGACGATACATTTGGATACCTTAAGAGAGTCATAGTTACCCCTTGCTGTTGCTCCCCATTTACAACAGGCACATCTACAAGCTTACTCTGGCTAATTCTCCTGAAGCGATACGCTAATATCTGTTGACATAAAGACTTTCACAGTACTCCTGCCGGGAGTTTCTCGACTTTGCCGATGTATTTCGCCTATTGACGAGGCATTTGGCTACCTTAAGAGAGTTATAGTTACTCCTGCCAGTGTCTCTCTATTAAACCACAGTCACATATACAATTATCCTCTGCCCCTTTCACCAGACGCGATACGCCATTATTTGTCGACATTATGACTTTCACACTACTCCTGCTAGGGGCTCCTCCAGTTTACCAATGTATTTCACCTGTTGACAAGGCATTTGGCTACATTAGGAGAGTCATAGTTACTCCTGTCAGTTGCTCCCCGTTTTACCACAGTCACATTTTCAATCTTATTCTGGCCAGTTCACCTGAAGCGATACGCCATTATCAGTCAACCTAAAGTATATCACAGTACTCCTGCCGGGAGCTTCTCGAGTTTGCCGATGTGTTTCGCCTGTTGACGATACATTTGGATACCTTAAGAGAGTCATAGTTACTCCTTGCTGTTGCTCCCCATTTTACAACAGGCACATCTACAAGCTTACTCTGGCCAGTTCTCCTGAAGAGATACGCTAATATCTGTTGACATAAAGGCCTTCACAGTACTCCTGCCCCATTTTACAACAGGCACATCTACAAGCTTACTCTGGCCAGTTCTCCTGAAGAGATACGCTAATATCTGTTGACATAAAGGCCTTCACAGTACTCCTGGCGGGAGCTCTCGAGTTTGCCGATGTATTTCGCCTGTTGACGAGGCATTTGGATACCTTAAGAGAGTCATAGTTACCCCTTGCTGTTGCTCCCCATTTACAACAGGCACATCTACAAGCTTACTCTGGCTAATTCTCCTGAAGCGATACGCTAATATCTGTTGACATAAAGACTTTCACAGTACTCCTGCCGGGAGTTTCTCGACTTTGCCGATGTATTTCGCCTATTGACGAGGCATTTGGCTACCTTAAGAGAGTTATAGTTACTCCTGCCAGTGTCTCTCTATTAAACCACAGTCACATATACAATTATCCTCTGCCCCTTTCACCAGACGCGATACGCCATTATTTGTCGACATTATGACTTTCACACTACTCCTGCTAGTGGCACCTCCAGTTTACCAATGTATTTCGCCTGTTGACGAGGCATTTGGCTACCTTAAGAGAGTCATAGTTACTCCTGTCAGTTGCTCCCCGTTTTACCACAGTCACATTTTCAATCTTATTCTGGCCAGTTCACCTGAGGCGATACGCCATTATCAGTCAACCTAAAGAATTTCACAGTACTCCTGCGGGGATCTTCTCGAGTTTGCCGATGTATTTCGCCTGTTGACGAGGCATTTGGATACCTTAAGAGAGTCATAGTTACCCCTTGCTGTTGCTCCCCATTTTACAACAGGTACATCTACAAGCTTACTGTGGCCAATTCTCCTGAAGCGATACGCTAAAATCTGTTGACATAAAGACTTTCACAGTACTCCTGCCGGGAGCTTCTCGACTTCACCGATGTATTTCGCTTATTGACGAAGCATTTGGCTACCTTAAGAGAGTCATAGTTACTCCTGCCAGTGTCTCTCCGTTAAACCACAGTCACATCTACAATATTCCTCTGCCCCTTTCACCAGACGCGATACGCCATTATTTGCCGACATTATGACTTTCACATTACTCCTGCTAGGGGCTCCTCCAGTTTACCAATGTATTTCACCTGTTGACGAGGCATTTGGCTACATTAGGAGAGTCATAGTTACTCCTGTCAGTTGCTCCCCGTTTTACCACAGTCACATTTTCAGTCTTATTCTGGCCAGTTCACCTGAAACGATACGCCATTATCAGTTAACCTAAAGAATTTCACAGTACTCCTGCCGGAAGCTTCTCGAGTTTGCCGAAGTATTTCGCCTGTTGACGAAGCATTTGGATACCTTAAGAGAGTCATAGTTACTCCTCGCTGTTGCTCCCCATTTTACAACAGGCACATCTACAAGCTTACTCTGGCCAGTTCTCCTGAAGCGATACGCTAATATCTGTTGACATAAAGACTTTCACAGTACTCCTGCCGGGAGCTTCTCGACTTTACCGATGTATTTCGCCTATTGCCGAGGCATTAGGCTACCTTAAGAGAGTCATAGTTACTCCTGCCAGTGTCTCTCTATTAAACCACAGTCGCATATACAATTATCCTCTGCCCCTTTCACCAGACGTGATACGCCATTATTTGTCGTCATTATGACTTTCACACTACTCCTGCTAGTGGCTCCTCCAGTTTACCAATGTATTTCGCCTGTTGACGAGGCATTTGGCTACCTTAACAGAGTCATAGTTACTCCTGTCAGTTGCTCCCCGTTTTACCACAGTCACATTTTCAATCTTATTCTGGCCAGTTCACCTGAGGCGATACGCCATTATCAGTCAACCTAAAGAATTTCACAGTACTCCTGCGGGGATCTTCTCGAGTTTGCCGATGTATTTCGCCTGTTGACGAGGCATTTGGATACCTTAAGAGAGTCATAGTTACCCCTTGCTGTTGCTCCCCATTTTACAACAGGTACATCTACAAGCTTACTCTGGCCAATTCTCCTGAAGCGATACGCTAATATCTGTTGACATAAAGACTTTCACAGTACTCCTGCCGGGAGCTTCTCGACTTCACCGATGTATTTCGCTTATTGACGAAGCATTTGGCTACCTTAAGAGAGTCATAAACACTCCTGCCAGTGTCTCTCCGTTAAACCACAG
The DNA here is from genome assembly GCF_021461395.2 of Schistocerca americana. NCBI lineage: Eukaryota > Metazoa > Arthropoda > Insecta > Orthoptera > Acrididae > Schistocerca > Schistocerca americana. Next base: position 63,133,944 of record NC_060130.1, read on the forward strand.
TCACATCTACAATATTCCTCTGCCCCTTTCACCAGACGCGATACGCCATTATTTGTCGACATTCTGACTTTCACAGTACTCCTGCTAGGGGCTCCTCCAGTTTACCAATGTATTTCACCTGTTGACGAGGCATTTGGCTACATTAGGAGAGTCATAGTTACTCCTGTCAGTTGCTCCCCGTTTTACCACAGTCACATTTTCAATCTTATTCTGGCCAGTTCACCTGAAACGATACGCCATTATCAGTCAACCTAAAGAATTTCACAGTACTCCTGCCGGAAGCTTCTCGAGTTTGCCGAAGTATTTCGCCTGTTGACGAAGCATTTGGATACCTTAAGAGAGTCATTGTTACTCCTCGCTGTTGCTCCCCATTTTACAACAGGCACATCTACAAGCTTACTCTGGCCAGTTCTCCTGAAGCGATACGCTAATATCTGTTGACATAAAGACTTTCACAGTACTCCTGCCGGGAGCTTCTCGACTTTACCGATGTATTTCGCCTATTGCCGAGGCATTTGGCTACCTTAAGAGAGTCATAGTTACTCCTGCCAGTGTCTCTCTATTAAACCACAGTCACATATACAATTATCCTCTGCCCCTTTCACCAGACGCGATACGCCATTATTTGTCGTCATTATGACTTTCACACTACTCCTGCTAGTGGCTCCTCCAGTTTACCAATGTATTTCGCCTGTTGACGAGGCATTTGGCTACCTTAACAGAGTCATAGTTACTCCTGTCAGTTGCTCCCCGTTTTACCACAGTCACATTTTCAATCTTATTCTGGCCAGTTCACCTGAAACGATACGCCATTATCAGTCAACCTAAAGAATTTCACAGTACTCCTGCGGGGATCTTCTCGAGTTTGCCGATGTATTTCGCCTGTTGACGAGGCATTTGGATACCTTAAGAGAGTCATAGTTACCCCTTGCTGTTGCTCCCCATTTTACAACAGGCACATCTACAAGCTTACTCTGGCCAGTTCTCCTGAAGAGATACGCTAATATCTGTTGACATAAAGGCCTTCACAGTACTCCTGGCGGGAGCTCTCGAGTTTGCCGATGTATTTCGCCTGTTGACGAGGCATTTGGATACCTTAAGAGAGTCATAGTTACCCCTTGCTGTTGCTCCCCATTTACAACAGGCACATCTACAAGCTTACTCTGGCTAATTCTCCTGAAGCGATACGCTAATATCTGTTGACATAAAGACTTTCACAGTACTCCTGCCAGGAGTTTCTCGACTTTGCCGATGTATTTCGCCTATTGACGAGGCATTTGGCTACCTTAAGAGAGTTATAGTTACTCCTGCCAGTGTCTCTCTATTAAACCACAGTCACATATACAATTATCCTCTGCCCCTTTCACCAGACGCGATACGCCATTATTTGTCGACATTATGACTTTCACACTACTCCTGCTAGTGGCACCTCCAGTTTACCAATGTATTTCGCCTGTTGACGAGGCATTTGGCTACCTTAAGAGAGTCATAGTTACTCCTGTCAGTTGCTCCCCGTTTTACCACAGTCACATTTTCAATCTTATTCTGGCCAGTTCACCTGAGGCGATACGCCATTATCAGTCAACCTAAAGAATTTCACAGTACTCCTGCGGGGATCTTCTCGAGTTTGCCGATGTATTTCGCCTGTTGACGAGGCATTTGGATACCTTAAGAGAGTCATAGTTACCCCTTGCTGTTGCTCCCCATTTTACAACAGGTACATCTACAAGCTTACTGTGGCCAATTCTCCTGAAGCGATACGCTAATATCTGTTGACATAAAGACTTTCACAGTACTCCTGCCGGGAGCTTCTCGACTTCACCGATGTATTTCGCTTATTGACGAAGCATTTGGCTACCTTAAGAGAGTCATAGTTACTCCTGCCAGTGTCTCTCCGTTAAACCACAGTCACATCTACAATATTCCTCTGCCCCTTTCACCAGACGCGATACGCCATTATTTGCCGACATTATGACTTTCACAGTACTCCTGCTAGGGGCTCCTCCAGTTTACCAATGTATTTCACCTGTTGACGAGGAATTTGGCTACATTAGGAGAGTCATAGTTACTCCTGTCAGTTGCTCCCCGTTTTACCACAGTCACATTTTCAGTCTTATTCTGGCCAGTTCACCTGAAGCGATACGCCATTATCAGTCAACCTAAAGTATATCACAGTACTCCTGCCGGGAGCTTCTCGAGTTTGCCGATGTGTTTCGCCTGTTGACGATACATTTGGATACCTTAAGAGAGTCATAGTTACTCCTTGCTGTTGCTCCCCATTTTACAACAGGCACATCTACAAGCTTACTCTGGCCAGTTCTCCTGAAGAGATACGCTAATATCAGTTGACATAAAGGCCTTCACAGTACTCCTGCCGGGAGCTCTCGAGTTTGCCGATGTATTTCGCCTGTTGACGAGGCATTTGGATACCTTAAGAGAGTCATAGTTACCCCTTGCTGTTGCTCCCCATTTACAACAGGCACATCTACAAGCTTACTCTGGCTAATTCTCCTGAAGCGATACGCTAATATCTGTTGACATAAAGACTTTCACAGTACTCCTGCCGGGAGTTTCTCGACTTTGCCGATGTATTTCGCCTATTGACGAGGCATTTGGCTACCTTAAGAGAGTTATAGTTACTCCTGCCAGTGTCTCTCTATTAAACCACAGTCACATATACAATTATCCTCTGCCCCTTTCACCAGACGCGATACGCCATTATTTGTCGACATTATGACTTTCACACTACTCCTGCTAGTGGCACCTCCAGTTTACCAATGTATTTCGCCTGTTGACGAGGCATTTGGCTACCTTAAGAGAGTCATAGTTACTCCTGTCAGTTGCTCCCCGTTTTACCACAGTCACATTTTCAATCTTATTCTGGCCAGTTCACCTGAAACGATACGCCACTATCAGTCAACCTAAAGAATTTCACAGTACTCCTGCCGGAAGCTTCTCGAGTTTGCCGAAGTATTTCGCCTGTTGACGAAGCATTTGGATACCTTAAGAGAGTCATAGTTACTCCTCGCTGTTGCTCCCCATTTTACAACAGGCACATCTACAAGCTTACTCTGGCCAGTTCTCCTGAAGCGATACGCTAATATCTGTTGACATAAAGACTTTCACAGTACTCCTGCCGGGAGCTTCTCTACTTTACCGATGTATTTCGCCTATTGCCGAGGCATTTGGCTACCTTAAGAGAGTCATAGTTACTCCTGCCAGTGTCTCTCTATTAAACCACAGTCACATATACAATTATCCTCTGCCCCTTTCACCAGACGCGATACGCCATTATTTGTCGTCATTATGACTTTCACACTACTCCTGCTAGTGGCTCCTCCAGTTTACCAATGTATTTCGCCTGTTGACGAGGCATTTGGCTACCTTAACAGAGTCATAGTTACTCCTGTCAGTTGCTCCCCGTTTTACCACAGTCACATTTTCAATCTTATTCTGGCCAGTTCACCTGAGGCGATACGCCATTATCAGTCAACCTAAAGAATTTCACAGTACTCCTGCGGGGATCTTCTCGAGTTTGCCGATGTATTTCGCCTGTTGACGAGGCATTTGGATACCTTAAGAGAGTCATAGTTACCCCTTGCTGTTGCTCCCCATTTTACAACAGGTACATCTACAAGCTTACTCTGGCCAATTCTCCTGAAGCGATACGCTAATATCTGTTGACATAAAGACTTTCACAGTACTCCTGCCGGGAGCTTCTCGACTTCACCGATGTATTTCGCTTATTGACGAAGCATTTGGCTACCTTAAGAGAGTCATAGTTACTCCTGCCAGTGTCTCTCCGTTAAACCACAGTCACATCTACAATATTCCTCTGCCCCTTTCACCAGACGCGATACGCCATTATTTGTCGACATTATGACTTTCACAGTACTCCTGCTAGGGGCTCCTCCAGTTTACCAATGTATTTCACCTGTTGACAAGGCATTTGGCTACATTAGGAGAGTCATAGTTACTCCTGTCAGTTGCTCCCCGTTTTACCACAGTCACATTTTCAATCCTATTCTGGCCAGTTCACCTGAAGCGATACGCCATTATCAGTCAACCTAAAGTATATCACAGTACTCCTGCCGGGAGCTTCTCGAGTTTGCCGATGTGTTTCGCCTGTTGACGATACATTTGGATACCTTAAGAGAGTCATAGTTACTCCTTGCTGTTGCTCCCCATTTTACAACAGGCACATCTACAAGCTTACTCTGGCCAGTTCTCCTGAAGAGATACGCTAATATCTGTTGACATAAAGGCCTTCACAGTACTCCTGGCGGGAGCTCTCGAGTTTGCCGATGTATTTCGCCTGTTGACGAGGCATTTGGATACCTTAAGAGAGTCATAGTTACCCCTTGCTGTTGCTCCCCATTTACAACAGGCACATCTACAAGCTTACTCTGGCTAATTCTCCTGAAGCGATACGCTAATATCTGTTGACATAAAGACTTTCACAGTACTCCTGCCAGGAGTTTCTCGACTTTGCCGATGTATTTCGCCTATTGACGAGGCATTTGGCTACCTTAAGAGAGTTATAGTTACTCCTGCCAGTGTCTCTCTATTAAACCACAGTCACATATACAATTATCCTCTGCCCCTTTCACCAGACGCGATACGCCATTATTTGTCGACATTATGACTTTCACACTACTCCTGCTAGTGGCACCTCCAGTTTACCAATGTATTTCGCCTGTTGACGAGGCATTTGGCTACCTTAAGAGAGTCATAGTTACTCCTGTCAGTTGCTCCCCGTTTTACCACAGTCACATTTTCAATCTTATTCTGGCCAGTTCACCTGAGGCGATACGCCATTATCAGTCAACCTAAAGAATTTCACAGTACTCCTGCGGGGATCTTCTCGAGTTTGCCGATGTATTTCGCCTGTTGACGAGGCATTTGGATACCTTAAGAGAGTCATAGTTACCCCTTGCTGTTGCTCCCCATTTTACAACAGGTACATCTACAAGCTTACTGTGGCCAATTCTCCTGAAGCGATACGCTAATATCTGTTGACATAAAGACTTTCACAGTACTCCTGCCGGGAGCTTCTCGACTTCACCGATGTATTTCGCTTATTGACGAAGCATTTGGCTACCTTAAGAGAGTCATAGTTACTCCTGCCAGTGTCTCTCCGTTAAACCACAGTCACATCTACAATATTCCTCTGCCCCTTTCACCAGACGCGATACGCCATTATTTGCCGACATTATGACTTTCACAGTACTCCTGCTAGGGGCTCCTCCAGTTTACCAATGTATTTCACCTGTTGACGAGGCATTTGGCTACATTAGGAGAGTCATAGTTACTCCTGTCAGTTGCTCCCCGTTTTACCACAGTCACATTTTCAGTCTTATTCTGGCCAGTTCACCTGAAACGATACGCCATTATCAGTTAACCTAAAGAATTTCACAGTACTCCTGCCGGAAGCTTCTCGAGTTTGCCGAAGTATTTCGCCTGTTGACGAAGCATTTGGATACCTTAAGAGAGTCATAGTTACTCCTCGCTGTTGCTCCCCATTTTACAACAGGCACATCTACAAGCTTACTCTGGCCAGTTCTCCTGAAGCGATACGCTAATATCTGTTGACATAAAGACTTTCACAGTACTCCTGCCGGGAGCTTCTCGACTTTACCGATGTATTTCGCCTATTGCCGAGGCATTTGGCTACCTTAAGAGAGTCATAGTTACTCCTGCCAGTGTCTCTCTATTAAACCACAGTCGCATATACAATTATCCTCTGCCCCTTTCACCAGACGCGATACGCCATTATTTGTCGTCATTATGACTTTCACACTACTCCTGCTAGTGGCTCCTCCAGTTTACCAATGTATTTCGCCTTTTGACGAGGCATTTGGCTACCTTAACAGAGTCATAGTTACTCCTGTCAGTTGCTCCCCGTTTTACCACAGTCACATTTTCAATCTTATTCTGGCCAGTTCACCTGAGGCGATACGCCATTATCAGTCAACCTAAAGAATTTCACAGTACTCCTGCGGGGATCTTCTCGAGTTTGCCGATGTATTTCGCCTGTTGACGAGGCATTTGGATACCTTAAGAGAGTCATAGTTACCCCTTGCTGTTGCTCCCCATTTTACAACAGGTACATCTACAAGCTTACTCTGGCCAATTCTCCTGAAGCGATACGCTAATATCTGTTGACATAAAGACTTTCACAGTACTCCTGCCGGGAGCTTCTCGACTTCACCGATGTATTTCGCTTATTGACGAAGCATTTGGCTACCTTAAGAGAGTCATAAACACTCCTGCCAGTGTCTCTCCGTTAAACCACAGTCACATCTACAATATTCCTCTGCCCCTTTCACCAGACGCGATTCGCCATTATTTGTCGACATTCTGACTTTCACAGTACTCCTGCTAGGGACTCCTCCAGTTTACCAATGTATTTCACCTGTTGACGAGGCATTTGGCTACATTAGGAGAGTCATAGTTACTCCTGTCAGTTGCTCCCCGTTTTACCACAGTCACATTTTCAATCTTATTCTGGCCAGTTCACCTGAAACGATACGCCATTATCAGTCAACCTAAAGAATTTCACAGTACTCCTGCCGGAAGCTTCTCGAGTTTGCCGAAGTATTTCGCCTGTTGACGAGGCATTTGGATACCTTAAGAGAGTCATAGTTACCCCTTGCTGTTGCTCCCCATTTTACAACAGGTACATCTACAAGCTTACTCTGGCCAATTCTCCTGAAGCGATACGCTAATATCTGTTGACATAAAGACTTTTTATCAGTACTCCTGCCGGGAGCTTCTCGACTTCACCGATGTATTTCGCTTATTGACGAAGCATTTGGCTACCTTAAGAGAGTCATAGTTACTCCTGCCAGTGTCTCTCCGTTAAACCACAGTCACATCTACAATATTCTTCTGCCCCTTTCACCAGACGCGATACGCCATTATTTGTCGACATTATGACTTTCACAGTACTCCTGCTAGGGGCTCCTCCAGTTTACCAATGTATTTCACCTGTTGACGAGGCATTTGGCTACATTAGGAGAGTCATAGTTACTCCTGTCAGTTGCTCCCCGTTTTACCACAGTCACATTTTCAATCTTATTCTGGCCAGTTCACCTGAAACGATACGCCACTATCAGTCAACCTAAAGAATTTCACAGTACTCCTGCCGGAAGCTTCTCGAGTTTGCCGAAGTATTTCGCCTGTTGACGAAGCATTTGGATACCTTAAGAGAGTCATAGTTACTCCTCGCTGTTGCTCCCCATTTTACAACAGGCACATCTACAAGCTTACTCTGGCCAGTTCTCCTGAAGCGATACGCTAATATCTGTTGACATAAAGACTTTCACAGTACTCCTGCCGGGAGCTTCTCGACTTTACCGATGTATTTCGCCTATTGCCGAGGCATTTGGCTACCTTAAGAGAGTCATAGTTACTCCTGCCAGTGTCTCTCTATTAAACCACAGTCACATATACAATTATCCTCTGCCCCTTTCACCAGACGCGATACGCCATTATTTGTCGTCATTATGACTTTCACACTACTCCTGCTAGTGGCTCCTCCAGTTTACCAATGTATTTCGCCTGTTGACGAGGCATTTGGCTACCTTAACAGAGTCATAGTTACTCCTGTCAGTTGCTCCCCGTTTTACCACAGTCACATTTTCAATCTTATTCTGGCCAGTTCACCTGAAACGATACGCCATTATCAGTCAACCTAAAGAATTTCACAGTACTCCTGCGGGGATCTTCTCGAGTTTGCCGATGTATTTCGCCTGTTGACGAGGCATTTGGATACCTTAAGAGAGTCATAGTTACCCCTTGCTGTTGCTCCCCATTTTACAACAGGTACATCTACAAGCTTACTCTGGCCAATTCTCCTGAAGCGATACGCTAATATCTGTTGACATAAAGACTTTCACAGTACTCCTGGCGGGAGCTTCTCGACTTCACCGATGTATTTCGCTTATTGACGAAGCATTTGGCTACCTTAAGAGAGTCATAGTTACTCCTGCCAGTGTCTCTCCGTTAAACCACAGTCACATCTACAATATTCCTCTGCCCCTTTCACCAGACGCGATACGCCATTATTTGTCGACATTATGACTTTCACAGTACTCCTGCTAGGGGCTCCTCCAGTTTACCAATGTATTTCACCTGTTGACGAGGCATTTGGCTACATTAGGAGAGTCATAGTTACTCCTGTCAGTTGCTCCCCGTTTTACCACAGTCACATTTTCAATCTTATTCTGGCCAGTTCACCTGAAACGATACGCCACTGTCAGTCAACCTAAAGAATTTCACAGTACTCCTGCCGGAAGCTTCTCGAGTTTGCCGAAGTATTTCGCCTGTTGACGAAGCATTTGGATACCTTAAGAGAGTCATAGTTACTCCTCGCTGTTGCTCCCCATTTTACAACAGGCACATCTACAAGCTTACTCTGGCCAGTTCTCCTGAAGCGATACGCTAATATCTGTTGACATAAAGACTTTCACAGTACTCCTGCCGGGAGCTTCTCGACTTTACCGATGTATTTCGCCTATTGCCGAGGCATTTGGCTACCTTAAGAGAGTCATAGTTACTCCTGCCAGTGTCTCTCTATTAAACCACAGTCACATATACAATTATCCTCTGCCCCTTTCACCAGACGCGATACGCCATTATTTGTCGTCATTATGACTTTCACACTACTCCTGCTAGTGGCTCCTCCAGTTTACCAATGTATTTCGCCTGTTGACGAGGCATTTGGCTACCTTAACAGAGTCATAGTTACTCCTGTCAGTTGCTCCCCGTTTTACCACAGTCACATTTTCAATCTTATTCTGGCCAGTTCACCTGAAACGATACGCCATTATCAGTCAACCTAAAGAATTTCACAGTACTCCTGCGGGGATCTTCTCGAGTTTGCCGATGTATTTCGCCTGTTGACGAGGCATTTGGACACCTTAAGAGAGTCATAGTTACCCCTTGCTGTTGCTCCCCATTTTACAACAGGTACATCTACAAGCTTACTCTGGCCAATTCTCCTGAAGCGATACGCTAATATCTGTTGACATAAAGACTTTCACAGTACTCCTGGCGGGAGCTTCTCGACTTCACCGATGTATTTCGCTTATTGACGAAGCATTTGGCTACCTTAAGAGAGTCATAGTTACTCCTGCCAGTGTCTCTCCGTTAAACCACAGTCACATCTACAATATTCCTCTGCCCCTTTCACCAGACGCGATACGCCATTATTTGTCGACATTATGACTTTCACAGTACTCCTGCTAGGGGCTCCTCCAGTTTACCAATGTATTTCACCTGTTGACAAGGCATTTGGCTACATTAGGAGAGTCATAGTTACTCCTGTCAGTTGCTCCCCGTTTTACCACAGTCACATTTTCAATCTTATTCTGGCCAGTTCACCTGAAACGATACGCCACTATCAGTCAACCTAAAGAATTTCACAGTACTCCTGCCGGAAGCTTCTCGAGTTTGCCGAAGTATTTCGCCTGTTGACGAAGCATTTGGATACCTTAAGAGAGTCATAGTTACTCCTCGCTGTTGCTCCCCATTTTACAACAGGCACATCTACAAGCTTACTCTGGCCAGTTCTCCTGAAGCGATACGCTAATATCTGTTGACATAAAGACTTTCACAGTACTCCTGCTGGGAGCTTCTCGACTTTACCGATGTATTTCGCCTATTGCCGAGGCATTTGGCTACCTTAAGAGAGTCATAGTTACTCCTGCCAGTGTCTCTCTATTAAACCACAGTCACATATACAATTATCCTCTGCCCCTTTCACCAGACGCGATACGCCATTATTTGTCGTCATTATGACTTTCACACTACTCCTGCTAGTGGCTCCTCCAGTTTACCAATGTATTTCGCCTGTTGACGAGGCATTTGGCTACCTTAACAGAGTCATAGTTACTCCTGTCAGTTGCTCCCCGTTTTACCACAGTCACATTTTCAATCTTATTCTGGAAAGTTCACCTGAAACGATACGCCATTATCAGTCAACCTAAAGAATTTCACAGTACTCCTGCGGGGATCTTCTCGAGTTTGCCGATGTATTTCGCCTGTTGACGAGGCATTTGGATACCTTAAGAGAGTCATAGTTACCCCTTGCTGTTGCTCCCCATGTTACAACAGGTACATCTACAAGCTTACTCTGGCCAATTCTCCTGAAGCGATACGCTAATATCTGTTGACATAAAGACTTTCACAGTACTCCTGGCGGGAGCTTCTCGACTTCACCGATGTATTTCGCTTATTGACGAAGCATTTGGCTACCTTAAGAGAGTCATAGTTACTCCCGCCAGTGTCTCTCCGTTAAACCACAGTCACATCTACAATATTCCTCTGCCCCTTTCACCAGACGCGATACGCCATTATTTGTCGACATTATGACTTTCACAGTACTCCTGCTAGGGGCTCCTCCAGTTTACCAATGTATTTCACCTGTTGACAAGGCATTTGGCTACATTAGGAGAGTCATAGTTACTCCTGTCAGTTGCTCCCCGTTTTACCACAGTCACATTTTCAATCGTATTCTGGCCAGTTCACCTGAAACGATACGCCACTATCAGTCAACCTAAAGAATTTCACAGTACTCCTGCCGGAAGCTTCTCGAGTTTGCCGAAGTATTTCGCCTGTTGACGAAGCATTTGGATACCTTAAGAGAGTCATAGTTACTCCTCGCTGTTGCTCCCCATTTTACAACAGGCACATCTACAAGCTTACTCTGGCCAGTTCTCCTGAAGCGATACGCTAGCATCTGTTGACATAAAGACTTTCACAGTACTCCTGCTGGGAGCTTCTCGACTTTACCGATGTATTTCGCCTATTGCCGAGGCATTTGGCTACCTTAAGAGAGTCATAGTTACTCCTGCCAGTGTCTCTCTATTAAACCACAGTCACATATACAATTATCCTCTGCCCCTTTCACCAGACGCGATACGCCATTATTTGTCGTCATTATGACTTTCACACTACTCCTGCTAGTGGCTCCTCCAGTTTACCAATGTATTTCGCCTGTTGACGAGGCATTTGGCTACCTTAACAGAGTCATAGTTACTCCTGTCAGTTGCTCCCCGTTTTACCACAGTCACATTTTCAATCTTATTCTGGCCAGTTCACCTGAAACGATACGCCATTATCAGTCAACCTAAAGAATTTCACAGTACTCCTGCGGGGATCTTCTCGAGTTTGCCGATGTATTTCGCCTGTTGACGAGGCATTTGGATACCTTAAGAGAGTCATAGTTACCCCTTGCTGTTGCTCCCCATTTTACAACAGGTACATCTACAAGCTTACTCTGGCCAATTCTCCTGAAGCGATACGCTAATATCTGTTGACATAAAGACTTTCACAGTACTCCTGGCGGGAGCTTCTCGACTTCACCGATGTATTTCGCTTATTGACGAAGCATTTGGCTACCTTAAGAGAGTCATAGTTACTCCCGCCAGTGTCTCTCCGTTAAACCACAGTCACATCTACAATATTCCTCTGCCCCTTTCACCAGACGCGATACGCCATTATTTGTCGACATTATGACTTTCACAGTACTCCTGCTAGGGGCTCCTCCAGTTTACCAATGTATTTCACCTGTTGACAAGGCATTTGGCTACATTAGGAGAGTCATAGTTACTCCTGTCAGTTGCTCCCCGTTTTACCACAGCCACATTTTCAATCTTATTCTGGCCAGTTCACCTGAAGCGATACGCTATTATCAGTCAACCTAAAGTATATCACAGTACTCCTGCCGGGAGCTTCTCGAGTTTGCCGATGTGTTTCGCCTGTTGACGATACATTTGGATACCTTAAGAGAGTCATAGTTACTCCTTGCTGTTGCTCCCCATTTTACAACAGGCACATCTACAAGCTTACTCTGGCCAGTTCTCCTGAAGAGATACGCTAATATCTGTTGACATAAAGGCCTTCACAGTACTCCTGCCGGGAGCTCTCGAGTTTGCCGATGTATTTCGCCTGTTGACGAGGCATTTGGATACCTTAAGAGAGTCATAGTTACCCCTTGCTGTTGCTCCCCATTTACAACAGGCACATCTACAAGCTTACTCTGGCTAATTCTCCTGAAGCGATACGCTAATATCTGTTGACATCAAGACTTTCACAGTACTCCTGCCGGGAGTTTCTCGACTTTGCCGATGTATTTCGCCTATTGACGAGGCATTTGGCTACCTTAAGAGAGTTATAGTTACTCCTGCCAGTGTCTCTCTATTAAACCACAGTCACATATACAATTATCCTCTGCCCCTTTCACCAGACGCGATACGCCATTATTTGTCGACATTATGACTTTCACACTACTCCTGCTAGTGGCACCTCCAGTTTACCAATGTATTTCGCCTGTTGACGAGGCATTTGGCTACCTTAAGAGAGTCATAGTTACTCCTGTCAGTTGCTCCCCGTTTTACCACAGTCACATTTTCAATCTTATTCTGGCCAGTTCACCTGAGGCGATACGCCATTATCAGTCAACCTAAAGAATTTCACAGTACTCCTGCGGGGATCTTCTCGAGTTTGCCGATGTATTTCGCCTGTTGACGAGGCATTTGGATACCTTAAGAGAGTCATAGTTACCCCTTGCTGTTGCTCCCCATTTTACAACAGGTACATCTACAAGCTTACTGTGGCCAATTCTCCTGAAGCGATACGCTAATATCTGTTGACATAAAGACTTTCACAGTACTCCTGCCGGGAGCTTCTCGACTTCACCGATGTATTTCGCTTATTGACGAAGCATTTGGCTACCTTAAGAGAGTCATAGTTACTCCTGCCAGTGTCTCTCCGTTAAACCACAGTCACATCTACAATATTCCTCTGCCCCTTTCACCAGACGCGATACGCCATTATTTGTCGACATTATGACTTTCACAGTACTCCTGCTAGGGGCTCCTCCAGTTTACCAATGTATTTCACCTGTTGACGAGGCATTTGGCTACATTAGGAGAGTCATAGTTACTCCTGTCAGTTGCTCCCCGTTTTACCACAGTCACATTTTCAATCTTATTCTGGCCAGTTCACCTGAAACGATACGCCACTGTCAGTCAACCTAAAGAATTTCACAGTACTCCTGCCGGAAGCTTCTCGAGTTTGCCGAAGTATTTCGCCTGTTGACGAAGCATTTGGATACCTTAAGAGAGTCATAGTTACTCCTCGCTGTTGCTCCCCATTTTACAACAGGCACATCTACAAGCTTACTCTGGCCAGTTCTCCTGAAGCGATACGCTAATATCTGTTGACATAAAGACTTTCACAGTACTCCTGCCGGGAGCTTCTCGACTTTACCGATGTATTTCGCCTATTGCCGAGGCATTTGGCTACCTTAAGAGAGTCATAGTTACTCCTGCCAGTGTCTCTCTATTAAACCACAGTCACATATACAATTATCCTCTGCCCCTTTCACCAGACGCGATACGCCATTATTTGTCGTCATTATGACTTTCACACTACTCCTGCTAGTGGCTCCTCCAGTTTACCAATGTATTTCGCCTGTTGACGAGGCATTTGGCTACCTTAACAGAGTCATAGTTACTCCTGTCAGTTGCTCCCCGTTTTACCACAGTCACATTTTCAATCTTATTCTGGCCAGTTCACCTGAAACGATACGCCATTATCAGTCAACCTAAAGAATTTCACAGTACTCCTGCGGGGATCTTCTCGAGTTTGCCGATGTATTTCGCCTGTTGACGAGGCATTTGGACACCTTAAGAGAGTCATAGTTACCCCTTGCTGTTGCTCCCCATTTTACAACAGGTACATCTACAAGCTTACTCTGGCCAATTCTCCTGAAGCGATACGCTAATATCTGTTGACATAAAGACTTTCACAGTACTCCTGGCGGGAGCTTCTCGACTTCACCGATGTATTTCGCTTATTGACGAAGCATTTGGCTACCTTAAGAGAGTCATAGTTACTCCTGCCAGTGTCTCTCCGTTAAACCACAGTCACATCTACAATATTCCTCTGCCCCTTTCACCAGACGCGATACGCCATTATTTGTCGACATTATGACTTTCACAGTACTCCTGCTAGGGGCTCCTCCAGTTTACCAATGTATTTCACCTGTTGACAAGGCATTTGGCTACATTAGGAGAGTCATAGTTACTCCTGTCAGTTGCTCCCCGTTTTACCACAGTCACATTTTCAATCTTATTCTGGCCAGTTCACCTGAAACGATACGCCACTATCAGTCAACCTAAAGAATTTCACAGTACTCCTGCCGGAAGCTTCTCGAGTTTGCCGAAGTATTTCGCCTGTTGACGAAGCATTTGGATACCTTAAGAGAGTCATAGTTACTCCTCGCTGTTGCTCCCCATTTTACAACAGGCACATCTACAAGCTTACTCTGGCCAGTTCTCCTGAAGCGATACGCTAATATCTGTTGACATAAAGACTTTCACAGTACTCCTGCTGGGAGCTTCTCGACTTTACCGATGTATTTCGCCTATTGCCGAGGCATTTGGCTACCTTAAGAGAGTCATAGTTACTCCTGCCAGTGTCTCTCTATTAAACCACAGTCACATATACAATTATCCTCTGCCCCTTTCACCAGACGCGATACGCCATTATTTGTCGTCATTATGACTTTCACACTACTCCTGCTAGTGGCTCCTCCAGTTTACCAATGTATTTCGCCTGTTGACGAGGCATTTGGCTACCTTAACAGAGTCATAGTTACTCCTGTCAGTTGCTCCCCGTTTTACCACAGTCACATTTTCAATCTTATTCTGGAAAGTTCACCTGAAACGATACGCCATTATCAGTCAACCTAAAGAATTTCACAGTACTCCTGCGGGGATCTTCTCGAGTTTGCCGATGTATTTCGCCTGTTGACGAGGCATTTGGATACCTTAAGAGAGTCATAGTTACCCCTTGCTGTTGCTCCCCATGTTACAACAGGTACATCTACAAGCTTACTCTGGCCAATTCTCCTGAAGCGATACGCTAATATCTGTTGACATAAAGACTTTCACAGTACTCCTGGCGGGAGCTTCTCGACTTCACCGATGTATTTCGCTTATTGACGAAGCATTTGGCTACCTTAAGAGAGTCATAGTTACTCCCGCCAGTGTCTCTCCGTTAAACCACAGTCACATCTACAATATTCCTCTGCCCCTTTCACCAGACGCGATACGCCATTATTTGTCGACATTATGACTTTCACAGTACTCCTGCTAGGGGCTCCTCCAGTTTACCAATGTATTTCACCTGTTGACAAGGCATTTGGCTACATTAGGAGAGTCATAGTTACTCCTGTCAGTTGCTCCCCGTTTTACCACAGTCACATTTTCAATCGTATTCTGGCCAGTTCACCTGAAACGATACGCCACTATCAGTCAACCTAAAGAATTTCACAGTACTCCTGCCGGAAGCTTCTCGAGTTTGCCGAAGTATTTCGCCTGTTGACGAAGCATTTGGATACCTTAAGAGAGTCATAGTTACTCCTCGCTGTTGCTCCCCATTTTACAACAGGCACATCTACAAGCTTACTCTGGCCAGTTCTCCTGAAGCGATACGCTAGCATCTGTTGACATAAAGACTTTCACAGTACTCCTGCTGGGAGCTTCTCGACTTTACCGATGTATTTCGCCTATTGCCGAGGCATTTGGCTACCTTAAGAGAGTCATAGTTACTCCTGCCAGTGTCTCTCTATTAAACCACAGTCACATATACAATTATCCTCTGCCCCTTTCACCAGACGCGATACGCCATTATTTGTCGTCATTATGACTTTCACACTACTCCTGCTAGTGGCTCCTCCAGTTTACCAATGTATTTCGCCTGTTGACGAGGCATTTGGCTACCTTAACAGAGTCATAGTTACTCCTGTCAGTTGCTCCCCGTTTTACCACAGTCACATTTTCAATCTTATTCTGGCCAGTTCACCTGAAACGATACGCCATTATCAGTCAACCTAAAGAATTTCACAGTACTCCTGCGGGGATCTTCTCGAGTTTGCCGATGTATTTCGCCTGTTGACGAGGCATTTGGATACCTTAAGAGAGTCATAGTTACCCCTTGCTGTTGCTCCCCATTTTACAACAGGTACATCTACAAGCTTACTCTGGCCAATTCTCCTGAAGCGATACGCTAATATCTGTTGACATAAAGACTTTCACAGTACTCCTGGCGGGAGCTTCTCGACTTCACCGATGTATTTCGCTTATTGACGAAGCATTTGGCTACCTTAAGAGAGTCATAGTTACTCCCGCCAGTGTCTCTCCGTTAAACCACAGTCACATCTACAATATTCCTCTGCCCCTTTCACCAGACGCGATACGCCATTATTTGTCGACATTATGACTTTCACAGTACTCCTGCTAGGGGCTCCTCCAGTTTACCAATGTATTTCACCTGTTGACAAGGCATTTGGCTACATTAGGAGAGTCATAGTTACTCCTGTCAGTTGCTCCCCGTTTTACCACAGCCACATTTTCAATCTTATTCTGGCCAGTTCACCTGAAGCGATACGCTATTATCAGTCAACCTAAAGTATATCACAGTACTCCTGCCGGGAGCTTCTCGAGTTTGCCGATGTGTTTCGCCTGTTGACGATACATTTGGATACCTTAAGAGAGTCATAGTTACTCCTTGCTGTTGCTCCCCATTTTACAACAGGCACATCTACAAGCTTACTCTGGCCAGTTCTCCTGAAGAGATACGCTAATATCTGTTGACATAAAGGCCTTCACAGTACTCCTGCCGGGAGCTCTCGAGTTTGCCGATGTATTTCGCCTGTTGACGAGGCATTTGGATACCTTAAGAGAGTCATAGTTACCCCTTGCTGTTGCTCCCCATTTACAACAGGCACATCTACAAGCTTACTCTGGCTAATTCTCCTGAAGCGATACGCTAATATCTGTTGACATCAAGACTTTCACAGTACTCCTGCCGGGAGTTTCTCGACTTTGCCGATGTATTTCGCCTATTGACGAGGCATTTGGCTACCTTAAGAGAGTTATAGTTACTCCTGCCAGTGTCTCTCTATTAAACCACAGTCACATATACAATTATCCTCTGCCCCTTTCACCAGACGCGATACGCCATTATTTGTCGACATTATGACTTTCACACTACTCCTGCTAGTGGCACCTCCAGTTTACCAATGTATTTCGCCTGTTGACGAGGCATTTGGCTACCTTAAGAGAGTCATAGTTACTCCTGTCAGTTGCTCCCCGTTTTACCACAGTCACATTTTCAATCTTATTCTGGCCAGTTCACCTGAGGCGATACGCCATTATCAGTCAACCTAAAGAATTTCACAGTACTCCTGCGGGGATCTTCTCGAGTTTGCCGATGTATTTCGCCTGTTGACGAGGCATTTGGATACCTTAAGAGAGTCATAGTTACCCCTTGCTGTTGCTCCCCATTTTACAACAGGTACATCTACAAGCTTACTGTGGCCAATTCTCCTGAAGCGATACGCTAATATCTGTTGACATAAAGACTTTCACAGTACTCCTGCCGGGAGCTTCTCGACTTCACCGATGTATTTCGCTTATTGACGAAGCATTTGGCTACCTTAAGAGAGTCATAGTTACTCCTGCCAGTGTCTCTCCGTTAAACCACAGTCACATCTACAATATTCCTCTGCCCCTTTCACCAGACGCGATACGCCATTATTTGTCGACATTATGACTTTCACAGTACTCCTGCTAGGGGCTCCTCCAGTTTACCAATGTATTTCACCTGTTGACGAGGCATTTGGCTACATTAGGAGAGTCATAGTTACTCCTGTCAGTTGCTCCCCGTTTTACCACAGTCACATTTTCAATCTTATTCTGGCCAGTTCACCTGAAACGATACGCCACTATCAGTCAACTTAAAGAATTTCACAGTACTCCTGCCGGAAGCTTCTCGAGTTTGCCGAAGTATTTCGCCTGTTGACGAAGCATTTGGATACCTTAAGAGAGTCATAGTTACTCCTCGCTGTTGCTCCCCATTTTACAACAGGCACATCTACAAGCTTACTCTGGCCAGTTCTCCTGAAGCGATACGCTAATATCTGTTGACATAAAGACTTTCACAGTACTCCTGCCGGGAGCTTCTCGACTTTACCGATGTATTTCGCCTATTGCCGAGGCATTTGGCTACCTTAAGAGAGTCATAGTTACTCCTGCCAGTGTCTCTCTATTAAACCACAGTCACATATACAATTATCCTCTGCCCCTTTCACCAGACGCGATACGCCATTATTTGTCGTCATTATGACTTTCACACTACTCCTGCTAGTGGCTCCTCCAGTTTACCAATGTATTTCGCCTGTTGACGAGGCATTTTTCTACCTTAACAGAGTCATAGTTACTCCTGTCAGTTGCTCCCCGTTTTACCACAGTCACATTTTCAATCTTATTCTGGCCAGTTCACCTGAGGCGATACGCCATTATCAGTCAACCTAAAGAATTTCACAGTACTCCTGCGGGGATCTTCTCGAGTTTGCCGATGTATTTCGCCTGTTGACGAGGCATTTGGATACCTTAAGAGAGTCATAGTTACCCCTTGCTGTTGCTCCCCATTTTACAACAGGTACATCTACAAGCTTACTCTGGCCAATTCTCCTGAAGCGATACGCTAATATCTGTTGACATAAAGACTTTCACAGTACTCCTGCCGGGAGCTTCTCGACTTCACCGATGTATTTCGCTTATTGACGAAGCATTTGGCTACCTTAAGAGAGTCATAGTTACTCCTGCCAGTGTCTCTCTATTAAACCACAGTCACATATACAATTATCCTCTGCCCCTTTCACCAGACGCGATACGCCATTATTTGTCGTCATTATGACTTTCACACTACTCCTGCTAGTGGCTCCTCCAGTTTACCAATGTATTTCGCCTGTTGACGAGGCATTTGGCTACCATAACAGAGTCGTAGTTACTCCTGTCAGTTGCTCCCCGTTTTACCACAGTCACATTTTCAATCTTATTCTGGCCAGTTCACCTGAAACGATGCGCCATAATCAGTCAACCAAAAGAATTTCACAGTACTCCTGCGGGGATCTTCTCGAGTTTGCCGATGTATTTCGCCTGTTGACGAGGCATTTGGATACCTTAAGAGAGTCATAGTTACCCCTTGCTGTTGCTCCCCATTTTACAACAGGTACATCTACAAGCTTACTCTGGCCAATTCTCCTGAAGCGATACGCTAATATCTGTTGACATAAAGACTTTCACAGTACTCCTGCCGGGAGCTTCTCGACTTCACCGATGTATTTCGCTTATTGACGAAGCATTTGGCTACCTTAGGAGAGTCATAGTTACTCCTGCCAGTGTCTCTCCGATAAACCACAGTCACATCTACAATATTCCTCTGCCCCTTTCACCAGACGCGATACGCCATTATTTGTCGACATTATGACTTTCACAGTACTCCTGCTAGGGGCTCCTCCAGTTTACCAATGTATTTCACCTGTTGACGAGGCATTTGGATACCTTAAGAGAGTCATAGTTACCCCTTGCTGTTGCTCCCCATTTTACAACAGGTACATCTACAAGCTTACTGTGGCCAATTCTCCTGAAGCGATACGCTAATATCTGTTGACATAAAGACTTTCACAGTACTCCTGCCGGGAGCTTCTCGACTTCACCGATGTATTTCGCTTATTGACGAAGCATTTGGCTACCTTAAGAGAGTCATAGTTACTCCTGCCAGTGTCTCTCCGTTAAACCACAGTCACATCTACAATATTCCTCTGCCCCTTTCACCAGACGCGATACGCCATTATTTGTCGACATTATGACTTTCACAGTACTCCTGCTAGGGGCTCCTCCAGTTTACCAATGTATTTCACCTGTTGACGAGGCATTTGGCTACATTAGGAGAGTCATAGTTACTCCTGTCAGTTGCTCCCCGTTTTACCACAGTCACATTTTCAATCTTATTCTGGCCAGTTCACCTGAAACGATACGCCACTATCAGTCAACCTAAAGAATTTCACAGTACTCCTGCCGGAAGCTTCTCGAGTTTGCCGAAGTATTTCGCCTGTTGACGAAGCATTTGGATACCTTAAGAGAGTCATAGTTACTCCTCGCTGTTGCTCCCCATTTTACAACAGGCACATCTACAAGCTTACTCTGGCCAGTTCTCCTGAAGCGATACGCTAATATCTGTTGACATAAAGACTTTCACAGTACTCCTGCCGGGAGCTTCTCGACTTTACCGATGTATTTCGCCTATTGCCGAGGCATTTGGCTACCTTAAGAGAGTCATAGTTACTCCTGCCAGTGTCTCTCTATTAAACCACAGTCACATATACAATTATCCTCTGCCCCTTTCACCAGACGCGATACGCCATTATTTGTCGTCATTATGACTTTCACACTACTCCTGCTAGTGGCTCCTCCAGTTTACCAATGTATTTCGCCTGTTGACGAGGCATTTGGCTACCTTAACAGAGTCATAGTTACTCCTGTCAGTTGCTCCCCGTTTTACCACAGTCACATTTTCAATCTTATTCTGGCCAGTTCACCTGAGGCGATACGCCATTATCAGTCAACCTAAAGAATTTCACAGTACTCCTGCGGGGATCTTCTCGAGTTTGCCGATGTATTTCGCCTGTTGACGAGGCATTTGGATACCTTAAGAGAGTCATAGTTACCCCTTGCTGTTGCTCCCCATTTTACAACAGGTACATCTACAAGCTTACTCTGGCCAATTCTCCTGAAGCGATACGCTAATATCTGTTGACATAAAGACTTTCACAGTACTCCTGCCGGGAGCTTCTCGACTTCACCGATGTATTTCGCTTATTGACGAAGCATTTGGCTACCTTAAGAGAGTCATAAATACTCCTGCCAGTGTCTCTCCGTTAAACCACAGTCACATCTACAATATTCCCCTGCCCCTTTCACCAGTCGCGATACGCCATTATTTGTCGACATTCTGACTTTCACAGTACTCCTGCTAGGGGCTCCTCCAGTTTACCAATGTATTTCACCTGTTGACGAGGCATTTGGCTACATTAGGAGAGTCATAGTTACTCCTGTCAGTTGCTCCCCGTTTTACCACAGTCACATTTTCAATCTTATTCTGGCCAGTTCACCTGAAACGATACGCCATTATCAGTCAACCTAAAGAATTTCACAGTACTCCTGCCGGAAGCTTCTCGAGTTTGCCGAAGTATTTCGCCTGTTGACGAAGCATTTGGATACCTTAAGAGAGTCATAGTTACTCCTCGCTGTTGCTCCCCATTTTACAACAGGCACATCTACAAGCTTACTCTGGCCAGTTCTCCTGAAGCGATACGCTAATATCTGTTGACATAAAGACTTTCACAGTACTCCTGCCGGGAGCTTCTCGACTTTACCGATGTATTTCGCCTATTGCCGAGGCATTTGGCTACCTTAAGAGAGTCATAGTTACTCCTGCCTGTGTCTCTCTATTAAACCACAGTCACATGTACAATTATCCTCTGCCCCTTTCACCAGACGCGATACGCCATTATTTGTCGTCATTATGACTTTCACACTACTCCTGCTAGTGGCTCCTCCAGTTTACCAATGTATTTCGCCTGTTGACGAGGCATTTGGCTACCTTAACAGAGTCATAGTTACTCCTGTCAGTTGCTCCCCGTTTTACCACAGTCACATTTTCAATCTTATTCTGGCCAGTTCACCTGAGGCGATACGCCATTATCAGTCAACCTAAAGAATTTCACAGTACTCCTGCGGGGATCTTCTCGAGTTTGCCGATGTATTTCGCCTGTTGACGAGGCATTTGGATACCTTAAGAGAGTCATAGTTACCCCTTGCTGTTGCTCCCCATTTTACAACAGGTACATCTACAAGCTTACTCTGGCCAATTCTCCTGAAGCGATACGCTAATATCTGTTGACATAAAGACTTTCACAGTACTCCTGCCGGGAGCTTCTCGACTTCACCGATGTATTTCGCTTATTGACGAAGCATTTGGCTACCTTAAGAGAGTCATAAATACTCCTGCCAGTGTCTCTCCGTTAACCCACAGTCACATCTACAATATTCCCCTGCCCCTTTCACCAGACGCGATACGCCATTATTTGTCGACATTCTGACTTTCACAGTACTCCTGCTAGGGGCTCCTCCAGTTTACCAATGTATTTCACCTGTTGACGAGGCATTTGGCTACATTAGGAGAGTCATAGTTACTCCTGTCAGTTGCTCCCCGTTTTACCACAGTCACATTTTCAATCTTATTCTGGCCAGTTCACCTGAGGCGATACGCCATTATCAGTCAACCTAAAGAATTTCACAGTACTCCTGCGGGGATCTTCTCGAGTTTGCCGATGTATTTCGCCTGTTGACGAGGCATTTGGATACCTTAAGAGAGTCATAGTTACCCCTTGCTGTTGCTCCCCATTTTACAACAGGTACATCTACAAGCTTACTCTGGCCAATTCTCCTGAAGCGATACGCTAATATCTGTTGACATAAAGACTTTCACAGTACTCCTGCCGGGAGCTTCTCGACTTCACCGATGTATTTCGCTTATTGACGAAGCATTTGGCTACCTTAAGAGAGTCATAAATACTCCTGCCAGTGTCTCTCCGTTAAACCACAGTCACATCTACAATATTCCTCTGCCCCTTTCACCAGACGCGATACGCCATTATTTGTCGACATTCTGACTTTCACAGTACTCCTGCTAGGGGCTCCTCCAGTTTACCAATGTATTTCACCTGTTGACGAGGCATTTGGCTACATTAGGAGAGTCATAGTTACTCCTGTCAGTTGCTCCCCGTTTTACCACAGTCACATTTTCAATCTTATTCTGGCCAGTTCACCTGAAGCGATACGCCATTATCAGTCAACCTAAAGTATATCACAGTACTCCTGCCGGGAGCTTCTCGAGTTTGCCGATGTATTTCGCCTGTTGACGATACATTTGGATACCTTAAGAGAGTCATAGTTACTCCTTGCTGTTGCTCCCCATTTTACAACAGGCACATCTACAAGCTTACTCTGGCCAGTTCTCCTGAAGCGATACGCTAATATCTGTTGACATAAAGGCCCTCACAGTACTCCTGCCGGGAGCTCTCGAGTTGCCGATGTATTTCGCCTGTTGACGAGGCATTTGGATACCTTAAGAGAGTCATAGTTACTCCTTGCTGTTGCTCCCCATTTTACAACAGGCACATCTACAAGCTTACTCTGGCTATTTCTCCTGAAGCGATACGCTAATATCTGTTGACATAAAGACTTTCACAGTACTCCTGCCGGGAGTTCTCGACTTTGCCGATGTATTTCGCCTATTGACGAGGCATTTGGCTACCTTAAGAGAGTTATAGTTACTCCTGCCAGTGTCTCTCTATTAAACCACAGTCACATATACAATTATCCTCTGCCCCTTTCACCTGACGTGATACGCCATTATTTGTCGACATTATGACTTTCACACTACTCCTGCTAGTGGCACCTCTAGTTTACCAATGTATTTCGCCTGTTGACGAGGCATTTGGCTACCTTAAGAGAGTCATAGTTACTCCTGTCAGTTGCTCCCCGTTTTACCACAGTCACATTTTCAATCTTATTCTGGCCAGTTCACCTGAGGCGATACGCCATTATCAGTCAACCTAAAGTATATCACAGTACTCCTCCCGGGAGCTTCTCGAGTTTGCCGATGTGTTTCGCCTGTTGACGATACATTTGGATACCTTAAGAGAGTCATAGTTACTCCTTGCTGTTGCTCCCCATTTTACAACAGGCACATCTACAAGCTTACTCTGGCCAGTTCTCCTGAAGCGATACGCTAATATCTGTTGAAATAAAGACTTTCACAGTACTCCTGCCGGGAGCTTCTCGACTTTACCGATGTATTTCGCCTATTGCCGAGGCATTTGGCTACCTTAAGAGAGTCATAGTTACTCCTGCCAGTGTCTCTCTATTAAACCACAGTCACATATACAGTTATCCTCTGCCCCTTTCACCAGACGCAATACGCCATTATTTGTTGTCATTATGACTTTCACACTACTCCTGCTAGTGGCTCCTCCAGTTTACCAATGTATTTCGCCTGTTGACGAGGCATTTGGCTACCTTAACAGAGTCATAGTTACTCCTGTCAGTTGCTCCCCGTTTTACCACAGTCACATTTTCAATCTTATTCTGGCCAGTTCACCTGAGGCGATACGCCATTATCAGTCAACCTAAAGAATTTCACAGTACTCCTGCGGGGATCTTCTCGAGTTTGCCGATGTATTTCGCCTGTTGACGAGGCATTTGGATACCTTAAGAGAGTCATAGTTACCCCTTGCTGTTGCTCCCCATTTTACAACAGGTACATCTACAAGCTTACTCTGGCCAATTCTCCTGAAGCGATACGCTAATATCTGTTGACATAAAGACTTTCACAGTACTCCTGCCGGGAGCTTCTCGACTTCACCGATGTATTTCGCTTATTGACGAAGCATTTGGCTACCTTAAGAGAGTCATAGTTACTCCTGCCAGTGTCTCTCTATTAAACCACAGTCACATATACAATTATCCTCTGCCCCTTTCACCAGACGCGATACGCCATTATTTGTCGTCATTATGACTTTCACACTACTCCTGCTAGTGGCTCCTCCAGTTTACCAATGTATTTCGCCTGTTGACGAGGCATTTGGCTACCTTAACAGAGTCATAGTTACTCCTGTCAGTTGCTCCCCGTTTTACCACAGTCACATTTTCAATCTTATTCTGGCCAGTTCACCTGAGGCGATACGCCATTATCAGTCAACCTAAAGAATTTCACAGTACTCCTGCGGGGATCTTCTCGAGTTTGCCGATGTATTTCGCCTGTTGACGAGGCATTTGGATACCTTAAGAGAGTCATAGTTACCCCTTGCTGTTGCTCCCCATTTTACAACAGGTACATCTACAAGCTTACTCTGGCCAATTCTCCTGAAGCGATACGCTAATATCTGTTGACATAAAGACTTTCACAGTACTCCTGCCGGGAGCTTCTCGACTTCACCGATGTATTTCGCTTATTGACGAAGCATTTGGCTACCTTAAGAGAGTCATAAATACTCCTGCCAGTGTCTCTCCGTTAAACCACAGTCACATCTACAATATTCCCCTGCCCCTTTCACCAGTCGCGATACGCCATTATTTGTCGACATTCTGACTTTCACAGTACTCCTGCTAGGGGCTCCTCCAGTTTACCAATGTATTTCACCTGTTGACGAGGCATTTGGCTACATTAGGAGAGTCATAGTTACTCCTGTCAGTTGCTCCCCGTTTTACCACAGTCACATTTTCAATCTTATTCTGGCCAGTTCACCTGAAACGATACGCCATTATCAGTCAACCTAAAGAATTTCACAGTACTCCTGCCGGAAGCTTCTCGAGTTTGCCGAAGTATTTCGCCTGTTGACGAAGCATTTGGATACCTTAAGAGAGTCATAGTTACTCCTCGCTGTTGCTCCCCATTTTACAACAGGCACATCTACAAGCTTACTCTGGCCAGTTCTCCTGAAGCGATACGCTAATATCTGTTGACATAAAGACTTTCACAGTACTCCTGCCGGGAGCTTCTCGACTTTACCGATGTATTTCGCCTATTGCCGAGGCATTTGGCTACCTTAAGAGAGTCATAGTTACTCCTGCCTGTGTCTCTCTATTAAACCACAGTCACATGTACAATTATCCTCTGCCCCTTTCACCAGACGCGATACGCCATTATTTGTCGTCATTATGACTTTCACACTACTCCTGCTAGTGGCTCCTCCAGTTTACCAATGTATTTCGCCTGTTGACGAGGCATTTGGCTACCTTAACAGAGTCATAGTTACTCCTGTCAGTTGCTCCCCGTTTTACCACAGTCACATTTTCAATCTTATTCTGGCCAGTTCACCTGAGGCGATACGCCATTATCAGTCAACCTAAAGAATTTCACAGTACTCCTGCGGGGATCTTCTCGAGTTTGCCGATGTATTTCGCCTGTTGACGAGGCATTTGGATACCTTAAGAGAGTCATAGTTACCCCTTGCTGTTGCTCCCCATTTTACAACAGGTACATCTACAAGCTTACTCTGGCCAATTCTCCTGAAGCGATACGCTAATATCTGTTGACATAAAGACTTTCACAGTACTCCTGCCGGGAGCTTCTCGACTTCACCGATGTATTTCGCTTATTGACGAAGCATTTGGCTACCTTAAGAGAGTCATAAATACTCCTGCCAGTGTCTCTCCGTTAACCCACAGTCACATCTACAATATTCCCCTGCCCCTTTCACCAGACGCGATACGCCATTATTTGTCGACATTCTGACTTTCACAGTACTCCTGCTAGGGGCTCCTCCAGTTTACCAATGTATTTCACCTGTTGACGAGGCATTTGGCTACATTAGGAGAGTCATAGTTACTCCTGTCAGTTGCTCCCCGTTTTACCACAGTCACATTTTCAATCTTATTCTGGCCAGTTCACCTGAGGCGATACGCCATTATCAGTCAACCTAAAGAATTTCACAGTACTCCTGCGGGGATCTTCTCGAGTTTGCCGATGTATTTCGCCTGTTGACGAGGCATTTGGATACCTTAAGAGAGTCATAGTTACCCCTTGCTGTTGCTCCCCATTTTACAACAGGTACATCTACAAGCTTACTCTGGCCAATTCTCCTGAAGCGATACGCTAATATCTGTTGACATAAAGACTTTCACAGTACTCCTGCCGGGAGCTTCTCGACTTCACCGATGTATTTCGCTTATTGACGAAGCATTTGGCTACCTTAAGAGAGTCATAAATACTCCTGCCAGTGTCTCTCCGTTAAACCACAGTCACATCTACAATATTCCTCTGCCCCTTTCACCAGACGCGATACGCCATTATTTGTCGACATTCTGACTTTCACAGTACTCCTGCTAGGGGCTCCTCCAGTTTACCAATGTATTTCACCTGTTGACGAGGCATTTGGCTACATTAGGAGAGTCATAGTTACTCCTGTCAGTTGCTCCCCGTTTTACCACAGTCACATTTTCAATCTTATTCTGGCCAGTTCACCTGAAGCGATACGCCATTATCAGTCAACCTAAAGTATATCACAGTACTCCTGCCGGGAGCTTCTCGAGTTTGCCGATGTATTTCGCCTGTTGACGATACATTTGGATACCTTAAGAGAGTCATAGTTACTCCTTGCTGTTGCTCCCCATTTTACAACAGGCACATCTACAAGCTTACTCTGGCCAGTTCTCCTGAAGCGATACGCTAATATCTGTTGACATAAAGGCCCTCACAGTACTCCTGCCGGGAGCTCTCGAGTTGCCGATGTATTTCGCCTGTTGACGAGGCATTTGGATACCTTAAGAGAGTCATAGTTACTCCTTGCTGTTGCTCCCCATTTTACAACAGGCACATCTACAAGCTTACTCTGGCTATTTCTCCTGAAGCGATACGCTAATATCTGTTGACATAAAGACTTTCACAGTACTCCTGCCGGGAGTTCTCGACTTTGCCGATGTATTTCGCCTATTGACGAGGCATTTGGCTACCTTAAGAGAGTTATAGTTACTCCTGCCAGTGTCTCTCTATTAAACCACAGTCACATATACAATTATCCTCTGCCCCTTTCACCTGACGTGATACGCCATTATTTGTCGACATTATGACTTTCACACTACTCCTGCTAGTGGCACCTCTAGTTTACCAATGTATTTCGCCTGTTGACGAGGCATTTGGCTACCTTAAGAGAGTCATAGTTACTCCTGTCAGTTGCTCCCCGTTTTACCACAGTCACATTTTCAATCTTATTCTGGCCAGTTCACCTGAGGCGATACGCCATTATCAGTCAACCTAAAGTATATCACAGTACTCCTCCCGGGAGCTTCTCGAGTTTGCCGATGTGTTTCGCCTGTTGACGATACATTTGGATACCTTAAGAGAGTCATAGTTACTCCTTGCTGTTGCTCCCCATTTTACAACAGGCACATCTACAAGCTTACTCTGGCCAGTTCTCCTGAAGCGATACGCTAATATCTGTTGAAATAAAGACTTTCACAGTACTCCTGCCGGGAGCTTCTCGACTTTACCGATGTATTTCGCCTATTGCCGAGGCATTTGGCTACCTTAAGAGAGTCATAGTTACTCCTGCCAGTGTCTCTCTATTAAACCACAGTCACATATACAGTTATCCTCTGCCCCTTTCACCAGACGCAATACGCCATTATTTGTTGTCATTATGACTTTCACACTACTCCTGCTAGTGGCTCCTCCAGTTTACCAATGTATTTCGCCTGTTGACGAGGCATTTGGCTACCTTAACAGAGTCATAGTTACTCCTGTCAGTTGCTCCCCGTTTTACCACAGTCACATTTTCAATCTTATTCTGGCCAGTTCACCTGAGGCGATACGCCATTATCAGTCAACCTAAAGAATTTCACAGTACTCCTGCGGGGATCTTCTCGAGTTTGCCGATGTATTTCGCCTGTTGACGAGGCATTTGGATACCTTAAGAGAGTCATAGTTACCCCTTGCTGTTGCTCCCCATTTTACAACAGGTACATCTACAAGCTTACTCTGGCCAATTCTCCTGAAGCGATACGCTAATATCTGTTGACATAAAGACTTTCACAGTACTCCTGCCGGGAGCTTCTCGACTTCACCGATGTATTTCGCTTATTGACGAAGCATTTGGCTACCTTAAGAGAGTCATAGTTACTCCTGCCAGTGTCTCTCTATTAAACCACAGTCACATATACAATTATCCTCTGCCCCTTTCACCAGACGCGATACGCCATTATTTGTCGTCATTATGACTTTCACACTACTCCTGCTAGTGGCTCCTCCAGTTTACCAATGTATTTCGCCTGTTGACGAGGCATTTGGCTACCTTAACAGAGTCGTAGTTACTCCTGTCAGTTGCTCCCCGTTTTACCACAGTCACATTTTCAATCTTATTCTGGCCAGTTCACCTGAAACGATACGCCATAATCAGTCAACCAAAAGAATTTCACAGTACTCCTGCGGGGATCTTCTCGAGTTTGCCGATGTATTTCGCCTGTTGACGAGGCATTTGGATACCTTAAGAGAGTCATAGTTACCCCTTGCTGTTGCTCCCCATTTTACAACAGGTACATCTACAAGCTTACTCTGGCCAATTCTCCTGAAGCGATACGCTAATATCTGTTGACATAAAGACTTTCACAGTACTCCTGCCGGGAGCTTCTCGACTTCACCGATGTATTTCGCTTATTGACGAAGCATTTGGCTACCTTAAGAGAGTCATAGTTACTCCTGCCAGTGTCTCTCCGTTAAACCACAGTCACATCTACAATATTCCTCTGCCCCTTTCAGCAGACGCGATACGCCATTATTTGTCGACATTATGACTTTCACAGTACTCCTGCTAGGGGCTCCTCCAGTTTACCAATGTATTTCACCTGTTGACAAGGCATTTGGCTACATTAGGAGAGTCATAGTTACTCCTGTCAGTTGCTCCCCGTTTTACGACAGTCACATTTTCAATCTTATTCTGGCCAGTTCACCTGAAGCGATACGCCATTATCAGTCAACCTAAAGTATATCACAGTACTCCTGCCGGGAGCTTCTCGAGTTTGCCGATGTGTTTCGCCTGTTGACGATACATTTGGATACCTTAAGAGAGTCATAGTTACTCCTTGCTGTTGCTCCCCATTTTACAACAGGCACATCTACAAGCTTACTCTGGCCAGTTCTCGTGAAGAGATACGCTAATATCTGTTGACATAAAGGCCTTCACAGTACTCCTGCCGGGAGCTCTCGAGTTTGCCGATGTATTTCGCCTGTTGACGAGGCATTTGGATACCTTAAGAGAGTCATAGTTACCCCTTGCTGTTGCTCCCCATTTACAACAGGCACATCTACAAGCTTACTCTGGCTAATTCTCCTGAAGCGATACGCTAATATCTGTTGACATAAAGACTTTCACAGTACTCCTGCCGGGAGTTTCTCGACTTTGCCGATGTATTTCGCCTATTGACGAGGCATTTGGCTACCTTAAGAGAGTTATAGTTACTCCTGCCAGTGTCTCTCTATTAAACCACAGTCACATATACAATTATCCTCTGCCCCTTTCACCAGACGCGATACGCCATTATTTGTCGACATTATGACTTTCACACTACTCCTGCTAGTGGCACCTCCAGTTTACCAATGTATTTCGCCTGTTGACGAGGCATTTGGCTACCTTAAGAGAGTCATAGTTACTCCTGTCAGTTGCTCCCCGTTTTACCACAGTCACATTTTCAATCTTATTCTGGCCAGTTCACCTGAGGCGATACGCCATTATCAGTCAACCTAAAGAATTTCACAGTACTCATGCGGGGATCTTCTCGAGTTTGCCGATGTTTTTCGCCTGTTGACGAGGCATTTGGATACCTTAAGAGAGTCATAGTTACCCCTTGCTGTTGCTCCCCATTTTACAACAGGTACATCTACAAGCTTACTGTGGCCAATTCTCCTGAAGCGATACGCTAATATCTGTTGACATAAAGACTTTCACAGTACTCCTGCCGGGAGCTTCTCGACTTCACCGATGTATTTCGCTTATTGACGAAGCATTTGGCTACCTTAAGAGAGTCATAGTTACTCCTGCCAGTGTCTCTCCGTTAAACCACAGTCACATCTACAATATTCCTCTGCCCCTTTCACCAGACGCGATACGCCATTATTTTTCGACATTATGACTTTCACAGTACTCCTGCTAGGGGCTCCTCCAGTTTACCAATGTATTTCACCTGTTGACGAGGCATTTGGCTACATTAGGAGAGTCATAGTTACTCCTGTCAGTTGCTCCCCGTTTTACCACAGTCACATTTTCAATCTTATTCTGGCCAGTTCACCTGAAACGATACGCCACTATCAGTCAACCTAAAGAATTTCACAGTACTCCTGCCGGAAGCTTCTCGAGTTTGCCGAAGTATTTCGCCTGTTGACGAAGCATTTGGATACCTTAAGAGAGTCATAGTTACTCCTCGCTGTTGCTCCCCATTTTACAACAGGCACATCTACAAGCTTACTCTGGCCAGTTCTCCTGTAGCGATACGCTAATATCTGTTGACATAAAGACTTTCACAGTACTCCTGCCGGGAGCTTCTCGACTTTACCGATGTATTTCGCCTATTGCCGAGGCATTTGGCTACCTTAAGAGAGTCATAGTTACTCCTGCCAGTGTCTCTCTATTAAACCACAGTCACATATACAATTATCCTCTGCCCCTTTCACCAGACGCAATACGCCATTATTTGTCGTCATTATGACTTTCACACTACTCCTGCTAGTGGCTCCTCCAGTTTACCAATGTATTTCGCCTGTTGACGAGGCATTTGGCTACCTTAACAGAGTCATAGTTACTCCTGTCAGTTGCTCCCCGTTTTACCACAGTCACATTTTCAATCTTATTCTGGCCAGTTCACCTGAGGCGATACGCCATTATCAGTCAACCTAAAGAATTTCACAGTACTCCTGCGGGGATCTTCTCGAGTTTGCCGATGTATTTCGCCTGTTGACGAGGCATTTGGATACCTTAAGAGAGTCATAGTTACCCCTTGCTGTTGCTCCCCATTTTTTAACAGGTACATCTACAAGCTTACTCTGGCCAATTCTCCTGAAGCGATACGCTAATATCTGTTGACATAAAGACTTTCACAGTACTCCTGCCGGGAGCTTCTCGACTTCACCGATGTATTTCGCTTATTGACGAAGCATTTGGCTACCTTAAGAGAGTCATAGTTACTCCTGCCAGTGTCTCTCTATTAAACCACAGTCACATATACAATTATCCTCTGCCCCTTTCACCAGACGCGATACGCCATTATTTGTCGTCATTATGACTTTCACAGTACTCCTGCTAGTGGCTCCTCCAGTTTACCAATGTATTTCGCCTGTTGACGAGGCATTTGGCTACCTTAACAGAGTCGTAGTTACTCCTGTCAGTTGCTCCCCGTTTTACCACAGTCACATTTTCAATCTTATTCTGGCCAGTTCACCTGAAACGATACGCCATAATCAGTCAACCAAAAGAATTTCACAGTACTCCTGCGGGGATCTTCTCGAGTTTGCCGATGTATTTCGCCTGTTGACGAGGCATTTGGATACCTTAAGAGAGTCATAGTTACCCCTTGCTGTTGCTCCCCATTTTACAACAGGTACATCTACAAGCTTACTCTGGCCAATTCTCCTGAAGCGATACGCTAATATCTGTTGACATAAAGACTTTCACAGTACTCCTGCCGGGAGCTTCTCGACTTCACCGATGTATTTCGCTTATTGACGAAGCATTTGGCTACCTTAAGAGAGTCATAGTTACTCCTGCCAGTGTCTCTCCGTTAAACCACAGTCACATCTACAATATTCCTCTGCCCCTTTCACCAGACGCGATACGCCATTATTTGTCGACATTATGACTTTCACAGTACTCCTGCTAGGGGCTAGTCCAGTTTACCAATGTATTTCACCTGTTGACAAGGCATTTGGCTACATTAGGAGAGTCATAGTTACTCCTGTCAGTTGCTCCCCGTTTTACCACAGTCACATTTTCAATCTTATTCTGGCCAGTTCACCTGAAGCGATACGCCATTATCAGTCAACCTAAAGTATATCACAGTACTCCTGCCGGGAGCTTCTCGAGTTTGCCGATGTGTTTCGCCTGTTGACGATACATTTGGATACCTTAAGAGAGTCATAGTTACTCCTTGCTGTTGCTCCCCATTTTACAACAGGCACATCTACAAGCTTACTCTGGCCAGTTCTCCTGAAGAGATACGCTAATATCTGTTGACATAAAGGCCTTCACAGTACTCCTGCCGGGAGCTCTCGAGTTTGCCGATGTATTTCGCCTGTTGACGAGGCATTTGGATACCTTAAGAGAGTCATAGTTACCCCTTGCTGTTGCTCCCCATTTACAACAGGCACATCTACAAGCTTACTCTGGCTAATTCTCCTGAAGCGATACGCTAATATCTGTTGACATAAAGACTTTCACAGTACTCCTGCCGGGAGTTTCTCGACTTTGCCGATGTATTTCGCCTATTGACGAGGCATTTGGCTACCTTAAGAGAGTTATAGTTACTCCTGCCAGTGTCTCTCTATTAAACCACAGTCACATATACAATTATCCTCTGCCCCTTTCACCAGACGCGATACGCCATTATTTGTCGACATTATGACTTTCACACTACTCCTGCTAGTGGCACCTCCAGTTTACCAATGTATTTCGCCTGTTGACGAGGCATTTGGCTACCTTAACAGTGTCATAGTTACTCCTGTCAGTTGCTCCCCGTTTTACCACAGTCACATTTTCAATCTTATTCTGGCCAGTTCACCTGAGGCGATACGCCATTATCAGTCAACCTAAAGAATTTCACAGTACTCCTGCGGGGATCTTCTCGAGTTTGCCGATGTATTTCGCCTGTTGACGAGGCATTTGGATACCTTAAGAGAGTCATAGTTACCCCTTGCTGTTGCTCCCCATTTTACAACAGGTACATCTACAAGCTTACTGTGGCCAATTCTCCTGAAGCGATACGCTAATATCTGTTGACATAAAGACTTTCACAGTACTCCTGCCGGGAGCTTCTCGACTTCACCGATGTATTTCGCTTATTGACGAAGCATTTGGCTACCTTAAGAGAGTCATAGTTACTCCTGCCAGTGTCTCTCCGTTAAACCACAGTCACATCTACAATATTCCTCTGCCCCTTTCACCAGACGCGATACGCCATTATTTGTCGACATTATGACTTTCACAGTACTCCTGCTAGGGGCTCCTCCAGTTTACCAATGTATTTCACCTGTTGACGAGGCATTTGGCTACATTAGGAGAGTCATAGTTACTCCTGTCAGTTGCTCCCCGTTTTACCACAGTCACATTTTCAATCTTATTCTGGCCAGTTCACCTGAAACGATACGCCACTATCAGTCAACCTAAAGAATTTCACAGTACTCCTGCCGGAAGCTTCTCGAGTTTGCCGAAGTATTTCGCCTGTTGACGAAGCATTTGGATACCTTAAGAGAGTC
This sequence comes from Schistocerca americana, assembly GCF_021461395.2. Classification (NCBI taxonomy): domain Eukaryota; kingdom Metazoa; phylum Arthropoda; class Insecta; order Orthoptera; family Acrididae; genus Schistocerca; species Schistocerca americana. Next base: position 63,167,886 of record NC_060130.1, read on the forward strand.
ATAGTTACTCCTCGCTGTTGCTCCCCATTTTACAACAGGCACATCTACAAGCTTACTCTGGCCAGTTCTCCTGAAGCGATACGCTAATATCTGTTGACATAAAGACTTTCACAGTACTCCTGCCGGGAGCTTCTCGACTTTACCGATGTATTTCGCCTATTGCCGAGGCATTTGGCTACCTTAAGAGAGTCATAGTTACTCCTGCCAGTGTCTCTCTATTAAACCACAGTCACATATACAATTATCCTCTGCCCCTTTCACCAGACGCGATACGCCATTATTTGTCGTCATTATGACTTTCACACTACTCCTGCTAGTGGCTCCTCCAGTTTACCAATGTATTTCGCCTGTTGACGAGGCATTTGGCTACCTTAACAGAGTCATAGTTACTCCTGTCAGTTGCTCCCCGTTTTACCACAGTCACATTTTCAATCTTATTCTGGCCAGTTCACCTGAGGCGATACGCCATTATCAGTCAACCTAAAGAATTTCACAGTACTCCTGCGGGGATCTTCTCGAGTTTGCCGATGTATTTCGCCTGTTGACGAGGCATTTGGATACCTTAAGAGAGTCATAGTTACCCCTTGCTGTTGCTCCCCATTTTACAACAGGTACATCTACAAGCTTACTCTGGCCAATTCTCCTGAAGCGATACGCTAATATCTGTTGACATAAAGACTTTCACAGTACTCCTGCCGGGAGCTTCTCGACTTCACCGATGTATTTCGCTTATTGACGAAGCATTTGGCTACCTTAAGAGAGTCATAAATACTCCTGCCAGTGTCTCTCCGTTAAACCACAGTCACATCTACAATATTCCCCTGCCCCTTTCACCAGACGCGATACGCCATTATTTGTCGACATTCTGACTTTCACAGTACTCCTGCTAGGGGCTCCTCCAGTTTACCAATGTATTTCACCTGTTGACGAGGCATTTGGCTACATTAGGAGAGTCATAGTTACTCCTGTCAGTTGCTCCCCGTTTTACCACAGTCACATTTTCAATCTTATTCTGGCCAGTTCACCTGAAGCGATACGCCATTATCAGTCAACCTAAAGTATATCACAGTACTCCTGCCGGGAGCTTCTCGAGTTTGCCGATGTATTTCGCCTGTTGACGATACATTTGGATACCTTAAGAGAGTCATAGTTACTCCTTGCTGTTGCTCCCCATTTTACAACAGGCACATCTACAAGCTTACTCTGGCCAGTTCTCCTGAAGCGATACGCTAATATCTGTTGACATAAAGGCCCTCACAGTACTCCTGCCGGGAGCTCTCGAGTTGCCGATGTATTTCGCCTGTTGACGAGGCATTTGGATACCTTAAGAGAGTCATAGTTACTCCTTGCTGTTGCTCCCCATTTTACAACAGGCACATCTACAAGCTTACTCTGGCTAATTCTCCTGAAGCGATACGCTAATATCTGTTGACATAAAGACTTTCACAGTACTCCTGCCGGGAGTTCTCGACTTTGCCGATGTATTTCGCCTATTGACGAGGCATTTGGCTACCTTAAGAGAGTTATAGTTACTCCTGCCAGTGTCTCTCTATTAAACCACAGTCACATATACAATTATCCTCTGCCCCTTTCACCTGACGTGATACGCCATTATTTGTCGACATTATGACTTTCACACTACTCCTGCTAGTGGCACCTCTAGTTTACCAATGTATTTCGCCTGTTGACGAGGCATTTGGCTACCTTAAGAGAGTCATAGTTACTCCTGTCAGTTGCTCCCCGTTTTACCACAGTCACATTTTCAATCTTATTCTGGCCAGTTCACCTGAGGCGATACGCCATTATCAGTCAACCTAAAGTATATCACAGTACTCCTCCCGGGAGCTTCTCGAGTTTGCCGATGTGTTTCGCCTGTTGACGATACATTTGGATACCTTAAGAGAGTCATAGTTACTCCTTGCTGTTGCTCCCCATTTTACAACAGGCACATCTACAAGCTTACTCTGGCCAGTTCTCCTGAAGCGATACGCTAATATCTGTTGACATAAAGGCCTTCACAGTACTCCTGCCGGGAGCTCTCGAGTTTGCCGATGTATTTCGCCTGTTGACGAGGCATTTGGATACCTTAAGAGAGTCATAGTTACCCCTTGCTGTTGCTCCCCATTTACAACAGGCACATCTACAAGCTTACTCTGGCTAATTCTCCTGAAGCGATACGCTAATATCTGTTGACATAAAGACTTTCACAGTACTCCTGCCGGGAGTTGCTCGACTTTGCCGATGTATTTCGCCTATTGACGAGGCATTTGGCTACCTTAAGAGAGTTATAGTTACTCCTGGCAGTGTCTCTCTATTAAACCACAGTCACATATACAATTATCCTCTGCCCCTTTCACCTGACGTGATACGCCATTATTTGTCGACATTATGACTTTCACACTACTCCTGCTAGTGGCACCTCTAGTTTACCAATGTATTTCGCCTGTTGACGAGGCATTTGGCTACCTTAAGAGAGTCATAGTTACTCCTGTCAGTTGCTCCCCGTTTTACCACAGTCACATTTTCAATCTTATTCTGGCCAGTTCACCTGAGGCGATACGCCTTTATCAGTCAACCTAAAGTATATCACAGTACTCCTCCCGGGAGCTTCTCGAGTTTGCCGATGTGTTTCGCCTGTTGACGATACATTTGGATACCTTAAGAGAGTCATAGTTACTCCTTGCTGTTGCTCCCCATTTTACAACAGGCACATCTACAAGCTTACTCTGGCCAGTTCTCCTGAAGCGATACGCTAATATCTGTTGACATAAAGGCCTTCACAGTACTCCTGCCGGGAGCTCTCGAGTTTGCCGATGTATTTCGCCTGTTGACGAGGCATTTGGATACCTTAAGAGAGTCATAGTTACCCCTTGCTGTTGCTCCCCATTTACAACAGGCACATCTACAAGCTTACTCTGGCTAATTCTCCTGAAGCGATACGCTAATATCTGTTGACATAAAGACTTTCACAGTACTCCTGCCGGGAGTTTCTCGACTTTGCCGATGTATTTCGCCTATTGACGAGGCATTTGGCTACCTTAAGAGAGTTATAGTTACTCCTGCCAGTGTCTCTCTATTAAACCACAGTCACATATACAATTATCCTCTGCCCCTTTCACCAGACGCGATACGCCATTATTTGTCGACATTATGAGTTTCACACTACTCCTGCTAGTGGCACCTCCAGTTTACCAATGTATTTCGCCTGTTGACGAGGCATTTGGCTACCTTAAGAGAGTCATAGTTACTCCTGTCAGTTGCTCCCCGTTTTACCACAGTCACATTTTCAATCTTATTCTGGCCAGTTCACCTGAGGCGATACGCCATTATCAGTCAACCTAAAGAATTTCACAGTACTCCTGCGGGGATCTTCTCGAGTTTGCCGATGTATTTCGCCTGTTGACGAGGCATTTGGATACCTTAAGAGAGTCATAGTTACCCCTTGCTGTTGCTCCCCATTTTACAACAGGTACATCTACAAGCTTACTGTGGCCAATTCTCCTGAAGCGATACGTTAATATCTGTTGACATAAAGACTTTCACAGTACTCCTGCCGGGAGCTTCTCGACTTCACCGATGTATTTCGCTTATTGACGAAGCATTTGGCTACCTTAAGAGAGTCATAGTTACTCCTGCCAGTGTCTCTCCGTTAAACCACAGTCACATCTACAATATTCCTCTGCCCCTTTCACCAGACGCGATACGCCATTATTTGTCGACATTATGACTTTCACAGTACTCCTGCTAGGGGCTCCTCCAGTTTACCAATGTATTTCACCTGTTGACGAGGCATTTGGCTACATTAGGAGAGTCATAGTTACTCCTGTCAGTTGCTCCCCGTTTTACCACAGTCACATTTTCAATCTCATTCTGGCCAGTTCACCTGAAACGATACGTAATTATCAGTCAACCTAAAGAATTTCACAGTACTCCTGCCGGAAGCTTCTCGAGTTTGCCGAAGTATTTCGCCTGTTGACGAAGCATTTGGATACCTTAAGAGAGTCATAGTTACTCCTCGCTGTTGCTCCCCATTTTACAACAGGCACATCTACAAGCTTACTCTGGCCAGTTCTCCTGAAGCGATACGCTAATATCTGTTGACATAAAGACTTTCACAGTACTCCTGCCGGGAGCTTCTCGACTTTGCCGATGTTTTTCGCCTATTGCCGAGGCATTTGGCTACCTTAAGAGAGTCGTAGTTACTCCTGCCAGTGTCTCTCTATTAAACCACAGTCACATATACAATTATCCTCTGCCCCTTTCACCAGACGCGATACGCCATTATTTGTCGTCATTATGACTTTCACACTACTCCTGCTAGTGGCTCCTCCAGTTTACCAATGTATTTCGCCTGTTGACGAGGCATTTGGCTACCTTAACAGAGTCATAGTTACTCCTGTCAGTTGCTCCCCGTTTTACCACAGTCACATTTTCAATCTTATTCTGGCCAGTTCACCTGAGGCGATACGCCATTATCAGTCAACCTGAAGAATTTCACAGTACTCCTGCGGGGATCTTTTCGAGTTTGCCGATGTATTTCGCCTGTTGACGAGGCATTTGGATACCTTAAGAGAGTCATAGTTACCCCTTGCTGTTGCTCCCCATTTTACAACAGGTACATCTACAAGCTTACTCTGGCCAATTCTCCTGAAGCGATACGCTAATATCTGTTGACATAAAGACTTTCACAGTACTCCTGCCGGGAGCTTCTCGACTTCACCGATGTATTTCGCTTATTGACGAAGCATTTGGCTACCTTAAGACAGTCATAAATACTCCTGCCAGTGTCTCTCCGTTAAACCACAGTCACATCTACAATATTCCTCTGCCCCTTTCACCAGACGCGATACGCCATTATTTGTCGACATTCTGACTTTCACAGTACTCCTGCTAGGGGCTCCTCCAGTTTACCAATGTATTTCACCTGTTGACGAGGCATTTGGCTACATTAGGAGAGTCATAGTTACTCCTGTCAGTTGCTCCCCGTTTTACCACAGTCACATTTTCAATCTTATTCTGGCCAGTTCACCTGAAGCGATACGCCATTATCAGTCAACCTAAAGAATTTCACAGTACTCCTGCGGGGATCTTCTCGAGTTTGCCGATGTATTTCGCCTGTTGACGAGGCATTTGGATACCTTAAGAGAGTCATAGTTACCCCTTGCTGTTGCTCCCCATTTTACAACCGGTACATCTACAAGCTTACTGTGGCCAATTCTCCTGAAGCGATACGCTAATATCTGTTGACATAAAGACTTTCACAGTACTCCTGCCGGGAGCTTCTCGACTTCACCGATGTATTTCGCTTATTGACGAAGCATTTGGCTACCTTAAGAGAGTCATAGTTACTCCTGCCAGTGTCTCTCCGTTAAACCACAGTCACATCTACAATATTCCTCTGCCCCTTTCACCAGACGCGATACGCCATTATTTGTCGACATTATGACTTTCACAGTACTCCTGCTAGGGGCTCCTCCAGTTTACCAATGTATTTCACCTGTTGACGAGGCATTTGGCTACATTAGGAGAGTCATAGTTACTCCTGTCAGTTGCTCCCCGTTTTACCACAGTCACATTTTCAATCTTATTCTGGCCAGTTCACCTGAAACGATACGCCATTATCAGTCAACCTAAAGAATTTCACAGTACTCCTGCCGGAAGCTTCTCGAGTTTGCCGAAGTATTTCGCCTGTTGACGAAGCATTTGGATACCTTAAGAGAGTCATAGTTACTCCTCGCTGTTGCTCCCCATTTTACAACAGGCACATCTACAAGCTTACTCTGGCCAGTTCTCCTGAAGCGATACGCTAATATCTGTTGACATAAAGACTTTCACAGTACTCCTGCCGGGAGCTTCTCGACTTTACCGATGTTTTTCGCCTATTGCCGAGGCATTTGGCTACCTTAAGAGAGTCATAGTTACTCCTGCCAGTGTCTCTCTATTAAACCACAGTCACATATACAATTATCCTCTGCCCCTTTCACCAGACGCGATACGCCATTATTTGTCGTCATTATGACTTTCACACTACTCCTGCTAGTGGCTCCTCCAGTTTACCAATGTATTTCGCCTGTTGACGAGGCATTTGGCTACCTTAACAGAGTCATAGTTACTCCTGTCAGTTGCTCCCCGTTTTACCACAGTCACATTTTCAATCTTATTCTGGCCAGTTCACCTGAAACGATACGCCATTATCAGTCAACCTAAAGAATTTCACAGTACTCCTGCCGGAAGCTTCTCGAGTTTGCCGAAGTATTTCGCCTGTTGACGAAGCATTTGGATACCTTAAGAGAGTCATAGTTACTCCACGCTGTTGCTCCCCATTTTACAACAGGCACATCTACAAGCTTACTCTGGCCAGTTCTCCTGAAGCGATACGCTAATATCTGTTGACATAAAGACTTTCACAGTACTCCTGCCGGGAGCTTCTCGACTTCACCGATGTATCTCGCTTATTGACGAAGCATTTGGCTACCTTAAGAGAGTCATAGTTACTCCTGCCAGTGTCTCTCCGTTAAACCACAGTCACATCTACAATATTCCTCTGCCCCTTTCACCAGACGCGATACGCCATTATTTGTCGACATTATGACTTTCACAGTACTCCTGCTAGGGGCTCCTCCAGTTTACCAATGTATTTCACCTGTTGACGAGGCATTTGGCTACATTAGGAGAGTCATAGTTACTCCTGTCAGTTGCTCCCCGTTTTACCACAGTCACATTTTCAATCTTATTCTGGCCAGTTCACCTGAAACGATACGCCATTATCAGTCAACCTAAAGAATTTCACAGTACTCCTGCCGGAAGCTTCTGGAGTTTGCCGATGTATTTCGCCTGTTGACGAAGCATTTGGATACCTTAAGAGAGTCATAGTTACTCCACGCTGTTGCTCCCCATTTTACAACAGGCACATCTACAAGCTTACTCTGGCCAGTTCTCCTGAAGCGATACGCTAATATCTGTTGACATAAAGACTTTCACAGTACTCCTGCCGGGAGCTTCTCGACTTCACCGATGTATCTCGCTTATTGACGAAGCATTTGGCTACCTTAAGAGAGTCATAGTTACTCCTGCCAGTGTCTCTCCGTTAAACCACAGTCACATCTACAATATTCCTCTGCCCCTTTCACCAGACGCGATACGCCATTATTTGTCGACATTATGACTTTCACAGTACTCCTGCTAGGGGCTCCTCCAGTTTACCAATGTATTTCACCTGTTGACGAGGCATTTGGCTACATTAGGAGAGTCATAGTTACTCCTGTCAGTTGCTCCCCGTTTTACCACAGTCACATTTTCAATCTTATTCTGGCCAGTTCACCTGAAGCGATACGCCATTATCAGTCAACCTAAAGTATATCACAGTACTCCAGCCGGGAGCTTCTCGAGTTTGCCGATGTATTTCGCCTGTTGACGATACATTTGGATACCTTAAGAGAGTCATAGTTACTCCTTGCTGTTGCTCCCCATTTTACAACAGGCACATCTACAAGCTTACTCTGGCCAGTTCTCCTGAAGCGATACGCTAATATCTGTTGACATAAAGACTTTCACAGTACTCCTGCCGGGAGTTTCTCGACTTTGCCGATGTATTTCGCCTATTGACGAGGCATTTGGCTACCTTAAGAGAGTTATAGTTACTCCTGCCAGTGTCTCTCTATTAAACCACAGTCACATATACAATTATCCTCTGCCCCTTTCACCAGACGCGATACGCCATTATTTGTCGTCATTACGACTTTCACACTACTCCTGCTAGTGGCTCCTCCAGTTTACCAATGTATTTCGCCTGTTGACGAGGCATTTGGCTACCTTAAGAGAGTCATAGTTACTCCTGTCAGTTGCTCCCCGTTTTACCACAGTCACATTTTCAATCTTATTCTGGCCAGTTCACCTGAAACGATACGCCATTATCAGTCAACCTAAAGAATTTCACAGTACTCCTGCCGGAAGCTTCTCGAGTTTGCCGAAGTATTTCGCCTGTTGACGAAGCATTTGGATACCTTAAGAGAGTCATAGTTACTCCACGCTGTTGCTCCCCATTTTACAACAGACACATCTACAAGCTTACTCTGGCCAGTTCTCCTGAAGCGATACGCTAATATCTGTTGACATAAAGACTTTCACAGTACTCCTGCCGGGAGCTTCTCGACTTCACCGATGTATCTCGCTTATTGACGAAGCATTTGGCTACCTTAAGAGAGTCATAGTTACTCCTGCCAGTGTCTCTCCGTTAAACCACAGTCACATCTACAATATTCCTCTGCCCCTTTCACCAGACGCGATACGCCATTATTTGTCGACATTATGACTTTCACAGTACTCCTGCTAGGGGCTCCTCCAGTTTACCAATGTATTTCACCTGTTGACGAGGCATTTGGCTACATTAGGAGAGTCATAGTTACTCCTGTCAGTTGCTCCCCGTTTTACCACAGTCACATTTTCAATCTTATTCTGGCCAGTTCACCTGAAACGATACGCCATTATCAGTCAACCTAAAGAATTTCACAGTACTCCTGCCGGAAGCTTCTCGAGTTTGCCGAAGTATTTCGCCTGTTGACGAAGCATTTGGATACCTTAAGAGAGTCATAGTTACTCCACGCTGTTGCTCCCCATTTTACAACAGGCACATCTACAAGCTTACTCTGGCCAGTTCTCCTGAAGCGATACGCTAATATCTGTTGACATAAAGACTTTCACAGTACTCCTGCCGGGAGCTTCTCGACTTCACCGATGTATCTCGCTTATTGACGAAGCATTTGGCTACCTTAAGAGAGTCATAGTTACTCCTGCCAGTGTCTCTCCGTTAAACCACAGTCACATCTACAATATTCCTCTGCCCCTTTCACCAGACGCGATACGCCATTATTTGTCGACATTATGACTTTCACAGTACTCCTGCTAGGGGCTCCTCCAGTTTACCAATGTATTTCACCTGTTGACGAGGCATTTGGCTACATTAGGAGAGTCATAGTTACTCCTGTCAGTTGCTCCCCGTTTTACCACAGTCACATTTTCAATCTTATTCTGGCCAGTTCACCTGAAGCGATACGCCATTATCAGTCAACCTAAAGTATATCACAGTACTCCAGCCGGGAGCTTCTCGAGTTTGCCGATGTATTTCGCCTGTTGACGATACATTTGGATACCTTAAGAGAGTCATAGTTACTCCTTGCTGTTGCTCCCCATTTTACAACAGGCACATCTACAAGCTTACTCTGGCCAGTTCTCCTGAAGCGATACGCTAATATCTGTTGACATAAAGACTTTCACAGTACTCCTGCCGGGAGTTTCTCGACTTTGCCGATGTATTTCGCCTATTGACGAGGCATTTGGCTACCTTAAGAGAGTTATAGTTACTCCTGCCAGTGTCTCTCTATTAAACCACAGTCACATATACAATTATCCTCTGCCCCTTTCACCAGACGCGATACGCCATTATTTGTCGTCATTATGACTTTCACACTACTCCTGCTAGTGGCTCCTCCAGTTTACCAATGTATTTCGCCTGTTGACGAGGCATTTGGCTACCTTAAGAGAGTCATAGTTACTCCTGTCAGTTGCTCCCCGTTTTACCACAGTCACATTTTCAATCTTATTCTGGCCAGTTCACCTGAGGCGATACGCCATTATCAGTCAACCTAAAGAATTTCACAGTACTCCTGCGGGGATCTTCTCGAGTTTGCCGATGTATTTCGCCTGTTGACGAGGCATTTGGATACCTTAAGAGAGTCATAGTTACCCCTTGCTGTTGCTCCCCATTTTACAACAGGTACATCTACAAGCTTACTCTGGCCAATTCTCCTGAAGCGATACGCTAATATCTGTTGACATAAAGACTTTCACAGTACTCCTGCCGGGAGCTTCTCGACTTCACCGATGTATTTCGCTTATTGACGAAGCAATTGGCTACCTTAAGAGAGTCATAAATACTCCTGCCAGTGTCTCTCCGTTAAACCACAGTCACATCTGCAATAGTCCTCTGCCCCTTTCACCAGACGCGATACGCCATTATTTGTCGACATTATGACTTTCACAGTACTCCTGCTAGGGGCTCCTCCAGTTTACCAATGTATTTCACCTGTTGACGAGGCATTTGGCTACATTAGGAGAGTCATAGTTACTCCTGTCAGTTGCTCCCCGTTTTACCACAGTCACATTTTCAATCTTATTCTGGCCAGTTCACCTGAAGCGATACGCCATTATCAGTCAACCTAAAGTATATCACAGTACCCCTGCCGGGAGCTTCTCGAGTTTGCCGATGTATTTCGCCTGTTGACGATACATTTGGATACCTTAAGAGAGTCATAGTTACTCCTTGCTGTTGCTCCCCATTTTACAACAGGCACATCTACAAGCTTACTCTGGCCAGTTCTCCTGAAGCGATACGCTAATATCTGTTGACATAAAGACTTTCACAGTACTCCTGCCGGGAGTTTCTCGACTTTGCCGATGTATTTCGCCTATTGACGAGGCATTTGGCTACCTTAAGAGAGTTATAGTTACTCCTGCCAGTGTCTCTCTATTAAACCACAGTCACATATACAATTATCCTCTGCCCCTTTCACCAGACGCGATACGCCATTATTTGTCGTCATTATGACTTTCACACTACTCCTGCTAGTGGCTCCTCCAGTTTACCAATGTATTTCGCCTGTTGACGAGGCATTTGGCTACCTTAAGAGAGTCATAGTTACTCCTGTCAGTTGCTCCCCGTTTTACCACAGTCACATTTTCAATCCTATTCTGGCCAGTTCACCTGAGGCTATACGCCATTATCAGTCAACCTAAAGAATTTCACAGTACTCCTGCGGGGATCTTCTCGAGTTTGCCGATGTATTTCGCCTGTTGACGAGGCATTTGGATACCTTAAGAGAGTCATAGTTACCCCTTGCTGTTGCTCCCCATTTTACAACAGGTACATCTACAAGCTTACTCTGGCCAATTCTCCTGAAGCGATACGCTAATATCTGTTGACATAAAGACTTTCACAGTACTCCTGCCGGGAGCTTCTCGACTTCGCCGATGTATTTCGCTTATTGACGAAGCAATTGGCTACATTAAGAGAGTCATAAATACTCCTGCCAGTGTCTCTCCGTTAAACCACAGTCACATCTGCAATAGTCCTCTGCCCCTTTCACCAGACGCGATACGCCATTATTTGTCGACATTATGACTTTCACAGTACTCCTGCTAGGGGCTCCTCCAGTTTACCAATGTATTTCACCTGTTGACGAGGCATTTGGCTACATTAGGAGAGTCATAGTTACTCCTGTCAGTTGCTCCCCGTTTTACCACAGTCACATTTTCAATCTTATTCTGGCCAGTTCACCTGAAGCGATACGCCATTATCAGTCAACCTAAAGTATATCACAGTACTCCTGCCGGGAGCTTCTCGAGTTTGCCGATGTATTTCGCCTGTTGACGATACATTTGGATACCTTAAGAGAGTCATAGTTACTCCTTGCTGTTGCTCCCCATTTTACAACAGGCACATCTACAAGCTTACTCTGGCCAGTTCTCCTGAAGCGATACGCTAATATCTGTTGACATAAAGACTTTCACAGTACTCCTGCCGGGAGTTTCTCGACTTTGCCGATGTATTTCGCCTATTGACGAGGCATTTGGCTACCTTAAGAGAGTTATAGTTACTCCTGCCAGTGTCTCTCTATTAAACCACAGTCACATATACAATTATCCTCTGCCCCTTTCACCAGACGCGATACGCCATTATTTGTCGTCATTATGACTTTCACACTACTCCTGCTAGTGGCTCCTCCAGTTTACCAATGTATTTCGCCTGTTGACGAGGCATTTGGCTACCTTCAGAGAGTCATAGTTACTCCTGTCAGTTGCTCCCCGTTTTACCACAGTCACATTTTCAATCTTATTCTGGCCAGTTCACCTGAGGCGATACGCCATTATCAGTCAACCTAAAGAATTTCACAGTACTCCTGCGGGGATCTTCTCGAGTTTGCCGATGTATTTCGCCTGTTGACGAGGCATTTGGATACCTTAAGAGAGTTATAGTTACCCCTTGCTGTTGCTCCCCATTTTACAACAGGTACATCTACAAGCTTACTCTGGCCAATTCTCCTGAAGCGATACGCTAATATCTGTTGACATAAAGACTTTCACAGTACTCCTGCCGGGAGCTTCTCGACTTTACCGATGTATTTCGCCTATTGCCGAGGCATTTGGCTACCTTAAGAGAGTCATAGTTACTCCTGCCAGTGTCTCTCTATTAAACCACAGTCACATTTACAATTATCCTTTGCCCCTTTCACCAGACGCGATACGCCATTATTTGTCGTCATTATGTCTTTCACACTACTCCTGCTAGTGGCTCCTCCAGTTTACCAATGTATTTCACCTGTTGACGAGGCATTTGGCTACATTAGGAGAGTCATAGTTACTCCTGTCAGTTGCTCCCCGTTTTACCACAGTCACATTTTCAATCTTATTCTGGCCAGTTCACCTGAGGCGATCCGCCATTATCAGTCAACCTAAAGAATTTCACAGTACTCCTGCGGGGATCTTCTCGAGTTTGCCGATGTATTTCGCCTGTTGACGAGGCATTTGGATACCTTAAGAGAGTCATAGTTACCCCTTGCTGTTGCTCCCCATTTTACAACAGGTACATCTACAAGCTTACTCTGGCCAATTCTCCTGAAGCGATACGCTAATATCTGTTGACATAAAGACTTTCACAGTACTCCTGCCGGGAGCTTCTCGACTTCACCGATGTATTTCGCTTATTGACGAAGCATTTGGCTACCTTAAGAGAGTCATAGTTACTCCTGCCAGTGTCTCTCCGTTAAACCACAGTCACATCTACAATATTCCTCTGCCCCTTTCACCAGACGCGATACGCCATTATTTGTCGACATTATGACTTTCACAGTACTCCTGCTAGGGGCTCCTCCAGTTTACCAATGTATTTCACCTGTTGACGAGGCATTTGGCTACATTAGGAGAGTCATAGTTACTCCTGTCAGTTGCTCCCCGTTTTACCACAGTCACATTTTCAATCTTATTCTGGCCAGTTCACCTGAAACGATACGCCATTATCAGTCAACCTAAAGAATTTCACAGTACTCCTGCCGGAAGCTTCTCGAGTTTGCCGAAGTATTTCGCCTGTTGACGAAGCATTTGGATACCTTAAGAGAGTCATAGTTACTCCACGCTGTTGCTCCCCATTTTACAACAGGCACATCTACAAGCTTACTCTGGCCAGTTCTCCTGAAGCGATACGCTAATATCTGTTGACATAAAGACTTTCACAGTACTCCTGCCGGGAGCTTCTCGACTTTACCGATGTATTTCGCCTATTGCCGAGGCATTTGGCTACCTTAAGAGAGTCATAGTTACTCCTGCCAGTGTCTCTCTATTAAACCACAGTCACATATACAATTATCCTCTGCCCCTTTCACCAGACGCGATACGCCATTATTTGTCGTCATTATGTCTGTCACACTACTCCTGCTAGTGGCTCCTCCAGTTTACCAATGTATTTCACCTGTTGACGAGGCATTTGGCTACATTAGGAGAGTCATAGTTACTCCTGTCAGTTGCTCCCCGTTTTACCACAGTCACATTTTCAATCTTATTCTGGCCAGTTCACCTGAGGCGATACGCCATTATCAGTCAACCTAAAGAATTTCACAGTACTCCTGCGGGGATCTTCTCGAGTTTGCCGATGTATTTCGCCTGTTGACGAGGCATTTGGATACCTTAAGAGAGCCATAGTTACCCCTTGCTGTTGCTCCCCATTTTACAACAGGTACATCTACAAGCTTACTCTGGCCAATTCTCCTGAAGCGATACGCTAATATCTGTTGACATAAAGACTTTCACAGTACTCCTGCCGGGAGCTTCTCGACTTCACCGATGTATTTCGCTTATTGACGAAGCAATTGGCTACCTTAAGAGAGTCATAAATACTCCTGCCAGTGTCTCTCCGTTAAACCACAGTCACATCTGCAATAGTCCTCTGCCCCTTTCACCAGACGCGATACGCCATTATTTGTCGACATTATGACTTTCACAGTACTCCTGCTAGGGGCTCCTCCAGTTTACCAATGTATTTCACCTGTTGACGAGGCATTTGGCTACATTAGGAGAGTCATAGTTACTCCTGTCAGTTGCTCCCCGTTTTACCACAGTCACATTTTCAATCTTATTCTGGCCAGTTCACCTGAAGCGATACGCCATTATCAGTCAACCTAAAGTATATCACAGTACTCCTGCCGGGAGCTTCTCGAGTTTGCCGATGTATTTCGCCTGTTGACGATACATTTGGATACCTTAAGAGAGTCATAGTTACTCCTTGCTGTTGCTCCCCATTTTACAACAGGCACATCTACAAGCTTACTCTGGCCAGTTCTCCTGAAGCGATACGCTAATATCTGTTGACATAAAGACTTTCACAGTACTCCTGCCGGGAGTTTCTCGACTTTGCCGATGTATTTCGCCTATTGACGAGGCATTTGGCTACCTTAAGAGAGTTATAGTTACTCCTGCCAGTGTCTCTCTATTAAACCACAGTCACATATACAATTATCCTCTGCCCCTTTCACCAGACGCGATACGCCATTATTTGTCGTCATTATGACTTTCACACTACTCCTGCTAGTGGCTCCTCCAGTTTACCAATGTATTTCGCCTGTTGACGAGGCATTTGGCTACCTTAAGAGAGTCATAGTTACTCCTGTCAGTTGCTCCCCGTTTTACCACAGTCACATTTTCAATCTTATTCTGGCCAGTTCACCTGAGGCGATACGCCATTATCAGTCAACCTAAAGAATTTCACAGTACTCCTGCGGGGATCTTCTCGAGTTTGCCGATGTATTTCGCCTGTTGACGAGGCATTTGGATACCTTAAGAGAGTTATAGTTACCCCTTGCTGTTGCTCCCCATTTTACAACAGGTACATCTACAAGCTTACTCTGGCCAATTCTCCTGAAGCGATACGCTAATATCTGTTGACATAAAGACTTTCACAGTACTCCTGCCGGGAGCTTCTCGACTTCACCGATGTATTTCGCTTATTGACGAAGCATTTGGCTACCTTAAGAGAGTCATAGTTACTCCTGCCAGTGTCTCTCCGTTAAACCACAGTCACATCTACAATATTCCTCTGCCCCTTTCACCAGACGCGATACGCCATTATTTGTCGACATTATGACTTTCACAGTACTCCTGCTGGGGGCTCCTCCAGTTTACCAATGTATTTCACCTGTTGACGAGGCATTTGGCTACATTAGGAGAGTCATAGTTACTCCTGTCAGTTGCTCCCCGTTTTACCACAGTCACATTTTCAATCTTATTCTGGCCAGTTCACCTGAAACGATACGCCATTATCAGTCAACCTAAAGAATTTCACAGTACTCCTGCCGGAAGCTTCTCGAGTTTGCCGAAGTATTTCGCCTGTTGACGAAGCATTTGGATACCTTAAGAGAGTCATAGTTACTCCACGCTGTTGCTCCCCATTTTACAACAGGCACATCTACAAGCTTACTCTGGCCAGTTCTCCTGAAGCGATACGCTAATATCTGTTGACATAAAGACTTCCACAGTACTCCTGCCGGGAGCTTCTCGACTTTACCGATGTATTTCGCCTATTGCCGAGGCATTTGGCTAACTTAAGAGAGTCATAGTTACTCCTGCCAGTGTCTCTCTATTAAACCACAGTCACATTTACAATTATCCTTTGCCCCTTTCACCAGACGCGATACGCCATTATTTGTCGTCATTATGTCTTTCACACTACTCCTGCTAGTGGCTCCTCCAGTTTACCAATGTATTTCACCTGTTGACGAGGCATTTGGCTACATTAGGAGAGTCATAGTTACTCCTATCAGTTGCTCCCCGTTTTACCACAGTCACATTTTCAATCTTATTCTGGCCAGTTCACCTGAGGCGATACGCCATTATCAGTCAACCTAAAGAATTTCACAGTACTCCTGCGGGGATCTTCTCGAGTTTGCCGATGTATTTCGCCTGTTGACGAGGCATTTGGATACCTTAAGAGAGTCATAGTTACCCCTTGCTGTTGCTCCCCATTTTACAACAGGTACATCTACAAGCTTACTCTGGCCAATTCTCCTGAAGCGATACGCTAATATCTGTTGACATAAAGACTTTCACAGTACTCCTGCCGGGAGCTTCTCGACTTCACCGATGTATTTCGCTTATTGACGAAGCAATTGGCTACCTTAAGAGAGTCATAAATACTCCTGCCAGTGTCTCTCCGTTAAACCACAGTCACATCTGCAATAGTCCTCTGCCCCTTTCACCAGACGCGATACGCCATTATTTGTCGACATTCTGACTTTCACAGTACTCCTGCTAGGGGCTCCTCCAGTTTACCAATGTATTTCACCTGTTGACGAGGCATTTGGCTACATTAGGAGAGTCATAGTTACTCCTGTCAGTTGCTCCCCGTTTTACCACAGTCACATTTTCAATCTTATTCTGGCCAGTTCACCTGAAGCGATACGCCATTATCAGTCAACCTAAAGTATATCACAGTACTCCTGCCGGGAGCTTCTCGAGTTTGCCGACGTATTTCGCCTGTTGACGATACATTTGGATACCTTAAGAGAGTCATAGTTACTCCTTGCTGTTGCTCCCCATTTTACAACAGGCACATCTACAAGCTTACTCTGGCCAGTTCTCCTGAAGCGATACGCTAATATCTGTTGACATAAAGACTTTCACAGTACTCCTGCCGGGAGTTTCTCGACTTTGCCGATGTATTTCGCCTATTGACGAGGCATTTGGCTACCTTAAGAGAGTTATAGTTACTCCTGCCAGTGTCTCTCTATTAAACCACAGTCACATATACAATTATCCTCTGCCCCTTTCACCAGACGCGATACGCCATTATTTGTCGTCATTATGACTTTCACACTACTCCTGCTAGTGGCTCCTCCAGTTTACCAATGTATTTCGCCTGTTGACGAGGCATTTGGCTACCTTAAGAGAGTCATAGTTACTCCTGTCAGTTGCTCCCCGTTTTACCACAGTCACATTTTCAATCTTATTCTGGCCAGTTCACCTGAGGCGATACGCCATTATCAGTCAACCTAAAGAATTTCACAGTACTCCTGCGGGGATCTTCTCGAGTTTGCCGATGTATTTCGCCTGTTGACGAGGCATTTGGATACCTTAAGAGAGTCATAGTTACCCCTTGCTGTTGCTCCCCATTTTACAACAGGCACATCTACAAGCTTACTCTGGCCAATTCTCCTGAAGCGATACGCTAATATCTGTTGACATAAAGACTTTCACAGTACTCCTGCCGGGAGCTTCTCGACTTCACCGATGTATTTCGCTTATTGACGAAGCATTTGGCTACCTTAAGAGAGTCATAGTTACTCCCGCCAGTGTCTCTCCGTTAAACCACAGTCACATCTACAATATTCCTCTGCCCCTTTCACCAGACGCGATACGCCATTATTTGTCGACATTATGACTTTCACAGTACTCCTGCTAGGGGCTCCTCCAGTTTACCAATGTATTTCACCTGTTGACGAGGCATTTGGCTACATTAGGAGAGTCATAGTTACTCCTGTCAGTTGCTCCCCGTTTTACCACAGTCACATTTTCAATCTTATTCTGGCCAGTTCACCTGAAACGATACGCCATTATCAGTCAACCTAAAGAATTTCACAATACTCCTGCCGGAAGCTTCTCGAGTTTGCCGAAGTATTTCGCCTGTTGACGAAGCATTTGGATACCTTAAGAGAGTCATAGTTACTCCACGCTGTTGCTCCCCATTTTACAACAGGCACATCTACAAGCTTACTCTGGCCAGTTCTCCTGAAGCGATACGCTAATATCTGTTGACATAAAGACTTTCACAGTACTCCTGCCGGGAGCTTCTCGACTTTACCGATGTATTTCGCCTATTGCCGAGGCATTTGGGTACCTTAAGAGAGTCATAGTTCCTCCTGCCAGTGTCTCTCTATTAAACCACAGTCACATATACAATTATCCTCTGCCCCTTTCACCAGACGCGATACGCCATTATTTGTCGTCATTATGTCTTTCACACTACTCCTGCTAGTGGCTCCTCCAGTTTACCAATGTATTTCGCCTGTTGACGAGGCATTTGGCTACCTTAACAGAGTCATAGTTACGCCTGTCAGTTGCTCCCCGTTTTACCACAGTCACATTTTCAATCTTATTCTGGCCAGTTCACCTGAGGCGATACGCCATTATCAGTCAACCTAAAGAATTTCACAGTACTCCTGCGGGGATCTTCTCGAGTTTGCCGATGTATTTCGCCTGTTGACGAGGCATTTGGATACCTTAAGAGAGTCATAGTTACCCCTTGCTGTTGCTCCCCATTTTACAACAGGTACATCTACAAGCTTACTCTGGCCAATTCACCTGAAGCGATACGCTAATATCTGTTGACATAAAGACTTTCACAGTACTCCTGCCGGGAGCTTCTCGACTTCACCGATGTATTTCGCTTATTGACGAAGCATTTGGCTACCTTAAGAGAGTCATAAATACTCCTGCCAGTGTCTCTCCGTTAAACCAGTCACATCTACAATATTCCTCTGCCCCTTTCACCAGACGCGATACGCCATTATTTGTCGACATTCTGACTTTCACAGTACTCCTGCTAGGGGCTCCTCCAGTTTACCAATGTATTTCACCTGTTGACGAGGCATTTGGCTACATTAGGAGAGTCATAGTTACTCCTGTCAGTTGCTCCCCGTTTTACCACAGTCACATTTTCAATCTTATTCTGGCCAGTTCACCTGAAGCGATACGCCATTATCAGTCAACCTAAAGTATATCACAGTACTCCTGCCGGGAGCTTCTCGAGTTTGCCGATGTATTTCGCCTGTTGACGATACATTTGGATACCTTAAGAGAGTCATAGTTACTCCTTGCTGTTGCTCCCCATTTTACAACAGGCACATCTACAAGCTTACTCTGGCCAGTTCTCCTGAAGCGATACGCTAATATCTGTTGACATAAAGGCCCTCACAGTACTCCTGCCGGGAGCTCTCGAGTTGCCGATGTATTTCGCCTGTTGACGAGGCATTTGGATACCTTAAGAGAGTCATAGTTACTCCTTGCTGTTGCTCCCCATTTTACAACAGGCACATCTACAAGCTTACTCTGGCTAATTCTCCTGAAGCGATACGCTAATATCTGTTGACATAAAGACTTTCACAGTACTCCTGCCGGGAGTTTCTCGACTTTGCCGATGTATTTCGCCTATTGACGAGGCATTTGGCTACCTTAAGAGAGTTATAGTTACTCCTGCCAGTGTCTCTCTATTAAACCACAGTCACATATACAATTATCCTCTGCCCCTTTCACCAGACGTGATACGCCATTATTTGTCGACATTATGACTTTCACACTACTCCTGCTAGTGGCACCTCCAGTTTACCAATGTATTTCGCCTGTTGACGAGGCATTTGGCTACCTTAAGAGAGTCATAGTTACTCCTGTCAGTTGCTCCCCGTTTTACCACAGGCACATTTTCAATCTTATTCTGGCCAGTTCACCTGAGGCGATACGCCATTATCAGTCAACCTAAAGAATTTCACAGTACTCCTGCGGGGATCTTCTCGAGTTTGCCGATGTATTTCGCCTGTTGACGAGGCATTTGGATACCTTAAGAGAGCCATAGTTACCCCTTGCTGTTGCTCCCCATTTTACAACAGGTACATCTACAAGCTTACTCTGGCCAATTCACCTGAAGCGATACGCTAATATCTGTTGACATAAAGACTTTCACAGTACTCCTGCCGGGAGCTTCTCGACTTCACCGATGTATTTCGCTTATTGACGAAGCATTTGGCTACCTTAAGAGAGTCATAAATACTCCTGCCAGTGTCTCTCCGTTAAACCACAGTCACATCTACAATATTCCTCTGCCCCTTTCACCAGACGCGATACGCCATTATTTGTCGACATTCTGACTTTCACAGTACTCCTGCTAGGGGCTCCTCCAGTTTACCAATGTATTTCACCTGTTGACGAGGCATTTGGCTACATTAGGAGAGTCATAGTTACTCCTGTCAGTTGCTCCCCGTTTTACCACAGTCACATTTTCAATCTTATTCTGGCCAGTTCACCTGAAGCGATACGCCATTATCAGTCAACCTAAAGTATATCACAGTACTCCAGCCGGGAGGTTCTCGAGTTTGCCGATGTATTTCGCCTGTTGACGAGGCATTTGGATACCTTAAGAGAGTCATAGTTACCCCTTGCTGTTGCTCCCCATTTTACAACAGGCACATCTACAAGCTTACTCTGGCCAATTCTCCTGAAGCGATACGCTAATATCTGTTGACATAAAGGCCTTCACAGTACACCTGCGTGATTTCCCTAAATCACTCCAGGCAAATGCCGGGATGGTTCCTCTGAAAGGGCGCGGCCGACTTCCTTCCCAATCCTTCCCTAATCCGATGAGACCGATGACCACGCTGTCTGGTCTCCTTCCCCAAAACCAACCAACAGTACACCTGCCGGGAGCACTCGAGTTTGCCGATGTATTTCGCCTGTTGACGAGGCATTTGGATACCTTAAGAGAGTCATAGTTACCCCTTGCTGTTGCCCCCCATTTACAACAGGCACATCTACAAGCTTACTCTGGCTAATTCTCCTGAAGCGATACGCTAATATCTGTTGACATAAAGACTTTCACAGTACTCCTGCCGGGAGTTTCTCGACTTTGCCGATGTATTTCGCCTATTGACGAGGCATTTGGCTACCTTAAGAGAGTTATAGTTACTCCTGCCAGTGTCTCTCTATTAAACCACAGTCACATATACAATTATCCTCTGCCCCTTTCACCAGACGCGATACGCCATTATTTGTCGACATTATGACTTTCACACTACTCCTGCTAGTGGCACCTCCAGTTTACCAATGTATTTCGACTGTTGACGAGGCATTTGGCTACCTTAAGAGAGTCATAGTTACTCCTGTCAGTTGCTCCCCGTTTTACCACAGTCACATTTTCAATCTTATTCTGGCCAGTTCACCTGAGGCGATACGCCATTATCAGTCAACCTAAAGAATTTCACAGTACTCCTGCGGGGATCTTCTCGAGTTTGCCGATGTAATTCGCCTGTTGACGAGGCATTTGGATACCTTAAGAGAGTCATAGTTACCCCTTGCTGTTGCTCCCCATTTTACAACAGGTACATCTACAAGTTTACTGTGGCCAATTCTCCTGAAGCGATACGCTAATATCTGTTGACATAAAGACTTTCATAGTACTCCTGCCGGGAGCTTCTCGACTTCACCGATGTATTTCGCTTATTGACGAAGCATTTGGCTACCTTAAGAGAGTCATAGTTACTCCTGCCAGTGTCTCTCCGTTAAACCACAGTCACATCTACAATATTCCTCTGCCCCTTTCACCAGACGCGATACGCCATTATTTGTCGACATTATGACTTTCACAGTACTCCTGCTAGGGGCTCCTCCAGTTTACCAATGTATTTCACCTGTTGACGAGGCATTTGGCAACATTAGGAGAGTCATAGTTACACCTGTCAGTTTCTCCCCGTTTTACCACAGTCACATTTTCAATCTTATTCTGGCCAGTTCACCTGAAACGATACGCCATTATCAGTCAACCTAAAGAATTTCACAGTACTCCTGCCGGAAGCTTCTCGAGTTTGCCGAAGTATTTCGCCTGTTGACGAAGCATTTGGATACCTTAAGAGAGTCATAGTTACTCCTCGCTGTTGCTCCCCATTTTACAACAGGCACATCTACAAGCTTACTCTGGCCAGTTCTCCTGAAGCGATACGCTAATATCTGTTGACATAAAGACTTTCACAGTACTCCTGCCGGGAGCTTCTCGACTTTACCGATGTATTTCGCCTATTGCCGAGGCATTTGGCTACCTTAAGACAGTCATAGTTACTCCTGCCAGTGTCTCTCTATTAAACCACAGTCACATATACAATTATCCTCTGCCCCTTTCACCAGACGCGATACGCCATTATTTGTCGTCATTATGACTTTCACACTACTCCTGCTAGTGGCTCCTCCAGTTTACCAATGTATTTCGCCTGTTGACGAGGCATTTGGCTACCTTAAGAGAGTCATAGTTACTCCTGTCAGTTGCTCCCCGTTTTACCACAGTCACATTTTCAATCTTATTCTGGCCAGTTCACCTGAAACGATACGCCATTATCAGTCAACCTAAAGAATTTCACAGTACTCCTGCCGGAAGCTTCTCGAGTTTGCCGATGTATTTCGCCTGTTGACGATACATTTGGATACCTTAAGAGAGTCATAGTTGCTCCTTGCTGTTGCTCCCCATTTTACAACAGGCACATCTACAAGCTTACTCTGGCCAGTTCTCCTGAAGCGATACGCTAATATCTGTTGACATAAAGGCCTTCACAGTACTCCTGCCGAGAGCTCTCGAGTTTGCCGATGTATTTCGCCTGTTGACGAGGCATTTGGATACCTTAAGAGAGTCATAGTTACTCCTTGCTGTTGCTCCCCATTTACAACAGGCACTTCTACAAGCTTACTCTGGCTAATTCTCCTGAAGCGATACGCTAATATCTGTTGACATAAAGACTTTCACAGTACTCCTGCCGGGAGTTTCTCGACTTTGCCGATGTATTTCGCCTATTGACGAGGCATTTGGCTACCTTAAGAGAGTTATAGTTACTCCTGCCAGTGTCTCTCTATTAAACCACAGTCACATATACAATTATCCTCTGCCCCTTTCACCAGACGCGATACGCCATTATTTGTCGACATTATGACTTTCACAGTACTCCTGCTAGGGGCTCCTCCAGTTTACCAATGTATTTCACCTGTTGACGAGGCATTTGGCAACATTAGGAGAGTCATAGTTACACCTGTCAGTTGCTCCCCGTTTTACCACAGTCACATTTTCAATCTTATTCTGGCCAGTTCACCTGAAACGATACGCCATTATCAGTCAACCTAAAGAATTTCACAGTACTCCTGCCGGAAGCCTCTCGAGTTTGCCGAAGTATTTCGCCTGTTGACGAAGCATTTGGATACCTTAAGAGAGTCATAGTTACTCCTCGCTGTTGCTCCCCATTTTACAACAGGCACATCTACAAGCTTACTCTGGCCAGTTCTCCTGAAGCGATACGCTAATATCTGTTGACATAAAGGCCTTCACAGTACTCCTGCCGGGAGCTCTCGAGTTAGCCGATGTATTTCGCCTGTTGACGAGGCATTTGGATACCTTAAGAGAGTCATAGTTACCCCTTGCTGTTGCTCCCCATTTACAACAGGCACATCTACAAGCTTACTCTGGCTAATTCTCCTGAAGCGATACGCTAATATCTGTTGACATAAAGACTTTCACAGTACTCCTGCCGGGAGTTTCTCGATTTTGCCGATGTATTTCGCCTATTGACGAGGCATTTGGCTACCTTAAGAGAGTTATAGTTACTCCTGCCAGTGTCTCTCTATTAAACCACAGTCACATATACAATTATCCTCTGCCCCTTTCACCAGACGCGATACGCCATTATTTTTCGACATTATGACTTTCACACTACTCCTGCTAGTGGCACCTCCAGTTTACCAATGTATTTCGCCTGTTGACGAGGCATTTGGCTACCTTAAGAGAGTCATAGTTACTCCTGTCAGTTGCTCCCCGTTTTACCACAGTCACATTTTCAATCTTATTCTGGCCAGTTCACCTGAGGCGATACGCCATTATCAGTCAACCTAAAGAATTTCACAGTACTCCTGCGGGGATCTTCTCGAGTTTGCCGATGTATTTCGCCTGTTGACGAGGCATTTGGATACCTTAAGAGAGTCATAGTTACCCCTTGCTGTTGCTCCCCATTTTACAACAGGTACATCTACAAGCTTACTGTGGCCAATTCTCCTGAAGCGATACGCTAATATCTGTTGACATAAAGACTTTCACAGTACTCCTGCCGGGAGCTTCTCGACTTCACCGATGTATTTCGCTTATTGACGAAGCATTTGGCTACCTTAAGAGAGTCATAGTTACTCCTGCCAGTGTCTCTCCGTTAAACCACAGTCACATCTACAATATTCCTCTGCCCCTTTCACCAGACGCGATACGCCATTATTTGTCGACATTATGACTTTCACAGTACTCCTGCTAGGGGCTCCTCCAGTTTACCAATGTATTTCACCTGTTGACGAGGCATTTGGCAACATTAGGAGAGTCATAGTTACACCTGTCAGTTTCTCCCCGTTTTACCACAGTCACATTTTCAATCTTATTCTGGCCAGTTCACCTGAAACGATACGCCATTATCAGTCAACCTAAAGAATTTCACAGTACTCCTGCCGGAAGCTTCTCGAGTTTGCCGAAGTATTTCGCCTGTTGACGAAGCATTTGGATACCTTAAGAGAGTCATAGTTACTCCTCGCTGTTGCTCCCCATTTTACAACAGGCACATCTACAAGCTTACTCTGGCCAGTTCTCCTGAAGCGATACGCTAATATCTGTTGACATAAAGACTTTCACAGTACTCCTGCCGGGAGCTTCTCGACTTTACCGATGTATTTCGCCTATTGCCGAGGCATTTGGCTACCTTAAGACAGTCATAGTTACTCCTGCCAGTGTCTCTCTATTAAACCACAGTCACATATACAATTATCCTCTGCCCCTTTCACCAGACGCGATACGCCATTATTTGTCGTCATTATGACTTTCACACTACTCCTGCTAGTGGCTCCTCCAGTTTACCAATGTATTTCGCCTGTTGACGAGGCATTTGGCTACCTTAAGAGAGTCATAGTTACTCCTGTCAGTTGCTCCCCGTTTTACCACAGTCACATTTTCAATCTTATTCTGGCCAGTTCACCTGAAACGATACGCCATTATCAGTCAACCTAAAGAATTTCACAGTACTCCTGCCGGAAGCTTCTCGAGTTTGCCGATGTATTTCGCCTGTTGACGATACATTTGGATACCTTAAGAGAGTCATAGTTGCTCCTTGCTGTTGCTCCCCATTTTACAACAGGCACATCTACAAGCTTACTCTGGCCAGTTCTCCTGAAGCGATACGCTAATATCTGTTGACATAAAGGCCTTCACAGTACTCCTGCCGAGAGCTCTCGAGTTTGCCGATGTATTTCGCCTGTTGACGAGGCATTTGGATACCTTAAGAGAGTCATAGTTACTCCTTGCTGTTGCTCCCCATTTACAACAGGCACTTCTACAAGCTTACTCTGGCTAATTCTCCTGAAGCGATACGCTAATATCTGTTGACATAAAGACTTTCACAGTACTCCTGCCGGGAGTTTCTCGACTTTGCCGATGTATTTCGCCTATTGACGAGGCATTTGGCTACCTTAAGAGAGTTATAGTTACTCCTGCCAGTGTCTCTCTATTAAACCACAGTCACATATACAATTATCCTCTGCCCCTTTCACCAGACGCGATACGCCATTATTTGTCGACATTATGACTTTCACAGTACTCCTGCTAGGGGCTCCTCCAGTTTACCAATGTATTTCACCTGTTGACGAGGCATTTGGCAACATTAGGAGAGTCATAGTTACACCTGTCAGTTGCTCCCCGTTTTACCACAGTCACATTTTCAATCTTATTCTGGCCAGTTCACCTGAAACGATACGCCATTATCAGTCAACCTAAAGAATTTCACAGTACTCCTGCCGGAAGCCTCTCGAGTTTGCCGAAGTATTTCGCCTGTTGACGAAGCATTTGGATACCTTAAGAGAGTCATAGTTACTCCTCGCTGTTGCTCCCCATTTTACAACAGGCACATCTACAAGCTTACTCTGGCCAGTTCTCCTGAAGCGATACGCTAATATCTGTTGACATAAAGACTTTCACAGTACTCCTGCCGGGAGCTTCTCGACTTTACCGATGTATTTCGCCTATTGCCGAGGCATTTGGCTACCTTAAGAGAGTCATAGTTACTCCTGCCAGTGTCTCTCTATTAAACCACAGTCACATATACAATTATCCTCTGCCCCTTTCACCAGACGCGATACGCCATTATTTGTCGTCATTATGACTTTCACACTACTCCTGCTAGTGGCTCCTCCAGTTTACCAATGTATTTCGCCTGTTGACGAGGCATTTGGCTACCTTAAGAGAGTCATAGTTACTCCTGTCAGTTGCTCCCCGTTTTACCACAGTCACATTTTCAATCTTATTCTGGCCAGTTCACCTGAAACGATACGCCATTATCAGTCAACCTAAAGAATTTCACAGTACTCCTGCGGGGATCTTCTCGAGTTTGCCGATGTATTTCGCCTGTTGACGAGGCATTTGGATACCTTAAGAGAGTCATAGTTACCCCTTGCTGTTGCTCCCCATTTTACAACAGGTACATCTACAAGCTTACTCTGGCCAATTCTCCTGAAGCGATACGCTAATATCTGTTGACATAAAGACTTTCACAGTACTCCTGCCGGGAGCTTCTCGACTTCACCGATGTATTTCGCTTATTGACGAAGCATTTGGCTACCTTAAGAGAGTCATAGTTACTCCTGCCAGTGTCTCTCCGTTAAACCACAGTCACATCTACAATATTCCTCTGCCCCTTTCACCAGACGCGATACGCCATTATTTGTCGACATTATGACTTTCACAGTACTCCTGCTAGGGGCTCCTCCAGTTTACCAATGTATTTCACCTGTTGACGAGGCATTTGGCTACATTAGGAGAGTCATAGTTACACCTGTCAGTTGCTAACCGTTTTACCACAGTCACATTTTCAATCTTATTCTGGCCAGTTCACCTGAAACGATACGCCATTATCAGTCAACCTAAAGAATTTCACAGTACTCCTGCCGGAAGCTTCTCGAGTTTGCCGAAGTATTTCGCCTGTTGACGAAGCATTTGGATACCTTAAGAGAGTCATAGTTACTCCTCGCTGTTGCTCCCCATTTTACAACAGGCACATCTACTAGCTTACTCTGGCCAGTTCTCCTGAAGCGATACGCTAATATCTGTTGACATAAAGACTTTCACAGTACTCCTGCCGGGAGCTTCTCGACTTTACCGATGTATTTCGCCTATTGCCGAGGCATTTGGGTACCTTAAGAGAGTCATAGTTACTCCTGCCAGTGTCTCTCTATTAAACCACAGTCACATATACAATTATCCTCTGCCCCTTTCACCAGACGCGATACGCCATTATTTGTCGTCATTATGACTTTCACACTACTCCTGCTAGTGGCTCCTCCAGTTTACCAATGTATTTCGCCTGTTGACGAGGCATTTGGCTACCTTAAGAGAGTCATAGTTACTCCTGTCAGTTGCTCCCCGTTTTACCACAGTCACATTTTCAATCTTATTCTGGCCAGTTCACCTGAAACGATACGCCATTATCAGTCAACCTAAAGAATTTCACAGTACTCCTGCGGGGATCTTCTCGAGTTTGCCGATGTATTTCGCCTGTTGACGATACATTTGGATACCTTAAGAGAGTCATAGTTACTCCTTGCTGTTGCTCCCCATTTTACAACAGGCACATCTACAAGCTTACTCTGGCCAGTTCTCCTGAAGCGATACGCTAATATCTGTTGACATAAAGGCCTTCACAGTACTCCTGCCGGGAGCTCTCGAGTTAGCCGATGTATTTCGCCTGTTGACGAGGCATTTGGATACCTTAAGAGAGTCATAGTTACCCCTTGCTGTTGCTCCCCATTTACAACAGGCACATCTACAAGCTTACTCTGGCTAATTCTCCTGAAGCGATACGCTAATATCTGTTGACATAAAGACTTTCACAGTACTCCTGCCGGGAGTTTCTCGATTTTGCCGATGTATTTCGCCTATTGACGAGGCATTTGGCTACCTTAAGAGAGTTATAGTTACTCCTGCCAGTGTCTCTCTATTAAACCACAGTCACATATACAATTATCCTCTGCCCCTTTCACCAGACGCGATACGCCATTATTTTTCGACATTATGACTTTCACACTACTCCTGCTAGTGGCACCTCCAGTTTACCAATGTATTTCGCCTGTTGACGAGGCATTTGGCTACCTTAAGAGAGTCATAGTTACTCCTGTCAGTTGCTCCCCGTTTTACCACAGTCACATTTTCAATCTTATTCTGGCCAGTTCACCTGAGGCGATACGCCATTATCAGTCAACCTAAAGAATTTCACAGTACTCCTGCGGGGATCTTCTCGAGTTTGCCGATGTATTTCGCCTGTTGACGAGGCATTTGGATACCTTAAGAGAGTCATAGTTACCCCTTGCTGTTGCTCCCCATTTTACAACAGGTACATCTACAAGCTTACTGTGGCCAATTCTCCTGAAGCGATACGCTAATATCTGTTGACATAAAGACTTTCACAGTACTCCTGCCGGGAGCTTCTCGACTTCACCGATGTATTTCGCTTATTGACGAAGCATTTGGCTACCTTAAGAGAGTCATAGTTACTCCTGCCAGTGTCTCTCCGTTAAACCACAGTCACATCTACAATATTCCTCTGCCCCTTTCACCAGACGCGATACGCCATTATTTGTCGACATTATGACTTTCACAGTACTCCTGCTAGGGGCTCCTCCAGTTTACCAATGTATTTCACCTGTTGACGAGGCATTTGGCAACATTAGGAGAGTCATAGTTACACCTGTCAGTTGCTCCCCGTTTTACCACAGTCACATTTTCAATCTTATTCTGGCCAGTTCACCTGAAACGATACGCCATTATCAGTCAACCTAAAGAATTTCACAGTACTCCTGCCGGAAGCTTCTCGAGTTTGCCGAAGTATTTCGCCTGTTGACGAAGCATTTGGATACCTTAAGAGAGTCATAGTTACTCCTCGCTGTTGCTCCCCATTTTACAACAGGCACATCTACAAGCTTACTCTGGCCAGTTCTCCTGAAGCGATACGCTAATATCTGTTGACATAAAGGCCTTCACAGTACTCCTGCCGGGAGCTCTCGAGTTTGCCGATGTATTTCGCCTGTTGACGAGGCATTTGGATACCTTAAGAGAGTCATAGTTACCCCTTGCTGTTGCTCCCCATTTACAACAGGCACATCTACAAGCTTACTCTGGCTAATTCTCCTGAAGCGATACGCTAATATCTGTTGACATAAAGACTTTCACAGTACTCCTGCCGGGAGTTTCTCGACTTTGCCGATGTATTTCGCCTATTGACGAGGCATTTGGCTACCTTAAGAGAGTTATAGTTACTCCTGCCAGTGTCTCTCTATTAAACCACAGTCACATATACAATTATCCTCTGCCCCTTTCACCAGACGCGATACGCCATTATTTTTCGACATTATGACTTTCACACTACTCCTGCTAGTGGCACCTCCAGTTTACCAATGTATTTCGCCTGTTGACGAGGCATTTGGCTACCTTAAGAGAGTCATAGTTACTCCTGTCAGTTGCTCCCCGTTTTACCACAGTCACATTTTCAATCTTATTCTGGCCAGTTCACCTGAGGCGATACGCCATTATCAGTCAACCTAAAGAATTTCACAGTACTCCTGCGGGGATCTTCTCGAGTTTGCCGATGTATTTCGCCTGTTGACGAGGCATTTGGATACCTTAAGAGAGTCATAGTTACCCCTTGCTGTTGCTCCCCATTTTACAACAGGTACATCTACAAGCTTACTGTGGAAAATTCTCCTGTAGCGATACGCTAATATCTGTTGACATAAAGACTTTCACAGTACTCCTGCCGGGAGCTTCTCGACTTCACCGATGTATTTCGCTTATTGACGAAGCATTTGGCTACCTTAAGAGAGTCATAGTTACTCCTGCCAGTGTCTCTCCGTTAAACCACAGTCACATCTACAATATTCCTCTGCCCCTTTCACCAGACGCGATACGCCATTATTTGTCGACATTATGACTTTCACAGTACTCCTGCTAGGGGCTCCTCCAGTTTACCAATGTATTTCACCTGTTGACGAGGCATTTGGCAACATTAGGAGAGTCATAGTTACACCTGTCAGTTGCTCCCCGTTTTACCACAGTCACATTTTCAATCTTATTCTGGCCAGTTCACCTGAAACGATACGCCATTATCAGTCAACCTAAAGAATTTCGCAGTACTCCTGCCGGAAGCTTCTCGAGTTTGCCGAAGTATTTCGCCTGTTGACGAAGCATTTGGATACCTTAAGAGAGTCATAGTTACTCCTCGCTGTTGCTCCCCATTTTACAACAGGCACATCTACAAGCTTACTCTGGCCAGTTCTCCTGAAGCGATACGCTAATATCTGTTGACATAAAGACTTTCACAGTACTCCTGCCGGGAGCTTCTCGACTTTACCGATGTATTTCGCCTATTGCCGAGGCATTTGGCTACCTTAAGAGAGTCATAGTTACTCCTGCCAGTGTCTCTCTATTAAACCACAGTCACATATACAATTATCCTCTGCCCCTTTCACCAGACGCGATACGCCATTATTTGTCGTCATTATGACTTTCACACTACTCCTGCTAGTGGCTCCTCCAGTTTACCAATGTATTTCGCCTGTTGACGAGGCATTTGGCTACCTTAAGAGAGTCATAGTTACTCCTGTCAGTTGCTCCCCGTTTTACCACAGTCACATTTTCAATCTTATTCTGGCCAGTTCACCTGAAACGATACGCCATTATCAGTCAACCTAAAGAATTTCACAGTACTCCTGCCGGAAGCTTCTCGAGTTTGCCGATGTATTTCGCCTGTTGACGATACATTTGGATACCTTAAGAGAGTCATAGTTACTCCTTGCTGTTGCTCCCCATTTTACAACAGGCACATCTACAAGCTTACTCTGGCCAGTTCTCCTGAAGCGATACGCTAATATCTGTTGACATAAAGGCCTTCACAGTACTCCTGCCGAGAGCTCTCGAGTTTGCCGATGTATTTCGCCTGTTGACGATGCATTTGGATACCTTAAGAGAGTCATAGTTACTCCTTGCTGTTGCTCCCCATTTACAACAGGCACATCTACAAGCTTACTCTGGCTAATTCTCCTGAAGCGATACGCTAATATCTGTTGACATAAAGACTATCACAGTACTCCTGCCGGGAGCTTCTCGACTTCACCGATGTATTTCGCCTATTGACGAGGCATTTGGCTACCTTAAGAGAGTTATAGTTACTCCTGCCAGTGTCTCTCTATTAAACCACAGTCACATATACAATTATCCTCTGCTCCTTTCACCAGACGCGATACGCCATTATTTGTCGACATTATGACTTCCACACTACTCCTGCTAGTGGCACCTCCAGTTTACCAATGTATTTCGCCTGTTGACGAGGCATTTGGCTACCTTAAGAGAGTCATAGTTACTCCTGTCAGTTGCTCCCCGTTTTACCACAGTCACATTTTCAATCTTATTCTGGCCAGTTCACCTGAGGCGATACGCCATTATCAGTCAACCTAAAGAATTTCACAGTACTCCTGCGGGAATCTTCTCGAGTTTGCCGATGTATTTCGCCTGTTGACGAGGCATTTGGATACCTTAAGAGAGTCATAGTTACCCCTTGCTGTTGCTCCCCATTTTACAACAGGTACATCTACAAGCTTACTGTGGCCAATTCTCCAGAAGCGATCCGCTAATATCTGTTGACATAAAGACTTTCACAGTACTCCTGCCGGGAGCTTCTCGACTTCACCGATGTATTTCGCTTATTGACGAAGCATTTGGCTACCTTAAGAGAGTCATAGTTACTCCTGCCAGTGTCTCTCCGTTAAACCACAGTCACATCTACAATATTCCTCTGCCCCTTTCACCAGACGCGATACGCCATTATTTGTCGACATTATGACTTTCACAGTACTCCTGCTAGGGGCTCCTCCAGTTTACCAATGTATTTCACCTGTTGACGAGGCATTTGGCAACATTAGGAGAGTCATAGTTACACCTGTCAGTTGCTCCCCGTTTTACCACAGTCACATTTTCAATTTTATTCTGGCCAGTTCACCTGAAACGATACGCCATTATCAGTCAACCTAAAGAATTTCACAGTACTCCTGCCGGAAGCTTCTCGAGTTTGCCGAAGTATTTCGCCTGTTGACGAAGCATTTGGATACCTTAAGAGAGTCATAGTTACTCCTCGCTGTTGCTCCCCATTTTACAACAGGCACATCTACAAGCTTACTCTGGCCAGTTCTCCTGAAGCGATACGCTAATATCTGTTGACATAAAGACTTTCACAGTACACCTGCCGGGAGCTTCTCGACTTTACCGATGTATTTCGCCTATTGCCGAGGCATTTGGCTACCTTAAGAGAGTCATAGTTACTCCTGCCAGTGTCTCTCTATTAAACCACAGTCACATATACAATTATCCTCTGCCCCTTTCACCAGACGCGATACGCCATTATTTGTCGTCATTATGACTTTCACACTACTCCTGCTAGTGGCTCCTCCAGTTTACCAATGTATTTCGCCTGTTGACGAGGCATTTGGCTACCTTAAGAGAGTCATAGTTACTCCTGTCAGTTGCTCCCCGTTTTACCACAGTCACATTTTCAATCTTATTCTGGCCAGTTCACCTGAAACGATACGCCATTATCAGTCAACCTAAAGAATTTCACAGTACTCCTGCGGGGATCTTCTCGAGTTTGCCGATGTATTTCGCCTGTTGACGAGGCATTTGGATACCTTAAGAGAGTCATAGTTACCCCTTGCTGTTGCTCCCCATTTTACAACAGGTACATCTACAAGCTTACTCTGGCCAATTCTCCTGAAGCGATACGCTAATATCTGTTGACATAAAGACTTTCACAGTACTCCTGCCGGGAGCTTCTCGACTTCACCGATGTATTTCGCTTATTGACGAAGCATTTGGCTACCTTAAGAGAGTCATAGTTACTCCTGCCAGTGTCTCTCCGTTAAACCACAGTCACATCTACAATATTCCTCTGCCCCTTTCACCAGACGCGATACGCCATTATTTGTCGACATTATGACTTTCACAGTACTCCTGCTAGGGGCTCCTCCAGTTTACCAATGTATTTCACCTGTTGACGAGGCATTTGGCTACATTAGGAGAGTCATAGTTACTCCTGTCAGTTGCTCCCCGTTTTACCACAGTCACATTTTCAATCTTATTCTGGCCAGTTCACCTGAAGCGATACGCCATTATCAGTCAACCTAAAGTATATCACAGTACTCCTGCCGGGAGCTTCTCGAGTTTGCCGATGTATTTCGCCTGTTGACGATACATTTGGATACCTTAAGAGAGTCATAGTTACTCCTTGCTGTTGCTCCCCATTTTACAACAGGCACATCTACAAGCTTACTCTGGCCAGTTCTCCTGAAGCGATACGCTAATATCTGTTGACATAAAGACTTTCACAGTACTCCTGCAGGGAGCTTCTCGACTTCACCGATGTATTTCGCTTATTGACGAAGCATTTGGCTACCTTAAGAGAGTCATAGTTACTCCTGCCAGTGTCTCTCCGTTAAACCACAGTCACATCTACAATATTCCTCTGCCCCTTTCACCAGACGCGATACGCCATTATTTGTCGACATTATGACTTTCACAGTACTCCTGCTAGGGGCTCCACCAGTTTACCAATGTATTTCACCTGTTGACGAGGCATTTGGCAACATTAGGAGAGTCATAGTTACACCTGTCAGTTGCTCCCCGTTTTACCACAGTCACATTTTCAATTTTATTCTGGCCAGTTCACCTGAAACGATACGCCATTATCAGTCAACCTAAAGAATTTCACAGTACTCCTGCCGGAAGCTTCTCGAGTTTGCCGAAGTATTTCGCCTGTTGACGAAGCATTTGGATACCTTAAGAGACTCATAGTTACCCCTTGCTGTTGCTCCCCATTTACAACAGGCACATCTACAAGCTTACTCTGGCTAATTCTCCTGAAGCGATACGCTAATATCTGTTGACATAAAGACTTTCACAGTACTCCTGCCGGGAGTGTCTCGACTTTGCCGATGTATTTCGCCTATTGACGAGGCATTTGGCTACCTTAAGAGAGTTATAGTTACTCCTGCCAGTGTCTCTCTATTAAACCACAGTCACATATACAATTATCCTCTGCCCCTTTCACCAGACGCGATACGCCATTATTTTTCGACATTATGACTTTCACACTACTCCTGCTAGTGGCACCTCCAGTTTACCAATGTATTTCGCCTGTTGACGAGGCATTTGGCTACCTTAAGAGAGTCATAGTTACTCCTGTCAGTTGCTCCCCGTTTTACCACAGTCACATTTTCAATCTTATTCTGGCCAGTTCACCTGAGGCGATACGCCATTATCAGTCAACCTAAAGAATTTCACAGTACTCCTGCGGTGATCTTCTCGAGTTTGCCGATGTATTTCGCCTGTTGACGAGGCATTTGGATACCTTAAGAGAGTCATAGTTACCCCTTGCTGTTGCTCCCCATTTTACAACAGGTACATCTACAAGCTTACTGTGGCCAATTCTCCTGAAGCGATACGCTAATATCTGTTGACATAAAGACTTTCACAGTACTCCTGCCGGGAGCTTCTCGACTTCACCGATGTATTTCGCTTATTGACGAAGCATTTGGCTACCTTAAGAGAGTCATAGTTACTCCTGCCAGTGTCTCTCCGTTAAACCACAGTCACATCTACAATATTCCTCTGCCCCTTTCACCAGACGCGATACGCCATTATTTGTCGACATTATGACTTTCACAGTACTCCTGCTACGGGCTCCTCCAGTTTACCAATGTATTTCACCTGTTGACGAGGCATTTGGCAACATTAGGAGAGTCATAGTTACACCTGTCAGTTGCTCCCCGTTTTACCACAGTCACATTTTCAATCTTATTCTGGCCAGTTCACCTGAAACGATACGCCATTATCAGTCAACCTAAAGAATTTCACAGTACTCCTGCGGGGATCTTCTCGAGTTTGCCGATGTATTTCGCCTGTTGACGAGGCATTTGGATACCTTAAGAGAGTCATAGTTACCCCTTGCTGTTGCTCCCCATTTTACAACAGGTACATCTACAAGCTTACTCTGGCCAATTCTCCTGAAGCGATACGCTAATATCTGTTGACATAAAGACTTTCACAGTACTCCTGCCGGGAGCTCTCGAGTTTGCCGATGTACACTCCTGGAAATTGAAATAAGAACACCGTGAATTCATTGTCCCAGGAAGGGGAAACTTTATTGACACATTCCTGGGGTCAGATACATCACATGATCACACTGACAGAACCACAGGCACATAGACACAGGCTACAGAGCATGCACAATGTCGGCACTAGTACAGTGTATATCCACATTTCGCAGCAATGCAGGCTGCTATTCTCCCATGGAGACGACCGTTGAGATGCTGGATGTAGTCCTGTGGAACGGCTTGCCATGCCATTTCCACCTGGCGCCTCAGTTGGACCAGCGTTCGTGCTGGACGTGCAGACCGCGTGAGACGACGCTTCATCCAGTCCCAAACATGCTCAATGGGGGACAGATCCGGAGATCTTGCTGGCCAGGGTAGTTGACTTACACCTTCTAGAGCACGTTGGGTGGCACGGGATACATGCGGACGTGCATTGTCCTGTTGGAACAGCAAGTTCCCTTGCCCGTCTAGGAATGGTAGAACGATGGGTTCGATGACGGTTTGGATGTACCGTGCACTATTCAGTGTCCCCTCGACGATCACCAGTGGTGTACGGCCAGTGTAGGAGATCGCTCCCCACACCATGATGCCGGGTGTTGGCCCTGTGTGCCTCGGTCGTATGCAGTCGTGATTGTGGCGCTCACCTGCACGGCGCCAAACACGCATACGACCATCATTGGCACCAAGGCAGAAGCGACTCTCATCGCTGAAGACGACACGTCTCCATTCGTCCCTCCATTCACGCCTGTCGCGACACCACTGGAGGCGGGCTGCACGATGTTGAGGCGTGAGCGGAAGACGGCCTAACGGTGTGCGGGACCGTAGCCCAGCTTCATGGAGACGGTTGCGAATGGTCCTCGCCGATACCCCAGGAGCAACAGTGTCCCTAATTTGCTGGGAAGTGGCGGTGCGGTCCCCTACGGCACTGCGTAGGATCCTACGGTCTTGGCGTGCATCCGTGCGTCGCTGCGGTCCGGTCCCAGGTCGACGGGCACGTGCACCTTCCGCCGACCACTGGCGACAACATCGATGTACTGTGGAGACCTCACGCCCCACGTGTTGAGCAATTCGGCGGTACGTCCACCCGGCCTCCCGCATGCCCACTATACGCCCCCGCTCAAAGTCCGTCAACTGCACATACGGTTCACGTCCACGCTGTCGCGGCATGCTACCAGTGTTAAAGACTGCGATGGAGCTCCGTATGCCACGGCAAACTGGCTTACACTGACGGCGGTGGTGCACAAATGCTGCGCAGCTAGCGCCATTCGACGGCCAACACCGCGGTTCCTGGTGTGTCCGCTGTGCCATGCGTGTGATCATTGCTTGTACAGCCCTCTCGCAGTGTCCGGAGCAAGTATGGTGTGTCTGACACACCGGTGTCAATGTGTTCTTTTTTCCATTTCCAGGAGTGTATTTCGCCTGTTGACGAGGCATTTGGATACCTTAAGAGAGTCATAGTTACCCCTTGCTGTTGCTCCCCATTTACAACAGGCACATCTACAAGCTTACTCTGGCTAATTCTCCTGAAGCGATACGCTAATATCTGTTGACATAAAGACTTTCACAGTACTCCTGCCGGGAGTTTCTCGACTTTGCCGATGTATTTCGCCTATTGACGAGGCATTTGGCTACCTTAAGAGAGTTATAGTTACTCCTGCCAGTGTCTCTCTATTAAACCACAGTCACATATACAATTATCCTCTGCCCCATTCACCAGACGCGATACGCCATTATTTGTCGTCATTATGACTTTCACACTACTCCTGCTAGTGGCTCCTCCAGTTTACCAATGTATTTCGCCTGTTGACGAGGCATTTGGCTACCTTAAGACAGTCATAGTTACTCCTGTCAGTTGCTCCCCGTTTTACCACAGTCACATTTTCAATCTTATTCTGGCCAGTTCACCTGAGGCGATACGCCATTATCAGTCATCCTAAAGAATTTCACAGTACTCCTGCGGGGATCTTCTCGAGTTTGCCGATGTATTTCGCCTGTTGACGAGGCATTTGGATACCTTAAGAGAGTCATAGTTACCCCTTGCTGTTGCTCCCCATTTTTTAACAGGTATATCTACAAGCTTACTCTGGCCAATTCTCCTGAAGCGATACGCTAATATCTGTTGACATAAAGACTTTCACAGTACTCCTGCCGGGAGCTTCTCGACTTCACCGATGTATTTCGCTTATTGACGAAGCATTTGGCTACCTTAAGAGAGTCATAGTTACTCCTGCCAGTGTCTCTCCGTTAAACCACAGTCACATCTACAATATTCCTCTGCCCCTTTCACCAGACGCGATACGCCATTATTTGTCGACATTATGACTTTCACAGTACTCCTGCTAGGGGCTCCTCCAGTTTACCAATGTATTTCACCTGTTGACGAGGCATTTGGCAACATTAGGAGAGTCATAGTTACACCTGTCAGTTGCTCCCCGTTTTACCACAGTCACATTTTCAATCTTATTCTGGCCAGTTCACCTGAAACGATACGCCATTATCAGTCAACCTAAAGAATTTCACAGTACTCCTGCGGGGATCTTCTCGAGTTTGCCGATGTATTTCGCCTGTTGACGAGGCATTTGGATACCTTAAGAGAGTCATAGTTACCCCTTGCTGCTGCTCCCCATTTTACAACAGGTACATCTACAAGCTTACTCTGGCCAATTCTCCTGAAGCGATACGCTAATATCTGTTGACATAAAGACTTTCACAGTACTCCTGCCGGGAGCTCTCGAGTTTGCCGATGTATTTCGCCTGTTGACGAGGCATTTGGATACCTTAAGAGAGTCATAGTTACCCCTTGCTGTTGCTCCCCATTTACAACAGGCACATCTACAAGCTTACTCTGGCTAATTCTCCTGAAGCGATACGCTAATATCTGTTGACATAAAGACTTTCACAGTACTCCTGCCGGGAGTTTCTCGACTTTGCCGATGTATTTCGCCTATTGACGAGGCATTTGGCTACCTTAAGAGAGTTATAGTTACTCCTGCCAGTGTCTCTCTATTAAACCACAGTCACATATACAATTATCCTCTGCCCCATTCACCAGACGCGATACGCCATTATTTGTCGTCATTATGACTTTCACACTACTCCTGCTAGTGGCTCCTCCAGTTTACCAATGTATTTCGCCTGTTGACGAGGCATTTGGCTACCTTAAGACAGTCATAGTTACTCCTGTCAGTTGCTCCCCGTTTTACCACAGTCACATTTTCAATCTTATTCTGGCCAGTTCACCTGAGGCGATACGCCATTATCAGTCAACCTAAAGAATTTCACAGTACTCCTGCGGGGATCTTCTCGAGTTTGCCGATGTATTTCGCCTGTTGACGAGGCATTTGGATACCTTAAGAGAGTCATAGTTACCCCTTGCTGTTGCTCCCCATTTTACAACAGGTACATCTACAAGCTTACTCTGGCCAATTCTCCTGAAGCGATACGCTAATATCTGTTGACATAAAGACTTTCACAGTACTCCTGCCGGGAGCTTCTCGACTACACCGATGTATTTCGCTTATTGACGAAGCATTTGGCTACCTTAAGAGAGTCATAGTTACTCCTGCCAGTGTCTCTCCGTTAAACCACAGTCACATCTACAATATTCCTCTGCCCCTTTCACCAGACGCGATACGCCATTATTTGTCGACATTATGACTTTCACAGTACTCCTGCTAGGGGCTCCTCCAGTTTACCAATGTATTTCACCTGTTGACGAGGCATTTGGCAACATTAGGAGAGTCATAGTTACACCTGTCAGTTGCTCCCCGTTTTACCACAGTCACATTTTCAATCTTATTCTGGCCAGTTCACCTGAAACGATACGCCATTATCAGTCAACCTAAAGAATTTCACAGTACTCCTGCGGGGATCTTCTCGAGTTTGCCGATGTATTTCGCCTGTTGACGAGGCATTTGGATACCTTAAGAGAGTCATAGTTACCCATTGCTGCTGCTCCCCATTTTACAACAGGTACATCTACAAGCTTACTCTGGCCAATTCTCCTGAAGCGATACGCTAATATCTGTTGACATAAAGACTTTCACAGTACTCCTGCCGGGAGCTCTCGAGTTTGCCGATGTATTTCGCCTGTTGACGAGGCATTTGGATACCTTAAGAGAGTCATAGTTACCCCTTGCTGTTGCTCCCCATTTACAACAGGCACATCTACAAGCTTACTCTGGCTAATTCTCCTGAAGCGATACGCTAATATCTGTTGACATAAAGACTTTCACAGTACTCCTGCCGGGAGTTTCTCGACTTTGCCGATGTATTTCGCCTATTGACGAGGCATTTGGCTACCTTAAGAGAGTTATAGTTACTACTGCCAGTGTCTCTCTATTAAACCACAGTCACATATACAATTATCCTCTGCCCCATTCACCAGACGCGATACGCCATTATTTGTCGT
The DNA here is from genome assembly GCF_021461395.2 of Schistocerca americana. Classification (NCBI taxonomy): domain Eukaryota; kingdom Metazoa; phylum Arthropoda; class Insecta; order Orthoptera; family Acrididae; genus Schistocerca; species Schistocerca americana. Next base: position 63,207,343 of record NC_060130.1, read on the forward strand.
CATTATGACTTTCACACTACTCCTGCTAGTGGCTCCTCCAGTTTACCAATGTATTTCGCCTGTTGACGAGGCATTTGGCTACCTTAAGACAGTCATAGTTACTCCTGTCAGTTGCTCCCCGTTTTACCACAGTCACATTTTCAATCTTATTCTGGCCAGTTCACCTGAGGCGATACGCCATTATCAGTCAACCTAAAGAATTTCACAGTACTCCTGCGGGGATCTTCTCGAGTTTGCCGATGTATTTCGCCTGTTGACGAGGCATTTGGATACCTTAAGAGAGTCATAGTTACCCCTTGCTGTTGCTCCCCATTTTACAACAGGTACATCTACAAGCTTACTCTGGCCAATTCTCCTGAAGCGATACGCTAATATCTGTTGACATAAAGACTTTCACAGTACTCCTGCCGGGAGCTTCTCGACTTCACCGATGTATTTCGCTTATTGACGAAGCATTTGGCTACCTTAAGGGAGTCATAGTTACTCCTGCCAGTGTCTCTCCGTTAAACCACAGTCACATCTACAATATTCCTCTGCCCCTTTCACCAGACGCGATACGCCATTATTTGTCGACATTATGACTTTCACAGTACTCCTGCTAGGGGCTCCTCCAGTTTACCAATGTATTTCACCTGTTGACGAGGCATTTGGCTACATTAGGAGAGTCATAGTTACTCCTGTCAGTTGCTCCCCGTTTTACCACAGTCACATTTTCAATCTTATTCTGGCCAGTTCACCTGAAGCGATACGCCATTATCAGTCAACCTAAAGTATATCACAGTACTCCTGCCGGGAGCTTCTCGAGTTTGCCGATGTATTTCGCCTGTTGACGATACATTTGGATACCTTAAGAGAGTCATAGTTACTCCTTGCTGTTGCTCCCCATTTTACAACAGGCACATCTACAAGCTTACTCTGGCCAGTTCTCCTGAAGCGATACGCTAATATCTGTTGACATAAAGGCCTTCACAGTACTCCTGCCGGGAACTCTCGAGTTTGCCGATGTATTTCGCCTGTTGACGAGGCATTTGGATACCTTAAGAGAGTCATAGTTACCCCTTGCTGTTGCTCCCCATTTACAACAGGCACATCTACAAGCTTACTCTGGCTAATTCTCCTGAAGCGATACGCTAATATCTGTTGACATAAAGACTTTCACAGTACTCCTGCCGGGAGTTTCTCGACTTTCCCGATGTATTTCGCCTATTGACGAGGCATTTGGCTACCTTAAGAGAGTTATAGTTACTCCTGCCAGTGTCTCTCTATTAAACCACAGTCACACATACAATTATCCTCTGCCCCTTTCACCAGACGCGATACGCCATTATTTGGCGACATTATGACTTTCACACTACTCCTGCTAGTGGCACCTCCAGTTTACCAATGTATTTCGCCTGTTGACGAGGCATTTGGCTACCTTAAGAGAGTCATAGTTACTCCTGTCAGTTGCTCCCCGTTTTACCACAGTCACATTTTCAATCTTATTCTGGCCAGTTCACCTGAGGCGATACGCCATTATCAGTCAACCTAAAGAATTTCACAGTACTCCTGCGGGGATCTTCTCGAGTTTGCCGATGTATTTCGCCTGTTGACAAGGCATTTGGATACCTTAAGAGAGTCATAGTTACCCCTTGCTGTGGCTCCCCATTTTACAACAGGTACATCTACAAGCTTACTGTGGCCAATTCTCCTGAAGCGATACGCTAATATCTGTTGACATAAAGACTTTCACAGTACTCCTGCCGGGAGCTTCTCGACTTCACCGATGTATTTCGCTTATTGACGAAGCATTTGGCTACCTTAAGAGTGTCATAGTTACTCCTGCCAGTGTCTCTCCGTTAAACCACAGTCACATCTACAATATTCCTCTGCCCCTTTCACCAGACGCGATACGCCATTATTTGTCGACATTATGACTTTCACAGTACTCCTGCTAGGGGCTCCTCCAGTTTACCAATGTATTTCACCTGTTGACGAGGCATTTGGCTACATTAGGAGAGTCATAGTTACTCTTGTCAGTTGCTCCCCGTTTTACCACAGTCACATTATCAATCTTATTCTGGCCAGTACACCTGAAACGATACGCCATTATCAGTCAACCTAAAGAATTTCACAGTACTCCTGCCGGAAGCTTCTCGAGTTTGCCGAAGTATTTCGCCTGTTGACGAAGCATTTGGATACCTTAAAAGAGTCATAGTTACTCCTCGCTGTTGCTCCCCATTTTACAACAGGCACATCCACAAGCTAACTCTGGCCAGTTCTCCTGAAGCGATACGCTAATATCTGTTGACATAAAGACTTTCACAGTACTCCTGCCGGGAGCTTCCCGACTTTACCGATGTATTTCGCCTATTGCCGAGGCATTTGGCTACCTTAAGAGAGTCATAGTTACTCCTGCCAGTGTCTCTCTATTAAACCACAGTCACATATACAATTATCCTCTGCCCCTTTCACCAGACGCGATACGCCATTATTTGTCGACATTATGACTTTCACACTACTCCTGCTAGTGGCTCCTCCAGTTTACCAGTGTATTTCGCCTGTTGACGAGGCATTTGGCTACCTTAAGAGAGTCATAGTTACTCCTGTCAGCTGCTCCCCGTTTTACCACAGTCGCATTTTCAATCTTATTCTGGCCAGTTCACCTGAGGCGATACGCCATTATCAGTCAACCTAAAGAATTTCACAGTACTCCTGCAGGGATCTTCTCGAGTTTGCCGATGTATTTCGCCTGTTGACGAGGCATTTGGATACCTTAAGAGAGTCATAGTTACCCCTTGCTGTTGCTCCCCATTTTACAACAGGTACATCTACAAGCTTACTCTGGCCAATTCTCCTGAAGCGATACGCTAATATCTGTTGACATAAAGACTTTCACAGTACTCCTGCCGGGAGCTTCTCGACTTCACCGATGTATTTCGCTTATTGACGAAGCATTTGGCTACCTTAAGAGAGTCATAGTTACTCCTGCCAGTGTCTCTCCGTTAAACCACAGTCACATCTACAATATTCCTCTGCCCCTTTCACCAGACGCGATACGCCATTATTTGTCGACATTATGACTTTCGCAGTACTCCTGCTAGGGGCTCCTCCAGTTTACCAATGTATTTCACCTGTTGACGAGGCATTTGGCTACATTAGGAGAGTCATAGTTACTCCTGTCAGTTGCTCCCCGTTTTACCACAGTCACATTTTCAATCTTATTCTGGCCAGTTCACCTGAAGCGATACGCCATTATCAGTCAACCTAAAGTATATCACAGTACTCCTGCCGGGAGCTTCTCCAGTTTGCCGATGTATTTCGCCTGTTGACGATACATTTGGATACCTTAAGAGAGTCATAGTTACTCCTTGCTGTTGCTCCCCATTTTACAACAGGCACATCTACAAGCTTACTCTGGCCAGTTCTCCTGAAGCGATACGCTAATATCTGTTGACATAAAGGCCTTCACAGTACTCCTGCCGGGAACTCTCGAGTTTGCCGATGTATTTCGCCTGTTGACGAGGCATTTGGATACCTTAAGAGAGTCATAGTTACCCCTTGCTGTTGCTCCCCATTTACAACAGGCACATCTACAAGCTTACTCTGGCTAATTCTCCTGAAGCGATACGCTAATATCTGTTGACATAAAGACTTTCACAGTACTCCTGCCGGGAGTTTCTCGACTTTGCCGATGTATTTCGCCTATTGACGAGGCATTTGGCTACCTTAAGAGAGTTATAGTTACTCCTGCCAGTGTCTCTCTATTAAACCACAGTCACACATACAATTATCCTCTGCCCCTTTCACCAGACGCGATACGCCATTATTTGGCGACATTATGACTTTCACACTACTCCTGCTAGTGGCACCTCCAGTTTACCAATGTATTTCGCCTGTTGACGAGGCATTTGGCTACCTTAAGAGAGTCATAGTTACTCCTGTCAGTTGCTCCCCGTTTTACCACAGTCACATTTTCAATCTTATTCTGGCCAGTTCACCTGAGGCGATACGCCATTATCAGTCAACCTAAAGAATTTCACAGTACTCCTGCGGGGATCTTCTCGAGTTTGCCGATGTATTTCGCCTGTTGACAAGGCATTTGGATACCTTAAGAGAGTCATAGTTACCCCTTGCTGTTGCTCCCCATTTTACAACAGGTACATCTACAAGCTTACTGTGGCCAATTCTCCTGAAGCGATACGCTAATATCTGTTGACATAAAGACTTTCACAGTACTCCTGCCGGGAGCTTCTCGACTTCACCGATGTATTTCGCTTATTGACGAAGCATTTGGCTACCTTAAGAGTGTCATAGTTACTCCTGCCAGTGTCTCTCCGTTAAACCACAGTCACATCTTCAATATTCCTCTGCCCCTTTCACCAGACGCGATACGCCATTATTTGTCGACATTATGACTTTCACAGTACTCCTGCTAGGGGCTCCTCCAGTTTACCAATGTATTTCACCTGTTGACGAGGCATTTGGCTACATTAGGAGAGTCATAGTTACTCCTGTCAGTTGCTCCCCGTTTTACCACAGTCACATTTTCAATCTTGTTCTGGCCAGTTCACCTGAGGCGATACGCCATTATCAGTTAACCTAAAGAATTTCACAGTACTCCTGCAGGGATCTTCTCGAGTTTGCCGAAGTATTTCGCCTGTTGACGAAGCATTTGGATACCTTAAGAGAGTCATAGTTACTCCTTGCTATTGCTCCCCATTTTACAACAGGCACATCTACAAGCTTACTCTGGCCAATTCTCCTGAAGCGATATGCAAATATCTGTTGACATAAAGACTTTCACAGTACTCCTGCTGGGAGCCTCTCAACTTTGCCGATGTATTTCGCCTATTGACGAGGCATTTGGCTACCTTAAGAGAGTCATAGTTACTCTTGCCAGTGGCTCTCCGTGAAACCACAGTCACATCTACGATTTTTCTCTGCCCCTTTCACCAGACGCGATACGCCATTATTTGTCGAAATTATGACTTTCACAGTACTCCTGCTAGGGGTTCCTCCAGTTTACCAATGTATTTCGCCTGTTGACGAGGCATTTGGCTACCTTAAGAGAGTCATAGTTACTCCTGTCAGTTGCTCCCCGTTTTACCACAGTCACATTTTCAATCTTATTCTGGCCAGTTCACCTGAAGCGATACGCCATTATCAGTCAATTTAAAGTATATCACAGTACTCCTGCCGGGAGCTTCTCGAGTTTGCCGATGTATTTCGCCTGTTGACGATACATTTGGATACCTTAAGAGAGTCATAGTTACTCCTAGCTGTTGCTCCCCATTTTACAACAGGCACATCTACAAACTTACTGTGGCCAGTTCTCCTGAAGCGATACGCTAATATCTGTTGACATAAAGACTTTCACATTACTCCTGCCGGGAGCTTCTCGACTTTACCGATGTATTTCGCCTATTGCTGAGGCATTTGGCTACCTTAAGAGAGTCATAGTTACTCCTGCCAGTGTCTCTCCGTTAAACCACAGTCACATCTACAATATTCCTCTGCCCTTTCACCAGACGCGATACGCCATTATTTGTCTACATTATGACTTTCACAGTACTCCTGCTAGTGGCTCCTCCAGTTTACCAAAGTATTTCGCCTGTTGACGAGACATTTGGCTACTATAAGAGAGTCATAGTTACTCCTGTCAGTGGCTCCCCGTTGTACCACAGTCACATTTTCAATCTTATTCTGGCCAGTTCACCTGAGGCGATACGCCATTATCAGTCAACCTAAAGAATTCTACAGTACTCCTGCCGGAAGCTTCTCGAGTTTGCCGAAATATTTCGCCTGTTGACGAAGCATTTGGATACCTTAAGAGAGTCATAGTTACTCCTCGCTGTTGCTCCCCATTTTACAACAGGCACATCTACAAGCTTACTCTGGCCAGTTCTCCTGAAGCGATACGCTAATATCTGTTGACATAAAGACTTTCACAGTACTCCTGCCTTGAGCTTCTCGACTTTACCGATGTATTTCGCCTATTGCCGAGGCGTTTGGCTACCTTAAGAGAGTCATAGTTACTCCTGCCAGTGTCTCTCCGTTAAACCACAGTCACATCTACAATATTCCTCTGCCCCTTTCACCAGACGCGATACGCCATTATTTGTCTACATTATGACTTTCACAGTACTCCTGCTAGTGGCTCCTCCAGTTTACCAACGTATTTCGCCTGTTGACGAGACATTTGGCTACTATAAGAGAGTCATAGTTACTCCTGTCAGTTGCTCCCCGTTTTACCACAGTCACATTTTCAATCTTATTCTGGCCAGTTCACCTGAGGCGATACGCCATTATCAGTCAACCTAAAGAATATCACAGTACTCCTGCCGGGAGCTCTCGAGTTTGCCGATGTATTTCGCCTGTTGACGAGGCATTTGGATACCTTAAGAGAGTCATAGTTAAGCCTTGCTGTTGCTCCCCATTTTACAACAGGCACATCTACAAGCTTACTCTTGCCAATTCTCCTGAAGCGATACGCTAATATCTAATGACATAAAGACTTTCACAGTACTCCTCCTGGGAGCTTCTCGACTTTGCCGATGTATTTCGCCTGTTGACGAGGCATTTGGCTACCTTAAGAGAGTTATAGTTACTCCTGCCAGTGTCTTTCTATTAAACCACAGTCACATATACAATTTTCCTCTGCCCCTTTCACCAGACGCGATACGCCATTATTTGTCGACATTATGACGTTCACACTACTCCTGCTAGTGGCTCCTCCAGTTTACCAAAGTATTTCGCCTGTTGACAAGACATTTGGCTACTATAAGAGAGTCATAGTTACTCCTGTCAGTTGCTCCCCGTTTTACCACAGTCACATTCTCAATCTTATTCTGGCCAGTTCACCTGAGGCGATACGCCATTATCAGTCAACCTAAAGTATTTCACAGTACTCCTGCCGGAAGCTTCTCGAGTTTGCCGAAGTATTTCGCCTGTTGACGAAGCATTTGGATACCTTAAGAGAGTCATAGTTACTCCTTGCTGTTGCTCCCCATTTTACAACAGGCACATCTACAAACTTACTGTGGAAAGTTCTCCTGAAGCGATACGCTAATATCTGTTGACATAAAGACTTTCACAGTACTCCTGCCGGGAGCTTCTCGACTTCACCGATGTATTTCGCCTATTGCCGAGGCATTTGGCTACCTTAAGAGAGTCATAGTTACTCCTGCCAGTGTCTCTCTATTAAACCACAGTCACATATACAATTATCCTCTGCCCCTTTCACCAGACGCGATACGCCATTATTTGTCGACATTATGACTTTCACAGTACTCCTGCTAGGGGCTCCTCCAGTTTACCAATGTATTTCACCTGTTGACGAGGCATTTGGCTACATTAGGAGAGTCATAGTTACTCCTGTCAGTTGCTCCCCGTTTTACCACAGTCACATTTTCAATCTTATTCTGGCCAGTTCACCTGAAGCGATACGCCATTATCAGTCAACCTAAAGTATATCACAGTACTCCTGCTGGGAGCTTCTCGAGTTTGCCGATGTATTTCGCCTGTTGACGATACATTTGGATACCTTAAGAGAGTCATAGTTACTCCTTGCTGTTGCTCCCCATTTTACAACAGGCACATCTACAAGCTTACTCTGGCCAGTTCTCCTGAAGCGATACGCTAATATCTGTTGACATAAAGGCCTTCACAGTACTCCTGCCGGGAGCTCTCGAGTTTGCCGATGTATTTCGCCTGTTGACGAGGCATTTGGATACCTTAAGAGAGTCATAGTTACCCCTTGCTGTTGCTCCCCATTTACAACAGGCACATCTACAAGCTTACTCTGGCTAATTCTCCTGAAGCGATACGCTAATATCTGTTGACATAAAGACTTTCACAGTACTCCTGCCGGGAGTTTCTCGACTTTGCCGATGTATTTCGCCTATTGACGAGGCATTTGGCTACCTTAAGAGAGTTATAGTTACTCCTGCCAGTGTCTCTCTATTAAACCACAGTCACATATACAATTATCCTCTGCCCCTTTCACCAGACGCAATACGCCATTATTTGTCGACATTATGACTTTCACACTACTCCTGCTAGTGGCACCTCCAGTTTACCAATGTATTTCGCCTGTTGACGAGGCATTTGGCTACCTTAAGAGAGTCATAGTTACTCCTGTCAGTTGCTCCCCGTTTTACCACAGTCACATTTTCAATCTTATTCTGGCCAGTTCACCTGAGGCGATACGCCATTATCAGTCAACCTAAAGAATTTCACAGTACTCCTGCGGGGATCTTCTCGAGTTTGCCGATGTATTTCGCCTGTTGACGAGGCATTTGGATACCTTAAGAGAGTCGTAGTTACCCCTTGCTGTTGCTCCCCATTTTACAACAGGTACATCTACAAGCTTACTGTGGCCAATTCTCCTGAAGCGATACGCTAATATCTGTTGACATAAAGACTTTCACAGTACTCCTGCCGGGAGCTTCTCGACTTCACCGATGTATTTCGCTTATTGACGAAGCATTTGGCTACCTTAAGAGAGTCATAGTTACTCCTGCCAGTGTCTCTCCGTTAAACCACAGTCACATCTACAATATTCCTCTGCCCCTTTCACCAGACGCGATACGCCATTATTTGTCGACATTATGACTTTCACAGTACTCCTGCTAGGGGCTCCTCCAGTTTACCAATGTATTTCACCTGTTGACGAGGCATTTGGCTACATTAGGAGAGTCATAGTTACTCCTGTCAGTTGCTCCCCGTTTTACCACAGTCACATTTTCAATCTTATTCTGGCCAGTTCACCTGAAACGATACGCCATTATCAGTCAACCTAAAGATATTCACAGTACTCCTGCCGGACGCTTCTCGAGTTTGCCGAAGTATTTCGCCTGTTGACGAAGCATTTGGATACCTTAAGAGAGTCATAGTTACTCCTCGCTGTTGCTCCCCATTTTACAACAGGCACATCTACAAGCTTACTCTGGCCATTTCTCCTGAAGCGATACGCTAATATCTGTTGACATAAAGACTTTCACAGTACTCCTGCCGGGAGCTTCTCGTCTTTACCGATGTATTTCGCCTATTGCCGAGGCATTTGGCTACCTTAAGAGAGTCATAGTTACTCCTGCCAGTGTCTCTCTATTAAACCACAGGCACATATACAATTATCCTCTGCCCCTTTCACCAGACGCGATACGCCATTATTTGTCGACATTATGACTTTCACACTACTCCTGCTAGTGGCTCCTCCAGTTTACCAATGTATTTCGCCTGTTGACGAGGCATTTGGCTACCTTAAGAGAGTCATAGTTACTCCTGTCAGTTGCTCCCCGTTTTACCACAGTCACATTTTCAATCTTATTCTGGCCAGTTCGCCTGAGGCGATACGCCATTATCAGTCAACCTAAAGAATTTCACAGTACTCCTGCGGGGATCTTCTCGAGTTAGCCGATGTATTTCGCCTGTTGACGAGGCATTTGGATACCTTAAGAGAGTCATAGTTACCCCTTGCTGTTGCTCCCCATTTTACAACAGGTACATCTACAAGCTTACTCTGGCCAATTCTCCTGAAGCGATACGCTAATATCTGTTGACATAAAGACTTTCACAGTACTCCTGCGGGGAGCTTCTCGACTTCAGCGATGTATTTCGCCTATTGACGAAGCATTTGGCTACCTTAAGAGAGTCATAGTTACTCCTGCCAGTGTCTCTCCGTTAAACCACAGTCACATCTACAATATTCCTCTGCCCCTTTCACCAGACGCGATACGCCATTATTTGTCGCCATTATGACTTTCACAGTACTCCTGCTAGGGGCTCCTCCAGTTTACCAATGTATTTCACCTGTTGACGAGGCATTTGGCTACATTAAGAGAGTCATAGTTACTCCTGTCAGTTGCTCCCCGTTTTACCACAGTCACATTTTCAATCTTATTCTGGCCAGTTCACCTGAAGCGATACGCCATTATCAGTCAACCTGAAGAATTTCACAGTACTCCTGCGGGTATCTTCTCGAGTTTGCCGAAGTATTTCGCCTGTTGACGAAGCATTTGGATACCTTAAGAGAGTCATAGTTACTCCTTGCTATTGCTCCCCATTTTACAACAGGCACATCTACAAGCTTACTCTGGCCAATTCTCCTGAAGCGATATGCTAATATCTGTTGACATAAAGACTTTCACAGTACTCCTGCTGGGAGCCTCTCAACTTTGCCGATGTATTTCGCCTATTGACGAGGCATTTGGCTACCTTAAGAGAGTCATAGTTACTCTTGCCAGTGGCTCTCCGTTAAACCACAGTCACATCTACGATTTTTCTCTACCCCTTTCACCAGACGCGATACGCCATTATTTGTCGACATTATGACGTTCCCACTACTCCTGCTAGTGGCTCCTCCAGTTTACCAAAGTATTTCGCCTGTTGACAAGGCATTTGGCTACTATAAGAGAGTCATAGTTACTCCTGTCAGTTGCTCCCCGTTTTACCACAGTCACATTCTCAATCTTATTCTGGCCAGTTCACCTGAGGCGATACGCCATTATCAGTCAACCTAAAGAATTTCACAGTACTCCTGCGGGGATCTTCTCGAGTTTGCCGATGTATTTCGCCTGTTGACGAGGCATTTGGATACCTTAAGAGAGTCGTAGTTACCCCTTGCTGTTGCTCCCCATTTTACAACAGGCACATCTACAAGCTTACTCTGGCCAGTTCTCCTGAAGCGATACGCTAATATCTGTTGACATAAAGGCCTTCACAGTACTCCTGCCGGGAGCTCTCGAGTTTGCCGATGTATTTCGCCTGTTGACGAGGCATTTGGATACCTTAAGAGAGTCATAGTTACCCCTTGCTGTTGCTCCCCATTTACAACAGGCACATCTACAAGCTTACTCTGGCTAATTCTCCTGAAGCGATACGCTAATATCTGTTGACATAAAGACTTTCACAGTACTCCTGCCGGGAGTTTCTCGACTTTGCCGATGTATTTCGCCTATTGACGAGGCATTTGGCTACCTTAAGAGAGTTATAGTTACTCCTGCCAGTGTCTCTCTATTAAACCACAGTCACATATACAATTATCCTCTGCCCCTTTCACCAGACGCAATACGCCATTATTTGTCGACATTATGACTTTCACACTACTCCTGCCAGTGGCACATCCAGTTTACCAATGTATTTCGCCTGTTGACGAGGCATTTGGCTACCTTAAGAGAGTCATAGTTACTCCTGTCAGTTGCTCCCCGTTTTACCACAGTCACATTTTCAATCTTATTCTGGCCAGTTCACCTGAGGCGATACGCCATTATCAGTCAACCTAAAGAATTTCACAGTACTCCTGCGGGGATCATCTCGAGTTTGCCGATGTATTTCGCCTGTTGACGAGGCATTTGGATACCTTAAGAGAGTCGTAGTTACCCCTTGCTGTTGCTCCCCATTTTACAACAGGTACATCTACAAGCTTACTGTGGCCAATTCTCCTGAAGCGATACGCTAATATCTGTTGACATAAAGACTTTCACAGTACTCCTGCCGGGAGCTTCTCGACTTCACCGATGTATTTCGCTTATTGACGAAGCATTTGGCTACCTTAAGAGAGTCATAGTTACTCCTGCCAGTGTCTCTCCGTTAAACCACAGTCACATCTACAATATTCCTCTGCCCCTTTCACCAGACGCGATACGCCATTATTTGTCGACATTATGACTTTCACAGTACTCCTGCTAGGGGCTCCTCCAGTTTACCAATGTATTTCACCTGTTGACGAGGCATTTGGCTACATTAGGAGAGTCATAGTTACTCCTGTCAGTTGCTCCCCGTTTTACCACAGTCACATTTTCAATCTTATTCTGGCCAGTTCACCTGAAACGATACGCCATTATCAGTCAACCTAAAGATATTCACAGTACTCCTGCCGGACGCTTCTCGAGTTTGCCGAAGTATTTCGCCTGTTGACGAAGCATTTGGATACCTTAAGAGAGTCATAGTTACTCCTCGCTGTTGCTCCCCATTTTACAACAGGCACATCTACAAGCTTACTCTGGCCATTTCTCCTGAAGCGATTCGCTAATATCTGTTGACATAAAGACTTTCACAGTACTCCTGCCGGGAGCTTCTCGTCTTTACCGATGTATTTCGCCTATTGCCGAGGCATTTGGCTACCTTAAGAGAGTCATAGTTACTCCTGCCAGTGTCTCTCTATTAAACCACAGGCACATATACAATTATCCTCTGCCCCTTTCACCAGACGCGATACGCCATTATTTGTCGACATTATGACTTTCACACTACTCCTGCTAGTGGCTCCTCCAGTTTACCAATGTATTTCGCCTGTTGACGAGGCATTTGGCTACCTTAAGAGAGTCATAGTTACTCCTGTCAGTTGCTCCCCGTTTTACCACAGTCACATTTTCAATCTTATTCTGGCCAGTTCGCCTGAGGCGATACGCCATTATCAGTCAACCTAAAGAATTTCACAGTACTCCTGCGGGGATCTTCTCGAGTTAGCCGATGTATTTCGCCTGTTGACGAGGCATTTGGATACCTTAAGAGAGTCATAGTTACCCCTTGCTGTTGCTCCCCATTTTACAACAGGTACATCTACAAGCTTACTCTGGCCAATTCTCCTGAAGCGATACGCTAATATCTGTTGACATAAAGACTTTCACAGTACTCCTGCGGGGAGCTTCTCGACTTCAGCGATGTATTTCGCCTATTGACGAAGCATTTGGCTACCTTAAGAGAGTCATAGTTACTCCTGCCAGTGTCTCTCCGTTAAACCACAGTCACATCTACAATATTCCTCTGCCCCTTTCACCAGACGCGATACGCCATTATTTGTCGCCATTATGACTTTCACAGTACTCCTGCTAGGGGCTCCTCCAGTTTACCAATGTATTTCACCTGTTGACGAGGCATTTGGCTACATTAAGAGAGTCATAGTTACTCCTGTCAGTTGCTCCCCGTTTTACCACAGTCACATTTTCAATCTTATTCTGGCCAGTTCACCTGAAGCGATACGCCATTATCAGTCAACCTGAAGAATTTCACAGTACTCCTGCGGGTATCTTCTCGAGTTTGCCGAAGTATTTCGCCTGTTGACGAAGCATTTGGATACCTTAAGAGAGTCATAGTTACTCCTTGCTATTGCTCCCCATTTTACAACAGGCACATCTACAAGCTTACTCTGGCCAATTCTCCTGAAGCGATATGCTAATATCTGTTGACATAAAGACTTTCACAGTACTCCTGCTGGGAGCCTCTCAACTTTGCCGATGTATTTCGCCTATTGACGAGGCATTTGGCTACCTTAAGAGAGTCATAGTTACTCTTGCCAGTGGCTCTCCGTTAAACCACAGTCACATCTACGATTTTTCTCTACCCCTTTCACCAGACGCGATACGCCATTATTTGTCGACATTATGACGTTCCCACTACTCCTGCTAGTGGCTCCTCCAGTTTACCAAAGTATTTCGCCTGTTGACAAGGCATTTGGCTACTATAAGAGAGTCATAGTTACTCCTGTCAGTTGCTCCCCGTTTTACCACAGTCACATTCTCAATCTTATTCTGTCCAGTTCACCTGAGGCGATACGTCATTATCAGTCAACCTACAGTATTTCACAGTACTCCTGCCGGAAGCTTCTCGAGTTTGCCGAAGTATTTCGCCTGTTGACGAAGCATTTGGATACCTTAAGAGAGTCATAGTTACCCCTTGCTGTTACTCCAAATTTTACAACAGGCACATCTACAAGCTTACTTTGCCCAATTCTCCTGAAGCGATACGCTAATATCTGTTGACATAAAGACTTTCACAGTACTCCTGCTGGGAGCTTCTCAACTTTGCCGATGTATTTCGCCTATTGACGAGGCATTTGGCTACCTTAAGAGAGTTATAGTTACTCTTGCCAGTGGCTCTCCGTTAAACCACTGTCACATCTACGATTTTTCTCTGCCCCTTTCACCAGACGCGATACGTCATTATTTGTCGACACTACGACTTTCACAGTACTCCTGCTAGGGGCTCCTCCAGTTTACCAATGTATTTCACCTGTTGACGAGGCATTTGGCTACGTTAAGAGAGTCATAGTTACTCCTGTCAGTTGCTCCCCGTTTTACCACAGTCACATTTTCAATCTTATTCTGGCCAGTTCACCTGAGGCGATACGCCATTATCAGACAACCTAAAGTATTTCACAGTACTCCTGCCGGAAGCTTCTCGAGTTTGCCGATGTATTTCGCCTGTTGACGAGGCATTTGGATTACTTAAGAGTGTCATAGTTACCCCTTGCTGTTGCTCCCCATTTTACAACAGGCACATCTACAAGCTTACTCTGGCCAATTCTCCTGAAGCGATACGCTAATATCTATTGACATAAAGACTTTCACAGTACCCTGCTGGGAGCTTCTCGACTTTGCCGATGTATTTCGCCTATTGATGAGGCATTTGGCTACCTTAAGAGAGTTATAGTTACTCCTGCCAGTGTCTCTCTATTAAACCACAGTCACATATACAATTTTCCTCTCCCCCTTTCACCAAACGCGATACGCCTTTATTTGTCGACATTATGGCGTTCACACTACTCCTGCTAGTGGCTCCTCCAGTTTACCAAAGTATTTCGCCAGTTGACAAGGCATTTGGCTACTATAAGAGAGTCATAGTTACTCCTGCCAGTTGCTCCCCGTTTTACCACAGTCACATTCTCAATCTTATTCTGGCCAGTTCACCCGAGGCGATACACCATTATCAGTCAACCTAAAGTATTTCACAGTACTCCTGCCGGAAGCTTCTCGAGTTTGCCAAAGTATTTCGCCTGTTGACGAAGCATTTGGATACCTTAAGAGAGTCATAGTTACTCCTTGCTATTACTCCCCATTTTACAACAGGCACATCTACAAGCTTACTCTGGCCAATTCTCCTGAAGCGATACGCTAATATCTATTGACATAAAGACTTTCACAGTACTCCTGCTGAGAGCTTCTCAACTTTGCCGATGTATTTCGCCTATTGACGAGGCATTTGGCTACCTTAAGAGAGCCATAGTTACTCTTGCCAGTGGCTCTCCGTTAAACCACTGTCACATCTACGATTTTTCTCTGCCCCTTTAACCAGACGCGATACGCCATTATTTGTCGAAATTATAACTTTCACAGTACTCCTGCTAGGGGTTCCTCCAGTTTACCAATGTATTTCGCCTGTTGACGAGGCATTTGGCTACCTTAAGAGAGTCATAGTTACTCCTGTCAGTTGCTCCCCGTTTTACCACAGTCACATTTTCAATCTTATTCTGGCCAGTTCACCTGAAGCGATACGCCATTATCAGTCAACCTAAAAAATATCACAGTACTCCTGCCGGGAGCTCTCGAGTTTGCCGATGTATTTCGCCTGTTGACGAGGCATTTGGATACCTTAAGAGAGTCATAGTTACCCCTTGCTGTTGCTCCCCATTTTACAACAGGCACATCTACAAGCTTACTCTGGCCAATTCTCCTGAAGCGATACGCTAATATCTATTGACATAAAGACTTTCACAGTACTCCTGCCGGGAGCTTCTCGACATGGCCGATGTATTTCGCCTATTGACGAGGCATTTGGCTACCTTAAGAGAGTTATAGTTACTCCTGCCAGTGTCTCTCTATTAAACCACAGTCACATATACAATTTTCCTCTGCCCCTTTCACCAGACGCGATACGCCAGTATTAGTCGACATTATGACGTTCACACTACTCCTGCTAGTGGCTCCTCCAGTTTACCAAAGTATTTCGCCTGTTGACGAGGCATTTGGCCACTATAAGAGAGTCATACTTACTCCTGTCAGTTGCTCCCCGTTTTACAACAGTCACATTTTCAATCTTATTCTGGCCAGTTCACCTGAGGCGATACGCCATTATCAGTCAACCTAAAGAATTTCACAGTACTCCTGCCGGAAGCTTCTCGAGTTTGCCGAAGTATTTCGCCTGTTGACGAAGCATTTGGTTACCTTAAGAGAGTCATAGTTACTCCTTTGCTGTTGCTCCCCATTTTACAACAGGCACATCTACAAGCTTACTCTGGCCAATTCTCCTGAAGCGATACGCTGATATCTGTTTACATAAAGACTTTCACAGTACTCCTGCTGGGAGCTTCTCAACTTTGCCGATGTATTTCGCCTATTGACGAGGCATTTGGCTACCATAAGAGAGTTATAGTTACTCCTGCCAGTGTCTCTCCGTTAAACCACATTCACATTTACAATATTCCTCCGCCCCTTTCACCAGATGCGATACGCCATTATTTGTCGACATTATGACTTTCACAGTACTCCTGCTAGGGGCTCCTCCAGTTTACCAATGTATTTCGCCTGTTGACGAGGCATTTGGCTACCTTAAGAGAGTCATAGTTACTCCTGTCAGTGGCTTTCCGTTTTACCACAGTCACATTTTCAATCTTATTCTGGCCAGTTCACCTGAAGCGATACGCCATTATCAGTCAACCTGAAGAATTTCACAGTACTCCTGCGGGTATCTTCTCGAGTTTGCCGAAGTATTTCGCCTGTTGACGAAGCATTTGGATACCTTAAGAGAGTCATAGTTACTCCTTGCTATTGCTCCCCATTTTACAACAGGCACATCTACAAGCTTACTCTGGCCAATTCTCCTGAAGCGATATGCTAATATCTGTTGACATAAAGACTTTCACAGTACTCCTGCTGGGAGCCTCTCAACTTTGCCGATGTATTTCGCCTATTGACGAGGCATTTGGCTACCTTAAGAGAGTCATAGTTACTCTTGCCAGTGGCTCTCCGTTAAACCACAGTCACATCTACGATTTTTCTCTACCCCTTTCACCAGACGCGATACGCCATTATTTGTCGACATTATGACGTTCCCACTACTCCTGCTAGTGGCTCCTCCAGTTTACCAAAGTATTTCGCCTGTTGACAAGGCATTTGGCTACTATAAGAGAGTCATAGTTACTCCTGTCAGTTGCTCCCCGTTTTACCACAGTCACATTCTCAATCTTATTCTGTCCAGTTCACCTGAGGCGATACGTCATTATCAGTCAACCTACAGTATTTCACAGTACTCCTGCCGGAAGCTTCTCGAGTCTGCCGAAGTATTTCGCCTGTTGACGAAGCATTTGGATACCTTAAGAGAGTCATAGTTACCCCTTGCTGTTACTCCAAATTTTACAACAGGCACATCTACAAGCTTACTTTGCCCAATTCTCCTGAAGCGATACGCTAATATCTGTTGACATAAAGACTTTCACAGTACTCCTGCTGGGAGCTTCTCAACTTTGCCGATGTATTTCGCCTATTGACGAGGCATTTGGCTACCTTAAGAGAGTTATAGTTACTCTTGCCAGTGGCTCTCCGTTAAACCACTGTCACATCTACGATTTTTCTCTGCCCCTTTCACCAGACGCGATACGTCATTATTTGTCGACACTACGACTTTCACAGTACTCCTGCTAGGGGCTCCTCCAGTTTACCAATGTATTTCACCTGTTGACGAGGCATTTGGCTACGTTAAGAGAGTCATAGTTACTCCTGTCAGTTGCTCCCCGTTTTACCACAGTCACATTTTCAATCTTATTCTGGCCAGTTCACCTGAGGCGATACGCCATTATCAGACAACCTAAAGTATTTCACAGTACTCCTGCCGGAAGCTTCTCGAGTTTGCCGATGTATTTCGCCTGTTGACGAGGCATTTGGATACCTTAAGAGTGTCATAGTTACCCCTTGCTGTTGCTCCCCATTTTACAACAGGCACATCTACAAGCTTACTCTGGCCAATTCTCCTGAAGCGATACGCTAATATCTATTGACATAAAGACTTTCACAGTACCCTGCTGGGAGCTTCTCGACTTTGCCGATGTATTTCGCCTATTGATGAGGCATTTGGCTACCTTAAGAGAGTTATAGTTACTCCTGCCAGTGTCTCTCTATTAAACCACAGTCACATATACAATTTTCCTCTCCCCCTTTCACCAAACGCGATACGCCTTTATTTGTCGACATTATGGCGTTCACACTACTCCTGCTAGTGGCTCCTCCAGTTTACCAAAGTATTTCGCCAGTTGACAAGGCATTTGGCTACTATAAGAGAGTCATAGTTACTCCTGCCAGTTGCTCCCCGTTTTACCACAGTCACATTCTCAATCTTATTCTGGCCAGTTCACCCGAGGCGATACACCATTATCAGTCAACCTAAAGTATTTCACAGTACTCCTGCCGGAAGCTTCTCGAGTTTGCCAAAGTATTTCGCCTGTTGACGAAGCATTTGGATACCTTAAGAGAGTCATAGTTACTCCTTGCTATTACTCCCCATTTTACAACAGGCACATCTACAAGCTTACTCTGGCCAATTCTCCTGAAGCGATACGCTAATATCTATTGACATAAAGACTTTCACAGTACTCCTGCTGAGAGCTTCTCAACTTTGCCGATGTATTTCGCCTATTGACGAGGCATTTGGCTACCTTAAGAGAGCCATAGTTACTCTTGCCAGTGGCTCTCCGTTAAACCACTGTCACATCTACGATTTTTCTCTGCCCCTTTAACCAGACGCGATACGCCATTATTTGTCGAAATTATAACTTTCACAGTACTCCTGCTAGGGGTTCCTCCAGTTTACCAATGTATTTCGCCTGTTGACGAGGCATTTGGCTACCTTAAGAGAGTCATAGTTACTCCTGTCAGTTGCTCCCCGTTTTACCACAGTCACATTTTCAATCTTATTCTGGCCAGTTCACCTGAAGCGATACGCCATTATCAGTCAACCTAAAAAATATCACAGTACTCCTGCCGGGAGCTCTCGAGTTTGCCGATGTATTTCGCCTGTTGACGAGGCATTTGGATACCTTAAGAGAGTCATAGTTACCCCTTGCTGTTGCTCCCCATTTTACAACAGGCACATCTACAAGCTTACTCTGGCCAATTCTCCTGAAGCGATACGCTAATATCTATTGACATAAAGACTTTCACAGTACTCCTGCCGGGAGCTTCTCGACATGGCCGATGTATTTCGCCTATTGACGAGGCATTTGGCTACCTTAAGAGAGTTATAGTTACTCCTGCCAGTGTCTCTCTATTAAACCACAGTCACATATACAATTTTCCTCTGCCCCTTTCACCAGACGCGATACGCCAGTATTAGTCGACATTATGACGTTCACACTACTCCTGCTAGTGGCTCCTCCAGTTTACCAACGTATTTCGCCTGTTGACGAGGCATTTGGCCACTATAAGAGAGTCATACTTACTCCTGTCAGTTGCTCCCCGTTTTACAACAGTCACATTTTCAATCTTATTCTGGCCAGTTCACCTGAGGCGATACGCCATTATCAGTCAACCTAAAGAATTTCACAGTACTCCTGCCGGAAGCTTCTCGAGTTTGCCGAAGTATTTCGCCTGTTGACGAAGCATTTGGTTACCTTAAGAGAGTCATAGTTACTCCTTTGCTGTTGCTCCCCATTTTACAACAGGCACATCTACAAGCTTACTCTGGCCAATTCTCCTGAAGCGATACGCTGATATCTGTTTACATAAAGACTTTCACAGTACTCCTGCTGGGAGCTTCTCAACTTTGCCGATGTATTTCGCCTATTGACGAGGCATTTGGCTACCATAAGAGAGTTATAGTTACTCCTGCCAGTGTCTCTCCGTTAAACCACATTCACATTTACAATATTCCTCCGCCCCTTTCACCAGATGCGATACGCCATTATTTGTCGACATTATGACTTTCACAGTACTCCTGCTAGGGGCTCCTCCAGTTTACCAATGTATTTCGCCTGTTGACGAGGCATTTGGCTACCTTAAGAGAGTCATAGTTACTCCTGTCAGTGGCTTTCCGTTTTACCACAGTCACATTTTCAATCTTATTCTGGCCAGTTCACCTGAAGCGATACGCCATTATCAGTCAACCTAAAGAATATCACAGTACTCCTGCGGGGATCTTCTCGAGTTTGCCGCTGTATTTCGCCTGTTGACGAGGCATTTGGATACCTTAAGAGAGTCATAGTTACCCCTTGCTGTTGCTCCCCATTTTACAACAGGCACATCTACAAGCTTACTCTGGCCAATTCTCTTGAAGCGATACGCTAATATCTGTCGACATAAAGACTTTCACAGTACTCCTGCCGGGAGCTTCTCGACTTTACCGATGTATTTCGCCTATTGACGAGGCATTTGGCTACCTTAAGAGAGTCATAGTTACTCCTGCCAGTGTCTCTCCGTTAAACCACAGTCACATCTACAATATTCCTCTGCCCCTTTCACCAGACGCGATACGCAATTATTTGTCGACACTACGACTTTCACAGTACTCCTGCTAGGGGCTCCTCCAGTTTACCAATGTATTTCACCTGTTGACGAGGCATTTGGCTACATTAAGGGAGTCATAGTTACTCCTCTCAGTTGCTTCCCGTTTTACCACAGTCACATTTTCAATCTTATTCTGGCCAGTTCACCTGAAGCGATACGCCATTATCAGTCAACCTAAAAAATATCACAGTACTCCTGCCGGGAGCTCTCGAGTCTGCCGATGTATTTCGCCTGTTGACGAGGCATTTGGATACCTTAAGAGAGTCATAGTTACCCCTTGCTGTTGCTCCCCATTTTACAACAGGCACGTCTACAAGCTTACCCTGGCCAATTCTCCATAAGCGATACGCTAATATCTATTGACATAAATACTTTCACAGATCTCCTGCCGGGAGCTTTTCGACATGGCCGATGTATTTCGCCTATTGACGAGGCATTTGGCTACCTTAAGAGAGTTATAGTTACTCCTGCCAGTGTCTCTCTATTAAACCACAGTCACATATACAATTTTCCTCTGCCCCTTTCACCAGACGCGATACGCCAGTATTTGTCGACATTATGACGTTCACACTACTCCTGCTAGTGGCTCCTCCAGTTTACCAAAGTATTTCGCCTGTTGACGAGGCATTTGGCCACTATAAGAGAGTCATACTTACTCCTGTCAGTTGCTCCCCGTTTTACCACAGTCACATTTTCAATCTTATTCTGGCCAGTTCACCTGAAGCGATACGCCATTATCAGTCAACCTAAAGAATATCACAGTACTCCTGCGGGGATCTTCTCGAGTTTGCCGATGTATTTCGCCTGTTGACGAGGCATTTGGATACCTTAAGAGAGTCATAGTTACCCCTTGCTGTTGCTCCCCATTTTACAACAGGCACATCTACAAGCTTACTCTGGCCAATTCTCTTGAAGCGATACGCTAATATCTGTTGACATAAAGACTTTCACAGTACTCCTGCCGGGAGCTTCTCGACTTTACCGATGTATTTCGCCTATTGACGAGGCATTTGGCTACCTTAAGAGAGTCATAGTTACTCCTGCCAGTGTCTCTCCGTTAAACCACAGTCACATCTACAATATTCCTCTGCCCCTTTCACCAGACGCCATACGCCATTATTTGTCGACACTACGACTTTCACAGTACTCCTGCTAGGGGCTCCTCCAGTTTACCAATGTATTTCACCTGTTGACGAGGCATTTGGCTACATTAAGAGAGTCATAGTTACTCCTGTCAGTTGCTTCCCGTTTTACCACAGTCACATTTTCAATCTAATTCTGGCCAGTTCACCTGAAGCGATACGCCATTATCAGTCAACCTAAAAAATATCACAGTACTCCTGCCGGGAGCTCTCGAGTTTGCCGATGTATTTCGCCTGTTGACGAGGCATTTGGATACCTTAAGAGAGTCATAGTTACCCCTTGCTGTTGCTCCCCATTTTACAACAGGCACATCTACAAGCTTACCCTGGCCAATTCTCCTGAAGCGATACGCTAATATCTATTGACATAAAGACTTTCACAGATCTCCTGCCGGGAGCTTCTCGACATGGCCGATGTATTTCGCCTATTGACGAGGCATTTGGCTACCTTAAGAGAGTTATAGTTACTCCTGCCAGTGTCTCTCTATTAAACCACAGTCACATATACAATTTTCCTCTGCCCCTTTCACCAGACGCGATACGCCAGTATTTGTCGACATTATGACGTTCACACTACTCCTGCTAGTGGCTCCTCCAGTTTACCAAAGTATTTCGCCTGTTGACGAGGCATTTGGCCACTATAAGAGAGTCATACTTACTCCTGTCAGTTGCTCCCCGTTTTACCACAGTCACATTTTCAATCTTATTCTGGCCAGTTCACCTGAGGCGATACGCCATTATCAGTCAACCTAAAGAATTTCACAGTACTCCTGCCGGAAGCTTCTCGAGTTTACCGAAGTATTTCGCCTGTTGACGAAGCAATTGGATACCTTAAGAGAGTCATAGTTACTCCTTTTGTTGTTGCTCCCCATTTTACAACAGGCACATCTACAAGCTTACTCTGGCCAATTCTCCTGAAGCGATACGCTAATATCTGTTGACATAAAGACTTTCACAGTACTCCTGCTGGGAGCTTCTCAACTTTGCCGATGTATTTCGCCTATCGACGAGGCATTTGGCTACCATAAGAGAGTTATAGTTACTCCTGCCAGTGTCTCTCCGTTAAACCAAATTCACATTTACAATATTCCTCCGCCCCTTTCACCAGATGCGATACGCCATTATTTGTCGACATTATGACTTTCACAGTACTCCTGCTAGGGGCTCCTCCAGTTTACCAATGTATTTCGCCTGTTGACGAGGCATTTGGGTACATTAAGAGAGTCATACTTACTCCTGTCAGTTGCTTTCCGTTTTACCACAGTCACATTTTCAATCTTATTCTGACCAGTTCACCTGAGGCGATACGCCATTATCAGTCAACCTAAAGAATTTCACAGTACTCCTGCCGAGAGCTTCTCGAGTTTGCCGATGTATTTCGCCTATTGACGAAGCATTTGGCTACCTTAAGAGAGTCATAGTTACTCCTGCCAGTGGCTCTCCGTTAAACCACTGTCACATCTACGATTTTCCTCTGCCCCTTTCACCAGACGCGATACGCCATTATTTGTCGAAATTATGACTTTCACAGTACTCCTGCTAGGGGTTCCTCCAGTTTACCAATGTATTTCGCCTGTTGACGAGGCATTTGGCTACCTTAAGAGAGTCATAGTTACTCCTGTCAGTTGCTCCCCGTTTTACCACAGTCACATTTTCAATCTTATTCTGGTCAGTTCACCTGAGGCGATACGCCATTATCAGTCAACCTAAAGAATTTCACAGTACTCCTGCCGGGAGCTTCTCGAGTTTGCCGATGTATTTCGCCTGTTGACGAGGCATTTGGATACCTTAAGAGAGTCATAGTTACCCCTTGCTGTTGCTCCCCATTTTACAACAGGCACATCTACAAGCTTACCCTGGCCAATTCTCCTGAAGCGATACGCTAATATCTATTGACATAAAGACTTTCACAGATCTCCTGCCGGGAGCTTCTCGACATGGCCGATGTATTTCGCCTATTGACGAGGCATTTGGCTACCTTAAGAGAGTTATAGTTACTCCTGCCAGTGTCTCTCTATTAAACCACAGTCACATATACATTTTTCCTCTGCCCCTTTCACCAGACGCGATACGCCAGTATTTGTCGACATTATGACGTTCACACTACTCCTGCTAGTGGCTCCTCCAGTTTACCAAAGTATTTCGCCTGTTGACGAGGCATTTGGCTACCTTAAGAGAGTCATAGTTACTCCTTGCTGTTGCTCCCCATTTTACAACAGGCACATCTACAAGCTTACTCTGGCCAATTCTCCTGAAGCGATACGCTGATATCTGTTGACACAAAGACTTTCACAGTACTCTTGCTGGGAGCTTCTCAACTTTGCCGATGTATTTCGCCTATTGACGAGGCATTTGGCTACCTTAAGAGAGTCATAGTTACTCTTGCCAGTGGCTCTCCATTAAACCACAGTCACATCTACAATTTTTCTCTGCCCCTTTCACCAGACGCGATACGCCATTATTTGTCGAAATTATGACTTTCACAGTACTCCTGCTAGGGGTTCCTCCAGTTTACCAATGCATTTCGCCTGTTGAAGAGGCATTTGGCTACCTTAAGAGAGTCATAGTTACTCCTGTCAGTTGCTCCCCGTTTTACCACAGTCACATTTTCAATGTAATTCTGGCCAGTTCACATGAAGCGATACGCCATTATCAGTCAACCTAAAGAATATCACAGTACTCCTGCGGGGATCTTCTCGAGTTTGCCGATGTATTTCGCCTGTTGACGAGGCATTTGGATACCTTAAGAGAGTCATAGTTACCCCTTGCTGTTGCTCCCCATTTTACAACAGGCACATCTACAAGCTTACTCTGGCCAATTCTCCTGAAGCGATACGCTAATATCTGTTGACATAAAGACTTTCACAGTACTCCTGCCGGGAGCTTCTCGACTTTACCGATGTATTTCGCCTATTGCCGAGGCATTTGGCTACCTTAAGAGAGTCATAGTTACTCCTAACAGTGTCTCTCCGTTAAACCACAGTCACTCTACCATTTTCTTCTGCCCCTTTCACCAGACGCGATACGCCATTATTTGTCGACATTATGACTTTCACAGTACTCCTGCTAGGGGCTCCTCCAGTTTAAAAATGTATTTCACCTGTTGACGAGGCATTTGGCTACATTTAGAGAGTCATAGTTACTCCTGTCAGTTGCTCCCCGTTTTACCACAGTCACATTTTCAATCATATTCTGGCCAGTTCACCTGAAGCGATACGCCATTATCAGTCAACCTAAAGAATATCACAGGACTCCTGCCGGGAGCTCTCGAGTTTGCCGATGTATTTCGCCTGTTGACGAGGCATTTGGATACCTTAAGAGAGTCATAGTTACCCCTTTCTGTTGCTCCCCATTTTACAACAGGCACATCTACAAGCTTACTCTGGCCAATTCTCCTGAAGCGATACGCTAATATCTATTGACATAAAGACTTTCACAGTACTCCTGCTGGGAGCTTCTCGACTTTGCCGATGTATTTCGCCTATTGACGAGGCATTTGGCTACCTTAAGAGAGTTATAGTTACTCCTGCCAGTGTCTCTCTATTAAACCACAGTCACATATACAATTTTCCTCTGCCCCTTTCACCAGACGCGATACGCCATTATTTGTCGACATTATGACGTTCACACTTCTCCTGCTAGTGGCTCCTCCAGTTTACCAAAGTATTTCGCCTGTTGACAAGACATTTGGCTACTATAAGAGAGTCATAGTTACTCCTGTCAGTTGCTCCCCGTTTTACCACAGTCACATTCTCAATCTTATTCTGGCCAGTTCACCTGAGGCGATACGCCATTATCAGACAACCTAAAGTATTTCACAGTACTCCTGCCGGAAGCTTCTCGAGTTTGCCGAAGTATTTCACCTGTTGACGAAGCATTTGGATACCTTAAGAGAGTCATAGTTACTCCTTGCTGTTGCTTCCGTATTTTACAACAGGCACATCTACAAGCTTACTCTGGCCAATTCTCCTGAAGCGATACGCTAATATCTTTTGACATAGAGACTTTCACAGTACTCCTGCCGGGAGTTTCTCGACTTTACCGATGTATTTCGCCTATTGCCGAGGCATTTGGCTACCTTAAGAGAGTCATAGTTACTCCTAACAGTGTCTCTCCGTTAAACCACAGTCACATCTACCATTTTCCTCTGCCCCTTTCACCAGACGCGATACGCCATTATTTGTCGACATTATGACTTTCACAGTACTCCTGCTAGGGGCTCCTCCAGTTTAAAAATGTATTTCACCTGTTGACGAGGCATTTGGCTACATTAAGAGAGTCATAGTTACTCCTGTTAGTTGCTCCCCGTTTTACCACAGTCACATTTTCAATCTTATTCTGGCCAGTTCACCTGAAGCGATACGCCATTATCAGTCAACCTAAAGAATATCACAGTACTCCTGCCGGGAGCTCTCGAGTTTGCCGATGTATTTCGCCTGTTGACGAGGCATTTGGATACCTTAAGAGAGTCATAGTTACCCCTTGCTGTTGCTCCCCATTTTACAACAGGCACATCTACAAGCTTACTCTGGCCAATTCTCCTGAAGCGATACGCTAATATCTGTTGACATAAAGACTTTCACAGTACTCCTGCCGGGAGCTTCTCGACTTTTCCGATGTATTTCGCCTATTGCCGAGGCATTTGGCTACCTTAAGAGAGTCATAGTTACTCCTAACAGTGTCTCTCCGTTAAACCACAGTCACATCTACAATATTCCTCTGCCCCTTTCACCAGACGCGATACGCCATTATTTGTCGACATTATGACTTTTACAGTACTCCTGCTAGGGGCTCCTCCAGTTTACCAATGTATTTCACCTGTTGACGACGCATTTGGCTACATTAAGAGAGTCATAGTTACTCCTGTCAGTTGCTCCCCGTTTTACCACAGTCACATTTTCAATCTTATACTGGCCAGTTCACCTGAGGCGATACGCCATTATCAGACAACCTAAAGTATTTCACAGTACTCCTGCCGGAAGCTTCTCGAGTTTGCCGATGTATTTCGCCTTTTGACGAGGCATTTGGCTACCTTAAGAGAGTTATAGTTACTCCTGCCAGTGTCTCTCTATTAAACCACAGTCACATATACAATTTTCCTCTGCCCCTTTCACCAGACGCGATACGCCATTATTTGTCGACATTATGACGTTCACACTACTCCTGCTAGTGGCTCCTCCAGTTTACCAAAGTATTTCGTCTGTTGACAAGACATTTGGCTACTATAAGAGAGTCATAGTTACTCCTGTCAGTTGCTCCCCGTTTTACCACAGTCACATTCTCAATCTTATTCTGGCCAGTTAGCCTGAGGCGATACGCCATTATCAGACAACCTAAAGTATTTCACAGTACTCCTGCCGGTAGCTTCTCGAGTTTGCCGAAGTATTTCGCCTGTTGACGAAGCATTTGGATACCTTAAGAGAGTCATAGTTACTCCTTGCTGTTCCTCCCCATTTTACAACAGGCACATCTACAAGCTTACTCTGGCCAATTCTCCTGAAGCGATACGCTAATATCTGTTGACATAAAGACTTTCACAGTACTCCTGCCGGGAGCTTCTCGACTTTACCGATGTATTTCGCCTATTGCCGAGGCATTTGGCTACCTTAAGAGAGTCATAGTTACTCCTAACAGTGTCTCTCCGTTAAACCACAGTCACATCTATCATTTTCCTCTGCCCCTTTCACCAGACGCGATACGCCATTATTTGTCGAAATTATGACTTTCACAGTACTCCTGCTAGGGGTTCCTCCAGTTTACTAATGTATTTCGCCTGTTGACGAGGCATTTGGCTACCTTAAGAGAGTCATAGTTACTTCTGTCAGTTGCTCCCCGTTTTACCACAGTCACATTTTCAATCTTATTCTGGCCAGTTCACCTGAAGCGATGCGCCATTATCAGTCAACCTAAAGAATATCACAGTACTCCTGCGGGGATCTTCTCGAGTTTGCCGATGTATTTCGCCTGTTGACGAGGCATTTGGATACCTTAAGAGAGTCATAGTTACCCCTTGCTGTTACTCCCCATTTTACAACAGGCACATCTACAAGCTCACTCTGGCCAATTCCTTTGAAGCGATACGCTAATATCTGTTGACATAAAGACTTTCACAGTACTCCTGCCGGGAGCTTCTCGACTTTACCGATGTATTTCGCCTATTGACGAGGCATTTGGCTACCTTAAGAGAGTCATAGTTACTCCTGCCAGTGTCTCTCCGTTAAACCACAGTCACATCTACAATATTCCTCTGCCCCTTTCACAAGACGCGATACGCCATTATTTGTCGACACTACGACGTTCACAGTACTCCTGCTAGGGGCTCCTCCAGTTTACTAATGTATTTCACCTGTTGACGAGGCATTTGGCTACATTAAGAGAGTCATAGTTACTCCTGTCAGTTGCTCCCCGTTTTACCACAGTCACATTTTCAATCTTATTCTGGCCAGTTCACCTGAAGCGATACGCAATTATCAGTCGACCTAAAAAATATCACAGTACTCCTGCCGGGAGCTCTCGAGTTTGCCGATGTATTTCGCCTGTTGACGGGGCATTTGGATACCTTAAGAGAGTCATAGTTACCCCTTGCTGTTGCTCCCCATTTTACAACAGGCACATCTACAAGCTTACCCTGGCCAATTCTCCTGAAGCGATACGCTAATATCTATTGACATAAAGACTTTCACAGTACTCCTGCTGGGAGCTTCTCGACTTTGCCGATGTATTTAGCCTATTGACGAGGCATTTGGCTACCTTAAGAGAGTTATAGTTACTCCTGCCAGTGTCTCTCTATTAAACCACAGTCACATATACAATTTTCCTCTGCCCCTTTCACCAGACGCGATACGCCATTATTTGTCGAAATTATGACTTTCACAGTACTCCTGCTAGGGGTTCCTCCAGTTTACCAATGTATTTCGCCTGTTGACGGGGCATTTGGCTACCTTAAGAGAGTCATAGTTACTCCTGTCAGTTGCTCCCCGTTTTACCACAGTCACATTTTCAATCTTATTCTGGCCAGTTCACCTGAAGCGATACGCCATTATCAGTCAACCTAAAAAATATCACAGTACTCCTGCCGGGAGCTCTCGAGTTTGCCGATGTATTTCGCCTGTTGACGAGGCATTTGGATACCTTAAGAGAGTCATAGTTACCCCTTGCTGTTGCTCCCCATTTTACAACAGGCACATCTACAAGCTTACCCTGGCCAATTGTCCTGAAGCGATACGCTAAAATCTATTGACATAAAGACTTTCACAGTACTCCTGCTGGGAGCTTCTCGAATTTGCCGATGTATTTCACCTATTGACGAGGCATTTGGCTACCTTAAGAGAGTTATAGTTACTCCTGCCAGTGTCTCTCTATTAAACCACAGTCACATATACAATTTTCCTCTGCCCCTTTCACCAGACGCGATACGCCATTATTTGTCGATATTATGACGTGCACACTACTCCTGCTAGTGGCTCCTCCAGTTTACCAAAGTATTTCGCCTGTTGACAAGGCATTTGGCTACTATAAGAGAGTCATAGTTACTCCTGTCAGTTGCTCCCCGTTTTACCACAGTCACATTCTCAATCTTATTCTGGCCAGTTCACCTGAGGCGATACGCCATTATCAGTCAACCTAAAGTATTTCACAGTGCTCCTGCCGGAAGCTTCTCGAGTTTGCCGAAGTATTTCGCCTGTTGACGACGCATTTGGATACCTTAAGAGAGTCATAGTTACTCCTTGCTGTTACTCCCCATTTTACAACAGGCACATCTACAAGCTTACTCTGGCCAATTCTCCTGAAGCGATACGCTAATATCTGTTGACATAAAGACTTTCACAGTACTCCTTCTGGGAGCTTATCAACTTTGCCGATGTATTTCGCCTATTGACGAGGCATTTGGCTACCTTACGAGAGTCATAGTTACTCTTGCCAGTGGCTCTCCGTTAAACCACTGTCACATCTACGATTTTTCTCTGCCCCCCTTCACCAGACGCGATACCCCATTATTTGTCGAAATTATGACTTTCACAGTACTCCTGCTAGGGGTTCCTTCAGTTTACCAATGTATTTCGCCTGTTGACGAGGCATTTGGCTACCTTAAGAGAGTCATAGTTACTCGTGTCAGTTGCTCCCCGTTTTACCACAGTCACATTTTCAATCTTATTCTGGCCAGTTCACCTGAAGCGAAGCGCCATTATCAGTCAACCTAAAGAATATCACAGTACTCCTGCGGGGATCTTCTCGAGTTTGCCGATGTATTTCGCCTGTTGACGAGGCATTTGGATACCTTAAGAGAGTCATAGTTACCCCTTGCTGTTGCTCCCCATTTTACAACAGGCACATCTACAAGCTTACTCAGGCCAATTCTCCTGAAGCGATACGCTAATATCTGTTGACATAAAGACTTTCACAGTACTCCTGCTGGGAGCTTCTCAACTTTGCCGATGTATTTCGCCTATTGACGAGGCATTTTTCTACCTTAAGAGAGTCGTAGTTACTCCTGCCAGTGTCTTTCCGTTAAACCACAGTCAAATCTACAATATTCCTCCGCCCCTTTCACCAGACGCGATACGCCATTATTTGTCGACATTATGACTTTCACAGTACTCCTGCTAGGGGCTCCTCCAGTTTACCAATGTATTTCGCCTGTTGACGAGGCATTTGGCTACCTTAAGAGAGTCATAGTTACTCCTGTCAGTTGCTTTCCGTTTTACCACAGTCACATTTTCAATCATATTCTGGCCAGTTCACCTGAAGCGATACGCCATTATCAGTCAACCTAAAGAATATCACAGTACTCCTGCCGGGAGCTCTCGAGTTTGCCGATGTATTTCGCCTGTTGACGAGGCATTTGGATACCTTAAGAGAGTCATAGTTACCCCTTGCTGTTGCTCCCCATTTTACAACAGGCACATCTACAAGCTTACTCTGGCCAATTCTCCTGAAGCGATACGCTAATATCTATTGACATAAAGACTTTCACAGTACTCCTGCTGGGAGCTTCTCGACTTTGCCGATGTATTTCGCCTATTGACGAGGCATTTGGCTACCTTAAGAGAGTTATAGTTACTCCTGCCAGTGTCTCTCTATTAAACCACAGTCACATATACAATTTTCCTCTGCCCCTTTCACCAGACGCGATACGCCATTATTTGTCGACATTATGACGTTCACACTTCTCCTGCTAGTGGCTCCTCCAGTTTACCAAAGTATTTCGCCTGTTGACAAGACATTTGGCTACTATAAGAGAGTCATAGTTACTCCTGTCAGTTGCTCCCCGTTTTACCACAGTCACATTCTCAATCTTATTCTGGCCAGTTCACCTGAGGCGATACGCCATTATCAGACAACCTAAAGTATTTCACAGTACTCCTGCCGGAAGCTTCTCGAGTTTGCCGAAGTATTTCACCTGTTGACGAAGCATTTGGATACCTTAAGAGAGTCATAGTTACTCCTTGCTGTTGCTTCCGTATTTTACAACAGGCACATCTACAAGCTTACTCTGGCCAATTCTCCTGAAGCGATACGCTAATATCTTTTGACATAGAGACTTTCACAGTACTCCTGCCGGGAGTTTCTCGACTTTACCGATGTATTTCGCCTATTGCCGAGGCATTTGGCTACCTTAAGAGAGTCATAGTTACTCCTAACAGTGTCTCTCCGTTAAACCACAGTCACATCTACCATTTTCCTCTGCCCCTTTCACCAGACGCGATACGCCATTATTTGTCGACATTATGACTTTCACAGTACTCCTGCTAGGGGCTCCTCCAGTTTAAAAATGTATTTCACCTGTTGACGAGGCATTTGGCTACATTAAGAGAGTCATAGTTACTCCTGTTAGTTGCTCCCCGTTTTACCACAGTCACATTTTCAATCTTATTCTGGCCAGTTCACCTGAAGCGATACGCCATTATCAGTCAACCTAAAGAATATCACAGTACTCCTGCCGGGAGCTCTCGAGTTTGCCGATGTATTTCGCCTGTTGACGAGGCATTTGGATACCTTAAGAGAGTCATAGTTACCCCTTGCTGTTGCTCCCCATTTTACAACAGGCACATCTACAAGCTTACTCTGGCCAATTCTCCTGAAGCGATACGCTAATATCTGTTGACATAAAGACTTTCACAGTACTCCTGCCGGGAGCTTCTCGACTTTTCCGATGTATTTCGCCTATTGCCGAGGCATTTGGCTACCTTAAGAGAGTCATAGTTACTCCTAACAGTGTCTCTCCGTTAAACCACAGTCACATCTACAATATTCCTCTGCCCCTTTCACCAGACGCGATACGCCATTATTTGTCGACATTATGACTTTTACAGTACTCCTGCTAGGGGCTCCTCCAGTTTACCAATGTATTTCACCTGTTGACGACGCATTTGGCTACATTAAGAGAGTCATAGTTACTCCTGTCAGTTGCTCCCCGTTTTACCACAGTCACATTTTCAATCTTATTCTGGCCAGTTCACCTGAGGCGATACGCCATTATCAGACAACCTAAAGTATTTCACAGTACTCCTGCCGGAAGCTTCTCGAGTTTGCCGATGTATTTCGCCTTTTGACGAGGCATTTGGCTACCTTAAGAGAGTTATGGTTACTCCTGCCAGTGTCTCTCTATTAAACCACAGTCACATATACAATTTTCCTCTGCCCCTTTCACCAGACGCGATACGCCATTATTTGTCGACATTATGACGTTCACACTACTCCTGCTAGTGGCTCCTCCAGTTTACCAAAGTATTTCGTCTGTTGACAAGACATTTGGCTACTATAAGAGAGTCATAGTTACTCCTGTCAGTTGCTCCCCGTTTTACCACAGTCACATTCTCAATCTTATTCTGGCCAGTTCACCTGAGGCGATACGCCATTATCAGACAACCTAAAGTATTTCACAGTACTCCTGCCGGTAGCTTCTCGAGTTTGCCGAAGTGTTTCGCCTGTTGACGAAGCATTTGGATACCTTAAGAGAGTCATAGTTACTCCTTGCTGTTCCTCCCCATTTTACAACAGGCACATCTACAAGCTTACTCTGGCCAATTCTCCTGAAGCGATACGCTAATATCTGTTGACATAAAGACTTTCACAGTACTCCTGCCGGGAGCTTCTCGACTTTACCGATGTATTTCGCCTATTGCCGAGGCATTTGGCTACCTTAAGAGAGTCATAGTTACTCCTAACAGTGTCTCTCCGTTAAACCACAGTCACATCTATCATTTTCCTCTGCCCCTTTCACCAGACGCGATACGCCATTATTTGTCGAAATTATGACTTTCACAGTACTCCTGCTAGGGGTTCCTCCAGTTTACTAATGTATTTCGCCTGTTGACGAGGCATTTGGCTACCTTAAGAGAGTCATAGTTACTTCTGTCAGTTGCTCCCCGTTTTACCACAGTCACATTTTCAATCTTATTCTGGCCAGTTCACCTGAAGCGATGCGCCATTATCAGTCAACCTAAAGAATATCACAGTACTCCTGCGGGGATCTTCTCGAGTTTGCCGATGTATTTCGCCTGTTGACGAGGCATTTGGATACCTTAAGAGAGTCATAGTTACCCCTTGCTGTTACTCCCCATTTTACAACAGGCACATCTACAAGCTCACTCTGGCCAATTCCCTTGAAGCGATACGCTAATATCTGTTGACATAAAGACTTTCACAGTACTCCTGCCGGGAGCTTCTCGACTTTACCGATGTATTTCGCCTATTGACGAGGCATTTGGCTACCTTAAGAGAGTCATAGTTACTCCTGCCAGTGTCTCTCCGTTAAACCACAGTCACATCTACAATATTCCTCTGCCCCTTTCACAAGACGCGATACGCCATTATTTGTCGACACTACGACGTTCACAGTACTCCTGCTAGGGGCTCCTCCAGTTTACTAATGTATTTCACCTGTTGACGAGGCATTTGGCTACATTAAGAGAGTCATAGTTACTCCTGTCAGTTGCTCCCCGTTTTACCACAGTCACATTTTCAATCTTATTCTGGCCAGTTCACCTGAAGCGATACGCCATTATCAGTCGACCTAAAAAATATCACAGTACTCCTGCCGGGAGCTCTCGAGTTTGCCGATGTATTTCGCCTGTTGACGGGGCATTTGGATACCTTAAGAGAGTCATAGTTACCCCTTGCTGTTGCTCCCCATTTTACAACAGGCACATCTACAAGCTTACCCTGGCCAATTCTCCTGAAGCGATACGCTAATATCTATTGACATAAAGACTTTCACAGTACTCCTGCTGGGAGCTTCTCGACTTTGCCGATGTATTTAGCCTATTGACGAGGCATTTGGCTACCTTAAGAGAGTTATAGTTACTCCTGCCAGTGTCTCTCTATTAAACCACAGTCACATATACAATTTTCCTCTGCCCCTTTCACCAGACGCGATACGCCATTATTTGTCGAAATTATGACTTTCACAGTACTCCTGCTAGGGGTTCCTCCAGTTTACCAATGTATTTCGCCTGTTGACGGGGCATTTGGCTACCTTAAGAGAGTCATAGTTACTCCTGTCAGTTGCTCCCCGTTTTACCACAGTCACATTTTCAATCTTATTCTGGCCAGTTCACCTGAAGCGATACGCCATTATCAGTCAACCTAAAAAATATCACAGTACTCCTGCCGGGAGCTCTCGAGTTTGCCGATGTATTTCGCCTGTTGACGAGGCATTTGGATACCTTAAGAGAGTCATAGTTACCCCTTGCTGTTGCTCCCCATTTTACAACAGGCACATCTACAAGCTTACCCTGGCCAATTGTCCTGAAGCGATACGCTAATATCTATTGACATAAAGACTTTCACAGTACTCCTGCTGGGAGCTTCTCGAATTTGCCGATGTATTTCACCTATTGACGAGGCATTTGGCTACCTTAAGAGAGTTATAGTTACTCCTGCCAGTGTCTCTCTATTAAACCACAGTCACATATACAATTTTCCTCTGCCCCTTTCACCAGACGCGATACGCCATTATTTGTCGATATTATGACGTGCACACTACTCCTGCTAGTGGCTCCTCCAGTTTACCAAAGTATTTCGCCTGTTGACAAGGCATTTGGCTACTATAAGAGAGTCATAGTTACTCCTGTCAGTTGCTCCCCGTTTTATCACAGTCACATTCTCAATCTTATTCTGGCCAGTTCACCTGAGGCGATACGCCATTATCAGTCAACCTAAAGTATTTCACAGTGCTCCTGCCGGAAGCTTCTCGAGTTTGCCGAAGTATTTCGCCTGTTGACGACGCATTTGGATACCTTAAGAGAGTCATAGTTACTCCTTGCTGTTACTCCCCATTTTACAACAGGCACATCTACAAGCTTACTCTGGCCAATTCTCCTGAAGCGATACGCTAATATCTGTTGACATAAAGACTTTCACAGTACTCCTTCTGGGAGCTTATCAACTTTGCCGATGTATTTCGCCTATTGACGAGGCATTTGGCTACCTTACGAGAGTCATAGTTACTCTTGCCAGTGGCTCTCCGTTAAACCACTGTCACATCTACGATTTTTCTCTGCCCCCTTCACCAGACGCGATCCCATTATTTGTCGAAATTATGACTTTCACAGTACTCCTGCTAGGGGTTCCTTCAGTTTACCAATGTATTTCGCCTGTTGACGAGGCATTTGGCTACCTTAAGAGAGTCATAGTTACTCGTGTCAGTTGCTCCCCGTTTTACCACAGTCACATTTTCAATCTTATTCTGGCCAGTTCACCTGAGGCGAAGCGCCATTATCAGTCAACCTAAAGAATATCACAGTACTCCTGCGGGGATCTTCTCGAGTTTGCCGATGTATTTCGCCTGTTGACG
The DNA here is from genome assembly GCF_021461395.2 of Schistocerca americana. NCBI lineage: Eukaryota > Metazoa > Arthropoda > Insecta > Orthoptera > Acrididae > Schistocerca > Schistocerca americana. The sequence goes on from NC_060130.1 coordinate 63,242,535, forward strand.
AGGCATTTGGATACCTTAAGAGAGTCATAGTTACCCCTTGCTGTTGCTCCCCATTTTACAACACGCACATCTACAAGCTTACTCTGGCCATATCTCTTGAAGCGATACGCTAATATCTGTTGACATAAAGACTTTCACAGTATTCCTGCCGGGAGCTTCTCTACTTTTCCGATGTATTTCGCCTATTGACGAGGCATTTGGCTACCTTAAGAGAGTCATAGTTACTCATGCCAGTGTCTCTCCGTTAAACCACAGTCACATCTACAATATTCCTCTGCCACTTTCACCAGACGCGATACGCCATTATTTGTCGACACTACGACATTCACAGTACTCCTGCTAGGGGCTCCTCCAGTTTACCAATGTATTTCACCTGTTGACGAGGCATTTGGCTACATTAAGAGAGTCATAGTTACTCCTGTCAGTTGCTCCCCGTTTTACCACAGTCACATTTTCAATCTTATTCTGGCCAGTTCACCTGAAGCGATACGCCATTATCAGTCAACCAAAAGAATTTCATAGTACTCCTGCCGGAAGCTTCCCGAGTTTGCCGAAGTATTTCGCCTGTTGACGAAGCATTTGGATACCTTAAGAGAGTCATAGTTACTCCTTGCTGTTGCTCCCCATTTTACAACAGGCACATCTACAAGCTTACTCAGGCCAATTCTCCTGAAGCGATACGCTAATATCTGTTGACATAAAGACTTTCACAGTTCTCCTGCTGGGAGCTTCTCAACTTTGCCGATGTATTTCGCCTATTGACGAGGCATTTTTCTACCTTAAGAGAGTCGTAGTTACTCCTGCCAGTGTCTTTCCGTTAAACCACAGTCAAATCTACAATATTCCTCCGCCCCTTTCACCAGACGCGATACGCCATTATTTGTCGACATTATGACTTTCACAGTACTCCTGCTAGGGGCTCCTCCAGTTTACCAATGTATTTCGCCTGTTGACGAGGCATTTGGCTACCTTAAGAGAGTCATAGTTACTCCTGTCAGTTGCTTTCCGTTTTACCACAGTCACATTTTCAATCTTATTCTGGCCAGTTCACCTGAGGCGATACGCCATTATCAGTCAACCTAAAGAATTTCACAGTACTCCTGCCGGGAGCTTCTCGAGTTTGCCGATGTATTTCGCCTGTTGACGAAGCATTTGGATACCTCAAGAGAGTCATAGTTACTCCTTGCTGTTACTCCCCATTTTACAACAGGCACATCCACAAGCTTACTCTGGCCAATTCTCCTGAAGCGATACGCTAATATCTGTTGACATAAAGACTTTCGCAGTGCTCCTGCTGTGAGCTTTTCGACTTTGCCGATGTATTTCGCCTATTGACAAGGCATTTGGCTACCTTAAGAGAGTCATAGTTACTCCTGCCAGTGTCTCTTCGTTAAACCACTGTCACATCTACGATTTTGCTCTGCCCCTTTCACCAGACGCGATACGCCATTATTTGTCGAAATTATGACGTTCACAGTACTCCTACTAGGGGTTCGTCCAGTTTACCAATGTATTTCGCCTGTTGACGAGGCATTTGGCTAGCTTAAGAGAGTCATAGTTATTCCTGTCAGTTGCTCCCCGTTTTACCACAGTCACATTTTCAATCTTATTCTGGCCAGTTCACCTGAGGCGATACGCCATTATCAGTCAACCTAAAGAATTTCACAGTACTCCTGCCGGAAGCTTCTCGAGTTTGCCGAGGTATTTCGCCTGTTGACGAAGCATTTGGATACCTTAAGAGAGTCATAGTTACTCCTTGCTGTTACTCCCCATTTTACAACAGGCACATCTACAAGCCTACTCTGGCTAATTCTCCTGAAGCGATACGCTAATATCTGTTGACATAAAGACTTTCACAGTACTCCTGCTGGGAGCTTCTCAACTTTGCCGATGTATTTCGCCTGTTGACGAGGCATTTGGCTACCTTAAGAGGGTCATAGTTACTCCTAACAGTGTCTCTCCGTTAAACCACAGTCACATCTATCATTTTCCTCTGCCCCTTTCACCAGACGCGATACGCCATTATTTGTCGAAATTATGACTTTCACAGTACTCCTGCTAGGGGTTCCTCCAGTTTACTAATGTATTTCGCCTGTTGACGAGGCATTTGGCTACCTTAAGAGAGTCATAGTTACTTCTGTCAGTTGCTCCCCGTTTTACCACAGTCACATTTTCAATCTTATTCTGGCCAGTTCACCTGAAGCGATGCGCCATTATCAGTCAACCTAAAGAATATCACAGTACTCCTGCGGGGATCTTCTCGAGTTTGCCGATGTATTTCGCCTGTTGACGAGGCATTTGGATACCTTAAGAGAGTCATAGTTACCCCTTGCTGTTACTCCCCATTTTACAACAGGCACATCTACAAGCTCACTCTGGCCAATTATCTTGAAGCGATACGCTAATATCTGTTGACATAAAGACTTTCACAGTACTCCTGCCGGGAGCTTCTCGACTTTACCGATGTATTTCGCCTATTGACGAGGCATTTGGCTACCTTAAGAGAGTCATAGTTACTCCTGCCAGTGTCTCTCCGTTAAACCACAGTCACATCTACAATATTCCTCTGCCCCTTTCACAAGACGCGATACGCCATTATTTGTCGACACTACGACGTTCACAGTACTCCTGCTAGGGGCTCCTCCAGTTTACTAATGTATTTCACCTGTTGACGAGGCATTTGGCTACATTAAGAGAGTCATAGTTACTCCTGTCAGTTGCTCCCCGTTTTACCACAGTCACATTTTCAATCTTATTCTGGCCAGTTCACCTGAAGCGATACGCCATTATCAGTCAACCTAAAAAATATCACAGTACTCCTGCCGGGAGCTCTCGAGTTTGCCGATGTATTTCGCCTGTTGACGGGGCATTTGGATACCTTAAGAGAGTCATTGTTACCCCTTGCTGTTGCTCCCCATTTTACAACAGGCACATCTACAAGCTTACCCTGGCCAATTCTCCTGAAGCGATACGCTAATATCTATTGACATAAAGACTTTCACAGTACTCCTGCTGGGAGCTTCTCGACTTTGCCGATGTATTTAGCCTATTGACGAGGCATTTGGCTACCTTAAGAGAGTTATAGTTACTCCTGCCAGTGTCTCTCTATTAAACCACAGTCACATATACAATTTTCCTCTGCCCCTTTCACCAGACGCGATACGCCATTATTTGTCGAAATTATGACTTTCACAGTACTCCTGCTAGGGGTTCCTCCAGTTTACCAATGTATTTCGCCTGTTGACGGGGCATTTGGCTACCTTAAGAGAGTCATAGTTACTCCTGTCAGTTGCTCCCCGTTTTACCACAGTCACATTTTCAATCTTATTCTGGCCAGTTCACCTGAAGCGAAGCGCCATTATCAGTCAACCTAAAGAATATCACAGTACTCCTGCGGGGATCTTCTCGAGTTTGCCGATGTATTTCGCCTGTTGACGAGGCATTTGGATACCTTAAGAGAGTCATAGTTACCCCTTGCTGTTGCTCCCCATTTTACAACAGGCACATCTACAAGCTTACTCTGGCCAAATCTCTTGAAGCGATACGCTAATATCTGTTGACATAAAGACTTTCACAGTATTCCTGCCGGGAGCTTCTCTACTTTTCCGATGTATTTCGCCTATTGACGAGGCATTTGGCTACCTTAAGAGAGTCATAGTTACTCATGCCAGTGTCTCTCCGTTAAACCACAGTCACATCTACAATATTCCTCTGCCACTTTCACCAGACGCGATACGCCATTATTTGTCGACACTACGACTTTCACAGTACTCCTGCTAGGGGCTCCTCCAGTTTACCAATGTATTTCACCTGTTGACGAGGCATTTGGATACATTAAGAGAGTCATAGTTACTCCTGTCAGTTGCTCCCCGTTTTACCACAGTCACATTTTCAATCTTATTCTGGCCAGTTCACCTGAAGCGATACGCCATTATCAGTCAACCAAAAGAATTTCACAGTACTCCTGCCGGAAGCTTCCCGAGTTTGCCGAAGTATTTCGCCTGTTGACGAAGCATTTGGATACCTTAAGAGAGTCATAGTTACTCCTTGCTGTTGCTCCCCATTTTACAACAGGCACATCTACAAGCTTACTCAGGCCAATTCTCCTGAAGCGATACGCTAATATCTGTTGACATAAAGACTTTCACAGTACTCCTGCTGGGAGCTTCTCAACTTTGCCGATGTATTTCGCCTATTGACGAGGCATTTTTCTACCTTAAGAGAGTCGTAGTTACTCCTGCCAGTGTCTTTCCGTTAAACCACAGTCAAATCTACAATATTCCTCCGCCCCTTTCACCAGACGCGATACGCTATTATTTGTCGACATTATGACTTTCACAGTACTCCTGCTAGGGGCTCCTCCAGTTTACCAATGTATTTCGCCTGTTGACGAGGCATTTGGCTACCTTAAGAGAGTCATAGTTACTCCTGTCAGTTGCTTTCCGTTTTACCACAGTCACATTTTCAATCTTATTCTGGCCAGTTCACCTGAGGCGATACGCCATTATCAGTCAACCTAAAGAATTTCACAGTACTCCTGCCGGGAGCTTCTCGAGTTTGCCGATGTATTTCGCCTGTTGACGAAGCATTTGGATACCTCAAGAGAGTCATAGTTACTCCTTGCTGTTACTCCCCATTTTACAACAGGCACATCCACAAGCTTACTCTGGCCAATTCTCCTGAAGCGATACGCTAATATCTGTTGACATAAAGACTTTCGCAGTGCTCCTGCTGTGAGCTTTTCGACTTTGCCGATGTATTTCGCCTATTGACAAGGCATTTGGCTACCTTAAGAGAGTCATAGTTACTCCTGCCAGTGTCTCTCCGTTAAACCACTGTCACATCTACGATTTTGCTCTGCCCCTTTCACCAGACGCGATACGCCATTATTTGTCGAAATTATGACGTTCACAGTACTCCTACTAGGGGTTCGTCCAGTTTACCAATGTATTTCGCCTGTTGACGAGGCATTTGGCTAGCTTAAGAGAGTCATAGTTATTCCTGTCAGTTGCTCCCCGTTTTACCACAGTCACATTTTCAATCTTATTCTGGCCAGTTCACCTGAGGCGATACGCCATTATCAGTCAACCTAAAGAATTTCACAGTACTCCTGCCGGAAGCTTCTCGAGTTTGCCGAGGTATTTCGCCTGTTGACGAAGCATTTGGATACCTTAAGAGAGTCATAGTTACTCCTTGCTGTTACTCCCCATTTTACAACAGGCACATCTACAAGCCTACTCTGGCTAATTCTCCTGAAGCGATACGCTAATATCTGTTGACATAAAGACTTTCACAGTACTCCTGCTGGGAGCTTCTCAACTTTGCCGATGTATTTCGCCTGTTGACGAGGCATTTGGCTACCTTAAGAGAGTCATAGTTACTCTTGCCAGTGGCTCTCCGTTAAACCACAGTCACATCTACGATTTTTCTCTGCCCCTTTCACCAGACGCGATACGCCATTATTTGTCGAAATTATGACTTTCACAGTACTCCTGCTAGGGGTTCCTCCAGTTTACCAATGTATTTCGCCTGTTGACTAGGCATTTGGCTACCTTAAGAGAGTCACAGTTACTCCTGTCAGTTGCTCCCCGTTTTACCACAGTCACATTTTCAATCTTATTCTGGCCAGTTCACCTGAAGCGAAGCGCCATTATCAGTCAACCTAAAGAATATCACAGTACTCCTGCGGGGATCTTCTCGAGTTTGCCGATGTATTTCGCCTGTTGACGAGGCATTTGGATACCTTAAGAGAGTCATAGTTACCCCTTGCTGTTGCTCCCCATTTTACAACAGGCACATCTACAAGCTTACTCTGGCCAATTCTCCTGAAGCGATACGCTAATATCTTTTGACATAGAGACTTTCACAGTACTCCTGCCGGGAGTTTCTCGACTTTACCGATGTATTTCGCCTATTGCCGAGGCATTTGGCTACCTTAAGAGAGTCATAGTTACTCCTAACAGTGTCTCTCCGTTAAACCACAGTCACATCTACCATTTTCCTCTGCCCCTTTCACCAGACGCGATACGCCATTATTTGTCGACATTATGACTTTCACAGTACTCCTGCTAGGGGCTCCTCCAGTTTAAAAATGTATTTCACCTGTTGACGAGGCATTTGGCTACATTAAGAGAGTCATAGTTACTCCTGTTAGTTGCTCCCCGTTTTACCACAGTCACATTTTCAATCTTATTCTGGCCAGTTCACCTGAAGCGATACGCCATTATCAGTCAACCTAAAGAATATCACAGTACTCCTGCCGGGAGCTCTCGAGTTTGCCGATGTATTTCGCCTGTTGACGAGGCATTTGGATACCTTAAGAGAGTCATAGTTACCCCTTGCTGTTGCTCCCCATTTTACAACAGGCACATCTACAAGCTTACTCTGGCCAATTCTCCTGAAGCGATACGCTAATATCTGTTGACATAAAGACTTTCACAGTACTCCTGCCGGGAGCTTCTCGACTTTTCCGATGTATTTCGCCTATTGCCGAGGCATTTGGCTACCTTAAGAGAGTCATAGTTACTCCTAACAGTGTCTCTCCGTTAAACCACAGTCACATCTACAATATTCCTCTGCCCCTTTCACCAGACGCGATACGCCATTATTTGTCGACATTATGACTTTTACAGTACTCCTGCTAGGGGCTCCTCCAGTTTACCAATGTATTTCACCTGTTGACGACGCATTTGGCTACATTAAGAGAGTCATAGTTACTCCTGTCAGTTGCTCCCCGTTTTACCACAGTCACATTTTCAATCTTATTCTGGCCAGTTCACCTGAGGCGATACGCCATTATCAGACAACCTAAAGTATTTCACAGTACTCCTGCCGGAAGCTTCTCGAGTTTGCCGATGTATTTCGCCTTTTGACGAGGCATTTGGCTACCTTAAGAGAGTTATGGTTACTCCTGCCAGTGTCTCTCTATTAAACCACAGTCACATATACAATTTTCCTCTGCCCCTTTCACCAGACGCGATACGCCATTATTTGTCGACATTATGACGTTCACACTACTCCTGCTAGTGGCTCCTCCAGTTTACCAAAGTATTTCGTCTGTTGACAAGACATTTGGCTACTATAAGAGAGTCATAGTTACTCCTGTCAGTTGCTCCCCGTTTTACCACAGTCACATTCTCAATCTTATTCTGGCCAGTTCACCTGAGGCGATACGCCATTATCAGACAACCTAAAGTATTTCACAGTACTCCTGCCGGTAGCTTCTCGAGTTTGCCGAAGTATTTCGCCTGTTGACGAAGCATTTGGATACCTTAAGAGAGTCATAGTTACTCCTTGCTGTTCCTCCCCATTTTACAACAGGCACATCTACAAGCTTACTCTGGCCAATTCTCCTGAAGCGATACGCTAATATCTGTTGACATAAAGACTTTCACAGTACTCCTGCCGGGAGCTTCTCGACTTTACCGATGTATTTCGCCTATTGCCGAGGCATTTGGCTACCTTAAGAGAGTCATAGTTACTCCTAACAGTGTCTCTCCGTTAAACCACAGTCACATCTATCATTTTCCTCTGCCCCTTTCACCAGACGCGATACGCCATTATTTGTCGAAATTATGACTTTCACAGTACTCCTGCTAGGGGTTCCTCCAGTTTACTAATGTATTTCGCCTGTTGACGAGGCATTTGGCTACCTTAAGAGAGTCATAGTTACTTCTGTCAGTTGCTCCCCGTTTTACCACAGTCACATTTTCAATCTTATTCTGGCCAGTTCACCTGAAGCGATGCGCCATTATCAGTCAACCTAAAGAATATCACAGTACTCCTGCGGGGATCTTCTCGAGTTTGCCGATGTATTTCGCCTGTTGACGAGGCATTTGGATACCTTAAGAGAGTCATAGTTACCCCTTGCTGTTACTCCCCATTTTACAACAGGCACATCTACAAGCTCACTCTGGCCAATTCCCTTGAAGCGATACGCTAATATCTGTTGACATAAAGACTTTCACAGTACTCCTGCCGGGAGCTTCTCGACTTTACCGATGTATTTCGCCTATTGACGAGGCATTTGGCTACCTTAAGAGAGTCATAGTTACTCCTGCCAGTGTCTCTCCGTTAAACCACAGTCACATCTACAATATTCCTCTGCCCCTTTCACAAGACGCGATACGCCATTATTTGTCGACACTACGACGTTCACAGTACTCCTGCTAGGGGCTCCTCCAGTTTACTAATGTATTTCACCTGTTGACGAGGCATTTGGCTACATTAAGAGAGTCATAGTTACTCCTGTCAGTTGCTCCCCGTTTTACCACAGTCACATTTTCAATCTTATTCTGGCCAGTTCACCTGAAGCGATACGCCATTATCAGTCGACCTAAAAAATATCACAGTACTCCTGCCGGGAGCTCTCGAGTTTGCCGATGTATTTCGCCTGTTGACGGGGCATTTGGATACCTTAAGAGAGTCATAGTTACCCCTTGCTGTTGCTCCCCATTTTACAACAGGCACATCTACAAGCTTACCCTGGCCAATTCTCCTGAAGCGATACGCTAATATCTATTGACATAAAGACTTTCACAGTACTCCTGCTGGGAGCTTCTCGACTTTGCCGATGTATTTAGCCTATTGACGAGGCATTTGGCTACCTTAAGAGAGTTATAGTTACTCCTGCCAGTGTCTCTCTATTAAACCACAGTCACATATACAATTTTCCTCTGCCCCTTTCACCAGACGCGATACGCCATTATTTGTCGAAATTATGACTTTCACAGTACTCCTGCTAGGGGCTCCTCCAGTTTACCAATGTATTTCGCCTGTTGACGAGGCATTTGGCTACCTTAAGAGAGTCATAGTTACTCCTGTCAGTTGCTTTCCGTTTTACCACAGTCACATTTTCAATCTTATTCTGGCCAGTTCACCTGAGGCGATACGCCATTATCAGTCAACCTAAAGAATTTCACAGTACTCCTGCCGGGAGCTTCTCGAGTTTGCCGATGTATTTCGCCTGTTGACGAAGCATTTGGATACCTTAAGAGAGTCATAGTTACCCCTTGCTGTTGCTCCCCATTTTACAACAGGCACATCTACAAGCTTACTCTGGCCAATTCTCCTGAAGCGATACGCTAATATCTTTTGACATAGAGACTTTCACAGTACTCCTGCCGGGAGTTTCTCGACTTTACCGATGTATTTCGCCTATTGCCGAGGCATTTGGCTACCTTAAGAGAGTCATAGTTACTCCTAACAGTGTCTCTCCGTTAAACCACAGTCACATCTACCATTTTCCTCTGCCCCTTTCACCAGACGCGATACGCCATTATTTGTCGACATTATGACTTTCACAGTACTCCTGCTAGGGGCTCCTCCAGTTTAAAAATGTATTTCACCTGTTGACGAGGCATTTGGCTACATTAAGAGAGTCATAGTTACTCCTGTTAGTTGCTCCCCGTTTTACCACAGTCACATTTTCAATCTTATTCTGGCCAGTTCACCTGAAGCGATACGCCATTATCAGTCAACCTAAAGAATATCACAGTACTCCTGCCGGGAGCTCTCGAGTTTGCCGATGTATTTCGCCTGTTGACGAGGCATTTGGATACCTTAAGAGAGTCATAGTTACCCCTTGCTGTTGCTCCCCATTTTACAACAGGCACATCTACAAGCTTACTCTGGCCAATTCTCCTGAAGCGATACGCTAATATCTGTTGACATAAAGACTTTCACAGTACTCCTGCCGGGAGCTTCTCGACTTTTCCGATGTATTTCGCCTATTGCCGAGGCATTTGGCTACCTTAAGAGAGTCATAGTTACTCCTAACAGTGTCTCTCCGTTAAACCACAGTCACATCTACAATATTCCTCTGCCCCTTTCACCAGACGCGATACGCCATTATTTGTCGACATTATGACTTTTACAGTACTCCTGCTAGGGGCTCCTCCAGTTTACCAATGTATTTCACCTGTTGACGACGCATTTGGCTACATTAAGAGAGTCATAGTTACTCCTGTCAGTTGCTCCCCGTTTTACCACAGTCACATTTTCAATCTTATTCTGGCCAGTTCACCTGAGGCGATACGCCATTATCAGACAACCTAAAGTATTTCACAGTACTCCTGCCGGAAGCTTCTCGAGTTTGCCGATGTATTTCGCCTTTTGACGAGGCATTTGGCTACCTTAAGAGAGTTATGGTTACTCCTGCCAGTGTCTCTCTATTAAACCACAGTCACATATACAATTTTCCTCTGCCCCTTTCACCAGACGCGATACGCCATTATTTGTCGACATTATGACGTTCACACTACTCCTGCTAGTGGCTCCTCCAGTTTACCAAAGTATTTCGTCTGTTGACAAGACATTTGGCTACTATAAGAGAGTCATAGTTACTCCTGTCAGTTGCTCCCCGTTTTACCACAGTCACATTCTCAATCTTATTCTGGCCAGTTCACCTGAGGCGATACGCCATTATCAGACAACCTAAAGTATTTCACAGTACTCCTGCCGGTAGCTTCTCGAGTTTGCCGAAGTATTTCGCCTGTTGACGAAGCATTTGGATACCTTAAGAGAGTCATAGTTACTCCTTGCTGTTCCTCCCCATTTTACAACAGGCACATCTACAAGCTTACTCTGGCCAATTCTCCTGAAGCGATACGCTAATATCTGTTGACATAAAGACTTTCACAGTACTCCTGCCGGGAGCTTCTCGACTTTACCGATGTATTTCGCCTATTGCCGAGGCATTTGGCTACCTTAAGAGAGTCATAGTTACTCCTAACAGTGTCTCTCCGTTAAACCACAGTCACATCTATCATTTTCCTCTGCCCCTTTCACCAGACGCGATACGCCATTATTTGTCGAAATTATGACTTTCACAGTACTCCTGCTAGGGGTTCCTCCAGTTTACTAATGTATTTCGCCTGTTGACGAGGCATTTGGCTACCTTAAGAGAGTCATAGTTACTTCTGTCAGTTGCTCCCCGTTTTAGCACAGTCACATTTTCAATCTTATTCTGGCCAGTTCACCTGAAGCGATGCGCCATTATCAGTCAACCTAAAGAATATCACAGTACTCCTGCGGGGATCTTCTCGAGTTTGCCGATGTATTTCGCCTGTTGACGAGGCATTTCGATACCTTAAGAGAGTCATAGTTACCCCTTGCTGTTACTCCCCATTTTACAACAGGCACATCTACAAGCTCACTCTGGCCAATTCCCTTGAAGCGATACGCTAATATCTGTTGACATAAAGACTTTCACAGTACTCCTGCCGGGAGCTTCTCGACTTTACCGATGTATTTCGCCTATTGACGAGGCATTTGGCTACCTTAAGAGAGTCATAGTTACTCCTGCCAGTGTCTCTCCGTTAAACCACAGTCACATCTACAATATTCCTCTGCCCCTTTCACAAGACGCGATACGCCATTATTTGTCGACACTACGACGTTCACAGTACTCCTGCTAGGGGCTCCTCCAGTTTACTAATGTATTTCACCTGTTGACGAGGCATTTGGCTACATTAAGAGAGTCATAGTTACTCCTGTCAGTTGCTCCCCGTTTTACCACAGTCACATTTTCAATCTTATTCTGGCCAGTTCACCTGAAGCGATACGCCATTATCAGTCGACCTAAAAAATATCACAGTACTCCTGCCGGGAGCTCTCGAGTTTGCCGATGTATTTCGCCTGTTGACGGGGCATTTGGATACCTTAAGAGAGTCATAGTTACCCCTTGCTGTTGCTCCCCATTTTACAACAGGCACATCTACAAGCTTACCCTGGCCAATTCTCCTGAAGCGATACGCTAATATCTATTGACATAAAGACTTTCACAGTACTCCTGCTGGGAGCTTCTCGACTTTGCCGACGTATTTAGCCTATTGACGAGGCATTTGGCTACCTTAAGAGAGTTATAGTTACTCCTGCCAGTGTCTCTCTATTAAACCACAGTCACATATACAATTTTCCTCTGCCCCTTTCACCAGACGCGATACGCCATTATTTGTCGAAATTATGACTTTCACAGTACTCCTGCTAGGGGCTCCTCCAGTTTACCAATGTATTTCGCCTGTTGACGAGGCATTTGGCTACCTTAAGAGAGTCATAGTTACTCCTGTCAGTTGCTTTCCGTTTTACCACAGTCACATTTTCAATCTTATTCTGGCCAGTTCACCTGAGGCGATACGCCATTATCAGTCAACCTAAAGAATTTCACAGTACTCCTGCCGGGAGCTTCTCGAGTTTGCCGATGTATTTCGCCTGTTGACGAAGCATTTGGATACCTCAAGAGAGTCATAGTTACTCCTTGCTGTTACTCCCCATTTTACAACAGGCACATCCACAAGCTTACTCTGGCCAATTCTCCTGAAGCGATACGCTAATATCTGTTGACATAAAGACTTTCGCAGTGCTCCTGCTGTGAGCTTTTCGACTTTGCCGATGTATTTCGCCTATTGACAAGGCATTTGGCTACCTTAAGAGAGTCATAGTTACTCCTGCCAGTGTCTCTCCGTTAAACCACTGTCACATCTACGATTTTGCTCTGCCCCTTTCACCAGACGCGATACGCCATTATTTGTCGAAATTATGACGTTCACAGTACTCCTACTAGGGGTTCGTCCAGTTTACCAATGTATTTCGCCTGTTGACGAGGCATTTGGCTAGCTTAAGAGAGTCATAGTTATTCCTGTCAGTTGCTCCCCGTTTTACCACAGTCACATTTTCAATCTTATTCTGGCCAGTTCACCTGAGGCGATACGCCATTATCAGTCAACCTAAAGAATTTCACAGTACTCCTGCCGGAAGCTTCTCGAGTTTGCCGAGGTATTTCGCCTGTTGACGAAGCATTTGGATACCTTAAGAGAGTCATAGTTACTCCTTGCTGTTACTCCCCATTTTACAACAGGCACATCTACAAGCCTACTCTGGCTAATTCTCCTGAAGCGATACGCTAATATCTGTTGACATAAAGAATTTCACAGTACTCCTGCTGGGAGCTTCTCAACTTTGCCGATGTATTTCGCCTGTTGACGAGGCATTTGGCTACCTTAAGAGAGTCATAGTTACTCTTGCCAGTGGCTCTCCGTTAAACCACAGTCACATCTACGATTTTTCTCTGCCCCTTTCACCAGACGCGATACGCCATTATTTGTCGAAATTATGACTTTCACAGTACTCCTGCTAGGGGTTCCTCCAGTTTACCAATGTATTTCGCCTGTTGACTATTCATTTGGCTACCTTAAGAGAGTCATAGTTACTCCTGTCAGTTGCTCCCCGTTTTACCACAGTCACATTTTCAATCTTATTCTGGCCAGTTCACCTGAGGCGATACGCCATTATCAGACAACCTAAAGTATTTCACAGTACTCCTGCCGGAAGCTTCTCGAGTTTGCCGATGTATTTCGCCTTTTGACGAGGCATTTGGCTACCTTAAGAGAGTTATGGTTACTCCTGCCAGTGTCTCTCTATTAAACCACAGTCACATATACAATTTTCCTCTGCCCCTTTCACCAGACGCGATACGCCATTATTTGTCGACATTATGACGTTCACACTACTCCTGCTAGTGGCTCCTCCAGTTTACCAAAGTATTTCGTCTGTTGACAAGACATTTGGCTACTATAAGAGAGTCATAGTTACTCCTGTCAGTTGCTCCCCGTTTTACCACAGTCACATTCTCAATCTTATTCTGGCCAGTTCACCTGAGGCGATACGCCATTATCAGACAACCTAAAGTATTTCACAGTACTCCTGCCGGTAGCTTCTCGAGTTTGCCGAAGTATTTCGCCTGTTGACGAAGCATTTGGATACCTTAAGAGAGTCATAGTTACTCCTTGCTGTTCCTCCCCATTTTACAACAGGCACATCTACAAGCTTACTCTGGCCAATTCTCCTGAAGCGATACGCTAATATCTGTTGACATAAAGACTTTCACAGTACTCCTGCCGGGAGCTTCTCGACTTTACCGATGTATTTCGCCTATTGCCGAGGCATTTGGCTACCTTAAGAGAGTCATAGTTACTCCTAACAGTGTCTCTCCGTTAAACCACAGTCACATCTATCATTTTCCTCTGCCCCTTTCACCAGACGCGATACGCCATTATTTGTCGAAATTATGACTTTCACAGTACTCCTGCTAGGGGTTCCTCCAGTTTACTAATGTATTTCGCCTGTTGACGAGGCATTTGGCTACCTTAAGAGAGTCATAGTTACTTCTGTCAGTTGCTCCCCGTTTTACCACAGTCACATTTTCAATCTTATTCTGGCCAGTTCACCTGAAGCGATGCGCCATTATCAGTCAACCTAAAGAATAACACAGTACTCCTGCGGGGATCTTCTCGAGTTTGCCGATGTATTTCGCCTGTTGACGAGGCATTTGGATACCTTAAGAGAGTCATAGTTACCCCTTGCTGTTACTCCCCATTTTACAACAGGCACATCTACAAGCTCACTCTGGCCAATTCCCTTGAAGCGATACGCTAATATCTGTTGACATAAAGACTTTCACAGTACTCCTGCCGGGAGCTTCTCGACTTTACCGATGTATTTCGCCTATTGACGAGGCATTTGGCTACCTTAAGAGAGTCATAGTTACTCCTGCCAGTGTCTCTCCGTTAAACCACAGTCACATCTACAATATTCCTCTGCCCCTTTCACAAGACGCGACACGCCATTATTTGTCGACACTACGACGTTCACAGTACTCCTGCTAGGGGCTCCTCCAGTTTACTAATGTATTTCACCTGTTGACGAGGCATTTGGCTACATTAAGAGAGTCATAGTTACTCCTGTCAGTTGCTCCCCGTTTTACCACAGTCACATTTTCAATCTTATTCTGGCCAGTTCACCTGAGGCGATACGCCATTATCAGTCAACCTAAAGTATTTCACAGTGCTCCTGCCGGAAGCTTCTCGAGTTTGCCGAAGTATTTCGCCTGTTGACGACGCATTTGGATACCTTAAGAGAGTCATAGTTACTCCTTGCTGTTACTCCCCATTTTACAACAGGCACATCTACAAGCTTACTCTGGCCAATTCTCCTGAAGCGATACGCTAATATCTGTTGACATAAAGACTTTCACAGTACTCCTTCTGGGAGCTTATCAACTTTGCCGATGTATTTCGCCTATTGACGAGGCATTTGGCTACCTTACGAGAGTCATAGTTACTCTTGCCAGTGGCTCTCCGCTAAACCACTGTCACATCTACGATTTTTCTCTGCCCCCTTCACCAGACGCGATACGCCATTATTTGTCGAAATTATGACTTTCACAGTACTCCTGCTAGGGGTTCCTTCAGTTTACCAATGTATTTCGCCTGTTGACGAGGCATATGGCTACCTTAAGAGAGTCATAGTTACTCCTGTCAGTTGCTCCCCGTTTTACCACAGTCACATTTTCAATCTTATTCTGGCCAGTTCACCTGAAGCGAAGCGCCATTATCAGTCAACCTAATGAATATCACAGTACTCCTGCGGGGATCTTCTCGAGTTTGCCGATGTATTTCGCCTGTTGACGAGGCATTTGGATACCTTAAGAGAGTCATAGTTACCCCTTGCTGTTGCTCCCCATTTTACAACAGGCACATCTACAAGCTTACTCTGGCCAAATCTCTTGAAGCGATACGCTAATATCTGTTGACATAAAGACTTTCACAGTATTCCTGCCGGGAGCTTCTCTACTTTTCCGATGTATTTCGCCTATTGACGAGGCATTTGGCTACCTTAAGAGAGTCATAGTTACTCATGCCAGTGTCTCTCCGTTAAACCACAGTCACATCTACAATATTCCTCTGCCACTTTCACCAGACGCGATACGCCATTATTTGTCGACACTACGACTTTCACAGTACTCCTGCTAGGGGCTCCTCCAGTTTACCAATGTATTTCACCTGTTGACGAGGCATTTGGCTACATTAAGAGAGTCATAGTTACTCCTGTCAGTTGCTCCCCGTTTTACCACAGTCACATTTTCAATCTTATTCTGGCCAGTTCACCTGAAGCGATACGCCATTATCAGTCAACCAAAAGAATTTCACAGTACTCCTGCCGGAAGCTTCCCGAGTTTGCCGAAGTATTTCGCCTGTTGACGAAGCATTTGGATACCTTAAGAGAGTCATAGTTACTCCTTGCTGTTGCTCCCCATTTTACAACAGGCACATCTACAAGCTTACTCAGGCCAATTCTCCTGAAGCGATACGCTAATATCTGTTGACATAAAGACTTTCACAGTACTCCTGCTGGGAGCTTCTCAACTTTGCCGATGTATTTCGCCTATTGACGAGGCATTTTTCTACCTTAAGAGAGTCGTAGTTACTCCTGCCAGTGTCTTTCCGTTAAACCACAGTCAAATCTACAATATTCCTCCGCCCCTTTCACCAGACGCGATACGCCATTATTTGTCGACATTATGACTTTCACAGTACTCCTGCCAGGGGCTCCTCCAGTTTACCAATGTATTTCGCCTGTTGACGAGGCATTTGGCTACCTTAAGAGAGTCATAGTTACTCCTGTCAGTTGCTTTCCGTTTTACCACAGTCACATTTTCAATCTTATTCTGGCCAGTTCACCTGAGGCGATACGCCATTATCAGTCAACCTAAAGAATTTCACAGTACTCCTGCCGGGAGCTTCTCGAGTTTGCCGATGTATTTCGCCTGTTGACGAAGCATTTGGATACCTCAAGAGAGTCATAGTTACTCCTTGCTGTTACTCCCCATTTTACAACAGGCACATCCACAAGCTTACTCTGGCCAATTCTCCTGAAGCGATACGCTAATATCTGTTGACATAAAGACTTTCGCAGTGCTCCTGCTGTGAGCTTTTCGACTTTGCCGATTTATTTCGCCTATTGACAAGGCATTTGGCTACCTTAAGAGAGTCATAGTTACTCCTGCCAGTGTCTCTTCGTTAAACCACTGTCACATCTACGATTTTGCTCTGCCCCTTTCACCAGACGCGATACGCCATTATTTGTCGAAATTATGACGTTCACAGTACTCCTACTAGGGGTTCGTCCAGTTTACCAATGTATTTCGCCTGTTGACGAGGCATTTGGCTAGCTTAAGAGAGTCATAGTTATTCCTGTCAGTTGCTCCCCGTTTTACCACAGTCACATTTTCAATCTTATTCTGGCCAGTTCACCTGAGGCGATACGCCATTATCAGTCAACCTAAAGAATTTCACAGTACTCCTGCCGGAAGCTTCTCGAGTTTGCCGAGGTATTTCGCCTGTTGACGAAGCATTTGGATACCTTAAGAGAGTCATAGTTACTCCTTGCTGTTACTCCCCATTTTACAACAGGCACATCCACAAGCCTACTCTGGCTAATTCTCCTGAAGCGATACGCTAATATCTGTTGACATAAAGACTTTCACAGTACTCCTGCTGGGAGCTTCTCAACTTTGCCGATGTATTTCGCCTGTTGACGAGGCATTTGGCTACCTTAAGAGAGTCATAGTTACTCTTGCCAGTGGCTCTCCGTTAAACCACAGTCACATCTACGATTTTTCTCTGCCCCTTTCACCAGACGCGATACGCCATTATTTGTCGAAATTATGACTTTCACAGTACTCCTGCTAGGGGTTCCTCCAGTTTACCAATCTATTTCGCCTGTTGACTAGGCATTTGGCTACCTTAAGAGAGTCATAGTTACTCCTGTCAGTTGCTCCCCGTTTTACCACAGTCACATTTTCAATCTTATTCTGGCCAGTTCACCTGAAGCGAAGCGCCATTATCAGTCAACCTAAAGAATATCACAGTACTCCTGCGGGGATCTTCTCGAGTTTGCCGAAGTATTTCGCCTGTTGACGAGGCATTTGGATACCTTAAGAGAGTCATAGTTACCCCTTGCTGTTGCTCCCCATTTTACAACAGGCACATATACAAGCTTACTCTGGCCTATTCTCTTGAAGCGATACGCTAATATCTGTTGACATAAAGACTTTCACAGTATTCCTGCCGGGAGCTTCTCTACTTTTCCGATGTATTTCGCCTATTGACGAGGCATTTGGCTACCTTAAGAGAGTCATAGTTACTCATGCCAGTGTCTCTCCGTTAAACCACAGTCACATCTACAATATTCCTCTGCCACTTTCACCAGACGCGATACGCCATTATTTGTCGACACTACGACTTTCACAGTACTCCTGCTAGGGGCTCCTCCAGTTTACCAATGTATTTCACCTGTTGACGAGGCATTTGGCTACATTAAGAGAGTCATAGTCACTCCTGTCAGTTGCTCCCCGTTTTACCACAGTCACATTTTCAATCTTATTCTGGCCAGTTCACCTGAAGCGATACGCCATTATCAGTCAACCAAAAGAATTTCACAGTACTCCTGCCGGAAGCTTCCCGAGTTTGCCGAAGTATTTCGCCTGTTGACGAAGCATTTGGATACCTTAAGAGAGTCATAGTTACTCCTTGCTGTTGCTCCCCATTTTACAACAGGCACATCTACAAGCTTACTCAGGCCAATTCTCCTGAAGCGATACGCTAATATCTGTTGACATAAAGACTTTCACAGTACTCCTGCCGGGAGCTTCTCGACTGTACCGATGTATTTCGCCTATTGCCGAGGCATTTGGCTACCTTAAGAGAGTCATAGTTACTCCTAACAGTGTCTCTCCGTTAAACCACAGTCACATCTATCATTTTCCTCTGCCCCTTTCACCAGACGCGATACGCCATTATTTGTCGAAATTATGACTTTCACAGTACTCCTGCTAGGGGTTCCTCCAGTTTACTAATGTATTTCGCCTGTTGACGAGGCATTTGGCTACCTTAAGAGAGTCATAGTTACTTCTGTCAGTTGCTCCCCGTTTTACCACAGTCACATTTTCAATCTTATTCTGGCCAGTTCACCTGAAGCGATGCGCCATTATCAGTCAACCTAAAGAATATCACAGTACTCCTGCGGGGATCTTCTCGAGTTTGCCGATGTATTTCGCCTGTTGACGAGGCATTTGGATACCTTAAGAGAGTCATAGTTACCCCTTGCTGTTACTCCCCATTTTACAACAGGCACATCTACAAGCTCACTCTGGCCAATTCCCTTGAAGCGATACGCTAATATCTGTTGACATAAAGACTTTCACAGTACTCCTGCCGGGAGCTTCTCGACTTTACCGATGTATTTCGCCTATTGACGAGGCATTTGGCTACCTTAAGAGAGTCATAGTTACTCCTGCCAGTGTCTCTCCGTTAAACCACAGTCACATCTACAATATTCCTCTGCCCCTTTCACAAGACGCGATACGCCATTATTTGTCGACACTACAACGTTCACAGTACTCCTGCTAGGGGCTCCTCCAGTTTACTAATGTATTTCACCTGTTGACGAGGCATTTGGCTACATTAAGAGAGTCATAGTTACTCCTGTCAGTTGCTCCCCGTTTTACCACAGTCACATTTTCAATCTTATTCTGGCCAGTTCACCTGAAGCGATACGCCATTATCAGTCAACCTAAAAAATATCACAGTACTCCTGCCTGGAGCTCTCGAGTTTGCCGATGTATTTCGCCTGTTGACGGGGCATTTGGATACCTTAAGAGAGTCATTGTTACCCCTTGCTGTTGCTCCCCATTTTACAACAGGCACATCTACAAGCTTACCCTGGCCAATTCTCCTGAAGCGATACGCTAATATCTATTGACATAAAGACTTTCACAGTACTCCTGCTGGGAGCTTCTCGACTTTGCCGATGTATTTAGCCTATTGACGAGGCATTTGGCTACCTTAAGAGAGTTATAGTTACTCCTGCCAGTGTCTCTCTATTAAACCACAGTCACATATACAATTTTCCTCTGCCCCTTTCACCAGACGCGATACGCCATTATTTGTCGAAATTATGACTTTCACAGTACTCCTGCTAGGGGTTCCTCCAGTTCACCAATGTATTTCGCCTGTTGACGGGGCATTTGGCTACCTTAAGAGAGTCATAGTTACTCCTGTCAGTTGCTCCCCGTTTTACCACAGTCACATTTTCAATCTTATTCTGGCCAGTTCACCTGAAGCGATACGCCATTATCAGTCAACCTAAAAAATATCACAGTACTCCTGCCGGGAGCTCTCGAGTTTGCCGATGTATTTCGCCTGTTGACGAGGCATTTGGATACCTTAAGAGAGTCATAGTTACCCCTTGCTGTTGCTCCCCATTTTACAACAGGCACATCTACAAGCTTACCCTGGCCAATTGTCCTGAAGCGATACGCTAATATCTATTGACATAAAGACTTTCACAGTACTCCTGCTGGGAGCTTCTCGAATTTGCCGATGTATTTCACCTATTGACGAGGCATTTGGCTACCTTAAGAGAGTTATAGTTACTCCTGCCAGTGTCTCTCTATTAAACCACAGTCACATATACAATTTTCCTCTGCCCCTTTCACCAGACGCGATACGCCATTATTTGTCGATATTATGACGTGCACACTACTCCTGCTAGTGGCTCCTCCAGTTTACCAAAGTATTTCGCCTGTTGACAAGGCATTTGGCTACTATAAGAGAGTCATAGTTACTCCTGTCAGTTGCTCCCCGTTTTACCACAGTCACATTCTCAATCTTATTCTGGCCAGTTCACCTGAGGCGATACGCCATTATCAGTCAACCTAAAGTATTTCACAGTGCTCCTGCCGGAAGCTTCTCGAGTTTGCCGAAGTATTTCGCCTGTTGACGACGCATTTGGATACCTTAAGAGAGTCATAGTTACTCCTTGCTGTTACTCCCCATTTTACAACAGGCACATCTACAAGCTTACTCTGGCCAATTCTCCTGAAGCGATACGCTAATATCTGTTGACATAAAGACTTTCACAGTACTCCTTCTGGGAGCTTATCAACTTTGCCGATGTATTTCGCCTATTGACGAGGCATTTGGCTACCTTACGAGAGTCATAGTTACTCTTGCCAGTGGCTCTCCGTTAAACCACTGTCACATCTACGATTTTTCTCTGCCCCTTTCACCAGACGCGATACGCCATTATTTGTCGAAATTATGACTTTCACAGTACTCACGCTAGGGGTTCCTTCAGTTTACCAATGTATTTCGCCTGTTGACGAGGCATTTGGCTACCTTAAGAGAGTCATAGTTACTCGTGTCAGTTGCTCCCCGTTTTACCACAGTCACATTTTCAATCTTATTCTGGCCAGTTCACCTGAAGCGAAGCGCCATTATCAGTCAACCTAAAGAATATCACAGTACTCCTGCGGGGATCTTCTCGAGTTTGCCGATGTATTTCGCCTGTTGACGAGGCATTTGGATACCTTAAGAGAGTCATAGTTACCCCTTGCTGTTGCTCCCCATTTTACAACAGGCACATCTACAAGCTTACTCTGGCCAAATCTCTTGAAGCGATACGCTAATATCTGTTGACATAAAGACTTTCACAGTATTCCTGCCGGGAGCTTCTCTACTTTTCCGATGTATTTCGCCTATTGACGAGGCATTTGGCTACCTTAAGAGAGTCATAGTTACTCATGCCAGTGTCTCTCCGTTAAACCACAGTCACATCTACAATATTCCTCTGCCACTTTCACCAGACGCGATACGCCATTATTTGTCGACACTACGACTTTCACAGTACTCCTGCTAGGGGCTCCTCCAGTTTACCAATGTATTTCACCTGTTGACGAGGCATTTGGCTACATTAAGAGAGTCATAGTTACTCCTGTCAGTTGCTCCCCGTTTTACCACAGTCACATTTTCAATCTTATTCTGGCCAGTTCACCTGAAGCGATACGCCATTATCAGTCAACCAAAAGAATTTCACAGTACTCCTGCCGGAAGCTTCCCGAGTTTGCCGAAGTATTTCGCCTGTTGACGAAGCATTTGGATACCTTAAGAGAGTCATAGTTACTCCTTGCTGTTGCTCCCCATTTTACAACAGGCACATCTACAAGCTTACTCAGGCCAATTCTCCTGAAGCGATACGCTAATATCTGTTGACATAAAGACTTTCACAGTACTCCTGCTGGGAGCTTCTCAACTTTGCCGATGTATTTCGCCTATTGACGAGGCATTTTTCTACCTTAAGAGAGTCGTAGTTACTCCTGCCAGTGTCTTTCCGTTAAACCACAGTCAAATCTACAATATTCCTCCGCCCCTTTCACCAGACGCGATACGCCATTATTTGTCGACATTATGACTTTCACAGTACTCCTGCTAGGGGCTCCTCCAGTTTACCAATGTATTTCGCCTGTTGACGAGGCATTTGGCTACCTTAAGAGAGTCATAGTTACTCCTGTCAGTTGCTTTCCGTTTTACCACAGTCACATTTTCAATCTTATTCTGGCCAGTTCACCTGAGGCGATACGCCATTATCAGTCAACCTAAAGAATTTCACAGTACTCCTGCCGGGAGCTTCTCGAATTTGCCGATGTATTTCGCCTGTTGACGAAGCATTTGGATACCTCAAGAGAGTCATAGTTACTCCTTGCTGTTACTCCCCATTTTACAACAGGCACATCCACAAGCTTACTCTGGCCAATTCTCCTGAAGCGATACGCTAATATCTGTTGACATAAAGACTTTCGCAGTGCTCCTGCTGTGAGCTTTTCGACTTTGCCGATGTATTTCGCCTATTGACAAGGCATTTGGCTACCTTAAGAGAGTCATAGTTACTCCTGCCAGTGTCTCTCCGTTAAACCACTGTCACATCTACGATTTTGCTCTGCCCCTTTCACCAGACGCGATACGCCATTATTTGTCGAAATTATGACGTTCACAGTACTCCTACTAGGGGTTCGTCCAGTTTACCAATGTATTTCGCCTGTTGACGAGGCATTTGGCTAGCTTAAGAGAGTCATAGTTATTCCTGTCAGTTGCTCCCCGTTTTACCACAGTCACATTTTCAATCTTATTCTGGCCAGTTCACCTGAGGCGATACGCCATTATCAGTCAACCTAAAGAATTTCACAGTACTCCTGCCGGAAGCTTCTCGAGTTTGCCGAGGTATTTCGCCTGTTGACGAAGCATTTGGATACCTTAAGAGAGTCATAGTTACTCCTTGCTGTTACTCCCCATTTTACAACAGGCACATCTACACGCCTACTCTGGCTAATTCTCCTGAAGCGATACGCTAATATCTGTTGACATAAAGACTTTCACAGTACTCCTGCTGGGAGCTTCTCAACTTTGCCGATGTATTTCGCCTGTTGACGAGGCATTTGGCTACCTTAAGAGAGTCATAGTTACTCTTGCCAGTGGCTCTCCGTTAAACCACAGTCACATCTACGATTTTTCTCTGCCCCTTTCACCAGACGCGATACGCCATTATTTGTCGAAATTATGACTTTCACAGTACTCCTGCTAGGGGTTCCTCCAGTTTACCAATGTATTTCGCCTGTTGAGTAGGCATTTGGCTACCTTAAGAGAGTCATAGTTACTCCTGTCAGTTGCTCCCCGTTTTACCACAGTCACATTTTCAATCTTATTCTGGCCAGTTCACCTGAAGCGAAGCGCCATTATCAGTCAACCTAAAGAATATCACAGTACTCCTGCGGGGATCTTCTCGAGTTTGCCGATGTATTTCGCCTGTTGACGAGGCATTTGGATACCTTAAGAGAGTCATAGTTACCCCTTGCTGTTGCTCCCCATTTTACAACAGGCACATCTACAAGCTTACTCTGGCCAATTCTCTTGAAGCGATACGCTAATATCTGTTGACATAAAGACTTTCACAGTATTCCTGCCGGGAGCTTCTCTACTTTTCCGATGTATTTCGCCTATTGACGAGGCATTTGGCTACCTTAAGAGAGTCATAGTTACTCATGCCAGTGTCTCTCCGTTAAACCACAGTCACATCTACAATATTCCTCTGCCACTTTCACCAGACGCGATACGCCATTATTTGTCGACACTACGACTTTCACAGTACTCCTGCTAGGGGCTCCTCCAGTTTACCAATGTATTTCACCTGTTGACAAGGCATTTGGCTACATTAAGAGAGTCATAGTTACTCCTGTCAGTTGCTCCCCGTTTTACCACAGTCACATTTTCAATCTTATTCTGGCCAGTTCACCTGAAGCGATACGCCATTATCAGTCAACCAAAAGAATTTCACAGTACTCCTGCCGGAAGCTTCCCGAGTTTGCCGAAGTATTTCGCCTGTTGACGAAGCATTTGGATACCTTAAGAGAGTCATAGTTACTCCTTGCTGTTGCTCCCCATTTTACAACAGGCACATCTACAAGCTTACTCAGGCCAATTCTCCTGAAGCGATACGCTAATATCTGTTGACATAAAGACTTTCACAGTACTCCTGCTGGGAGCTTCTCAACTTTGCCGATGTATTTCGCCTATTGACGAGGCATTTTTCTACCTTAAGAGAGTCGTAGTTACTCCTGCCAGTGTCTTTCCGTTAAACCACAGTCAAATCTACAATATTCCTCCGCCCCTTTCACCAGACGCGATACGCCATTATTTGTCGACATTATGACTTTCACAGTACTCCTGCTAGGGGCTCCTCTAGTTTACCAATGTATTTCGCCTGTTGACGAGGCATTTGGCTACCTTAAGAGAGTCATAGTTACTCCTGTCAGTTGCTTTCCGTTTTACCACAGTCACATTTTCAATCTTATTCTGGCCAGTTCACCTGAGGCGATACGCCATTATCAGTCAACCTAAAGAATTTCACAGTACTCCTGCCGGGAGCTTCTCGAGTTTGCCGATGTATTTCGCCTGTTGACGAAGCATTTGGATACCTCAAGAGAGTCATACTTAGTCCTTGCTGTTACTCCCCATTTTACAACAGGCACATCCACAAGCTTACTCTTGCCAATTCTCCTGAAGCGATACATTAATATCTGTTGACATAAAGACTTTCGCAGTGCTCCTGCTGTGAGCTTTTCGACTTTGCCGATGTATTTCGCCTATTGACAAGGCATTTGGCTACCTTAAGAGAGTCATAGTTACTCCTGCCAGTGTCTCTCCGTTAAACCACTGTCACATCTACGATTTTGCTCTGCCCCTTTCACCAGACGCGATACGCCATTATTTGTCGAAATTATGACTTTCACAGTACTCCTACTAGGGGTTCGTCCAGTTTACCAATGTATTTCGCCTGTTGACAAGGCATTTGGCTAGCTTAAGAGAGTCATAGTTATTCCTGTCAGTTGCTCCCCGTTTTACCACAGTCACATTTTCAATCTTATTCTGGCCAGTTCACCTGAGGCGATACGCCATTATCAGTCAACCTAAAGAATTTCACAGTACTCCTGCCGGAAGCTTCTCGAGTTTGCCGAGGTATTTCGCCTGTTGACGAAGCATTTGGATACCTTAAGAGAGTCATAGTTACTCCTTGCTGTTACTCCCCATTTTACAACAGGCACATCTACAAGCCTACTCTGGCTAATTCTCCTGAAGCGATACGCTAATATCTGTTGACATAAAGACTTTCACAGTACTCCTGCTGGGAGCTTCTCAACTTTGCCGATGTATTTCGCCTATTGACGAGGCATTTGGCTACCTTAAGAGAGTCATAGTTACTCTTGCCAGTGGCTCTCCGTTAAACCACAGTCACATCTACGATTTTTCTCTGCCCCTTTCACCAGACGCGATACGCCATTATTTGTCGAAATTATGACTTTCACAGTACTCCTGCTAGGGGTTCCTCCAGTTTACCAATGTATTTCGCCTGTTGACTAGGCATTTGGCTACCTTAAGAGAGTCATAGTTACTCCTGTCAGTTGCTCCCCGTTTTACCACAGTCACATTTTCAATCTTATTCTGGCCAGTTCACCTGAAGCGATACGCCATTATCAGTCAACCTAAAGTATATCACAGTACTCCTGCCGGGAGCTTCTCGAGTTTGCCGATGTATTTCGCCTGTTGACGATACATTTGGATACCTTAAGAGAGTCATAGTTACTCCTTGCTGTTGCTCCCCATTTTACAACAGGCACATCTACAAACTTACTCTGGCCAGTTCTCCTGAAGCGATACGCTTATATCTGTTGACATAAAGACTTTCACAGTACTCCTGCCGGGAGCTTCTCGACTTTACCGATGTATTTCGCCTATTGCCGAGGCATTTGGCTACCTTAACAGGGTCATAGTTACTCCTGCCAGTGTCTCTCCGTTAAACCACAGTCACATCTACAATATTCCTCTGCCCCTTTCACCAGACGCGATACGCCATTATTTGTCGACATTATGACATTCACACTACTCCTGCTAGTGGTTCCTCCAGTTTACCAAAGTATTTCGCCTGTTGACAAGGCATTTGGCTACTATAAGAGAGTCATAGTTACTCCTGTCAGTTGCTCCCCGTTTTACCACAGTCACCATCTCAAACTTATTCAGGCCAGTTCACCTGAGGCGATACGCTATTATCAGTCAACCTAAAGTATTTCACAATACTCATGCCGGAAGCTTCTCGAGTTTGCCGAAGTATTTCGCCTGTTGACGAAGCATTTGGATACCGCAAGAGAGTCATAGTTACTCCTTGCAGTTACTCCCCATTTTACAACACGCACATCTACAAGCTTACTCTGGCCAATTCTCCTGAAGCGATACGCTAATATCTGTTGATATAAAGACTTTTACAGGACTCCTGCCGGGAGCTTTTCGACTTTGCCGATGTAATTCACTTATTGACGAGGCGTTTGGCTACCTTAAGAGAGCCATAGTTACTCCTGCCAGTGTCTCTCCTTTAAACCACAGTCACATCTACCATTTTCCTCTGCCCCTTTCACCAGATGCGATACGCCATTATTTGTCGACATCATGACTTTCAATGTACACCTGCTAGGGGCTCCTCCAGTTTACCAATGTATTTCGCCTGTTGACGAGGCATTTGGCTACCTTAGAGAGTCATAGTTACTCCTGTCAGTTGCTCCCCGTTTTACCACAGTCACATTTTCAATCTAATTCTGGCCAGTTCACCTGAAGCGATACGCCATTATCAGTCAACCTAAAGAATATCACAGTACTCCTGCGGGGATCTTCTCGAGTTTGCCGATGTATTTCGCCTGTTGACGAGGCATTTGGATACCTTAAGAGAGTCATAGTTACCCCTTGCTGTTGCTCCCCATTTTACAACAGGCACATCTACAAGCTTACTCTGGCCAATTCTCCTGAAGCGATACGCTAATATCTGTTGACATAAAGACTTTCACAGTACTCCTGCCGGGAGCTTCTCGACTTTACCGATGTATTTCGCCTATTGCCGAGGCATTTGGCTACCTTAAGAGAGTCATTGTTACTCCTAACAGTGTCTCTCCGTTAAACCACAGTCACATCTACCATTTTCCTCTGCCCCTTTCACCAGACGCGATACGCCATTATTTGTCGACATTATGACTTTCACAGTACTCCTGCTAGGGGCTCCTCCAGTTTAAAAATGTATTTCACCTGTTGACGAGGCATTTGGCTACATTTAGAGAGTCATAGTTACTCCTGTCAGTTGCTCCTCGTTTTACCACAGTCACATTTTCAATCTTATTCTGGCCAGTTCACCCGAAGCGATACGCCATTATCAGTCAACCTAAAGAATATCACAGTACTCCTGCCGGGAGCTCTCGAGTTTGCCGATGTATTTCGCCTGTTGACGAGGCATTTGGATACCTTAAGAGAGTCATAGTTACCCCTTGCTGTTGCTCCCCATTTTACAACAGGCACATCTACAAGCTTACTCTGGCCAATTCTCCTGAAGCGATACGCTAATATCTATTGACATAAAGACTTTCACAGTACTCCTGCTGGGAGCTTCTCGACTTTGCCGATGTATTTCGCCTATTGACGAGGCATTTGGGTACCTTAAGAGAGTTACAGTTACTCCTGCCAGTGTCTCTCTATTAAACCACAGTCACATATACAATTTTCCTCTGCCCCTTTCACCAGACGCGATACGCCATTATTTGTCGACATTATGACGTTCACACTACTCCTGCTAGTGGCTCCTCCAGTTTACCAAAGTATTTCGCCTGTTGACAAGACATTTGGCTACTATAAGAGAGTCATAGTTACTCCTGTCAGTTGCTCCCCGTTTTACCACAGTCACATTCTCAATCTTATTCTGGCCAGTTCACCTGAGGCGATACGCCATTATCAGACAACCTAAAGTATTTCACATTACTCCTGCCGGAAGCTTCTCGAGTTTGCCGAAGTATTTCACCTGTTGACGAAGCATTTGGATACCTTAAGAGAGTCATAGTTACTCCTTGCTGTTGCTTCCGTATTTTACAACAGGCACATCTACAAGCTTACTCTGGCCAATTCTCCTGAAGCGATACGCTAAAATCTGTTGACATAGAGACTTTCACAGTACTCCTGCCGGGAGCTTCTCGACTTTACCGATGTATTTCGCCTATTGCCGAGGCATTTGGCTACCTTAAGAGAGTCATAGTTACTCCTAACAGTGTCTCTCCGTTAAACCACAGTCACATCTACCATTTTCCTCTGCCCCTTTCACCAGACGCGATACGCCATTATTTGTCGACATTATGACTTTCACAGTACTCCTGCTAGGGGCTCCTCCAGTTTAAAAATGTATTTCACCTGTTGACGAGGCATTTGGCTACATTAAGAGAGTCATAGTTACTCCTGTCAGTTGCTCCCCGTTTTACCACAGTCACATTTTCAATCTTATTCTGGCCAGTTCACCTGAAGCGATACGCCATTATCAGTCAACCTAAAGAATATCACAGTACTCCTGCCGGGAGCTCTCGAGTTTGCCGATGTATTTCGCCTGTTGACGAGGCATTTGGATACCTTAAGAGAGTCATAGTTACCCCTTGCTGTTGCTCCCCATTTTACAACAGGCACATCTACAAGCTTACTCTGGCCAATTCTCCTGAAGCGATACGCTAATATCTATTGACATAAAGACTTTCACAGTACTCCTGCTGGGAGCTTCTCGACTTTGCCGATGTATTTCGCCTTTTGACGAGGCATTTGGCTACCTTAAGAGAGTTATAGTTACTCCTGCCAGTGTCTCTCTATTAAACCACAGTCACATATACAATTTTCCTCTGCCCCTTTCACCAGACGCGATACGCCATTATTTGTCGCCATTATGACGATCACACTACTCCTGCTAGTGGCTCCTCCAGTTTACCAAAGTATTTCGCCTGTTGACAAGACATTTGGCTACTATAAGAGAGTCATAGTTACTCCTGTCAGTTGCTCCCCGTTTTACCACAGCCACATTCTCAATCTTATTCTGGCCAGTTCACCTGAGGCGATACGCCATTATCAGACAACCTAAAGTATTTCACAGTACTCCTGCCGGAAGCTTCTCGAGTTTGCCGAAGTATTTCGCCTGTTGACGAAGCATTTGGATACCTTAAGAGAGTCATAGTTACTCCTTGCTGTTCCTCCCCATTTTACAACAGGCACATCTACAAGCTTACTCTGGCCAATTCTCCTGAAGCGATACGCTAATATCTGTTGACATAAAGACTTTCACAGTACTCCTGCCGGGAGCTTCTCGACTTTACCGATGTATTTCGCCTATTGCCGAGGCATTTGGCTACCTTAAGAGAGTCATAGTTACTCCTAACAGTGTCTCTCCGTTAAACCACAGTCACATCTATCATTTTCCTCTGCCCCTTTCACCAGACGCGATACGCCATTATTTGTCGAAATTATGACTTTCACAGTACTCCTGCTAGGGGTTCCTCCAGTTTACTAATGTATTCCGCCTGTTGACTAGGCATTTGGCTACCTTAAGAGAGTCATAGTTACTTCTGTCAGTAGCTCCCCGTTTTACCACAGTCACATTTTCAATCTAATTCTGGCCAGTTCACCTGAAGCGATGCGCCATTATCAGTCAACCTAAAGAATATCACAGTACTCCTGCGGGGATCTTCTCGAGTTTGCCGATGTATTTCGCCTGTTGACGAGGCATTTGGATACCTTAAGAGAGTCGTAGTTACCCCTTGCTGTTACTCCCCATTTTACAACAGGCACATCTACAAGCTTACTCTGGCCAATTCCCTTGAAGCGATACGCTAATATCTGTTGACATAAAGACTTTCACAGTACTCCTGCCGGGAGCTTCTCGACTTTACCGATGTATTTCGCCTATTGACGAGGCATTTGGCTACCTTAAGAGAGTCATAGTTACTCCTGCCAGTGTCTCTCCGTTAAACCACAGTCACATCTACAATATTCCTCTGCCCCTTTCACAAGACGCGATACGCCATTATTTGTCGACACTACGACGTTCACAGTACTCCTGCTAGGGGCTCCTCCAGTTTACCAATGTATTTCACCTGTTGACGAGGCATTTGGCTACATTAAGAGAGTCATAGTTACTCCTGTCAGTTGCTCCCCGTTTTACCACAGTCACATTTTCAATCTTATTCTGGCCAGTTCACCTGAAGCGATACGCCATTATCAGTCAACCTAAAAAATATCACAGTACTCCTGCCGGGAGCTCTCGAGTTTGCCGATGTATTTCGCCTGTTGACGGGGCATTTGGATACCTTAAGAGAGTCATAGTTACCCCTTGCTGTTGCTCCCCATTTTACAACAGGCACATCTACAAGCTTACCCTGGCCAATTCTCCTGAAGCGATACGCTAATATCTATTGACATAAAGACTTTCACAGTACTCCTGCTGGGAGCTTCTCGACTTTGCCGATGTATTTAGCCTATTGACGAGGCATTTGGCTACCTTAAGAGAGTTATAGTTACTCCTGCCAGTGTCTCTCTATTAAACCACAGTCACATACACAATTTTCCTCTGCCCCTTTCACCAGACGCGATACGCCATTATTTGTCGAAATTATGACTTTCACAGTACTCCTGCTAGGGGTTCCTCCAGTTTACCAATGTATTTCGCCTGTTGACGGGGCATTTGGCTACCTTAAGAGAGTCATAGTTACTCCTGCCAGTTGCTCCCCGTTTTACCAGAGTCACATTTTCAATCTTATTCTGGCCAGTTCACCTGAGGCGATACGCCATTATCAGTCAACCTAAAGAATTTCACAGTACTCCTGCCGGAAGCTTCTCGAGTTTGCCGAGGTATTTCGCCTGTTGACGAAGCATTTGGATACCTTAAGAGAGTCATAGTTACTCCTTGCTGTTACTCCCCATTTTACAACAGGCACATCTACAAGCCTACTCTGGCTAATTCTCCTGAAGCGATACGCTAATATCTGTTGACATAAAGACTTTCACAGTACTCCTGCTGGGAGCTTCTCAACTTTGCCGATGTATTTCGCCTGTTGACGAGGCATTTGGCTACCTTAAGAGAGTCATAGTTACTCTTGCCAGTGGCTCTCCGTTAAACCACAGTCACATCTACGATTTTTCTCTGCCCCTTTCACCAGACGCGATACGCCATTATTTGTCGAAATTATGACTTTCACAGTACTCCTGCTAGGGGTTCCTCCAGTTTACCAATGTATTTCGCCTGTTGACTAGGCATTTGGCTACCTTAAGAGAGTCATAGTTACTCCTGTCAGTTGCTCCCCGTTTTACCACAGTCACATTTTCAATCTTATTCTGGCCAGTTCACCTGAAGCGAAGCGCCATTATCAGTCAACCTAAAGAATATCACAGTACTCCTGCGGGGATCTTCTCGAGTTTGCCGATGTATTTCGCCTGTTGACGAGGCATTTGGATACCTTAAGAGAGTCATAGTTACCCCTTGCTGTTGCTCCCCATTTTACAACAGGCACATCTACAAGCTTACTCTGGCCAATTCTCTTGAAGCGATACGCTAATATCTGTTGACATAAAGACTTTCACAGTATTCCTGCCGGGAGCTTCTCTACTTTTCCGATGTATTTCGCCTATTGACGAGGCATTTGGCTACCTTAAGAGAGTCATAGTTACTCATGCCAGTGTCTCTCCGTTAAACCACAGTCACATCTACAATATTCCTCTGCCACTTTCACCAGACGCGATACGCCATTATTTGTCGACACTACGACTTTCACAGTACTCCTGCTAGGGGCTCCTCCAGTTTACCAATGTATTTCACCTGTTGACGAGGCATTTGGCTACATTAAGAGAGTCATAGTTACTCCTGTCAGTTGCTCCCCGTTTTACCACAGTCACATTTTCAATCTTATTCTGGCCAGTTCACCTGAAGCGATACGCCATTATCAGTCAACCAAAAGAATTTCACAGTACTCCTGCCGGGAGCTTCTCGAGTTTGCCGATGTATTTCGCCTGTTGACGAAGCATTTGGATACCTCAAGAGAGTCATACTTACTCCTTGCTGTTACTCCCCATTTTACAACAGGCACATCCACAAGCTTACTCTTGCCAATTCTCCTGAAGCGATACATTAATATCTGTTGACATAAAGACTTTCGCAGTGCTCCTGCTGTGAGCTTTTCGACTTTGCCGATGTATTTCGCCTATTGACAAGGCATTTGGCTACCTTAAGAGAGTCATAGTTACTCCTGCCAGTGTCTCTCCGTTAAACCACTGTCACATCTACGATTTTGCTCTGCCCCTTTCACCAGACGCGATACGCCATTATTTGTCGAAATTATGACTTTCACAGTACTCCTACTAGGGGTTCGTCCAGTTTACCAATGTATTTCGCCTGTTGACGAGGCATTTGGCTAGCTTAAGAGAGTCATAGTTATTCCTGTCAGTTGCTCCCCGTTTTACCACAGTCACATTTTCAATCTTATTCTGGCCAGTTCACCTGAGGCGATACGCCATTATCAGTCAACCTAAAGAATTTCACAGTACTCCTGCCGGAAGCTTCTCGAGTTTGCCGAGGTATTTCGCCTGTTGACGAAGCATTTGGATACCTTAAGAGAGTCATAGTTACTCCTTGCTGTTGCTCCCCATTTTACAACAGGCACATCTACAAACTTACTCTGGCCAGTTCTCCTGAAGCGATACGCTTATATCTGTTGACATAAAGACTTTCACAGTACTCCTGCCGGGAGCTTCTCGACTTTACCGATGTATTTCGCCTATTGCCGAGGCATTTGGCTACCTTAACAGGGTCATAGTTACTCCTGCCAGTGTCTCTCCGTTAAACCACAGTCACATCTACAATATTCCTCTGCCCCTTTCACCAGACGCGATACGCCATTATTTGTCGACATTATGACATTCACACTACTCCTGCTAGTGGTTCCTCCAGTTTACCAAAGTATTTCGCCTGTTGACAAGGCATTTGGCTACTATAAGAGAGTCATAGTTACTCCTGTCAGTTGCTCCCCGTTTTACCACAGTCACCATCTCAAACTTATTCAGGCCAGTTCACCTGAGGCGATACGCTATTATCAGTCAACCTAAAGTATTTCACAATACTCATGCCGGAAGCTTCTCGAGTTTGCCGAAGTATTTCGCCTGTTGACGAAGCATTTGGATACCGCAAGAGAGTCATAGTTACTCCTTGCAGTTACTCCCCATTTTACAACACGCACATCTACAAGCTTACTCTGGCCAATTCTCCTGAAGCGATACGCTAATATCTGTTGATATAAAGACTTTTACAGGACTCCTGCCGGGAGCTTTTCGACTTTGCCGATGTAATTCGCTTATTGACGAGGCGTTTGGCTACCTTAAGAGAGCCATAGTTACTCCTGCCAGTGTCTCTCCTTTAAACCACAGTCACATCTACCATTTTCCTCTGCCCCTTTCACCAGATGCGATACGCCATTATTTGTCGACATCATGACTTTCAATGTACTCCTGCTAGGGGCTCCTCCAGTTTACCAATGTATTTCGCCTGTTGACGAGGCATTTGGCTACCTTAGAGAGTCATAGTTACTCCTGTCAGTTGCTCCCCGTTTTACCACAGTCACATTTTCAATCTAATTCTGGCCAGTTCACCTGAAGCGATACGCCATTATCAGTCAACCTAAAGAATATCACAGTACTCCTGCGGGGATCTTCTCGAGTTTGCCGATGTATTTCGCCTGTTGACGAGGCATTTGGATACCTTAAGAGAGTCATAGTTACCCCTTGCTGTTGCTCCCCATTTTACAACAGGCACATCTACAAGCTTACTCTGGCCAATTCTCCTGAGCGATACGCTAATATCTGTTGACATAAAGACTTTCACAGTACTCCTGCCGGGAGCTTCTCGACTTTACCGATGTATTTCGCCTATTGCCGAGGCATTTGGCTACCTTAAGAGAGTCATTGTTACTCCTAACAGTGTCTCTCCGTTAAACCACAGTCACATCTACCATTTTCCTCTGCCCCTTTCACCAGACGCGATACGCCATTATTTGTCGACATTATGACGTTCACACTACTCCTGTAGTGGCTCCTCCAGTTTACCAAAGTATTTCGCCTGTTGACAAGACATTTGGCTACTATAAGAGAGTCATAGTTACTCCTGTCAGTTGCTCCCCGTTTTACCACAGTCACATTCTCAATCTTATTCTGGCCAGTTCACCTGAGGCGATACGCCATTATCAGACAACCTAAAGTATTTCACAGTACTCCTGCCGGAAGCTTCTCGAGTTTGCCGAAGTATTTCACCTGTTGACGAAGCATTTGGATACCTTAAGAGAGTCATAGTTACTCCTTGCTGTTGCTTCCGTATTTTACAACAGGCACATCTACAAGCTTACTCTGGCCAATTCTCCTGAAGCGATACGCTAATATCTGTTGACATAGAGACTTTCACAGTACTCCTGCCGGGAGCTTCTCGACTTTACCGATGTATTTCGCCTATTGCCGAGGCATTTGGCTACCTTAAGAGAGTCATAGTTACTCCTAACAGTGTCTCTCCGTTAAACCACAGTCACATCTACCATTTTCCTCTGCCCCTTTCACCAGACGCGATACGCCATTATTTGTCGACATTATGACTTTCACAGTACTCCTGCTAGGGGCTCCTCCAGTTTAAAAATGTATTTCACCTGTTGACGAGGCATTTGGCTACATTAAGAGAGTCATAGTTACTCCTGTCAGTTGCTCCCCGTTTTACCACAGTCACATTTTCAATCTTATTCTGGCCAGTTCACCTGAAGCGATACGCCATTATCAGTCAACCTAAAGAATATCACAGTACTCCTGCGGGGATCTTCTCGAGTTTGCCGATGTATTTCGCCTGTTGACGAGGCATTTGGATACCTTAAGAGAGTCATAGTTACCCCTTGCTGTTGCTCCCCATTTTACAACAGGCACATCTACAAGCTTACTCTGGCCAATTCTCCTGAGCGATACGCTAATATCTGTTGACATAAAGACTTTCACAGTACTCCTGCCGGGAGCTTCTCGACTTTACCGATGTATTTCGCCTATTGCCGAGGCATTTGGCTACCTTAAGAGAGTCATTGTTACTCCTAACAGTGTCTCTCCGTTAAACCACAGTCACATCTACCATTTTCCTCTGCCCCTTTCACCAGACGCGATACGCCATTATTTGTCGACATTATGACGTTCACACTACTCCTGCTAGTGGCTCCTCCAGTTTACCAAAGTATTTCGCCTGTTGACAAGACATTTGGCTACTATAAGAGAGTCATAGTTACTCCTGTCAGTTGCTCCCCGTTTTACCACAGCCACATTCTCAATCTTATTCTGGCCAGTTCACCTGAGGCGATACGCCATTATCAGACAACCTAAAGTATTTCACAGTACTCCTGCCGGAAGCTTCTCGAGTTTGCCGAAGTATTTCGCCTGTTGACGAAGCATTTGGATACCTTAAGAGAGTCATAGTTACTCCTTGCTGTTCCTCCCCATTTTACAACATTCACATCTACAAGCTTACTCTGGCCAATTCTCCTGAAGCGATACGCTAATATCTGTTGACATAAAGACTTTCACAGTACTCCTGCCGGGAGCTTCTCGACTTTACCGATGTATTTCGCCTATTGCCGAGGCATTTGGCTACCTTAAGAGAGTCATAGTTACTCCTAACAGTGTCTCTCCGTTAAACCACAGTCACATCTATCATTTTCCTCTGCCCCTTTCACCAGACGCGATACGCCATTATTTGTCGAAATTATGACTTTCACAGTACTCCTGCTAGGGGTTCCTCCAGTTTACTAATGTATTTCGCCTGTTGACTAGGCATTTGGCTACCTTAAGGGAGTCATAGTTACTTCTGTCAGTAGCTCCCCGTTTTACCACAGTCACATTTTCAATCTTATTCTGGCCAGTTCACCTGAAGCGATGCGCCATTATCAGTCAACCTAAAGAATATCACAGTACTCCTGCGGGGATCTTCTCGAGTTTGCCGATGTATTTCGCCTGTTGACGAGGCATTTGGATACCTTAAGAGAGTCGTAGTTACCCCTTGCTGTTACTCCCCATTTTACAACAGGCACATCTACAAGCTTACTCTGGCCAATTCCCTTGAAGCGATACGCTAATATCTGTTGACATAAAGACTTTCACAGTACTCCTGCCGGGAGCTTCTCGACTTTACCGATGTATTTCGCCTATTGTCGAGGCATTTGGCTACCTTAAGAGAGTCATAGTTACTCCTGCCAGTGTCTCTCCGTTAAACCACAGTCACATCTACAATATTCCTCTGCCCCTTTCACAAGACGCGATACGCCATTATTTGTCGACACTACGACGTTCACAGTACTCCTGCTAGGGGCTCCTCCAGTTTACCAATGTATTTCACCTGTTGACGAGGCATTTGGCTACATTAAGAGAGTCATAGTTACTCCTGTCAGTTGCTCCCCGTTTTACCACAGTCACATTTTCAATCTTATTCTGGCCAGTTCACCTGAAGCGATACGCCATTATCAGTCAACCTAAAAAATATCACAGTACTCCTGCCGGGAGCTCTCGAGTTTGCCGATGTATTTCGCCTGTTGACGGGGCATTTGGATACCTTAAGAGAGTCATAGTTACCCCTTGCTGTTGCTCCCCATTTTACAACAGGCACATCTACAAGCTTACCCTGGCCAATTCTCCTGAAGCGATACGCTAATATCTATTGACATAAAGACTTTCACAGTACTCCTGCTGGGAGCTTCTCGACTTTGCCGATGTATTTAGCCTATTGACGAGGCATTTGGCTACCTTAAGAGAGTTATAGTTACTCCTGCCAGTGTCTCTCTATTAAACCACAGTCACATATACAATTTTCCTCTGCCCCTTTCACCAGACGCGATACGCCATTATTTGTCGAAATTATGACTTTCACAGTACTCCTGCTAGGGGTTCCTCCAGTTTACCAATGTATTTCGCCTGTTGACGGGGCATTTGGCTACCTTAAGAGAGTCATAGTTACTCCTGTCAGTTGCTCCCCGTTTTACCAGAGTCACATTTTCAATCTTATTCAGGCCAGTTCACCTGAGGCGATACGCCATTATCAGTCAACCTAAAGAATTTCACAGTACTCCTGCCGGAAGCTTCTCGAGTTTGCCGAGGTATTTCGCCTGTTGACGAAGCATTTGGATACCTTAAGAGAGTCATAGTTACTCCTTGCTGTTACTCCCCATTTTACAACAGGCACATCTACAAGCCTACTCTGGCTAATTCTCCTGAAGCGATACGCTAATATCTGTTGACATAAAGACTTTCACAGTACTCCTGCTGGGAGCTTCTCAACTTTGCCGATGTATTTCGCCTGTTGACGAGGCATTTGGCTACCTTAAGAGAGTCATAGTTACTCTTGCCAGTGGCTCTCCGTTAAACCACAGTCACATCTACGATTTTTCTCTGCCCCTTTCACCAGACGCGATACGCCATTATTTGTCGAAATTATGACTTTCACAGTACTCCTGCTAGGGGTTCCTCCAGTTTACCAATGTATTTCGACTGTTGACTAGGCATTTGGCTACCTTAAGAGAGTCATAGTTACTCCTGTCAGTTGCTCCCCGTTTTACCACAGTCACATTTTCAATCTTATTCTGGCCAGTTCACCTGAGGCGAAGCGCCATTATCAGTCAACCTAAAGAATATCACAGTACTCCTGCGGGGATCTTCTCGAGTTTGCCGATGTATTTCGCCTGTTGACGAGGCATTTGGATACCTTAAGAGAGTCATAGTTACCCCTTGCTGTTGCTCCCCATTTTACAACAGGCACATCTACAAGCTTACTCTGGCCAATTCTCTTGAAGCGATACGCTAATATCTGTTGACATAAAGACTTTCACAGTATTCCTGCCGGGAGCTTCTCTACTTTTCCGATGTATTTCGCCTATTGACGAGGCATTTGGCTACCTTAAGAGAGTCATAGTTACTCATGCCAGTGTCTCTCCGTTAAACCACAGTCACATCTACAATATTCCTCTGCCACTTTCACCAGACGCGATACGCCATTATTTGTCGACACTACGACTTTCACAGTACTCCTGCTAGGGGCTCCTCCAGTTTACCAATGTATTTCACCTGTTGACGAGGCATTTGGCTACATTAAGAGAGTCATAGTTACTCCTGTCAGTTGCTCCCCGTTTTACCACAGTCACATTTTCAATCTTATTCTGGCCAGTTCACCTGAAGCGATACGCCATTATCAGTCAACCAAAAGAATTTCACAGTACTCCTGCCGGAAGCTTCCCGAGTTTGCCGAAGTATTTCGCCTGTTGACGAAGCATTTGGATACCTTAAGAGAGTCATAGTTACTCCTTGCTGTTGCTCCCCATTTTACAACAGGCACATCTACAAGCTTACTCAGGCCAATTCTCCTGAAGCGATACGCTAATATCTGTTGACATAAAGACTTTCACAGTACTCCTGCTGGGAGCTTCTCAACTTTGCCGATGTATTTCGCCTATTGACGAGGCATTTTTCTACCTTAAGAGAGTCGTAGTTACTCCTGCCAGTGTCTTTCCGTTAAACCACAGTCAAATCTACAATATTCCTCCGCCCCTTTCACCAGACGCGATACGCCATTATTTGTCGACATTATGACTTTCACAGTACTCCTGCTAGGGGCTCCTCTAGTTTACCAATGTATTTCGCCTGTTGACGAGGCATTTGGCTACCTTAAGAGAGTCATAGTTACTCCTGTCAGTTGCTTTCCGTTTTACCACAGTCACATTTTCAATCTTATTCTGGCCAGTTCACCTGAGGCGATACGCCATTATCAGTCAACCTAAAGAATTTCACAGTACTCCTGCCGGGAGCTTCTCGAGTTTGCCGATGTATTTCGCCTGTTGACGAAGCATTTGGATACCTCAAGAGAGTCATACTTACTCCTTGCTGTTACTCCCCATTTTACAACAGGCACATCCACAAGCTTACTCTTGCCAATTCTCCTGAAGCGATACATTAATATCTGTTGACATAAAGACTTTCGCAGTGCTCCTGCTGTGAGCTTTTCGACTTTGCCGATGTATTTCGCCTATTGACAAGGCATTTGGCTACCTTAAGAGAGTCATAGTTACTCCTGCCAGTGTCTCTCCGTTAAACCACTGTCACATCTACGATTTTGCTCTGCCCCTTTCACCAGACGCGATACGCCATTATTTGTCGAAATTATGACTTTCACAGTACTCCTACTAGGGGTTCGTCCAGTTTACCAATGTATTTCGCCTGTTGACGAGGCATTTGGCTAGCTTAAGAGAGTCATAGTTATTCCTGTCAGTTGCTCCCCGTTTTACCACAGTCACATTTTCAATCTTATTCTGGCCAGTTCACCTGAGGCGATACGCCATTATCAGTCAACCTAAAGAATTTCACAGTACTCCTGCCGGAAGCTTCTCGAGTTTGCCGAGGTATTTCGCCTGTTGACGAAGCATTTGGATACCTTAAGAGAGTCATAGTTACTCCTTGCTGTTACTCCCCATTTTACAACAGGCACATCTACAAGCCTACTCTGGCTAATTCTCCTGAAGCGATACGCTAATATCTGTTGACATAAAGACTTTCACAGTACTCCTGCTGGGAGCTTCTCAACTTTGCCGATGTAGTTCGCCTATTGACGAGGCATTTGGCTACCTTAAGAGAGTCATAGTTACTCTTGCCAGTGGCTCTCCGTTAAACCACAGTCACATCTACGATTTTTCTCTGCCCCTTTCACCAGACGCGATACGCCATTATTTGTCGACATTATGACATTCACACTACTCCTGCTAGTGGTTCCTCCAGTTTACCAAAGTATTTCGCCTGTTGACAAGGCATTTGGCTACTATAAGAGAGTCATAGTTACTCCTGTCAGTTGCTCCCCGTTTTACCACAGTCACCATCTCAAACTTATTCAGGCCAGTTCACCTGAGGCGATACGCTATTATCAGTCAACCTAAAGTATTTCACAATACTCATGCCGGAAGCTTCTCGAGTTTGCCGAAGTATTTCGCCTGTTGACGAAGCATTTGGATACCGCAAGAGAGTCATAGTTACTCCTTGCAGTTACTCCCCATTTTACAACACGCACATCTACAAGCTTACTCTGGCCAATTCTCCTGAAGCGATACGCTAATATCTGTTGATATAAAGACTTTTACAGGACTCCTGCCGGGAGCTTTTCGACTTTGCCGATGTAATTCGCTTATTGACGAGGCGTTTGGCTACCTTAAGAGAGCCATAGTTACTCCTGCCAGTGTCTCTCCTTTAAACCACAGTCACATCTACCATTTTCCTCTGCCCCTTTCACCAGATGCGATACGCCATTATTTGTCGACATCATGACTTTCAATGTACTCCTGCTAGGGGCTCCTCCAGTTTACCAATGTATTTCGCCTGTTGACGAGGCATTTGGCTACCTTAGAGAGTCATAGTTACTCCTGTCAGTTGCTCCCCGTTTTACCACAGTCTCATTTTCAATCTAATTCTGGCCAGTTCACCTGAAGCGATACGCCATTATCAGTCAACCTAAAGAATATCACAGTACTCCTGCGGGGATCTTCTCGAGTTTGCCGATGTATTTCGCCTGTTGACGAGGCATTTGGATACCTTAAGAGAGTCATAGTTACCCCTTGCTGTTGCTCCCCATTTTACAACAGGCACATCTACAAGCTTACTCTGGCCAATTCTCCTGAAGCGATACGCTAATATCTGTTGACATAAAGACTTTCACAGTACTCCTGCCGGGAGCTTCTCGACTTTACCGATGTATTTCGCCTATTGCCGAGGCATTTGGCTACCTTAAGAGAGTCATTGTTACTCCTAACAGTGTCTCTCCGTTAAACCACAGTCACATCTACCATTTTCCTCTGCCCCTTTCACCAGACGCGATACGCCATTATTTGTCGACATTATGACTTTCACAGTACTCCTGCTAGGGGCTCCTCCAGTTTAAAAATGTATTTCACCTGTTGACGAGGCATTTGGCTACATTTAGAGAGTCATAGTTACTCCTGTCAGTTGCTCCCCGTTTTACCACAGTCACATTTTCAATCTTATTCTGGCCAGTTCACCCGAAGCGATACGCCATTATCAGTCAACCTAAAGAATATCACAGTACTCCTGCCGGGAGCTCTCGAGTTTGCCGATGTATTTCGCCTGTTGACGAGGCATTTGGATACCTTAAGAGAGTCATAGTTACCCCTTGCTGTTGCTCCCCATTTTACAACAGGCACATCTACAAGCTTACTCTGGCCAATTCTCCTGAAGCGATACGCTAATATCTATTGACATAAAGACTTTCACAGTACTCCTGCTGGGAGCTTCTCGATTTTGCCGATGTATTTCGCCTATTGACGAGGCATTTGGGTACCTTAAGAGAGTTACAGTTACTCCTGCCAGTTCTCTCTATTAAACCACAGTCACATATACAATTTTCCTCTGCCCCTTTCACCAGACGCGATACGCCATTATTTGTCGACATTATGACGTTCACACTACTCCTGCTAGTGGCTCCTCCAGTTTACCAAAGTATTTCGCCTGTTGACAAGACATTTGGCTACTATAAGAGAGTCATAGTTACTCCTGTCAGTTGCTCCCCGTTTTACCACAGTCACATTCTCAATCTTATTCTGGCCAGTTCACCTGAGGCGATACGCCATTATCAGACAACCTAAAGTATTTCACAGTACTCCTGCCGGAAGCTTCTCGAGTTTGCCGAAGTATTTCACCTGTTGACGAAGCATTTGGATACCTTAAGAGAGTCATAGTTACTCCTTGCTGTTGCTTCCGTATTTTACAACAGGCACATCTACAAGCTTACTCTGGCCAATTCTCCTGAAGCGATACGCTAATATCTGTTGACATAGAGACTTTCACAGTACTCCTGCCGGGAGCTTCTCGACTTTACCGATGTATTTCGCCTATTGCCGAGGCATTTGGCTACCTTAAGAGAGTCATAGTTACTCCTAACAGTGTCTCTCCGTTAAACCACAGTCACATCTACCATTTTCCTCTGCCCCTTTCACCAGACGCGATACGCCATTATTTGTCGACATTATGACTTTCACAGTACTCCTGCTAGGGGCTCCTCCAGTTTAAAAATGTATTTCACCTGTTGACGAGGCATTTGGCTACATTAAGAGAGTCATAGTTACTCCTGTCAGTTGCTCCCCGTTTTACCACAGTCACATTTTCAATCTTATTCTGGCCAGTTCACCTGAAGCGATACGCCATTATCAGTCAACCTAAAGAA
The DNA here is from genome assembly GCF_021461395.2 of Schistocerca americana. Classification (NCBI taxonomy): domain Eukaryota; kingdom Metazoa; phylum Arthropoda; class Insecta; order Orthoptera; family Acrididae; genus Schistocerca; species Schistocerca americana. Next base: position 63,284,862 of record NC_060130.1, read on the forward strand.
TATCACAGTACTCCTGCCGGGAGCTCTCGAGTTTGCCGATGTATTTCGCCTGTTGACGAGGCATTTGGATACCTTAAGAGAGTCATAGTTACCCCTTGCTGTTGCTCCCCATTTTACAACAGGCACATCTACAAGCTTACTCTGGCCAATTCTCCTGAAGCGATACGCTAATATCTATTGACATAAAGACTTTCACAGTACTCCTGCTGGGAGCTTCTCGACTTTGCCGATGTATTTCGCCTTTTGACGAGGCATTTGGCTACCTTAAGAGAGTTATAGTTACTCCTGCCAGTGTCTCTCTATTAAACCACAGTCACATATACAATTTTCCTCTGCCCCTTTCACCAGACGCGATACGCCATTATTTGTCGCCATTATGACGATCACACTACTCCTGCTAGTGGCTCCTCCAGTTTACCAAAGTATTTCGCCTGTTGACAAGACATTTGGCTACTATAAGAGAGTCATAGTTACTCCTGTCAGTTGCTCCCCGTTTTACCACAGCCACATTCTCAATCTTATTCTGGCCAGTTCACCTGAGGCGATACGCCATTATCAGACAACCTAAAGTATTTCACAGTACTCCTGCCGGAAGCTTCTCGAGTTTGCCGAAGTATTTCGCCTGTTGACGAAGCATTTGGATACCTTAAGAGAGTCATAGTTACTCCTTGCTGTTCCTCCCCATTTTACAACAGGCACATCTACAAGCTTACTCTGGCCAATTCTCCTGAAGCGATACGCTAATATCTGTTGACATAAAGACTTTCACAGTACTCCTGCCGGGAGCTTCTCGACTTTACCGATGTATTTCGCCTATTGCCGAGGCATTTGGCTACCTTAAGAGAGTCATAGTTACTCCTAACAGTGTCTCTCCGTTAAACCACAGTCACATCTATCATTTTCCTCTGCCCCTTTCAACAGACGCGATACGCCATTATTTGTCGAAATTATGACTTTCACAGTACTCCTGCTAGGGGTTCCTCCAGTTTACTAATGTATTTCGCCTGTTGACTAGGCATTTGGCTACCTTAAGAGAGTCATAGTTACTTCTGTCAGTTGCTCCCCGTTTTACCACAGTCACATTTTCAATCTTATTCTGGCCAGTTCACCTGAAGCGATGCGCCATTATCAGTCAACCTAAAGAATATCACAGTACTCCTGCGGGGATCTTCTCGAGTTTGCCGATGTATTTCGCCTGTTGACGAGGCATTTGGATACCTTAAGAGAGTCGTAGTTACCCCTTGCTGTTACTCCCCATTTTACAACAGGCACATCTACAAGCTTACTCTGGCCAATTCCCTTGAAGCGATACGCTAATATCTGTTGACATAAAGACTTTCACAGTACTCCTGCCGGGAGCTTCTCGACTTTACCGATGTATTTCGCCTATTGACGAGGCATTTGGCTACCTTAAGAGAGTCATAGTTACTCCTGCCAGTGTCTCTCCGTTAAACCACAGTCACATCTACAATATTCCTCTGCCCCTTTCACAAGACGCGATACGCCATTATTTGTCGACACTACGACGTTCACAGTACTCCTGCTAGGGGCTCCTCCAGTTTACCAATGTATTTCACCTGTTGACGAGGCATTTGGCTACATTAAGAGAGTCATAGTTACTCCTGTCAGTTGCTCCCCGTTTTACCACAGTCACATTTTCAATCTTATTCTGGCCAGTTCACCTGAAGCGATACGCCATTATCAGTCAACCTAAAAAATATCACAGTACTCCTGCCGGGAGCTCTCGAGTTTGCCGATGTATTTCGCCTGTTGACGGGGCATTTGGATACCTTAAGAGAGTCATAGTTACCCCTTGCTGTTGCTCCCCATTTTACAACAGGCACATCTACAAGCTTACCCTGGCCAATTCTCCTGAAGCGATACGCTAATATCTATTGACATAAAGACTTTCACAGTACTCCTGCTGGGAGCTTCTCGACTTTGCCGATGTATTTAGCCTATTGACGAGGCATTTGGCTACCTTAAGAGAGTTATAGTTACTCCTGCCAGTGTCTCTCTATTAAACCACAGTCACATATACAATTTTCCTCTGCCCCTTTCACCAGACGCGATACGCCATTATTTGTCGAAATTATGACTTTCACAGTACTCCTGCTAGGGGTTCCTCCAGTTTACCAATGTATTTCGCCTGTTGACGGGGCATTTGGCTACCTTAAGAGAGTCATAGTTACTCCTGTCAGTTGCTCCCCGTTTTACCAGAGTCACATTTTCAATCTTATTCTGGCCAGTTCACCTGAAGCGATACGCCATTATCAGTCAACCTAAAAAATATCACAGTACTCCTGCCGGGAGCTCTCGAGTTTGCCGATGTATTTCGCCTGTTGACGAGGCATTTGGATACCTTAAGAGAGTCATAGTTACCCCTTGCTGTTGCTCCCCATTTTACAACAGGCACATCTACAAGCTTACCCTGGCCAAATAGTCCTGAAGCGATACGCTAATATCTATTGACATAAAGACTTTCACAGTACTCCTGCTGGGAGCTTCTCAACTTTGCGATGTATTTCGCCTATTGACGAGGCATTTGGCTACCTTAAGAGAGTCATAGTTACTCTTTCCAGTGGCTCTCCGTTAAACCACAGTCACATCTACGATTTTTCTCTGCCCCTTTCACCAGACGCGATACGCCATTATTTGTCGAAATTATGACTTTCACAGTACTCCTGCTAGGGGTTCCTCCAGTTTACCAATGTATTTCGCCTGTTGACTAGGCATTTGGCTACCTTAAGAGAGTCATAGTTACTCCTGTCAGTTGCTCCCCGTTTTACCACAGTCACATTTTCAATCTTATTCTGGCCAGTTCACCTGAAGCGATACGCCATTATCAGTCAACCTAAAGTATATCACAGTACTCCTGCCGGGAGCTTCTCGAGTTTGCCGATGTATTTCGCCTGTTGACGATACATTTGGATACCTTAAGAGAGTCATAGTTACTCCTTGCTGTTGCTCCCCATTTTACAACAGGCACATCTACAAACTTACTCTGGCCAGTTCTCCTGAAGCGATACGCTAATATCTGTTGACATAAAGACTTTCACAGTACTCCTGCCGGGAGCTTCTCGACTTTACCGATGTATTTCGCCTATTGACGAGGCATTTGGCTACCTTAAGAGAGTCATAGTTACTCCTGCCAGTGTCTCTCCGTTAAACCACAGTCACATCTACAATACTCCTCCGCCCCTTTCTCCAGACGCGATACGCCATTATTTGTCGACATTATGACTTTCACAGTACTCCTGCTAGGGGCTCCTCCAGTTTACCAATGTATTTCGAATGTTGACGAGGCATTTGGCTACCTTAAGAGAGTCACAGTTACTCCTGTCAGTTGCTTTCCGTTTTACCACAGTCACATTTTCAAACTTATTCTGGCCAGTTCACCTGAAGCGATACGCCATTTTCAGTCAACCTAAAGAATATCACAGCACTCCTGCGGGGATCTTCTCGAGTTTGCCGATGTATTTCGCCTGTTGACGAGGCATTTGGATACCTTAAGAGAGTCATAGTTACCCCTTGCTGTTGCTCCCCATTTTACAACAGGCACATCTACAAGCTTACTCTGGCCAATTCTCTTGAAGCGATACGCTAATATCTGTTGACATAAAGACTTTCACAGTACTCCTGCCGGGAGCTTCTCGACTTTACCGATGTATTTCGCCCATTGCCGAGGCATTTGGCTATCTTAACAGGGTCATAGTTACTCCTGCCAGTGTCTCTCCGTTAAACCACAGTCACATCTACAATATTCCTCTGCCCCTTTCACCAGACGCGATACGCCATTATTTGTCGACATTATGACATTCACACTACTCCTGCTAGTGGTTCCTCCAGTTTACCAAAGTATTTCGCCTGTTGACAAGGCATTTGGCTACTATAAGAGAGTCATAGTTACTCCTGGCAGTTGCTCCCCGCTTTACCACAGTCACCATCTCAAACTTATTCAGGCCAGTTCACCTGAGGCGATACGCTATTATCAGTCAACCTAAACTGTTTCACAATACTCATGCCGGAAGCTTCTCGAGTTTGCCGAAGTATTTCGCCTGTTGACGAAGCATTTGGATACCGTAAGAGAGTCATAGTTACTCCTTGCAGTTACTCCCCATTTTACAACACGCACATCTACAAGCTTACTCTGGCCAATTCTCCTGAAGCGATACGCTAATATCTGTTGATATAAAGACTTTTACAGGACTCCTGCCGGGAGCTTTTCGACTTTGCCGATGTAATTCGCTTATTGACGAGGCGTTTGGCTACCTTAAGAGAGCCATAGTTACTCCTGCCAGTGTCTCTCCTTTAAACCACAGTCACATCTACCATTTTCCTCTGCCCCTTTCACCAGATGCGATACGCCATTATTTGTCGAAATCATGACTTTCAATGTACTCCCGCTAGGGGCTCCTCCAGTTTACCAATGTATTTCGCTCGTTGACGAGGCATTTGGCTACCATAAGAGAGTCATAGTTACTCCTGTCAGTTGCTCCCCGTTTTACCACAGTCACATTTTCAATCTAATTCTGGCCAGTTCACCTGAAGCGATTCGCCATTATCAGTCAACCTAAAGAATATCACAGTACTCCTGCCGGGAGCTCTCGAGTTTGCCGATGTATTTCGCCTGTTGACGAGGCATTTGGATACCTTAAGAGAGTCATAGTTACCCCTTGCTGTTGCTCCCCATTTTACAACAGGCACATCTACAAGCTTACTCTGGCCAATTCTCCTGAAGCGATACGCTAATATCTATTGACATAAAGACTTTCACAGTACTCCTGCTGGGAGCTTCTCGACTTTGCCGATGTATTTCGCCTTTTGACGAGGCATTTGGCTACCTTAAGAGAGTTATAGTTACTCCTGCCAGTGTCTCTCTATTAAACCACAGTCACATATACAATTTTCCTCTGCCCCTTTCACCAGACGCGATACGCCATTATTTGTCGCCATTATGACGTTCACACTACTCCTGCTAGTGGCTCCTCCAGTTTACCAAAGTATTTCGCCTGTTGACAAGACATTTGGCTACTATAAGAGAGTCATAGTTACTCCTGTCAGTTGCTCCCCGTTTTACCACAGTCACATTCTCAATCTTATTCTGGCCAGTTCACCTGAGGCGATACGCCATTATCAGACAACCTAAAGTATTTCACAGTACTCCTGCCGGAAGCTTCTCGAGTTTGCCGAAGTATTTCGCCTGTTGACGAAGCATTTGGATACCTTAAGAGAGTCATAGTTACTCCTTGCTGTTCCTCCCCATTTTACAACAGGCACATCTACTAGCTTACTCTGGCCAATTCTCCTGAAGCGATACGCTAATATCTGTTGACATAAAGACTTTCACAGTACTCCTGCCGGGAGCTTCTCGACTTTACCGATGTATTTCGCCTATTGCCGAGGCATTTGGCTACCTTAAGAGAGTCATAGTTACTCCTAACAGTGTCTCTCCGTTAAACCACAGTCACATCTATCATTTTCCTCTGCCCCTTTCACCAGACGCGATACGCCATTATTTGTCGAAATTATGACTTTCACAGTACTCCTGCTAGGGGTTCCTCCAGTTTACTAATGTATTTCGCCTGTTGACTAGGCATTTGGCTACCTTAAGAGAGTCATAGTTACTCCTGCCAGTGTCTCTCCGTTAAACCACAGTCACATCTACAATATTCCTCTGTCCCTTTCACAAGACGCGATACGCCATTATTTGTCGACACTACGACGTTCACAGTACTCCTGCTAGGGGCTCCTCCAGTTTACCAATGTATTTCACCTGTTGACGAGGCATTTGGCTACATTAAGAGAGTCATAGTTACTCCTGTCAGTTGCTCCCCGTTTTACCACAGTCACATTTTCAATCTTATTCTGGCCAGTTCACCTGAAGCGATACGCCATTATCAGTCAACCTAAAAAATATCACAGACTCCTGCCGGGAGCTCTCGAGTTTGCCGATGTATTTCGCCTGTTGACGGGGCATTTGGATACCTTAAGAGAGTCATAGTTACCCCTTGCTGTTGCTCCCCATTTTACAACAGGCACATCTACAAGCTTACCCTGGCCAATTCTCCTGAAGCGATACGCTAATATCTATTGACATAAAGACTTTCACAGTACTCCTGCTGGGAGCTTCTCGACTTTGCCGATGTATTTAGCCTATTGACGAGGCATTTGGCTACCTTAAGAGAGTTATAGTTACTCCTGCCAGTGTCTCTCTATTAAACCACAGTCACATATACAATTTTCCTCTGCCCCTTTCACCAGACGCGATACGCCATTATTTGTCGATATTATGACGTTCACACTACTCCTGCTAGTGGCTCCTCCAGTTTACCAAAGTATTTCGCCTGTTGACAAGGCATTTGGCTACTATAAGAGAGTCATAGTTACTCCTGTCAGTTGCTCCCCGTTTTACCACAGTCACATTCTCAATCTTATTCTGGCCAGTTCATCTGAGGCGATACGCCATTATCAGTCAACCTAAAGTATTTCACAGTGCTCCTGCCGGAAGCTTCTCGAGTTTGCCGAAGTATTTCGCCTGTTGACGACGCATTTGGATACCTTAAGAGAGTCATAGTTACTCCTTGCTGTTTCTCCCCATTTTACAACAGGCACATCTACAAGCTTACTCTGGCCAATTCTCCTGAAGCGATACGCTAATATCTGTTGACATAAAGACTTTCACAGTACTCCTGCCGGGAGCTTCTCGACTTTACCGATGTATTTCGCCTATTGACGAGGCATTTGGCTACCTTAAGAGAGTCATAGTTACTCCTGCCAGTGTCTCTCCGTTAAACCACAGTCACATCTACAATACTGCTCCGCCCCTTTCACCAGACGCGATACGCCATTATTTGTCGACATTATGACTTTCACAGTACTCCTGCTAGGGGCTCCTCCAGTTTACCAATGTATTTCGAATGTTGACGAGGCATTTGGCTACCTTAAGAGAGTCATAGTTACTCCTGTCAGTTGCTTTCCGTTTTACCACAGTCACATTTTCAAACTTATTCTGGCCAGTTCACCTGAAGCGATACGCCATTTTCAGTCAACCTAAAGAATATCACAGCACTCCTGCGGGGATCTTCTCGAGTTTGCCGATGTATTTCGCCTGTTGACGAGGCATTTGGATACCTTAAGAGAGTCATAGTTACCCCTTGCTGTTGCTCCCCATTTTACAACAGGCACATCTACAAGCTTACTCTGGCCAATTCTCTTGAAGCGATACGCTAATATCTGTTGACATAAAGACTTTCACAGTACTCCTGCCGGGAGCTTCTCGACTTTACCGATGTATTTCGCCCATTGCCGAGGCATTTGGCTATCTTAACAGGGTCATAGTTACTCCTGCCAGTGTCTCTCCGTTAAACCACAGTCACATCTACAATATTCCTCTGCCCCTTTCACCAGACGCGATACGCCATTATTTGTCGACATTATGACATTCACACTACTCCTGCTAGTGGTTCCTCCAGTTTACCAAAGTATTTCGCCTGTTGACAAGGCATTTGGCTACTATAAGAGAGTCATAGTTACTCCTGGCAGTTGCTCCCCGCTTTACCACAGTCACCATCTCAAACTTATTCAGGCCAGTTCACCTGAGGCGATACGCTATTATCAGTCAGCCTAAACTATTTCACAATACTCATGCCGGAAGCTTCTCGAGTTTGCCGAAGTATTTCGCCTGTTGACGAAGCATTTGGATACCGTAAGAGAGTCATAGTTACTCCTTGCAGTTACTCCCCATTTTACAACACGCACATCTACAAGCTTACTCTGGCCAATTCTCCTGAAGCGATACGCTAATATCTGTTGATATAAAGACTTTTACAGGACTCCTGCCGGGAGCTTTTCGACTTTGCCGATGTAATTCGCTTATTGACGAGGCGTTCGGCTACCTTAAGAGAGCCATAGTTACTCCTGCCAGTGTCTCTCCTTTAAACCACAGTCACATCTACCATTTTCCTCTGCCCCTTTCACCAGATGCGATACGCCATTATTTGTCGAAATCATGACTTTCAATGTACTCCCGCTAGGGGCTCCTCCAGTTTACCAATGTATTTCGCTCGTTGACGAGGCATTTGGCTACCTTAAGAGAGTCATAGTTACTCCTGTCAGTTGCTCCCCGTTTTACCACAGTCACATTTTCAATCTAATTCTGGCCAGTTCACCTGAAGCGATTCGCCATTATCAGTCAACCTAAAGAATATCACAGTACTCCTGCGGGGATCTTCTCGAGTTTGCCGATGTATTTCGCCTGTTGACGAGGCATTTGGCTACATTTAGAGAGTCATAGTTACTCCTGTCAGTTGCTCCCCGTTTTACCACAGTCACATTTTCAATCTTATTCTGGCCAGTTCACCTGAAGCGATACGCCATTATCAGTCAACCTAAAGAATATCACAGTACTCCTGCCGGGAGCTCTCGAGTTTGCCGATGTATTTCGCCTGTTGACGAGGCATTTGGATACCTTAAGAGAGTCATAGTTACCCCTTGCTGTTGCTCCCCATTTTACAACAGGCACATCTACAAGCTTACTCTGGCCAATTCTCCTGAAGCGATACGCTAATATCTATTGACATAAAGACTTTCACAGTACTCCTGCTGGGAGCTTCTCGACTTTGCCGATGTATTTCGCCTATTGACGAGGCATTTGGCTACCTTAAGAGAGTTATAGTTACTCCTGCCAGTGTCTCTCTATTAAACCACAGTCACATATACAATTTTCCTCTGCCCCTTTCACCAGACGCGATACGCCATTATTTGTCGACATTATGACGTTCACACTACTCCTGCTAGTGGCTCCTCCAGTTTACCAAAGTATTTCGCCTGTTGACAAGACATTTGGCTACTATAAGAGAGTCATAGTTACTCCTGTCAGTTGCTCCCCGTTTTACCACAGTCACATTCTCAATCTTATTCTGGCCAGTTCACCTGAGGCGATACGCCATTATCAGACAACCTAAAGTATTTCACAGTACTCCTGCCGGAAGCTTCTCGAGTTTGCCGAAGTATTTCACCTGTTGACGAAGGATTTGGATACCTTAAGAGAGTCATAGTTACTCCTTGCTGTTGCTTCCGTATTTTACAACAGGCACATCTACAAGCTTACTCTGGCCAATTCTCCTGAAGCGATACGCTAATATCTGTTGACATAGAGACTTTCACAGTACTCCTGCCGGGAGCTTCTCGACTTTACCGATGTATTTCGCCTATTGCCGAGGCATTTGGCTACCTTAAGAGAGTCATAGTTACTCCTAACAGTGTCTCTCCGTTAAACCACAGTCACATCTACCATTTTCCTCTGCCCCTTTCACCAGACGCGATACGCCATTATTTCTCGACATTATGACTTTCACAGTACTCCTGCTAGGGGCTCCTCCAGTTTAAATATGTATTTCACCTGTTGACGAGGCATTTGGCTACATTAAGAGAGTCATAGTTACTCCTGTCAGTTGCTCCCCGTTTTACCACAGTCACATTTTCAATCTTATTCTGGCCAGTTCACCTGAAGCGATACGCCATTATCAGTCAACCTAAAGAATATCACAGTACTCCTGCCGGGAACTCTCGAGTTTGCCGATGTATTTCGCCTGTTGACGAGGCATTTGGATACCTTAAGAGAGTCATAGTTACCCCTTGCTGTTGCTCCCCATTTTACAACAGGCACATCTACAAGCTTACTCTGGCCAATTCTCCTGAAGCGATACGCTAATATCTATTGACATAAAGACTTTCACAGTACTCCTGCTGGGAGCTTCTCGACTTTGCCGATGTATTTCGCCTTTTGACGAGGCATTTGGCTACCTTAAGAGAGTTATAGTTACTCCTGCCAGTGTCTCTCTATTAAACCACAGTCACATATACAATTTTCCTCTGCCCCTTTCACCAGACGCGATACGCCATTATTTGTCGCCATTATGACGTTCACACTACTCCTGCTAGTGGCTCCTCCAGTTTACCAAAGTATTTCGCCTGTTGACAAGACATTTGGCTACTATAAGAGAGTCATAGTTACTCCTGTCAGTTGCTCCCCGTTTTACCACAGTCACATTCTCAATCTTATTCTGGCCAGTTCACCTGAGGAGATACGCCATTATCAGACAACCTAAAGTATTTCACAGTACTCCTGCCGGAAGCTTCTCGAGTTTGCCGAAGTATTTCGCCTGTTGACGAAGCATTTGGATACCTTAAGAGAGTCATAGTTACTCCTTGCTGTTCCTCCCCATTTTACAACAGGCACATCTACTAGCTTACTCTGGCCAATTCTCCTGAAGCGATACGCTAATATCTGTTGACATAAAGACTTTCACAGTACTCCTGCCGGGAGCTTCTCGACTTTACCGATGTATTTCGCCTATTGCCGAGGCATTTGGCTACCTTAAGAGAGTCATAGTTACTCCTAACAGTGTCTCTCCGTTAAACCACAGTCACATCTATCATTTTCCTCTGCCCCTTTCACCAGACGCGATACGCCATTATTTGTCGAAATTATGACTTTCACAGTACTCCTGCTAGGGGTTCCTCCAGTTTACTAATGTATTTCGCCTGTTGACTAGGCATTTGGCTACCTTAAGAGAGTCATAGTTACTCCTGCCAGTGTCTCTCCGTTAAACCACAGTCACATCTACAATATTCCTCTGTCCCTTTCACAAGACGCGATACGCCATTATTTGTCGACACTACGACGTTCACAGTACTCCTGCTAGGGGCTCCTCCAGTTTACCAATGTATTTCACCTGTTGACGAGGCATTTGGCTACATTAAGAGAGTCATAGTTACTCCTGTCAGTTGCTCCCCGTTTTACCACAGTCACATTTTCAATCTTATTCTGGCCAGTTCACCTGAAGCGATACGCCATTATCAGTCAACCTAAAAAATATCACAGTACTCCTGCCGGGAGCTCTCGAGTTTGCCGATGTATTTCGCCTGTTGACGGGGCATTTGGATACCTTAAGAGAGTCATAGTTACCCCTTGCTGTTGCTCCCCATTTTACAACAGGCACATCTACAAGCTTACCCTGGCCAATTCTCCTGAAGCGATACGCTAATATCTATTGACATAAAGACTTTCACAGTACTCCTGCTGGGAGCTTCTCGACTTTGCCGATGTATTTAGCCTATTGACGAGGCATTTGGCTACCTTAAGAGAGTTATAGTTACTCCTGCCAGTGTCTCTCTATTAAACCACAGTCACATATACAATTTTCCTCTGCCCCTTTCACCAGACGCGATACGCCATTATTTGTCGATATTATGACGTTCACACTACTCCTGCTAGTGGCTCCTCCAGTTTACCAAAGTATTTCGCCTGTTGACAAGGCATTTGGCTACTATAAGAGAGTCATAGTTACTCCTGTCAGTTGCTCCCCGTTTTACCACAGTCACATTCTCAATCTTATTCTGGCCAGTTCACCTGAGGCGATACGCCATTATCAGTCAACCTAAAGTATTTCACAGTGCTCCTGCCGGAAGCTTCTCGAGTTTGCCGAAGTATTTCGCCTGTTGACGACGCATTTGGATACCTTAAGAGAGTCATAGTTACTCCTTGCTGTTTCTCCCCATTTTACAACAGGCACATCTACAAGCTTACTCTGGCCAATTCTCCTGAAGCGATACGCTAATATCTGTTGACATAAAGACTTTCACAGTACTCCTTCTGGGAGCTTATCAACTTTGCCGATGTATTTCGCCTATTGACGAGGCATTTGGCTACCTTACGAGAGTCATAGTTACTCTTGCCAGTGGCTCTCCGTTAAACCACTGTCACATCTACGATTTTTCTCTGCCCCTTTCACCAGACGCGATACGCCATTATTTGTCGAAATTATGACTTTCACAGTACTCCTGCTAGGGGTTCCTTCAGTTTACCAATGTATTTCGCCTGTTGACGAGGCATTTGGCTACCTTAAGAGAGTCATAGTTACTAATGTCAGTTGCTCCCCGTTTTACCACAGTCACATTTTCAATCTTATTCTGGCCAGTTCACCTGAAGCGAAGCGCCATTATCAGTCAACCTAAAGAATATCACAGTACTCCTGCGGGGATCTTCTCGAGTTTGCCGATGTATTTCGCCTGTTGACGAGGCATTTGGATACCTTAAGAGAGTCATAGTTACCCCTTGCTGTTGCTCCCCATTTTACAACAGGCACATCTACAAGCTTACTCTGGCGAATTCTCTTGAAGCGATACGCTAATATCTGTTGACATAAAGACTTTCACAGTATTCCTGCCGGGAGCTTCTCTACTTTTCCGATGTATTTCGCCTATTGACGAGGCATTTGGCTACCTTAAGAGAGTCATAGTTACTCATGCCAGTGTCTCTCCGTTAAACCACAGTCACATCTACAATATTCCTCTGCCACTTTCACCAGACGCGATACGCCATTATTTGTCGACACTACGACTTTCACAGTACTCCTGCTAGGGGCTCCTCCAGTTTACCAATGTATTTCACCTGTTGACGAGGCATTTGGCTACATTAAGAGAGTCATAGTTACTCCTGTCAGTTGCTATCCGTTTTACCACAGTCACATTTTCAATCTTATTCTGTCCAGTTCACCTGAAGCGATACGCCATTATCAGTCAACCAAAAGAATTTCACAGTACTCCTGCCGGAAGCTTCCCGAGTTTGCCGAAGTATTTCGCCTGTTGACGAAGCATTTGGATACCTTAAGAGAGTCATAGTTACTCCTTGCTGTTGCTCCCCATTTTACAACAGGCACATCTACAAGCTTACTCAGGCCAATTCTCCTGAAGCGATACGCTAATATCTGTTGACATAAAGACTTTCACAGTACTCCTGCTGGGAGCTTCTCAACTTTGCCGATGTATTTCGCCTATTGACGAGGCATTTTTCTACCTTAAGAGAGTCGTAGTTACTCCTGCCAGTGTCTTTCCGTTAAAGCACAGTCAAATCTACAATATTCCTCCGCCCCTTTCACCAGACGCGATACGCCATTATTTGTCGACATTATGACTTTCACAGTACTCCTGCTAGGGGCTCCTCCAGTTTACCAATGTATTTCGCCTGTTGACGAGGCATTTGGCTACCTTAAGAGAGTCATAGTTACTCCTGTCAGTTGCTTTCCGTTTTACCACAGTCACATTTTCAATCTTATTCTGGCCTGTTCACCTGAGGCGATACGCCATTATCAGTCAACCTAAAGAAATTCACAGTACTCCTGCCGGGAGCTTCTCGAGTTTGCCGATGTATTTCGCCTGTTGACGAAGCATTTGGATACCTCAAGAGAGTCATAGTTACTCCTTGCTGTTACTCCCCATTTTACAACAGGCACATCCACAAGCTTACTCTGGCCAATTCTCCTGAAGCGATACGCTAATATCTGTTGACATAAAGACTTTCGCAGTGCTCCTGCTGGGAGCTTCTCGACTTTGCCGATGTATTTAGCCTATTGACGAGGCATTTGGCTACCTTAAGAGAGTTATAGTTACTCCTGCCAGTGTCTCTCTATTAAACCACAGTCACATATACAATTTTCCTCTGCCCCTTTCACCAGACGCGATACGCCATTATTTGTCGAAATTATGACTTTCACAGTACTCCTGCTAGGGGTTCCTCCAGTTTACCAATGTATTTCGCCTGTTGACGGGGCATTTGGCTACCTTAAGAGAGTCATAGTTACTCCTGTCAGTTGCTCCCCGTTTTACCACAGTCACATTTTCAATCTTATTCTGGCCAGTTCACCTGAAGCGATACGCCATTATCAGTCAACCTAAAAAATATCACAGTACTCCTGCCGGGAGCTCTCGAGTTTGCCGATGTATTTCGCCTGTTGACGAGGCATTTGGATACCTTAAGAGAGTCATAGTTACCCCTTGCTGTTGCTCCCCATTTTACAACAGGCACATCTACAAGCTTACCCTGGCCAATTGTCCTGAAGCGATACGCTAATATCTATTGACATAAAGACTTTCACAGTACTCCTGCTGGGAGCTTCTCGAATTTGCCGATGTATTTCGCCTATTGACGAGGCATTTGGCTACCTTAAGAGAGTTATTGTTACTCCTGCCAGTGTCTCTCTATTAAACCACAGTCACATATACAATTTTCCTCTGCCCCTTTCACCAGACGCGATACGCCATTATTTGTCGATATTATGACGTTCACACTACTCCTGCTAGTGGCTCCTCCAGTTTACCAAAGTATTTCGCCTGTTGACAAGGCATTTGGCTACTATAAGAGAGTCATAGTTACTCCTGTCAGTTGCTCCCCGTTTTACCACAGTCACATTCTCAATCTTATTCTGGCCAGTTCACCTGAGGCGATACGCCATTATCATTCAACCTAAAGTATTTCACAGTGCTCCTGCCGGAAGCTTCTCGAGTTTGCCGAAGTATTTCGCCTGTTGACGACGCATTTGGATACCTTAAGAGAGTCATAGTTACTCCTTGCTGTTACTCCCCATTTTACAACAGGCACATCTACAAGCTTACTCTGGCCAATTCTCCTGAAGCGATACGCTAATATCTGTTGACATAAAGACTTTCACAGTACTCCTGCCGGGAGCTTCTCAAATTTACCGATGTATTTCGCCTATTGCCGAGGCATTTGGCTACCTTAACAGGGTCATAGTTACTCCTGCCAGTGTCTCTCCGTTAAACCACAGTCACATCTACAATATTCCTCTGCCCCTTTCACCAGACGCGATACGCCATTATTTGTCGACATTATGACATTCACACTACTCCTGCTAGTGGTTCCTCCAGTTTACCAAAGTATTTCGCCTGTTGACAAGGCATTTGGCTACTATAAGAGAGTCATAGTTACTCCTGGCAGTTGCTCCCCGCTTTACCACAGTCACCATCTCAAACTTATTCAGGCCAGTTCACCTGAGGCGATACGCTATTATCAGTCAACCTAAAGTATTTCACAATACTCATGCCGGAAGCTTCTCGAGTTTGCCGAAGTATTTCGCCTGTTGACGAAGCATTTGGATACCGTAAGAGAGTCATAGTTACTCCTTGCAGTTACTCCCCATTTTACAACACGCACATCTACAAGCTTACTCTGGCCAATTCTCCTGAAGCGATACGCTAATATCTGTTGATATAAAGACTTTTACAGGACTCCTGCCGGGAGCTTTTCGACTTTGCCGATGTAATTCGCTTATTGACGAGGCGTTTGGCTACCTTAAGAGAGCCATAGTTACTCCTGCCAGTGTCTCTCCTTTAAACCACAGTCACATCTACCATTTTCCTCTGCCCCTTTCACCAGATGCGATACGCCATTATTTGTCGACATCATGACTTTCAATGTACTCCCGCTAGGGGCTCCTCCAGTTTACCAATGTATTTCGCCTGTTGACGAGGCATTTGGCTACCTTAAGAGAGTCATAGTTACTCCTGTCAGTTGCTCCCCGTTTTACCACAGTCACATTTTCAATCTAATTCTGGCCAGTTCACCTGAAGCGATACGCCATTATCAGTCAACCTAAAGAATATCACAGTACTCCTGCGGGGATCTTCTCGAGTTTGCCGATGTATTTCGCCTGTTGACGAGGCATTTGGATACCTTAAGAGAGTCATAGTTACCCCTTGCTGTTGCTCCCCATTTTACAACAGGCACATCTACAAGCTTACTCTGGCCAATTCTCCTGAAGCGATACGCTAATATCTGTTGACATAAAGACTTTCACAGTACTCCTGCTGGGAGCTTCTCGACTTTGCCGATGTATTTAGCCTATTGACGAGGCATTTGGCTACCTTAAGAGAGTTATAGTTACTCCTGCCAGTGTCTCTCTATTAAACCACAGTCACATATACAATTTTCCTCTGCCCCTTTCACCAGACGCGATACGCCATTATTTGTCGAAATTATGACTTTCACAGTACTCCTGCTAGGGGTTCCTCCAGTTTACCAATGTATTTCGCCTGTTGACGGGGCATTTGGCTACCTTAAGAGAGTCATAGTTACTCCTGTCAGTTGCTCCCCGTTTTACCACAGTCACATTTTCAATCTTATTCTGGCCAGTTCACCTGAAGCGATACGCCATTATCAGTCAACCTAAAAAATATCACAGTACTCCTGCCGGGAGCTCTCGAGTTTGCCGATGTATTTCGCCTGTTGACGAGGCATTTGGATACCTTAAGAGAGTCATAGTTACCCCTTGCTGTTGCTCCCCATTTTACAACAGGCACATCTACAAGCTTACCCTGGCCAATTGTCCTGAAGCGATACGCTAATATCTATTGACATAAAGACTTTCACAGTACTCCTGCTGGGAGCTTCTCGAATTTGCCGATGTATTTCGCCTATTGACGAGGCATTTGGCTACCTTAAGAGAGTTATTGTTACTCCTGCCAGTGTCTCTCTATTAAACCACAGTCACATATACAATTTTCCTCTGCCCCTTTCACCAGACGCGATACGCCATTATTTGTCGATATTATGACGTTCACACTACTCCTGCTAGTGGCTCCTCCAGTTTACCAAAGTATTTCGCCTGTTGACAAGGCATTTGGCTACTATAAGAGAGTCATAGTTACTCCTGTCAGTTGCTCCCCGTTTTACCACAGTCACATTCTCAATCTTATTCTGGCCAGTTCACCTGAGACGATACGCCATTATCAGTCAACCTAAAGTATTTCACAGTGCTCCTGCCGGAAGCTTCTCGAGTTTGCCGAAGTATTTCGCCTGTTGACGAAGCATTTGGATACCGTAAGAGAGTCATAGTTACTCCTTGCAGTTACTCCCCATTTTACAACACGCACATCTACAAGCTTACTCTGGCCAATTCTCCTGAAGCGATACGCTAATATCTGTTGATATAAAGACTTTTACAGGACTCCTGCCGGGAGCTTTTCGACTTTGCCGATGTAATTCGCTTATTGACGAGGCGTTTGGCTACCTTAAGAGAGCCATAGTTACTCCTGCCAGTGTCTCTCCTTTAAACCACAGTCACATCTACCATTTTCCTCTGCTCCTTTCACCAGATGCGATACGCCATTATTTGTCGACATCATGACTTTCAATGTACTCCCGCTAGGGGCTCCTCCAGTTTACCAATGTATTTCGCCTGTTGACGAGGCATTTGGCTACCTTAAGAGAGTCATAGTTACTCCTGTCAGTTGCTCCCCGTTTTACCACAGTCACATTTTCAATCTAATTCTGGCCAGTTCACCTGAAGCGATACGCCATTATCAGTCAACCTAAAGAATATCACAGTACTCCTGCGGGGATCTTCTCGAGTTTGCCGATGTATTTCGCCTGTTGACGAGGCATTTGGATACCTTAAGAGAGTCATAGTAACCCCTTGCTGTTGCTCCCCATTTTACAACAGGCACATCTACAAGCTTACTCTGGCCAATTCTCCTGAAGCGATACGCTAATATCTGTTGACATAAAGACTTTCACAGTACTCCTGCTGGGAGCTTCTCGACTTTGCCGATGTATTTAGCCTATTGACGAGGCATTTGGCTACCTTAAGAGAGTTATAGTTACTCCTGGCAGTGTCTCTCTATTAAACCACAGTCACATATACAATTTTCCTCTGCCCCTTTCACCAGACGCGATACGCCATTATTTGTCGAAATTATGACTTTCACAGTACTCCTGCTAGGGGTTCCTCCAGTTTACCAATGTATTTCGCCTGTTGACGGGGCATTTGGCTACCTTAAGAGAGTCATAGTTACTCCTGTCAGTTGCTCCCCGTTTTACCACAGTCACATTTTCAATCTTATTCTGGCCAGTTCACCTGAAGCGATACGCCATTATCAGTCAACCTAAAAAATATCACAGTACTCCTGCCGGGAGCTCTCGAGTTTGCCGATGTATTTCGCCTGTTGACGAGGCATTTGGATACCTTAAGAGAGTCATAGTTACCCCTTGCTGTTGCTCCCCATTTTACAACAGGCACATCTACAAGCTTACCCTGGCCAATTGTCCTGAAGCGATACGCTAATATCTATTGACATAAAGACTTTCACAGTACTCCTGCTGGGAGCTTCTCGAATTTGCCGATGTATTTCGCCTATTGACGAGGCATTTGGCTACCTTAAGAGAGTTATTGTTACTCCTGCCAGTGTCTCTCTATTAAACCACAGTCACATATACAATTTTCCTCTGCCCCTTTCACCAGACGCGATACGCCATTATTTGTCGAAATTATGACTTTCACAGTACTCCTGCTAGGGGTTCCTCCAGTTTACCAATGTATTTCGCCTGTTGACGGGGCATTTGGCTACCTTAAGAGAGTCATAGTTACTCCTGTCAGTTGCTCCCCGTTTTACCACAGTCACATTTTCAATCTTATTCTGGCCAGTTCACCTGAAGCGATACGCCATTATCAGTCAACCTAAAAAATATCACAGTACTCCTGCCGGGAGCTCTCGAGTTTGCCGATGTATTTCGCCTGTTGACGAGGCATTTGGATACCTTAAGAGAGTCATAGTTACCCCTTGCTGTTGCTCCCCATTTTACAACAGGCACATCTACAAGCTTACCCTGGCCAATTGTCCTGAAGCGATACGCTAATATCTATTGACATAAAGACTTTCACAGTACTCCTGCTGGGAGCTTCTCGAATTTGCCGATGTATTTCGCCTATTGACGAGGCATTTGGCTACCTTAAGAGAGTTATTGTTACTCCTGCCAGTGTCTCTCTATTAAACCACAGTCACATATACAATTTTCCTCTGCCCCTTTCACCAGACGCGATACGCCATTATTTGTCGATATTATGACGTTCACACTACTCCTGCTAGTGGCTCCTCCAGTTTACCAAAGTATTTCGCCTGTTGACAAGGCATTTGGCTACTATAAGAGAGTCATAGTTACTCCTGTCAGTTGCTCCCCGTTTTACCACAGTCACATTCTCAATCTTATTCTGGCCAGTTCACCTGAGGCGATACGCCATTATCAGTCAACCTAAAGTATTTCACAGTGCTCCTGCCGGAAGCTTCTCGAGTTTGCCGAAGTATTTCGCCTGTTGACGAAGCATTTGGATACCGTAAGAGAGTCATAGTTACTCCTTGCAGTTACTCCCCATTTTACAACACGCACATCTACAAGCTTACTCTGGCCAATTCTCCTGAAGCGATACGCTAATATCTGTTGATATAAAGACTTTTACAGGACTCCTGCCGGGAGCTTTTCGACTTTGCCGATGTAATTCGCTTATTGACGAGGCGTTTGGCTACCTTAAGAGAGCCATAGTTACTCCTGCCAGTGTCTCTCCTTTAAACCACAGTCACATCTACCATTTTCCTCTGCCCCTTTCACCAGATGCGATACGCCATTATTTGTCGACATCATGACTTTCAATGTACTCCCGCTAGGGGCTCCTCCAGTTTACCAATGTATTTCGCCTGTTGACGAGGCATTTGGCTACCTTAAGAGAGTCATAGTTACTCCTGTCAGTTGCTCCCCGTTTTACCACAGTCACATTTTCAATCTAATTCTGGCCAGTTCACCTGAAGCGATACGCCATTATCAGTCAACCTAAAGAATATCACAGTACTCCTGCGGGGATCTTCTCGAGTTTGCCGATGTATTTCGCCTGTTGACGAGGCATTTGGATACCTTAAGAGAGTCATAGTTACCCCTTGCTGTTGCTCCCCATTTTACAACAGGCACATCTACAAGCTTACTCTGGCCAATTCTCCTGAAGCGATACGCTAATATCTGTTGACATAAAGACTTTCACAGTACTCCTGCTGGGAGCTTCTCGACTTTGCCGATGTATTTAGCCTATTGACGAGGCATTTGGCTACCTTAAGAGAGTTATAGTTACTCCTGCCAGTGTCTCTCTATTAAACCACAGTCACATATGCAATTTTCCTCTGCCCCTTTCACCAGACGCGATACGCCATTATTTGTCGAAATTATGACTTTCACAGTACTCCTGCTAGGGGTTCCTCCAGTTTACCAATGTATTTCGCCTGTTGACGGGGCATTTGGCTACCTTAAGAGAGTCATAGTTACTCCTGTCAGTTGCTCCCCGTTTTACCACAGTCACATTCTCAATCTTATTCTGGCCAGTTCACCTGAGGCGATACGCCATTATCAGTCAACCTAAAGTATTTCACAGTGCTCCTGCCGGAAGCTTCTCGAGTTTGCCGAAGTATTTAGCCTGTTGACGACGCATTTGGATACCTTAAGAGAGTCATAGTTACTCCTTGCTGTTACTCCCCATTTTACAACAGGCACATCTACAAGCTTACTCTGGCCAATTCTCCTGAAGCGATACGCTAATATCTGTTGACATAAAGACTTTCACAGTACTCCTGCCGGGAGCTTCTCGACTTTACCGATGTATTTCGCCTATTGCCGAGGCATTTGGCTACCTTAACAGGGTCATAGGTACTCCTGCCAGTGTCTCTCCGTTAAACCACAGTCACATCTACAATATTCCTCTGCCCCTTTCACCAGACGCGATACGCCATTATTTGTCGACATTATGACATTCACACTACTCCTGCTAGTGGTTCCTCCAGTTTACCAAAGTATTTCGCCTGTTGACAAGGCATTTGGCTACTATAAGAGAGTCATAGTTACTCCTGGCAGTTGCTCCCCGCTTTACCACAGTCACCATCTCAAACTTATTCAGGCCAGTTCACCTGAGGCGATACGCTATTATCAGTCAACCTAAAGTATTTCACAATACTCATGCCGGAAGCTTCTCGAGTTTGCCGAAGTATTTCGCCTGTTGACGAAGCATTTGGATACCGTAAGAGAGTCATAGTTACTCCTTGCAGTTACTCCCCATTTTACAACACGCACATCTACAAGCTTACTCTGGCCAATTCTCCTGAAGCGATACGCTAATATCTGTTGATATAAAGACTTTTACAGGACTCCTGCCGGGAGCTTTTCGACTTTGCCGATGTAATTCGCTTATTGACGAGGCGTTTGGCTACCTTAAGAGAGCCATAGTTACTCCTGCCAGTGTCTCTCCTTTAAACCACAGTCACATCTACCATTTTCCTCTGCCCCTTTCACCAGATGCGATACGCCATTATTTGTCGACATCATGACTTTCAATGTACTCCCGCTAGGGGCTCCTCCAGTTTACCAATGTATTTCGCCTGTTGACGAGGCATTTGGCTACCTTAAGAGAGTCATAGTTACTCCTGTCAGTTGCTCCCCGTTTTACCACAGTCACATTTTCAATCTAATTCTGGCCAGTTCACCTGAAGCGATACGCCATTATCAGTCAACCTAAAGAATATCACAGTACTCCTGCGGGGATCTTCTCGAGTTTGCCGATGTATTTCGCCTGTTGACGAGGCATTTGGATACCTTAAGAGAGTCATAGTTACCCCTTGCTGTTGCTCCCCATTTTACAACAGGCACATCTACAAGCTTACTCTGGCCAATTCTCCTGAAGCGATACGCTAATATCTGTTGACATAAAGACTTTCACAGTACTCCTGCCGGGAGCTTCTCGACTTTACCGATGTATTTCGCCTATTGCCGAGGCATTTGGCTACCTTAAGAGAGTCATAGTTACTCCTAACAGTGTCTCTCCGTTAAACCACAGTCACATCTACCTTTTTCCTCTGCCCCTTTCACCAGACGCGATACGCCATTATTTGTCGCCATTATGACGTTCACACTACTCCTGCTAGTGGCTCCTCCAGTTTACCAAAGTATTTCGCCTGTTGACAAGACATTTGGCTACTATAAGAGAGTCATAGTTACTCCTGTCAGTTGCTCCCCGTTTTACCACAGTCACATTCTCAATCTTATTCTGGCCAGTTCACCTGAGGCGATACGCCATTATCAGACAACCTAAAGTATTTCACAGTACTCCTGCCGGAAGCATCTCGAGTTTGCCGAAGTATTTCGCCTGTTGACGAAGCATTTGGATACCTTAAGAGAGTCATAGTTACTCCTTGCTGTTCCTCCCCATTTTACAACAGGCACATCTACAAGCTTACTCTGGCCAATTCTCCTGAAGCGATACGCTAATATCTGTTGACATAAAGACTTTCACAGTACTCCTGCCGGGAGCTTCTCGACTTTACCGATGTATTTCGCCTATTGCCGAGGCATTTGGCTACCTTAAGAGAGTCATAGTTACTCCTAACAGTGTCTCTCCGTTAAACCACAGTCACATCTATCATTTTCCTCTGCCCCTTTCACCAGACGCGATACGCCATTATTTGTCGAAATTATGACTTTCACAGTACTCCTGCTAGGGGTTCCTCCAGTTTACTAATGTATTTCGCCTGTTGACTAGGCATTTGGCTACCTTAAGAGAGTCATAGTTACTCCTGCCAGTGTCTCTCCGTTAAACCACAGTCACATCTACAATATTCCTCTGTCCCTTTCACAAGACGCGATACGCCATTATTTGTCGACACTACGACGTTCACAGTACTCCTGCTAGGGGCTCCTCCAGTTTACCAATGTATTTCACCTGTTGACGAGGCATTTGGCTACATTAAGAGAGTCATAGTTACTCCTGTCAGTTGCTCCCCGTTTTACCACAGTCACATTTTCAATCTTATTCTGGCCAGTTCACCTGAAGCGATACGCCATTATCAGTCAACCTAAAAAATATCACAGTACTCCTGCCGGGAGCTCTCGAGTTTGCCGATGTATTTCGCCTGTTGACGGGGCATTTGGATACCTTAAGAGAGTCATAGTTACCCCTTGCTGTTGCTCCCCATTTTACAACAGGCACATCCACAAGCTTACCCTGGCCAATTCTCCTGAAGCGATACGCTAATATCTATTGACATAAAGACTT
The DNA here is from genome assembly GCF_021461395.2 of Schistocerca americana. Lineage (NCBI taxonomy): Eukaryota > Metazoa > Arthropoda > Insecta > Orthoptera > Acrididae > Schistocerca > Schistocerca americana. The sequence goes on from NC_060130.1 coordinate 63,307,580, forward strand.
TCACAGTACTCCTGCTGGGAGCTTCTCGACTTTGCCGATGTATTTAGCCTATTGACGAGGCATTTGGCTACCTTAAGAGAGTTATAGTTACTCCTGCCAGTGTCCCTCTATTAAACCACAGTCACATATACAATTTTCCTCTGCCCCTTTCACCAGACGCGATACGCCATTATTTGTCGAAATTATGACTTTCACAGTACTCCTGCTAGGGGTTCCTCCAGTTTACCAATGTATTTCGCCTGTTGACGGGGCATTTGGCTACCTTAAGAGAGTCATAGTTACTCCTGTCAGTTGCTCCCCGTTTTACCACAGTCACATTTTCAATCTTATTCTGGCCAGTTCACCTGAAGCGATACGCCATTATCAGTCAACCTAAAAAATATCACAGTACTCCTGCCGGGAGCTCTCGAGTTTGCCGATGTATTTCGCCTGTTGACGAGGCATTTGGATACCTTAAGAGAGTCATAGTTACCCCTTGCTGTTGCTCCCCATTTTACAACAGGCACATCTACAAGCTTACCCTGGCCAATTGTCCTGAAGCGATACGCTAATATCTATTGACATAAAGACTTTCACAGTACTCCTGCTGGGAGCTTCTCGAATTTGCCGATGTATTTCGCCTATTGACGAGGCATTTGGCTACCTTAAGAGAGTTATAGTTACTCCTGCCAGTGTCTCTCTATTAAACCACAGTCACATATACAATTTTCCTCTGCCCCTTTCACCAGACGCGATACGCCATTATTTGTCGATATTATGACGTTCACACTACTCCTGCTAGTGGCTCCTCCAGTTTACCAAAGTATTTCGCCTGTTGACAAGGCATTTGGCTACTATAAGAGAGTCATAGTTACTCCTGTCAGTTGCTCCCCGTTTTACCACAGTCACATTCTCAATCTTATTCTGGCCAGTTCACCTGAGGCGATACGCCATTATCAGTCAACCTAAAGTATTTCACAGTGCTCCTGCCGGAAGCTTCTCGAGTTTGCCGAAGTATTTCGCCTGTTGACGACGCATTTGGATACCTTAAGAGAGTCATAGTTACTCCTTGCTGTTACTCCCCATTTTACAACAGGCACATCTACAAGCTTACTCTGGCCAATTCTCCTGAAGCGATACGCTAATATCTGTTGACATAAAGACTTTCACAGTACTCCTTCTGGGAGCTTATCAACTTTGCCGATGTATTTCGCCTATTGACGAGGCATTTGGCTACCTTACGAGAGTCATAGTTACTCTTGCCAGTGGCTCTCCGTTAAACCACTGTCACATCTACGATTTTTCTCTGCCCCTTTCACCAGACGCGATACGCCATTATTTGTCGAAATTATGACTTTCACAGTACTCCTGCTAGGGGTTCCTTCAGTTTAACAATGTATTTCGCCTGTTGACGAGGCATTTGGCTACCTTAAGAGAGTCATAGTTACTCCTGTCAGTTGCTCCCCGTTTTACCACAGTCACATTTTCAATCTTATTCTGGCCAGTTCACCTGAAGCGAAGCGCCATTATCAGTCAACCTAAAGAATATCACAGTACTCCTGCGGGGATCTTCTCGAGTTTGCCGATGTATTTCGCCTGTTGACGAGGCATTTGGATACCTTAAGAGAGTCATAGTTACTCCTTGCTGTTGCTCCCCATTTTACAACAGGCACATCTACAAGCTTACTCAGGCCAATTCTCCTGAAGCGATACGCTAATATCTGTTGACATAAAGACTTTCACAGTACTCCTGCTGGGAGCTTCTCAACTTTGCCGATGTATTTCGCCTATTGACGAGGCATTTTTCTACCTTAAGAGAGTCGTAGTTACTCCTGCCAGTGTCTTTCCGTTAAACCACAGTCAAATCTACAATATTCCTCCGCCCCTTTCAACAGACGCGATACGCCATTATTTGTCGACATTATGACTTTCACAGTACTCCTGCTAGGGGCTCCTCCAGTTTACCAATGTATTTCGCCTGTTGACGAGGCATTTGGCTACCTTAAGAGAGTCATAGTTACTCCTGTCAGTTGCTTTCCGTTTTACCACAGTCACATTTTCAATCTTATTCTGGCCTGTTCACCTGAGGCGATACGCCATTATCAGTCAACCTAAAGAATTTCACAGTACTGCTGCCGGGAGCTTCTCGAGTTTGCCGATGTATTTCGCCTGTTGACGAAGCATTTGGATACCTCAAGAGAGTCATAGTTACTCCTTGCTGTTACTCCCCATTTTACAACAGGCACATCCACAAGCTTACTCTGGCCAATTCTCCTGAAGCGATACGCTAATATCTGTTGACATAAAGACTTTCGCAGTGCTCCTGCTGTGAGCTTTTCGACTTTGCCGATGTATTTCGCCTATTGACAAGGCATTTGGCTACCTTAAGAGAGTCATAGTTACTCCTGCCAGTGTCTCTCCGTTAAACCACTGTCACATCTACGATTTTGCTCTGCCCCTTTCACCAGACGCGATACGCCATTATTTGTCGAAATTATGACGTTCACAGTACTCCTACTAGGGGTTCGTCCAGTTTACCAATGTATTTCGCCTGTTGACGAGGCCTTTGGTTAGCTTAAGAGAGTCATAGTTATTCCTGTCAGTTGCTCCCCGTTTTACCACAGTCACATTTTCAATCTTATTCTGGCCAGTTCACCTGAGGCGATACGCCATTATCAGTCAACCTAAAGAATTTCACAGTACTCCTGCCGGAACCTTCTCGAGTTTGCCGAGGTATTTCGCCTGTTGACGAAGCATTTGGATACCTTAAGAGATTCATAGTTACTCCTTGCAGTTACTCCCCATTTTACAACAGGCACATCTACAAGCCTACTCTGGCTAATTCTCCTGAATCGATACGCTAATATCTGTTGACATAAAGACTTTCACAGTACTCCTGCTGGGAGCTTCTCGACTTTGCCGATGTATTTAGCCTATTGACGAGGCATTTGGCTACCTTAAGAGAGTTATAGTTACTCCTGCCAGTGTCTCTCTATTAAACCACAGTCACATATACAATTTTCCTCTGCCCCTTTCACCAGACGCGATACGCCATTATTTGTCGAAATTATGACTTTCACAGTACTCCTGCTAGGGGTTCCTCCAGTTTACCAATGTATTTCGCCTGTTGACGGGGCATTTGGCTACCTTAAGAGAGTCATAGTTACTCCTGTCAGTTGCTCCCCGTTTTACCACAGTCACATTTTCAATCTTATTCTGGCCAGTTCACCTGAAGCGATACGCCATTATCAGTCAACCTAAAAAATATCACAGTACTCCTGCCGGGAGCTCTCGAGTTTGCCGATGTATTTCGCCTGTTGACGAGGCATTTGGATACCTTAAGAGAGTCATAGTTACCCCTTGCTGTTGCTCCCCATTTTACAACAGGCACATCTACAAGCTTACCCTGGCCAATTGTCCTGAAGCGATACGCTAATATCTATTGACATAAAGACTTTCACAGTACTCCTGCTGGGAGCTTCTCGAATTTGCCGATGTATTTCGCCTATTGACGAGGCATTTGGCTACCTTAAGAGAGTTATTGTTACTCCTGCCAGTGTCTCTCTATTAAACCACAGTCACATATACAATTTTCCTCTGCCCCTTTCACCAGACGGGATACGCCATTATTTGTCGATATTATGACGTTCACACTACTCCTGCTAGTGGCTCCTCCAGTTTACCAAAGTATTTCGCCTGTTGACAAGGCATTTGGCTACTATAAGAGAGTCATAGTTACTCCTGTCAGTTGCTCCCCGTTTTACCACAGTCACATTCTCAATCTTATTCTGGCCAGTTCACCTGAGGCGATACGCCATTATCAGTCAACCTAAAGTATTTCACAGTGCTCCTGCCGGAAGCTTCTCGAGTTTGCCGAAGTATTTAGCCTGTTGACGACGCATTTGGATACCTTAAGAGAGTCATAGTTACTCCTTGCTGTTACTCCCCATTTTACAACAGGCACATCTACAAGCTTACTCTGGCCAATTCTCCTGAAGCGATACGCTAATATCTGTTGACATAAAGACTTTCACAGTACTCCTGCCGGGAGCTTCTCGACTTTACCGATGTATTTCGCCTATTGCCGAGGCATTTGGCTACCTTAACAGGGTCATAGGTACTCCTGCCAGTGTCTCTCCGTTAAACCACAGTCACATCTACAATATTCCTCTGCCCCTTTCACCAGACGCGATACGCCATTATTTGTCGACATTATGACATTCACACTACTCCTGCTAGTGGTTCCTCCAGTTTACCAAAGTATTTCGCCTGTTGACAAGGCATTTGGCTACTATAAGAGAGTCATAGTTACTCCTGGCAGTTGCTCCCCGCTTTACCACAGTCACCATCTCAAACTTATTCAGGCCAGTTCACCTGAGGCGATACGCTATTATCAGTCAACCTAAAGTATTTCACAATACTCATGCCGGAAGCTTCTCGAGTTTGCCGAAGTATTTCGCCTGTTGACGAAGCATTTGGATACCGTAAGAGAGTCATAGTTACTCCTTGCAGTTACTCCCCATTTTACAACACGCACATCTACAAGCTTACTCTGGCCAATTCTCCTGAAGCGATACGCTAATATCTGTTGATATAAAGACTTTTACAGGACTCCTGCCGGGAGCTTTTCGACTTTGCCGATGTAATTCGCTTATTGACGAGGCGTTTGGCTACCTTAAGAGAGCCATAGTTACTCCTGCCAGTGTCTCTCCTTTAAACCACAGTCACATCTACCATTTTCCTCTGCCCCTTTCACCAGATGCGATACGCCATTATTTGTCGACATCATGACTTTCAATGTACTCCCGCTAGGGGCTCCTCCAGTTTACCAATGTATTTCGCCTGTTGACGAGGCATTTGGCTACCTTAAGAGAGTCATAGTTACTCCTGTCAGTTGCTCCCCGTTTTACCACAGTCACATTTTCAATCTAATTCTGGCCAGTTCACCTGAAGCGATACGCCATTATCAGTCAACCTAAAGAATATCACAGTACTCCTGCGGGGATCTTCTCGAGTTTGCCGATGTATTTCGCCTGTTGACGAGGCATTTGGATACCTTAAGAGAGTCATAGTTACCCCTTGCTGTTGCTCCCCATTTTACAACAGGCACATCTACAAGCTTACTCTGTCCAATTCTCCTGAAGCGATACGCTAATATCTGTTGACATAAAGACTTTCACAGTACTCCTGCCGGGAGCTTCTCGACTTTACCGATGTATTTCGCCTATTGCCGAGGCATTTGGCTACCTTAAGAGAGTCATAGTTACTCCTAACAGTGTCTCTCCGTTAAACCACAGTCACATCTACCTTTTTCCTCTGCCCCTTTCACCAGACGCGATACGCCATTATTTGTCGCCATTATGACGTTCACACTACTCCTGCTAGTGGCTCCTCCAGTTTACCAAAGTATTTCGCCTGTTGACAAGACATTTGGCTACTATAAGAGAGTCATAGTTACTCCTGTCAGTTGCTCCCCGTTTTACCACAGTCACATTCTCAATCTTATTCTGGCCAGTTCACCTGAGGCGATACGCCATTATCAGACAACCTAAAGTATTTCACAGTACTCCTGCCGGAAGCATCTCGAGTTTGCCGAAGTATTTCGCCTGTTGACGAAGCATTTGGATACCTTAAGAGAGTCATAGTTACTCCTTGCTGTTCCTCCCCATTTTACAACAGGCACATCTACAAGCTTACTCTGGCCAATTCTCCTGAAGCGATACGCTAATATCTGTTGACATAAAGACTTTCACAGTACTCCTGCCGGGAGCTTCTCGACTTTACCGATGTATTTCGCCTATTGCCGAGGCATTTGGCTACCTTAAGAGAGTCATAGTTACTCCTAACAGTGTCTCTCCGTTAAACCACAGTCACATCTATCATTTTCCTCTGCCCCTTTCACCAGACGCGATACGCCATTATTTGTCGAAATTATGACTTTCACAGTACTCCTGCTAGGGGTTCCTCCAGTTTACTAATGTATTTCGCCTGTTGACTAGGCATTTGGCTACCTTAAGAGAGTCATAGTTACTCCTGCCAGTGTCTCTCCGTTAAACCACAGTCACATCTACAATATTCCTCTGTCCCTTTCACAAGACGCGATACGCCATTATTTGTCGACACTACGACGTTCACAGTACTCCTGCTAGGGGCTCCTCCAGTTTACCAATGTATTTCACCTGTTGACGAGGCATTTGGCTACATTAAGAGAGTCATAGTTACTCCTGTCAGTTGCTCCCCGTTTTACCACAGTCACATTTTCAATCTTATTCTGGCCAGTTCACCTGAAGCGATACGCCATTATCAGTCAACCTAAAAAATATCACAGTACTCCTGCCGGGAGCTCTCGAGTTTGCCGATGTATTTCGCCTGTTGACGGGGCATTTGGATACCTTAAGAGAGTCATAGTTACCCCTTGCTGTTGCTCCCCATTTTACAACAGGCACATCTACAAGCTTACCCTGGCCAATTCTCCTGAAGCGATACGCTAATATCTATTGACATAAAGACTTTCACAGTACTCCTGCTGGGAGCTTCTCGACTTTGCCGATGTATTTAGCCTATTGACGAGGCATTTGGCTACCTTAAGAGAGTTATAGTTACTCCTGCCAGTGTCCCTCTATTAAACCACAGTCACATATACAATTTTCCTCTGCCCCTTTCACCAGACGCGATACGCCATTATTTGTCGAAATTATGACTTTCACAGTACTCCTGCTAGGGGTTCCTCCAGTTTACCAATGTATTTCGCCTGTTGACGGGGCATTTGGCTACCTTAAGAGAGTCATAGTTACTCCTGTCAGTTGCTCCCCGTTTTACCACAGTCACATTTTCAATCTTATTCTGGCCAGTTCACCTGAAGCGATACGCCATTATCAGTCAACCTAAAAAATATCACAGTACTCCTGCCGGGAGCTCTCGAGTTTGCCGATGTATTTCGCCTGTTGACGAGGCATTTGGATACCTTAAGAGAGTCATAGTTACCCCTTGCTGTTGCTAGCCATTTTACAACAGGCACATCTACAAGCTTACCCTGGCCAATTGTCCTGAAGCGATACGCTAATATCTATTGACATAAAGACTTTCACAGTACTCCTGCTGGGAGCTTCTCGAATTTGCCGATGTATTTCGCCTATTGACGAGGCATTTGGCTACCTTAAGAGAGTTATAGTTACTCCTGCCAGTGTCTCTCTATTAAACCACAGTCACATATACAATTTTCCTCTGCCCCTTTCACCAGACGCGATACGCCATTATTTGTCGATATTATGACGTTCACACTACTCCTGCTAGTGGCTCCTCCAGTTTACCAAAGTATTTCGCCTGTTGACAAGGCATTTGGCTACTATAAGAGAGTCATAGTTACTCCTGTCAGTTGCTCCCCGTTTTACCACAGTCACATTCTCAATCTTATTCTGGCCAGTTCACCTGAGGCGATACGCCATTATCAGTCAACCTAAAGTATTTCACAGTGCTCCTGCCGGAAGCTTCTCGAGTTTGCCGAAGTATTTCGCCTGTTGACGACGCATTTGGATACCTTAAGAGAGTCATAGTTACTCCTTGCTGTTACTCCCCATTTTACAACAGGCACATCTACAAGCTTACTCTGGCCAATTCTCCTGAAGCGATACGCTAATATCTGTTGACATAAAGACTTTCACAGTACTCCTTCTGGGAGCTTATCAACTTTGCCGATGTATTTCGCCTATTGACGAGGCATTTGGCTACCTTACGAGAGTCATAGTTACTCTTGCCAGTGGCTCTCCGTTAAACCACTGTCACATCTACGATTTTTCTCTGCCCCTTTCACCAGACGCGATACGCCATTATTTGTCGAAATTATGACTTTCACAGTACTCCTGCTAGGGGTTCCTTCAGTTTAACAATGTATTTCGCCTGTTGACGAGGCATTTGGCTACCTTAAGAGAGTCATAGTTACTCCTGTCAGTTGCTCCCCGTTTTACCACAGTCACATTTTCAATCTTATTCTGGCCAGTTCACCTGAAGCGAAGCGCCATTATCAGTCAACCTAAAGAATATCACAGTACTCCTGCGGGGATCTTCTCGAGTTTGCCGATGTATTTCGCCTGTTGACGAGGCATTTGGATACCTTAAGAGAGTCATAGTTACTCCTTGCTGTTGCTCCCCATTTTACAACAGGCACATCTACAAGCTTAGTCAGGCCAATTCTCCTGAAGCGATACGCTAATATCTGTTGACATAAAGACTTTCACAGTATTCCTGCCGGGAGCTTCTCTACTTTTCCGATGTATTTCGCCTATTGACGAGGCATTTGGCTACCTTAAGAGAGTCATAGTTACTCATGCCAGTGTCTCTCCGTTAAACCACAGTCACATCTACAATATTCCTCTGCCACTTTCACCAGACGCGATACGCCATTATTTGTCGACACTACGACTTTCACAGTACTCCTGCTAGGGGCTCCTCCAGTTTACCAATGTATTTCACCTGTTGACGAGGCATTTGGCTACATTAAGAGAGTCATAGTTACTCCTGTCAGTTGCTCCCCGTTTTACCACAGTCACATTTTCAATCTTATTCTGGCCAGTTCACCTGAAGCGATACGCCATTATCAGTCAACCAAAAGAATTTCACAGTACTCCTGCCGGAAGCTTCCCGAGTTTGCCGAAGTATTTCGCCTGTTGACGAAGCATTTGGATACCTTAAGAGAGTCATAGTTACTCCTTGCTGTTGCTCCCCATTTTCCAACAGGCACATCTACAAGCTTACTCAGGCCAATTCTCCTGAAGCGATACGCTAATATCTGTTGACATAAAGACTTTCACAGTACTCCTGCTGGGAGCTTCTCAACTTTGCCGATGTATTTCGCCTATTGACGAGGCATTTTTCTACCTTAAGAGAGTCGTAGTTCCTCCTGCTTGTTTCTTTCCGTTAAACCACAGTCAAATCTACAATATTCCTCCGCCCCTTTCACCAGACGCGATACGCCATTATTTGTCGACATTATGACTTTCACAGTACTCCTGCTAGGGGCTCCTCCAGTTTACCAATGTATTTCGCCTGTTGACGAGGCATTTGGCTACCTTAAGAGAGTCATAGTTACTCCTGTCAGTTGCTTTCCGTTTTACCACAGTCACATTTTCAATCTTATTCTGGCCAGTTCACCTGAGGCGATACGCCATTATCAGTCAACCTAAAGAATTTCACAGTACTCCTGCCGGGAGCTTCTCGAGTTTGCCGATGTATTTCGCCTGTTGACGAAGCATTTGGATACCTCAAGAGAGTCATAGTTACTCCTTGCTGTTACTCCCCATTTTACAACAGGCACATCCACAAGCTTACTCTGGCCAATTCTCCTGAAGCGATACGCTAATATCTGTTGACATTAAGACTTTTGCAGTGCTCCTGCTGTGAGCTTTTCGACTTTGCCGATGTATTTCGCCTATTGACGATGCATTTGGCTACCTTAAGAGAGTCATAGTTACTCCTGCCAGTGTCTCTCCGTTAAACCACTGTCACATCTACGATTTTGCTCTGCCCCTTTCACCAGACGCGATACGCCATTATTTGTCGAAATTATGATTTTCACAGTACTCCTACTAGGGGTTCGTCCAGTTTACCAATGTATTTCGCCTGTTGACGAGGCATTTGGCTACCTTAAGAGAGTCATAGTTATTCCTGTTAGTTGCTCCCCGTTTTACCACAGTCACATTTTCAATCTTATTCTGGCCAGTTCACCTGAGGCGATACGCCATTATCAGTCAACCTAAAGAATTTCACAGTACTCCTGCCGGAAGCTTCTCGAGTTTGCCGAGGTATTTCGCCTGTTGACGAAGCATTTGGATACCTTAAGAGAGTCATAGTTACTCCTTGCTGTTACTCCCCATTTTACAACAGGCACATCTACAAGCCTACTCTGGCTAATTCTCCTGAAGCGATACGCTAATATCTGTTGACATAAAGACTTTCACAGTACTCCTGCTGGGAGCTTCTCAACTTTGCCGATGTATTTCGCCTATTGACGAGGCATTTGGCTACCTTAAGAGAGTCATAGTTACTCTTGCCAGTGGCTCTCCGTTAAACCACTGTCACATCTACGATTTTGCTCTGCCCCTTTCACCAGACGCGATACGCCATTATTTGTCGAAATTATGATTTTCACAGTACTCCTACTAGCGGTTCGTCCAGTTTACCAATGTATTTCGCCTGTTGACGAGGCATTTGGCTAGCTTAAGAGAGTCATAGTTACTCCTGTCAGTTGCTTTCCGTTTTACCACAGTCACATTTTCAAACTTATTCTGGCCAGTTCACCTGAAGCGATACGCCATTATCAGTCAACCTAAAGAATATCACAGCACTCCTGCGGGGATCTTCTCGAGTTTGCCGATGTATTTCGCCTGTTGACGAGGCATTTGGATACCTTAAGAGAGTCATAGTTACCCCTTGCTGTTGCTCCCCATTTTACAACAGGCACATCTACAAGCTTACTCTGGCCAATTCTCTTGAAGCGATACGCTAATATCTGTTGACATAAAGACTTTCACAGTACTCCTGCCGGGAGCTTCTCGACTTTACCGATGTATTTCGCCTATTGCCGAGGCATTTGGCTACCTTAACAGGGTCATAGTTACTCCTGCCAGTGTCTCTCCGTTAAACCACAGTCACATCTACAATATTCCTCTGCCCCTTTCACCAGACGCGATACGCCATTATTTGTCGACATTATGACATTCACACTACTCCTGCTAGTGGTTCCTCCAGTTTACCAAGGTATTTCGCCTGTTGACAAGGCATTTGGCTACTATAAGAGAGTCATAGTTACTCCTGTCAGTTGCTCCCCGTTTTACCACAGTCACCATCTCAAACTTATTCAGGCCAGTTCACCTGAGGCGATACGCTATTATCAGTCAACCTAAAGTATTTCACAATACTCATGCCGGAAGCTTCTCGAGTTTGCCGAAGTATTTCGCCTGTTGACGAAGCATTTGGATACCGTAAGAGAGTCATAGTTACTCCTTGCAGTTACTCCCCATTTTACAACACGCACATCTACAAGCTTACTCTGGCCAATTCTCCTGAAGCGATACGCTAATATCTGTTGATATAAAGACTTTTACAGGACTCCTGCCGGGAGCTTTTCGACTTTGCCGATGTAATTCGCTTATTGACGAGGCGTTTGGCTACCTTAAGAGAGCCATAGTTACTCCTGCCAGTGTCTCTCCTTTAAACCACAGTCACATCTACCATTTTCCTCTGCCCCTTTCACCAGATGCGATACGCCATTATTTGTCGACATCATGACTTTCAATGTACTCCTGCTAGGGGCTCCTCCAGTTTACCAATGTATTTCGCCTGTTGACGAGGCATTTGGCTACCTTAAGAGAGTCATAGTTACTCCTGTCAGTTGCTCCCCGTTTTACCACAGTCACATTTTCAATCTAATTCTGGCCAGTTCACCTGAAGCGATACGCCATTATCAGTCAACCTAAAGAATATCACAGTACTCCTGCGGGGATCTTCTCGAGTTTGCCGATGTATTTCGCCTGTTGACGAGGCATTTGGATACCTTAAGAGAGTCATAGTTACCCCTTGCTGTTGCTCCCCATTTTAGAACAGGCACATCTACTAGCATACTCTGGCCAATTCTCTTGAAGCGATACGCTAATATCTGTCGACATAAAGACTTTCACAGTACTCCTGCCGGGAGCTTCTCGACTTTACCGATGTATTCCGCCTATTGACGAGGCATTTGGCTACCTTAAGAGAGTCATAGTCACTCCTGCCAGTGTCTCTCCGTTAAACCACAGTCACATCTACAATATTCCTCTGCCCCTTTTACCAGACGCGATACGCCATTATTTGTCGACACTACGACTTTCACAGTACTCCTGCTAGGGGCTCCTCCAGTTTACCAATGTATTTCACCTGTTGACGAGGCATTTGGCTACATTAAGAGAGTCATAGTTACTCCTGTCAGTTGCTCCCCGTTTTACCACAGTCACATTTTCAATCTTATTCTGGCCAGTTCACCTGAAGCGATACGCCATTATCAGTCAACCTAAAAAATATCACAGTACTCCTGCCGGGAGCTCTCGAGTTTGCCGATGTATTTCGCCTGTTGACGAGGCATTTGGATACCTTAAGAGAGTCATAGTTACCCCTTGCTGTTGCTCCCCATTTTACAACAGGCACATCTACAAGCTTACCCTGGCCAATTCTCCTGAAGCGATACGCTAATATCTATTGACATAAAGACTTTCACAGATCTCCTGCCGGGAGCTTCTCGACATGGCCGATGTATTTCGTCTATTGACGAGGCATTTGGCTACCTTAAGAGAGTTATAGTTACTCCTGCCAGTGTCTCTCTATTAAACCACAGTCACATATACAATTTTCCTCTGCCCCTTTCACCAGACGCGATACGCCAGTATTTGTCGAAATTATGACTTTCACAGTACTCCTGCTAGGGGTTCCTCCAGTTTACCAAAGTATTTCGCCTGTTGACGAGGCATTTGGCTACCTTAAGAGAGTCATAGTTACTCCTTGCTGTTGCTCCCCATTTTACAACAGGCACATCTACAAGCTTACTCTGGCCAATTCTCCTGAAGCGATACGCTAATATCTGTTGACATAAAGACTTTCACAGTACTCTTGCTGGGAGCTTCTCAACTTTGCCGATGTATTTCGCCTATTGACGAGGCATTTGGCTACCTTAAGAGAGTCATAGTTACTCTTGCCAGTGGCTCTCCGTTAAACCACAGTCACATCTACGATTTTTCTCTGCCCCTTTCACCAGACGCGATACGCCATTATTTGTCGAAATTATGGCTTTCACAGTACTCCTGCTAGGGGTTCCTCCAGTTTACCAATGTATTTTGCCTGTTGACGAGGCATTTGGCTACTTTAAGAGAGTCATAGTTACTCCTGTCAGTTGCTCCCCGTTTTACCACACTCACATTTTCAATCCAATTCTGGCCAGTTCACCTGAAGCGATACGCCATTATCAGTCAACCTAAAGAATATCACAGCACTCCTGCGGGGATCTTTTCGAGTTTGCCGATGTATTTCGCCTGTTGACGAGGCATTTGGATACCTTAAGAGAGTCATAGTTACCCCTTGCTGTTGCTCCCCATTTTACAACAGGCACATCTACAAGCTTACTCTGGCCAATTCTCTTGAAGCGATACGCTAATATCTGTCGACATAAAGACTTTCACAGTACACCTGCCGGGAGCTTCTCGACTTTACCGATGTATTCCGCCTATTGACGAGGCATTTGGCTACCTTAAGAGAGTCATAGTCACTCCTGCCAGTGTCTCTCCGTTAAACCACAGTCACATCTACAATATTCCTCTGCCCCTTTCACCAGACGCGATACGCCATTATTTGTCGACACTACGACTTTCACAGTACTCCTGCTAGGGGCTCCTCCAGTTTACCAATGTATTTCACCTGTTGGCGAGGCATTTGGCTACATTAAGAGAGTCATAGTTACTCCTGTCAGTTGCTCCCCGTCTTACCACAGTCACATTTTCAATCTTATTCTGGCCAGTTCACCTGAAGCGATACGCCATTATCAGTCAACCTAAAAAATATCACAGTACTCCTGCCGGGAGCTCTCGAGTTTGCCGATGTATTTCGCCTGTTGACGAGGCATTTGGATACCTTAAGAGAGTCATAGTTACCCCTTGCTGTTGCTCCCCATTTTACAACAGGCACATCTACAAGCTTACCCTGGCCAATTCTCCTGAAGCGATACGCTAATATCTATTGACATAAAGACTTTCACAGATCTCCTGCCGGGAGCTTCTCGACATGGCCGATGTATTTCGTCTATCGACGAGGCATTTGGCTACCTTAAGAGAGTTATAGTTACTCCTGCCAGTCTCTCTCTATTAAACCACAGTCACATATACAATTTTCCTCTGCCCCTTTCACCAGACGCGATACGCCAGTATTTGTCGACATTATGACGTTCACACTACTCCTGCTAGTGGCTCCTCCAGTTTACCAAAGTATTTTGCCTGTTGACGAGGCATTTGGCCACTATAAGAGAGTCATACTTACTCCTGTCAGTTGCTCCCCGTTTTACCACAGTCACATTTTCAATCTTATTCTGGCCAGTTCACCTGAGGCGATACGCCATTATCAGTCAACCTAAAGAATTCCACAGTACTCCTGCCGGAAGCTTCTCGAGTTTGCCGAAGTATTTCGCCTGTTGACGAAGCAATTGGATACCTTAAGAGAGTCATTGTTACTCCTTTGCTGTTGCTCCCCATTTTACAACAGGCTCATCTACAAGCTTACTCTGGCCAATTCTCCTGAAGCGATACGCTAATATCTGTTGACATAAAGACTTTCACAGTACTCCTGCTGGGAGCTTCTCAACTTTGCCGATGTATTTCGTCTATTGACGAGGCATTTGGCTACCATAACAGAGTTATAGTTACTCCTGCCAGTGTCTCTCCGTTAAACCACATTCACATTTACAATATTCCTCCGCCCCTTTCACCAGATGCGATACGCCATTATTTGTCGACATTATGACTTTCACAGTACTCCTGCTAGGGGCTCCTCCAGTTTACCAATGTATTTCGCCTGTTGACGAGGTATTTGGCTACCTTAAGAGAGTCATAGTTACTCCTGTCAGTTGCTTTCCGTTTTACCACAGTCACATTTTCAATCTTATTATGACCAGTTCACCTGAGGCGATACGCCATTATCAGTCAACCTAAAGAATTTCACAGTACTCCTGCCGGGAGCTTCTCGAGTTTGCCGATGAATTTCGCCTATTGACGAAGCATTTGGCTACCTTAAGAGAGTCATAGTTACTCCTGCCAGTGGCTCTCCGTTAAACCACAGTCACATCTACAATATTCCTCTGCCCCTTTCACCAGACGCGATACGCCATTATTTGTCGACATTATGACATTCACACTACTCCTGCTAGTGGTTCCTCCAGTTTACCAAGGTATTTCGCCTGTTGACGAGGTATTTGGCTACCTTAAGAGAGTCATAGTTACTCCTGTCAGTTGCTTTCCGTTTTACCACAGTCACATTTTCAAACTTATTCTGGCCAGTTCACCTGAAGCGATACGCCATTATCAGTCAACCTAAAGAATATCACAGCACTCCTGCGGAGATCTTCTCGAGTTTGCCG
This sequence comes from Schistocerca americana, assembly GCF_021461395.2. Classification (NCBI taxonomy): domain Eukaryota; kingdom Metazoa; phylum Arthropoda; class Insecta; order Orthoptera; family Acrididae; genus Schistocerca; species Schistocerca americana. The sequence continues at coordinate 63,322,701 of NC_060130.1, forward strand.
ATGTATTTCGCCTGTTGACGAGGCATTTGGATACCTTAAGAGAGTCATAGTTACCCCTTGCTGTTGCTCCCCATTTTACAACAGGCACATCTACAAGCTTACTCTGGCCAATTCTCTTGAAGCGATACGCTAATATCTGTTGACATAAAGACTTTCACAGTACTCCTGCCGGGAGCTTCTCGACTTTACCGATGTATTTCGCCTATTGCCGAGGCATTTGGCTACCTTAACAGGGTCATAGTTACTCCTGCCAGTGTCTCTCCGTTAAACCACAGTCACATCTACAATATTCCTCTGCCCCTTTCACCAGACGCGATACGCCATTATTTGTCGACATTATGACATTCACACTACTCCTGCTAAGGTTCCTCCAGTTTACCAAGGTATTTCTCCTGTTGACAAGGCATTTGGCTACTATAAGAGAGTCATAGTTACTCCTGTCAGTTGCTCCCCGTTTTACCACAGTCACCATCTCAAACTTATTCAGGCCAGTTCACCTGAGGCGATACGCTATTATCAGTCAACCTAAAGTATTTCACAATACGCATGCCGGAAGCTTCTCGAGTTTGCCGAAGTATTTCGCCTGTTGACGAAGCATTTGGATACCGTAAGAGAGTCATAGTTACTCCTTGCAGTTACTCCCCATTTTACAACACGCACATCTACAAGCTTACTCTGGCCAATTCTCCTGAAGCGATACGCTAATATCTGTTGATATAAAGACTTTTACAGGACTCCTGCCGGGAGCTTTTCGACTTTGCCGATGTAATTCGCTTATTGACGAGGCGTTTGGCTACCTTAAGAGAGCCATAGTTACTCCTGCCAGTGTCTCTCCTTTAAACCACAGTCACATCTACCATTTTCCTCTGCCCCTTTCACCAGATGCGATACGCCATTATTTGTCGACATCATGACTTTCAATGTACTCCTGCTAGGGGCTCCTCCAGTTTACCAATGTATTTCGCCTGTTGACGAGGCATTTGGCTACCTTAAGAGAGTCATAGTTACTCCTGTCAGTTGCTCCCCGTTTTACCACAGTCACATTTTCAATCTAATTCTGGCCAGTTCACCTGAAGCGATACGCCATTATCAGTCAACCTAAAGAATATCACAGTACTCCTGCGGGGATCTTCTCGAGTTTGCCGATGTATTTCGCCTGTTGACGAGGCATTTGGATACCTTAAGAGAGTCATAGTTACCCCTTGCTGTTGCTCCCCATTTTAGAACAGGCACATCTACTAGCATACTCTGGCCAATTCTCTTGAAGCGATACGCTAATATCTGTCGACATAAAGACTTTCACAGTACTCCTGCCGGGAGCTTCTCGACTTTACCGATGTATTCCGCCTATTGACGAGGCATTTGGCTACCTTAAGAGAGTCATAGTCACTCCTGCCAGTGTCTCTCCGTTAAACCACAGTCACATCTACAATATTCCTCTGCCCCTTTTACCAGACGCGATACGCCATTATTTGTCGACACTACGACTTTCACAGTACTCCTGCTAGGGGCTCCTCCAGTTTACCAATGTATTTCACCTGTTGACGAGGCATTTGGCTACATTAAGAGAGTCATAGTTACTCCTGTCAGTTGCTCCCCGTTTTACCACAGTCACATTTTCAATCTTATTCTGGCCAGTTCACCTGAAGCGATACGCCATTATCAGTCAACCTAAAAAATATCACAGTACTCCTGCCGGGAGCTCTCGAGTTTGCCGATGTATTTCGCCTGTTGACGAGGCATTTGGATACCTTAAGAGAGTCATAGTTACCCCTTGCTGTTGCTCCCCATTTTACAACAGGCACATCTACAAGCTTACCCTGGCCAATTCTCCTGAAGCGATACGCTAATATCTATTGACATAAAGACTTTCACAGATCTCCTGCCGGGAGCTTCTCGACATGGCCGATGTATTTCGTCTATTGACGAGGCATTTGGCTACCTTAAGAGAGTTATAGTTACTCCTGCCAGTGTCTCTCTATTAAACCACAGTCACATATACAATTTTCCTCTGCCCCTTTCACCAGACGCGATACGCCAGTATTTGTCGAAATTATGACTTTCACAGTACTCCTGCTAGGGGTTCCTCCAGTTTACCAAAGTATTTCGCCTGTTGACGAGGCATTTGGCTACCTTAAGAGAGTCATAGTTACTCCTTGCTGTTGCTCCCCATTTTACAACAGGCACATCTACAAGCTTACTCTGGCCAATTCTCCTGAAGCGATACGCTAATATCTGTTGACATAAAGACTTTCACAGTACTCTTGCTGGGAGCTTCTCAACTTTGCCGATGTATTTCGCCTATTGACGAGGCATTTGGCTACCTTAAGAGAGTCATAGTCACTCCTGCCAGTGTCTCTCCGTTAAACCACAGTCACATCTACAATATTCCTCTGCCCCTTTCACCAGACGCGATACGCCATTATTTGTCGACACTACGACTTTCACAGTACTCCTGCTAGGGGCTCCTCCAGTTTACCAATGTATTTCACCTGTTGGCGAGGCATTTGGCTACATTAAGAGAGTCATAGTTACTCCTGTCAGTTGCTCCCCGTCTTACCACAGTCACATTTTCAATCTTATTCTGGCCAGTTCACCTGAAGCGATACGCCATTATCAGTCAACCTAAAAAATATCACAGTACTCCTGCCGGGAGCTCTCGAGTTTGCCGATGTATTTCGCCTGTTGACGAGGCATTTGGATACCTTAAGAGAGTCATAGTTACCCCTTGCTGTTGCTCCCCATTTTACAACAGGCACATCTACAAGCTTACCCTGGCCAATTCTCCTGAAGCGATACGCTAATATCTATTGACATAAAGACTTTCACAGATCTCCTGCCGGGAGCTTCTCGACATGGCCGATGTATTTCGTCTATCGACGAGGCATTTGGCTACCTTAAGAGAGTTATAGTTACTCCTGCCAGTCTCTCTCTATTAAACCACAGTCACATATACAATTTTCCTCTGCCCCTTTCACCAGACGCGATACGCCAGTATTTGTCGACATTATGACGTTCACACTACTCCTGCTAGTGGCTCCTCCAGTTTACCAAAGTATTTTGCCTGTTGACGAGGCATTTGGCCACTATAAGAGAGTCATACTTACTCCTGTCAGTTGCTCCCCGTTTTACCACAGTCACAATTTCAATCTTATTCTGGCCAGTTCACCTGAGGCGATACGCCATTATCAGTCAACCTAAAGAATTCCACAGTACTCCTGCCGGAAGCTTCTCGAGTTTGCCGAAGTATTTCGCCTGTTGACGAAGCAATTGGATACCTTAAGAGAGTCATTGTTACTCCTTTGCTGTTGCTCCCCATTTTACAACAGGCTCATCTACAAGCTTACTCTGGCCAATTCTCCTGAAGCGATACGCTAATATCTGTTGACATAAAGACTTTCACAGTACTCCTGCTGGGAGCTTCTCAACTTTGCCGATGTATTTCGTCTATTGACGAGGCATTTGGCTACCATAACAGAGTTATAGTTACTCCTGCCAGTGTCTCTCCGTTAAACCACATTCACATTTACAATATTCCTCCGCCCCTTTCACCAGATGCGATACGCCATTATTTGTCGACATTATGACTTTCACAGTACTCCTGCTAGGGGCTCCTCCAGTTTACCAATGTATTTCGCCTGTTGACGAGGTATTTGGCTACCTTAAGAGAGTCATAGTTACTCCTGTCAGTTGCTTTCCGTTTTACCACAGTCACATTTTCAATCTTATTATGACCAGTTCACCTGAGGCGATACGCCATTATCAGTCAACCTAAAGAATTTCACAGTACTCCTGCCGGGAGCTTCTCGAGTTTGCCGATGTATTTCGCCTATTGACGAAGCATTTGGCTACCTTAAGAGAGTCATAGTTACTCCTGCCAGTGGCTCTCCGTTAAACCACTGTCACATCTACGATTTTCCTCTGCCCCTTTCACCAGACGCGATACGCCATTATTTGTCGAAATTATGACTTTCACAGTACTCCTGCTAGGGGTTCCTCCAGTTTACCAATGTATTTCGCCTGTTGACGAGGCATTTGGCTACCTTAAGAGAGTCATAGTTACTCCTGTCAGTTGCTCCCCGTTTCACCACAGTCACATTCTCAATCTTATTCTGGTCAGTTCACCTGAGGCGATACGCCATTATCAGTCAACCTAAAGAATTTCACAGTACTCCTGCCGGGAGCTTCTCGAGTTTGCCGATGTATTTCGCCTGTTGACGAGGCATTTGGATACCTTAAGAGAGTCATAGTTACCCCTTGCTGTTGCTCCCCATTTTACAACAGGCACATCTACAAGCTTACCCTGGCCAATTCTCCTGAAGCGATACGCTAATATCTATTGACATAAAGACTTTCACAGATCTCCTGCTGGGAGCTTCTCGACATGGCCGATGTATTTCGCTTATTGACGAGGCATTTGGCTACCTTAAGAGAGTTATAGTTACTCCTGCCAGTGTCTCTCTATTAAACCACAGTCACATATACATTTTTCCTCTGCCCCTTTCACCAGATGCGATACGCCAGTATTTGTCGACATTATGACGTTCACACTACTCCTGCTAGTGGCTCCTCCAGTTTACCAAAGTATTTCGCCTGTTGACGAGGCATTTGGCTACCTTAAGAGAGTCATAGTTACTCCTGTCAGTTGCTTTCCGGTTTACCACAGTCACATTTTTAATCTTATTCTGGCCAGTTCACCTGAGGCGATACGCCATTATCAGTCAACCTAAAGAATTTCACAGTACTCCTGCCGGGAGCTTCTCGAGTTTGCCGATGTATTTCGCCTATTGACGAAGCATTTGGCTACCTTAAGAGAGTCATAGTCACTCCTGCCAGTGGCTCTCCGTTAAACCACTGTCACATCTACGATTTTCCTCTGCCCCTTTCACCAGACGCGATACGCCATTATTTGTCGAAATTATGACTTTCACAGTACTCCTGCTAGGGGTTCCTCCAGTTTACCAATGTATTTCGCCTGTTGACGAGGCATTTGGCTACCTTAAGAGAGTCATAGTTACTCCTTGCTGTTGCTCCCCATTTTACAACAGGCATATCTACAAGCTTACTCTGGCCAATTCTCCTGAAGCGATACGCTAATATCTGTTGACATAAAGACTTTCACAGTACTCTTGCTGGGAGCTTCTCAACTTTGCCGATGTATTTCGCCTATTGACGAGGCATTTGGCTACCTTAAGAGAGTCATAGTTACTCTTGCCAGTGGCTCTCCGTTAAACCACTGTCACATCTACGATTTTGCTCTGCCCCTTTCACCAGACGCGATACGCCATTATTTGTCGAAATTATGATTTTCACAGTACTCCTACTAGGGGTTCGTCCAGTTTACCAATGTATTTCGCCTGTTGACGAGGCATTTGGCTAGCTTAAGAGAGTCATAGTTACTCCTGTCAGTTGCTTTCCGTTTTACCACAGTCACATTTTCAAACTTATTCTGGCCAGTTCACCTGAAGCGATACGCCATTATCAGTCAACCTAAAAAATATCACAGTACTCCTGCCGGGAGCTCTCGAGTTTGCCGATGTATTTCGCCTGTTGACGAGGCTTTTGGATACCTTAAGAGAGTCATAGTTACCCCTTGCTGTTGCTCCCCATTTTACAACAGGCACATCTACAAGCTTACCCTGGCCAATTCTCCTGAAGCGATACGCTAATATCTATTGACATAAAGACTTTCACAGATCTCCTGCCGGGAGCTTCTCGACATGGCCGATGTATTTCGTCTATTGACGAGGCATTTGGCTACCTTAAGAGAGTTATAGTTACTCCTGCCAGTGTCTCTCTATTAAACCACAGTCACATATACAATTTTCCTCTGCCCCTTTCACCAGACGCGATACGCCAGTATTTGTCGAAATTATGACTTTCACAGTACTCCTGCTAGGGGTTCCTCCAGTTTACCAAAGTATTTCGCCTGTTGACGAGGCATTTGGCTACCTTAAGAGAGTCATAGTTACTCCTTGCTGTTGCTCCCCATTTTACAACAGGCACATCTACAAGCTTACTCTGGCCAATTCTCCTGAAGCGATACGCTAATATCTGTTGACATAAAGACTTTCACAGTACTCTTGCTGGGAGCTTCTCAACTTTGCCGATGTATTTCGCCTATTGACGAGGCATTTGGCTACCTTAAGAGAGTCATAGTCACTCCTGCCAGTGTCTCTCCGTTAAACCACAGTCACATCTACAATATTCCTCTGCCCCTTTCACCAGACGCGATACGCCATTATTTGTCGACACTACGACTTTCACAGTACTCCTGCTAGGGGCTCCTCCAGTTTACCAATGTATTTCACCTGTTGGCGAGGCATTTGGCTACATTAAGAGAGTCATAGTTACTCCTGTCAGTTGCTCCCCGTCTTACCACAGTCACATTTTCAATCTTATTCTGGCCAGTTCACCTGAAGCGATACGCCATTATCAGTCAACCTAAAAAATATCACAGTACTCCTGCCGGGAGCTCTCGAGTTTGCCGATGTATTTCGCCTGTTGACGAGGCATTTGGATACCTTAAGAGAGTCATAGTTACCCCTTGCTGTTGCTCCCCATTTTACAACAGGCACATCTACAAGCTTACCCTGGCCAATTCTCCTGAAGCGATACGCTAATATCTATTGACATAAAGACTTTCACAGATCTCCTGCCGGGAGCTTCTCGACATGGCCGATGTATTTCGTCTATCGACGAGGCATTTGGCTACCTTAAGAGAGTTATAGTTACTCCTGCCAGTCTCTCTCTATTAAACCACAGTCACATATACAATTTTCCTCTGCCCCTTTCACCAGACGCGATACGCCAGTATTTGTCGACATTATGACGTTCACACTACTCCTGCTAGTGGCTCCTCCAGTTTACCAAAGTATTTTGCCTGTTGACGAGGCATTTGGCCACTATAAGAGAGTCATACTTACTCCTGTCAGTTGCTCCCCGTTTTACCACAGTCACATTTTCAATCTTATTCTGGCCAGTTCACCTGAGGCGATACGCCATTATCAGTCAACCTAAAGAATTCCAAAGTACTCCTGCCGGAAGCTTCTCGAGTTTGCCGAAGTATTTCGCCTGTTGACGAAGCAATTGGATACCTTAAGAGAGTCATTGTTACTCCTTTGCTGTTGCTCCCCATTTTACAACAGGCTCATCTACAAGCTTACTCTGGCCAATTCTCCTGAAGCGATACGCTAATATCTGTTGACATAAAGACTTTCACAGTACTCCTGCTGGGAGCTTCTCAACTTTGCCGATGTATTTCGTCTATTGACGAGGCATTTGGCTACCATAACAGAGTTATAGTTACTCCTGCCAGTGTCTCTCCGTTAAACCACATTCACATTTACAATATTCCTCCGCCCCTTTCACCAGATGCGATACGCCATTATTTGTCGACATTATGACTTTCACAGTACTCCTGCTAGGGGCTCCTCCAGTTTACCAATGTATTTCGCCTGTTGACGAGGTATTTGGCTACCTTAAGAGAGTCATAGTTACTCCTGTCAGTTGCTTTCCGTTTTACCACAGTCACATTTTCAATCTTATTATGACCAGTTCACCTGAGGCGATACGCCATTATCAGTCAACCTAAAGAATTTCACAGTACTCCTGCCGGGAGCTTCTCGAGTTTGCCGATGTATTTCGCCTATTGACGAAGCATTTGGCTACCTTAAGAGAGTCATAGTTACTCCTGCCAGTGGCTCTCCGTTAAACCACTGTCACATCTACGATTTTCCTCTGCCCCTTTCACCAGACGCGATACGCCATTATTTGTCGAAATTATGACTTTCACAGTACTCCTGCTAGGGGTTCCTCCAGTTTACCAATGTATTTCGCCTGTTGACGAGGCATTTGGCTACCTTAAGAGAGTCATAGTTACTCCTGTCAGTTGCTCCCCGTTTCACCACAGTCACATTCTCAATCTTATTCTGGTCAGTTCACCTGAGGCGATACGCCATTATCAGTCAACCTAAAGAATTTCACAGTACTCCTGCCGGGAGCTTCTCGAGTTTGCCGATGTATTTCGCCTGTTGACGAGGCATTTGGATACCTTAAGAGAGTCATAGTTACCCCTTGCTGTTGCTCCCCATTTTACAACAGGCACATCTACAAGCTTACCCTGGCCAATTCTCCTGAAGCGATACGCTAATATCTATTGACATAAAGACTTTCACAGATCTCCTGCTGGGAGCTTCTCGACATGGCCGATGTATTTCGCTTATTGACGAGGCATTTGGCTACCTTAAGAGAGTTATAGTTACTCCTGCCAGTGTCTCTCTATTAAACCACAGTCACATATACATTTTTCCTCTGCCCCTTTCACCAGATGCGATACGCCAGTATTTGTCGACATTATGACGTTCACACTACTCCTGCTAGTGGCTCCTCCAGTTTACCAAAGTATTTCGCCTGTTGACGAGGCATTTGGCTACCTTAAGAGAGTCATAGTTACTCCTGTCAGTTGCTTTCCGGTTTACCACAGTCACATTTTTAATCTTATTCTGGCCAGTTCACCTGAGGCGATACGCCATTATCAGTCAACCTAAAGAATTTCACAGTACTCCTGCCGGGAGCTTCTCGAGTTTGCCGATGTATTTCGCCTATTGACGAAGCATTTGGCTACCTTAAGAGAGTCATAGTCACTCCTGCCAGTGGCTCTCCGTTAAACCACTGTCACATCTACGATTTTCCTCTGCCCCTTTCACCAGACGCGATACGCCATTATTTGTCGAAATTATGACTTTCACAGTACTCCTGCTAGGGGTTCCTCCAGTTTACCAATGTATTTCGCCTGTTGACGAGGCATTTGGCTACCTTAAGAGAGTCATAGTTACTCCTTGCTGTTGCTCCCCATTTTACAACAGGCATATCTACAAGCTTACTCTGGCCAATTCTCCTGAAGCGATACGCTAATATCTGTTGACATAAAGACTTTCACAGTACTCTTGCTGGGAGCTTCTCAACTTTGCCGATGTATTTCGCCTATTGACGAGGCATTTGGCTACCTTAAGAGAGTCAAAGTTACTCTTGCCAGTGGCTCTCCGTTAAACCACTGTCACATCTACGATTTTGCTCTGCCCCTTTCACCAGACGCGATACGCCATTATTTGTCGAAATTATGATTTTCACAGTACTCCTACTAGGGGTTCGTCCAGTTTACCAATGTATTTCGCCTGTTGACGAGGCATTTGGCTAGCTTAAGAGAGTCATAGTTACTCCTGTCAGTTGCTTTCCGTTTTACCACAGTCACATTTTCAAACTTATTCTGGCCAGTTCACCTGAAGCGATACGCCATTATCAGTCAACCTAAAGAATATCACAGCACTCCTGCGGGGATCTTCTCGAGTTTGCCGATGTATTTCGCCTGTTGACGAGGCATTTGGATACCTTAAGAGAGTCATAGTTACCCCTTGCTGTTGCTCCCCATTTTACAACAGGCACATCTACAAGCTTACTCTGGCCAATTCTCTTGAAGCGATACGCTAATATCTGTTGACATAAAGACTTTCACAGTACTCCTGCCGGGAGCTTCTCGACTTTACCGATGTATTTCGCCTATTGCCGAGGCATTTGGCTACCTTAACAGGGTCATAGTTACTCCTGCCAGTGTCTCTCCGTTAAACCACAGTCACATCTACAATATTCCTCTGCCCCTTTCACCAGACGCGATACGCCATTGTTTGTCGACATTATGACATTCACACTACTCCTGCTAGTGGTTCCTCCAGTTTACCAAGGTATTTCGCCTGTTGACAAGGCATTTGGCTACTATAAGAGAGTCATAGTTACTCCGGTCAGTTGCTCCCCGTTTTACCACAGTCACCATCTCAAACTTATTCAGGCCAGTTCACCTGAGGCGATACGCTATTATCAGTCAACCTAAAGTATTTCACAATACTCATGCCGGAAGCTTCTCGAGTTTGCCGAAGTATTTCGCCTGTTGACGAAGCATTTGGATACCGTAAGAGAGTCATAGTTACTCCTTGCAGTTACTCCCCATTTTACAACACGCACATCTACAAGCTTACTCTGGCCAATTCTCCTGAAGCGATACGCTAATATCTGTTGATATAAAGACTTTTACAGGACTCCTGCCGGGAGCTTTTCGACTTTGCCGATGTAATTCGCTTATTGACGAGGCGTTTGGCTACCTTAAGAGAGCCGTAGTTACTCCTGCCAGTGTCTCTCCTTTAAACCACAGTCACATCTACCATTTTCCTCTGCCCCTTTCACCAGATGCGATACGCCATTATTTGTCGACATCATGACTTTCAATGTACTCCTGCTAGGGGCTCCTCCAGTTTACCAATGTATTTCGCCTGTTGACGAGGCATTTGGCTACCTTAAGAGAGTCATAGTTACTCCTGTCAGTTGCTCCCCGTTTTACCACAGTCACATTTTCAATCTAATTCTGGCCAGTTCACCTGAAGCGATACGCCATTATCAGTCAACCTAAAGAATATCACAGTACTCCTGCGGGGATCTTCTCGAGTTTGCCGATGTATTTCGCCTGTTGACGAGGCATTTGGATACCTTAAGAGAGTCATAGTTACTCCTTGCTGTTGCTCCCCATTTTACAACAGGCACATCTACAAGCTTACTCTGGCCAATTCTCCTGAAGCGATACGCTAATATCTGTTGACATAAAGACTTTCACAGTACTCTTGCTGGGAGCTTCTCAACTTTGCCGATGTATTTCGCCTATTGACGAGGCATTTGGCTACCTTAAGAGAGTCATAGTTACTCTTGCCAGTGGCTCTCCGTTAAACCACAGTCACATCTACGATTTTTCTCTGCCCCTTTCACCAGACGCGATACGCCATTATTTGTCGAAATTATGGCTTTCACAGTACTCCTGCTAGGGGTTCCTCCAGTTTACCAATGTATTTTGCCTGTTGACGAGGCATTTGGCTACTTTAAGAGAGTCATAGTTACTCCTGTCAGTTGCTCCCCGTTTTACCACACTCACATTTTCAATCCAATTCTGGCCAGTTCACCTGAAGCGATACGCCATTATCAGTCAACCTAAAGAATATCACAGCACTCCTGCGGGGATCTTCTCGAGTTTGCCGATGTATTTCGCCTGTTGACGAGGCATTTGGATACCTTAAGAGAGTCATAGTTACCCCTTGCTGTTGCTCCCCATTTTACAACAGGCACATCTACAAGCTTACTCTGGCCAATTCTCTTGAAGCGATACGCTAATATCTGTCGACATAAAGACTTTCACAGTACACCTGCCGGGAGCTTCTCGACTTTACCGATGTATTCCGCCTATTGACGAGGCATTTGGCTACCTTAAGAGAGTCATAGTCACTCCTGCCAGTGTCTCTCCGTTAAACCACAGTCACATCTACAATATTCCTCTGCCCCTTTCACCAGACGCGATACGCCATTATTTGTCGACACTACGACTTTCACAGTACTCCTGCTAGGGGCTCCTCCAGTTTACCAATGTATTTCACCTGTTGGCGAGGCATTTGGCTACATTAAGAGAGTCATAGTTACTCCTGTCAGTTGCTCCCCGTCTTACCACAGTCACATTTTCAATCTTATTCTGGCCAGTTCACCTGAAGCGATACGCCATTATCAGTCAACCTAAAAAATATCACAGTACTCCTGCCGGGAGCTCTCGAGTTTGCCGATGTATTTCGCCTGTTGACGAGGCATTTGGATACCTTAAGAGAGTCATAGTTACCCCTTGCTGTTGCTCCCCATTTTACAACAGGCACATCTACAAGCTTACCCTGGCCAATTCTCCTGAAGCGATACGCTAATATCTATTGACATAAAGACTTTCACAGATCTCCTGCCGGGAGCTTCTCGACATGGCCGATGTATTTCGTCTATCGACGAGGCATTTGGCTACCTTAAGAGAGTTATAGTTACTCCTGCCAGTGTCTCTCTATTAAACCACAGTCACATATACAATTTTCCTCTGCCCCTTTCACCAGACGCGATACGCCAGTATTTGTCGACATTATGACGTTCACACTACTCCTGCTAGTGGCTCCTCCAGTTTACCAAAGTATTATGCCTGTTGACGAGGCATTTGGCCACTATAAGAGAGTCATACTTGCTCCTGTCAGTTGCTCCCCGTTTTACCACAGTCACATTTTCAATCTTATTCTGGCCAGTTCACCTGAGGCGATACGCCATTATCAGTCAACCTAAAGAATTCCACAGTACTCCTGCCGGAAGCTTCTCGAGTTTGCCGAAGTATTTCGCCTGTTGACGAAGCAATTGGATACCTTAAGAGAGTCATTGTTACTCCTTTGCTGTTGCTCCCCATTTTACAACAGGCTCATCTACAAGCTTACTCTGGCCAATTCTCCTGAAGCGATACGCTAATATCTGTTGACATAAAGACTTTCACAGTACTCCTGCTGGGAGCTTCTCAACTTTGCCGATGTATTTCGCCTATTGACGAGGCATTTGGCTACCATAACAGAGTTATAGTTTCTCCTGCCAGTGTCTCTCCGTTAAACCACATTCACATTTACAATATTCCTCCGCCCCTTTCACCAGATGCGATACGCCATTATTTGTCGACATTATGACTTTCACAGTACTCCTGCTAGGGGCTCCTCCAGTTTACCAATGTATTTCGCCTGTTGACGAGGTATTTGGCTACCTTAAGAGAGTCATAGTTACTCCTGTCAGTTGCTTTCCGTTTTACCACAGTCACATTTTCAATCTTATTATGACCAGTTCACCTGAGGCGATACGCCATTATCAGTCAACCTAAAGAATTTCACAGTACTCCTGCCGGGAGCTTCTCGAGTTTGCCGATGTATTTCGCCTATTGACGAAGCATTTGGCTACCTTAAGAGAGTCATAGTTACTCCTGCCAGTGGCTCTCCGTTAAACCACTGTCACATCTACGATTTTCCTCTGCCCCTTTCACCAGACGCGATACGCCATTATTTGTCGAAATTATGACTTTCACAGTACTCCTGCTAGGGGTTCCTCCAGTTTACCAATGTATTTCGCCTGTTGACGAGGCATTTGGCTACCTTAAGAGAGTCATAGTTACTCCTGTCAGTTGCTCCCCGTTTCACCACAGTCACATTCTCAATCTTATTCTGGTCAGTTCACCTGAGGCGATACGCCATTATCAGTCAACCTAAAGAATTTCACAGTACTCCTGCCGGGAGCTTCTCGAGTTTGCCGATGTATTTCGCCTGTTGACGAGGCATTTGGATACCTTAAGAGAGTCATAGTTACCCCTTGCTGTTGCTCCCCATTTTACAAAAGGCACATCTACAAGCTTACCCTGGCCAATTCTCCTGAAGCGATACGCTAATATCTATTGACATAAAGACTTTCACAGATCTCCTGCTGGGAGCTTCTCGACATGGCCGATGTATTTCGCTTATTGACGAGGCATTTGGCTACCTTAAGAGAGTTATAGTTACTCCTGCCAGTGTCTCTCTATTAAACCACAGTCACATATACATTTTTCCTCTGCCCCTTTCACCAGACGCGATACGCCAGTATTTGTCGACATTATGACGTTCACACTACTCCTGCTAGTGGCTCCTCCAGTTTACCAAAGTATTTCGCCTGTTGACGAGGCATTTGGCTACCTTAAGAGAGTCATAGTTACTCCTGTCAGTTGCTTTCCGGTTTACCACAGTCACATTTTTAATCTTATTCTGGCCAGTTCACCTGAGGCGATACGCCATTATCAGTCAACCTAAAGAATTTCACAGTACTCCTGCCGGGAGCTTCTCGAGTTTGCCGATGTATTTCGCCTATTGACGAAGCATTTGGCTACCTTATAAGAGTCATAGTCACTCCTGCCAGTGGCTCTCCGTTAAACCACTGTCACATCTACGATTTTCCTCTGCCCCTTTCACCAGACGCGATACGCCATTATTTGTCGAAATTATGACTTTCACAGTACTCCTGCTAGGGGTTCCTCCAGTTTACCAATGTATTTCGCCTGTTGACGAGGCATTTGGCTACCTTAAGAGAGTCATAGTTACTCCTTGCTGTTGCTCCCCATTTTACAACAGGCATATCTACAAGCTTACTCTGGCCAATTCTCCTGAAGCGATACGCTAATATCTGATGACATAAAGACTTTCACAGTACTCTTGCTGGGAGCTTCTCAACTTTGCCGATGTATTTCGCCTATTGACGAGGCATTTGGCTACCTTAAGAGAGTCATAGTTACTCCTGCCAGTGGCTCTCCGTTAAACCACAGTCACATCTACGATTTTTCTCTGCCCCTTTCACCAGACGCGATACGCCATTATTTGTCGAAATTATGACTTTCACAGTACTCCTGCTAGGGGTTCCTCCAGTTTACCAATGCATTTCGCCTGTTGACGAGGCATTTGGCTACCTTAAGAGAGTCATAGTTACTCCTGTCAGTTGCTCCCCGTTTTACCACAGTCACACTTTCAATCTTATTCTGGCCAGTTCACCTGAAGCGATACGCCATTATCAGTCAACCTAAAGAATATCACAGTACTCCTGCCGGGAGCTCTTGAGTTTGCCGATGTATTTCGCCTGTTGACGAGGCATTTGGATACCTTAAGAGAGTCATAGTTACCCCTTGCTGTTGCTCCCCATTTTTTAACAGGCACATCTACAAGCTTACTCTGGCCAATTCTCCTGAAGCGATACGCTAATATCTGTTGACATAAAGACTTTCACAGTACTCCTGCCGGGAGCTTCTCGACTTTACCGATGTATTTCGCCTATTGACGAGGCATTTGGCTACCTTAAGAGAGTCATAGTTACTCCTGCCAGTGTCGCTCTATTAAACCACAGTCACATATACAATTTTCCTCTGCCCCTTTCACGAGACGCGATACGCCAGTATTTGTCGACATTATGACGTTCACACTACTCCTGCTAGTGGCTCCTCCAGTTTACCAAAGTATTTTGCCTGTTGACGAGGCATTTGGCCACTATAAGAGAGTCATACTTACTCCTGTCAGTTGCTCCCCGTTTTACCACAGTCACATTTTCAATCTTATTCTGGCCAGTTCACCTGAGGCGATACGCCATTATCAGTCAACCTAAAGAATTTCACAGTACTCCTGCCGGAAGCTTCTCGAGTTTGCCGAAGTATTTCGCCTGTTGATGAAGCAATTAGTTACCTTAAGAGAGTCATAGTTACTCCTTTGCTGTTGCTCCCCATTTTACAACAGGCACATCTACAAGCTTACTCTGGCCAATTCTCCTGAAGCGATACGCTAATATCTGTTGACATAAAGACTTTCACAGATCTCCTGCTGGGAGCTTCTCGACATGGCCGATGTATTTCGCCTATTGACGAGGCATTTGGCTACCTTAAGAGAGTTATAGTTACTCCTGCCAGTGTCTCTCTATTAAACCACAGTCACATATACATTTTTCCTCTGCCCCTTTCACCAGACGCGATACGCCAGTATTTGTCGACATTATGACGTTCACACTACTCCTGCTAGTGGCTCCTCCAGTTTACCAAAGTATTTCGCCTGTTGACGAGGCATTTGGCTACCTTAAGAGAGTCATAGTTACTCCTGTCAGTTGCTTTCCGTTTTACCACAGTCACATTTTTAATCTTATTCTGGCCAGTTCACCTGAGGCGATACGCCATTATCAGTCAACCTAAAGAATTTCACAGTACTCCTGCCGGGAGCTTCTCGAGTTTGCCGATGTATTTCGCCTATTGACGAAGCATTTGGCTACCTTAAGAGAGTCATAGTTACTCCTGCCAGTGGCTCTCCGTTAAACCACTGTCACATCTACGATCTTCCTCTGCCCCTTTCACCAGACGCGATACGCCATTATTTGTCGAAATTATGACTTTCACAGTACTCCTGCTAGGGGTTCCTCCAGTTTACCAATGTATTTCGCCTGTTGACGAGGCATTTGGCTACCTTAAGAGAGTCATAGTTACTCCTTGCTGTTGCTCCCCATTTTACAACAGGCATATCTACAAGCTTACTCTGGCCAATTCTCCTGAAGCGATACGCTAATATCTGTTGACATAAAGACTTTCACAGTACTCTTGCTGGGAGCTTCTCAACTTTGCCGATGTATTTCGCCTACTGACGAGGCATTTGGCTACCTTAAGAGAGTCATAGTTACTCTTGCCAGTGGCTCTCCGTTAAACCACAGTCACATCTACGATTTTTCTCTGCCCCTTTCACCAGACGCAATACGCCATTATTTGTCGAAATTATGACTTTCACAGTACTCCTGCTAGGGGTTCCTCCAGTTTACCAATGCATTTCGCCTGTTGACGAGGCATTTGGCTACCTTAAGAGAGTCATAGTTACTCCTGTCAGTTGCTCCCCGTTTACCACAGTCACATTTTCAATCTTATTCTGGCCAGTTCACCTGAAGCGATACGCCATTATCAGTCAACCTAAAGAATATCACATTACTCCTGCCGGGAGCTTCTCGAGTTTGCCGATGTATTTCTCCTGTTGACGAGGCATTTGGATACCTTAAGAGAGTCATAGTTTCCCCTTGCTGGTTCTCCCCATTTTACAACAGGCACATCTACAAGCTTACTCTGGCCAATTCTCCTGAAGCGATACGCTAATATCTGTTGACATAAAGACTTTCACAGTACTCCTGCCGGGAGCTTCTCGACTTTACCGATGTATTTCGCCTATTGCCGAGGCATTTGGCTACCTTAAGAGAATCATAGTTACTCCTAACAGTGTCACTCCGTTAAACCACAGTCACATCTACCATTTTCCTCTGCCCCTTTCACCAGACGCGATACGCCATTGTTTGTCGACATTATGACTTTCACAGTACTCCTGCTAGGGGCTCCTCCAGTTTAAAAATGTATTTCACCTGTTAACGAGGCATTTGGCTACATTAAGAGAGTCATAGTTCCTCCTGTCAGTTGCTCCCCGTTTTACCACAGTCACACTTTCAATCTTATTCTGGCCAGTTCACCTGAAGCGATACGCCATTATCAGTCAACCTAAAGAATATCACAGTACTCCTGCCGGGAGCTCTCGAGTTTGCCGATGTATTTCGCCTGTTGACGAGGCATTTGGATACCTTAAGAGAGTCATAGTTACCCCTTGCTGTTGCTCCCCATTTTACAACAGGCACATCTACAAGCTTACTCTGGCCAATTCTCCTGAAGCGATACGCTAATATCTGTTGACATAAAGACTTTCACAGTACTCCTGCCGGGAGCTTCTCGATTTTACCGATGTATTTCGCCTATTGACGAGGCATTTGGCTACCTTAAGAGAGTCATAGTTACTCCTGCCAGTGTCTCTCCGTTAAACCACAGTCACATCTACAATATTCGTCTGCCCCTTTCACCAGACGCGATACGCCATTATTTGTCGACATTATGACGTTCACACTACTCCTGCTAGTGGTTCCTCCAGTTTACCAAAGTATTTCGCCTGTTGACAAGGCATTTGGCTACTATAAGAGAGTCATAGTTACTCCTGTCAGTTGCTCCCCGTTTTACCACAGTCACCATCTCAAACTTATTCAGGCCAGTTCACCTGAGGCGATACGCTATTATCAGTCAACCTAAAGAATTTCACAATACTCATGCCGGAAGCTTCTCGAGTTTGCCGAAGTATTTCGCCTGTTGACGAAGCATTTGGATACCGTAAGAGAGTCATAGTTACTCCTTGCAGTTACTCCCCATTTTACAACAGGCACATCTACAAGCTTACTCTGGCCAATTCTCCTGAAGCGATACGCTAATATCTGTTGATATAAAGACTTTTACAGGACTCCTGCCGGGAGCTTTTCGACTTTGCCGATGTAATTCGCTTATTGACGAGGCGTTTGGCTACCTTAAGAGAGCCATAGTTACTCCTGCCAGTGTCTCTCCTTTAAACCACAGTCACATCTACCATTTTCCTCTGCCCCTTTCACCAGATGCGATACGCCATTATTTGTCGACATCATGACTTTCAATGTACTCCTGCTAGGGGCTCCTCCAGTTTACCAATGTATTTCGCCTGTTGACGAGGCATTTGGCTACCTTAAGAGAGTCATAGTTACTCCTGTCAGTTGCTCCCCGTTTTACCACAGTCACACTTTCAATCTTATTCTGGCCAGTTCACCTGAAGCGATACGCCATTATCAGTCAACCTAAAGAATATCACAGTACTCCTGCGGAGATCTTCTCGAGTTTGCCGATGTATTTCGCCTGTTGACGAGGCATTTGGATACCTTAAGAGAGTCATAGTTACCCCTTGCTGTTGCTCCCCATTTTACAACAGGCACATCTACAAGCTTACTCTGGCCAATTCTCTTGAAGCGATACGCTAATATCTGTTGACATAAAGACTTTCACAGTACTCCTGCCGGGAGCTTCTCGACTTTACCGATGTATTTCGCCTATTGCAGAGGCATTTGGCTACCTTAACAGGGTCATAGTTACTCCTGCCAGTGTCTCTCCGTTAAACCACAGTCACATCTACAATATTCCTCTGCCCCTTTCACCAGACGCGATACGCCATTATTTGTCGACATTATGACGTTCACACTACTCCTGCTAGTGGTTCCTCCAGTTTACCAAAGTATTTCGCCTGTTGACAAGGCATTTGGCTACTATAAGAGAGTCATAGTTACTCCTGTCAGTTGCTCCCCGTTTTACCACAGTCACCATCTCAAACTTATTCAGGCCCGTTCACCTGAGGCGATACGCTATTATCAGTCAACCTAAAGTATTTCACAATACTCATGCTGGAAGCTTCTCGAGTTTGCCGAAGTATTTCGCCTGTTGACGAAGCATTTGGATACCGTAAGAGAGTCATAGTTACTCCTTGCAGTTACTCCCCATCTTACAACAGGCACATCTACAAGCTTACTCTGGCCAATTCTCCTGAAGCGATACGCTAATATCTGTTGATATAAAGACTTTTACAGGACTCCTGCCGGGAGCTTTTCGACTTTGCCGATGTAATTCGCTTATTGACGAGGCGTTTGGCTACCTTAAGAGAGCCATAGTTACTCCTGCCAGTGTCTCTCCTTTAAACCACAGTCACATCTACCATTTTCCTCTGCCCCTTTCACCAGATGCGATACGCCATTATTTGTCGACATCATGACTTTCAATGTACTCCTGCTAGGGGCTCCTCCAGTTTACCAATGTATTTCGCCTGTTGACGAGGCATTTGGCTACCTTAAGAGAGTCATAGTTACTCCTGTCAGTTGCTCCCCGTTTTACCACAGTCACATTTTCAATCTAATTCTGGTCAGTTCACCTGAAGCGATACGCCATTATCAGTCAACCTAAAGAATATCACATTACTCCTGCCGGGAGCTTCTCGAGTTTGCCGATGTATTTCTCCTGTTGACGAGGCATTTGGATACCTAAAGAAAGTCATAGTTTCCCCTTGCTGGTTCTCCCCATTTTACAACAGGCACATCTACAAGCTTACTCTGGCCAATTCTCCTGAAGCGATACGCTAATATCTGTTGACATAAAGACTTTCACAGTACTCCCGCCGGGAGCTTCTCGACTTTACCGATGTATTTCGCCTATTGCCGAGGCATTTGGCTACCTTAAGAGAGTCATAGTTACTCCTAACAGTGTCTCTCCGTTAAACCACAGTCACATCTACCATTTTCCTCTGCCTCTTTCACCAGACGCGATACGCCATTATTTGTCGACATTATGACTTTCACAGTACTCCTGCTAGGGGCTCCTCCAGTTTAAAAATGTATTTCACCTCTTGACGAGGCATTTGGCTACATTAAGAGAGTCATAGTTACTCCTGTCAGTTGCTCCCCGTTTTACCACAGTCAATCTTTCAATCTTATTCTGGCCAGTTCACCTGAAGCGATACGCCATTATCAGTCAACCTAAAGAATATCACAGTACTCCTGCCGGGAGCTCTCGAGTTTGCCGATGTATTTCGCCTGTTGACGAGGCATTTGGATACCTTAAGAGAGTCATAGTTACCCCTTGCTGTTGCTCCCCATTTTACAACAGGCACATCTACAAGCTTACTCTGGCCAATACTCCTGAAGCGATACGCTAATATCTGTTGACATAAAGACTTTCACAGTACTCCTGCCGGGAGCTTCTCGACTTTACCGATGTATTTCGCCTATTGACGAGGCATTTGGCTACCTTAAGAGAGTCATAGTTACTCCTGCCAGTGTCTCTCCGTTAAACCACAGTCACATCTACAATACTCCCCGGCCCCTTTCACCAGACGCGATACGCCATTATTTGTCGACATTATGACTTTCACAGTACTCCTGCTAGAGGCTCCTCCAGTTTAAAAATGTATTTCACCTGTTGACGAGGCATTTGGCTACCTTAAGAGAGTCATAGTTACTCCTGTCAGTTGCTTTCCGTTTTACCACAGTCACATTTTCAATCTTATTCTGGCCAGTTCACCTGAAGCGATACGCCATTATCAGTCAACCTAAAGAATATCACAGTACTCCTGCGGGGATCTTCTCGAGTTTGCCGATGTATTTCGCCTGTTGACGAGGCAATTGGGATACCTAAAGAGAGTCATAGTTACCCCTTGCTGTTGCTCTCCATGTTACAACAGGCACATCTACAAGCTTACTCTGGCCAATTCTCTTGAAGCGATACGCTAATATCTGTTGACATAAAGACTTTCACAGTACTCCTGCCGGGAGCTTCTCGACTTTACCGATGTATTTCGCGTATTGCAGAGGCATTTGGCTACCTTAACAGGGTCATAGTTACTCCTGCCAGTGTCTCTCCGTTAAACCACAGTCACATCTACAATATTCCTCTGCCCCTTTCACCAGACGCGATACGCCATTATTTGTCGACATTATGACGTTTACACTACTCCTGCTAGTGGTTCCTCCAGTTTACCAAAGTATTTCGCCTGTTGACAAGGCATTTGGCTACTATAAGAGAGTCATAGTTACTCCTGTCAGTTGCTCCCCGTTTTACCACAGTCACCATCTCAAACTTATTCAGGCCAGTTCACCTGAGGCGATACGCTATTATCAGTCAACCTAAAGTATTTCACAATACTCATGCCGGAAGCTTCTCGAGTTTGCCGAAGTATTTCGCCTGTTGACGAAGCATTTGGATACCGTAAGAGAGTCATAGTTACTCCTTGCCGTTACTCCCCATTTTACAACAGGCACATCTACAAGCTTACTCTGGCCAATTCTCCTGAAGCGATACGCTAATATCTGTTGATATAAAGACTTTTACAGGACTCCTGCCGGGAGCTTTTCGACTTTGCCGATGTAATTCGCTTATTGACGAGGCGTTTGGCTACCTTAAGAGAGCCATAGTTACTCCTGCCAGTGTCTCTCCTTTAAACCACAGTCACATCTACCATTTTCCTCTGCCCCTTTCACCAGATGCGATACGCCATTATTTGTCGACATCATGACTTTCAATGTACTCCTGCTAGGGGCTCCTCCAGTTTACCAATGTATTTCGCCTGTTGACGAGGCATTTGGCTACCTTAAGAGAGTTATAGTTACTCCTGTCAGTTGCTCCCCGTTTTACCACAGTCACATTTTCAATCTAATTCTGGCCAGTTCACCTGAAGCGATACGCCATTATCAGTCAACCTAAAGAATATCACAGTACTCCTGCGGGGATCTTCTCGAGTTTCCCGATGTATTTCGCCTGTTGACGAGGCATTTGGATACCTTAAGAGAGTCATAGTTACCCCTTGCTGTTGCTCCCCATTTTACAACAGGCACATCTACAAGCTTACCCTGGCCAATTCTCCTGAAGCGATACGCTAATATCTATTGACATAAAGACTTTCACAGATCTCCTGCCGGGAGCTTCTCGACATGGCCGATGTATTTCGTCTATTGACGAGGCATTTGGCTACCTTAAGAGAGTTATAGTTACTCCTGCCAGTGTCTCTCTATTAAACCACAGTCACATATACAATTTTCCTCTTCCCCTTTCACCAGACGCGATACGCCAGTATTTGTCGAAATTATGACTTTCACAGTACTCCTGCTAGGGGTTCCTCCAGTTTACCAATGTATTTCGCCTGTTGACGAGGCATTTGGCCACCTTAAGAGAGTCATAGTTAGTCCTTGCTGTTGCTCCCCATTTTACAACAGGCACATCTACAAGCTTACTCTGGCCAATTCTCCTGAAGCGATACGCTAATATCTGTTGACATAATGACTTTCACAGTACTCTTGCTGGGAGCTTCTCAACTTTGCCGATGTATTTCGCTTATTGACGAGGCATTTGGCTACCTTAAGAGAGTCATAGTTACTCTTGCCAGTGGCTCTCCGTTAAACCACAGTCACATCTACGATTTTTCTCTGCCCCTTTCACCAGACGCGATACGCCATTATTTGTCGAAATTATGGATTTCACAGTACTCCTGCTAGGGGTTCCTCCAGTTTACCAATGTATTTCGCCTGTTGACGAGGCATTTGGCTAAATTAAGAGAGTCATAGTTACTCCTGTCAGTTGCTCCCCGTTTTACCACAGTCACATTTTCAATCCAATTCTGGCCAGTTCACCTGAAGCGATACGCCATTATCAGTCAACCTAAAGCATATCACAGTACTCCTGCGGGGATCTTCTCGAGTTTGCCGATGTATTTCGCCTGTTGACGAGGCATTTGGATACCTTAAGAGAGTCATAGTTACCCCTTGCTGTTGCTCCCCATTTTACAACAGGCACATCTACAAGCTTACTCTGGCCAATTCTCTTGAAGCGATACGCTAATATCTGTTGACATAAAGACTTTCACAGTACTCCTGCCGGGAGCTTCTCGACTTTACCGATGTATTTCGCCTATTGCAGAGGCATTTGGCTACCTTAACAGGGTCATAGTTACTCCTGCCAGTGTCTCTAAGTTAAACCACAGTCACATCTACAATATTCCTCTGCCCCTTTCACCAGACGCGATACGCCATTATTTGTCGACATTATGACGTTCACACTACTCCTGCTAGTGGTTCCTCCAGTTTACCAAAGTATTTCGCCTGTTGACAAGGCATTTGGCTACTATAAGAGAGTCATAGTTACTCCTGTCAGTTGCTCCCCGTTTTACCACAGTCACCATCTCAAACTTATTCAGGCCAGTTCACCTGAGGCGATACGCTATTATCAGTCAAACTACAGTATTTCACAATACTCCTGCCGGAAGCTTCTCGAGTTTGCCGAAGTATTTCGCCTGTTGACGAAGCATTTGGATACCGTAAGAGAGTCATAGTTACTCCTTGCCGTTACTCCCCATTTTACAACAGGCACATCTACAAGCTTACTCTGGCCAATTCTCCTGAAGCGATACGCTAATATCTGTTGATATAAAGACTTTTACAGGACTCCTGCCGGGAGCTTTTCGACTTTGCCGATGTAATTCGCTTATTGACGAGGCGTTTGGCTACCTTAAGAGAGCCATAGTTACTCCTGCCAGTGTCTCTCCTTTAAACCACAGTCACATCTACCATTTTCCTCTGCCCCTTTCACCAGATGCGATACGCCATTATTTGTCGACATCATGACTTTCAATGTACTCCTGCTAGGGGCTCCTCCAGTTTACCAATGTATTTCGCCTGTTGACGAGGCATTTGGCTACCTTAAGAGAGTCATAGTTACTCCTGTCAGTTGCTCCCCGTTTTACCACAGTCACATTTTCAATCTAATTCTGGCCAGTTCACCTGAAGCGATATGCCATTATCAGTCAACCTAAAGAATATCACAGTACTCCTGCGGGGATCTTCTCGAGTTTCCCGATGTATTTCGCCTGTTGACGAGGCATTTGGATACCTTAAGAGAGTCATAGTTACCCCTTGCTGTTGCTCCCCATTTTACAACAGGCACATCTACAAGCTTACTCTGGCCAATTCTCTTGAAGCGATACGCTAATATCTGTCGACATAAAGACTTTCACAGTACTACTGCCGGAAGCTTCTCGACTTTACCGATGTATTCCGCCTATTGACGAGGCATTTGGCTACCTTAAGAGAGTCATAGTCACTCCTGCCAGTGTCTCTCCGTTAAACCACAGTCACATCTACAATATTCCTCTGCCCCTTTCACCAGACGCGATACGCCATTATTTGTCGACACTACGACTTTCACAGTACTCCTGCTAGGGGCTCCTTCAGTTTACCAATGTATTTCACCTGTTGACGAGGCATTTGGCTACATTAAGAGAGTCATAGTTACTCCTGTCAGTTGCTCCCCGTTTTACCACAGTCACATTTTCAATCTTATTCTGGCCAGTTCACCTGAAGCGATACGCCATTATCAGTCAACCTAAAAAATATCACAGTACTCCTGCCATGAGCTCTCTAGTTTGCCGATGTATTTCGCCTGTTGACGAGGCATTTGAATACCTTAAGAGAGTCATAGTTACCCCTTGCTGTTGCTCCCCATTTTACAACAGGCACATCTACAAGCTTAAACTGGCCAATTCTCCTGAAGCGATACGCTAATATCTATTGACATAAAGACTTTCACAGATCTCCTGCCGGGAGCTTCTCGACATGGCCGATGTATTTCGTCTATTGACGAGGCATTTGGCTACCTTAAGAGAGTTATAGTTACTCCTGCCAGTGTCTCTCTATTAAACCACAGTCACATATACAATTTTCCTCTTCCCCTTTCACCAGACGCGATACGCCAGTATTTGTCGAAATTATGACTTTCACAGTACTCCTGCTAGGGGTTCCTCCAGTTTACCAATGTATTTCGCCTGTTGACGAGGCATTTGGCCACCTTAAGAGAGTCATAGTTAGTCCTTGCTGTTGCTCCCCATTTTACAACAGGCACATCTACAAGCTTACTCTGGCCAATTCTCCTGAAGCGTTACGCTAATATCTGTTGACATAAAGACTTTCACAGTACTCTTGCTGGGAGCTTCTCAACTTTGCCGATGTATTTCGCTTATTGACGAGGCATTTGGCTACCTTAAGAGAGTCATAGTTACTCTTGCCAGTGGCTCTCCGTTAAACCACAGTCACATCTACGATTTTTCTCTGCCCCTTTCACCAGACGCGATACGCCATTATTTGTCGAAATTATGGCTTTCACAGTACTAATGCTAGGGGTTCCTCCAGTTTACCAATGTATTTCGCCTGTTGACGAGGCATTTGGCTAAATTAAGAGAGTCATAGTTACTCCTGTCAGTTGCTCCCCGTTTTACCACAGTCACATTTTCAATCTTATTCTGGCCAGTTCACCTGAAGCGATACGCCATTATCAGTCAACCTAAAAAATATCACAGTACTCCTGCCGGGAGCTCTCGAGTTTGCCGATGTATTTCGCCTGTTGACGAGGCATTTGGATACCTTAAGAGAGTCATAGTTACCCCTTGCTGTTGCTCCCCATTTTACAACAGGCACATCTACAAGCTTACCCTGGCCAATTCTCTTGAAGCGATACGCTAATATCTATTGACATAAAGACTTTCACAGATCTCCTGCCGGGAGCTTCTCGACATGGCCGATGTATTTCGCCTATTGACGAGGCATTTGGCTACATTAATAGAGTTATAGTTACTCCTGCCAGTGTCTCTCTATTAAACCACAGTCACATATACATTTTTCCTCTGCCCCTTTCACCAGACGCGATACGCCAGTATTTGTCGACATTATGACGTTCACACAACTCCTGCTAGTGGCTCCTGCAGTTTACCAAAGTATTTCGCCTGTTGACGAGGCATTTGGCTACCTTAAGAGAGTCATAGTTACTCCTGTCAGTTGCTTTCCGTTTTACCACAGTCACATTTTTAATCTTATTCTGGCCAGTTCACCTGAGGCGATACGCCATTATCAGTCAACCTAAAGAATTTCACAGTACTCCTGCCGGGAGCTTCTCGAGTTTGCCGATGTATTTCGCCTATTGACGAAGCATTTGGCTACCTTAAGAGAGTCATAGTTACTCCTGCCAGTGGCTCTCCGTTAAACCACTGTCACATCTACGATTTTCCTCTGCCCCTTTCACCAGACGCGATACGCCATTATTTGTCGAAATTATGACTTTCACAGTACTCCTGCTAGGGGTTCTTCCAGTTTACCAATGTATTTCGCCTGTTGACGAGGCATTTGGCTACCTTAAGAGAGTCATAGTTACTCCTTGCTGTTGCTCTCCATTTTACAACAGGCATATCTACAAGCTTACTCTGGCCAATTCTCCTGAAGCGATACGCTAATATCTGTTTACATAAAGACTTTCACAGTACTCTTGCTGGGAGCTTCTCAACTTTGCCGATGTATTTCGCCTATTGACGAGGCATTTGGCTACCTTAAGAGAGTTATAGTTACTCTTGCCAGTGGCTCTCCGTTAAACCACAGTCACATCTACGATTTTTCTCTGACCCTTTCACCAGACGCGATACGCCATTATTTGTCGAAATTATGACTTTCACGGTACTCCTGCTAGGGTTTCCTCCAGTTTACCAATGCATTTCGCCTGTTGACGAGGCATTTGGCTACCTTAAGAGAGTCATAGTTACTCCTGTCAGTTGCTCCCCGTTTTACCACAGTCACATTTTCAATCTTATTCTGGCCAGTTCACCTGAGGCGATACGCCATTATCAGTCAACCTAAAGAATTTCACAGTACTCCTGCGGGGATCTTCTCGAGTTTGCCGATGTATTTCGCCTGTTGACGAGGCATTTGGATACCTTAAGAGAGTCATAGTTACCCCTTGCTGTTGCTCCCCATTTTACAACAGGCACATCTACAAGCTTACTCTGGCTAATTCTCTTGAAGCGATACGCTAATATCTGTTGATATAAAGACTTTTACAGGACTCCTGCCGGGAGCTTTTCGACTTTGCCGATGTAATTCGCTTATTGACGAGGCGTTTGGCTACCTTAAGAGAGCCATAGTTACTCCTGCCAGTGTCTCTCCTTTAAACCACAGTCACATATACCATTTTCCTCTGCCCCTTTCACCAGATGCGATACGCCATTATTTGTCGACATCATGACTTTCAATGTACTCCTGCTAGGGGCTCCTCCAGTTTACCAATGTATTTCGCCTGTTGACGAGGCATTTGGCTACCTTAAGAGAGTCATAGTTACTCCTGTCAGTTGCTCCCCGTTTTACCACAGTCACATTTTCAATCTAATTCTGGCCAGTTCACCTGAAGCGATACGCCATTATCAGTCAACCTAAAGAATATCACAGTACTCCTGCGGGGATCTTCTCGAGTTTCCCGATGTATTTCGCCTGTTGACGAGGCATTTGGATACCTTAAGAGAGTCATAGTTACCCCTTGCTGTTGCTCCCCATTTTACAACAGGCACATCTACAAGCTTACTCTGGCCAATTCTCTTGAAGCGATACGCTAATATCTGTCGACATAAAGACTTTCACAGTACTACTGCCGGGAGCTTCTCGACTTTACCGATGTATTCCGCCTATTGACGAGGCATTTGGCTACCTTAAGAGAGTCATAGTCACTCCTGCCAGTGTCTCTCCGTTAAACCACAGTCACATCTACAATATTCCTCTGCTCCTTTCACCAGACGCGATACGCCATTATTTGTCGACACTACGACTTTCACAGTACTCCTGCTAGGGGCTCCTTCAGTTTACCAATGTATTTCACCTGTTGACAAGGCATTTGGCTACATTAAGAGAGTCATAGTTACTCCTGTCAGTTGCTCCCCGTTTTACCACAGTCACAATTTCAATCTTATTCTGGCCAGTTCACCTGAAGCGATACGCCATTATCAGTCAACCTAAAAAATATCACAGTACTCCTGCCGGGAGCTCTCGAGTTTGCCGATGTATTTCGCCTGTTGACGAGGCATTTGAATACCTTAAGAGAGTCATAGTTACCCCTTGCTGTTGCTCCCCATTTTACAACAGGCACATCTACAAGCTTACCCTGGCCAATTCTCCTGAAGCGATACGCTAATATCTATTGACATAAAGACTTTCACAGATCTCCTGCCGGGAGCTTCTCGACATGGCCGATGTATTTCGTCTATTGACGAGGCATTTGGCTACCTTAAGAGAGTTATAGTTACTCCTGCCAGTGTCTCTCTATTAAACCACAGTCACATATACAATTTTCCTCTTCCCCTTTCACCAGACTCGATACGTCAGTATTTGTCGAAATTATGACTTTCACAGTACTCCTGCTAGGGGTTCCTCCAGTTTACCAATGTATTTCGCCTGTTGACGAGGCATTTGGCCACCTTAAGAGAGTCATAGTTAGTCCTTGCTGTTGCTCCCCATTTTACAACAGGCACATCTACAAGCTTACTCTGGCCAATTCTCCTGAAGCGTTACGCTAATATCTGTTGACATAAAGACTTTCACAGTACTCTTGCTGGGAGCTTCTCAACTTTGCCGATGTATTTCGCTTATTGACGAGGCATTTGGCTACCTTAAGAGAGTCATAGTTACTCTTGCCAGTGGCTCTCCGTTAAACCACAGTCACATCTACGATTTTTCTCTGCCCCTTTCACCAGACGCGATACGCCATTATTTGTCGAAATTATGGCTTTCACAGTACTCCTGCTAGGGGTTCCTCCAGTTTACCAATGTATTTCGCCTGTTGACGAGGCATTTGGCTAAATTAAGAGAGTCATAGTTACTCCTGTCAGTTGCTCCCCGTTTTACCACAGTCACATTTTCAATCCAATTCTGGCCAGTTCACTTGAAGCGATACGCCATTATCAGTCAACCTAAAGCATATCACAGTACTCCTGCGGGAATCTTCTCGAGTTTGCCGATGTATTTCGCCTGTTGACGAGGCATTTGGATACCTTAAGAGAGTCATAGTTACCCCTTGCTGTTGCTCCCCATTTTACAACAGGCACATCTACAAGCTTACTCTGGCCAATTCTCTTGAAGCGATACGCTAATATCTGTCGACATAAAGACTTTCACGGTACTCCTGCCGGGAGCTTCTCGACTTTACCGATGTATTCCGCCTATTGACGATTCATTTGGCTACCTTAAGAGAGTCATAGTCACTCCTGCCAGTTTCTCTCCGTTAAACCACAGTCACATCTACAATATTCCTCTGCCCCTTTCACCAGACGCGATACGCCATTATTTGTCGACACTACGACTTTCACAGTACTCCTGCTAGGGGCTCCTCCAGTTTACCAATGTATTTCACCTGTTGACGAGGCATTTGGCTACATTAAGAGAGTCATAGTTACTCCTGTCAGTTGCTCCCCGTTTTACCACAGTCACATTTTCAATCTTATTCTGGCCAGTTCACCTGAAGCGATACGCCATTATCAGTCAACCTAAAAAATATCACAGTACTCCTGCCGGGAGCTCTCGAGTTTGCCGATGTATTTCGCCTGTTGACGAGGCATTTGGATACCTTAAGAGAGTTATAGTTACCCCTTGCTGTTGCTCCCCATTTTACAACAGGCACATCTACAAGCTTACCCTGGCCAATTCTCTTGAAGCGATACGCTAATATCTATTGACATAAAGACTTTCACAGATCTCCTGCCGGGAGCTTCTCGACATGGCCGATGTATTTCGCCTATTGACGAGGCATTTGGCTACCTTAAGAGAGTTATAGTTACTCCTGCCAGTGTCTCTCTATTAAACCACAGTCACATATACATTTTTCCTCTGCCCCTTTCACCAGACGCGATACGCCAGTATTTGTCGACATTATGACGTTCACACTACTCCTGCTAGTGGCTCCTCCAGTTTACCAAAGTATTTCGCCTGTTGACGAGGCATTTGGCTACCTTAAGAGAGTCATAGTTACTCCTGTCAGCTGCTTTCCGTTTTACCACAGTCACATTTTTAATCTTATTCTGGCCAGTTCACCTGAGGCGATACGCCATTATCAGTCAACCTAAAGAATTTCACAGTACTCCTGCCGGGAGCTTCTCGAGTTTGCCGATGTATTTCGCATATTGACGAAGCATTTGGCTACCTTAAGAGAGTCATAGTTACTCCTGCCAGTGGCTCTCCGTTAAACCACTGTCACATCTACGATTTTCCTCTGCCCCTTTCACCAGACGCGATACGCCATTATTTGTCGAAATTATGACTTTCACAGTACTCCTGCTAGGGGTTCTTCCAGTTTACCAATGTATTTCGCCTGTTGACGAGGCATTTGGCTACCTTAAGAGAGTCATAGTTACTCCTTGCTGTTGCTCCCCATTTTACAACAGGCATATCTACAAGCTTACTCTGGCCAATTCTCCTGAAGCGATACGCTAATATCTGTTTACATAAAGACTTTCACAGTACTCTTGCTGGGAGCTTCTCAACTTTGCCGATGTATTTCGCCTATTGACGAGGCATTTGGCTACCTTAAGAGAGTCATAGTTACTCTTGCCAGTGGCTCTCCGTTAAACCACAGTCACATCTACGATTTTTCTCTGACCCTTTCACCAGACGCGATACGCCATTATTTGTCGAAATTATGACTTTCACGGTACTCCTGCTAGGGGTTCCTCCAGTTTACCAATGCATTTCGCCTGTTGACGAGGCATTTGGCTACCTTAAGAGAGTCATAGTTACTCCTGTCAGTTGCTCCCCGTTTTACCACAGTCACATTTTCAATCTTATTCTGGCCAGTTCACCTGAGGCGATACGCCATTATCAGTCAACCTAAAGAAACTCACAGTACTCCTGCGGGGATCTTCTCGAGTTTGCCGATGTATTTCGCCTGTTGACGAGGCATTTGGATACCTTAAGAGAGTCATAGTTACCCCTTGCTGTTGCTCCCCATTTTACAACAGGCACATCTACAAGCTTAGTCTGGCCAATTCTCCTGATGCGATACGCTAATATCTGTTGACATAAAGACTATCACAGTCCTCCCGCCGGGAGCTTCTCGACTTTACCGATGTATTTCGCCTATTACCGAGGCATTTGGCTACCTTAAGAGAGTCATAGTTACTCCTAACAGTGTCTCTCCGTTAAACCACAGTCACATCTACCATTTTCCTCTGCCCCTTTCACCAGACGCGATACGCCATTATTTGTCGACATTATGACTTTCACAGTACACCTGCTAGGGGCTCCTCCAGTTTAAAAATGTATTTCACCTGTTGACGAGGCATTTGGCTACATTAAGAGAGTCATAGTTACTCCTGTCAGTTGCTCCCCGTTTTACCACAGTCACACTTTCAATCTTATTCTGGCCAGTTCACCTGAAGCGATACGCCATTATCAGTCAACCTAAAGAATATCACAGTACTCCTGCCGGGAGCTCTCGAGTTTGCCGATGTATTTCGCCTGTTGACGAGGCATTTGGATACGTTAAGAGAGTCATAGTTACCCCTTGCTGTTGCTCCCCATTTTACAACAGGCACATCTACAAGCTTACTCTGGCCAATTCTCCTGAAGCGATACGCTAATATCTGTTGACATAAAGACTTTCACAGTACTCCTGCCGGGAGCTTCTCGACTTTACCGATGTATTTCGCCTATTGACGAGGCATTTGGCTACCTTAAGAGAGTCATAGTTACTCCTAACAGTGTCTCTCCGTTAAACCACAGTCACATCTACAATATTCCTCTGCCCCTTTCACCAGACGCGATACGCCATTATTTGTCGACGTTATGACTTTCACAGTACTCCTGCTAGGGGCTCCTCCAGTTTACCAATGTATTTCACCTGTTGACGAGGCATTTGGCTACATTAAGAGAGTCATAGTTACTCCTGTCAGTTGCTCCCCGTTTTACCACAGTCACATTTTCAATCTTATTCTGGCCAGTTCACCTGAAGCGATACGCCATTATCAGTCAACCTAAAGAATATCACAGTACTCCTGCCGGGAGCTCTCGAGTTTGCCGATGTATTTCGCCTGTTGACGAGGCATTTGGATACCTTAAGAGAGTCATAGTTACCCCTTGCTGTTGCTCCCCATTTTACAACAGGACATCTACAAGCTTACTCTGGCCAATTCTCCTGAAGCGATACGCTAATATCTGTTGACATAAAGACTTTCACAGTACTCCTGCCGGGAGCTTCTCAACTTTGCCGATGTATTTCGCCTATTGACGAGGCATTTGGCTACCATAAGAGAGTTATAGTTACTCCTGCCAGTGTCTCTCCGGTAAACCACATTCACATTTACAATATTCCTCCGCCCCTTTCACCAGATGCGATACGCCATTATTTGTCGACATTATGACTTTCACAGTACTCCTGCTAGGGGCTCCTGCAGTTTACCAATGTATTTCGCCTGTTGACGAGGCATTTGGCTACCTTAAGAGATTCATAGTTACTCCTGTCAGTTGCTTTCCGTTTTACCACAGTCACATTTTCAATCTTATTCTGACCAGTTCACCTGAGGCGATATGCCATTATCAGTCAACCTAAGAAATTTCACAGTACTCCTGCCGGGAGCTTCTCGAGTTTGCCGATGTATTTCGCCTCTTGACGAAGCATTTGGCTACCTTAAGAGAGTCATAGTTACCCCTGCCAGTGGCTCTCCGTTAAACCACTGTCACATCTACGATTTTCCTCTGCCCCTTTCACCAGACGCGATACGCCATTATTTGTCGAAAATATGACTTTCACAGTACTCCTGCTAGGGGTTCCTCCAGTTTACCAATGTATTTCGCCTGTTGACGAGGCATTTGGCTACCTTAAGAGAGTCATAGTTACTCCTGTCAGTTGCTCCCCGTTTTACCACAGTCACATTCTCAATCTTATTCTGGTCAGTTCACCTGAGGCGATACGCCATTATCAGTCAACCTAAAGAATTTCACAGTACTCCTGCCGGGAGCTTCTCGAGTTTGCCGATGTATTTCGCCTGTTGACGAGGCATTTGGATACCTTAAGAGAGTCATAGTTACCCCTTGCTGTTGCTCCCCATTTTACAACAGGCACATCTACAAGCTTACCCTGGCCAATTCTCCTGAAGCGATACGCTAATATCTATTGACATAAAGAATTTCACAGATCTCCTGCTGGGAGCTTCTCGACATGGCCGATGTATTTCGCCTATTGACGAGGCATTTGGCTACCTTAAGAGAGTTATAGTTACTCCTGCCAGTGTCTCTCTATTAAACCACAGTCACACATACATTTTTCCTCTGCCCCTTTCACCAGACGCGATACGCCAGTATTTGTCGACATTATGACGTTCACACTACTCCTGCTAGTGGCTCCTCCAGTTTACCAAAGTATTTCGCCTGTTGACGAGGCATTTGGCTACCTTAAGAGAGTCATAGTTACTCCTGTCAGTTGCTTTCCGTTTTACCACAGTCACATTTTTAATCTTATTCTGGCCAGTTCACCTGAGGCGATACGCCATTATCAGTCAACCTAAAGAATTTCACAGTACTCCTGCTGGGAGCTTCTCGAGTTTGCCGATGTATTTCGCCTATTGACGAAGCATTTGGCTACCTTAAGAGAGTCATAGTTACTCCTGCCAGTGGCTCCCCGTTAAACCACCGTCACATCTACGATTTTCCTCTGCCCCTTTCACCAGACGCGATACGCCATTATTTGTCGAAATTATGACTTTCACAGTACTCCTGCTAGGGGTTCTTCCAGTTTACCAATGTATTTCGCCTGTTGACGAGGCATTTGGCTACCTTAAGAGAGTCATAGTTACTCCTTGCTGTTGCTCCCCATTTTACAACAGGCATATCTACAAGCTTACTCTGGCCAATTCTCCTGAAGCGATACGCTAATATCTGTTGACATAAAGACTTTCACAGTACTCTTGCTGGGAGCTTCTCAACTTTGCCGATGTATTTCGCCTATTGACGAGGCATTTGGCTACCTTAAGAGAGTCATAGTTACTCTTGCCAGTGGCTCTCCGTTAAACCACAGTCACATCTACGATTTTTCTCTGCCCCTTTCACCAGACGCGATACGCCATTATTTGTCGACATTATGACTTTGACAGTACTCCTGCTAGGGGCTCCTCCAGTTTAAAAATGTATTTCACCTGTTGACGAGGCATTTGGCTACATTAAGAGAGTCATAGTTACTCCTGTCAGTTGCTCCCCGTTTTACCACAGTCACACTTTCAATCTTATTCTGGCCAGTTCACCTGAAGCGATACGCCATTATCAGTCAACCTAAAGAATATCACAGTACTCCTGCCGGGAGCTCTCGAGTTTGCCGATGTATTTCGCCTGTTGACGAGGCATTTGGATACCTTAAGAGAGTCATAGTTACCCCTTGCTGTTGCTCCCCATTTTACAACAGGCACATCTACAAGCTTACTCTGGCCAATTCTCCTGAAGCGATACGCTAATATCTGTTGACATAAAGACTTTCACAGTACTCCTGCCGGGAGCTTCTCGACTTTACCGATGTATTTCGCCTATTGCCGAGGCATTTGGCTACCTTAAGAGAGTCATAGTTACTCCTAACAGTGTCTCTCCGTTAAACCACAGTCACATCTACCATTTTCCTCTGCCCCTTTCACCAGACGCGATACGCCATTATTTGTCGACATTATGACTTTCACAGTACTCCTGCTAGGGGCTCCTCCAGTTTAAAAATGTATTTCACCTGTTGACGAGGCATTTGGCTACATTAAGAGAGTCATAGTTACTCCTGTCAAATGCTCCCCGTTTTACCACAGTCACACTTTCAATCTTATTCTGGCCAGTTCACCTGAAGCGATACGCCATTATCAGTCAACCTAAAGAATAACACACTACTCCTGCCGGGAGCTCTCGAGTTTGCCGATGTATTTCGCCTGTTGACGAGGCATTTGGATACCTTAAGAGAGTCATAGTTACCCCTTGCTGTTGCTCCCCATTTTACAACAGGCACATCTACAAGCTTACTCTGGCCAATTCTCCTGAAGCGATACGCTAATATCTGTTGACATAAAGACTTTCACAGTACTCCTGCCGGGAGCTTCTCGACTTTACCGATGTATTTCGCCTATTGCCGAGGCGTTTGGCTACCTTAAGAGAGTCATAGTTACTCCTAACAGTGTCTCTCCGTTAAACCACAGTCACATCTACCATTTTCCTCTGCCCCTTTCACCAGACGCGATACGCCATTATTTGTCGACATTATGACTTTCACAGTACTCCTGCTAGGGGCTCCTCCAGTTTAAAAATGTATTTCACCTGTTGACGAGGCATTTGGCTACATTAAGAGAGTCATAGTTACTCCTGTCAGTTGCTCCCCGTTTTACCACAGTCACATTTTCAATCTTATTCTGGCCAGTTCACCTGAAGCGATACGCCATTATCAGTCAACCTAAAGAATATCACAGTACTCCTGCCGGGAGCTCTCGAGTTTGCCGATGTATTTCGCCTGTTGACGAGGCATTTGGATACCTTAAGAGAGTCATAGTTACCCCTTGCTGTTGCTCCCCATTTTACAACAGGCACATCTACAAGCTTACTCTGGCCAATTCTCCTGAAGCGATACGCTAATATCTGTTGACATAAAGACTTTCACAGTACTCCTGCCGGGAGCTTCTCGACTTTACCGATGTATTTCGCCTATTGCCGAGGCATTTGGCTACCTTAAGAGAGTCATAGTTACTCCTAACAGTGTCTCTCCGTTAAACCACATTCACATCTATAATATTCCTCTGCCCCTTTCACCAGACGCGATACGCCATTATTTGTCGACATTATGACTTTCACAGTACTCCTGCTAGGGGCTCCTCCAGTTTAAAAATGTATTTCACCTGTTGACGAGGCATTTGGCTACATTAAGAGAGTCATAGTTACTCCTGTCAGTTGCTCCCCGTTTTACCACAGTCACATTTTCAATCTTATTCTGGCCAGTTCACCTGAAGCAATACTCCATTATCAGTCAACCTAAAGAATATCACAGTACTCCTGCCGGGAGCTCTCGAGTTTGCCGATGTATTTCGCCTGTTGACGAGGCATTTGGATACCTTAAGAGAGTCATAGTTACCCCTTGCTGTTGCTCCCCATTTTACAACAGGCACATCTACAAGCTTACTCTGGCCAATTCTCCTGAAGCGATACGCTAATATCTGTTGACATAAAGACTTTCACAGTACTCCTGCCGGGAGCTTCTCGACTTTACCGATGTATTTCGCCTATTGCCGAGGCATTTGGCTACCTTAAGAGAGTCATAGTTACTCCTAACAGTGTCTCTCCGTTAAACCACAGTCACATCTACCATTTTCCTCTGCCCCTTTCACCAGACGCGATACGCCATTATTTGTCGACATTATGACTTTCACAGTACTCCTGCTAGGGGCTCCTCCAGTTTAAAAATGTATTTCACCTGTTGACGAGGCATTTGGCTACATTAAGAGAGTCATAGTTACTCCTGTCAGTTGCTCCCCGTTTTACCACAGTCACATTTTCAATCTTATTCTGGCCAGTTCACCTGAAGCGATACGCCATTATCAGTCAACCTAAAGAATATCACAGTACCCCTGCCGGGAGCTCTCGAGTTTGCCGATGTATTTCGCCTCTTGACGAGGCATTTTCATACCTTAAGAGAGTCATAGTTACCCCTTGCTGTTGCTCCCCATTTTACAACAGGCACATCTACAAGCTTACTCTGGCCAATTCTCCTGAAGCGATACGCTAATATCTGTTGACATAAAGACTTTCACAGTACTCCTGCCGGGAGCTTCTCGACTTTACCGATGTATTTCGCCTATTGCCGAGGCATTTGGCTACCTTAAGAGAGTCATAGTTACTCCTAACAGTGTCTCTCCGTTAAACCACAGTCACATCTACCATTTTCCTCTGCCCCTTTCACCAGACGCGATACGCCATTATTTGTCGACATTATGACTTTCACAGTACTCCTGCTAGGGGCTCCTCCAGTTTAAAAATGTATTTCACCTGTTGACGAGGCATTTGGCTACATTAAGAGAGTCATAGTTACTCCTGTCAGTTGCTCCCCGTTTTACCACAGTCACATTTTCAATCTTATTCTGGCCAGTTCACCTGAAGCGATACTCCATTATCAGTCAACCTAAAGAATATCACAGTACTCCTGCCGGGAGCTCTCGAGTTTGCCGATGTATTTCGCCTGTTGACGAGGCATTTGGATACCTTAAGAGAGTCATAGTTACCCCTTGCTGTTGCTCCCCATTTTACAACAGGCACATCTACAAGCTTACTCTGGCCAATTCTCCTGAAGCGATACGCTAATATCTGTTGACATAAAGACTTTCACAGTACTCCTGCCGGGAGCTTCTCGACTTTACCGATGTATTTCGCCTATTGCCGAGGCATTTGGCTACCTTAAGAGAGTCATAGTTACTCCTAACAGTGTCTCTCCGTTAAACCACAGTCACATCTACCATTTTCCTCTGCCCCTTTCACCAGACGCGATACGCCATTATTTGTCGACATTATGACTTTCACAGTACTCCTGCTAGGGGCTCCTGCAGTTTACCAATGTATTTCGCCTGTTGACGAGGCATTTGGCTACCTTAAGGGATTCATAGTTACTCCTGTCAGTTGCTTTCCGTTTTACCACAGTCACATTTTCAATCTTATTCTGACCAGTTCACCTGAGGCGATATGCCATTATCAGACAACCTAAGAAATTTCACAGTACTCCTGCCGGGAGCTTCTCGAGTTTGCCGATGTATTTCGCCTCTTGACGAAGCATTTGGCTACCTTAAGAGAGTCATAGTTACCCCTGCCAGTGGCTCTCCGTTAAACCACTGTCACATCTACGATTTTCCTCTGCCCCTTTCACCAGACGCGATACGCCATTATTTGTCGAAAATATGACTTTCACAGTACTCCTGCTAGTGGCTCCTCCAGTTTACCAAAGTATTTCGCCTGTTGACGAGGCATTTGGCTACCTTAAGAGAGTCATAGTTACTCCTGTCAGTTGCTTTCCGTTTTACCACAGTCACATTTTTAATCTTATTCTGGCCAGTTCACCTGAGGCGATACGCCATTATCAGTCAACCTAAAGAATTTCACAGTACTCCTGCTGGGAGCTTCTCGAGTTTGCCGATGTATTTCGCCTATTGACGAAGCATTTGGCTACCTTAAGAGAGTCATAGTTACTCCTGCCAGTGGCTCCCCGTTAAACCACTGTCACATCTACGATTTTCCTCTGCCCCTTTCACCAGACGCGATACGCCATTATTTGTCGAAATTATGACTTTCACAGTACTCCTGCTAGGGGTTCTTCCAGTTTACCAATGTATTTCGCCTGTTGACGAGGCATTTGGCTACCTTAAGAGAGTCATAGTTACTCCTTGCTGTTGCTCCCCATTTTACAACAGGCATATCTACAAGCTTACTCTGGCCAATTCTCCTGAAGCGATACGCTAATATCTGTTTACATAAAGACTTTCACAGTACTCTTGCTGGGAGCTTCTCAACTTTGCCGATGTATTTCGCCTATTGACGAGGCATTTGGCTACCTTAAGAGAGTCATAGTTACTCTTGCCAGTGGCTCTCCGTTAAACCACAGTCACATCTACGATTTTTCTCTGCCCCTTTCACCAGACGCGATACGCCATTATTTGTCGACATTATGACTTTGACAGTACTCCTGCTAGGGGCTCCTCCAGTTTAAAAATGTATTTCACCTGTTGA
Organism: Schistocerca americana; assembly: GCF_021461395.2. Lineage (NCBI taxonomy): Eukaryota > Metazoa > Arthropoda > Insecta > Orthoptera > Acrididae > Schistocerca > Schistocerca americana. The sequence goes on from NC_060130.1 coordinate 63,361,092, forward strand.
CGAGGCATTTGGCTACATTAAGAGAGTCATAGTTACTCCTGTCAGTTGCTCCCCGTTTTACCACAGTCACACTTTCAATCTTATTCTGGCCAGTTCACCTGAAGCGATACGCCATTATCAGTCAACCTAAAGAATATCACAGTACTCCTGCCGGGAGCTCTCGAGTTTGCCGATGTATTTCGCCTGTTGACGAGGCATTTGGATACCTTAAGAGAGTCATAGTTACCCCTTGCTGTTGCTCCCCATTTTACAACAGGCACATCTACAAGCTTACTCTGGCCAATTCTCCTGAAGCGATACGCTAATATCTGTTGACATAAAGACTTTCACAGTACTCCTGCCGGGAGCTTCTCGACTTTACCGATGTATTTCGCCTATTGCCGAGGCATTTGGCTACCTTAAGAGAGTCATAGTTACTCCTAACAGTGTCTCTCCGTTAAACCACAGTCACATCTACCATTTTCCTCTGCCCCTTTCACCAGACGCGATACGCCATTATTTGTCGACATTATGACTTTCACAGTACTCCTGCTAGGGGCTCCTCCAGTTTAAAAATGTATTTCACCTGTTGACGAGGCATTTGGCTACATTAAGAGAGTCATAGTTACTCCTGTCAAATGCTCCCCGTTTTACCACAGTCACACTTTCAATCTTATTCTGGCCAGTTCACCTGAAGCGATACGCCATTATCAGTCAACCTAAAGAATATCACAGTACTCCTGCCGGGAGCTCTCGAGTTTGCCGATGTATTTCGCCTGTTGACGAGGCATTTGGATACCTTAAGAGAGTCATAGTTACCCCTTGCTGTTGCTCCCCATTTTACAACAGGCACATCTACAAGCTTACTCTGGCCAATTCTCCTGAAGCGATACGCTAATATCTGTTGACATAAAGACTTTCACAGTACTCCTGCCGGGAGCTTCTCGACTTTACCGATGTATTTCGCCTATTGCCGAGGCATTTGGCTACCTTAAGAGAGTCATAGTTACTCCTAACAGTGTCTCTCCGTTAAACCACAGTCACATCTACCATTTTCCTCTGCCCCTTTCACCAGACGCGATACGCCATTATTTGTCGACATTATGACTTTCACAGTACTCCTGCTAGGGGCTCCTCCAGTTTAAAAATGTATTTCACCTGTTGACGAGGCATTTGGCTACATTAAGAGAGTCATAGTTACTCCTGTCAGTTGCTCCCCGTTTTACCACAGTCACATTTTCAATCTTATTCTGGCCAGTTCACCTGAAGCGATACGCCATTATCAGTCAACCTAAAGAATATCACAGTACTCCTGCCGGGAGCTCTCGAGTTTGCCGATGTATTTCGCCTGTTGACGAGGCATTTGGATACCTTAAGAGAGTCATAGTTACCCCTTGCTGTTGCTCCCCATTTTACAACAGGCACATCTACAAGCTTACTCTGGCCAATTCTCCTGAAGCGATACGCTAATATCTGTTGACATAAAGACTTTCACAGTACTCCTGCCGGGAGCTTCTCGACTTTACCGATGTATTTCGCCTATTGCCGAGGCATTTGGCTACCTTAAGAGAGTCATAGTTACTCCTAACAGTGTCTCTCCGTTAAACCACAGTCACATCTATAATATTCCTCTGCCCCTTTCACCAGACGCGATACGCCATTATTTGTCGACATTATGACTTTCACAGTACTCCTGCTAGGGGCTCCTCCAGTTTACCAATGTATTTCACCTGTTGACGAGGCATTTGGCTACATTAAGAGAGTCATAGTTACTCCTGTCAGTTGCTCCCCGTTTTACCACAGTCACATTCTCAATCTTATTATGGCCAGTTCACCTTAGGCGATACGCCATTATCAGACAACCTAAAATATTTCACAGTACTCCTGCCGGAAGCTTCTCGAGTTTGCCGAAGTATTTCACCTGTTGACGAAGCATTTGGATACCTTAAGAGAGTCATAGTTACTCCTTGCTGTTGCTCCCCATTTTACAACAGGCACATCTACAAGCTTACTCTGGCCAATTCTCCTGAAGCGATACGCTAATATCTGTTGACATAAAGACTTTCACAGTACTCCTGCCGGGAGCTTCTCGACTTTACCGATGTATTTCGCCTATTGCCGAGGCATTTGGCTACCTTAAGAGAGTCATAGTTACTCCTAACAGTGTCTCTCCGTTAAACCACAGTCACATCTACCATTTTCCTCTGCCCCTTTCACCAGACGCGATACGCCATTATTTGTCGAAATTATGACTTTCACAGTACTCCTGCTAGGGGCTCCTCCAGTTTAAAAATGTATTTCACCTGTTGACGAGGCATTTGGCTACATTAAGAGAGTCATAGTTACTCCTGTCAGTTGCTCCCCGTTTTACCACAGTCACATTTTCAATCTTATTCTGGCCAGTTCACCTGAAGCGATACTCCATTATCAGTCAACCTAAAGAATATCACAGTACTCCTGCCGGGAGCTCTCGAGTTTGCCGATGTATTTCGCCTGTTGACGAGGCATTTGGATACCTTAAGAGAGTCATAGTTACCCCTTGCTGTTGCTCCCCATTTTACAACAGGCACATCTACAAGCTTACTCTGGCCAATTCTCCTGAAGCGATACGCTAATATCTGTTGACATAAAGACTTTCACAGTACTCCTGCCGGGAGCTTCTCGACTTTACCGATGTATTTCGCCTATTGCCGAGGCATTTGGCTACCTTAAGAGAGTCATAGTTACTCCTAACAGTGTCTCTCCGTTAAACCACAGTCACATCTACCATTTTCCTCTGCCCCTTTCACCAGACGCGATACGCCATTATTTGTCGACATTATGACTTTCACAGTACTCCTGCTAGGGGCTCCTCCAGTTTAAAAATGTATTTCACCTGTTGACGAGGCATTTGGCTACGTTAAGAGAGTCATAGTTACTCCTGTCAGTTGCTCCCCGTTTTACCACAGTCACATTTTCAATCTTATTCTGGCCAGTTCACCTGAAGCGATACTCCATTATCAGTCAACCTAAAGAATATCACAGTACTCCTGCCGGGAACTCTCGAGTTTGCCGATGTATTTCGCCTGTTGACGAGGCATTTGGATACCTTAAGAGAGTCATAGTTACCCCTTGCTGTTGCTCCCCATTTTACAACAGGCACATCTACAAGCTTACTCTGGCCAATTCTCCTGAAGCGATACGCTAATATCTGTTGACATAAAGACTTTCACAGTACTCCTGCCGGGAGCTTCTCGACTTTACCGATGTATTTCGCCTATTGCCGAGGCATTTGGCTACCTTAAGAGGGTCATAGTTACTCCTAACAGTGTCTCTCCGTTAAACCACAGTCACATCTACCATTTTCCTCTGCCCCTTTCACCAGACGCGATACGCCATTATTTGTTGACATTATGACTTTCACAGTACTCCTGCTAGGGGCTCCTCCAGTTTAAAAATGTATTTCACCTGTTGACGAGGCATTTGGCTACATTAAGAGAGTCATAGTTACTCCTGTCAGTTGCTCCCCGTTTTACCACAGTCACATTTTCAATCTTATTCTGGCCAGTTCACCTGAAGCGATATGCCATTATCAGACAACCTAAGAAATTTCACAGTACTCCTGCCGGGAGCTTCTCGAGTTTGCCGATGTATTTCGCCTCTTGACGAAGCATTTGGCTACCTTAAGAGAGTCATAGTTACCCCTGCCAGTGGCTCTCCGTTAAACCACTGTCACATCTACGATTTTCCTCTGCCCCTTTCACCAGACGCGATACGCCATTATTTGTCGAAAATATGACTTTCACAGTACTCCTGCTAGTGGCTCCTCCAGTTTACCAAAGTATTTCGCCTGTTGACGAGGCATTTGGCTACCTTAAGAGAGTCATAGTTACTCCTGTCAGTTGCTTTCCGTTTTACCACAGTCACATTTTTAATCTTATTCTGGCCAGTTCACCTGAGGCGATACGCCATTATCAGTCAACCTAAAGAATTTCACAGTACTCCTGCTGGGAGCTTCTCGAGTTTGCCGATGTATTTCGCCTATTGACGAAGCATTTGGCTACCTTAAGAGAGTCATAGTTACTCCTGCCAGTGGCTCCCCGTTAAACCACTGTCACATCTACGATTTTCCTCTGCCCCTTTCACCAGACGCGATACGCCATTATTTGTCGAAATTATGACTTTCACAGTACTCCTGCTAGGGGTTCTTCCAGTTTACCAATGTATTTCGCCTGTTGACGAGGCATTTGGCTACCTTAAGAGAGTCATAGTTACTCCTTGCTGTTGCTCCCCATTTTACAACAGGCATATCTACAAGCTTACTCTGGCCAATTCTCCTGAAGCGATACGCTAATATCTGTTTACATAAAGACTTTCACAGTACTCTTGCTGGGAGCTTCTCAACTTTGCCGATGTATTTCGCCTATTGACGAGGCATTTGGCTACCTTAAGAGAGTCATAGTTACTCTTGCCAGTGGCTCTCCGTTAAACCACAGTCACATCTACGATTTTTCTCTGCCCCTTTCACCAGACGCGATACGCCATTATTCGTCGACATTATGACTTTGACAGTACTCCTGCTAGGGGCTCCTCCAGTTTAAAAATGTATTTCACCTGTTGACGAGGCATTTGGCTACATTAAGAGAGTCATAGTTACTCCTGTCAGTTGCTCCCCGTTTTACCACAGTCACACTTTCAATCTTATTCTGGCCAGTTCACCTGAAGCGATACGCCATTATCAGTCAACCTAAAGAATATCACAGTACTCCTTCCGGGAGCTCTCGAGTTTGCCGATGTATTTCGCCTGTTGACGAGGCATTTGGATACCTTAAGAGAGTCATAGTTACCCCTTGCTGTTGCTCCCCATTTTACAACAGGCACATCTACAAGCTTACTCTGGCCAATTCTCCTGAAGCGATACGCTAATATCTGTTGACATAAAGACTTTCACAGTACTCCTGCCGGGAGCTTCTCGACTTTACCGATGTATTTCGCCTATTGCCGAGGCATTTGGCTACCTTAAGAGAGTCATAGTTACTCCTAACAGTGTCTCTCCGTTAAACCACAGTCACATCTACCATTTTCCTCTGCCCCTTTCACCAGACGCGATACGCCATTATTTGTCGACATTATGACTTTCACAGTACTCCTGCTAGGGGCTCCTCCAGTTTAAAAATGTATTTCACCTGTTGACGAGGCATTTGGCTACATTAAGAGAGTCATAGTTACTCCTGTCAAATGCTCCCCGTTTTACCACAGTCACACTTTCAATCTTATTCTGGCCAGTTCACCTGAAGCGATACGCCATTATCAGTCAACCTAAAGAATATCACAGTACTCCTGCCGGGAGCTCTCGAGTTTGCCGATGTATTTCGCCTGTTGACGAGGCATTTGGATACCTTAAGAGAGTCATAGTTACCCCTTGCTGTTGCTCCCCATTTTACAACAGGCACATCTACAAGCTTACTCTGGCCAATTCTCCTGAAGCGATACGCTAATATCTGTTGACATAAAGACTTTCACAGTACTCCTGCCGGGAGCTTCTCGACTTTACCGATGTATTTCGCCTATTGCCGAGGCGTTTGGCTACCTTAAGAGAGTCATAGTTACTCCTAACAGTGTCTCTCCGTTAAACCACAGTCACATCTACCATTTTCCTCTGCCCCTTTCACCAGACGCGATACGCCATTATTTGTCGACATCATGACTTTCACAGTACTCCTGCTAGGGGTTCTTCCAGTTTACCAATGTATTTCGCCTGTTGACGAGGCATTTGGCTACCTTAAGAGAGTCATAGTTACTCCTTGCTGTTGCTCCCCATTTTACAACAGGCATATCTACAAGCTTACTCTGGCCAATTCTCCTGAAGCGATACGCTAATATCTGTTTACATAAAGACTTTCACAGTACTCTTGCTGGGAGCTTCTCAACTTTGCCGATGTATTTCGCCTATTGACGAGGCATTTGGTTACCTTAAGAGAGTCATAGTTACTCTTGCCAGTGGCTCTCCGTTAAACCACAGTCACATCTACGATTTTTCTCTGCCCCTTTCACCAGACGCGATACGCCATTATTTGTCGACATTATGACTTTGACAGTACTCCTGCCAGGGGCTCCTCCAGTTTAAAAATGTATTTCACCTGTTGACGAGGCATTTGGCTACATTAAGAGAGTCATAGTTACTCCTGTCAGTTGCTCCCCGTTTTACCACAGTCACACTTTCAATCTTATTCTGGCCAGTTCACCTGAAGCGATACGCCATTATCAGTCAACCTAAAGAATATCACAGTACTCCTGCCGGGAGCTCTCGAGTTTGCCGATGTATTTCGCCTGTTGACGAGGCATTTGGATACCTTAAGAGAGTCATAGTTACCCCTTGCTGTTGCTCCCCATTTTACAACAGGCACATCTACAAGCTTACTCTGGCCAATTCTCCTGAAGCGATACGCTAATATCTGTTGACATAAAGACTTTCACAGTACTCCTGCCGGGAGCTTCTCGACTTTACCGATGTATTTCGCCTATTGCCGAGGCATTTGGCTACCTTAAGAGAGTCATAGTTACTCCTAACAGTGTCTCTCCGTTAAACCACAGTCACATCTACCATTTTCCTCTGCCCCTTTCACCAGACGCGATACGCCATTATTTGTCGACATTATGACTTTCACAGTACTCCTGCTAGGGGCTCCTCCAGTTTAAAAATGTATTTCACCTGTTGACGAGGCATTTGGCTACATTAAGAGAGTCATAGTTACTCCTGTCAAATGCTCCCCGTTTTACCACAGTCACACTTTCAATCTTATTCTGGCCAGTTCACCTGAAGCGATACGCCATTATCAGTCAACCTAAAGAATATCACAGTACTCCTGCCGGGAGCTCTCGAGTTTGCCGATGTATTTCGCCTGTTGACGAGGCATTTGGGTACCTTAAGAGAGTCATAGTTACCCCTTGCTGTTGCTCCCCATTTTACAACAGGCACATCTACAAGCTTACTCTGGCCAATTCTCCTGAAGCGATACGCTAATATCTGTTGACATAAAGACTTTCACAGTACTCCTGCCGGGAGCTTCTCGACTTTACCGATGTATTTCGCCTATTGCCGAGGCATTTGGCTACCTTAAGAGAGTCATAGTTACTCCTAACAGTGTCTCTCCGTTAAACCACAGTCACATCTACCATTTTCCTCTGCCCCTTTCACCAGACGCGATACGCCATTATTTGTCGACATTATGACTTTCACAGTACTCCTGCTAGGGGCTCCTCCAGTTTAAAAATGTATTTCACCTGTTGACGAGGCATTTGGCTACATTAAGAGAGTCATAGTTACTCCTGTCAGTTGCTCCCCGTTTTACCACAGTCACATTTTCAATCTTATTCTGGCCAGTTCACCTGAAGCGATACGCCATTATCAGTCAACCTAAAGAATATCACAGTACTCCTGCCGGGAGCTCTCGAGTTTGCCGATGTATTTCGCCTGTTGACGAGGCATTTGGATACCTTAAGAGAGTCATAGTTACCCCTTGCTGTTGCTCCCCATTTTACAACAGGCACATCTACAAGCTTACTCTGGCCAATTCTCCTGAAGCGATACGCTAATATCTGTTGACATAAAGACTTTCACAGTACTCCTGCCGGGAGCTTCTCGACTTTACCGATGTGTTTCGCCTATTGCCGAGGCATTTGGCTACCTTAAGAGAGTCATAGTTACTCCTAACAGTGTCTCTCCGTTAAACCACAGTCACATCTATAATATTCCTCTGCCCCTTTCACCAGACGCGATACGCCATTATTTGTCGACATTATGACTTTCACAGTACTCCTGCTAGGGGCTCCTCCAGTTTACCAATGTATTTCACCTGTTGACGAGGCATTTGGCTACATTAAGAGAGTCATAGTTACTCCTGTCAGTTGCTCCCCGTTTTACCACAGTCACATTCTCAATCTTATTATGGCCAGTTCACCTTAGGCGATACGCCATTATCAGACAACCTAAAATATTTCACAGTACTCCTGCCGGAAGCTTCTCGAGTTTGCCGAAGTATTTCACCTGTTGACGAAGCATTTGGATACCTTAAGAGAGTCATAGTTACTCCTTGCTGTTGCTCCCCATTTTACAACAGGCACATCTACAAGCTTACTCTGGCCAATTCTCCTGAAGCGATACGCTAATATCTGTTGACATAAAGACTTTCACAGTACTCCTGCCGGGAGCTTCTCGACTTTACCGATGTATTTCGCCTATTGCCGAGGCATTTGGCTACCTTAAGAGAGTCATAGTTACTCCTAACAGTGTCTCTCCGTTAAACCACAGTCACATCTACCATTTTCCTCTGCCCCTTTCACCAGACGCGATACGCCATTATTTGTCGAAATTATGACTTTCACAGTACTCCTGCTAGGGGCTCCTCCAGTTTAAAAATGTATTTCACCTGTTGACGAGGCATTTGGCTACATTAAGAGAGTCATAGTTACTCCTGTCAGTTGCTCCCCGTTTTACCACAGTCACATTTTCAATCTTATTCTGGCCAGTTCACCTGAAGCGATACTCCATTATCAGTCAACCTAAAGAATATCACAGTACTCCTGCCGGGAGCTCTCGAGTTTGCCGATGTATTTCGCCTGTTGACGAGGCATTTGGATACCTTAAGAGAGTCATAGTTACCCCTTGCTGTTGCTCCCCATTTTACAACAGGCACATCTACAAGCTTACTCTGGCCAATTCTCCTGAAGCGATACGCTAATATCTGTTGACATAAAGACTTTCACAGTACTCCTGCCGGGAGCTTCTCGACTTTACCGATGTATTGCGCCTATTGCCGAGGCATTTGGCTACCTTAAGAGAGTCATAGTTACTCCTAACAGTGTCTCTCCGTTAAACCACAGTCACATCTACCATTTTCCTCTGCCCCTTTCACCAGACGCGATACGCCATTATTTGTCGACATTATGACTTTCACAGTACTCCTGCTAGGGGCTCCTCCAGTTTAAAAATGTATTTCACCTGTTGACGAGGCATTTGGCTACATTAAGAGAGTCATAGTTACTCCTGTCAGTTGCTCCCCGTTTTACCACAGTCACATTTTCAATCTTATTCTGGCCAGTTCACCTGAAGCGATACTCCATTATCAGTCAACCTAAAGAATATCACAGTACTCCTGCCGGGAGCTCTCGAGTTTGCCGATGTATTTCGCCTGTTGACGAGGCATTTGGATACCTTAAGAGAGTCATAGTTACCCCTTGCTGTTGCTCCCCATTTTACAACAGGCACATCTACAAGCTTACTCTGGCCAATTCTCCTGAAGCGATACGCTAATATCTGTTGACATAAAGACTTTCACAGTACTCCTGCCGGGAGCTTCTCGACTTTACCGATGTATTTCGCCTATTGCCGAGGCATTTGGCTACCTTAAGAGAGTCATAGTTACTCCTAACAGTGTCTCTCCGTTAAACCACAGTCACATCTACCATTTTCCTCTGCCCCTTTCACCAGACGCGATACGCCATTATTTGTTGACATTATGACTTTCACAGTACTCCTGCTAGGGGCTCCTCCAGTTTAAAAATGTATTTCACCTGTTGACGAGGCATTTGGCTACATTAAGAGAGTCATAGTTACTCCTGTCAGTTGCTCCCCGTTTTACCACAGTCACATTTTCAATCTTATTCTGGCCAGTTCACCTGAAGCGATACGCCATTATCAGTCGACCTAAAGAATATCACAGTACTCCTGCCGGGAGCTCTCGAGTTTGCCGATGTATTTCGCCTGTTGACGAGGCATTTGGATACCTTAAGAGAGTCATAGTTACCCCTTGCTGTTGCTCCCCATTTTACAACAGGCACATCTACAAGCTTACTCTGGCCAATTCTCCTGAAGCGATACGCTAATATCTGTTGACATAAAGACTTTCACAGTACTCCTGCCGGGAGCTTCTCGACTTTACCGATGTATTTCGCCTATTGCCGAGGCATTTGGCTACCTTAAGAGAGTCATAGTTACTCCTAACAGTGTCTCTCCGTTAAACCACAGTCACATCTACAATATTCCTCTGCCCCTTTCACCAGACGCGATACGCCATTATTTGTCGACATTATGACTTTCACAGTACTCCTGCTAGGGGCTCCTCCAGTTTACCAATGTATTTCACCTGTTGACGAGGCATTTGGCTACATTAAGAGAGTCATAGTTACTCCTGTCAGTTGCTCCCCGTTTTACCACAGTCACATTTTCAATCTTATTCTGGCCAGTTCACCTGAAGCGATACGCCATTATCAGTCAACCTAAAGAATATCACAGTACTCCTGCCGGGAGCTCTCGAGTTTGCCGATGTATTTCGCCTGTTGACGAGGCATTTGGATACCTTAAGAGAGTCATAGTTACCCCTTGCTGTTGCTCCCCATTTTACAACAGGCACATCTACAAGCTTACTCTGGCCAATTCTCCTGAAGCGATACGCTAATATCTATTGACATAAAGACTTTCACAGTACTCCTGCTGGGAGCTTCTCGACTTTGCCGATGTATTTCGCCTATTGACGAGGCATTTGGCTACCTTAAGAGAGTTATAGTTAGTCCTGCCAGTGTCTCCCTATTAAACCACAGTCACATATACAATTTTCCTCTGCCCCTTTCACCAGACGCGATACGCCATTATTTGTCGACATTATGACGTTCACACTACTCCTGCTAGTGGCTCCTCCAGTTTACCAAAGTATTTCGCCTGTTGACAAGACATTTGGCTACTATAAGAGAGTCATAGTTACTCCTGTCAGTTGCTCCCCGTTTTACCACAGTCACATTCTCAATCTTATTCTGGCCAGTTCACCTTAGGCGATACGCCATTATCAGACAACCTAAAGTATTTCACAGTACTCCTGCCGGAAGCTTCTCGAGTTTGCCGAAGTATTTCACCTGTTGACGAAGCATTTGGATACCTTAAGAGAGTCATAGTTACTCCTTGCTGTTGCTCCCCATTTTACAACAGGCACATCTACAAGCTTACTCTGGCCAATTCTCCTGAGGCGATACGCTAATATCTGTTGACATAAAGACTTTCACAGTACTCCTGCCGGGAGCTTCTCGACTTTACCGATGTATTTCGCCTATTGCCGAGGCATTTGGCTACCTTAAGAGAGTCATAGTTACTCCTAACAGTGTCTCTCCGTTAAACCACAGTCACATCTACCATTTTCCTCTGCCCCTTTCACCAGACGCGATACGCCATTATTTGTCGACATTATGACTTTCACAGTACTCCTGCTAGGGGCTCCTCCAGTTTAAAAATGTATTTCATCTGTTGACGAGGCATTTGGCTACATTAAGAGAGTCATAGTTACTCCTGTCAGTTGCTCCCCGTTTTACCACAGTCACATTTTCAATCTTATTCTGGCCAGTTCACCTGAAGCGATACGCCATTATCAGTCAACCTAAAGAATATCACAGTACTCCTGCCGGGAGCTCTCGAGTTTGCCGATGTATTTCGCCTGTTGACGAGGCATTTGGATACCTTAAGAGAGTCATAGTTACCCCTTGCTGTTGCTCCCCATTTTACAACAGGCACATCTACAAGCTTACTCTGGCCAATTCTCCTGAAGCGATACGCTAATATCTGTTGACATAAAGACTTTCACAGTACTCCTGCCGGGAGCTTCTCGACTTTACCGATGTATTTCGCCTATTGCCGAGGCATTTGGCTACCTTAAGAGAGTTATAGTTACTCCTAACAGTGTCTCTCCGTTAAACCACAGTCACATCTACCATTTTCCTCTGCCCCTTTCACCAGACGCGATACGCCATTATTTGTCGACATTATGACTTTCACAGTACTCCTGCTAGGGGCTCCTCCAGTTTAAAAATGTATTTCACCACTTGACGAGGCATTTGGCTACATTAAGAGAGTCATAGTTACTCCTGTCAGTTGCTCCCCGTTTTACCACAGTCACATTTTCAATCTTATTCTGGCCAGTTCACCTGAAGCGATACGCCATTATCAGTCAACCTAAAGAATATCACAGTACTCCTGCCGGGAGCTCGCGAGTTTGCCGATGTATATCGCCTGTTGACGAGGCATTTGGATACCTTAAGAGAGTCATAGTTACCCCTTGCTGTTGCTCCCCATTTACAACAGGCACATCTACAAGCTTACTCTGGCCAATTCTCCTGAAGCGATACGCTAATATCTGTTGACATAAAGACTTTCACAGTACTCCTGCCGGGAGCTTCTCGACTTTGCCGATGTATTTCGCCTATTGCCGAGGCATTTGGCTACCTTAAGAGAGTCATAGTTACTCCTAACAGTGTCTCTCCGTTAAACCACAGTCACATCTACAATATTCCTCTGCCCCTTTCACCAGACGCGATACGCCATTATTTGTCGACATTATGACTTTCACAGTACTCCTGCTAGGGGCTCCTCCAGTTTACCAATGTATTTCACCTGTTGACGAGGCATTTGGCTACATTAAGAGAGTCATAGTTACTCCGGTCAGTTGCTCCCCGTTTTACCACAGTCACATTTTCAATCTTATTCTGGCCAGTTCACCTGAAGCGATACGCCATTATCAGTCAACCTAAAGAATATCACAGTACTCCTGCCGGGAGCTCTCGAGTTTGCCGATGTATTTCGCCTGTTGACGAGGCATTTGGATACCTTAAGAGAGTCATAGTTACCCCTTGCTGTTGCTCCCCATTTTACAACAGGCACATCTACAAGCTTACTCTGGCCAATTCTCCTGAAGCGATACGCTAATATCTGTTGACATAAAGACTTTCACAGTACTCCTGCCGGGAGCTTCTCGACTTTACCGATGTATTTCGCCTATTGCCGAGGCATTTGGCTACCTTAAGAGAGTCATAGTTACTCCTAACAGTGTCTCTCCGTTAAACCACAGTCACATCTACAATATTCCTCTGCCCCTTTCACCAGACGCGATACGCCATTATTTGTCGACATTATGACTTTCACAGTACTCCTGCTAGGGGCTCCTCCAGTTTACCAATGTATTTCACCTGTTGACGAGGCATTTGGCTACATTAAGAGAGTCATAGTTACTCCTGTCAGTTGCTCCCCGTTTTACCACAGTCACATTTTCAATCTTATTCTGGCCAGTTCACCTGAAGCGATACGCCATTATCAGTCAACCTAAAGAATATCACAGTACTCCTGCCGGGAGCTCTCGAGTTTGCCGATGTATTTCGCCTGTTGACGAGGCATTTGGATACCTTAAGAGAGTCATAGTTACCCCTTGCTGTTGCTCCCCATTTTACAACAGGCACATCTACAAGCTTACTCTGGCCAATTCTCCTGAAGCGATACGCTAATATCTATTGACATAAAGACTTTCACAGTACTCCTGCTGGGAGCTTCTCGACTTTGCCGATGTATTTCGCCTATTGACGAGGCATTTGGCTACCTTAAGAGAGTTATAGTTACTCCTGCCAGTGTCTCCCTATTAAACCACAGTCACATATACAATTTTCCTCTGCCCCTTTCACCAGACGCGATACGCTATTATTTGTCGACATTATGACGTTCACACTATTCCTGCTAGTGGCTCCTCCAGTTTACCAAAGTATTTCGCCTGTTGACAAGACATTTGGCTACTATAAGAGAGTCATAGTTACTCCTGTCAGTTGCTCCCCGTTTTACCACAGTCACATTCTCAATCTTATTCTGGCCAGTTCACCTTAGGCGATACGCCATTATCAGACAACCTAAAGTATTTCACAGTACTCCTGCCGGAAGCTTCTCGAGTTTGCCGAAGTATTTCACCTGTTGACGAAGCATTTGGATACCTTAAGAGAGTCATAGTTACTCCTTGCTGTTGCTCCCCATTTTACAACAGGCACATCTACAAGCTTACTCTGGCCAATTCTCCTGAGGCGATACGCTAATATCTGTTGACATAAAGACTTTCACAGTACTCCTGCCGGGAGCTTCTCGACTTTACCGATGTATTTCGCCTATTGCCGAGGCATTTGGCTACCTTAAGAGAGTCATAGTTACTCCTAACAGTGTCTCTCCGTTAAACCACAGTCACATCTACCATTTTCCTCTGCCCCTTTCACCAGACGCGATACGCCATTATTTGTCGACATTATGACTTTCACAGTACTCCTGCTAGGGGCTCCTCCAGTTTAAAAATGTATTTCATCTGTTGACGAGGCATTTGGCTACATTAAGAGAGTCATAGTTACTCCTGTCAGTTGCTCCCCGTTTTACCACAGTCACATTTTCAATCTTATTCTGGCCAGTTCACCTGAAGCGATACGCCATTATCAGTCAACCTAAAGAATATCACAGTACTCCTGCCGGGAGCTCTCGAGTTTGCCGATGTATTTCGCCTGTTGACGAGGCATTTGGATACCTTAAGAGAGTCATAGTTACCCCTTGCTGTTGCTCCCCATTTTACAACAGGCACATCTACAAGCTTACTCTGGCCAATTCTCCTGAAGCGATACGCTAATATCTGTTGACATAAAGACTTTCACAGTACTCCTGCCGGGAGCTTCTCGACTTTACCGATGTATTTCGCCTATTGCCGAGGCATTTGGCTACCTTAAGAGAGTTATAGTTACTCCTAACAGTGTCTCTCCGTTAAACCACAGTCACATCTACCATTTTCCTCTGCCCCTTTCACCAGACGCGATACGCCATTATTTGTCGACATTATGACTTTCACAGTACTCCTGCTAGGGGCTCCTCCAGTTTAAAAATGTATTTCACCACTTGACGAGGCATTTGGCTACATTAAGAGAGTCATAGTTACTCCTGTCAGTTGCTCCCCGTTTTACCACAGTCACATTTTCAATCTTATTCTGGCCAGTTCACCTGAAGCGATACGCCATTATCAGTCAACCTAAAGAATATCACAGTACTCCTGCCGGGAGCTCGCGAGTTTGCCGATGTATATCGCCTGTTGACGAGGCATTTGGATACCTTAAGAGAGTCATAGTTACCCCTTGCTGTTGCTCCCCATTTACAACAGGCACATCTACAAGCTTACTCTGGCCAATTCTCCTGAAGCGATACGCTAATATCTGTTGACATAAAGACTTTCACAGTACTCCTGCCGGGAGCTTCTCGACTTTGCCGATGTATTTCGCCTATTGCCGAGGCATTTGGCTACCTTAAGAGAGTCATAGTTACTCCTAACAGTGTCTCTCCGTTAAACCACAGTCACATCTACAATATTCCTCTGCCCCTTTCACCAGACGCGATACGCCATTATTTGTCGACATTATGACTTTCACAGTACTCCTGCTAGGGGCTCCTCCAGTTTACCAATGTATTTCACCTGTTGACGAGGCATTTGGCTACATTAAGAGAGTCATAGTTACTCCGGTCAGTTGCTCCCCGTTTTACCACAGTCACATTTTCAATCTTATTCTGGCCAGTTCACCTGAAGCGATACGCCATTATCAGTCAACCTAAAGAATATCACAGTACTCCTGCCGGGAGCTCTCGAGTTTGCCGATGTATTTCGCCTGTTGACGAGGCATTTGGATACCTTAAGAGAGTCATAGTTACCCCTTGCTGTTGCTCCCCATTTTACAACAGGCACATCTACAAGCTTACTCTGGCCAATTCTCCTGAAGCGATACGCTAATATCTGTTGACATAAAGACTTTCACAGTACTCCTGCCGGGAGCTTCTCGACTTTACCGATGAATTTCGCCTATTGCCGAGGCATTTGGCTACCTTAAGAGAGTCATAGTTACTCCTAACAGTGTCTCTCCGTTAAACCACAGTCACATCTACAATATTCCTCTGCCCCTTTCACCAGACGCGATACGCCATTATTTGTCGACATTATGACTTTCACAGTACTCCTGCTAGGGGCTCCTCCAGTTTACCAATGTATTTCACCTGTTGACGAGGCATTTGGCTACATTAAGAGAGTCATAGTTACTCCTGTCAGTTGCTCCCCGTTTTACCACAGTCACATTTTCAATCTTATTCTGACCAGTTCACCTGAAGCGATACGCCATTATCAGTCAACCTAAAGAATATCACAGTACTCCTGCCGGGAGCTCTCGAGTTTGCCGATGTATTTCGCCTGTTGACGAGGCATTTGGATAATTTAAGAGAGTCATAGTTACCCCTTGCTGTTGCTCCCCATTTTACAACAGGCACATCTACAAGCTTACTCTGGCCAATTCTCCTGAAGCGATACGCTAATATCTATTGACATAAAGACTTTCACAGTACTCCTGCTGGGAGCTTCTCGACTTTGCCGATGTATTTCGCCTATTGACGAGGCATTTGGCTACCTTAAGAGAGTTATAGTTACTCCTGCCAGTGTCTCCCTATTAAACCACAGTCACATATACAATTTTCCTCTGCCCCTTTCACCAGACGCGATACGCTATTATTTGTCGACATTATGACGTTCACACTACTCCTGCTAGTGGCTCCTCCAGTTTACCAAAGTATTTCGCCTGTTGACAAGACATTTGGCTACTATAAGAGAGTCATAGTTACTCCTGTCAGTTGCTCCCCGTTTTACCACAGTCACATTCTCAATCTTATTCTGGCCAGTTCACCTTAGGCGATACGCCATTATCAGACAACCTAAAGTATTTCACAGTACTCCTGCCGGAAGCTTCTCGAGTTTGCCGAAGTATTTCACCTGTTGACGAAGCATTTGGATACCTTAAGAGAGTCATAGTTACTCCTTGCTGTTGCTCCCCATTTTACAACAGGCACATCTACAAGCTTACTCTGGCCAATTCTCCTGAGGCGATACGCTAATATCTGTTGACATAAAGACTTTCACAGTACTCCTGCCGGGAGCTTCTCGACTTTACCGATGTATTTCGCCTATTGCCGAGGCATTTGGCTACCTTAAGAGAGTCATAGTTACTCCTAACAGTGTCTCTCCGTTAAACCACAGTCACATCTACCATTTTCCTCTGCCCCTTTCACCAGACGCGATACGCCATTATTTGTCGACATTATGACTTTCACAGTACTCCTGCTAGGGGCTCCTCCAGTTTAAAAATGTATTTCATCTGTTGACGAGGCATTTGGCTACATTGAGAGAGTCATAGTTACTCCTGTCAGTTGCTCCCCGTTTTACCACAGTCACATTTTCAATCTTATTCTGGCCAGTTCACCTGAAGCGATACGCCATTATCAGTCAACCTAAAGAATATCACAGTACTCCTGCCGGGAGCTCTCGAGTTTGCCGATGTATTTCGCCTGTTGACGAGGCATTTGGATACCTTAAGAGAGTCATAGTTACCCCTTGCTGTTGCTCCCCATTTTACAACAGGCACATCTACAAGCTTACTCTGGCCAATTCTCCTGAAGCGATACGCTAATATCTGTTGACATAAAGACTTTCACAGTACTCCTGCCGGGAGCTTCTCGACTTTACCGATGTATTTCGCCTATTGCCGAGGCATTTGGCTACCTTAAGAGAGTTATAGTCACTCCTAACAGTGTCTCTCCGTTAAACCACAGTCACATCTACCATTTTCCTCTGCCCCTTTCACCAGACGCGATACGCCATTATTTGTCGACATTATGACTTTCACAGTACTCCTGCTAGGGGCTCCTCCAGTTTAAAAATGTATTTCACCACTTGACGAGGCATTTGGCTACATTAAGAGAGTCATAGTTACTCCTGTCAGTTGCTCCCCGTTTTACCACAGTCACATTTTCAATCTTATTCTGGCCAGTTCACCTGAAGCGATACGCCATTATCAGTCAACCTAAAGAATATCACAGTACTCCTGCCGGGAGCTCGCGAGTTTGCCGATGTATATCGCCTGTTGACGAGGAATTTGGATACCTTAAGAGAGTCATAGTTACCCCTTGCTGTTGCTCCCCATTTACAACAGGCACATCTACAAGCTTACTCTGGCCAATTCTCCTGAAGCGATACGCTAATATCTGTTGACATAAAGACTTTCACAGTACTCCTGCCGGGAGCTTCTCGACTTTGCCGATGTATTTCGCCTATTGCCGAGGCATTTGGCTACCTTAAGAGAGTCATAGTTACTCCTAACAGTGTCTCTCCGTTAAACCACAGTCACATCTACAATATTCCTCTGCCCCTTTCACCAGACGCGATACGCCATTATTTGTCGACATTATGACTTTCACAGTACTCCTGCTAGGGGCTCCTCCAGTTTACCAATGTATTTCACCTGTTGACGAGGCATTTGGCTACATTAAGAGAGTCATAGTTACTCCGGTCAGTTGCTCCCCGTTTTACCACAGTCACATTTTCAATCTTATTCTGGCCAGTTCACCTGAAGCGATACGCCATTATCAGTCAACCTAAAAAATATCACAGTACTCCTGCCGGGAGCTCTCGAGTTTGCCGATGTATTTCGCCTGTTGACGGGGCATTTGGATACCTTAAGAGAGTCATAGTTACCCCTTGCTGTTGCTCCCCATTTTAAAACAGGCACATCTACAAGCTTACCCTGGCCAATTCTCCTGAAGCGATACGCTAATATCTATTGACATAAAGACTTTCACAGTACTCCTGCTGGGAGCTTCTCGACTTTGCCGATGTATTTAGCCTATTGACGAGGCATTTGGCTACCTTAAGAGAGTTATAGTTACTCCTGCCAGTGTCTCTCTATTAAACCACAGTCACATATACAATTTTCCTCTGCCCCTTTCACCAGACGCGATACGCCATTATTTGTCGAAATTATGACTTTCACAGTACTCCTGCTAGGGGTTCCTCCAGTTTACCAATGTATTTCGCCTGTTGACGGGGCAGTTGGCTACCTTAAGAGAGTCATAGTTACTTCTGTCAGTTGCTCCGCGTTTTACAACAGTCACATTTTCAATCTTATTGTGGCCAGTTCACCTGAAGCGATGCGCCATTATCAGTCAACCTAAAGAATATCACAGTACTCCTGCGGGGATCATCTCGAGTTTGCCGATGTATTTCGACTGTTGACGAGGCATTTGGATAACTTAAGAGAGTCATAGTTACCCCTTGCTGTTACTCCCCATTTTACAACAGGCACATCTACAAGCTTACTCTGGCCAATTCTCTTGAAGCGATACGCTAATATCTGTTGACATAAAGACTTTCACAGTACTCCTGCCGGGAGCTACTCGACTTTACCGACGTATTTCGCCTATTGACGAGGCATTTGGCTACCTTGAGAGAGTCATAGTTACTCCTGCCAGTGTCTCTCCGTTAAACCACAGTCACATCTACAATATTCCTCTGCCCCTTTCACCAGACGCGATACGCCATTATTTGTCGACACTACGACTTTCACAGTACTCCTGCTAGGGGCTCCTCCAGTTTAAAAATGTATTTCACCTGTTGACGAGGCATTTGGCTACATTAAGAGAGTCATAGTTACTCCTGTCAGTTGCTCCCCGTTTTACCACAGTCACATTTTCAATCTTATTCTGGCCAGTTCACCTGAAGCGATACGCCATTATCAGTAAACCTAAAGAATATCACAGTACTCCTGCCGGGAGCTCTCGAGTTTGCCGATGTATTTCGCCTGTTGACGAGGCATTTGGATACCTTAAGAGAGTCATAGTTACCCCTTGCTGTTGCTCCCCATTTTACAACAGGCACATCTACAAGCTTACTCTGGCCAATTCTCCTGAAGCGATACGCTAATATCTGTTGACATAAAGACTTTCACAGTACTCCTGCCGGGAGCTTCTCGACTTTACCGATGTATTTCGCCTATTGCCGAGGCATTTGGCTACCTTAAGAGAGTCATAGTTACTCCTAACAGTGTCTCTCCGTTAAACCACAGTCACATCTACCATTTTCCTCTGCCGCTTTCACCAGACGCGATACGCCATTATTTGTCGACATTATGACTTTCACAGTACTCCTGCTAGGGGCTCCTCCAGTTTAAAAATGTATTTCACCTGTTGACGAGGCATTTGGCTACATTAAGAGAGTCATAGTTACTCCTGTCAGTTGCTCCCCGTTTTACCACAGTCACATTTTCAATCTTATTGTGGCCAGTTCACCTGAAGCGATGCGCCATTATCAGTCAACCTAAAGAATATCACAGTACTCCTGCCGGGAGCTCTCGAGTTTGCCGATGTATTTCGCCTGTTGACGAGGCATTTGGATACCTTAAGAGAGTCATAGTTACCCCTTGCCGTTGCTCCCCATTTACAACAGGCACATCTACAAGCTTACTCTGGCCAATTCTCCTGAAGCGATACGCTAATATCTGTTGACATAAAGACTTTCACAGTACTTCTGCCGGGAGCTTCTCGACTTTACCGATGTATTTCGCCTATTGCCGAGGCATTTGGCTACCTTAAGAGAGTCATAGTTACTCCTAACAGTGTCTCTCCGTTAAACCACAGTCACATCTACAATATTCCTCTGCCCCTTTCACCAGACGCGATACGCCATTATTTGTCGACATTATGACTTACACAGTACTCCTGCTAGGGGCTCCTCCAGTTTACCAATGTATTTCACCTGTTGACGAGGCATTTGGCTACATTAAGAGAGTCATAGTTACTCCTGTCAGTTGCTCCCCGTTTTACCACAGTCACATTTTCAATCTTATTCTGGCCAGTTCACCTGAAGCGATACGCCATTATCAGTCAACCTAAAAAATATCACAGTACTCCTGCCGGGAGCTCTCGAGTTTGCCGATGTATTTCGCCTGTTGACGGGGCATTTGGATACCTTAAGAGAGTCATAGTTACCCCTTGCTGTTGCTCCCCATTTTAAAACAGGCACATCTACAAGCTTACCCTGGCCAATTCTCCTGAAGCGATACGCTAATATCTATTGACATAAAGACTTTCACAGTACTCCTGCTGGGAGCTTCTCGACTTTGCCGATGTATTTAGCCTATTGACGAGGCATTTGGCTACCTTAAGAGAGTTATAGTTACTCCTGCCAGTGTCTCTCTATTAAACCACAGTCACATATACAATTTTCCTCTGCCCCTTTCACCAGACGCGATACGCCATTATTTGTCGACATTATGACGTTCACACTACTCCTGCTAGTGGCTCCTCCAGTTTACAAAAGTATTTCACCTGTTGACAAGACATTTGGCTACTATAAGAGAGTCATAGTTACTCCTGTCAGTTGTTTCCCGTTTTACCACAGTCACATTCTCAATCTTATTCTGGCCAGTTCACCTGAGGCGACACGCCATTATCAGACAACCTAAAGTATTTCACAGTACTCCTGCCGGAAGCTTCTCGAGTTTGCCGAAGTGTTTCGCCTGTTGACGAAGCATTTGTATACCTTAAGAGAGTCATAGTTACTCCTTGCTGTTCCTCCCCATTTTACAACAGGCACATCTACAAGCTTACTGTGGCCAATTCTCCTGAAGCGATACGCTAATATCTGTTGAAATAAAGACTTTCACAGTACTCCTGCTGGGAGCTTCTCAACTTTGCCGATGTATTTCGCCTATTGACGAGGCATTTGGCTACCTTACGAGAGTCGTAGTTACTCTTGCCAGTGACTCTCCGCTAAACCACTGTCACATCTACGATTTTTCTCTGCCCCTTTCACCAGACGCGATACGCCATTATTTGTCGAAATTATGACTTTTACAGTACTCCTGCTAGGGGTTCCTCCAGTTTACTAATGTATTTCGCCTGTTGACGAGGCATTTGGCTACCTTAAGAGAGTCATAGTTACTTCTGTCAGTTGCTCCCCGTTTTACCACAGTCACATTTTCAATCTGATTCTGGCCAGTTCACCTGAAGCGATGCGCCATTGTCAGTCAACCTAAAGAATATCACAGTACTCCTGCCGGGATCTTCTCGAGTTTGCCGATGTATTTCGCCTGTTGACGAGGCATTTGGATACCTTAAAAGAGTCATAGTTACCCCTTGCTGTTACTCCCCATTTTACAACAGGCACATCTACAAGCTTACTCTGGCCAATTCTCTTGAAGCGATACGCTAATATCTGTTGACATAAAGACTTTCACAGTACTCCTGCCGGGAGCTTCTCGACTTTACCGATGTATTTCGCCTATTGACGAGGCATTTGGCTACCTTAAGAGAGTCATAGTTACTCCTGCCAGTGTCTCTCCGTTAAACCACAGTCACATCTACAATATTCCTCTGCCCCTTTCACAAGACGCGATACGCCATTATTTGTCGACACTACGACGTTCACAGTACTCCTGCTAGGGGCTCCTCCAGTTTACCAATGTATTTCACCTGTTGACGAGGCATTTGGCTACATTAAGAGAGTCATAGTTACTCCTGTCAGTTGCTCCCCGTTTTACCACAGTCACATTTTCAATCTTATTCTGGCCAGTTCACCTGAAGCGATACGCCATTATCAGTCAACCTAAAAAATATCACAGTACTCCTGCCGGGAGCTCTCGAGTTTGCCGATGTATTTCGCCTGTTGACGGGGCATTTGGATACCTTAAGAGAGTCATAGTTACCCCTTGCTGTTGCTCCCCATTTTAAAACAGGCACATCTACAAGCTTACCCTGGCCAATTCTCCTGAAGCGATACGCTAATATCTATTGACATAAAGACTTTCACAGTACTCCTGCTGGGAGCTTCTCGACTTTGCCGATGTATTTAGCCTATTGACGAGGCATTTGGCTACCTTAAGAGAGTTATAGTTACTCCTGCCAGTGTCTCTCTATTAAACCACAGTCACATATACAATTTTCCTCTGCCCCTTTCACCAGACGCGATACGCCATTATTTGTCGAAATTATGACTTTCACAGTACTCCTGCTAGGGGTTCCTCCAGTTTACCAATGTATTTAGCCTGTTGACGGGGCAGTTGGCTACCTTAAGAGAGTCATAGTTACTTCTGTCAGTTGCTCCGCGTTTTACAACAGTCACATTTTCAATCTTATTGTGGCCAGTTCACCTGAAGCGATGCGCCATTATCAGTCAACCTAAAGAATATCACAGTACTCCTGCGGGGATCATCTCGAGTTTGCCGATGTATTTCGCCTGTTGACGAGGCATTTGGATAACTTAAGAGAGTCATAGTTACCCCTTGCTGTTACTCCCCATTTTACAACAGGCACATCTACAAGCTTACTCTGGCCAATTCTCTTGAAGCGATACGCTAATATCTGTTGACATAAAGACTTTCACAGTACTCCTGCCGGGAGCTTCTCGACTTTACCGACGTATTTCGCCTATTGACGAGGCATTTGGCTACCTTGAGAGAGTCATAGTTACTCCTGCCAGTGTCTCTCCGTTAAACCACAGTCACATCTACAATATTCCTCTGCCCCTTTCACCAGACGCGATACGCCATTATTTGTCGACACTACGACTTTCACAGTACTCCTGCTAGGGGCTCCTCCAGTTTAAAAATGTATTTCACCTGTTGACGAGGCATTTGGCTACATTAAGAGAGTCATAGTTACTCCTGTCAGTTGCTCCCCGTTTTACCACAGTCACATTTTCAATCTTATTGTGGCCAGTTCACCTGAAGCGATGCGCCATTATCAGTCAACCTAAAGAATATCACAGTACTCCTGCCGGGAGCTCTCGAGTTTGCCGATGTATTTCGCCTGTTGACGAGGCATTTGGATACCTTAAGAGAGTCATAGTTACCCCTTGCCGTTGCTCCCCATTTACAACAGGCACATCTACAAGCTTACTCTGGCCAATTCTCCTGAAGCGATACGCTAATATCTGTTGACATAAAGACTTTCACAGTACTCCTGCCGGGAGCTTCTCGACTTTACCGATGTATTTCGCCTATTGCCGAGGCATTTGGCTACCTTAAGAGAGTCATAGTTACTCCTAACAGTGTCTCTCCGTTAAACCACAGTCACATCTACAATATTCCTCTGCCCCTTTCACCAGACGCGATACGCCATTATTTGTCGACATTATGACTTACACAGTACTCCTGCTAGGGGCTCCTCCAGTTTACCAATGTATTTCACCTGTTGACGAGGCATTTGGCTACATTAAGAGAGTCATAGTTACTCCTGTCAGTTGCTCCCCGTTTTACCACAGTCACATTTTCAATCTTATTCTATCCAGTTCACCTGAAGCGATACGCCATTATCAGTCAACCTAAAAAATATAACAGTACTCCTGCCGGGAGCTCTCGAGTTTGCCGATGTATTTCGCCTGTTGACGGGGCATTTGGATACCTTAAGAGAGTCATAGTTACCCCTTGCTGTTGCTCCCCATTTTAAAACAGGTACATCTACAAGCTTACCCTGGCCAATTCTCCTGAAGCGATACGCTAATATCTATTGACATAAAGACTTTCACAGTACTCCTGCTGGGAGCTTCTCGACTTTGCCGATGTATTTAGCCTATTGACGAGGCATTTGGCTACCTTAAGAGAGTTATAGTTACTCCTGCCAGTGTCTCTCTATTAAACCACAGTCACATATACAATTTTCCTCTGCCCCTTTCACCAGACGCGATACGCCATTATTTGTCGACATTATGACGTTCACACTACTCCTGCTAGTGGCTCCTCCAGTTTACCAAAGTATTTCACCTGTTGACAAGACATTTGGCTACTATAAGAGAGTCATAGTTACTCCTGTCAGTTGTTTCCCGTTTTACCACAGTCACATTCTCAATCTTATTCTGGCCAGTTCACCTGAGGCGATACGCCATTATCAGACAACCTAAAGTATTTCACAGTACTCCTGCCGGAAGCTTCTCGAGTTTGCCGAAGTGTTTCGCCTGTTGACGAAGCATTTGTATACCTTAAGAGAGTCATAGTTACTCCTTGCTGTTCCTCCCCATTTTACAACAGGCACATCTACAAGCTTACTGTGGCCAATTCTCCTGAAGCGATACGCTAATATCTGTTGAAATAAAGACTTTCACAGTACTCCTGCTGGGAGCTTCTCAACTTTGCCGATGTATTTCGCCTATTGACGAGGCATTTGGCTACCTTACGAGAGTCGTAGTTACTCTTGCCAGTGACTCTCCGCTAAACCACTGTCACATCTACGATTTTTCTCTGCCCCTTTCACCAGACGCGATACGCCATTATTTGTCGAAATTATGACTTTTACAGTACTCCTGCTAGGGGTTCCTCCAGTTTACTAATGTATTTCGCCTGTTGACGAGGCATTTGGCTACCTTAAGAGAGTCATAGTTACTTCTGTCAGTTGCTCCCCGTTTTACCACAGTCACATTTTCAATCTGATTCTGGCCAGTTCACCTGAAGCGATGCGCCATTGTCAGTCAACCTAAAGAATATCACAGTACTCCTGCCGGGATCTTCTCGAGTTTGCCGATGTATTTCGCCTGTTGACGAGGCATTTGGATACCTTAAAAGAGTCATAGTTACCCCTTGCTGTTACTCCCCATTTTACAACAGGCACATCTACAAGCTTACTCTGGCCAATTCTCTTGAAGCGATACGCTAATATCTGTTGACATAAAGACTTTCACAGTACTCCTGCCGGGAGCTTCTCGACTTTACCGATGTATTTCGCCTATTGACGAGGCATTTGGCTACCTTAAGAGAGTCATAGTTACTCCTGCCAGTGTCTCTCCGTTAAACCACAGTCACATCTACAATATTCCTCTGCCCCTTTCACAAGACGCGATACGCCATTATTTGTCGACACTACGACGTTCACAGTACTCCTGCTAGGGGCTCCTCCAGTTTACCAATGTATTTCACCTGTTGACGAGGCATTTGGCTACATTAAGAGAGTCATAGTTACTCCTGTCAGTTGCTCCCCGTTTTACCACAGTCACATTTTCAATCTTATTCTGGCCAGTTCACCTGAAGCGATACGCCATTATCAGTCAACCTAAAGAATATCACAGTACTCCTGCCGGGAGCTCTCGAGTTTGCCGATGTATTTCGCCTGTTGACGAGGCATTTGGATACCTTAAGAGAGTCATAGTTACCCCTTGCTGTTGCTCCCCATTTTACAACAGGCACATCTACAAGCTTACTCTGGCCAATTCTCCTGAAGCGATACGCTAATATCTATTGACATAAAGACTTTCACAGTACTCCTGCTGGGAGCTTCTCGACTTTGCCGATGTATTTCGCCTATTGACGAGGCATTTGGCTACCTTAAGAGAGTTATAGTTACTCCTGCCAGTGTCTCTCTATTAAACCACAGTCACATATACAATTTTCCTCTGCCCCTTTCACCAGACGCGATACGCCATTATTTGTCGACATTATGACGTTCACACTACTCCTGCTAGTGGCTCCTCCAGTTTACCAAAGTATTTCGCCTGTTGACAAGACATTTGGCTACTATAAGAGAGTCATAGTTACTCCTGTCAGTTGCTCCCCGTTTTACCACAGTCACATTCTCAATCTTATTCTGGCCAGTTCACCTGAGGCGATGCGCCATTATCAGACAACCTAAAGTATTTCACAGTACTCCTGCCGGAAGTTTCTCGAGTTTGCCGAAGTGTTTCGCCTGTTGACGAAGCATTGGGATACCTTAAGAGAGTCATAGTTACTCCTTGCTGTTCCTCCCCATTTTACAACAGGCACATCTACAAGCTTACTCTGGCCAATTCTCCTGAAGCGATACGCTAATATCTGTTGACATAAAGACTTTCACAGTACTCCTGCTGGGAGCTTCTCAACTTTGCCGATGTATTTCGCCTATTGACGAGGCATTTGGCTACCTTACGAGAGTCGTAGTTACTCTTGCCAGTGACTCTCCGTTAAACCACTGTCACATCTACGATTTTTCTCTGCCCCTTTCACCAGACGCGATACGCCATTATTTGTCGAAATTATGACTTTTACAGTACTCCTGCTAGGGGTTCCTCCAGTTTACTAATGTATTTCGCCTGTTGACGAGGCATTTGGCTACCTTAAGAGAGTCATAGTTACTTCTGTCAGTTGCTCCCCGTTTTACCACAGTCACATTTTCAATCTTATTCTGGCCAGTTCACCTGAAGCGATGCGCCATTATCAGTCAACCTAAAGAATATCACAGTACTCCTGCGGGGATCTTCTCGAGTTTGCCGATGTATTTCGCCTGTTGACGAGGCATTTGGATACCTTAAAAGAGTCATAGTTACCCCTTGCTGTTACTCCCAATTTTACAACAGGCACATCTACAAGCTTACTCTGGCCAATTCTCTTGAAGCGATACGCTAATATCTGTTGACATAAAGACTTTCACAGTACTCCTGCCGGGAGCTTCTCGACTTTACCGATGTATTTCGCCTATTGACGAGGCATTTGGCTACCTTAAGAGAGTCATAGTTACTCCTGCCAGTGTCTCTCCGTTAAACCACAGTCACATCTACAATATTCCTCTGCCCCTTTCACAAGACGCGATACGCCATTATTTGTCGACACTACGACGTTCACAGTACTCCTGCTAGGGGCTCCTCCAGTTTACCAATGTATTTCACCTGTTGACGAGGCATTTGGCTACATTAAGAGAGTCATAGTTACTCCTGTCAGTTGCTCCCCGTTTTACCACAGTCACATTTTCAATCTTATTCTGGCCAGTTCACCTGAAGCGATACGCCATTATCAGTCAACCTAAAAAATATCACAGTACTCCTGCCGGGAGCTCTCGAGTTTGCCGATGTATTTCGCCTGTTGACGGGGCATTTGGATACCTTAAGCGAGTCATAGTTACCCCTTGCTGTTGCTCCCGATTTTACAACAGGCACATCTACAAGCTTACCCTGGCCAATTCTCCTGAAGCGATACGCTAATATCTATTGACATAAAGACTTTCACAGTACTCCTGCTGGGAGCTTCTCGACTTTGCCGATGTATTTAGCCTATTGACGAGGCATTTGGCTACCTTAAGAGAGTTATAGTTACTCCTGCCAGTGTCTCTCTATTAAACCACAGTCACATATACAATTTTCCTCTGCCCCTTTCACCAGACGCGATACGCCATTATTTGTCGAAATTATGACTTTCACAGTACTCCTGCTAGGTGTTCCTCCAGTTTACCAATGTATTTCGGCTGTTGACGGGGCATTTGGCTACCTTAAGAGAGTCATAGTTACTTCTGTCAGTTGCTCCGCGTTTTACATCAGTCACATTTTCAATCTTATTCTGGCCAGTTCACCTGAAGCGATGCGCCATTATCAGTCAACCTAAAGAATATCACAGTACTCCTGCGGGGATCTTCTCGAGTTTGCCGATGTATTTCGCCTGTTGACGAGGCATTTGGATAACTTAAGAGAGTCATAGTTACCCCTTGCTGTTACTCCCCATTTTACAACAGGCACATCTACAAGCTTACTCTGGCCAATTCTCTTGAAGCGATACGCTAATATCTGTTGACATAAAGACTTTCACAGTACTCCTGCCGGGAGCTTCTCGACTTTACCGATGTATTTCGCCTATTGACGAGGCATTTGGCTACCTTGAGAGAGTCATAGTTACTCCTGCCAGTGTCTCTCCGTTAAACCACAGTCACATCTACAATAATCCTCTGCCCCTTTCACCAGACGCGATACGCCATTATTTGTCGACACTACGACTTTCACAGTACTCCTGCTAGGGGCTCCTCCAGTTCACCAATGTATTTCACCTGTTGACGAGGCATTTGGCTACATTAAGAGAGTCATAGTTACTCCTGTCAGTTGCTCCCCGTTTTACCACAGTCACATTTTCAATCTTATTCTGGCCAGTTCACCTGAAGCGATACGCCATTATCAGTCAAACTAAAAAATATCACAGTACTCCTGCCGGGAGCTCTCGAGTTTGCCGATGTATTTCGCCTGTTGACGAGGCATTTGGATACCTTAAGAGAGTCATAGTTACCCCTTGCTGTTGCTCCCCATTTTACAACAGGCACATCTACAAGCTTACCCTGGCCAATTGTCCTGAAGCGATACGCTAATATCTATTGACATAAAGACTTTCACAGTACTCCTGCTGGGAGCTTCTCGAATTTGCCGATGTATTTCGCCTATTGACGAGGCATTTGGCTACCTTAAGAGAGTTATAGTTACTCCTGCCAGTGTCTCTCTATTAAACCACAGTCACATATACAATTTTCCTCTGCCCCTTTCACCAGACGCGATACGCCATTATTTGTCGATATTATGACGTTCACACCACTCCTGCTTGTGGCTCCTCCAGTTTACCAAAGTATTTCGCCTGTTGACAAGGCATTTGGCTACTATAAGAGAGTCATAGTTACTCCTGTCAGTTGCTCCCCGTTTTACCACAGTCACATTTTCAATCTTATTCTGGCCAGTTCACCTGAGGCGATACGCCATTATCAGTGAACCTAAAGTATTTCACAGTACTCCTGCCGGAAGCTTCTCGAGTTTGCCGAAGTATTTCGCCTGTTGTCGACGCATTTGGATACCTTAAGAGAGTCATAGTTACTCCTTGCTGTTACTCCCCATTTTACAACAGGCACATCTACAAGCTTACTCTGGCCAATTCTCCTGAAGCGATACGCTAATATCTGTTGACATAAAGACTTTCACAGTACTCCTGCTGGGAGCTTATCAGCTTTGCCGATGTATTTCGCCTATTGACGAGGCATTTGGCTACCTTACGAGAGTCATAGTTACTCTTGCCAGTGGCTCTCCGTTAAACCACTGTCACATCTACGATTTTTCTCTGCCCCTTTCACCAGACGCGATACGCCATTATTTGTCGAAATTATGACTTTCACAGTACTCCTGCTAGGGGTTCCTTCAGTTTACCAATGTATTTCGCCTGTTGACGAGGCATTTGGCTACCTTAAGAGAGTCATAGTTACTCCTGTCAGTTGCTCCCCGTTTTACCACAGTCACATTTTCAATCTTATTCTGGCCAGTTCACCTGAAGCGAAGCGCCATTATCAGTCAACCTAAAGAATATCACAGTACTCCTGCGGGGATCTTCTCGAGATTGCCGATGTATTTCGCCTGTTGACGAGGCATTTGGATACCTTAAGAGAGTCATAGTTACCCCTTGCTGTTGCTCCCCATTTTACAACAGGCACATCTACAAGCTTACTCTGGCCAATTCTCTTGAAGCGATACGCTAATATCTGTTGACATAAAGACTTTCACAGTACTCCTGCCGGGAGCTTCTCTACTTTTCCGATGTATTTCGCCTATTGACGAGGCATTTGGCCACCTTAAGAGAGTCATAGTTACTCATGCCAGTGTCTCTCCGTTAAACCACAGTCACATCTACAATATTCCTCTGCCCCTTTCACCAGACGCGATACGCCATTATTTGTCGACACTACGACTTTCACAGTACTCCTGCTAGGGGCTCCTCCAGTTTACCAATGTATTTCGCCTGTTGACGAGGCATTTGGTTACTTTAAGAGAGTCATAGTTACTCCTGTCAGTTGCTTTCCGTTTTACCACAGTCACATTTTCAATCTTATTCTGGCCAGTTCACCTGAGGCGATACGCCATTATCAGTCAACCTAAAGAATTCACAGTACTCCTGCCGGGAGCTTCTCGAGTTTGCCGATGTATTTCGCCTGTTGACGAAGCATTTGGATACCTCAAGAGAGTCATAGTTACTCCTTGCTGTTACTCCCCATTTTACAACAGGCACATCCACAAGCTTACTCTGGCCAATTCTCCCGAAGCGATACGCTAATATCTGTTGACATAAAGACTTTCGCAGTGCTCCTGCCGTGAGCTTTTCGACTTTGCCGATGTATTTGACCTATTGACAAGGCATTTGGCTACCTTAAGAGAGTCATAGTTACTCCTGCCAGTGGCTCTCCGTTAAACCACTGTCACATCTACGATTTTGCTCTGCCCCTTTCACCAGACGCGATACGCCATTATTTGTCGAAATTATGACTTTCACAGTACTCCTACTAGGGGTTCGTCCAGTTTACCAATGTATTTCGCCCGTTGACGAGGCATTTGGCTAGCTTAAGAGAGTCATAGTTACTCCTGTCAGTTGCTCCCCGTTTTACCACAGTCACATTTTCAATCTTATTCTGGCCAGTTCACCAGAGGCGATACGCCATTATCAGTCAACCTAAAGAATTTCACAGTACTCCTGCCGGAAGCTTCTCGAGGTTGCCGAGGTATTTCGCCTGTTGACGAAGCATTTGGATACCTTAAGAGAGTCATAGTTACTCCTTGCTGTTACTCCCCATTTTACAACAGGCACATCTACAAGCCTACTCTGGCTAATTCTTCTGAAGCGATACGCTAATATCTGTTGACATAAAGATTTTCACAGTACTCCTGCTGGGAGCTTCTCAACTTTGCCGATGTATTTCGCCTATTGACGAGGCATTTGGCTACCTTAAGAGAGTCATAGTTACTCCTGCCAGTGTCTCTCCGTTAAACCACAGTCACATCTACAATACTCCTCCGCCCCTTTCACCAGACGCGATACGCCATTATTTGTCGACATTATGACTTTCACAGTACTCCTGCTAGGGGCTCCTCCAGTTTACCAATGTATTTCGCCTGTTGACGAGGCATTTGGCTACCTTAAGAGAGTCATAGTTACTCCTGTCAGTAGCTTTCCGTTTTACCACAGTCACATTTTCAATCTTATTCTGGCCAGTTCACCTGAGGCGATACGCCATTATCAGTCAACCTAAAGAATATCACAGTACTCCTGCCGGGAGCTTCTGGAGTTTGCCGATGTATTTCGCCTGTTGACGAAGCATTTGGATACCTTAAGAGAGTCATAGTTACCCCTTGCTGTTGCTCCCCATTGTACAACAGGCACATCACAAGCTTACTCTGGCCAATTCTCCTGAAGCGATACGCTAATATTTGTTGACATAAAGACTTTCACAGTACTCCTGCCGGGAGCTTCTCGACTTTACCGATGTATTTCGCCTATTGCCGAGGCATTTGGCTACCTTAACAGGGTCATAGTTACTCCTGCCAGTGTCTCTCCGTTAAACCACAGTCACATCTACAATATTCCTCTGCCCCTTTCACCAGACGCGATACGCCATTATTTGTCGACATTATGACGTTCACACTACTCCTGCTAGTGGTTCCTCCAGTTTACCAAAGTATTTCGCCTGTTGACAACGCATTTGGCTACTATAAGAGAGTCATAGTTACTCCTGTCAGTTGGTCCCCGTTTTACCACAGTCACCATCTCAAACTTATTCAGGCCAGTTCACCTGAGGCGATACGCTATTATCAGTCAACCTAAAGTATTTCACAGTACTCATGCCGGAAGCTTCTCGAGTTTGCCGAAGTATTTCGCCTGTTGACGAAGCATTTGGATACCGTAAGAGAGTCATAGTTACTACTTGCTGTTACTCCCCATTTTACAACAGGCACATCTACAAGCTTACTCTGCCCAATTCTCCTGAAGCGATACGCTAATATCTGTTGATATAAAGACTTTTACAGGACTCCTGCCGGGAGCTTTTCGACTTTGCCGATGTAATTCGCCTATTGACGAGGCGTTTGGCTACCTTAAGAGAGCCATAGTTACTCCTGCCAGTGTCTCTCCTTTAAACCACAGTCACATCTACCATTTTCCTCTGCCCCTTTCACCAGATGCGATACGCCATTATATGTCGACATCATGACTTTCAATGTACTCCTGCTAGGGGCTCCTCCAGTTTACCAATGTATTTCGCCTGTTGACGAGGCATTTGGCTACCTTAAGAGAGTCATAGTTACTCCTGTCAGTTGCTCCCCGTTTTACCACAGTCACATTTTCAATCTTATTCTGGCCAGTTCACCTGAAGCCATGCGCCATTATCAGTCAACCTAAAGAATATCACAGTACTCCTGCGGGGATCTTCTCGAGTTTGCCGATGTATTTCGCCTGTTGACGAGGCATTTGGATACCTTAAGAGAGTCATAGTTACCCCTTGCTGTTGCTCCCCATTTTACAACAGGCACAACTACAAGCTTACTCTGGCCAATTCTCTTGAAGCGATACGCTAATATCTGTTGACATAAAGACTTTCACAGTACTCCTGCCAGGAGCGTCTCGACTTTACCGATGTATTTCGCCTATTGACGAGGCATTTGGCTACCTTAAGAGAGTCATAGTTACTCCTGCCAGTGTCTCTCCGTTAAACCACAGTCACATCTACAATATTCCTCTGCCCCTTTCACCAGACGCGATACGCCATTATTTGTCGACACTACGACTTTCACAGTACTCCTGCTAGTGGCTCCTCCAGTTTACCAAAGTATTTCGCCTGTTGACAAGGCATTTGGCTACTATAAGAGAGTCATAGTTACTCCTGTCAGTTGCTCCCCGTTTTACCACAGTCACATTCTCAATCTTATTCTGGCCAGTTCACCTGAAGCGATACGCCATTATCAGTCAACCTAAAGTATATCACCATACTCCTGCCGGGAGCTTCTCGAGTTTGCCGATGTATTTCGCCTGTTGACGATACATTTGGATACCTTAAGAGAGTCATAGTTACTCCTTGCTGTTGCTCCCCATCTTACAACAGGCACATCTACAAACTTACTCTGGCCAGTTCTCCTGAAGCGATACGCTAATATCTGTTGACATAAAGACTTTCACAGTACTCCTGCCGGGAGCTTCTCGACTTTACCGATGTATTTCGCCTATGACGAGGCATTTGGCTACCTTAAGAGAGTCATAGTTACTCCTGCCAGTGTCTCTCCGTTAAACAACAGTCACATCTACAATACTCCTCCGCCCCTTTCACCAGACGCGATACGCCATTATTTGTCGACGTTATGACTTTCACAGTACTCCTGCTAGGGGCTCCTCCAGTTTACCAATGTATTTCGCCTGTTGACGAGGCATTTGGCTACCTTAAGAGAGTCATAGTTACTCCTGTCGGTAGCTTTCCGTTTCACCACAGTCAAATCTTCAATCTTATTCTGGCCAGTTCACTTGAGGCGATACGCCATTATCAGTCAACCTAAAGAATATCACAGTACTCCTGCCGGGAGCTTCTGGAGTATGCCGATGTATTTCGCCTGTTGACGAAGCATTTGGATACCTTAAGAGAGTCATAGTTACCCCTTGCTGTTGCTCCCCATTGTACAACAGGCACATCACAAGCTTACTCTGGCCAATTCTCCTGATGCGATACGCTAATATCTGTTGACATAAAGACTTTCACAGTACTCCTGCCAGGAGCGTCTCGACTTTACCGATGTATTTCGCCTGTTGACAAGGCATTTGGCTACTATAAGAGAGTCATAGTTACTCCTGTCAGTTGCTCCCCGTTTTACCACAGTCACATTCTCAATCTTATTCTGGCCAGTTCACCTGAGGCGATACGCCATTATCAGTCAACCTAAAGTATTTCTCAGTACTCCTGCCGGAAGCTTCTCGAGTTTGCCGAAGTATTTCGCCTGTTGACGAAGCATTTGGATATCTTAAGAGAGTCATGGTTACTCCTTGCTGTTACTCCCCATTTTACAACAGGCACATCTACAAGCTTACTCTGGCCAATTCTCCTGAAGCGATACGCTAATATCTGTTGACATAAAGACTTTCACAGTACTCCTGCTGGGAGCTTCTCAACTTTGCCGATGTATTTCGCCTATTGACGAGGCATTTGGCTACCTTACGAGAGTCATAGTTACTCTTGCCAGTGGCTCTCCGTTAAACCACTGTCACATCTACGATTTTTCTCTGCCCCTTTCACCAGACGCGAAACGCCATTATTTGTCGAAATTATGACTTTCACAGTACTCCTGCTAGGGGTTCCCCTAGTTTACCAATGTATTTCGCCTGTTGACGAGGCATTTGGCTACCTTAAGAGAGTCATAGTTACTCCTGTCAGTTGCTCCCCGTTTTACCACAGTCACATTTTCAATCTTATTCTGGCCAGTTCACCTGAAGCGATACGCCATTATCAGTCAACCTAAAAAATATCACAGTACTCCTGCCGGGAGCTCTCGAGTTTTCCGATGTATTTCGCCTGTTGACGAGGCATTCGGATACCTTAAGAGAGTCATAGTTACCCCTTGCTGTTGCTCCCCATTTTACAACAGGCACATCTACAAGCTTACCCTGGCCAATTCTCCTCAAGCGATACTCTAATATCTATTGACATAAAGACTTTCACAGTACTCCTGCCGGGTGCTTCTCGACATGGCCGATGTATTTCGCCTGTTGACGAGGCATTTGGCTACCTTAAGAGAGTTATAGTTACTCCTGCCAGCGTCTCTCCGTTAAACCACATTCACATTTACAATTTTCCTCTGCCCCTTTCACCAGACCCGATACGATATTATTCTTCGACATTATGACTTTCACAGTACTCCTGCTAGGGGCTCCTCCAGTTTACCAATGTATTTCGCCTGTTGACGTGGCATTTGGCTACCTTAAGAGAGTCATAGTTACTCCTGTCAGTTGCTTTCCGTTTTACCACAGTCACATTTTCAATCCTATTCTGGCCAGTTCACCTGAGGCGATACGCCATTATCAGTCAACCTAAAGAATTTCACAGTAGTCCTGCCGGGAGCTTCTCGAGTTTGCCGATGTATTTCGCCTGTTGACGAGGCATTTGGATACCTTAAGAGAGTCATAGTTACTCCTTGCTATTACTCCCCATTTTACAACAGGCACATCCACAAGCTTACTCTGGCCAATTCTCCTGACGCGATACGCTAATATCTGTTGACATAAAGACTTTCGCAGTGCTCCTGCCGGGAGCTTTTCGACTTTGCCGATGTATTTCGCCTATTGACGAGGCATTTGGCTACCTTAAGAAAGTCATAGTTACTCCTGCCAGTGGCTCTCCGTTAAACCACTGTCACATCTACGATTTTGCTCTGCCCCTTTCACCAGACGCGATACGCCATTATTTGTCGAAATTATGACTTTCACAGTACTCCTGCTAGGGGTTCCTCCAGTTTACCAATGTATTTCGCCTGTTGTCGAGGCATTTGGCTACCTTAAGAGAGTCATAGTTACTCCTGTCAGTTGCTCCCCGTTTTACCACAGTCACATTTTCAATCTTATTCTGGCCAGTTCACCTGAGGCGATACGCCATTATCAGTCAACCTAAAGAATTTCACAGTACTCCTGCCGGAAGCTTCTCGAGTTTGCCGAAGTATTTCGCCTGTTAACGAAGCATTTGGATACCTTAAGAGAGTCATAGTCACTCCTTGCTGTTGCTCCCCATTTTACAACAGGCACATCTACAAGCTTACTCTGGCCAATTCTCCTGAAGCGATACGCTAATATCTGTTGACATAAAGACTTTCACAGTACTCCTGCTGGGAGCTTCTCAACTTTGCCGATGTATTTCGCCTATTGACGAGGCATTTGGCTACCTTAAGAGAGTTATAGTTACTCCTGCCAGTGTCTCTCTATTAAACCACAGTCACATCTACAATATTCCTCTGCCCCTTTCACCAGACGCGATACGCCATTATTTGTCGACATTATGACGTTCACACTACTCCTGCTAGTGGCTCCTCCAGTTTACCAAAGTATTTCGCCTGTTGACGTGGCATTTGGCTACCTTAAGAGAGTCATAGTTACTCCTGTCAGTTGCTTTCCGTTTTACCACAGTCACATTTTCAATCCTATTCTGGCCAGTTCACCTGAGGCGATACGCCATTATCAGTCAACCTAAAGAATTTCACAGTAGTCCTGCCGGGAGCTTCTCGAGTATGCCGATGTATTTCGCCTGTTGACGAGGCATTTGGATACCTTAAGAGAGTCATAGTTACTCCTTGCTATTACTCCCCATTTTACAACAGGCACATCCACAAGCTTACTCTGGCCAATTCTCCTGACGCGATACGCTAATATCTGTTGACATAAAGACTTTCGCAGTGCTCCTGCCGGGAGCTTTTCGACTTTGCCGATGTATTTCGCCTATTGACGAGGCATTTGGCTACTTTAAGAAAGTCATAGTTACTCCTGCCAGTGGCTCTCCGTTAAACCACTGTCACATCTACGATTTTGCTCTGCCCCTTTCACCAGACGCGATACGCCATTATTTGTCGAAATTATGACTTTCACAGTACTCCTGCTAGGGGTTCCTCCATTTTACCAATGTATTTCGCCTGTTGACAAGGCATTTGGCTACCTTAAGAGAGTCATAGTTACTCCTGTCAGTTGCTCCCCGTTTTACCACAGTCACATTTTCAATCTTATTCTGGCCAGTTCACCTGAGGCGATACGCCATTATCAGTCAACCTAAAGAATTTCACAGTACTCCTGCCGGAAGCTTCTCGAGTTTGCCGAAGTATTTCGCCTGTTGACGAAGCATTTGGATACCTTAAGAGAGTCATAGTTACTCCTTGCTGTTACTCCCCATTTTACAACAGGCACATCTACAAGCCTACTCTGGGCAATTCTCCTGAAGCGATACGCTAATATCTGTTGACATAAAGACTTTCACAGTACTCCTGCTGGGAGCTTCTCAACTTTGCCGATGTATTTCGCCTATTGACGAGGCATTTGGCTACCTTAAGAGAGTCATAGTTACTCTTGCCAGTGGCTCTCCGTTAAACCACAGTCACATCTACGATTTTCCTCTGCCCCTTTCACCAGACGCGATACGCCATTATTTGTCGACATTATGACGTTCACACTACTCTTGCTAGTGGCTCCTCCAGTTTACCAAAGTATTTCGCCTGTTGACGAGGCATTTGGCTACTATAAGAGAGTCATACTTACTCCTGTCAGTTGCTCCCCGTTTTACCACAGTCACATTTTCAATCTTATTCTGGCCAGTTCACCTGAGGCGATACGCCATTATCAGTCAACCTAAAGAATTTCACAGTACTCCTGCCGGAAGCTTCGCGAGTTTGCCGAAGTATTTCGCCTGTTAACGAAGCATTTGGATACCTTAAGAGAGTCATAGTTACTCCTTGCTGTTGCTCCCCATTTTACAACAGGCACATCTACAAGCTTACTCTGGCCAATTCTCCTGAAGCGATACGCTAATATCTGTTGACATAAAGACTTTCACAGTACTCCTGCTGGGAGCTTCTCGACTTTGCCGATGTATTTCGCCTATTGACGAGGCATTTGACTACCTTAAGAGAGTTATAGTTACTCCTGCCAGTGTCTCTCTATTAAACCACAGTCACATCTACAATATTCCTCTGCCCCTTTCACCAGACGCGATACGCCATTATTTGTCGACATTATGACGTTCACACTACTCCTGCTAGTGGCTCCTCCAGTTTACCAAAGTATTTCGCCTGTTGACGAGGCATTTGGCTACTATAAGAGAGTCATACTTACTCCTGTCAGTTGCTCCCCGTTTTACCACAGTCACATTTTCAATCTTATTCTGGCCGGTTCACCTGAAGCGATACGCCATTATCAGTCAACCTAAAGTATATCACAGTACTCCTGCCGGGAGCTTCTCGAGTTTGCCGATGTATTTCGCCTGTTGACGATACATTTGGATACCTTAAGAGAGTCATAGTTACTCCTTGCTGTTGCTCCCCATTTTACAACAGGCACATCTACAAACTTACTCTGCATAGTTCTCCTGAAGCGATACGCTAGTATCTGTTGACATAAAGACTTTCACCGTACTCCTGCCGGGAGCTTCTCGACTTTACCGATGTATTTCGCCTATTGACGAGGCATTTGGCTACCTTAAGAGAGTCATAGTTACTCCTGCCAGTGTCTCTCCGTTAAACCACAGTCACATCTACAATATTCCTCCGCCCCTTTCACCAGACGCAATACGCCATTATTTGTCGAAATTATGACTTTCACAGTACTCCTGCTAGGGGTTCCTCCAGTTTACCAATGTATTTCGCCTGTTGACGAGGCATTTGGCTACCTTAAGAGAGTCATAATTACCCCTGTCAGTTGCTCCCCGTTTTACCACAGTCACATTTTCAATCTTATTCTGGCCAGTTCACCTGAGGCGATACGCCATTATCAGTCAACCTAAAGAATTTCACACTAATCCTGTCGGAAGCTTCTCGAGTTTGCCGAAGTATTTCGCCTGTTAACGAAGCATTTGGATACCTTAAGAGAGTCATAGTTACTCCTTGCTGTTGCTCCCCATTTTACAACAGGCACATCTACAAGCTTACTCTGGCCAATTCTCCTGAAGCGATACGCTAATATCAATTGACATAAAGACTTTCACAGTACTCCTGCCGGGAGCTTCTCGACTTTGCCGATGTATTTCGCCTATTGACGAGGCATTTGACTACCTTAAGAGAGTTATAGTTACTCCTGCCAGTGTCTCTCTATTAAACCACAGTCACATCTACAATATTCCTCTGCCCCTTTCACCAGACGCGATACGCCATTATTTGT
Organism: Schistocerca americana; assembly: GCF_021461395.2. Lineage (NCBI taxonomy): Eukaryota > Metazoa > Arthropoda > Insecta > Orthoptera > Acrididae > Schistocerca > Schistocerca americana. The sequence continues at coordinate 63,400,134 of NC_060130.1, forward strand.
CGACATTATGACGTTCACACTACTCCTGCTAGTGGCTCCTCCAGTTTACCAAAGTATTTCGCCTGTTGACGAGGCATTTGGCTACTATAAGAGAGTCATACTTACTCCTGTCAGTTGCTCCCCGTTTTACCACAGTCACATTTTCAATCTTATTCTGGCCAGTTCACCTGAGGCGATACGCCATTATCAGTCAACCTAAAGAATTTCACACTACTCCTGTCGGAAGCTTCTCGAGGTTGCCGAAGTATTTCGCCTGTTAACGAAGCATTTGGATACCTTAAGAGAGTCATAGTTACTCCTTGCTGTTACTCCATATTTTACAACAGGCACATCCACAAGCTTACTCTGGCCAATTCTCCTGAAGCGATACGCTAATATCTGTTGACATAAAGACTTTCACAGTACTCCTGCTGGGAGCATCTCAACTTTGCCGATGTATTTCGCCTATTGACGAGGCATTTGGCTACCTTAAGAGAGTCATAGTTACACCTGCCAGTGGCTCTCCGTTAAACCACAGTCACATCTACGATTTTCCTCTGCCCCTTTCACCAGACGCGATACGCCATTATTTGTCGAAATTATGACTTTCACAGTACTCCTGCTAGTGGCTCCTCCAGTTTACCAATGAATTTCGCCTGTTGACGAGGCATTTGGCTACCTTAAGAGGGTCATAGTTACTCCTGTCAGTTGCTCCCCGTTTTACCACAGTCACATTTTCAATCTTATTCTGGCCAGTTCACCTGAAGCGATACGCCATTATCAGTCAACCTAAAGAATATCACAGTACTCCTGCCGGGAGCTCTCGAGTTTGCTGATGTATTTCGCCTGTTGACGAGGCATTTGGATACCTTAAGAGAGTCATAGTTACCCCTTGCTGCTGCTCCCCATTTTACAACAGGCACATCTACAAGCTTACTCTGGCCAATTATCCTGAAGCGATACGCTAATATCTATTGACATAAAGACTTTCACAGTACTCCTGCCGGGAGCTTCTCGACTTTGCCGATGTATTTCGCCTATTGACGAGGCATTTGGCTACCTTAAGAGAGTTATAGTTACTCCTGCCAGTGTCTCTCTATTAAACCACAGTCACATCTACAATATTCCTCTGCCCCTTTCACCAGACGCGATACGCCATTATTTGTCGACATTATGACGTTCACACTACTCCTGCTAGTGGCTCCTCCAGTTTACCAAAGTATTTCGCCTGTTGACGAGGCATTTGGCTACTATAAGAGAGTCATACTTACTCCTGTCAGTTGCTCCCCGTTTTACCACAGTCACATTTTCAATCTTATTCTGGCCAGTTCACCTGAAGCGATACGCCATTATCAGTAAACCTAAAGAATATCACAGTACTCCTGCCGGGAGCTCTCGAGTTTGCCGATGTATTTCGCCTGTTGACGAAGCATTTGGATACCTTAAGAGAGTAATAGTTACTCCTTGCTGTTACTCCATATTTTACAACAGGCACATCCACAAGCTTACTCTGGCCAATTCTCCTGAAGCGATACGCTAATATCTGTTGACATAAAGACTTTCACAGTACTCCTGCTGGAAGCATCTCAACTTTGCCGATGTATTTCGCCTATTGACGAGGCATTTGGCTACCTTAAGAGAGTCATAGTTACTCCTGCCAGTGGCTCTCCGTTAAACCACAGACACATCTAAGATTTTCCTCTGCCCCTTTCACCAGACGCGATACGCCATTATTTGTCGAAATTATGACTTTCACAGTACTCCTGCTAGTGGCTCCTCCAGTTTACCAACGTATTTCGCCTGTTGACGAGGCATTTGGCTACCTTAAGAGAGTCATAGTTACTCCTGTCAGTTGCTCCCCGTTTTACCACAGTCACATTTTCAATCTTATTCTGGCCAGTTCACCTGAGGCGATACGCCATTATCAGTCAACCTAAAGAATTTCACAGTACTCCTGCCGGAAGCTTCTCGAGTTTGCCGAAGTATTTCGCCTGTTAACGAAGCATTTGGATACCTTAAGAGAGTCATAGTCACTCCTTGCTGTTGCTCCCCATTTTACAACAGGCACATCTACAAGCTTACTCTGGCCAATTCTCCTGAAGCGATACGCTAATATCTGTTGACATAAAGACTTTCACAGTACTCCTGCTGGGAGCTTCTCAACTTTGCCGATGTATTTCGCCTATTGACGAGGCATTTGGCTACCTTAAGAGAGTTATAGTTACTCCTGCCAGTGTCTCTCTATTAAACCACAGTCACATCTACAATATTCCTCTGCCCCTTTCACCAGACGCGATACGCCATTATTTGTCGACATTATGACGTTCACACTACTCCTGCTAGTGGCTCCTCCAGTTTACCAAAGTATTTCGCCTGTTGACGTGGCATTTGGCTACCTTAAGAGAGTCATAGTTACTCCTGTCAGTTGCTTTCCGTTTTACCACAGTCACATTTTCAATCCTATTCTGGCCAGTTCACCTGAGGCGATACGCCATTATCAGTCAACCTAAAGAATTTCACAGTAGTCCTGCCGGGAGCTTCTCGAGTATGCCGATGTATTTCGCCTGTTGACGAGGCATTTGGATACCTTAAGAGAGTCATAGTTACTCCTTGCTATTACTCCCCATTTTACAACAGGCACATCCACAAGCTTACTCTGGCCAATTCTCCTGACGCGATACGCTAATATCTGTTGACATAAAGACTTTCGCAGTGCTCCTGCCGGGAGCTTTTCGACTTTGCCGATGTATTTCGCCTATTGACGAGGCATTTGGCTACTTTAAGAAAGTCATAGTTACTCCTGCCAGTGGCTCTCCGTTAAACCACTGTCACATCTACGATTTTGCTCTGCCCCTTTCACCAGACGCGATACGCCATTATTTGTCGAAATTATGACTTTCACAGTACTCCTGCTAGGGGTTCCTCCAGTTTACCAATGTATTTCGCCTGTTGACAAGGCATTTGGCTACCTTAAGAGAGTCATAGTTACTCCTGTCAGTTGCTCCCCGTTTTACCACAGTCACATTTTCAATCTTATTCTGGCCAGTTCACCTGAGGCGATACGCCATTATCAGTCAACCTAAAGAATTTCACAGTACTCCTGCCGGAAGCTTCTCGAGTTTGCCGAAGTATTTCGCCTGTTGACGAAGCATTTGGATACCTTAAGAGAGTCATAGTTACTCCTTGCTGTTACTCCCCATTTTACAACAGGCACATCTACAAGCCTACTCTGGGCAATTCTCCTGAAGCGATACGCTAATATCTGTTGACATAAAGACTTTCACAGTACTCCTGCTGGGAGCTTCTCAACTTTGCCGATGTATTTCGCCTATTGACGAGGCATTTGGCTACCTTAAGAGAGTCATAGTTACTCTTGCCAGTGGCTCTCCGTTAAACCACAGTCACATCTACGATTTTCCTCTGCCCCTTTCACCAGACGCGATACGCCATTATTTGTCGACATTATGACGTTCACACTACTCTTGCTAGTGGCTCCTCCAGTTTACCAAAGTATTTCGCCTGTTGACGAGGCATTTGGCTACTATAAGAGAGTCATACTTACTCCTGTCAGTTGCTCCCCGTTTTACCACAGTCACATTTTCAATCTTATTCTGGCCAGTTCACCTGAGGCGATACGCCATTATCAGTCAACCTAAAGAATTTCACAGTACTCCTGCCGGAAGCTTCGCGAGTTTGCCGAAGTATTTCGCCTGTTAACGAAGCATTTGGATACCATAAGAGAGTCATAGTTACTCCTTGCTGTTGCTCCCCATTTTACAACAGGCACATCTACAAGCTTACTCTGGCCAATTCTCCTGAAGCGATACGCTAATATCTGTTGACATAAAGACTTTCACAGTACTCCTGCTGGGAGCTTCTCGACTTTGCCGATGTATTTCGCCTATTGACGAGGCATTTGACTACCTTAAGAGAGTTATAGTTACTCCTGCCAGTGTCTCTCTATTAAACCACAGTCACATCTACAATATTCCTCTGCCCCTTTCACCAGACGCGATACGCCATTATTTGTCGACATTATGACGTTCACACTACTCCTGCTAGTGGCTCCTCCAGTTTACCAAAGTATTTCGCCTGTTGACGAGGCATTTGGCTACTATAAGAGAGTCATACTTACTCCTGTCAGTTGCTCCCCGTTTTACCACAGTCACATTTTCAATCTTATTCTGGCCGGTTCACCTGAAGCGATACGCCATTATCAGTCAACCTAAAGTATATCACAGTACTCCTGCCGGGAGCTTCTCGAGTTTGCCGATGTATTTCGCCTGTTGACGATACATTTGGATACCTTAAGAGAGTCATAGTTACTCCTTGCTGTTGCTCCCCATTTTACAACAGGCACATCTACAAACTTACTCTGCATAGTTCTCCTGAAGCGATACGCTAGTATCTGTTGACATAAAGACTTTCACCGTACTCCTGCCGGGAGCTTCTCGACTTTACCGATGTATTTCGCCTATTGACGAGGCATTTGGCTACCTTAAGAGAGTCATAGTTACTCCTGCCAGTGTCTCTCCGTTAAACCACAGTCACATCTACAATATTCCTCCGCCCCTTTCACCAGACGCAATACGCCATTATTTGTCGAAATTATGACTTTCACAGTACTCCTGCTAGGGGTTCCTCCAGTTTACCAATGTATTTCGCCTGTTGACGAGGCATTTGGCTACCTTAAGAGAGTCATAATTACCCCTGTCAGTTGCTCCCCGTTTTACCACAGTCACATTTTCAATCTTATTCTGGCCAGTTCACCTGAGGCGATACGCCATTATCAGTCAACCTAAAGAATTTCACACTAATCCTGTCGGAAGCTTCTCGAGTTTGCCGAAGTATTTCGCCTGTTAACGAAGCATTTGGATACCTTAAGAGAGTCATAGTTACTCCTTGCTGTTGCTCCCCATTTTACAACAGGCACATCTACAAGCTTACTCTGGCCAATTCTCCTGAAGCGATACGCTAATATCAATTGACATAAAGACTTTCACAGTACTCCTGCCGGGAGCTTCTCGACTTTGCCGATGTATTTCGCCTATTGACGAGGCATTTGACTACCTTAAGAGAGTTATAGTTACTCCTGCCAGTGTCTCTCTATTAAACCACAGTCACATCTACAATATTCCTCTGCCCCTTTCACCAGACGCGATACGCCATTATTTGTCGACATTATGACGTTCACACTACTCCTGCTAGTGGCTCCTCCAGTTTACCAAAGTATTTCGCCTGTTGACGAGGCATTTGGCTACTATAAGAGAGTCATACTTACTCCTGTCAGTTGCTCCCCGTTTTACCACAGTCACATTTTCAATCTTATTCTGGCCAGTTCACCTGAGGCGATACGCCATTATCAGTCAACCTAAAGAATTTCACACTACTCCTGTCGGAAGCTTCTCGAGGTTGCCGAAGTATTTCGCCTGTTAACGAAGCATTTGGATACCTTAAGAGAGTCATAGTTACTCCTTGCTGTTACTCCATATTTTACAACAGGCACATCCACAAGCTTACTCTGGCCAATTCTCCTGAAGCGATACGCTAATATCTGTTGACATAAAGACTTTCACAGTACTCCTGCTGGGAGCATCTCAACTTTGCCGATGTATTTCGCCTATTGACGAGGCATTTGGCTACCTTAAGAGAGTCATAGTTACACCTGCCAGTGGCTCTCCGTTAAACCACAGTCACATCTACGATTTTCCTCTGCCCCTTTCACCAGACGCGATACGCCATTATTTGTCGAAATTATGACTTTCACAGTACTCCTGCTAGTGGCTCCTCCAGTTTACCAATGAATTTCGCCTGTTGACGAGGCATTTGGCTACCTTAAGAGGGTCATAGTTACTCCTGTCAGTTGCTCCCCGTTTTACCACAGTCACATTTTCAATCTTATTCTGGCCAGTTCACCTGAAGCGATACGCCATTATCAGTCAACCTAAAGAATATCACAGTACTCCTGCCGGGAGCTCTCGAGTTTGCCGATGTATTTCGCCTGTTGACGAGGCATTTGGATACCTTAAGAGAGTCATAGTTACCCCTTGCTGCTGCTCCCCATTTTACAACAGGCACATCTACAAGCTTACTCTGGCCAATTATCCTGAAGCGATACGCTAATATCTATTGACATAAAGACTTTCACAGTACTCCTGCCGGGAGCTTCTCGACTTTGCCGATGTATTTCGCCTATTGACGAGGCATTTGGCTACCTTAAGAGAGTTATAGTTACTCCTGCCAGTGTCTCTCTATTAAACCACAGTCACATCTACAATATTCCTCTGCCCCTTTCACCAGACGCGATACGCCATTATTTGTCGACATTATGACGTTCACACTACTCCTGCTAGTGGCTCCTCCAGTTTACCAAAGTATTTCGCCTGTTGACGAGGCATTTGGCTACTATAAGAGAGTCATACTTACTCCTGTCAGTTGCTCCCCGTTTTACCACAGTCACATTTTCAATCTTATTCTGGCCAGTTCACCTGAAGCGATACGCCATTATCAGTAAACCTAAAGAATATCACAGTACTCCTGCCGGGAGCTCTCGAGTTTGCCGATGTATTTCGCCTGTTGACGAAGCATTTGGATACCTTAAGAGAGTAATAGTTACTCCTTGCTGTTACTCCATATTTTACAACAGGCACATCCACAAGCTTACTCTGGCCAATTCTCCTGAAGCGATACGCTAATATCTGTTGACATAAAGACTTTCACAGTACTCCTGCTGGAAGCATCTCAACTTTGCCGATGTATTTCGCCTATTGACGAGGCATTTGGCTACCTTAAGAGAGTCATAGTTACTCCTGCCAGTGGCTCTCCGTTAAACCACAGACACATCTAAGATTTTCCTCTGCCCCTTTCACCAGACGCGATACGCCATTATTTGTCGAAATTATGACTTTCACAGTACTCCTGCTAGTGGCTCCTCCAGTTTACCAACGTATTTCGCCTGTTGACGAGGCATTTGGCTACCTTAAGAGAGTCATAGTTACTCCTGTCAGTCGCTCCCCGTTTTACCACAGTCACATTTTCAATCTTATTCTGGCCAGTTCACCTGATGCGATACGCCATTATCAGTCAACCTAAAGAATATCACAGTACTCCTGCCGGGAGCTCTCGAGTTTGCCGATGTATTTCGCCTGTTGACGAGGCATTTGGATACCTTAAGAGAGTCATAGTTACCCCTTGCTGTTGCTCCCCATTTTACAACAGGCACATCTACAAGCTTACTCTGGCCAATTCTCCTGAAGCGATACGCTAATATCTATTGACATAAAGACTTTCACAGTACTCCTGCCGGGAGCGTCTCAACTTTGCCGATGTATTTCGCCTATTGACGAGGCATTTGGCTACCTTAAGAGAGTTATAGTTACTCCTGCCAGTGTCTCTCCGTTAAACCACATTCACATCTACAATTTTCCTCTGCCCCTTTCACCAGACCCGATACGATATTATTCTTCGACATTATGACTTTCACAGTACTCCTGCTAGGGGCTCCTCCAGTTTACCAATGTATTTCGCCTGTTGACGAGGCATTTGGCTACCTTAAGAGAGTCATAGTTACTCCTGTCAGTTGCTCCCCGTTTTACCAAAGTCACATTTTCAATCTTATTCTGGCCAGTTCACCTGAAGCGATACGCCATTATCAGTCAACCTAAAGTATATCACAGTACTCCTGCCGGGAGCTTCTCGAGTTTGCCGATGTATTTCGCCTGTTGACGAAGCATTTGGATACCTTAAGAGAGTCATAGTTACTCCTTGCTGTTACTCCATATTTTACAACAGGCACATCCACAAGCTTACTCTGGCCAATTCTCCTGAAGCGATACGCTAATATCTGTTGACATAAAGACTTTCACAGTACTCCTGCTGGAAGCATCTCAACTTTGCCGATGTAATTCGCCTATTTACGAGGCATTTGGCTACCTTAAGAGAGTCATAGTTACTCCTGCCAGTGGCTCTCCGTTAAACCACAGACACATCTACGATTTTCCTCTGCCCCTTTCACCAGACGCGATACGCCATTATTTGTCGAAATTATGACTTTCACAGTACTCCTGCTAGTGGCTCCTCCAGTTTACCAACGTATTTCGCCTGTTGACGAGGCATTTGGCTACCTTAAGAGAGTCATAGTTACTCCTGTCAGTTGCTCCCCGTTTTACCACAGTCACATTTTCAATCTTATTCTGGCCAGTTCACCTGAAGCGATACGCCATTATCAGTCAACCTAAAGAATATCACAGTACTCCTGCCGGGAGCTCTCGAGTTTGCCGATGTATTTCGCCTGTTGACGAGGCATTTGGATACCTTAAGAGAGTCATAGTTACCCCTTGCTGTTGCTCCCCATTTTACAACAGGCACATCTACAAGCTTACTCTGGCCAATTCTCCTGAAGCGATACGCTAATATCTATTGACATAAAGACTTTCACAGTACTCCTGCCGGGAGCGTCTCAACTTTGCCGATGTATTTCGCCTATTGACGAGGCATTTGGCTACCTTAAGAGAGTTATAGTTACTCCTGCCAGTGTCTCTCCGTTAAACCACATTCACATTTACAATTTTCCTCTGCCCCTTTCACCAGACCCGATACGATATTATTCTTCGACATTATGACTTTCACAGTACTCCTGCTAGTGGCTCCTCCAGTTTACCAACGTATTTCGCCTGTTGACGAGGCATTTGGCTACCTTAAGAGAGTCATAGTTACTCCTGTCAGTTGCTCCCCGTTTTACCACAGTCACATTTTCAATCTTATTCTGGCCAGTTCACCTGAAGCGATACGCCATTATCAGTCAACCTAAAGAATATCACAGTACTCCTGCCGGGAGCTCTCGAGTTTGCCGATGTATTTCGCCTGTTGACGAGGCATTTGGATACCTTAAGAGAGTCATAGTTACCCCTTGCTGTTGCTCCCCATTTTACAACAGGCACATCTACAAGCTTACTCTGGCCAATTCTCCTGAAGCGATACGCTAATATCTATTGACATAAAGACTTTCACAGTACTCCTGCCGGGAGCGTCTCAACTTTGCCGATGTATTTCGCCTATTGACGAGGCATTTGGCTACCTTAAGAGAGTTATAGTTACTCCTGCCAGTGTCTCTCCGTTAAACCACATTCACATTTACAATTTTCCTCTGCCCCTTTCACCAGACCCGATACGATATTATTCTTCGACATTATGACTTTCACAGTACTCCTGCTAGGGGCTCCTCCAGTTTACCAATGTATTTCGCCTGTTGACGAGGCATTTGGCTACCTTAAGAGAGTCATAGTTACTCCTGTCAGTTGCTCCCCGTTTTACCAAAGTCACATTTTCAATCTTATTCTTGCCAGTTCACCTGAAGCGATACGCCATTATCAGTCAACCTAAAGTATATCACAGTACTCCTGCCGGGAGCTTCTCGAGTTTGCCGATGTATTTCGCCTGTTGACGAAGCATTTGGATACCTTAAGAGAGTCATAGTTACTCCTTGCTGTTACTCCATATTTTACAACAGGCACATCCACAAGCTTACTCTGGCCAATTCTCCTGAAGCGATACGCTAATATCTGTTGACATAAAGACTTTCACAGTACTCCTGCTGGGAGCATCTCAACTTTGCCGATGTATTTCGCCTATTGACGAGGCATTTGGCTACCTTAAGAGAGTCATAGTTGCACCTGCCAGTGGCTCTCCGTTAAACCACAGTCACATCTACGATTTTCCTCTGCCCCTTTCACCAGACGCGATACGCCATTATTTGTCGAAATTATGACTTTCACAGTACTCCTGCTAGTGGCTCCTCCAGTTTACCAATGAATTTCGCCTGTTGACGAGGCATTTGGCTACCTTAAGAGGGTCATAGTTACTCCTGTCAGTTGCTCCCCGTTTTACCACAGTCACATTTTCAATCTTATTCTGGCCAGTTCACCTGAAGCGATACGCCATTATCAGTCAACCTAAAGAATATCACAGTACTCCTGCCGGGAGCTCTCGAGTTTGCCGATGTATTTCGCCTGTTGACGAGGCATTTGGATACCTTAAGAGAGTCATAGTTACCCCTTGCTGCTGCTCCCCATTTTACAACAGGCACATCTACAAGCTTACTCTGGCCAATTATCCTGAAGCGATACGCTAATATCTATTGACATAAAGACTTTCACAGTACTCCTGCCGGGAGCTTCTCGACTTTGCCGATGTATTTCGCCTATTGACGAGGCATTTGGCTACCTTAAGAGAGTTAGAGTTACTCCTGCCAGTGTCTCTTTATTAAACCACAGTCACATCTACAATATTCCTCTGCCCCTTTCACCAGACGCGATACGCCATTATTTGTCGACACTATGACGTTCACACTACTCCTGCTAGTGGCTCCTCCATTTTACCAAAGTATTTCGCCTGTTGACGAGGCATTTGGCTACTATAAGAGAGTCATACTTACTCCTGTCAGTTGCTCCCCGTTTTACCACAGTCACATTTTCAATCTTATTCTGGCCAGTTCACCTGAAGCGATACGCCATTATCAGTCAACCTAAAGAATATCACAGTACTCCTGCCGGGAGCTTCTCGAGTTTGCCGATTTATTTCGCCTGTTGACGAAGCATTTGGATACCTTAAGATAGTCATAGTTACTCCTTGCTGTTACTCCATATTTTACAACAGGCACATCCACAAGCTTACTCTGGCCAATTGTCCTGAAGCGATACGCTAATATCTGTTGACATAAAGACTTTCACAGTACTCCTGCTGGAAGCATCTCAACTTTGCCGATGTATTTCGCCTATTAACGAGGCATTTGGCTACCTTAAGAGAGTCATAGTTACTCCTGCCAGTGGCTCTCCGTTAAACCACAGACACATCTACGATTTTCCTCTGCCCCTTTCACCAGACGCGATACGCCATTATTTGTCGAAATTATGACTTTCACAGTATTCCTGCTAGTGGCTCCTCCAGTTTACCAACGTATTTCGCCTGTTGACGAGGCATTTGGCTACCTTAAGATTGTCATAGTTACTCCTGTCAGTTGCTCCCCGTTTTACCACAGTCACATTTTCAATCTTATTCTGGCCAGTTCACCTGAAGCGATACGCCATTATCAGTCAACCTAAAGAATATCACAGTACTCCTGCCGGGAGCTCTCGAGTTTGCCGATGTATTTCGCCTGTTGACGAGGCATTTGGATACCTTAAGAGAGTCATAGTTACCCCTTGCTGTTGCTCCCCATTTTACAACAGGCACATCTACAAGCTTACTCTGGCCAATTCTCCTGAAGCGATACGCTAATATCTATTGACATAAAGACTTTCACAGTACTCCTGCTGGGAGCGTCTCAACTTTGCCGATGTATTTCGCCTATTGACGAGGCATTTGGCTACCTTAAGAGAGTTATAGTTACTCCTGCCAGTGTCTCTCCGTTAAACCACATTCACATTTACAATTTTCCTCTGCCCCTTTCACCAGACCCGATACGATATTATTCTTCGACATTATGACTTTCACAGTACTCCTGCTAGGGGCTCCTCCAGTTTACCAATGTATTTCGCCTGTTGACGAGGCATTTGGCTACCTTAAGAGAGTCATAGTTACTCCTGTCAGTTGCTCCCCGTTTTACCAAAGTCACATTTTCAATCTTATTCTTGCCAGTTCACCTGAAGCGATACGCCATTATCAGTCAACCTAAAGTATATCACAGTACTCCTGCCGGGAGCTTCTCGAGTTTGCCGATGTATTTCGCCTGTTGACGAAGCAGCTGGATACCTTAAGAGAGTCATAGTTACTCCTTGCTGTTACTCCATATTTTACAACAGGCACATCCACAAGCTTACTCTGGCCAATTCTCCTGAAGCGATACGCTAATATCTGTTGACATAAAGACTTTCACAGTACTCCTGCTGGGAGCATCTCAACTTTGCCGATGTATTTCGCCTATTGACGAGGCATTTGGCTAAATTAAGAGAGTCATAGTTACACCTGCCAGTGGCTCTCCGTTAAACCACAGTCACATCTACGATTTTCCTCTGCCCCTTTCACCAGACGCGATACGCCATTATTTGTCGAAGTTATGACTTTCACAGTACTCCTGCTAGTGGCTCCTCCAGTTTACCAGTGAATTTCGCCTGTTGACGAGGCATTTGGCTACCTTAAGAGGGTCATAGTTACTCCTGTCAGTTGCTCCCCGTTTTACCACAGTCACATTTTCAATCTTATTCTGGCCAGTTCACCTGAAGCGATACGCCATTATCAGTCAACCTAAAGAATATCACAGTACTCCTGCCGGGAGCTCTCGAGTTTGCCGATGTATTTCGCCTGTTGACGAGGCATTTGGATACCTTAAGAGAATCATAGTTACCCCTTGCTGCTGCTCCCCATTTTACAACAGGCACATCTACAAGCTTACTCTGGCCATTTATCCTGAAGCGATACGCTAATATCTATTGACATAAAGACTTTCACAGTACTCCTGCCGGGAGCTTCTCGACTTTGCCGATGTATTTCGCCTATTGACGAGGCATTTGGCTACCTTAAGAGAGTTAGAGTTACTCCTGCCAGTGTCTCTCTATTAAACCACAGTCACATCTACAATATTCCTCTGCCCCTTTCACCAGACGCGATACGCCATTATTTGTCGACATTATGACGTTCACACTACGCCTGCTAGTGGCTCCTCCAGTTTACCAAAGTATTTCGCCTGTTGACGAGGCATTTGGCTACTATAAGAGAGTCATACTTACTCCTGTCAGTTGCTCCCCGTTTTACCACAGTCACATTTTCAATCTTATTCTGGCCAGTTCACCTGAAGCGATACGCCATTATCAGTCAACCTAAAGAATATCACAGTACTCCTGCCGGGAGCTCTCGAGTTTGCCGATGTATTTCGCCTGTTGACGAGGCATTTGGATACCTTAAGAGAGTCATAGTTACCCCTTGCTGTTGCTCCCCATTTTACAACAGGCACATCTACAAGCTTACTCTGGCCAATTCTCCTGAAGCGATACGCTAATATCTATTGACATAAAGACTTTCACAGTACTCCTGCCGGGAGCGTCTCAACTTTGCCGATGTATTTCGCCTATTGACGAGGCATTTGGCTACCTTAAGAGAGTTATAGTTACTCCTGCTAGTGTCTCTCCGTTAAACCACATTCACATTTACAATTTTCCTCTGCCCCTTTCACCAGACCCGATACGATATTATTCTTCGACATTATGACTTTCACAGTACTCCTGCTAGGGGCTCCTCCAGTTTACCAATGTATTTCGCCTGTTGACGAGGCATTTGGCTACCTTAAGAGAGTCATAGTTACTCCTGTCAGTTGCTCCCCGTTTTACCAAAGTCACATTTTCAATCTTATTCTGGCCAGTTCACCTGAAGCGATACGCCATTATCAGTCAACCTAAAGTATATCACAGTACTCCTGCCGGGAGCTTCTCGAGTTTGCCGATGTATTTCGCCTGTTGACGAAGCATTTGGATACCTTAAGAGAGTCATAGTTACTCCTTGCTGTTACTCCATATTTTACAACAGGCACATCCACAAGCTTACTCTGGCCAATTCTCCTGAAGCGATACGCTAATATCTGTTGACATAAAGACTTTCACAGTACTCCTGCTGGAAGCATCTCAACTTTGCCGATGTAATTCGCCTATTTACGAGGCATTTGGCTACCTTAAGAGAGTCATAGTTACTCCTGCCAGTGGCTCTCCGTTAAACCACAGACACATCTACGATTTTCCTCTGCCCCTTTCACCAGACGCGATACGCCATTATTTGTCGAAATTATGACTTTCACAGTACTCCTGCTAGTGGCTCCTCCAGTTTACCAACGTATTTCGCCTGTTGACGGGGCATTTGGCTACCTTAAGAGAGTCATAGTTACTCCTGTCAGTTGCTCCCCGTTTTACCACAGTCACATTTTCAATCTTATTCTGGCCAGTTCACCTGAAGCGATACGCCATTATCAGTCAACCTAAAGAATATCACAGTACTCCTGCCGGGAGCTCTCGAGTTTGCCGATGTATTTCGCCTGTTGACGAGGCATTTGGATACCTTAAGAGAGTCATAGTTACCCCTTGCTGTTGCTCCCCATTTTACAACAGGCACATCTACAAGCTTACTCTGGCCAATGCTCCTGAAGCGATACGCTAATATCTATTGACATAAAGACTTTCACAGTACTCCTGCCGGGAGCGTCTCAACTTTGCCGATGTATTTCGCCTATTGACGAGGCATTTGGCTACCTTAAGAGAGTTATAGTTACTCCTGCCAGTGTCTCTCCGTTAAACCACATTCACATTTACAATTTTCCTCTGCCCCTTTCACCAGACCCGATACGATATTATTCTTCGACATTATGACTTTCACAGTACTCCTGCTAGGGGCTCCTCCAGTTTACCAATGTATTTCGCCTGTTGACGAGGCATTTGGCTACCTTAAGAGAGTCATAGTTACTCCTGTCAGTTGCTCCCCGTTTTACCAAAGTCACATTTTCAATCTTATTCTGGCCAGTTCACCTGAAGCGATACGCCATTATCAGTCAACCTAAAGTATATCACAGTACTCCTGCCGGGAGCTTCTCGAGTTTGCCGATGTATGTCGCCTGTTGACGAAGCATTTGGATACCTTAAGAGAGTCATAGTTACTCCTTGCTGTTACTCCATATTTTACAACAGGCACATCCACAAGCTTACTCTGGCCAATTCTCCTGAAGCGATACGCTAATATCTGTTGACATAAAGACTTTCACAGTACTCCTGCTGGGAGCATCTCAACTTTGCCGACGTATTTCGCCTATTGACGAGGCATTTGGCTACCTTAAGAGAGTCATAGTTACACCTGCCAGTGGCTCTCCGTTAAACCACAGTCACATCTACGATTTTCCTCTGCCCCTTTCACCAGACGCGATACGCCATTATTTGTCGAAATTATGACTTTCACAGTACTCCTGCTAGTGGCTCCTCCAGTTTACCAATGAATTTCGCCTGTTGACGAGGCATTTGGCTACCTTAAGAGGGTCATAGTTACTCCTGTCAGTTGCTCCCCGTTTTACCACAGTCACATTTTCAATCTTATTCTGGCCAGTTCACCTGAAGCGATACGCCATTATCAGTCAACCTAAAGAATATCACAGTACTCCTGCCGGGAGCTCTCGAGTTTGCCGATGTATTTCGCCTGTTGACGAGGCATTTGGATACCTTAAGAGAGTCATAGTTACCCCTTGCTGCTGCTCCCCATTTTACAACAGGCACATCTACAAGCTTACTCTGGCCAATTATCCTGAAGCGATACGCTAATATCTATTGCCATAAAGACTTTCACAGTACTCCTGCCGGGAGCTTCTCGACTTTGCCGATGTATTTCGCCTATTGACGAGGCATTTGGCTACCTTAAGAGAGTTAGAGTTACTCCTGCCAGTGTCTCTCTATTAAACCACAGTCACATCTACAATATTCCTCTGCCCCTTTCACCAGACGCGATACGCCATTATTTGTCGACATTATGACGTTCACACTACGCCTGCTAGTGGCTCCTCCAGTTTACCAAAGTATTTCGCCTGTTGACGAGGCATTTGGCTACTATAAGAGAGTCATACTTACTCCTGTCAGTTGCTCCCCGTTTTACCACAGTCACATTTTCAATCTTATTCTGGCCAGTTCACCTGAAGCGATACGCCATTATCAGTCAACCTAAAGAATATCACAGTACTCCTGCCGGGAGCTCTCGAGTTTGCCGATGTATTTCGCCTGTTGACGAGGCATTTGGATACCTTAAGAGAGTCATAGTTACCCCTTGCTGTTGCTCCCCATTTTAATACAGGCACATCTACAAGCTTACTCTGGCCAATTCTCCTGAAGCGATACGCTAATATCTATTGACATAAAGACTTTCACAGTACTCCTGCCGGGAGCGTCTCAACTTTGCCGATGTATTTCGCCTATTGACGAGGCATTTGGCTACCTTAAGAGAGTTATAGTTACTCCTGCCAGTGTCTCTCCGTTAAACCACATTCACATTTACAATTTTCCTCTGCCCCTTTCACCAGACCCGATACGATATTATTCTTGGACATTATGACTTTCACAGTACTCCTGCTAGGGGCTCCTCCAGTTTACCAATGTATTTCGCCTGTTGACGAGGCATTTGGCTACCTTAAGAGAGTCATAGTTACTCCTGTCAGTTGCTCCCCGTTTTACCAAAGTCACATTTTCAATCTTATTCTGGCCAGTTCACCTGAAGCGATACGCCATTATCAGTCAACCTAAAGTATATCACAGTACTCCTGCCGGGAGCTTCTCGAGTTTGCCGATGTATTTCGCCTGTTGACGAAGCATTTGGATACCTTAAGAGAGTCATAGTTACTCCTTGCTGTTACTCCATATTTTACAACAGGCACATCCACAAGCTTACTCTGGCCAATTCTCCTGAAGCGATACGCTAATATCTGTTGACATAAAGACTTTCACAGTACTCCTGCTGGAAGCATCTCAACTTTGCCGATGTAATTCGCCTATTTACGAGGCATTTGGCTACCTTAAGAGAGTCATAGTTACTCCTGCCAGTGGCTCTCCGTTAAACCACAGACACATCTACGATTTTCCTCTGCCCCTTTCACCAGACGCGATACGCCATTATTTGTCGAAATTATGACTTTCACAGTACTCCTGCTAGTGGCTCCTCCAGTTTACCAACGTATTTCGCCTGTTGACGGGGCATTTGGCTACCTTAAGAGAGTCATAGTTACTCCTGTCAGTTGCTCCCCGTTTTACCACAGTCACATTTTCAATCTTATTCTGGCCAGTTCACCTGAAGCGATACGCCATTATCAGTCAACCTAAAGAATATCACAGTACTCCTGCCGGGAGCTCTCGAGTTTGCCGATGTATTTCGCCTGTTGACGAGGCATTTGGATACCTTAAGAGAGTCATAGTTACCCCTTGCTGTTGCTCCCCATTTTACAACAGGCACATCTACAAGCTTACTCTGGCCAATGCTCCTGAAGCGATACGCTAATATCTATTGACATAAAGACTTTCACAGTACTCCTGCCGGGAGCGTCTCAACTTTGCCGATGTATTTCGCCTATTGACGAGGCATTTGGCTACCTTAAGAGAGTTATAGTTACTCCTGCCAGTGTCTCTCCGTTAAACCACATTCACATTTACAATTTTCCTCTGCCCCTTTCACCAGACCCGATACGATATTATTCTTCGACATTATGACTTTCACAGTACTCCTGCTAGGGGCTCCTCCAGTTTACCAATGTATTTCGCCTGTTGACGAGGCATTTGGCTACCTTAAGAGAGTCATAGTTACTCCTGTCAGTTGCTCCCCGTTTTACCAAAGTCACATTTTCAATCTTATTCTGGCCAGTTCACCTGAAGCGATACGCCATTATCAGTCAACCTAAAGTATATCACAGTACTCCTGCCGGGAGCTTCTCGAGTTTGCCGATGTATGTCGCCTGTTGACGAAGCATTTGGATACCTTAAGAGAGTCATAGTTACTCCTTGCTGTTACTCCATATTTTACATCAGGCACATCCACAAGCTTACTCTGGCCAATTCTCCTGAAGCGATACGCTAATATCTGTTGACATAAAGACTTTCACAGTACTCCTGCTGGGAGCATCTCAACTTTGCCGACGTATTTCGCCTATTGACGAGGCATTTGGCTACCTTAAGAGAGTCATAGTTACACCTGCCAGTGGCTCTCCGTTAAACCACAGTCACATCTACGATTTTCCTCTGCCCCTTTCACCAGACGCGATACGCCATTATTTGTCGAAATTATGACTTTCACAGTACTCCTGCTAGTGGCTCCTCCAGTTTACCAATGAATTTCGCCTGTTGACGAGGCATTTGGCTACCTTAAGAGGGTCATAGTTACTCCTGTCAGTTGCTCCCCGTTTTACCACAGTCACATTTTCAATCTTATTCTGGCCAGTTCACCTAAAGCGATACGCCATTATCAGTCAACCTAAAGAATATCACAGTACTCCTGCCGGGAGCTCTCGAGTTTGCCGATGTATTTCGCCTGTTGACGAGGCATTTGGATACCTTAAGAGAGTCATAGTTACCCCTTGCTGCTGCTCCCCATTTTACAACAGGCACATCTACAAGCTTACTCTGGCCAATTATCCTGAAGCGATACGCTAATATCTATTGCCATAAAGACTTTCACAGTACTCCTGCCGGGAGCTTCTCGACTTTGCCGATGTATTTCGCCTATTGACGAGGCATTTGGCTACCTTAAGAGCGTTAGAGTTACTCCTGCCAGTGTCTCTCTATTAAACCACAGTCACATCTACAATATTCCTCTGCCCCTTTCACCAGACGCGATACGCCATTATTTGTCGACATTATGACGTTCACACTACTCCTGCTAGTGGCTCCTCCAGTTTACCAAAGTATTTCGCCTGTTGACGAGGCATTTGGCTACTATAAGAGAGTCATACTTACTCCTGTCAGTTGCTCCCCGTTTTACCACAGTCACATTTTCAATCTTATTCTGGCCAGTTCACCTGAAGCGATACGCCATTATCAGTCAACCTAAAGAATATCACAGTACTCCTGCCGGGAGCTTCTCGAGTTTGCCGATGTATTTCGCCTGTTGACGAAGCATTTGGATACCTTAAGATAGTCATTGTTACTCCTTGCTGTTACTCCATATTTTACAACAGGCACATCCACAAGCTTACTCTGGCCAATTCTCCTGAAGCGATACGCTAATATCTGTTGACATAAAGACTTTCACAGTACTCCTGCTGGGAGCATCTCAACTTTGCCGATGTATTTCGCCTATTGACGAGGCATTTGGCTACCTTAAGAGAGTCATAGTTACTCCTGCCAGTGGCTCTCCGTTAAACCACAGACACATCTACGATTTTCCTCTGCCCCTTACACCAGACGCGATACGCCATTATTTGTCGAAATTATGACTTTCACAGTACTCCTGCTAGTGGCTCCTCCAGTTTACCAACGTATTTCTCCTGTTGACGAGGCATTTGGCTACCTTAAGAGAGTCATAGTTACTCCTGTCAGTTGCTCCCCGTTTTACCACAGTCACATTTTCAATCTTATTCTGGCCAGTTCACCTGAAGCGATACGCCATTATCAGTCAACCTAAAGAATATCACAGTACTCCTGCCGGGAGCTCTCGAGTTTGCCGATGTATTTCGCCTGTTGACGAGGCATTTGGATAC
The DNA here is from genome assembly GCF_021461395.2 of Schistocerca americana. Taxonomy (NCBI): domain Eukaryota; kingdom Metazoa; phylum Arthropoda; class Insecta; order Orthoptera; family Acrididae; genus Schistocerca; species Schistocerca americana. The sequence goes on from NC_060130.1 coordinate 63,419,302, forward strand.
CTTAAGAGAGTCATAGTTACCCCTTGCTGTTGCTCCCCATTTTACAACAGGCACATCTACAAGCTTACTCTGGCCAATTCTCCTGAAGCGATACGCTAATATCTATTGACATAAAGACTTTCACAGTACTCCTGCCGGGAGCGTCTCAACTTTGCCGATGTATTTCGCCTATTGACGAGGCATTTGGCTACCTTAAGAGAGTTATAGTTACTCCTGCCAGTGTCTCTCCGTTAAACCACATTCACATTTACAATTTTCCTCTGCCCCTTTCACCAGACCCGATACGATATTATTCTTCGACATTATGACTTTCACAGTACTCCTGCTAGGGGCTCCTCCAGTTTACCAATGTATTTCGCCTGTTGACGAGGCATTTGGCTACCTTAAGAGAGTCATAGTTACTCCTGTCAGTTGCTCCCCGTTTTACCAAAGTCACATTTTCAATCTTATTCTTGCCAGTTCACCTGAAGCGATACGCCATTATCAGTCAACCTAAAGTATATCACAGTACTCCTGCCGGGAGCTTCTCGAGTTTGCCGATGTATTTCGCCTGTTGACGAAGCATTTGGATACCTTAAGAGAGTCATAGTTACTCCTTGCTGTTACTCCATATTTTACAACAGGCACATCCACAAGCTTACTCTGGCCAATTCTCCTGAAGCGATACGCTAATATCTGTTGACATAAAGACTTTCACAGTACTCCTGCTGGGAGCATCTCAACTTTGCCGATGTATTTCGCCTATTGACGAGGCATTTGGCTACCTTAAGAGAGTCATAGTTGCACCTGCCAGTGGCTCTCCGTTAAACCACAGTCACATCTACGATTTTCCTCTGCCCCTTTCACCAGACGCGATACGCCATTATTTGTCGAAATTATGACTTTCACAGTACTCCTGCTAGTGGCTCCTCCAGTTTACCAATGAATTTCGCCTGTTGACGAGGCATTTGGCTACCTTAAGAGGGTCATAGTTACTCCTGTCAGTTGCTCCCCGTTTTACCACAGTCACATTTTCAATCTTATTCTGGCCAGTTCACCTGAAGCGATACGCCATTATCAGTCAACCTAAAGAATATCACAGTACTCCTGCCGGGAGCTCTCGAGTTTGCCGATGTATTTCGCCTGTTGACGAGGCATTTGGATACCTTAAGAGAGTCATAGTTACCCCTTGCTGCTGCTCCCCATTTTACAACAGGCACATCTACAAGCTTACTCTGGCCAATTATCCTGAAGCGATACGCTAATATCTATTGACATAAAGACTTTCACAGTACTCCTGCCGGGAGCTTCTCGACTTTGCCGATGTATTTCGCCTATTGACGAGGCATTTGGCTACCTTAAGAGAGTTAGAGTTACTCCTGCCAGTGTCTCTTTATTAAACCACAGTCACATCTACAATATTCCTCTGCCCCTTTCACCAGACGCGATACGCCATTATTTGTCGACATTATGACGTTCACACTACTCCTGCTAGTGGCTCCTCCATTTTACCAAAGTATTTCGCCTGTTGACGAGGCATTTGGCTACTATAAGAGAGTCATACTTACTCCTGTCAGTTGCTCCCCGTTTTACCACAGTCACATTTTCAATCTTATTCTGGCCAGTTCACCTGAAGCGATACGCCATTATCAGTCAACCTAAAGAATATCACAGTACTCCTGCCGGGAGCTTCTCGAGTTTGCCGATTTATTTCGCCTGTTGACGAAGCATTTGGATACCTTAAGATAGTCATAGTTACTCCTTGCTGTTACTCCATATTTTACAACAGGCACATCCACAAGCTTACTCTGGCCAATTCTCCTGAAGCGATACGCTAATATCTGTTGACATAAAGACTTTCACAGTACTCCTGCTGGAAGCATCTCAACTTTGCCGATGTATTTCGCCTATTAACGAGGCATTTGGCTACCTTAAGAGAGTCATAGTTACTCCTGCCAGTGGCTCTCCGTTAAACCACAGACACATCTACGATTTTCCTCTGCCCCTTTCACCAGACGCGATACGCCATTATTTGTCGAAATTATGACTTTCACAGTATTCCTGCTAGTGGCTCCTCCAGTTTACCAACGTATTTCGCCTGTTGACGAGGCATTTGGCTACCTTAAGATTGTCATAGTTACTCCTGTCAGTTGCTCCCCGTTTTACCACAGTCACATTTTCAATCTTATTCTGGCCAGTTCACCTGAAGCGATACGCCATTATCAGTCAACCTAAAGAATATCACAGTACTCCTGCCGGGAGCTCTCGAGTTTGCCGATGTATTTCGCCTGTTGACGAGGCATTTGGATACCTTAAGAGAGTCATAGTTACCCCTTGCTGTTGCTCCCCATTTTACAACAGGCACATCTACAAGCTTACTCTGGCCAATTCTCCTGAAGCGATACGCTAATATCTATTGACATAAAGACTTTCACAGTACTCCTGCTGGGAGCGTCTCAACTTTGCCGATGTATTTCGCCTATTGACGAGGCATTTGGCTACCTTAAGAGAGTTATAGTTACTCCTGCCAGTGTCTCTCCGTTAAACCACATTCACATTTACAATTTTCCTCTGCCCCTTTCACCAGACCCGATACGATATTATTCTTCGACATTATGACTTTCACAGTACTCCTGCTAGGGGCTCCTCCAGTTTACCAATGTATTTCGCCTGTTGACGAGGCATTTGGCTACCTTAAGAGAGTCATAGTTACTCCTGTCAGTTGCTCCCCGTTTTACCAAAGTCACATTTTCAATCTTATTCTTGCCAGTTCACCTGAAGCGATACGCCATTATCAGTCAACCTAAAGTATATCACAGTACTCCTGCCGGGAGCTTCTCGAGTTTGCCGATGTATTTCGCCTGTTGACGAAGCAGCTGGATACCTTAAGAGAGTCATAGTTACTCCTTGCTGTTACTCCATATTTTACAACAGGCACATCCACAAGCTTACTCTGGCCAATTCTCCTGAAGCGATACGCTAATATCTGTTGACATAAAGACTTTCACAGTACTCCTGCTGGGAGCATCTCAACTTTGCCGATGTATTTCGCCTATTGACGAGGCATTTGGCTACCTTAAGAGAGTCATAGTTACACCTGCCAGTGGCTCTCCGTTAAACCACAGTCACATCTACGATTTTCCTCTGCCCCTTTCACCAGACGCGATACGCCATTATTTGTCGAAGTTATGACTTTCACAGTACTCCTGCTAGTGGCTCCTCCAGTTTACCAGTGAATTTCGCCTGTTGACGAGGCATTTGGCTACCTTAAGAGGGTCATAGTTACTCCTGTCAGTTGCTCCCCGTTTTACCACAGTCACATTTTCAATCTTATTCTGGCCAGTTCACCTGAAGCGATACGCCATTATCAGTCAACCTAAAGAATATCACAGTACTCCTGCCGGGAGCTCTCGAGTTTGCCGATGTATTTCGCCTGTTGACGAGGCATTTGGATACCTTAAGAGAATCATAGTTACCCCTTGCTGCTGCTCCCCATTTTACAACAGGCACATCTACAAGCTTACTCTGGCCAATTATCCTGAAGCGATACGCTAATATCTATTGACATAAAGACTTTCACAGTACTCCTGCCGGGAGCTTCTCGACTTTGCCGATGTATTTCGCCTATTGACGAGGCATTTGGCTACCTTAAGAGAGTTAGAGTTACTCCTGCCAGTGTCTCTCTATTAAACCACAGTCACATCTACAATATTCCTCTGCCCCTTTCACCAGACGCGATACGCCATTATTTGTCGACATTATGACGTTCACACTACGCCTGCTAGTGGCTCCTCCAGTTTACCAAAGTATTTCGCCTGTTGACGAGGCATTTGGCTACTATAAGAGAGTCATACTTACTCCTGTCAGTTGCTCCCCGTTTTACCACAGTCACATTTTCAATCTTATTCTGGCCAGTTCACCTGAAGCGATACGCCATTATCAGTCAACCTAAAGAATATCACAGTACTCCTGCCGGGAGCTCTCGAGTTTGCCGATGTATTTCGCCTGTTGACGAGGCATTTGGATACCTTAAGAGAGTCATAGTTACCCCTTGCTGTTGCTCCCCATTTTACAACAGGCACATCTACAAGCTTACTCTGGCCAATTCTCCTGAAGCGATACGCTAATATCTATTGACATAAAGACTTTCACAGTACTCCTGCCGGGAGCTTCTCGACTTTGCCGATGTATTTCGCCTATTGACGAGGCATTTGGCTACCTTAAGAGAGTTAGAGTTACTCCTGCCAGTGTCTCTCTATTAAACCACATTCACATTTACAATTTTCCTCTGCCCCTTTCACCAGACCCGATACGATATTATTCTTCCACATTATGACTTTCACAGTACTCCTGCTAGGGGCTCCTCCAGTTTACCAATGTATTTCGCCTGTTGACGAGGCATTTGGCTACCTTAAGAGAGTCATAGTTACTCCTGTCAGTTGCTCCCCGTTTTACCAAAGTCACATTTTCAATCTTATTCTGGCCAGTTCACCTGAAGCGATCCGCCATTATCAGTCAACCTATAGTATATCACAGTACTCCTGCCGGGAGCTTCTCGAGTTTGCCGATGTATTTCGCCTGTTGACGAAGCATTTGGATACCGTAAGAGATCATAGTTACTCCTTGCTGCTACTCCATATTTTACAATAGGCACATCCACAAGCTTACTCTGGCCAATTCTCCTGAAGCGATACCCTAATATCTGTTGACATAAAGACTTTCACAATACTCCTGCTGGGAGCATCTCAACTTTGCCGATGTATTTCGCCTATTGACGAGGCATTTGGCTACCTTAAGAGAGTCATAGTTACTCCTGCCAGTGGCTCTCCGTTAAACCACAGTCACATCTACGATTATCCTCTGCCCCTTTCACCAGACGCGATACGCCATTATTTGTCGAAATTATGACTTTCACAGTACTCCTGCTAGTGGCACCTCCAGTTTACCAATGTATTTCGCCTGTTGACGAGGCATTTGGCTACCTTAAGAGAGTCATAGTTACTCCTGTCAGTTGCTCCCCGTTTTACCACAGTCACATTTTCAATCTTATTCTGGCCAGTTCACCTGAAGCGATACGCCATTATCAGTCAACCTAAAGAATATCACAGTACTCCTGCCGGGAGCTCTCGAGTTTCCCGATGTATTTCGCCTGTTGACGAGGCATTTGGATACCTTAAGAGAGTCATAGTTACCCCTTGCTGTTGCTCCCCATTTTACAACAGGCACATCTACAAGCTTACTCTGGCCAATTCTCCTGAAGCGGTACGCTAATATCTATTGACATAAAGACTTTCACAGTACTCCTGCCGGGAGCGTTTCAACTTTGCCGATGTATTTCGCCTATTGACGAGGCATTTGGCTACCTTAAGAGAGTTATAGTTACTCCTGCCAGTGTCTCTCCGTTAAACCACATTCACATTTACAATTTTCCTCTGCCCCTTTCACCAGACCCGATACGATATTATTCTTCGACATTATGACTTTCACAGTACTCCTGCTAGGGGCTCCTCCAGTTTACCAATGTATTTCGCCTGTTGACGAGGCATTTGGCTACCTTAAGAGAGTCATAGTTACTCCTGTCAGTTGCTCCCCGTTTTACCAAAGTCACATTTTCAATCTTATTCTGGCCAGTTCACCTGAAGCGATCCGCCATTATCAGTCAACCTATAGTATATCACAGTACTCCTGCCGGGAGCTTCTCGAGTTTGCCGATGTATTTCGCCTGTTGACGAAGCATTTGGATACCGTAAGAGAGTCATAGTTACTCCTTGCTGCTACTCCATATTTTGCAACAGGCACATCCACAAGCTTACTCTGGCCAATTCTCCTGAAGCGATACGCTAATATCTGTTGACATAAAGACTTTCACAGTACTCCTGCTGGGAGCATCTCAACTTTGCCGATGTATTTCGCCTATTGACGAGGCATTTGGCTACCTTAAGAGAGTCATAGTTACTCCTGCCAGTGGCTCTCCGTTAAACCACAGTCACATCTACGATTATCCTCTGCCCCTTTCACCAGACGCGATACGCCATTATTTGTCGAAATTATGACTTTCACAGTACTCCTGCTAGTGGCTCCTCCAGTTTACCAATGTATTTCGCCTGTTGACGAGGCATTTGGCTACCTTAAGAGAGTCATAGTTACTCCTGTCAGTTGCTCCCCGTTTTACCACAGTCACATTTTCAATCTTATTCTGGCCAGTTCACCTGAAGCGATACGCCATTATCAGTCAACCTAAAGAATATCACAGTACTCCTGCCGGGAGCTCTCGAGTTTGCCGATGTATTTCGCCTGTTGACGAGGCATTTGGATACCTTAAGAGAGTCATAGTTACCCCTTGCTGCTGCTCCCCATTTTACAACAGGCACATCTACAAGCTTACTCTGACCAATTATCCTGAAGCGATACGCTAATATCTGTTGACATAAAGACTTTCACAGTACTCCTGCCGGGAGCTTCTCGACTTTGCCGATGTATTTCACCTATTGACGAGGCATTTGGCTACCTTAAGAGAGTTATAGTTACTCCTGCCAGTGTCTCTCTATTAAACCACAGTCACATCTACAATATTCCTCTGCCCCTTTCACCAGACGCGATACGCCATTATTTGTCGACATTATGACGTTCACACTACTCCTGCTAGTGGCTCCTCCAGTTTACCAAAGTATTTCGCCTGTTGACGAGGCATTTGGCTACTATAAGAGAGTCATACTTACTCCTGTCAGTTGCTCCCCGTTTTACCACAGTCACATTTTCAATCTTATTCTGGCGTTCACCTGAAGCGATACGCCATTATCAGTCAACCTAAAGAATATCACAGTACTCCTGCCGGGAGCTTCTCGAGTTTGCCGATGTATTTCGCCTGTTGACGAAGCATTTGGATACCTTAAGATAGTCATAGTTACTCCTTGCTGTTACTCAATATTTTACAACAGGCACATCCACAAGCTTACTCTGGCCAATTCTCCTGAAGCGATACGCTAATATCTGTTGACATAAAGACTTTCACAGTACTCCTGCTGGAAGCATCTCAACTTTGCCGATGTATTTCGCCTATTGACGAGGCATTTGGCTACCTTAAGAGAGTCATAGTTACTCCTGCCAGTGGCTCTCCGTTAAACCACAGACACATCAACGATTTTCCTCTGCCCCTTTCACCAGACGCGATACGCCATTATTTGTCGAAATTATGACTTTCACAGTACTCCTGCTAGTGGCTCCTCCAGTTTACCAACGTATTTCGCCTGTTGACGAGGCATTTGGCTACCTTAAGAGAGTCATAGTTACTCCTGTCAGTTGCTCCCCGTTTTACCACAGTCACATTTTCAATCTTATTCTGGCCAGTTCACCTGAAGCGATACGCCATTATCAGTCAACCTAAAGAATATCACAGTACTCCTGCCGGGAGCTCTCGAGTTTGCCGATGTATTTCGCCTGTTGACGAGGCATTTGGATACCTTAAGAGAGTCATAGTTACCCCTTGCTGCTGCTCCCCATTTTACAACAGGCACATCTACAAGCTTACTCTGACCAATTATCCTGAAGCGATACGCTAATATCTATTGACATAAAGACTTTCACAGTACTCCTGCCGGGAGCGTCTCAACTTTGCCGATGTATTTCGCCTATTGACGAGGCATTTGGCTACCTTAAGAGAGTTATAGTTACTCCTGCCAGTGTCTCTCCGTTAAACCACATTCACATTTACAATTTTCCTCTGCCCCTTTCACCAGACCCGATACGATATTATTCTTCGACATTATGACTTTCACAGTACTCCTGCTAGGGGCTCCTCCAGTTTACCAATGAATTTCGCCTGTTGACGAGGCATTTGGCTACCTTAAGAGAGTCATAGTTACTCCTGTCAGTTGCTCCCCGTTTTACCAAAGTCACATTTTCAATCTTATTCTGGCCAGTTCACCTGAAGCGATCCGCCATTATCAGTCAACCTATAGTATATCACAGTACTCCTGCCGGGAGCTTCTCGAGTTTGCCGATGTATTTCGCCTGTTGACGAAGCATTTGGATACCGTAAGAGAGTCATAGTTACTCCTTGCTGCTACTCCATATTTTGCAACAGGCACATCCACAAGCTTACTCTGGCCAATTCTCCTGAAGCGATACGCTAATATCTGTTGACATAAAGACTTTCACAGTACTCCTGCTGGGAGCATCTCAACTTTGCCGATGTATTTCGCCTATTGACGAGGCATTTGGCTACCTTAAGAGAGTCATAGTTACTCCTGCCAGTGGCTCTCCGTTAAACCACAGTCACATCTACGATTATCCTCTGCCCCTTTCACCAGACGCGATACGCCATTATTTGTCGAAATTATGACTTTCACAGTACTCCTGCTAGTGGCTCCTCCAGTTTACCAATGTATTTCGCCTGTTGACGAGGCATTTGGCTACCTTAAGAGAGTCATAGTTACTCCTGTCAGTTGCTCCCCGTTTTACCACAGTCACATTTTCAATCTTATTCTGGCCAGTTCACCTGAAGCGATACGCCATTATCAGTCAACCTAAAGAATATCACAGTACTCCTGCCGGGAGCTCTCGAGTTTGCCGATGTATTTCGCCTGTTGACGAGGCATTTGGATACCTTAAGAGAGTCATAGTTACCCCTTGCTGCTGCTCCCCATTTTACAACAGGCACATCTACAAGCTTACTCTGACCAATTATCCTGAAGCGATACGCTAATATCTATTGACATAAAGACTTTCACAGTACTCCTGCCGGGAGCTTCTCGACTTTGCCGATGTATTTCACCTATTGACGAGGCATTTGGCTACCTTAAGAGAGTTATAGTTACTCCTGCCAGTGTCTCTCTATTAAACCACAGTCACATCTACAATATTCCTCTGCCCCTTTCACCAGACGCGATACGCCATTATTTGTCGACATTATGACGTTCACACTACTCCTGCTAGTGGCTCCTCCAGTTTACCAAAGTATTTCGCCTGTTGACGAGGCATTTGGCTACTATAAGAGAGTCATACTTACTCCTGTCAGTTGCTCCCCGTTTTACCACAGTCACATTTTCAATCTTATTCTGGCGTTCACCTGAAGCGATACGCCATTATCAGTCAACCTAAAGAATATCACAGTACTCCTGCCGGGAGCTTCTCGAGTTTGCCGATGTATTTCGCCTGTTGACGAAGCATTTGGATACCTTAAGATAGTCATAGTTACTCCTTGCTGTTACTCAATATTTTACAACAGGCACATCCACAAGCTTACTCTGGCCAATTCTCCTGAAGCGATACGCTAATATCTGTTGACATAAAGACTTTCACAGTACTCCTGCTGGAAGCATCTCAACTTTGCCGATGTATTTCGCCTATTGACGAGGCATTTGGCTACCTTAAGAGAGTCATAGTTACTCCTGCCAGTGGCTCTCCGTTAAACCACAGACACATCTACGATTTTCCTCTGCCCCTTTCACCAGACGCGATACGCCATTATTTGTCGAAATTATGACTTTCACAGTACTCCTGCTAGTGGCTCCTCCAGTTTACCAACGTATTTCGCCTGTTGACGAGGCATTTGGCTACCTTAAGAGAGTCATAGTTACTCCTGTCAGTTGCTCCCCGTTTTACCACAGTCACATTTTCAATCTTATTCTGGCCAGTTCACCTGAAGCGATACGCCATTATCAGTCAACCTAAAGAATATCACAGTACTCCTGCCGGGAGCTCTCGAGTTTGCCGATGTATTTCGCCTGTTGACGAGGCATTTGGATACCTTAAGAGAGTCATAGTTACCCCTTGCTGTTGCTCCCCATTTTACAACAGGCACATCTACAAGCTTACTCTGGCCAATTCTCCTGAAGCGATACGCTAATATCTGTTGACATAAAGACTTTCACAGTACTCCTGCTGGGAGCATCTCAACTTTGCCGATGTATTTCGCCTATTGACGAGGCATTTGGCTACCTTAAGAGAGTTATAGTTACTCCTGCCAGTGTCTCTCCGTTAAACCACATTCACATTTACAATTTTCCTCTGCCCCTTTCACCAGACCCGATACGATATTATTCTTCGACATTATGACTTTCACAGTACTCCTGCTAGGGGCTCCTCCAGTTTACCAATGTATTTCGCCTGTTGACGAGGCATTTGGCTACCTTAAGAGAGTCATACTTACTCCTGTCAGTTGCTCCCCGTTTTACCACAGTCACATTTTCAATCTTATTCTGGCGTTCACCTGAAGCGATACGCCATTATCAGTCAACCTAAAGAATATCACAGTACTCCTGCCGGGAGCGTCTCAACTTTGCCGATGTATTTCGCCTATTGACGAGGCATTTGGCTACCTTAAGAGAGTTATAGTTACTCCTGCCAGTGTCTCTCCGTTAAACCACATTCACATTTACAATTTTCCTCTGCCCCTTTCACCAGACCCGATACGATATTATTCTTCGACATTATGACTTTCACAGTACTCCTGCTAGGGGCTCCTCCAGTTTACCAATGTATTTCGCCTGTTGACGAGGCATTTGGCTACCTTAAGAGAGTCATAGTTACTCCTGTCAGTTGCTCCCCGTTTTACCAAAGTCACATTTTCAATCTTATTCTGGCCAGTTCACCTGAAGCGATACGCCATTATCAGTCAACCTAAAGTATATCACAGTACTCCTGCCGGGAGCCTCTCGAGTTTGCCGATGTATTTCGCCTGTTGACGAAGCATTTGGATACCTTAAGAGAGTCATAGTTACTCCTTGCTGTTACTCCATATTTTACAACAGGCACATCCACAAGCTTACTCTGGCCAATTCTCCTGAAGCGATACGCTAATATCTGTTGACATAAAGACTTTCACAGTACTCCTGCTGGGAGCATCTCAACTTTGCCGATGTATTTCGCCTATTGACGAGGCATTTGGCTACCTTAAGAGAGTCATAGTTACACCTGCCAGTGGCTCTCCGTTAAACCACAGTCACATCTACGATTTTCCTCTGCCCCTTTCACCAGACGCGATACGCCATTATTTGTCGAAATTATGACTTTCACAGTACTCCTGCTAGTGGCTCCTCCAGTTTACCAGGGAATTTCGCCTGTTGACGAGGCATTTGGCTACCTTAAGAGGGTCATAGTTACTCCTGTCAGTTGCTCCCCGTTTTACCACAGTCACATTTTCAATCTTATTCTGGCCAGTTCACCTGAAGCGATACGCCATTATCAGTCAACCTAAAGAATATCACAGTACTCCTGCCGGGAGCTCTCGAGTTTGCCGATGTATTTCGCCTGTTGACGAGGCATTTGGATACCTTAAGAGAGTCGTAGTTACCCCTTGCTGCTGCTCCCCATTTTACAACAGGCACATCTACAAGCTTACTCTGACCAATTATCCTGAAGCGATACGCCAATATCTATTGACATAAAGACTTTCACAGTACTCCTGCCGGGAGCTTCTCGACTTTGCCGATGTATTTCGCCTATTGACGGGGCATTTGGCTACCTTAAGAGAGTTATAGTTACTCCTGCCAGTGTCTCTCTATTAAACCACAGTCACATCTACAATATTCCTCTGCCCCTTTCACCAGACGCGATACGCCATTATTTGTCGACATTATGACGTTCACACTACTCCTGCTAGTGGCTCCTCCAGTTTACCAAAGTATTTCGCCTGTTGACGAGGCATTTGGCTACTATAAGAGAGTCATACTTACTCCTGTCAGTTGCTCCCCGTTTTACCACAGTCACATTTTCAATCTTATTCTGGCCAGTTCACCTGAAGCGATACGCCATTATCAGTCAACCTAAAGAATATCACAGTACTCCTGCCGGGAGCTCTCGAGTTTGCCGATGTATTTCGCCTGTTGACGAGGCATTTGGATACCTTAAGAGAGTCATAGTTACCCCTTGCTGCTGCTCCCCATTTTACAACAGGCACATCTACAAGCTTACTCTGACCAATTATCCTGAAGCGATACGCTAATATCTATTGACATAAAGACTTTCACAGTACTCCTGCCGGGAGCTTCTCGACTTTGCCGATGTATTTCACCTATTGACGAGGCATTTGGCTACCTTAAGAGAGTTATAGTTACTCCTGCCAGTGTCTCTCTATTAAACCACAGTCACATCTACAATATTCCTCTGCCCCTTTCACCAGACGCGATACGCCATTATTTGTCGACATTATGACGTTCACACTACTCCTGCTAGTGGCTCCTCCAGTTTACCAAAGTATTTCGCCTGTTGACGAGGCATTTGGCTACTATAAGAGAGTCATACTTACTCCTGTCAGTTGCTCCCCGTTTTACCACAGTCACATTTTCAATCTTATTCTGGCGTTCACCTGAAGCGATACGCCATTATCAGTCAACCTAAAGAATATCACAGTACTCCTGCCGGGAGCTTCTCGAGTTTGCCGATGTATTTCGCCTGTTGACGAAGCATTTGGATACCTTAAGATAGTCATAGTTACTCCTTGCTGTTACTCAATATTTTACAACAGGCACATCCACAAGCTTACTCTGGCCAATTCTCCTGAAGCGATACGCTAATATCTGTTGACATAAAGACTTTCACAGTACTCCTGCTGGAAGCATCTCAACTTTGCCGATGTATTTCGCCTATTGACGAGGCATTTGGCTACCTTAAGAGAGTCATAGTTACTCCTGCCAGTGGCTCTCCGTTAAACCACAGACACATCTACGATTTTCCTCTGCCCCTTTCACCAGACGCGATACGCCATTATTTGTCGAAATTATGACTTTCACAGTACTCCTGCTAGTGGCTCCTCCAGTTTACCAACGTATTTCGCCTGTTGACGAGGCATTTGGCTACCTTAAGAGAGTCATAGTTACTCCTGTCAGTTGCTCCCCGTTTTACCACAGTCACATTTTCAATCTTATTCTGGCCAGTTCACCTGAAGCGATACGCCATTATCAGTCAACCTAAAGAATATCACAGTACTCCTGCCGGGAGCTCTCGAGTTTGCCGATGTATTTCGCCTGTTGACGAGGCATTTGGATACCTTAAGAGAGTCATAGTTACCCCTTGCTGTTGCTCCCCATTTTACAACAGGCACATCTACAAGCTTACTCTGGCCAATTCTCCTGAAGCGATACGCTAATATCTGTTGACATAAAGACTTTCACAGTACTCCTGCTGGGAGCATCTCAACTTTGCCGATGTATTTCGCCTATTGACGAGGCATTTGGCTACCTTAAGAGAGTTATAGTTACTCCTGCCAGTGTCTCTCCGTTAAACCACATTCACATTTACAATTTTCCTCTGCCCCTTTCACCAGACCCGATACGATATTATTCTTCGACATTATGACTTTCACAGTACTCCTGCTAGGGGCTCCTCCAGTTTACCAATGTATTTCGCCTGTTGACGAGGCATTTGGCTACCTTAAGAGAGTCATACTTACTCCTGTCAGTTGCTCCCCGTTTTACCACAGTCACATTTTCAATCTTATTCTGGCGTTCACCTGAAGCGATACGCCATTATCAGTCAACCTAAAGAATATCACAGTACTCGTGCCGGGAGCGTCTCAACTTTGCCGGTGTATTTCGCCTATTGACGAGGCATTTGGCTACCTTAAGAGAGTTATAGTTACTCCTGCCAGTGTCTCTCCGTTAAACCACATTCACATTTACAATTTTCCTCTGCCCCTTTCACCAGACCCGATACGATATTATTCTTCGACATTATGACTTTCACAGTACTCCTGCTAGGGGCTCCTCCAGTTTACCAATGTATTTCGCCTGTTGACGAGGCATTTGGCTACCTTAAGAGAGTCATAGTTACTCCTGTCAGTTGCACCCCGTTTTACCAAAGTCACATTTTCAATCTTATTCTGGCCAGTTCACCTGAAGCGATACGCCATTATCAGTCAACCTAAAGTATATCACAGTACTCCTGCCGGGAGCCTCTCGAGTTTGCCGATGTATTTCGCCTGTTGACGAAGCATTTGGATACCTTAAGAGAGTCATAGTTACTCCTTGCTGTTACTCCATATTTTACAACAGGCACATCCACAAGCTTACTCTGGCCAATTCTCCTGAAGCGATACGCTAATATCTGTTGACATAAAGACTTTCACAGTACTCCTGCTGGGAGCATCTCAACTTTGCCGATGTATTTCGCCTATTGACGAGGCATTTGGCTACCTTAAGAGAGTCATAGTTACACCTGCCAGTGGCTCTCCGTTAAACCACAGTCACATCTACGATTTTCCTCTGCCCCTTTCACCAGACGCGATACGCCATTATTTGTCGAAATTATGACTTTCACAGTACTCCTGCTAGTGGCTCCTCCAGTTTACCAAGGAATTTCGCCTGTTGACGAGGCATTTGGCTACCTTAAGAGGGTCATAGTTACTCCTGTCAGTTGCTCCCCGTTTTACCACAGTCACATTTTCAATCTTATTCTGGCCAGTTCACCTGAAGCGATACGCCATTATCAGTCAACCTAAAGAATATCACAGTACTCCTGCCGGGAGCTCTCGAGTTTGCCGATGTATTTCGCCTGTTGACGAGGCATTTGGATACCTTAAGAGAGTCGTAGTTACCCCTTGCTGCTGCTCCCCATTTTACAACAGGCACATCTACAAGCTTACTCTGACCAATTATCCTGAAGCGATACGCCAATATCTATTGACATAAAGACTTTCACAGTACTCCTGCCGGGAGCTTCTCGACTTTGCCGATGTATTTCGCCTATTGACGGGGCATTTGGCTACCTTAAGAGAGTTATAGTTACTCCTGCCAGTGTCTCTCTATTAAACCACAGTCACATCTACAATATTCCTCTGCCCCTTTCACCAGACGCGATACGCCATTATTTGTCGACATTATGACGTTCACACTACTCCTGCTAGTGGCTCCTCCAGTTTACCAAAGTATTTCGCCTGTTGACGAGGCATTTGGCTACTATAAGAGAGTCATACTTACTCCTGTCAGTTGCTCCCCGTTTTACCACAGTCACATTTTCAATCTTATTCTGGCCAGTTCACCTGAAGCGATACGCCATTATCAGTCAACCTAAAGAATATCACAGTACTCCTGCCGGGAGCTTCTCGAGTTTGCCGATGTATTTCGCCTGTTGACGAAGCATTTGGATACCTTAAGATAGTCATAGTTACTCCTTGCTGTTACTCCATATTTTACAACAGGCACATCCACAAGCTTACTCTGGCCAATTCTCCTGAAGCGATACGCTAATATCTGTTGACATAAAGACTTTCACAGTACTCCTGCTGGGAGCATCTCAACTTTGCCGATGTATTTCGCCTATTGACGAGGCATTTGGCTACCTTAAGAGAGTCATAGTTACTCCTGCCAGTGTCTCTCCGTTAAACCACATTCACATTTACAATTTTCCTCTGCCCCTTTCACCAGACCCGATACGATATTATTCTTCGACATTATGACTTTCACAGTACTCCTGCTAGGGGCTCCTCCAGTTTACCAATGTATTTCGCCTGTTGACGAGGCATTTGGCTACCTTAAGAGAGTCATAGTTACTCCTGTCAGTTGCTCCCCGTTTTACCAAAGTCACATTTTCAATCTTATTCTGGCCAGTTCACCTGAAGCGATACGCCATTATCAGTCAACCTAAAGTATATCACAGTACTCCTGCCGGGAGCCTCTCGAGTTTGCCGATGTATTTCGCCTGTTGACGAAGCATTTGGATACCTTAAGAGAGTCATAGTTACTCCTTGCTGTTACTCCATATTTTACAACAGGCACATCCACAAGCTTACTCTGGCCAATTCTCCTGAAGCGATACGCTAATATCTGTTGACATAAAGACTTTCACAGTACTCCTGCTGGGAGCATCTCAACTTTGCCGATGTATTTCGCCTATTGACGAGGCATTTGGCTACCTTAAGAGAGTCATAGTTACACCTGCCAGTGGCTCTCCGTTAAACCACAGTCACATCTACGATTTTCCTCTGCCCCTTTCACCAGACGCGATACGCCATTATTTGTCGAAATTATGACTTTCACAGTACTCCTGCTAGTGGCTCCTCCAGTTTACCAAGGAATTTCGCCTGTTGACGAGGCATTTGGCTACCTTAAGAGGGTCATAGTTACTCCTGTCAGTTGCTCCCCGTTTTACCACAGTCACATTTTCAATCTTATTCTGGCCAGTTCACCTGAAGCGATACGCCATTATCAGTCAACCTAAAGAATATCACAGTACTCCTGCCGGGAGCTCTCGAGTTTGCCGATGTATTTCGCCTGTTGACGAGGCATTTGGATACCTTAAGAGAGTCGTAGTTACCCCTTGCTGCTGCTCCCCATTTTACAACAGGCACATCTACAAGCTTACTCTGACCAATTATCCTGAAGCGATACGCCAATATCTATTGACATAAAGACTTTCACAGTACTCCTGCCGGGAGCTTCTCGACTTTGCCGATGTATTTCGCCTATTGACGAGGCATTTGGCTACCTTAAGAGAGTTATAGTTACTCCTGCCAGTGTCTCTCTATTAAACCACAGTCACATCTACAATATTCCTCTGCCCCTTTCACCAGACGCGATACGCCATTATTTGTCGACATTATGACGTTCACACTACTCCTGCTAGTGGCTCCTCCAGTTTACCAAAGTATTTCGCCTGTTGACGAGGCATTTGGCTACTATAAGAGAGTCATACTTACTCCTGTCAGTTGCTCCCCGTTTTACCACAGTCACATTTTCAATCTTATTCTGGCCAGTTCACCTGAAGCGATACGCCATTATCAGTCAACCTAAAGAATATCACAGTACTCCTGCCGGGAGCTTCTCGAGTTTGCCGATGTATTTCGCCTGTTGACGAAGCATTTGGATACCTTAAGATAGTCATAGTTACTCCTTGCTGTTACTCCATATTTTACAACAGGCACATCCACAAGCTTACTCTGGCCAATTCTCCTGAAGCGATACGCTAATATCTGTTGACATAAAGACTTTCACAGTACTCCTGCTGGGAGCATCTCAACTTTGCCGATGTATTTCGCCTATTGACGAGGCATTTGGCTACCTTAAGAGAGTCATAGTTACTCCTGCCAGTGGCTCTCCGTTAAACCACAGTCACATCTTCGATTATCCTCTGCCCCTTTCACCAGACGCGATACGCCATTATTTGTCGAAATTATGACTTTCACAGTACTCCTGCTAGTGGCTCCTCCAGTTTACCAATGTATTTCGCCTGTTGACGAGGCATTTGGCTACCTTAAGAGAGTCATAGTTACTCCTGTCAGTTGCTCCCCGTTTTACCACAGTCACATTTTCAATCTTATTCTGGCCAGTTCACCTGAAGCGATACGCCATTATCAGTCAACCTAAAGAATATCACAGTACTCCTGCCTGGAGCTCTCGAGTTTGCCGATGTATTTCGCCTGTTGACGAGGCATTTGGATACCTTAAGAGAGTCATAGTTACCCCTTGCTGTTGCTCCCCATTTTACAACAGGCACATCTACAAGCTTACTCTGGCCAATTCTCCTGAAGCGATACGCTAATATCTATTGACATAAAGACTTTCACAGTACTCCTGCCGGGAGCTTCTCGACTTTGCCGATGTATTTCGCCTATTGACGAGGCATTTGGCTACCTTAAGAGAGTTATAGTTACTCCTGCCAGTGTCTCTCTATTAAACCACAGTCACATCTACAATATTCCTCTGCCCCTTTCACCAGACGCGATACGCCATTATTTGTCGACATTATGACGTTCACACTACTCCTGCTAGTGACTCCTCCAGTTTACCAAAGTATTTCGCCTGTTGACGAGGCATTTGGCTACTATAAGAGAGTCATACTTACTCCTGTCAGTTCTCCCCGTTTTACCACAGTCACATTTTCAATCTTATTCTGGCCAGTTCACCTGAGGCGATACGCCATTATCAGTCAACCTAAAGAATATCACAGTACTCCTGCCGGGAGCTCTCGAGTTTGCCGATGTATTTCGCCTGTTGACGAGGCATTTGGATACCTTAAGAGAGTCATAGTTACCACTTGCTGTTGCTCCCCATTTTACAAATGGCACATCTACAAGCTTACTCTGGCCAATTCTCCTGAAGCGATACGCTAATATCTATTGACATAAAGACTTTCACAGTACTCCTGCCGGGAGCTTCTCGACATTGCCGATGTATTTCGCCTATTGACGAGGCATTTGGCTACCTTAAGAGAGTTATAGTTACTCCTGCCAGCGTCTCTTTATTAAACCACAGTCACATCTACAATAATCCTCTGCCCCTTTCACCAGACGCGATACGCCATTATTTGTCGACATTATGACGTTCACACTACTCCTGCTAGTGGCTCCTCCAGTTTACCAAAGTATTTCGCCTGTTGACGAGGCATTTGGCTACTATAAGAGAGTCATACTTACTCCTGTCAGTTGCTCCCCGTTTTACCACAGTCACATTTTCAATCTTATTCTGGCCAGTTCATCTGAGGCGATACGCCATTATCAGTCAACCTAAAGAATATCACACTACTCCTGTCGGAAGCTTCTCGAGTTTGCCGAAGTATTTCGCCTGTTAACGAAGCATTTGGATACCTTAAGAGAGTCATAGTTACTCCTTGCTGTTGCTCCCCATTTTACAACAGGCACATCTACAAGCTCACTCTGGCCAATTCTCCTGAAGCGATACCCTAATATCTATTGACATAAAGACTTTCACAGTACTCCTGCCGGGAGCTTCTCGACTTTGCCGATGTATTTCGCCTATTGACGAGGCATTTGGCTACCTTAAGAGAGTTATAGTTACTCCTGCCAGTGTCTCTCTATTAAACCACAGTCACATCTACAATATTCCTCTGCCCCTTTCACCAGACGCGATACGCCATTATTTATCGACATTATGACGTTCACACTACTCCTGCTGGTGGCTCCTCCAGTTTACCAAAGTATTTCGCCTGTTGACGAGGCATTTGGCTACTATAAGAGAGCCATACTTACTCCTGTCAGTTGCTCCCCGTTTTACCACAGTCACATTTTCAATCTTATTCTGGCCAGTTCACCTGAGGCGATACGCCATTATTAGTCAACCTAAAGAATTTCACACTACTCCTGTCGGAAGCTTCTCGAGGTTGCCGAAGTATTTCGCCTGTTAACGAAGCATTTGGATACCTTAAGAGAGTTATAGTTACTCCTTGCTGTTGCTCCCCATTTTACAACAGGCACATCTACAAGCTTACTCTGGCCAATTCTCCTGAAGCGATACGCTAATATCTGTTGACATAAAGACTTTCACAGTACTCCTGCTGGGAGCTTCTCAACTTTGCCGATGTATTTCGCCTATTGACGAGGCATTTGGCTACCTTAAGAGAGTTATAGTTACTCCTGCCAGTGTCTCTCCGTTAAACCACATTCACATTTACAATTTTCCTCTGCCCCTTTCACCAGACCCGATACGATATTATTCTTCGACATTATGACTTTCACAGTACTCCTGCTAGGGGCTCCTCCAGTTTACCAATGTATTTCGCCTGTTGACGAGGCATTTGGCTACCTTAAGAGAGTCATAGTTACTCCTGTCAGTTGCTCCCCGTTTTACCAAAGTCACATTTTCAATCTTATTCTGGCCAGTTCACCTGAAGCGATACGCCATTATCAGTCAACCTAAAGTATATCACAGTACTCCTGCCGGGAGCTTCTCGAGTTTGCCGATGTATTTCGCCTGTTGACGAAGCATTTGGATACCTTAAGAGAGTCATAGTTACTCCTTGCTGTTACTCCCCATTTTACAACAGGCACATCCACAAGCTTACTCTGGCCAATTCTCCTGAAGCGATACGCTAATATCTGTTGACATAAAGACTTTCACAGTACTCCTGCCGGGAGCTTCTCGACTTTGCCGATGTATTTCGCATATTGACGAGGCATTTGGCTACCTTAAGAGAGCTATAGTTACTCCTGCCAGTGTCTCTCTATTAAACCACAGTCACATCTACAATATTCCTCTGCCCCTTTCACCAGACGCGATACGCCATTATTTGTCGACATTATGACGTTCACACTACTCCTGCTAGTGGCTCCTCCAGTTTACCAAAGTATTTCGCCTGTTGACGAGGCATTTGGCTACTATAAGAGAGTCATACTTACTCCTGTCAGTTGCTCCCCGTTTTACCACAGTCACATTTTCAATCTTATTCTGGCCAGTTCACCTGAGGCGATACGCCATTATCAGTCAACCTAAAGAATTTCACACTACTCCTGTCGGAAGCTTCTCGAGTTTGCCGAAGTATTTCGCCTGTTAACGAAGCATTTGGATACCTTAAGAGAGTCATAGTTACTCCTTGCTGTTGCTCTCCATTTTACAACAGGCACATCTACACGCTTACTCTGGCCAATTCTCCTGAAGCGATACGCTAATATCTGTTGACATAAAGACTTTCACATTACTCCTGCTGGGAGCTTCTCAACTTTGCCGATGTATTTCGCCTATTGACGAGGCATTTGGCTACCTTAAGAGAGTTATAGTTACTCCTGCCAGTGTCTCTCCGTTAAACCACATTCACATTTACAATTTTCCTCTGCCCCTTTCACCAGACCCGATACGATATTATTCTTCGACATTATGACTTTCACAGTACTCCTGCTAGGGGCTCCTCCAGTTTACCAATGTATTTCGCCTGTTGACGAGGCATTTGGCTACCTTAAGAGAGTCATAGTTACTCCTTTCAGTTGCTCCCCGTTTTACCAAAGTCACATTTTCAATCTTATTCTGGCCAGTTCACCTGAAGCGATACGCCATTATCAGTCAACCTAAAGTATATCACAGTACTCCTGCCGGGAGCTTGTCGAGTTTGCCGATGTATTTCGCCTGTTGACGAAGCATTTGGATACCTTAAGAGAGTCATAGTTACTCCTTGCTGTTACTCCATATTTTACAACAGGCACATCCACAAGCTTACTCTGGCCAATTCTCCTGAAGCGATACGCTAATATCTATTGACATAAAGACTTTCACAGTACTCCTGCCGGGAGCTTCTCGACTTTGCCGATGTATTTCGCCTATTGACGAGGCATTTGGCTACCTTAAGAGAGTTATAGTTACTCCTGCCAGTGTCTCTCTATTAAACCACAGTCACATCTACAATATTCCTCTGCCCCTTTCACCAGACGCGATACGCCATTGTTTGTCGACATTATGACGTTCACACTACACCTGCTAGTGGCTCCTCCAGTTTACCAAAGTATTTCGCCTGTTGACGAGGCATTTGGCTACTATAAGAGAGTCATACTCACTCCTGTCAGTTGCTCCCCGTTTTACCACAGTCACATTTTCAATCTTTGTCTGGCCAGTTCACCTGAGGCGATACGCCATTATCAGTCAACCTAAAGAATATCACAGTACTCCTGCCGGGAGCTCTCGAGTTTGCCGATGTATTTCGCCTGTTGACGAGGCATTTGCATACCTTAAGAGAGTCATAGTTACCCCTTGCTGTTGCTCCCCATTTTACAACAGGCACATCTACAAGCTTACTCTGGCCAATTCTCCTGAAGCGATACGCTAATATCTATTGACATAAAGACTTTCACAGTACTCCTGCCGGGAGCTTCCCGACTTTGCCGATGTATTTCGCCTATTGACGAGGCATTTGGCTACCTTAAGAGAGTTATAGTTACTCCTGCCAGTGTCTCTCTACTAAACCACAGTCACATCTACAATAATCCTCTGCCCCTTTCACCAGACGCGATACGCCATTCTTTGTCGACATTATGACGTTCACACTACTCCTGCTAGTGGCTCCTCCAGTTTACCAAAGTATTTCGCCTGTTGACGAGGCATTTGGCTACTATAAGAGAGTCATACTTACTCCTGTCAGTTGCTCCCCGTTTTACCACAGTCACATTTTCAATCTTATTCTGGCCAGTTCACCTGAGGCGATACGCCATTATCAGTCAACCTAAAGAATTTCACACTACTCCTGTCGGAAGCTTCTCGAGTTTGCCGAAGTATTTCGCCTGTTAACGAAGCATTTGGATACCTTAAGAGAGTCATATTACTCCTTGCTGATGCTCCCCATTTTACAACAGGCACATCTACAAGCTTACTCTGGCCAATTCTCCTGAAGCGATACCCTAATATCTATTGACATAAAGACTTTCACAGTACTCCTGCCGGGAGCTTCTCGACTTTGCCGATGTATTTCGCCTATTGACGAGGCATTTGGCTACCTTAAGAGAGTTATAGTTACTCCTGCCAGTGTCTCTCTATTAAACCACAGTCACATCTACAATATTCCTCTGCCCCTTTCACCAATCGCGATACGCCATTATTTATCGACATTATGACGTTCACACTACTCCTGCTGGTGGCTCCTCCAGTTTACCAAAGTATTTCGCCTGTTGACGAGGCATTTGGCTACTATAAGAGAGCCATACTTACTCCTGTCAGTTGCTCCCCGTTTTACCACAGTCACATTTTCAATCTTATTCTGGCCAGTTCACCTGAGGCGATACGCCATTATCAGTCAACCTAAAGAATTTCACACTACTCCTGTCGGAAGCTTCTCGAGGTTGCCGAAGTATTTCGCCTGTTAACGAAGCATTTGGATACCTTAAGAGAGTCATAGTTACTCCTTGCTGCTACTCCATATTTTACAACAGGCACATCCACAAGCTTACTCTGGCCAATTCTCCTGAAGCGATACGCTAATATCTGTTGACATAGAGACTTTCACAGTACTTCTGCTGGGAGCATCTCAACTTTGCCGATGTATTTCGCCTATTGACGAGGCATTTGGCTACCTTAAGAGAGTCATAGTTACTCCTGCCAGTGGCTCTCCGTTAAACCACAGTCACATCTACGATTTTCCTCTGCCCCTTTCACCAGACGCGATACGCCATTATTTGTCGAAATTATGACTTTCACAGTACTCCTGCTAGTGGCTCCTCCAGTTTACCAATGTATTTCGCCTGTTGACGAGGCATTTGGCTACCTTAAGAGAGTCATAGTTACTCCTGTCAGTTGCTCCCCGTTTTACCACAGTCACATTTTCAATCTTATTCTGGCCAGTTCACCTGAAGCGATACGCCATTATCAGTCAACCTAAAGAATATCACAGTACTCCTGCCGGGAGCTCTCGAGTTTGCCGATGTATTTCGCCTGTTGACGAGGCATTTGGATACCTTAAGAGAGTCATAGTTACCCCTTGCTGTTGCTCCCCATTTTACAACAGTCACATCTACAAGCTTACTCTGGCCAATTCTCCTGAAGCGATACGCTAATATCTATTGACATAAAGACTTTCACAGTACTCCTGCCGGGAGTTTCTCAACTTTGCCGCTGTATTTCGCCTATTGACGAGGCATTTGGCTACCTTAAGAGAGTTATAGTTACTCCTGCCAGTGTCTCTCCGTTAAACCACTTGCACATTTACAATTTTCCTCTGCCCCTTTCACCAGACCCGATACGATATTGTTTTTCGACATTATGACTTTCACAGTACTCCTGCTAGGGGCTCCTCCAGTTTACCAATGTATTTCGCCTGTTGACGAGGCATTTGGCTACCTTAAGAGATTCATACTTACTCCTGTCAGTTGCTCCGCGTTTTACCACAGTCACATTTTCAATCTTATTCTGGCCAGTTCACCTGAAGCGATACGCCATTATCAGTCAACCTAAAGTATATCACAGTACTCCTGCCGGGAGCTTCTCGAGTTTGCCGATGTATTTCGCCTGTTGACGAAGCATTTGGATACCTTAAGAGAGTCATAGTTACTCCTTGCTGCTACTCCATATTTTACAACAGGCACATCCACAAGCTTACTCCGGCCAATTCTCCTGAAGCGATACGCTAATATCTGTTGACATAAAGACATTCACAGTACTTCTGCTGGGAGCATCTCAACTTTGCCGATGTATTTCGCCTATTGACGAGGCATTTGGCTACCTTAAGAGAGTCATAGTTACTCCTGCCAGTGGCTCTCCGTTAAACCACAGTCACATCTACGATTTTCCTCTGCCCCTTTCACCAGACGCGATACACCATTATTTGTCGAAATTATGACTTTCACAGTACTCCTAGTAGGGGCTCCTCCAGTTTATGAATGTATTTCGCTTGTTGACGAGGCATTTGGCTACTTTAAGAGAGTCATAGTTACTCCTGTCAGTTGCTTTCCGTTTTACCACAGTCACATTCTCAATCTTATTCTGGCCAGTTCACCTGGGGCGATACGCCATTATTAGTCAACTTAAGAATTTCACAGTACTCCTGCCGGGAGCTTCTCGAGTTTGCCGATGTATTTCGCCTGTTGACGAAGCATTTGAATTCCTTAAGAGAGTCGTAGTTACTCCTTGCTGTTACTCCCCATTTTACAACAGGCACATCCACAAGCTTACTCTGGCCAATTCTCCTGAAGCGATACGCTAATATCTGTTGACATAAAGACTTTCACAGTACTCCTGCTGGGAGCATCTCAACTTTGCCGATGTATTTCGCCTATTGACGAGGCATTTGGCTACCTTAAGAGAGTCATAGTTACTCCTGCCAGTGGCTCTCCGTTAAACCACAGTCACATCTACGATTTTCCTCTGCCCCTTTCACCAGACGCGATACGCCATTATTTGTCGAAATTATGACTTTCACAGTACTCCTGCTAGGGGTTCCTCCAGTTTACCAATGTATTTCGCCTGTTGACGAGGCATTTGGCTACTATAAGAGAGTCATACTTACTCCTGTCAGTTGCTCCCCGTTTTACCACAGTCACATTTTCTATCTTATTCTGGCCAGTTCACCTGAGGCGATACGCCATTATCAGTCAACCTAAAGAATTTCACAGTACTCCTGCTGGAAGCTTCTCGAGTTTGCCGAAGTATTTCGCCTGTTAACGAAGCATTTGGATACCTTAAGAGAGTCATAGTTACTCCTTGCTGTTGCTTCCCATTTTACAACAGGCACATCTACAAGCTTACTCTGGCCAATTCTCCTGAAGCGATACGCTAATATCTGTTGACATAAAGACTTTCACAGTACTCCTGCTGGGAGCTTCTCAACTTTGCCGATGTATTTCGCCTATTGACGAGGCATTTGGCTACCTTAAGAGAGTTATAGTTACTCCTGCCAGTGTCTCTCCGTTAAACCACATTCACATTTACAATTTTCCTCTGCCACTTTCACCAGACCCGATACGATATTATTCTTCGACATTATGACTTTCACAGTACTCCTGCTAGGGGCTCCTCCAGTTTACCAATGTATTTCGCCTGTTGACGAGGCGTTTGGCTACCTTAAGAGAGTCATAGTTACTCCTGTCAGTTGCTCCCCGTTTTACCAAAGTCACATTTTCAATCTTATTCTGGCCAGTTCACCTGAAGCGATACGCCATTGTCAGTCAACCTAAAGTATATCACAGTACTCCTGCCGGGAGCTTCTCGAGTTTGCCGATGTATTTCGCCTGTTGACGATACATTTGTATAACTTAAGAGAGTCATAGTTACTCCTTGCAGTTGCTCCCCATTTTACAACAGGCACATCTACAAACTTACTCTGGCCAGTTCTCCTGAAGCGATACACTAATATCTGTTGACATAAAGACTTTCACAGTACTCCTGCCGGGAGCTTCTCGACTTTACCGATGTATTTCGCCTATTGACGAGGCATTTGGCTACCTTAAGAGAGTCATAGTTACTCCTGCCAGTGTCTCTCCGTTAAACCACAGTCACATCTACATTATTCCTCCGCCCCTTTCACCAGACGCGATACGCCATTATTTGTCGACATTATGACTTTCACAGTACTCCTCCTAGGGGCTCCTCCGGTTTACCAATGTATTTCGCCTGCTGACGAGGCATTTGGCTACTTTAAGAGAGTCATAGTTACTCCTGTCAGTTGCTTTCCGTTTTACCACAATCACATTTTCAATCTTATTGTGGCCAGTTCACCTGAGGCGATACGCCATTATTAGTCAACATAAAGAATTTCACAGTACTCCTGCCGGGAGCTTCTCGAGATTGCCGAAGTATTTCGCCTGTTGACGACGCATTTGGATACCTTAAGAGAGTCATAGTTACTCCTTGCTGTTACTCCCCATTTTACAACAGGCACATCCACAAGCTTACTCTGGCCAATTCTCCTGAAGCGATACGCTAATATCTGTTGACATACAGACTTTCACAGTACACCTGCTGGGAGCATCTCAACTTTGCCGATGTATTTCGCCTATTGACGAGGCATTTGGCTACCTTAAGAGAGTCATAGTTACTCCTGCCAGTGGCTTTCCGTTAAACCACAGTCACATCTACGATTTTCCTCTGCGCCTTTCACCAGACGCGATACGCCATTATTTGTCGAAATTATGACTTTCACAGTACTCCTGCTACGGGTTCCTCCAGTTTACCAATGTATTTCGCCTGTTGACGAGGCATTTGGCTACCTTAAGAGAGTCATAGTTACTCCTGTCAGTTGCTCCCCGTTTTACCACAGTCACATTTTCAATCTTATTCTGGCCAGTTCACCTGAAGCGATACGCCATTATCAGTCAACCTAAAGAATATCACAGTACTCCTGCCGGGATCTCTCGAGTTTGCCGATGTATTTAGCCTGTTGACGAGGCATTTGGATACCTTAAGAGAGTCATAGTTACCCCTTGCTGTTGCTCCCCATTTTACAACAGGCACATCTACAAGCTTACTTTGGCCAATTCTCCTGAAGCCATACGCTAATATCTGTTGACATAAAGACTTTCACAGGACTCCTGCCGGGAGCTTTTCGACTTTGCCGATGTATTTCGCCTATTGACGAGGCGTTTGGCTACCTTAAGAGGGTCATAGTTACTCCTGCCAGTGTCTCTCCGTTAAACCACAGTCACATCTACCATTTTCCTCTGCCCCTTTCACCAGACGCGATACGCCATTATTTGTCGACATCATGACTTTCAATGTACTCCTGCTAGGGGCTCCTCCAGTTTACCAATGTATTTCGCCTGTTGACGAGGCATTTGGCTACCTTAAGAGAGTTATACTTACTCCTGTCAGTTGCTCCCCGTTTTACAACAGTCACATTTTCAATCTTATTCTGGCCAGTTCACCTGAGGCGATACGCCATTATCAGTCAACCTAAAGAATTTCACACTACTCCTGTCGGAAGCTTCTCGAGGTTGCCGAAGTATTTCGCCTGTTAACGAAGCATTTGGATACCTTAAGAGAGTTATAGTTACTCCTTGCTGTTGCTCCCCATTTTACAACAGGCACATCTACAAGCTTACTCTGGCCAATTCTCCTGAAGCGATACGCTAATATCTGTTGACATAAAGACTTTCACAGTACTCCTGCTGGGAGCTTCTCAACTTTGCCGATGTATTTCGCCTATTGACGAGGCATTTGGCTACCTTAAGAGAGTTATAGTTACTCCTGCCAGTGTCTCTCCGTTAAACCACATTCACATTTACAATTTTCCTCTGCCCCTTTCACCAGACCCGATACGATATTAATCTTCGACATTATGACTTTCACAGTACTCCTGCTAGGGGCTCCTCCAGTTTACCAATGTATTTCGGCTGTTGACGAGGCATTTGGCTACCTTAAGAGAGTCATAGTTACTCCTGTCAGTTGCTCCCCGTTTTACCAAAGTCAAATTTTCAATCTTATTCTGGTCAGTTCGCCTGAAGCGATACGCCATTATCAGTCAACCTAAAGTATATCACAGTACTCCTGCCGGGAGCTTCTCGAGTTTGCCGATGTATTTCGGCTGTTGACGAGGCATTTGGCTACCTTAAGAGAGTCATAGTTACTCCTGTCAGTTGCTCCCCGTTTTACCAAAGTCAAATTTTCAATCTTATTCTGGTCAGTTCGCCTGAAGCGATACGCCATTATCAGTCAACCTAAAGTATATCACAGTACTCCTGCCGGGAGCTTCTCGACTGTGCCGATGTATTTCGCCTATTGACGAGGCATTTGGCTACCTTAATAGAGCTGTAGTTACTCCTGCCAGTGTCTCTCTATTAAACCACAGTCACATCTACAATATTCCTCTGCCCCTTTCACCAGACGCGATACGCCATTATTTGTCGACATTATGACGTTCACACTACTCCTGCTAGTGGCTCCTCCAGTTTACCAAAGTATTTCGCCTGTTGACGAGGTATTTGGCTACTATAAGAGAGTCATACTTACTCCTGTCAGATGCTCCCCGTTTTACCACAGTCACATTTTCAATCTTATTCTGGCCAGTTCACCTGAGGCGATACGCCATTATCAGTCAACCTAAAGAATTTCACACTACTCCTGTCGGAAGCTTCTCGAGTTTGCCGAAGTATTTCGCCTGTTAACGAAGCATTTGGATACCTAAAGAGAGTCATAGTTACTCCTTGCTGTTGCTCTCCATTTTACAACAGGCACATCTACAAGCTTACCTTGGCCAATTCTCCTGAAGCGATACGCTAATATCTGTTGACATAAAGACTTTCACATTACTCCTGCTGGGAGCTTCTCAACTTTGCCGATGTATTTCGCCTATTGACGAGGCATTTGGCTACCTTAAGAGAGTTATAGTTACTCCTGCCAGTGGCTCTCCGTTAAACCACAGTCACATCTACGATTTTCCTCTGCCCCTTTCACCAGACGCGATACGCCATTATTTGTCGAAATTATGACTTTCACAGTACTCCTGCTAGGGGTTCCTCCAGTTTACCAATGTATTTCGCCTGTTGACGAGGCATTTGGCTACTATAAGAGAGTCATACTTACTCCTGTCAGTTGCTCCCCGTTTTACCACAGTCACATTTTCTATCTTATTCTGGCCAGTTCACCTGAGGCGATACGCCATTATCAGTCAACCTAAAGAATTTCACAGTACTCCTGCTGGAAGCTTCTCGAGTTTGCCGAAGTATTTCGCCTGTTAACGAAGCATTTGGATACCTTAAGGGAGTTATAGTTACTCCTTGCTGTTGCTCCCCATTTTACAACAGGCACATCTACAAGCTTACTCTGGCCAATTCTCCTGAAGCGATACGCTAATATCTGTTGACATAAAGACTTTCACAGTACTCCTGCTGGGAGCTTCTCAACTTTGCCGATGTATTTCGCCTATTGACGAGGCGTTTGGCTACCTTAAGAGGGTCATAGTTACTCCTGCCAGTGTCTCTCCGTTAAACCACAGTCACATCTACCATTTTCCTCTGCCCCTTTCACCAGACGCGATACGCCATTATTTGTCGACATCATGACTTTCAATGTACTCCTGCTAGGGGCTCCTCCAGTTTACCAATGTATTTCGCCTGTTGACGAGGCATTTGGCTACCTTAAGAGAGTCATACTTACTCCTGTCAGTTGCTCCCCGTTTTACAACAGTCACATTTTCAATCTTATTCTGGCCAGTTCACCTGAGGCGATACGCCATTATCAGTCAACCTAAAGAATTTCACACTACTCCTGTCGGAAGCTTCTCGAGGTTGCCGAAGTATTTCGCCTGTTAACGAAGCATTTGGATACCTTAAGAGAGTTATAGTTACTCCTTGCTGTTGCTCCCCATTTTACAACAGGCACATCTACAAGCTTACTCTGGCCAATTCTCCTGAAGCGATACGCTAATATCTGTTGACATAAAGACTTTCACAGTACTCCTGCTGGGAGCTTCTCAACTTTGCCGATGTATTTCGCCTATTGACGAGGCATTTGGCTACCTTAAGAGAGTTATAGTTACTCCTGCCAGTGTCTCTCCGTTAAACCACATTCACATTTACAATTTTCCTCTGCCCCTTTCACCAGACCCGATACGATATTAATCTTCGACATTATGACTTTCACAGTACTCCTGCTAGGGGCTCCTCCAGTTTACCAATGTATTTCGGCTGTTGACGAGGCATTTGGCTACCTTAAGAGAGTCATAGTTACTCCTGTCAGTTGCTCCCCGTTTTACCAAAGTCAAATTTTCAATCTTATTCTGGTCAGTTCGCCTGAAGCGATACGCCATTATCAGTCAACCTAAAGTATATCACAGTACTCCTGCCGGGAGCTTCTCGAGTTTGCCGATGTATTTCGCCTGTTGACGAAGCATTTGGATACCTTAAGAGAGTCATAGTTACTCCTTGCTGTTACTCCCCATTTTACAACAGGCACATCCACAAGCTTACTCTGGCCAATTCTCCTGAAGCGATACGCTAATATCTATTGACATAAAGACTTTCACAGTACTCCTGCCGGGAGCTTCTCGACTGTGCCGATGTATTTCGCCTATTGACGAGGCATTTGGCTACCTTAAGAGAGCTATAGTTACTCCTGCCAGTGTCTCTCTATTAAACCACAGTCACATCTACAATATTCCTCTGCCCCTTTCACCAGACGCGATACGCCATTATTTGTCGACATTATGACGTTCACACTACTCCTGCTAGTGGCTCCTCCAGTTTACCAAAGTATTTCGCCTGTTGACGAGGCATTTGGCTACTATAAGAGAGTCATACTTACTCCTGTCAGTTGCTCCCCGTTTTACCACAGTCACATTTTCAATCTTATTCTGGCCAGTTCACCTGAGGCGATACGCCATTATCAGTCAACCTAAAGAATTTCACACTACTCCTGTCGGAAGCTTCTCGAGTTTGCCGAAGTATTTCGCCTGTTAACGAAGCATTTGGATACCTAAAGAGAGTCATAGTTACTCCTTGCTGTTGCTCTCCATTTTACAACAGGCACATCTACAAGCTTACCTTGGCCAATTCTCCTGAAGCGATACGCTAATATCTGTTGACATAAAGACTTTCACATTACTCCTGCTGGGAGCTTCTCAACTTTGCCGATGTATTTCGCCTATTGACGAGGCATTTGGCTACCTTAAGAGAGTTATAGTTACTCCTGCCAGTGGCTCTCCGTTAAACCACAGTCACATCTACGATTTTCCTCTGCCCCTTTCACCAGACGCGATACGCCATTATTTGTCGAAATTATGACTTTCACAGTACTCCTGCTAGGGGTTCCTCCAGTTTACCAATGTATTTCGCCTGTTGACGAGGCATTTGGCTACTATAAGAGAGTCATACTTACTCCTGTCAGTTACTCCCCGTTTTACCACAGTCACTATTTCTATCTTATTCTGGCCAGTTCACCTGAGGCGATACGCCATTATCAGTCAACCTAAAGAATTTCACAGTACTCCTGCTGGAAGCTTCTCGAGTTTGCCGAAGTATTTCGCCTGTTAACGAAGCATTTGGATACCTTAAGAGAGTTATAGTTACTCCTTGCTGTTGCTCCCCATTTTACAACAGGCACATCTACAAGCTTACTCTGGCCAATTCTCCTGAAGCGATACGCTAATATCTGTTGACATAAAGACTTTCACAGTACTCCTGCTGGGAGCTTCTCAACTTTGCCGATGTATTTCGCCTATTGACGAGGCATTTGGCTACCTTAAGAGAGTTATAGTTACTCCTGCCAGTGTCTCTCCGTTAAACCACATTCACATTTACAATTTTCCTCTGCCACTTTCACCAGACCCGATACGATATTATTCTTCGACATTATGACTTTCACAGTACTCCTGCTAGGGGCTCCTCCAGTTTACCAATGTATTTCGCCTGTTGACGAGGCGTTTGGCTACCTTAAGAGAGTCATAGTTACTCCTGTCAGTTGCTCCCCGTTTTACCAAAGTCACATTTTCAATCTTATTCTGGCCAGTTCACCTGAAGCGATACGCCATTGTCAGTCAACCTAAAGTATATCACAGTACTCCTGCCGGGAGCTTCTCGAGTTTGCCGATGTATTTCGCCTGTTGACGATACATTTGTATACCTTAAGAGAGTCATAGTTACTCCTTGCAGTTGCTCCCCATTTTACAACAGGCACATCTACAAACTTACTCTGGCCAGTTCTCCTGAAGCGATACGCTAATATCTGTTGACATAAAGACTTTCACAGTACTCCTGCCGGGAGCTTCTCGACTTTACCGATGTATTTCGCCTATTGACGAGGCATTTGGCTACCTTAAGAGAGTCATAGTTACTCCTGCCAGTGTCTCTCCGTTAAACCACAGTCACATCTACATTATTCCTCCGCCCCTTTCACCAGACGCGATACGCCATTATTTGTCGACATTATGACTTTCACAGTACTCCTCCTAGGGGCTCCTCCGGTTTACCAATGTATTTCGCCTGCTGACGAGGCATTTGGCTACTTTAAGAGAGTCATAGTTACTCCTGTCAGTTGCTTTCCGTTTTACCACAATCACATTTTCAATCTTATTGTGGCCAGTTCACCTGAGGCGATACGCCATTATTAGTCAACATAAAGAATTTCACAGTACTCCTGCCGGGAGCTTCTCGAGATTGCCGATGTATTTCGCCTGTTGACGACGCATTTGGATACCTTAAGAGAGTCATAGTTACTCCTTGCTGTTACTCCCCATTTTACAACAGGCACATCCACAAGCTTACTCTGGCCAATTCTCCTGAAGCGATACGCTAATATCTGTTGACATACAGACTTTCACAGTACACCTGCTGGGAGCATCTCAACTTTGCCGATGTATTTCGCCTATTGACGAGGCATTTGGCTACCTTAAGAGAGTTATAGTTACTTCTGCCAGTGTCTCTCCGTTAAACCACATTCACATTTACAATTTTCCTCTGCCCCTTTCACCAGACCCGATACGATATTATTCTTCGACATTATGACTTTCTCAGTACTCCTGCTAGGAACTCCTCCAGTTTACCAATGTATTTCGCCTGTTGACGAGGCATTTGGCTACCTTAAGAGAGTCATAGTTACTCCTTTCAGTTGCTCCCCGTTTTACCAAAGTCACATTTTCAATCTTATTCTGGCCAGTTCACCTGAAGCGATACGCCATTATCAGTCTACCTAAAGTATATCACAGTACTCCTGCCGGGAGCTTCTCGAGTTTGCCGATGTATTTCGCCTGTTGACGAAGCATTTGGATACCTTAAGAGAGTCATAGTTACTCCTTGCTGTTACTCCATATTTTACAACAGGCACATCCACAAGCTTACTCTGGCCAATTCTCCTGAAGCGATACGCTAATATCTATTGACATAAAGACTTTCACAGTACTCCTGCCGGGAGCTTCTCGACTTTGCCGATGTATTTCGCCTATTGACGAGGCATTTGGCTACCTTAAGAGAGTTATAGTTACTCCTGCCAGTGTCTCTCTATTAAACCACAGTCACATCTACAATATTCCTCTGCCCCTTTCACCAGACGCGATACGCCATTGTTTGTCGACATTATGACGTTCACACTACACCTGCTAGTGGCTCCTCCAGTTTACCAAAGTATTTCGCCTGTTGACGAGGCATTTGGCTACTATAAGAGAGTCATACTCACTCCTGTCAGTTGCTCCCCGTTTTACCACAGTCACATTTTCAATCTTTGTCTGGCCAGTTCACCTGAGGCGATACGCCATTATCAGTCAACCTAAAGAATATCACAGTACTCCTGCCGGGAGCTCTCGAGATTGCCGATGTATTTCGCCTGTTGACGAGGCATTTGGATACCTTAAGAGAGTCATAGTTACCCCTTGCTGTTGCTCCCCATTTTACAACAGGCACATCTACAAGCTTACTCTGGCCAATTCTCCTGAAGCGATACGCTAATATCTATTGACATAAAGACTTTCACAGTACTCCTGCCGGGAGCTTCTCGACTTTGCCGATGTATTTCGCCTATTGACGAGGCATTTGGCTACCTTAAGAGAGTTATAGTTACTCCTGCCAGTGTCTCTCTATTAAACCACAGTCACATCTACAATAATCCTCTGCCCCTTTCACCAGACGCGATACGCCATTATTTGTCGACATTATGACGTTCACACTACTCCTGCTAGTGGCTCCTCCAGTTTACCAAAGTATTTCGCCTGTTGACGAGGCAATTGGCTACTATAAGAGAGTCATACTTACTCCTGTCAGTTGCTCCCCGTTTTACCACAGTCACATTTTCAATCTTATTCTGGCCAGTTCACCTGAGGCGATACGCCATTATCAGTCAACCTAAAGAATTTCACACTACTCCTGTCGGAAGCTTCTCGAGTTTGCCGAAGTATTTCGCCTGTTAACGAAGCATTTGGATACCTTAAGAGAGTCATATTACTCCTTGCTGTTGCTCCCCATTTTACAACAGGCACATCTACAAGCTTACTCTGGCCAATTCTCCTGAAGCGATACCCTAATATCTATTGACATAAAGACTTTCACAGTACTCCTGCCGGGAGCTTCTCGACTTTGCCGATGTATTTCGCCTATTGACGAGGCATTTGGCTACCTTAAGAGAGTTATAGTTACTCCTGCCAGTGTCTCTCTATTAAACCACAGTCACATCTACAATATTCCTCTGCCCCTTTCACCAATCGCGATACGCCATTATTTATCGACATTATACGTTCACACTACTCCTGCTGGTGGCTCCTCCAGTTTACCAAAGTATTTCGCCTGTTGACGAGGCATTTGGCTACTATAAGAGAGCCATACTTACTCCTGTCAGTTGCTCCCCGTTTTACCACAGTCACAATTTCAATCTTATTCTGGCCAGTTCACCTGAGGCGATACGCCATTATCAGTCAACCTAAAGAATTTCACACTACTCCTGTCGGAAGCTTCTCGAGGTTGCCGAAGTATTTCGCCTGTTAACGAAGCATTTGGATACCTTAAGAGAGTCATAGTTACTCCTTGCTGCTACTCCATATTTTACAACAGGCACATCCACAAGCTTACTCTGGCCAATTCTCCTGAAGCGATACGCTAATATCTGTTGACATAAAGACTTTCACAGTACTTCTGCTGGGAGCGTCTCAACTTTGCCGATGTATTTCGCCTATTGACGAGGCATTTGGCTACCTTAAGAGAGTCATAGTTACTCCTGCCAGTGGCTCTCCGTTAAACCACAGTCACATCTACGATTTTCCTCTGCCCCTTTCACCAGACGCGATACGCCATTATTTGTCGAAATTATGACTTTCACAGTACTCCTGCTAGTGGCTCCTCCAGTTTACCAATGTATTTCGCCTGTTGACGAGGCATTTGGCTACCTTAAGAGAGTCATAGTTACTCCTGTCAGTTGCTCCCCGTTTTACCACAGTCACATTTTCAATCTTATTCTGGCCAGTTCACCTGAAGCGATACGCCATTATCAGTCAACCTAAAGAATATCACAGTACTCCTGCCGGGAGCTCTCGAGTTTGCCGATGTATTTCGCCTGTTGACGAGGCATTTGGATACCTTAAGAGAGTCATAGTTACCCCTTGCTGTTGCTCCCCATTTTACAACAGTCACATCTACAAGCTTATTCTGGCCAATTCTCCTGAAGCGATACGCTAATATCTATTGACATAAAGACTTTCACAGTACTCCTGCCGGGAGCTTCTCGACTTTACCGATGTATTTCGTCTATTGACGAGGCATTTGGCTACCTTAAGAGAGTCATAGTTACTCCTGCCAGTGTCTCTCCGTTAAACCACAGTCACATCTACAATATTCCTCCGCCCCTTTCACCAGACGCGATACGCCATTATTTGTCGACATTATGACTTTCACAGTACTCCTCCTAGGGGCTCCTCCAGTTTACCAATGTATTTCGCCTGTTGACGAGGCATTTGGCTACTATAAGAGAGTCATACTTACTCCTGTCAGTTGCTCCCCGTTTTACCACAGTCACATTTTCTATCTTATTCTGGCCAAATCACCTGAGGCGATACGCCATTATCAGTCAACCTAAAGAATTTCACAGTACTCCTGCTCGAAGCTTCTCGAGTTTGCCGAAGTATTTCGCCTGTTAACGAAGCATTTGGATACCTTAAGAGAGTCATAGTTACTCCTTGCTGTTGCTCCCCATTTTACAACAGGCACATCTACAAGCTTACTCTGGCCAATTCTCCTGAAGCGATACGCTAATATCTGTTGACATAAAGACTTTCACAGTACTCCTGCCGGGAGCTTCTCAACTTTGCCGATGTATTTCGCCTATTGACGAGGCATTTGGCTACCTTAAGAGAGTTATAGTTACTCCTGACAGTGTCTCTCCGTTAAACCACATTCACATTTACAATTTTCCTCTGCCACTTTCACCAGACCCGATACGATATTATTCTTCGACATTATGACTTTCACAGTACTCCTGCTAGGGGCTCCTCCAGTTTACCAATGTATTTCGCCTGTTGACGAGGCGTTTGGCTACCTTAAGAGAGTCATAGTTACTCCTGTCAGTTGCTCCCCGTTTTACCAAAGTCACATTTTCAATCTTATTCTGGCCAGTTCACCTGAAGCGATACGCCATTGTCAGTCAACCTAAAGTATATCACAGTACTCCTGCCGGGAGCTTCTCGAGTTTGCCGATGTATTTCGCCTGTTGACGATACATTTGTATACCTTAAGAGAGTCATAGTTACTCCTTGCAGTTGTTCCCCATTTTACAACAGGCACATCTACAAACTTACTCTGGCCAGTTCTCCTGAAGCGATACGCTAATATCTGTTAACATAAAGACTTTCACAGTACTCCTGCCGGGAGCTTCTCGACTTTGCCGATGTATTTCGCCTATTGACGAGGCATTTGGCTACCTTAAGAGAGTCATAGTTACTCCTGCCAGTGGCTCTCCGTTAAACCACAGTCACATCTACGATTTTCCTCTGCCCCTTTCACCAGACGCGATACGCCATTATTTGTCGAAATTATGACTTTCACAGTACTCCTGCTAGTGGCTCCTCCAGTTTACCAATGTATTTCGCCTGTTGACGAGGCATTTGGCTACCTTAAGAGAGTCATAGTTACTCCTGTCAGTTGCTCCCCGTTTTACCACAGTCACATTTTCAATCTTATTCTGGCCAGTTCACCTGAAGCGATACGCCATTATCAGTCAACCTAAAGAATATCACAGTACTCCTGCCGGGAGCTCTCGAGTTTGCCGATGTATTTCGCCTGCTGACGAGGCATTTGGATACCTTAAGAGAGTCATAGTTACCCCTTGCTGTTGCTCCCCATTTTACAACAGTCACATCTACAAGCTTATTCTGGCCAATTCTCCTGAAGCGATACGCTAATATCTATTGACATAAAGACTTTCACAGTACTCCTGCCGGGAGCTTCTCGACTTTACCGATGTATTTCGTCTATTGACGAGGCATTTGGCTACCTTAAGAGAGTCATAGTTACTCCTGCCAGTGTCTCTCCGTTAAACCACAGTCACATCTACAATATTCCTCCGCCCCTTTCACCAGACGCGATACGCCATTATTTGTCGACATTATGACTTTCACAGTACTCCTCCTAGGGGCTCCTCCAGTTTACCAATGTATTTCGCCTGTTGACGAGGCATTTGGCTACTTTAAGAGAGTCATAGTTACTCCTGTCAGTTGCTTTCCGTTTTACCACAGTCACATTTTCAATCTTATTCTGGCCAGTTCACCTGGGGCGATACGCCATTATTAGTCAACCTAAAGAATTTCACAGTACTCCTGCCGGGAGCTTCTCGAGTTTGCCGATGTATTTCGCCTGTTGACGAAGCATTTGAATACCTTAAGAGAGTCATAGTCACTCCTTGCTGTTACTCCCCATTTTACAACAGGCACATCCACAAGCTTACTCTGGCCAATTCTCCTGAAGCGATACGCTAATATCTGTTGACATAAAGACTTTCACAGTACTCCTGCTGGGAGCATCTCAACTTTGCCGATGTATTTCGCCTATTGACGAGGCATTTGGCTACCTTAAGAGAGTCATAGTTACTCCTGCCAGTGGCTCTCCGTTAAACCACAGTCACATCTACGATTTTCCTCTGCCCCTTTCACCAGACGCGATACGCCATTATTTGTCGAAATTATGACTTTCACAGTACTCCTGCTAGGGGTTCCTCCAGTTTACCAATGTATTTCGCCTGTTGACGAGGCATTTGGCTACTATAAGAGAGTCATACTTACTCCTGTCAGTTGCTCCCCGTTTTACCACAGTCACATTTTCTATCTTATTCTGGCCAAATCACCTGAGGCGATACGCCATTATCAGTCAACCTAAAGAATTTCACAGTACTCCTGCTCGAAGCTTCTCGAGTTTGCCGAAGTATTTCGCCTGTTAACGAAGCATTTGGATACCTTAAGAGAGTCATAGTTACTCCTTGCTGTTGCTCCCCATTTTACAACAGGCACATCTACAAGCTTACTCTGGCCAATTCTCCTGAAGCGATACGCTAATATCTGTTGACATAAAGACTTTCACAGTACTCCTGCCGGGAGCTTCTCAACTTTGCCGATGTATTTCGCCTATTGACGAGGCATTTGGCTACCTTAAGAGAGTTATAGTTACTCCTGACAGTGTCTCTCCGTTAAACCACATTCACATTTACAATTTTCCTCTGCCACTTTCACCAGACCCGATACGATATTATTCTTCGACATTATGACTTTCACAGTACTCCTGCTAGGGGCTCCTCCAGTTTACCAATGTATTTCGCCTGTTGACGAGGCGTTTGGCTACCTTAAGAGAGTCATAGTTACTCCTGTCAGTTGCTCCCCGTTTTACCAAAGTCACATTTTCAATCTTATTCTGGCCAGTTCACCTGAAGCGATACGCCATTGTCAGTCAACCTAAAGTATATCACAGTACTCCTGCCGGGAGCTTCTCGAGTTTGCCGATGTATTTCGCCTGTTGACGATACATTTGTATACCTTAAGAGAGTCATAGTTACTCCTTGCAGTTGCTCCCCATTTTACAACAGGCACATCTACAAACTTACTCTGGCCAGTTCTCCTGAAGCGATACGCTAATATCTGTTAACATAAAGACTTTCACAGTACTCCTGCCGGGAGCTTCTCGACTTTACCGATGTATTTCGCCTGTTGACGACGCATTTGGATACCTTAAGAGAGTCATAGTTACTCCTTGCTGTTACTCCCCATTTTACAACAGGCACATCCACAAGCTTACTCTGGCCAATTCTCCTGAAGCGATACGCTAATATCTGTTGACATACAGACTTTCACAGTACACCTGCTGGGAGCATCTCAACTTTGCCGATGTATTTCGCCTATTGACGAGGCATTTGGATACCTTAAGAGAGTCATAGTTACTCCTGCCAGTGGCTCTCCGTTAAACCACAGTCACATCTACGATTTTCCTCTGCGCCTTTCACCAGACGCGATACGCCATTATTTGTCGAAATTATGACTTTCACAGTACTCCTGCTACGGGTTCCTCCAGTTTACCAATGTATTTCGCCTGTTGACGAGGCATTTGGCTGTCTTAAGAGAGTCATAGTTACTCCTGTCAGTTGCTCCCCGTTTTACCACAGTCACATTTTCAATCTTATTCTGGCCAGTTCACCTGAAGCGATACGCCATTATCAGTCAACCTAAAGAATATCACAGTACTCCTGCCGGGAGCTCTCGAGTTTGCCGATGTATTTCGCCTGTTGACGAGGCATTTGGATACCTTAAGAGAGTCATAGTTACCCCTTGCTGTTGCTCCCCATTTTACAACAGGCACATCTACAAGCTTACTTTGGCCAATTCTCCTGAAGCCATACGCTAATATCTGTTGACATAAAGACTTTCACAGGACTCCTGCCGGGAGCTTTTCGACTTTGCCGATGTATTTCGCCTATTGACGAGGCGT
Organism: Schistocerca americana; assembly: GCF_021461395.2. Taxonomy (NCBI): domain Eukaryota; kingdom Metazoa; phylum Arthropoda; class Insecta; order Orthoptera; family Acrididae; genus Schistocerca; species Schistocerca americana. The sequence goes on from NC_060130.1 coordinate 63,458,792, forward strand.
TTGGCTACCTTAAGAGGGTCATAGTTACTCCTGCCAGTGTCTCTCCGTTAAACCACAGTCACATCTACCATTTTCCTCTGCCCCTTTCACCAGACGCGATACGCCATTATTTGTCGACATCATGACTTTCAATGTACTTCTGCTAGGGGCTCCTCCAGTTTACCAATGTATTTCGCCTGTTGACGAGGCATTTGGCTACCTTAAGAGAGTCATACTTACTCCTGTCAGTTGCTCCCCGTTTTACAACAGTCACATTTTCAATCTTATTCTGGCCAGTTCACCTGAAGCGATACGCCATTATCAGTCAACCTAAGGAATATCACAGTACTCCTGCCGGAAGCTCTCGAGTTTGCCGATGTATTTCGCCTGTTGACGAGGCATTTGAATACCTTAAGAGAGTCATAGTTACTCCTTGCTGTTACTCCCCATTTTACAACAGGCACATCCACAAGCTTACTCTGGCCAATTCTCCTGAAGCGATACGCTAATATCTGTTGACATAAAGACTTTCACAGTACTCCTGCTGGGAGCTTCTCAACTTTGCCGATGTATTTCGCCTATTGACGAGGCATTTGGCTACCTTAAGAGAGTTATAGTTACTCCTGCCAGTGTCTCTCCGTTAAACCACATTCACATTTACAATTTTCCTCTGCCACTTTCACCAGACCCGATACGATATTATTCTTCGACATTATGACTTTCACAGTACTCCTGCTAGGGGCTCCTCCAGTTTACCAATGTATTTCGCCTGTTGACGAGGCGTTTGGCTACCTTAAGAGAGTCATAGTTACTCCTGTCAGTTGCTCCCCGTGTTACCAAAGTCACATTTTCAATCTTATTCTGGCCAGTTCACCTGAAGCGATACGCCATTGTCAGTCAACCTAAAGTATATCACAGTACTCCTGCCGGGAGCTTCTCGAGTTTGCCGATGTATTTCGCCTGTTGACGATACATTTGTATACCTTAAGAGAGTCATAGTTACTCCTTGCAGTTGCTCCCCATTTTACAACAGGCACATCTACAAACTTACTCTGGCCAGTTCTCCTGAAGCGATACGCTAATATCTGTTGACATAAAGACTTTCACAGTACTCCTGCCGGGAGCTTCTCGACTTTACCGATGTATTTCGTCTATTGACGAGGCATTTGGCTACCTTAAGAGAGTCATAGTTACTCCTGCCAGTGTCTCTCCGTTAAACCACAGTCACACCTACATTATTCCTCCGCCCCTTTCACCAGACGCGATACGCCATTATTTGTCGACATTATGACTTTCACAGTACTCCTCCTAGGGGCTCCTCCGGTTTACCAATGTATTTCGCCTGTTGACGAGGCATTTGGCTACTTTAAGAGAGTCATAGTTACTCCTGTCAGTTGCTTTCCGTTTTACCACAATCACATTTTCAATCTTATTGTGGCCAGTTCACCTGAGGCGATACGCCATTATTAGTCAACATAAAGAATTTCACAGTACTCCTGCCGGGAGCTTCTCGAGATTGCCGATGTATTTCGCCTGTTGACGACGCATTTGGATACCTTAAGAGAGTCATAGTTACTCCTTGCTGTTACTCCCCATTTTACAACAGGCACATCCACAAGCTTACTCTGGCCAATTCTCCTGAAGCGATACGCTAATATCCGTTGACATACAGACTTTCACAGTACACCTGCTGGGAGCATCTCAACTTTGCCGATGTATTTCGCCTATGGACGAGGCGTTTGGCTACCTTAAGAGGGTCATAGTTACTCCTGCCAGTGTCTCTCCGTTAAACCACAGTCACATCTACCATTTTCCTCTGCCCCTTTCACCAGACGCGATACGCCATTATTTGTCGACATCATGACTTTCAATGTACTCCTGCTAGGGGCTCCTCCAGTTTACCAATGTATTTCGCCTGTTGACGAGGCATTTGGCTACCTTAAGAGAGTCATAGTTACTCCTGTCAGTTGCTCCCCGTTTTACCACAGTCACATTTTCGATCTTATTCTGGCTAGTTCACCTGATGCGATACGCCATTATCAGTCAACCTAAAAAATATCACAGTTCTCCTGCCGGGAGCTTCTCGACTTTACCGATGTATTTCGCCGATTGACGAGGCATTTGGCTACCTTAAGAGAGTCATAGTTAGTCCTGCCAGTGTCTCTCCGTTAAACCACAGTCACATCTACAAAATTCCTCGGCCCCTTTCACCAGACGCGATACGCCATTATTTGTCGACATTATGACTTTCACAGTACTCCTGCTAGGGGCTCCTCCAGTTTACCAATGTATTTCACCTGTTGACGAGGCATTTGGCTACCTTAAGAGAGTCATAGTTACTCCTGTCAGTTGCTCCCCGTTTTACCACAGTCACATTGTCAATCTTATTCTGGCCAGTTCACCTGAGGCGATACGCCATTATCAGTCAACCTAAAGAATTTCACAGTACTCCTGCCGGAAGCTTCTCGAGCTTGCCGAAGTATTTCGCCTGTTGACGAAGCATTTGGATACCTTATGAGAGTCATAGTTACTCCTTGCTGTTGCTCCCCATTTTACAACAGGCACATCTACAAGCTTACTTGGCCAATTCTCCTGAAGCCATACGCTAATATCTGTTGACATAAAGACTTTCACAGGACTCCTGCCGGGAGCTTTTCGACTTTGCCGATGTATTTCGCCTATTGACGAGGCGTTTGGCTACCTTAAGAGGGTCATAGTTACTCCTGCCAGTGTCTCTCCGTTAAACCACAGTCACATCTACCATTTTCCTCTGCCCCTTTCACCAGACGCGATACGCCATTATTTGTCGACATCATGAATTTCAATGTACTCCTGCTAGGGGCTCCTCCAGTTTACCAATGTATTTCGCCTGTTGACGAGGCATTTGGCTACTATAAGAGAGTCATACTTACTCCTGTCAGTTGCTCCCCGTTTCACCACAGTCACATTTTCAATCTTATTCTCGCCAGTTCACCTGAGGCGATACGCCATTATCAGTCAACCTAAAGAATTTCACACTACTCCTGTCGGAAGCTTCTCGAGTTTTCTGAAGTATTTCGCCTGTTAACGAAGCATTTGGATACCTTAAGAGAGTCATAGTTACTCCTTGCTGTTGCTCCCCATTTTACAACAGGCACATCTACAAGCTTACTCTGGCCAATTCTCCTGAAGCGATACCCTAATATCTATTGACATAAAGACTTTCACAGTACTCCTGCCGGGAGCTTCTGGACTTTGCCGATGTATTTCGCCTATTGACGAGGCATTTGGCTACCTTAAGAGAGTTATAGTTACTCCTGCCAGTGTCTCTCTATTAAACCACAGTCACATCTACAATATTCCTCTGCCCCTTTCACCAGACGCGATACGCCATTATTTGTCGACATTATGACGTTCACACTACTCCTGCTAGTGGCTCCTCCAGTTTACCAAAGTATTTCGCCTGTTGACGAGGCATTTGGCTACTATAAGAGAGTCATACTTACTCCTGTCAGTTGCTCTCCGTTTTACCACAGTCACATTTTCAATCTTATTCTGGCCAGTTCACCTGAGGCGATACGCCATTATCAGTCAACCTAAAGAATTTCACACTACTCCTGTCGGAAGCTTCTCCAGGTTGCCGAAGTATTTCGCCTGTTAACGAAGCATTTGGATACCTTAAGAGAGTCATAGTTACTACTTGCTGTTGCTCCCCATTTTACAACAGGCACATCCACAAGCTTACTCTGGCCAATTCTCCTGAAGCGATACGCTAATATCTGTTGACATAAAGACTTTCACAGTACTCCTGCTGGGAGCTTCGCAACTTTGCCGATGTATTTCGCCTATTGACGAGGCACTTGGCTACCTTAAGGATGTTATAGTTACTCCTGCCAGTGTCTCTCCGTTAAACCACATTCACATTTACATTTTTCCTCTGCCCCTTTCACCAGACCCGATACGATATTATTCTTCGACATTATGACTTTCACAGTACTCCTGCTAGGGGCTCCTCCAGTTTACCAATGTATTTCGCCTGTTGACGAGGCATTTGGCTACCTTAAGAGAGTCATAGTTACTCCTGTCAGTTGCTCCCCGTTTTACCAAAGTCACATTTTCAATCTTATTCTGGCCAGTTCACCTGAAGCGATACGCCATTATCAGCCAACCTAAAGTATATCACAGTACTCCTGCCGGGAGCTTCTCGAGTTTGCCGATGTATTTCGCCTGTTGACGAAGCATTTGGATACCTTAAGAGAGTCATAGTTACTCCTTGCTGTTACTCCATATTTTACAACAGGCACATCCACAAGCTTACTCTGGCCAATTCTCCTGAAGCGATACCCTAATATCTATTGACATAAAGACTTTCACAGTACTCCTGCCGGGAGCTTCTGGACTTTGCCGATGTATTTCGCCTATTGACGAGGCATTTGGCTACCTTAAGAGAGTTATAGTTACTCCTGCCAGTGTCTCTCTATTAAACCACAGTCACATCTACAATATTCCTCTGCCCCTTTCACCAGACGCGATACGCCATTATTTGTCGACATTATGACGTTCACACTACTCCTGCTAGTGGCTCCTCCAGTTTACCAAAGTATTTCGCCTGTTGACGAGGCATTTGGCTACTATAAGAGAGTCATACTTACTCCTGTCAGTTGCTCCCCGTTTTACCACAGTCACATTTTCAATCTTATTCTGGCCAGTTCACCTGAGGCGATACGCCATTATCAGTCAACCTAAAGAATTTCACACTACTCCTGTCGGAAGCTTCTCCAGGTTGCCGAAGTATTTCGCCTGTTAACGAAGCATTTGGATACCTTAAGAGAGTCATAGTTACTACTTGCTGTTGCTCCCCATTTTACAACAGGCACATCCACAAGCTTACTCTGGCCAATTCTCCTGAAGCGATACGCTAATATCTGTTGACATAAAGACTTTCACAGTACTCCTGCTGGGAGCTTCGCAACTTTGCCGATGTATTTCGCCTATTGACGAGGCACTTGGCTACCTTAAGAGAGTTATAGTTACTCCTGCCAGTGTCTCTCCGTTAAACCACATTCACATTTACAATTTTCCTCTGCCCCTTTCACCAGACCCGATACGATATTATTCTTCGACATTATGACTTTCACAGTACTCCTGCTAGGGGCTCCTCCAGTTTACCAATGTATTTCGCCTGTTGACGAGGCATTTGGCTACCTTAAGAGAGTCATAGTTACTCCTGTCAGTTGCTCCCCGTTTTACCAAAGTCACATTTTCAATCTTATTCTGGCCAGTTCACCTGAAGCGATACGCCATTATCAGCCAACCTAAAGTATATCACAGTACTCCTGCCGGGAGCTTCTCAAGTTTGCCGATGTATTTCGCCTGTTGACGAAGCATTTGGATACCTTAAGAGAGTCATAGTTACTCCTTGCTGTTACTCCATATTTTACAACAGGCACATCCACAAGCTTACTCTGGCCAATTCTCCTGAAGCGATACGCTAATATCTGTTGACATAAAGACTTTCACAGTACTCCTGCAGGGAGCATCTCAACTTTGCCGATGTATCTCGCCTATTGACGAGGCATTTGGCTACCTTAAGAGAGTCATAGTTACTCCTGCCAGTGGCTCTCCGTTAAACCACAGTCACATCTACGATTTTCCTCTGCCCCTTTCACCAGACGCGATACGCCATTATTTGTCGAAATTATGACTTTCACAGTACTCCTGCTAGTGGCTCCTCCAGTTTACCAACGTATTTCGCCTGTTGACGAGGCATTTCGCTACCTTAAGAGAGTCATAGTTACTCCTGTCAGTTGCTCCCCGTTTTACCACAGTCACATTTTCAATCTTATTCTGGCCAGTTCACCTGAAGCGATACGCCATTATCAGTCAACCTAAAGAATATCACAGTACTCCTGCCGGGAGCTCTCGAGTTTGCCGATGTATTTCGCCTGTTGACGAGGCATTTGGATACCTTAAGAGAGTCATAGTTACCCCTTGCTGTTGCTCCCCATTTTACAACAGGCACATCTACAAGCTTACTCTGGCCAATTCTCCTGAAGCGATACGCTAACATCTGTTGACATACAGACTTTCACAGTACACCTGCTGGGAGCATCTCAACTTTGCCGATGTATTTCGCCTATTAACGAGGCATTTGGCTACCTTAAGAGAGTCATAGTTACTCCTGCCAGTGGCTCTCCGTTAAACCACAGTCACATCTACGATTTTCCTCTGCGCCTTTCACCAGACGCGATACGCCATTATTTGTCGAAATTATGACTTTCACAGTACTATTGCTACGGGTTCCTCCAGTTTACCAATGTATTTCGCCTGTTGACGAGGCATTTGGCTACCTTAAGAGAGTCATAGTTACTCCTGTCAGTTGCTCCCCGTTTAACCACAGTCACATTTTCAATCTTATTCTGGCCAGTTCACCTGAAGCGATACGCCATTATCAGTCAACCTAAAGAATATCACAGTACTCCTGCCGGGAGCTCTCGAGTTTGCCGATGTATTTGGCCTGTTGACGAGGCATTTGGATACCTTAAGAGAGTCATAGTTACCCCTTGCTGTTGCTCCCCATTTTACAACAGGCACATCTACAAGCTTACTTTGGCCAATTCTCCTGAAGCCATACGCTAATATCTGTTGACATAAAGACTTTCACAGGACTCCTGCCGGGAGCTTCTCGACTTTGCCGATGTATTTCGCCTATTGACGAGGCATTTGGCTACCTTAAGAGAGTTATAGTTACTCCTGCCAGTGTCTCTCCGTTAAACCACATTCACATTTACAATTTTCCTCTGCCCCTTTCACCAGACCCGATACGATATTATTCTTCGACATTATGACTTTCACAGTACTCCTGCTAGGGGCTCCTCCAGTTTACCAATGTATTTCGCCTGTTGACGAGGCATTTGGCTACCTTAAGAGAGTCATAGTTACTCCTGTCAGTTGCTCCCCGTTTTACCAAAGTCACATTTTCAATCTTATTCTGGCCAGTTCACCTGAAGCGATACGCCATTATCAGCCAACCTAAAGTATATCACAGTACTCCTGCCGGGAGCTTCTCAAGTTTGCCGATGTATTTCGCCTGTTGACGAAGCATTTGGATACCTTAAGAGAGTCATAGTTACTCCTTGCTGTTACTCCATATTTTACAACAGGCACATCCACAAGCTTACTCTGGCCAATTCTCCTGAAGCGATACGCTAATATCTGTTGACATAAAGACTTTCACAGTACTCCTGCTGGGAGCATCTCAACTTTGCCGATGTATTTCGCCTATTGACGAGGCATTTGGCTACCTTAAGAGAGTCATAGTTACTCCTGCCAGTGGCTCTCCGTTAAACCACAGTCACATCTACGATTTTCCTCTGCCCCTTTCACCAGACGCGATACGCCATTATTTGTCGAAATTATGACTTTCACAGTACTCCTGCTAGTGGCTCCTCCAGTTTACCAATGTATTTCGCCTGTTGACGAGGCATTTGGCTGTCTTAAGAGAGTCATAGTTACTCCTTGCAGTTGCTCCCCATTTTACAACAGGCACATCTACAAACTTACTCTGGCCAGTTCTCCTGAAGCGATACGCTAATATCTGTTGACATAAAGACTTTCACAGTACTCCTGCCGGGAGCTTCTCGACTTTACCGATGTATTTCGCCTATTGACGAGGCATTTGGCTACCTTAAGAGAGTCATAGTTACTCCTGCCAGTGTCTCTCCGTTAAACCACAGTCACATCTACATTATTCCTCCGCCCCTTTCACCAGACGCGATACGCCATTATTTGTCGACATTATGACTTTCACAGTACTCCTCCTAGGGGCTCCTCCGGTTTACCAATGTATTTCGCCTGTTGACGAGGCATTTGGCTACTTTAAGAGAGTCATAGTTACTCCTGTCAGTTGCTTTCCGTTTTACCACAATCACATTTTCAATCTTATTGTGGCCAGTTCACCTGAGGCGATACGCCATTATTAGTCAACATAAAGAATTTCACAGTACTCCTGCCGGGAGCTTCTCGAGATTGCCGATGTATTTCGCCTGTTGACGACGCATTTGGATACCTTAAGAGAGTCATAGTTACTCCTTGCTGTTACTCCCCATTTTACAACAGGCACATCCACAAGCTTACTCTGGCCAATTCTCCTGAAGCGATACGCTAATATCTGTTGACATACAGACTTTCACAGTACACCTGCTGGGAGCATCTCAACTTTGCCGATGTATTTCGCCTATTGACGAGGCATTTGGATACCTTAAGAGAGTCATAGTTACTCCTGCCAGTGGCTCTCCGTTAAACCACAGTCACATCTACGATTTTCCTCTGCGCCTTTCACCAGACGCGATACGCCATTATTTGTCGAAATTATGACTTTCACAGTACTCCTGCTACGGGTTCCTCCAGTTTACCAATGTATTTCGCCTGTTGACGAGGCATTTGGCTACCTTAAGAGAGTCATAGTTACTCCTGTCAGTTGCTCCCCGTTTTACCACAGTCACATTTTCAATCTTATTCTGGCCAGTTCACCTGAAGCGATACGCCATTATCAGTCAACCTAAAGAATATCACAGTACTCCTGCCGGGAGCTCTCGAGTTTGCCGATGTATTTCGCCTGTTGACGAGGCATTTGGATACCTGAAGAGAGTCATAGTTACCCCTTGCTGTTGCTCCCCATTTTACAACAGGCACATCTACAAGCTTACTTTGGCCAATTCTCCTGAAGCCATACGCTAATATCTGTTGACATAAAGACTTTCACAGGACTCCTGCCGGGAGCTTTTCGACTTTGCCGATGTATTTCGCCTATTGACGAGGCGTTTGGCTACCTTAAGAGGGTCATAGTTACTCCTGCCAGTGTCTCTCCGTTAAACCACAGTCACATCTACCATTTTCCTCTGCCCCTTTCACCAGACGCGATACGCCATTATTTGTCGACATCATGACTTTCAATGTACTCCTGCTAGGGGCTCCTCCAGTTTACCAATGTATTTCGCCTGTTGACGAGGCATTTGGCTACCTTAAGAGAGTCATACTTACTCCTGTCAGTTGCTCCCCGTTTTACAACAGTCACATTTTCAATCTTAATCTGGCCAGTTCACCCGAAGCGATACGCCTCTTGACGAGGCATTTGGATACCTTAAGAGAGTCATAGTTACCCCTTGCTGTTGCTCCCCATTTTACAACAGGCACATCTACGGGCTTACTCTGGCTATTCTCCTGAAGCGATACGCTAATATCTGTTGACATAAAGACTTTCGCAGTTCTCCTGCCGGGAGCTTCTCGACTTTACCGATGTATTTCGCCGATTGACGAGGCATTTGGCTACCTTAAGAGAGTCATAGTTACTCCTGCCAGTGTCTCTCCGTTAAACCACAGTCACATCTACAAAATTCCTCGGCCCCTTTCACCAGACGCGATACGCCATTATTTGTCGACATTATGACTTTCACAGTACTCCTGCTAGGGGCTCCTCCAGTTTACCAATGTATTTCACCTGTTGACGAGGCATTTGGCTACCTTAAGAGAGTCATAGTTACTCCTGTCAGTTGCTCCCCGTTTTACCACAGTCACATTGTCAATCTTATTCTGGCCAGTTCACCCGAGGCGATACGCCATTATCAGTCAACCTAAAGAATTTCACAGTACTCCTGCCGGAAGCTTCTCGAGCTTGCCGAAGTATTTCGCCTGTTGACGAAGCATTTGGATACCTTATGAGAGTCATAGTTACTCCTTGCTGTTGCTCCCCATTTTACAACAGGCACATCTACAAGCTTACTTGGCCAATTCTCCTGAAGCCATACGCTAATATCTGTTGACATAAAGACTTTCACAGGACTCCTGCCGGGAGCTTTTCGACTTTGCCGATGTATTTCGCCTATTGACGAGGCGTTTGGCTACCTTAAGAGGGTCATAGTTACTCCTGCCAGTGTCTCTCCGTTAAACCACAGTCACATCTACCATATTCCTCTGCCCCTTTCACCAGACGCGATACGCCATTATTTGTCGACATCATGACTTTCAATGTACTCCTGCTAGGGGCTCCTCCAGTTTACCAATGTATTTCGCCTGTTGACGAGGCATTTGGCTACTATAAGAGAGTCATACTTACTCCTGTCAGTTGCTCCCCGTTTTACCACAGTCACATTTTCAATCTTATTCTCGCCAGTTCACCTGAGGCGATACGCCATTATCAGTCAACCTAAAGAATTTCACACTACTCCTGTCGGAAGCTTCTCGAGTTTTCCGAAGTATTTCGCCTGTTAACGAAACATTTGGATACCTTAAGAGAGTCATAGTTACTCCTTGCTGTTGCTCCCCATTTTACAACAGGCACATCTACAAGCTTACTCTGGCCAATTCTCCTGAAGCGATACCCTAATATCTATTGACATAAAGACTTTCACAGTACTCCTGCCGGGAGCTTCTGGACTTTGCCGATGTATTTCGCCTATTGACGAGGCATTTGGCTACCTTAAGAGAGTTATAGTTACTCCTGCCAGTGTCTCTCTATTAAACCACAGTCACATCTACAATATTCCTCTGCCCCTTTCACCAGACGCGATACGCCATTATTTGTCGACATTATGACGTTCACACTACTCCTGCTAGTGGCTCCTCCAGTTTACCAAAGTATTTCGCCTGTTGACGAGGCATTTGGCTACTATAAGAGAGTCATACTTACTCCTGTCAGTTGCTCCCCGTTTTACCACAGTCACATTTTCAATCTTATTCTGGCCGGTTCACCTGAGGCGATACGCCATTATCAGTCAACCTAAAGAATTTCACACTACTCCTGTCGGAAGCTTCTCCAGGTTGCCGAAGTATTTCGCTTGTTAACGAAGCATTTGGATACCTTAAGAGAGTCATAGTTACTACTTGCTGTTGCTCCCCATTTTACAACAGGCACATCCACAAGCTTACTCTGGCCAATTCTCCTGAAGCGATACGCTAATATCTGTTGACATAAAGACTTTCACAGTACTCCTGCTGGGAGCTTCTCAACTTTGCCGATGTATTTCGCCTATTGACGTGGCATTTGGCAACCTTAAGAGAGTTATAGTTACTCCTGCCAGTGTCTCTCCGTTAAACCACATTCACATTTACAATTTTCCTCTGCCCCTTTCACCAGACCCGATACGATATTATTCTTCGACATTATGACTTTCACAGTACTCCTGCTAGGGGCTCCTCCAGTTTACCAATGTATTTCGCCTGTTGACGAGGCATTTGGCTACCTTAAGAGAGTCATAGTTACTCCTGTCAGTTGCTCCCCGTTTTACCAAAGTCACATTTTCAATCTTATTCTGGCCAGTTCACCTGAAGCGATACGCCATTATCAGCCAACCTAAAGTATATCACAGTACTCCTGCCGGGAGCTTCTCGAGTTTGCCGATGTATTTCGCCTGTTGACGAAGCATTTGGATACCTTAAGAGAGTCATAGTTACTCCTTGCTGTTACTCCATATTTTACAACAGGCACATCCACAAGCTTACTCTGGCCAATTCTCCTGAAGCGATACGCTAATATCTGTTGACATAAAGACTTTCACAGTACTCCTGCTGGGAGCATCTCAACTTTGCCGATGTATTTCGCCTATTGACGAGGCATTTGGCTACCTTAAGAGAGTCATAGTTACTCCTGCCAGTGGCTCTCCGTTAAACCACAGTCACATCTACGATTTTCCTCTGCCCCTTTCACCAGACGCGATACGCCATTATTTGTCGAAATTATGACTTTCACAGTACTCCTGCTAGTGGCTCCTCCAGTTTACCAACGTATTTCGCCTGTTGACGAGGCATTTCGCTACCTTAAGAGAGTCATAGTTACTCCTGTCAGTTGCTCCCCGTTTTACCACAGTCACATTTTCAATCTTATTCTGGCCAGTTCACCTGAAGCGATACGCCATTATCAGTCAACCTAATGAATATCACAGTACTCCTGCCGGGAGCTCTCGAGTTTGCCGATGTATTTCGCCTGTTGACGAGGCATTTGGATACCTTAAGAGAGTCATAGTTACCCCTTGCTGTTGCTCCCCATTTTACAACAGGCACATCTACAAGCTTACTCTGGCCAATTCTCCTGAAGCGATACGCTAATATCTGTTGACATACAGACTTTCACAGTACACCTGCTGGGAGCATCTCAACTTTGCCGATGTATTTCGCCTATTGACGAGGCATTTGGCTACCTTAAGAGAGTCATAGTTACTCCTGCCAGTGGCTCTCCGTTAAACCACAGTCACATCTACGATTTTCCTCTGCGCCTTTCACCAGACGCGATACGCCATTATTTGTCGAAATTATGACTTTCACAGTACTCCTGCTACGGGTTCCTCCAGTTTACCAATGTATTTCGCCTGTTGACGAGGCATTTGGCTGTCTTAAGAGAGTCATAGTTACTCCTGTCAGTTGCTCCCCGTTTTACCACAGTCACATTTTCAATCTTATTCTGGCCAGTTCACCTGAAGCGATACGCCATTATCAGTCAACCTAAAGAATATCACAGTACTCCTGCCGGGAGCTCTCGAGTTTGCCGATGTATTTGGACTGTTGACGAGGCATTTGGATACCTTAAGAGAGTCATAGTTACCCCTTGCTGTTGCTCCCCATTTTACAACAGGCACATCTACAAGCTTACTTTGGCCAATTCTCCTGAAGCCATACGCTAATATCTGTTGACATAAAGACTTTCACAGGACTCCTGCCGGGAGCTTCTCGACTTTGCCGATGTATTTCGCCTATTGACGAGGCATTTGGCTACCTTAAGAGAGTTATAGTTACTCCTGCCAGTGTCTCTCCGTTAAACCACATTCACATTTACAATTTTCCTCTGCCCCTTTCACCAGACCCGATACGATATTATTCTTCGACATTATGACTTTCACAGTACTCCTGCTAGGGGCTCCTCCAGTTTACCAATGTATTTCGCCTGTTGACGAGGCATTTGGCTACCTTAAGAGAGTCATAGTTTCTCCTGTCAGTTGCTCCCCGTTTTACCAAAGTCACATTTTCAATCTTATTCTGGCCAGTTCACCTGAAGCGATACGCCATTATCAGCCAACCTAAAGTATATCACAGTACTCCTGCCGGGAGCTTCTCAAGTTTGCCGATGTATTTCGCCTGTTGACGAAGCATTTGGATACCTTAAGAGAGTCATAGTTACTCCTTGCTGTTACTCCATATTTTACAACAGGCACATCCACAAGCTTACTCTGGCCAATTCTCCTGAAGCGATACGCTAATATCTGTTGACATAAAGACTTTCACAGTACTCCTGCTGGGAGCATCTCAACTTTGCCGATGTATTTCGCCTATTGACGAGGCATTTGGCTACCTTAAGAGAGTCATAGTTACTCCTGCCAGTGGCTCTCCGTTAAACCACAGTCACATCTACGATTTTCCTCTGCCCCTTTCACCAGACGTGATACGCCATTATTTGTCGAAATTATGACTTTCACAGTACTCCTGCTAGTGGCTCCTCCAGTTTACCAACGTATTTCGCCTGTTGACGAGGCATTTCGCTACCTTAAGGGAGTCATAGTTACTCCAGTCAGTTGCTCCCCGTTTTACCACAGTCACATTTTCAATCTTATTCTGGCCAGTTCACCTGAAGCGATACGCCATTATCAGTCAACCTAATGAATATCACAGTACTCCTGCCGGGAGCTCTCGAGTTTGCCGATGTATTTCGCCTGTTGACGAGGCATTTGGATACCTTAAGAGAGTCATAGTTACCCCTTGCTGTTGCTCCCCATTTTACAACAGGCACATCTACAAGCTTACTCTGGCCAATTCTCCTGAAGCGATACGCTAATATCTGTTGACATACAGACTTTCACAGTACACCTGCTGGGAGCATCTCAACTTTGCCGATGTATTTCGCCTATTGACGAGGCATTTGGCTACCTTAAGAGAGTCATAGTTACTCCTGCCAGTGGTTCTCCGTTAAACCACAGTCACATCTACGATTTTCCTCTGCGCCTTTCACCAGACGCGATACGCCATTATTTGTCGAAATTATGACTTTCACAGTACTCCTGCTACGGGTTCCTCCAGTTTACCAATGTATTTCGCCTGTTGACGAGGCATTTGGCTACCTTAAGAGAGTCATAGTTACTCCTGTCAGTTGCTCCCCGTTTAACCACAGTCACATTTTCAATCTTATTCTGGCCAGTTCACCTGAAGCGATACGCCATTATCAGTCAACCTAAAGAATATCACAGTACTCCTGCCGGGAGCTCTCGAGTTTGCCGATGTATTTCGCCTGTTGACGAGGCATTTGGATACCTTAAGAGAGTCATAGTTACCCCTTGCTGTTGCTCCCCATTTTACAACAGGCACATCTACAAGCTTACTTTGGCCAATTCTCCTGAAGCCATACGCTAATATCTGTTGACATAAAGACTTTCACAGGACTCCTGCCGGGAGCTTTTCGACTTTGCCGATGTATTTCGCCTATTGACGAGGCGTTTGGCTACCTTAAGAGGGTCATAGTTACTCCTGCCAGTGTCTCTCCGTTAAACCACAGTCACATCTACCATTTTCCTCTGCCCCTTTCACCAGACGCGATACGCCATTATTTGTCGACATCATGACTTTCAATGTACTCCTGCTAGGGGCTCCTCCAGTTTACCAATGTATTTCGCCTGTTGACGAGGCATTTGGCTACCTTAAGAGAGTCATACTTACTCCTGTCAGTTGCTCCCCGTTTTACCACAGTCACATTTTCAATCTTATTCTCGCCAGTTCACCTGAGGCGATACGCCATTATCAGTCAACCTAAAGAATTTCACACTACTCCTGTCGGAAGCTTCTCGAGTTTGCCGAAGTATTTCGCCTGTTAACGAAGCATTTGGATACCTTAAGAGAGTCATAGTTACTCCTTGCTGTTGCTCCCCATTTTACAACAGGCACATCTACAAGCTTACTCTGGCCAATTCTCCTGAAGCGATACCCTAATATCTATTGACATAAAGACTTTCACAGTACTCCTGCCGGGAGCTTCTCGACTTTGCCGATGTATTTCGCCTATTGACGAGGCATTTGGCTACCTTAAGAGAGTTATAGTTACTCCTGCCAGTGTCTCTCTATTAAACCACAGTCACATCTACAATATTCCTCTGCCCCTTTCACAAGACGCGATACGCCATTATTTGTCGACATTATGACGTTCACACTACTCCTGCTAGTGGCTCCTCCAGTTTACCAAAGTATTTCGCCTGTTGACAAGGCATTTGGCTACTATAAGAGAGTCATACTTACTCCTGTCAGTTGCTCCCCGTTTTACCACAGTCACATTTTCAATCTTATTCTGGCCAGTTCACCTGAGGCGATACGCCATTATCAGTCAACCTAAAGAATTTCACACTGCTCCTGTCGGAAGCTTCTCCAGGTTGCCGAAGTATTTCGCCTGTTAACGAAGCATTTGGATACCTTAAGAGAGTCATAGTTACTACTTGCTGTTGCTCCCCATTTTACAACAGGCACATTCACAAGCTTACTCTGGCCAATTCTCCTGAAGCGATACGCTAATATCTGTTGACATAAAGACTTTCACAGTACTCCTGCTGGGAGCTTCTCAACTTTGCCGATGTATTTCGCCTATTGACGAGGCATTTTACTACCTTAAGAGAGTTATAGTTACTCCTGCCAGTGTCTCTCCGTTAAACCACATTCACATTTACAATTTTCCTCTGCCCCTTTCACCAGACCCGATACGATATTATTCTTCGACATTATGACTTTCACAGTACTCCTGCTAGGGGCTCCTCCATTTTACCAATGTATTACGCCTGTTGACGAGGCATTTGGCTACCTTAAGAGAGTCATAGTTACTCCTGTCAGTTGCTCCCCGTTTTACCAAAGTCACATTTTCAATCTTATTCTGGCCAGTTCACCTGAAGCGATACGCCATTATCAGCCAACCTAAAGTATATCACAGTACTCCTGCCGGGAGCTTCTCGAGTTTGCCGATGTATTTCGCCTGTTGACGAAGCATTTGGATACCTTAAGAGAGTCATAGTTACTCCTTGCTGTTACTCCATATTTTACAACAGGCACATCCACAAGCTTACTCTGGCCAATTCTCCTGAAGCGATACGCTAATATCTGTTGACATAAAGACTTTCACAGTACTCCTGCTGGGAGCATCTCAACTTTGCCGATGTATTTCG
Source organism: Schistocerca americana (assembly GCF_021461395.2). Lineage (NCBI taxonomy): Eukaryota > Metazoa > Arthropoda > Insecta > Orthoptera > Acrididae > Schistocerca > Schistocerca americana. Next base: position 63,474,928 of record NC_060130.1, read on the forward strand.
CCTATTGACGAGGCATTTGGCTACCTTAAGAGAGTCATAGTTACTCCTGCCAGTGGCTCTCCGTTAAACCACAGTCACATCTACGATTTTCCTCTGCCCCTTTCACCAGACGCGATACGCCATTATTTGTCGAAATTTTGACTTTCACAGTACTCCTGCTAGTGGCTCCTCCAGTTTACCAACGTATTTCGCCTGTTGACGAGGCATTTGGCTACCTTAAGAGAGTCATAGTTACTCCTGTCAGTTGCTCCCCGTTTTACCACAGTCACATTTTCAATCTTATTCTGGCCAGTTCACCTGAAGCGATACGCCATTATCAGTCAACCTAAAGAATATCACAGTACTCCTGCCGGGAGCTCTCGAGTTTGCCGATGTATTTCGCCTGTTGACGAGGCATTTGGATACCTTAAGAGAGTCATAGTTACCCCTTGCTGTTGCTCCCCATTTTACAACAGGCACATCTACAAGCTTACTCTGGCCAATTCTCCTGAAGCGATACGCTAATATCTATTGACATAAAGACTTTCACAGTACTCCTGCCGGGAGCTTCTCAACTTTGCCGATGTATTTCGCCTATTGACGAGGCATTTGGCTACCTTAAGAGAGTTATAGTTACTCCTGCCAGTGTCTCTCCGTTAAACCACATTCACATTTACAATTTTCCTCTGCCCCTTTCACCAGACCCGATACGATATTATTCTTCGACATTATGTCTTTCACAGTACTCCTGCTAGGGGCTCCTCCAGTTTACCAATGTATTTCGCCTGTTGACAAGGCATTTGGCTACCTTAAGAGAGTCATAGTTACTCCTGTCAGTTGCTCCCCGTTTTACCAAAGTCACATTTTCAATCTTATTCTGGCCAGTTCACCTGAAGCGATCCGCCATTATCAGTCAACCCATAGTATATCACAGTACTCCTGCCGGGAGCTTCTCGAGTTTGCCGATGTATTTCGCCTGTTGACGAAGCATTTGGATACCGTAAGAGAGTCATAGTTACTCCTTGCTGCTACTCCATATTTTACAACAGGCACATCCACAAGCTTACTCTGGCCAATTCTCCTGAAGCGATACGCTAATATCTGTTGACATAAAGACTTTCACAGTACTCCTGCTGGGAGCATCTCAACTTTGCCGATGTATTTCGCCTATTGACGAGGCATTTGGCTACCTTAAGAGAGTCATAGTTACTCCTGCCAGTGGCTCTCCGTTAAACCACAGTCACATCTGCGATTATCCTCTGCCCCTTTCACCAGACGCGATACGCCATTATTTGTCGAAATTATGACTTTCACAGTACTCCTGCTAGTGGCTCCTCCAGTTTACCAATGTATTTCGCCTGTTGACGAGGCATTTGTCTACCTTAAGAGAGTCATAGTTACTCCTGTCAGTTGCTCTCCGTTTTACCACAGTCACATTTTCAATCTTATTCTGGCCAGTTCACCTGAGGCGATACGCCATTATCAGTCAACCTAAAGAATATCACAGTACTCCTGCCGGGAGCTCTCGAGTTTGCCGATGTATTTCGCCTGTTGACGAGGGATTTGGATACCTTAAGAGAGTCATAGTTACCCCTTGCTGTTGCTCCCCATTTTACAACAGGCACATCTACAAGCTTACTCTGGCCAATTCTCCTGAAGCGATACGCTAATATCTATTGACATAAAGACTTTCACTGTACTCCTGCCGGGAGCTTCTCGACTTTGCCGATGTATTTCGCCTATTGACGAGGCATTTGGCTACCTTAAGAGAGTTATAGTTACTCCTGCCAGTGTCTCTCTATTAAACCACAGTCACATCTACAATAATCCTCTGCCCCTTTCACCAGACGCGATACGCCATTATTTGTCGACATTATGACGTTCACACTACTCCTGCTAGTGGCTCCTCCAGTTTACCAAAGTATTTCGCCTGTTGACGAGGCATTTGGCTACTATAAGGGAGTCATACTTACTCCTGTAAGTTGCTCCCCGTTTTACCACAGTCAAATTTTCAATCTTATTCTGCCCAGTTCACCTGAGGCGATACGCCATTATCAGTCAACCTAAAGAATTTCACACTACTCCTGTCGGAAGCTTCTCGAGTTTGCCGATGTATTTCGCCTGTTAACGAAGCATTTGGATACCTTAAGAGAGTCATAGTTACTCCATGCTGTTGCTCCCCATTTTACAACAGGCACATCTACAAGCTTACTCTGGCCAATTCTTTTGAAGCGATACCCTAATATCTATTGACATAAAGACTTTCACAGTACTCCTGCCGGGAGCTTCTCGACTTTGCCGATGTATTTCGCCTATTGACGAGGCATTTGGCTACCTTAAGAGAGTTATAGTTACTCCTGCCAGTGTCTCTCTATTAAACCACAGTCACATCTACAATATTCCTCTGCCCCTTTCACCAGACGCGATACGCCATTATTTATCGACATTATGACGTTCACACTACTCCTGCTGGTGGCTCCTCCAGTTTACCAAAGTATTTCGCCTGTTGACGAGGCATTTGGCTACTATAAGAGAGCCATACTTACTCCTGTCAGTTGCTCCCCGTTTTACCACAGTCACATTTTCAATCTTATTCTGGCCAGTTCACCTGAGGCGATACGCCATTATCAGTCAACCTAAAGAATTTCACACTACTCCTGTCGGAAGCTTCTCGAGGTTGCCGAAGTATTTCGCCTGTTAACGAAGCATTTGGATACCTTAAGAGAGTTATAGTTACTCCTTGCTGTTGCTCCCCATTTTACAACAGGCACATCTACAAGCTTACTCTGGCCAATTCTCCTGAAGCGATACGCTAATATCTGTTGACATAAAGACTTTCACAGTACTCCTGCTGGGAGCTTCTCAACTTTGCCGATGTATTTCGCCTATTGACTCGGCATTTAGCTACCTTAAGAGAGTTATAGTTACTCCTGCCAGTGTCTCTCCGTTAAACCACATTCACATTTACAATTTTCCTCTGCCCCTTTCACCAGACCCGATACGATATTATTCTTCGACATTATGACTTTCACAGTACTCCTGCTAGGGGCTCCTCCAGTTTACCAATGTATTTCGCCTGTTGACGAGGCATTTGGCTACCTTAAGAGAGTCATAGTTACTCCTGACAGTTGCTCCTCGTTTTACCAAAGTCACATTTTCAATCTTATTCTGGCCAGTTCACCTGAAGCGATACGCCATTATCAGTCAACCTAAAGTATATCACAGTACTCCTGCCGGGAGCTTCTCGAGTTTGCCGATGTATTTCGCCTGTTGACGAAGCATTTGGATACCTTAAGAGAGTCATAGTTACTCCTTGCTGTTACTCCATATTTTACAACAGGCACATCCACAAGCTTACTCTGGCCAATTCTGCTGAAGCGATACGCTAATATCTATTGACATAAAGACTTTCACAGTACTCCTGCCGGGAGCTTCTCGACTTTGCCGATGTATTTCGCCTATTGACGAGGCATTTGGCTACCTTAAGAGAGTTATAGTTACTCCTGCCAGTGTCTCTCTATTAAACCACAGTCACATCTACAATATTCCTCTGCCCCTTTCACCAGACGCGATACGCCATTATTTGTCGACATTATGACGTTCACACTACTCCTGCTAGTGGCTCCTCCAGTTTACCAAAGTATTTCGCCTGTTGACGAGGCATTTGGCTACAATAAGAGAGTCATACTTACTCCTGTCAGTTGCTCCCCGTTTTACCACAGTCACATTTTCAATCTTATTCTGGCCAGTTCACCTGAGGCGATACGCCATTATCAGTCAACCTAAAGAATATCACAGTACTCCTGCCGGGAGCTCTCGAGTTTGCCGATGTATTTCGCCTGTTGACGAGGCATTTGGATACCTTAAGAGAGTCATAGTTACCCCTTGCTGTTGCTCCCCATTTTACAACAGGCACATCTACAAGCTTACTCTGGCCAATTCTCCTGAAGCGATACGCTAATATCTATTGACATAAAGACTTTCACAGTACTCCTGCCGGGAGCTTCTCGACTTTGCCGATGTATTTCGCCTATTGACGAGGCATTTGGCTACCTTAAGAGAGTTATAGTTACTCCTGCCAGTGTCTCTCTATTAAACCACAGTCACATCTACAATAATCCTCTGCCCCTTTCACCAGACGCGATACGCCATTATTTGTCGACATTATGACGTTCACACTACTCCTGCTAGTGGCTCCTCCAGTTTACCAAAGTATTTCGCCTGTTGACGAGGCATTTGGCTACTATAAGAGAGTCATACTTACTCCTGTCAGTTGCTCCCCGTTTTACCACAGTCACATTTTCAATCTTATTCTGGCCAGTTCACCTGAGGCGATACGCCATTATCAGTCAACCTAAAGAATTTCACACTACTCCTGTCGGAAGCTTCTCGAGTTTGCCGAAGTATTTCGCCTGTTAACGAAGCATTTGGATACCTTAAGAGAGTCATAGTTACTCCTTGCTGTTGCTCTCCATTTTACAACAGGCACATCTACAAGCTTACTCTGGCCAATTCTCCTGAAGCGATACGCTAATATCTGTTGACATAAAGTCTTTCACATTACTCCTGCTGGGAGCTTCTCAACTTTTCCGATGTATTTCGCCTATTGACGAGGCATTTGGCTACCTTAAGAGAGTTATAGTTACTCCTGCCAGTGTCTCTCCGTTAAACCACATTCACATTTACAATTTTCCTCTGCCCCTTTCACCAGACCCGATACGATATTATTCTTCGACATTATGACTTTCACAGTACTCCTGCTAATGGCTCCTCCAGTTTACCAATGTATTTCGCCTGTTGACGAGGCATTTGGCTACCTTAAGAGAGTCATAGTTACTCCTGTCAGTTGCTCCCCGTTTTACCAAAGTCACATTTTCAATCTTATTCTGGCCAGTTCACCTGAGGCGATACGCCATTATCAGTCAACCTAAAGAATATCACAGTACTCCTGCCGGGAGCTTCTCGAGTTTGCCGATGTATTTCGCCTGTTGACGAAGCATTTGGATACCTTAAGAGAGTCATAGTTACTCCTTGCTGTTACTCCATATTTTACAACAGGCACATCCACAAGCTTACTCTGGCCAATTCTCCTGAAGCGATACGCTAATATCTATTGACATAAAGACTTTCACAGTACTCCTGCCGGGAGCTTCTCGACTTTGCCGATGTATTTCGCCTATTGACGAGGCATTTGGCTATAAATAGCCGTCTTTATTCACGTATGTGAACATACAAAAGATCATTACCCACATGGGTTTACAAAGGACATAGACATAACATACACTAGACATGACAGGAAAGAAATACGCGAATAAAGAGGCGTCTTGTGCCTGTGATAGGCGCCAGGCAGCAGCGCGAAGAAACATAAATTGGGCCCTCATCCGACACCAGTCCGGTCCATCGTGCGTGTAGTAGCAGTCATCGTCTCGAATCTCCTAGCAGCCATCACAGTACCAATGAGGACCTGTGTGGACATGGCCGCAAAATGATGGTCCTTGAAGCCTAGCCTGCGCAGATCACATGCAGAGGCAGGTGACCACACCCCCCTCCATGAGATCGTCGCTGAGGTTGTGGTGACGTGCTTGACTGCTGGGTGTAGACCTCTAACTACCTGGTGGACGGCTTCCCTGTCATAGACCGCGACTTTCTCCTGATGACATTTGTCGACATCCAAGTTAACGCCCACAACTTGGGCATCGACAATGTGGGCTGCATCGCCACGTACTGCCACGATGTCCGGCTTCTTTAGGCCCTCTGATGTTTTGAGGTGAGGCTCAAGATGGACGTCAAAGCCTCGGCGACGAAGGCCTTGCGCAACATAAGTTGCCAAGGCATTATGTCGCTTGATGCGGGCGTCATGACTCCTAAAGCAGTGCTGGACAACGTGGTTGGCAGTTTCTTTGGCGACGCAGCCTGCCTGGCAGTTGGTCTCCCCAGAACGACCACGAAGCAGCCTCGCCCGTGTTGGGAGGGCATTAATTCTGGTACGAATACAGGAGATAAAGTCGCGGCCACTAATATAGCGCCGGGGGTTATCCACCCAGCTGTGTTGCCCTGGTGTTCGGGCTGACTTCCTCAGGGCTGCGCCGTCCACCGATGAATGCAGCCGTTCGGCCCACATCCGGCCAAGCTGGTTGCTTGACCGTATGGCCCCGTCGTTCCACCGCAGATGTTGCTCTAGCCTCCCAATTTCACGCCCTAGAACGTCTTGTGTCGGCCCATCCAATTGGACTCCCAGAGCTCGCATGTTAGCGAGCCGATTCCGACGCAGCAGAGGACCAAGCCAGCGAGCTGATGGTACTCCCAATCCCCCAGATGGAACAGGGGCGTGGAAGTACGCAACAGGGATGTCCGCTGGCAGGCACAGCCAAGTTCTAAGCGCTGTGCGGATGGCAATGTCCACTGCTGAGAGAGCCCCAAGGCGGGTCCTGGAGAGTGCCAGGCCGTGGTGGATCCCTGGCAAGACAACCGTTCTGAGGGCGTGAAGACGTTGTTGAGGTTTTAGTGGTGCCCTGGACAAGACGCTCAGCTGCTGCTCGACCTCCCGCCTCGGATGGAAGAGGCTACGTCCGCTGGTAGAGAACTCCAGACCAAGATACCGGAAAGTGCTCTCAATTGTCAGGGCAGGAATGGTGGTATATCCTGCCTTAAAGGTCGTGGTTCCATCGACCTTAACTTTCTTCTCGCGACCAGAGGTCGCGAGAGCGAGAGTAAAGCACTTTCCGGGATTGACTTGGAGACCAAGGTCCCCAAGAGCAGATGTAGATGCATCGATTAGGTCCTGGAGCCCTCCTTTGGTCTCAGCAAACAGCAGGAGGTCGTCGGCGAAGGCGGCAGCGTTGAGGCGTCGTCCCATGATGTTGGCACCAACATGATCTGGGAGGCGAGCAAGCATGAGGTCCAGAGAAAGGTTAAACAGGATAGGGGAAAGAGGGTCACCCTGCCGAACGCCCCTCGAGGGCCGCACTGGACCCAGCGACTTCTCAGGACCACAGATCACCGTTGCCCCCTCCTCGTAGCATCCCAGGATGTATCCAACGAACTCGTCTGGCAGACCATGAGCCCTCAGGGCAGGCCTCAGGGCACCATGGTCCAGAGAGTCGAATGCCTTGGACACATCCAGGGACGCGACATAGAGGGAACTACAGCTCACCCTGGCCTCAGTCATCGCCAGGTCCAACAAGAAGGAATTGTGCAGCATCCCATCCTGAGGAAGGAAAGCCCGCTGGCGTCCGTCCAACACACATGTCCGCATCAGACGACCCGCCAGGATCTTATGGAAGACCCTGGCGAGGACTGAGCAAACCGTGATCGGGCGGAAGTCAGCGGGGGATGCTGGGGCGGCCTTCTTGGGCAGCAGGGAGGTACGCGCTTGCAGGAGTCGGGATGGGAGGCGACGGGTTAGAAGGAAAAGGTTTAACACTTTCAAGAGGACCTCACGGGGAAGACGACGGAGCTGGGCAGGTGTTAATCCATCAGGGCCCGCGGCTGAGCGACGGGGTGGGAGTGCTGCAGCGATGTCCTCCAGTGAGATAGGTGCCCACAGCTGTTCAAAGGGCACCTCAGCGCAGGACGGTAACAGCCGGTTATCTAGACGGTCTACCCGGCCAGATGGACGCCGGGTAAAAAGATCCTTCCAAAAATCAACCAGCCCAGGGATAACAGGTGGTTGATGGAGGAGTGTGCCGTCTAGAAGGCCATTAATACACCGCGCCGCATTCTTGGAGAAGGCACGCTGGCAGATGGAGTACTCCCACCTCCGCCGGGCTCGCTTACGCTCTGGTGGCTGGGACATCTGCTTGGGGGCGACAGGGTTGTGGGATGCCTCCTTACTACCTATGACATCAAGGGCAGGTGACAACATGCCCATGATGACAGGTCTCGAAGCAGTTGGTCCCAGCGCCAAGATTTCATCTATCGAGGTATACTTTGGCCCTGATGGTGGTAAAGCTGCTAGGGCCGACCAGATAGCTTGGTCGACCAGATCCTCAGGTGAAGGGGAGGACTCAGGTCTAGAGGGTAACCCAGCAGTCGATGCAGCAGCCACAGATGAGCGTGGCCGTTCCGCAGAGGCCGAGAGAGCAGTGACAAACTCAGCGACCTGGTTCCTGTAGGCTCCCGCACGACGCTGACACTTGATAGATTCGAGTGAGCGGTGCGGGAAGGTCTTGACTAACTCTTGGTTCAGGAACCGGACGCCCTCGAGTGTCAGCACTGCTTCAGCGTGGGCCAGGCGTAGAAGTTCTTCACTAGACCACCTGGCCTTGGTCCTCTGGATGTTAACCTCTGCGTTGACTGCATCAGGATGAGCCCTGCGGCGGTGGACACCAAGACCAGTCTTGGTGCCAAAGCCACGATGGCACTCGGGGCACTGAAAGGCTGGCGGGGAGACTCGAGCCGGACCGGTAACTTCGGATGGTGGCCCAACAACTGGCGCGGCGCCTCCAGTGGGAGGACCGCTACCTATTCTATTCCGTTTGTTGGGGCCAGCTGAAACAAGAGGCAGGGGGGCAGGCAACCCCCAAGCCCCGAAAATTCACCCTGCTCTGTCGGTCGGAAAGCTTTGGGAAGGCACAGAGATCTGTGCCTCACCTCGGCTCCCCTCACGACTCTCGCCACGTGAAGGCCAGAGCTAGGATTTCCCATCAAGAGGCTAGGCGAACCATCATCCACCCGACATCGCTTGGATGCTAAGGAGTGGATTGAGAGGGCCCGTATGTGACGCATCATATGAGCTTAAGAGAGTTATAGTTACTCCTGCCAGTGACTCTCTATTAAACCACAGTCACATCTACAATATTCCTCTGCCCCTTTCACCAGACGCGATACGCCATTATTTGTCGACATTATGACGTTCACACTACTCCTGCTAGTGGCTCCTCCAGTTTACCAAAGTATTTCGCCTGTTGACGAGGCATTTGGCTACTATAAGTGAGTCATACTCACTCCTGTCAGTTGCTCCCCGTTTTACCACAGTCACATTTTCAATCTTTGTCTGGCCAGTTCACCTGAGGCGATACGCCATTATCAGTCAACCTAAAGAATATCACAGTACTCCTGCCGGGAGCTCTCGAGTTTGCCGATGTATTTCGCCTGTTGACGAGGCATTTGGATACCTTAAGAGAGTCATAGTTACCCCTTGCTGTTGCTCCCCATTTTACAACAGGCACATCTACAAGCTTACTCTGGCCAATTCTCCTGAAGCGATACGCTAATATCTATTGACATAAAGACTTTCACAGTACTCCTGCCGGGAGCTTCTCGACTTTGCCGATGTATTTCGCCTATTGACGAGGCATTTGGCTACCTTAAGAGAGTTATAGTTACTCCTGCCAGTGTCTCTCTATTAAACCACAGTCACATCTACAATAATCCTCTGCTCCTTTCACCAGACGCGATACGCCATTATTTGTCGACATTATGACGTTCACACTACTCCTGCTAGCGGCTCCTCCAGTTTACCAAAGTATTTCGCCTGTTGACGAGGCATTTGGCTACTATAAGAGAGTCATACTTACTCCTGTCAGTTGCTCCCCGTTTTACCACAGTCACATTTTCAATCTTATTCTGGCCAGTTCACCTGAGGCGATACGCCATTATCAGTCAACCTAAAGAATTTCACACTACTCCTGTCGGAAGCTTCTCGAGTTTGCCGAAGTATTTCGCCTGTTAACGAAGCATTTGGATACCTTAAGAGAGTCATAGTTACTCCTTGCTGTTGCTAACCATTTTACAACAGGCACATCTACAAGCTCACTCTGGCCAATTCTCCTGAAGCGATACCCTAATATCTATTGACATAAAGACTTTCACAGTACTCCTGCCGAAAGCTTCTCGACTTTGCCGATGTATTTCGCCTATTGACGAGGCATTTGGCTACCTTAAGAGAGTTATAGTTACTCCTGCCAGTGTCTCTCTATTAAACCACAGTCACATCTACAATATTCCTCTGCCCCTTTCACCAGACCCGATACGATATTATTCTGCGACATTATGACTTTCACAGTACTCCTGCTAGGGGCTCCTCCAGTTTACCAATGTATTTCGCCTGTTGACGAGGCATTTGGCTACCTTAAGAGAGTCATAGTTACTCCTGTCAGTTGCTCCTCGTTTTACCAAAGTCACATTTTCAATCTTATTCTGGCCAGTTCACCTGAAGCGATACGCCATTATCAGTCAACCTAAAGTATATCACAGTACTCCTGCCGGGAGCTTCTCGAGTTTGCCGATGTATTTCGCCTGTTGACGAAGCATTTGGATACCTTAAGAGAGTCATAGTTACTCCTTGCTGTTACTCCATATTTTACAACAGGCACATCCACAAGCTTACTCTGGCCAATTCTCCTGAAGCGATACGCTAATATCTATTGACATAAAGACTTTCACAGTACTCCTGCCGGGAGCTTTTCGACTTTGCCGATGTATTTCGCCTATTGACGAGGCATTTGGCTACCTTAAGAGAGTTATAGTTACTCCTGCCAGTGTCTCTCTATTAAACCATAGTCACATCTACAATATTCCTCTGCCCCTTTCACCAGACGCGATACGCCATTATTTGTCGACATTATGACGTTCACACTACTCCTGCTAGTGGCTCCTCCAGTTTACCAAAGTATTTCGCCTGTTGACGAGGCATTTGGCTACTATAAGAGAGTCATACTTACTCCTGTCAGTTGCTCCCCGTTTTACCACAGTCACATTTTCAATCTTATTCTGGCCAGTTCACCTGAGGCGATACGCCATTATCAGTCAACCTAAAGAATATCACAGTACTCCTGCCGGGAGCTCTCGAGTTTGCCGATGTATTTCGCCTGTTGACGAGGCATTTGGATACCTTAAGAGAGTCATAGTTACCCCTTGCTGTTGCTCCCCATTTTACAACAGGCACATCTACAAGCTTACTCTGGCCAATTCTCCTGAAGCGATACGCTAATATCTATTGACATAAAGACTTTCACAGTACTCCTGCCGGGAGCTTCTCGACTTTGCCGATGTATTTCGCCTATTGACGAGGCATTTGGCTACCTTAAGAGAGTTATAGTTACTCCTGCCAGTGTCTCTCTATTAAACCACAGTCACATCTACAATAATCCTCTGCCCCTTTCACCAGACGCGATACGCCATTATTTGTCGACATTATGACGTTCACACTACTCCTGCTAGTGGCTCCTCCAGTTTACCAAAGTATTTCGCCTGTTGACGAGGCATTTGGCTACTATAAGAGAGTCATACTTACTCCTGTCAGTTGCTCCCCGTTTTACCACAGTCACATTTTCAATCTTATTCTGGCCAGTTCACCTGAGGCGATACGCCATTATCAGTCAACCTAAAGAATTTCACACTACTCCTGTCGGAAGCTTCTCGAGGTTGCCGAAGTATTTCGCCTGTTAACGAAGCATTTGGATACCTTAAGAGAGTTATAGTTACTCCTTGCTGTTGCTCCCCATTTTACAACAGGCACATCTACAAGCTTACTCTGGCCAATTCTCCTGAAGCGATACGCTAATATCTGTTGACATAAAGACTTTCACAGTACTCCTGCTGGGAGCTTCTCAACTTTGCCGATGTATTTCGCCTATTGACTAGGCATTTGGCTACCTTAAGAGAGTTATAGTTACTCCTGCCAGTGTCTCTTCGTTAAACCACATTCACATTTACAATTTTCCTCTGCCCCTTTCACCAGACCCGATACGATATTATTCTTCGACATTATGACTTTCACAGTACTCCTGCTAGGGGCTCCTCCAGTTTACCAATGTATTTCGCCTGTTGACGAGGCATTTGGCTACCTTAAGAGAGTCATAGTTACTCCTGTCAGTTGCTCCTCGTTTTACCAAAGTCACATTTTCAATCTTATTCTGGCCAGTTCACCTGAAGCGATACGCCATTATCAGTCAACCTAAAGTATATCACAGTACTCCTGCCGGGAGCTTCTCGAGTTTGCCGATGTATTTCGCCTGTTGACGAAGCATTTGGATACCTTAAGAGAGTCATAGTTACTCCTTGCTGTTACTCCATATTTTACAACAGGCACATCCACAAGCTTACTCTGGCCAATTCTCCTGAAGCGATACGCTAATATCTATTGACATAAAGACTTTCACAGTACTCCTGCCGGGAGCTTCTCGACTTTGCCGATGTATTTCGCCTATTGACGAGGCATTTGGCTACCTTAAGAGAGTTATAGTTACTCCTGCCAGTGTCTCTCTATTAAACCACAGTCACATCTACAATATTCCTCTGCCCCTTTCACCAGACCCGATACGATATTATTCTTCGACATTATGACTTTCACAGTACTCCTGCTAGGGGCTCCTCCAGTTTACCAATGTATTTCGCCTGTTGACGAGGCATTTGGCTACCTTAAGAGAGTCATAGTTACTCCTGTCAGTTGCTCCTCGTTTTACCAAAGTCACATTTTCAATCTTATTCTGGCCAGTTCACCTGAAGCGATACGCCATTATCAGTCAACCTAAAGTATATCACAGTACTCCTGCCGGGAGCTTCTCGAGTTTGCCGATGTATTTCGCCTGTTGACGAAGCATTTGGATACCTTAAGAGAGTCATAGTTACTCCTTGCTGTTACTCCATATTTTACAACAGGCACATCCACAAGCTTACTCTGGCCAATTCTCCTGAAGCGATACGCTAATATCTATTGACATAAAGACTTTCACAGTACTCCTGCCGGGAGCTTTTCGACTTTGCCGATGTATTTCGCCTATTGACGAGGCATTTGGCTACCTTAAGAGAGTTATAGTTACTCCTGCCAGTGTCTCTCTATTAAACCACAGCCACATCTACAATATTCCTCTGCCCCTTTCACCAGACGCGATACGCCATTATTTGTCGACATTATGACGTTCACACTACTCCTGCTAGTGGCTCCTCCAGTTTACCAAAGTATTTCGCCTGTTGACGAGGCATTTGGCTACTATAAGAGAGTCATACTTACTCCTGTCAGTTGCTCCCCGTTTTACCACAGTCACATTTTCAATCTTATTCTGGCCAGTTCACCTGAGGCGATACGCCATTATCAGTCAACCTAAAGAATATCACAGTACTCCTGCCGGGAGCTCTCGAGTTTGCCGATGTATTTCGCCTGTTGACGAGGCATTTGGATACCTTAAGAGAGTCATAGTTACCCCTTGCTGTTGCTCCCCATTTTACAACAGGCACATCTACAAGCTTACTCTGGCCAATTCTCCTGAAGCGATACGCTAATATCTATTGACATAAAGACTTTCACAGTACTCCTGCCGGGAGCTTCTCGACTTTGCCGATGTATTTCGCCTATTGACGAGGCATTTGGCTACCTTAAGAGAGTTATAGTTACTCCTGCCAGTGTCTCTCTATTAAACCACAGTCACATCTACAATAATCCTCTGCCCCTTTCACCAGACGCGATACGCCATTATTTGTCGACATTATGACGTTCACACTACTCCTGCTAGTGGCTCCTCCAGTTTACCAAAGTATTTCGCCTGTTGACGAGGCATTTGGCTACTATAAGAGAGTCATACTTACTCCTGTCAGTTGCTCCCCGTTTTACCACAGTCACATTTTCAATCTTATTCTGGCCAGTTCACCTGAGGCGATACGCCATTATCAGTCAACCTAAAGAATTTCACACTACTCCTGTCGGAAGCTTCTCGAGGTTGCCGAAGTATTTCGCCTGTTAACGAAGCATTTGGATACCTTAAGAGAGTTATAGTTACTCCTTGCTGTTGCTCCCTATTTTACAACAGGCACATCTACAAGCTTACTCTGGCCAATTCTCCTGAAGCGATACGCTAATATCTGTTGACATAAAGACTTTCACAGTACTCCTGCTGGGAGCTTCTCAACTTTGCCGATGTATTTCGCCTATTGACTAGGCATTTGGCTACCTTAAGAGAGTTATAGTTACTCCTGCCAGTGTCTCTTCGTTAAACCACATTCACATTTACAATTTTCCTCTGCCCCTTTCACCAGACCCGATACGATATTATTCTTCGACATTATGACTTTCACAGTACTCCTGCTAGGGGCTCCTCCAGTTTACCAATGTATTTCGCCTGTTGACGAGGCATTTGGCTACCTTAAGAGAGTCATAGTTACTCCTGTCAGTTGCTCCTCGTTTTACCAAAGTCACATTTTCAATCTTATTCTGGCCAGTTCACCTGAAGCGATACGCCATTATCAGTCAACCTAAAGTATATCACAGTACTCCTGCCGGGAGCTTCTCGAGTTTGCCGATGTATTTCGCCTGTTGACGAAGCATTTGGATACCTTAAGAGAGTCATAGTTACTCCTTGCTGTTACTCCATATTTTACAACAGGCACATCCACAAGCTTACTCTGGCCAATTCTCCTGAAGCGATACGCTAATATCTATTGACATAAAGACTTTCACAGTACTCCTGCCGGGAGCTTCTCGACTTTGCCGATGTATTTCGCCTATTGACGAGGCATTTGGCTACCTTAAGAGAGTTATAGTTACTCCTGCCAGTGTCTCTCTATTAAACCACAGTCACATCTACAATATTCCTCTGCCCCTTTCACCAGACGCGATACGCCATTATTTGTCGACATTATGACGTTCACACTACTCCTGCTAGTGGCTCCTCCAGTTTACCAAAGTATTTCGCCTGTTGACGAGGCATTTGGCTACTATAAGAGAGTCATACTCACTCCTGTCAGTTGCTCCCCGTTTTACCACAGTCACATTTTCAATCTTTGTCTGGCCAGTTCACCTGAGGCGATACGCCATTATCAGTCAACCTAAAGAATATCACAGTACTCCTGCCGGGAGCTCTCGAGTTTGCCGATGTATTTCGCCTGTTGACGAGGCATTTGGATACCTTAAGAGAGTCATAGTTACCCCTTGCAGTTGCTCCCCATTTTACAACAGGCACATCTACAAGCTTACTCTGGCCAATTCTCCTGAAGCGATACGCTAATATCTATTGACATAAAGACTTTCACAGTACTCCTGCCGGGAGCTTCTCGACTTTGCCGATGTATTTCGCCTATTGACGAGGCATTTGGCTACCTTAAGAGAGTTATAGTAACTCCTGCCAGTGTCTCTCTATTAAACCACAGTCACATCTACAATAATCCTCTGCCCCTTTCACCAGACGCGATACGCCATTATTTGTCGACATTATGACGTTCACACTACTCCTGCTAGCGGCTCCTCCAGTTTACCAAAGTATTTCGCCTGTTGACGAGGCATTTGGCTACTATAAGAGAGTCATACTTACTCCTGTCAGTTGCTCCCCGTTTTACCACAGTCACATTTTCAATCTTATTCTGGCCAGTTCACCTGAGGCGATACGCCATTATCAGTCAACCTAAAGAATTTCACACTACTCCTGTCGGAAGCTTCTCGAGTTTGCCGAAGTATTTCGCCTGTTAACGAAGCATTTGGATACCTTAAGAGAGTCATAGTTACTCCTTGCTGTTGCTAACCATTTTACAACAGGCACATCTACAAGCTTACTCTGGCCAATTCTCCTGAAGCGATACCCTAATATCTATTGACATAAAGACTTTCACAGTACTCCTGCCGAAAGCTTCTCGACTTTGCCGATGTATTTCGCCTATTGACGAGGCATTTGGCTACCTTAAGAGAGTTATAGTTACTCCTGCCAGTGTCTCTCTATTAAACCACAGTCACATCTACAATATTCCTCTGCCCCTTTCACCAGACGCGATACGCCATTATTTATCGACATTATGACGTTCACACTACTCCTGCTGGTGGCTCCTCCAGTTTACCAAAGTATTTCGCCTGTTGACGAGGCATTTGGCTACTATAAGAGAGCCATACTTACTCCTGTCAGTTGCTCCCCGTTTTACCACAGTCACATTTTCAATCTTATTCTGGCCAGTTCACCTGAGGCGATACGCCATTATCAGTCAACCTAAAGAATTTCACACTACTCCTGTCGGAAGCTTCTCGAGGTTGCCGAAGTATTTCGCCTGTTAACGAAGCATTTGGATACCTTAAGAGAGTCATAGTTACTCCTTGCTGCTACTCCATATTTTACAACAGGCACATCCACAAGCTTACTCTGGCCAATTCTCCTGAAGCGATACGCTAATATCTGTTGACATAAAGACTTTCACAGTACTTCTGCTGGGAGCATCTCAACTTTGCCGATGTATTTTGCCTATTGACGAGGCATTTGGCTACCTTAAGAGAGTCATAGTTACTCCTGCCAGTGGCTCTCCGTTAAACCACAGTCACATCTACGATTTTCCTCTGCCCCTTTCACCAGACGCGATACGCCATTATATGTCGAAATTATGACTTTCACAGTACTCCTGCTAGTGGCTCCTCCAGTTTACCAATGTATTTCGCCTGTTGACGAGGCATTTGGCACCTTAAGAGAGTCATAGTTACTCCTGTCAGTTGCTCCCCGTTTTACCACAGTCACATTTTCAATCTTATTCTGGCCAGTTCACCTGAAGCGATACGCCATTATCAGTCAACCTAAAGAATATCACAGTACTCCTGCCGGGAGCTCTCGAGTTTGCTGATGTATTTCGCCTGTTGACGAGGCATTTGGATACCTTAAGAGAGTCATAGTTACTCCTTGCTGTTGCTCCCCATTTTACAACAGTCACATCTACAAGCTTACTCTGGCCAATTCTCCTGAAGCGATACGCTAATATCTATTGACATAAAGACTTTCACAGTACGCCTGCCGGGAGCTTCTCAACTTTGCCGCTGTATTTCGCCTATTGACGAGGCATTTGGCTACCTTAAGAGAGTTATAGTTACTCCTGCCAGTGTCTCTCCGTTAAACCACATGCACATTTACAATTTTCCTCTGCCCCTTTCACCAGACCCGATACGATATTGTTTTTCGACATTATGACTTTCACAGTACTTCTGCTAGGGGCTCCTCCAGTTTACCAATGTATTTCGCCTGTTGACGAGGCATTTGGCTACCTTAAGAGAGTCATAGTTACTCCTGTCAGTTGCTCCCCGTTTTACCAAAGTCACATTTTCAATCTTATTCTGGCCAGTTCACCTGAAGCGATACGCCATTATCAGTCAACCTAAAGTATATCACAGTACTCCTGCCGGGAGCTTCTCGAGTTTGCCGATGTATTTCGCCTGTTGACGAAGCATTTGGATACCTTAAGAGAGTCATAGTTACTCCTTGCTGCTACTCCATATTTTACAACAGGCACATCCACAAGCTTACTCTGGCCAATTCTCCTGAAGCGATACGCTAATATCTGTTGACATAAAGACTTTCACAGTACTTCTGCTGGGAGCATCTCAACTTTGCCGATGTATTTCGCCTATTGACGAGGCATTTGGCTACCTTAAGAGAGTCATAGTGACTCCTGCCAGTGGCTCTCCGTTAAACCACAGTCACATCTACGATTTTCCTCTGCCCCTTTCACCAGACGCGATACGCCATTATTTGTCGAAATTATGACTTTCACAGTACTCCTGCTAGTGGCTCCTCCAGTTTACCAATGTATTTCGCCTGTTGACGAGGCATTTGGCTACCTTAAGAGAGTCATAGTTACTCCTGTCAGTTGCTCCCCGTTTTACCACAGTCACATTTTCAATCTTATTCTGGCCAGTTCACCTGAAGCGATACGCCATTATCAGTCAACCTAAAGAATATCACAGTACTCCTGCCGGGAGCTCTCGAGTTTGCCGATGTATTTCGCCTGTTGACAAGGCATTTGGATACCTTAAGAGAGTCATAGTTACCCCTTGCTGTTGCTCCCCATTTTACAACAGGCACATCTACAAGCTTACTCTGGCCAATTCTCCTGAAGCGATACGCTAATATCTATTGACATAAAGACTTTCACAGTACTCCTGCCGGGAGCTTCTCGGCTTTGCCGATGTATTTCGCCTATTGACGAGGCATTTGGCTACCTTAAGAGAGTAATAGTTACTCCTGCCAGTGTCTCTCCGTTAAACCACATTCACATTTACAATTTTCCTCTGCCCCTTTCACCAGACCCGATACGATATTATTCTTCGACATTATGACTTTCACAGTACTCCTGCTAGGGGCTCCTCCAGTTTCCAAATGTATTTCGCCTGTTGACGAGGCGTTTGGCTACCTTAAGAGAGTCATAGTTACTCCTGTCAGTTGCTCCCCGTTTTACCAAAGTCACATTTTCAATCTTATTCTGGCCAGTTCACCTGAAGCGATACGCCATTGTCAGTCAACCTAAAGTATATCACAGTACTCCTGCCGGGAGCTTCTCGAGTTTGCCGATGTATTTCGCCTGTTGACGATACATTTGTATACCTTAAGAGAGTCATAGTTACTCCTTGCAGTTGCTCCCCATTTTACAACAGGCACATCTACAAACTTACTCTGGCCAGTTCTCCTGAAGCGATACGCTAATATCTGTTGACATAAAGACTTTCACAGTACTCCTGCCGGGAGCTTCTCAACTTTACCGATGTATTTCGCCTATTGACGAGGCATTTGGCTACCTTAAGAGAGTCATAGTTACTCCTGCCAGTGTCTCTCCGTTAAACCACAGTCACATCTACATTATTCCTCCGCCCCTTTCACCAGACGCGATACGCCATTATTTGTCGACATTATGACTTTCACAGTACTCCTCCTAGGGGCTCCTCCGGTTTACCAATGTATTTCGCCTGTTGACGAGGCATTTGGCTACTTTAAGAGAGTCATAGTTACTCCTGTCAGTTGCTTTCCGTTTTACCACAATCACATTTTCAATCTTATTGTGGCCAGTTCACCTGAGGCGATACGCCATTATTAGTCAACATAAAGAATTTCACAGTACTCCTGCCGGGAGCTTCTCGAGATTGCCGATGTATTTCGCCTGTTGACGACGCATTTGGAAACCTTAAGAGAGTCATAGTTACTCCTTGCTGTTACTCCCCATTTTACAACAGGCACATCCACACGCTTACTCTGGCCAATTCTCCTGAAGCGATACGCTAATATCTGTTGACATACAGACTTTCACAGTACACCTGCTGGGAGCATCTCAACTTTGCCGATGTATTTCGCCTATTGACGAGGCATTTGGCTACCTTAAGAGAGTCATAGTTACTCCTGCCAGTGGCTCTCCGTTAAACCACAGTCACATCTACGATTTTCCTCTGCGCCTTTCACCAGACGCGATACGCCTTTATTTGTCGAAATTATGACTTTCACAGTACTCCTGCTAGGGGTTCCTCCAGTTTACCAATGTATTTCGCCTGTTGACGAGGCATTTGGCTACCTTAAGAGAGTCATAGTTCCTCCTGTCAGTTGCTCCCCGCTTTATCACAGTCACATTTTCAATCTTATTCTGGCCAGTTCACCTGAGGCGATACGCCATTATCAGTCAACCTAAAGAATATCACAGTACTCCTGCCGGGAGCTCTCGAGTTTGCCGATGTATTTCGCCTGTTGACGAGGCATTTGGATACCTTAAGAGAGTCATAGTTACTCCTTGCTGTTACTCCATATTTTACAACAGGCACATCCACAAGCTTACTCTGGCCAATTCTCCTGAAGCGATACGCTAATATCTATTGACATAAAGACTTTCACAGTACTCCTGCCGGGAGCTTTTCGACTTTGCCGATGTATTTCGCCTATTGACGAGGCATTTGGCTACCTTAAGAGAGTTATAGTTACTCCTGCCAGTGTCTCTCTATTAAACCACAGTCACATCTACAATATTCCTCTGCCCCTTTCACCAGACGCGATACGCCATTATTTGTCGACATTATGACGTTCACACTACTCCTGCTAGTGGCTCCTCCAGTTTACCAAAGTATTTCGCCTGTTGACGAGGCATTTGGCTACTATAAGAGAGTCATACTTACTCCTGTCAGTTGCTCCCCGTTTTACCACAGTCACATTTTCAATCTTATTCTGGCCAGTTCACCTGAGGCGATACGCCATTATCAGTCAACCTAAAGAATATCACAGTACTCCTGCCGGGAGCTCTCGAGTTTGCCGATGTATTTCGCCTGTTGACGAGGCATTTGGATACCTTAAGAGAGTCATAGTTACCCCTTGCTGTTGCTCCCCATTTTACAACAGGCACATCTACAAGCTTACTCTGGCCAATTCTCCTGAAGCGATACGCTAATATCTATTGACATAAAGACTTTCACAGTACTCCTGCCGGGAGCTTCTCGACTTTGCCGATGTATTTCGCCTATTGACGAGGCATTTGGCTACCTTAAGAGAGTTATAGTTACTCCTGCCAGTGTCTCTCTATTAAACCACAGTCACATCTACAATAATCCTCTGCCCCTTTCACCAGACGCGATACGCCATTATTTGTCGACATTATGACGTTCACACTACTCCTGCTAGTGGCTCCTCCAGTTTACCAAAGTATTTCGCCTGTTGACGAGGCATTTGGCTACTATAAGAGAGTCATACTTACTCCTGTCAGTTGCTCCCCGTTTTACCACAGTCACATTTTCAATCTTATTCTGGCCAGTTCACCTGAGGCGATACGCCATTATCAGTCAACCTAAAGAATTTCACACTACTCCTGTCGGAAGCTTCTCGAGGTTGCCGAAGTATTTCGCCTGTTAACGAAGCATTTGGATACCTTAAGAGAGTTATAGTTACTCCTTGCTGTTGCTCCCTATTTTACAACAGGCACATCTACAAGCTTACTCTGGCCAATTCTCCTGAAGCGATACGCTAATATCTGTTGACATAAAGACTTTCACAGTACTCCTGCTGGGAGCTTCTCAACTTTGCCGATGTATTTCGCCTATTGACTAGGCATTTGGCTACCTTAAGAGAGTTATAGTTACTCCTGCCAGTGTCTCTTCGTTAAACCACATTCACATTTACAATTTTCCTCTGCCCCTTTCACCAGACCCGATACGATATTATTCTTCGACATTATGACTTTCACAGTACTCCTGCTAGGGGCTCCTCCAGTTTACCAATGTATTTCGCCTGTTGACGAGGCATTTGGCTACCTTAAGAGAGTCATAGTTACTCCTGTCAGTTGCTCCTCGTTTTACCAAAGTCACATTTTCAATCTTATTCTGGCCAGTTCACCTGAAGCGATACGCCATTATCAGTCAACCTAAAGTATATCACAGTACTCCTGCCGGGAGCTTCTCGAGTTTGCCGATGTATTTCGCCTGTTGACGAAGCATTTGGATACCTTAAGAGAGTCATAGTTACTCCTTGCTGTTACTCCATATTTTACAACAGGCACATCCACAAGCTTACTCTGGCCAATTCTCCTGAAGCGATACGCTAATATCTATTGAGATAAAGACTTTCACAGTACTCCTGCCGGGAGCTTCTCGACTTTGCCGATGTATTTCGCCTATTGACGAGGCATTTGGCTACCTTAAGAGAGTTATAGTTACTCCTGCCAGTGTCTCTCTATTAAACCACAGTCACATCTACAATATTCCTCTGCCCCTTTCACCAGACGCGATACGCCATTATTTGTCGACATTATGACGTTCACACTACTCCTGCTAGTGGCTCCTCCAGTTTACCAAAGTATTTCGCCTGTTGACGAGGCATTTGGCTACTATAAGAGAGTCATACTCACTCCTGTCAGTTGCTCCCCGTTTTACCACAGTCACATTTTCAATCTTTGTCTGGCCAGTTCACCTGAGGCGATACGCCATTATCAGTCAACCTAAAGAATATCACAGTACTCCTGCCGGGAGCTCTCGAGTTTGCCGATGTATTTCGCCTGTTGACGAGGCATTTGGATACCTTAAGAGAGTCATAGTTACCCCTTGCAGTTGCTCCCCATTTTACAACAGGCACATCTACAAGCTTACTCTGGCCAATTCTCCTGAAGCGATACGCTAATATCTATTGACATAAAGACTTTCACAGTACTCCTGCCGGGAGCTTCTCGACTTTGCCGATGTATTTCGCCTATTGACGAGGCATTTGGCTACCTTAAGAGAGTTATAGTAACTCCTGCCAGTGTCTCTCTATTAAACCACAGTCACATCTACAATAATCCTCTGCCCCTTTCACCAGACGCGATACGCCATTATTTGTCGACATTATGACGTTCACACTACTCCTGCTAGCGGCTCCTCCAGTTTACCAAAGTATTTCGCCTGTTGACGAGGCATTTGGCTACTATAAGAGAGTCATACTTACTCCTGTCAGTTGCTCCCCGTTTTACCACAGTCACATTTTCAATCTTATTCTGGCCAGTTCACCTGAGGCGATACGCCATTATCAGTCAACCTAAAGAATTTCACACTACTCCTGTCGGAAGCTTCTCGAGTTTGCCGAAGTATTTCGCCTGTTAACGAAGCATTTGGATACCTTAAGAGAGTCATAGTTACTCCTTGCTGTTGCTAACCATTTTACAACAGGCACATCTACAAGCTTACTCTGGCCAATTCTCCTGAAGCGATACCCTAATATCTATTGACATAAAGACTTTCACAGTACTCCTGCCGAAAGCTTCTCGACTTTGCCGATGTATTTCGCCTATTGACGAGGCATTTGGCTACCTTAAGAGAGTTATAGTTACTCCTGCCAGTGTCTCTCTATTAAACCACAGTCACATCTACAATATTCCTCTGCCCCTTTCACCAGACGCGATACGCCATTATTTATCGACATTATGACGTTCACACTACTCCTGCTGGTGGCTCCTCCAGTTTACCAAAGTATTTCGCCTGTTGACGAGGCATTTGGCTACTATAAGAGAGCCATACTTACTCCTGTCAGTTGCTCCCCGTTTTACCACAGTCACATTTTCAATCTTATTCTGGCCAGTTCACCTGAGGCGATACGCCATTATCAGTCAACCTAAAGAATTTCACACTACTCCTGTCGGAAGCTTCTCGAGGTGGCCGAAGTATTTCGCCTGTTAACGAAGCATTTGGATACCTTAAGAGAGTCATAGTTACTCCTTGCTGCTACTCCATATTTTACAACAGGCACATCCACAAGCTTACTCTGGCCAATTCTCCTGAAGCGATACGCTAATATCTGTTGACATAAAGACTTTCACAGTACTTCTGCTGGGAGCATCTCAACTTTGCCGATGTATTTTGCCTATTGACGAGGCATTTGGCTACCTTAAGAGAGTCATAGTTACTCCTGCCAGTGGCTCTCCGTTAAACCACAGTCACATCTACGATTTTCCTCTGCCCCTTTCACCAGACGCGATACGCCATTATATGTCGAAATTATGACTTTCACAGTACTCCTGCTAGTGGCTCCTCCAGTTTACCAATGTATTTCGCCTGTTGACGAGGCATTTGGCACCTTAAGAGAGTCATAGTTACTCCTGTCAGTTGCTCCCCGTTTTACCACAGTCACATTTTCAATCTTATTCTGGCCAGTTCACCTGAAGCGATACGCCATTATCAGTCAACCTAAAGAATATCACAGTACTCCTGCCGGGAGCTCTCGAGTTTGCTGATGTATTTCGCCTGTTGACGAGGCATTTGGATACCTTAAGAGAGTCATAGTTACCCCTTGCTGTTGCTCCCCATTTTACAACAGTCACATCTACAAGCTTACTCTGGCCAATTCTCCTGAAGCGATACGCTAATATCTATTGACATACAGACTTTCACAGTACGCCTGCCGGGAGCTTCTCAACTTTGCCGCTGTATTTCGCCTATTGACGAGGCATTTGGCTACCTTAAGAGAGTTATAGTTACTCCTGCCAGTGTCTCTCCGTTAAACCACATGCACATTTACAATTTTCCTCTGCCCCTTTCACCAGACCCGATACGATATTGTTTTTCGACATTATGACTTTCACAGTACTTCTGCTAGGGGCTCCTCCAGTTTACCAATGTATTTCGCCTGTTGACGAGGCATTTGGCTACCTTAAGAGAGTCATAGTTACTCCTGTCAGTTGCTCCCCGTTTTACCAAAGTCACATTTTCAATCTTATTCTGGCCAGTTCACCTGAAGCGATACGCCATTATCAGTCAACCTAAAGTATATCACAGTACTCCTGCCGGGAGCTTCTCGAGTTTGCCGATGTATTTCGCCTGTTGACGAAGCATTTGGATACCTTAAGAGAGTCATAGTTACTCCTTGCTGCTACTCCATATTTTACAACAGGCACATCCACAAGCTTACTCTGGCCAATTCTCCTGAAGCGATACGCTAATATCTGTTGACATAAAGACTTTCACAGTACTTCTGCTGGGAGCATCTCAACTTTGCCGATGTATTTCGCCTATTGACGAGGCATTTGGCTACCTTAAGAGAGTCATAGTGACTCCTGCCAGTGGCTCTCCGTTAAACCACAGTCACATCTACGATTTTCCTCTGCCCCTTTCACCAGACGCGATACGCCATTATTTGTCGAAATTATGACTTTCACAGTACTCCTGCTAGTGGCTCCTCCAGTTTACCAATGTATTTCGCCTGTTGACGAGGCATTTGGCTACCTTAAGAGAGTCATAGTTACTCCTGTCAGTTGCTCCCCGTTTTACCACAGTCACATTTTCAATCTTATTCTGGCCAGTTCACCTGAAGCGATACGCCATTATCAGTCAACCTAAAGAATATCACAGTACTCCTGCCGGGAGCTCTCGAGTTTGCCGATGTATTTCGCCTGTTGACAAGGCATTTGGATACCTTAAGAGAGTCATAGTTACCCCTTGCTGTTGCTCCCCATTTTACAACAGGCACATCTACAAGCTTACTCTGGCCAATTCTCCTGAAGCGATACGCTAATATCTATTGACATAAAGACTTTCACAGTACTCCTGCCGGGAGCTTCTCGGCTTTGCCGATGTATTTCGCCTATTGACGAGGCATTTGGCTACCTTAAGAGAGTAATAGTTACTCCTGCCAGTGTCTCTCCGTTAAACCACATTCACATTTACAATTTTCCTCTGCCCCTTTCACCAGACCCGATACGATATTATTCTTCGACATTATGACTTTCACAGTACTCCTGCTAGGGGCTCCTCCAGTTTCCAAATGTATTTCGCCTGTTGACGAGGCGTTTGGCTACCTTAAGAGAGTCATAGTTACTCCTGTCAGTTGCTCCCCGTTTTACCAAAGTCACATTTTCAATCTTATTCTGGCCAGTTCACCTGAAGCGATACGCCATTGTCAGTCAACCTAAAGTATATCACAGTACTCCTGCCGGGAGCTTCTCGAGTTTGCCGATGTATTTCGCCTGTTGACGATACATTTGTATACCTTAAGAGAGTCATAGTTACTCCTTGCAGTTGCTCCCCATTTTACAACAGGCACATCTACAAACTTACTCTGGCCAGTTCTCCTGAAGCGATACGCTAATATCTGTTGACATAAAGACTTTCACAGTACTCCTGCCGGGAGCTTCTCAACTTTACCGATGTATTTCGCCTATTGACGAGGCATTTGGCTACCTTAAGAGAGTCATAGTTACTCCTGCCAGTGTCTCTCCGTTAAACCACAGTCACATCTACATTATTCCTCCGCCCCTTTCACCAGACGCGATACGCCATTATTTGTCGACATTATGACTTTCACAGTACTCCTCCTAGGGGCTCCTCCGGTTTACCAATGTATTTCGCCTGTTGACGAGGCATTTGGCTACTTTAAGAGAGTCATAGTTACTCCTGTCAGTTGCTTTCCGTTTTACCACAATCACATTTTCAATCTTATTGTGGCCAGTTCACCTGAGGCGATACGCCATTATTAGTCAACATAAAGAATTTCACAGTACTCCTGCCGGGAGCTTCTCGAGATTGCCGATGTATTTCGCCTGTTGACGACGCATTTGGAAACCTTAAGAGAGTCATAGTTACTCCTTGCTGTTACTCCCCATTTTACAACAGGCACATCCACACGCTTACTCTGGCCAATTCTCCTGAAGCGATACGCTAATATCTGTTGACATACAGACTTTCACAGTACACCTGCTGGGAGCATCTCAACTTTGCCGATGTATTTCGCCTATTGACGAGGCATTTGGCTACCTTAAGAGAGTCATAGTTACTCCTGCCAGTGGCTCTCCGTTAAACCACAGTCACATCTACGATTTTCCTCTGCGCCTTTCACCAGACGCGATACGCCTTTATTTGTCGAAATTATGACTTTCACAGTACTCCTGCTAGGGGTTCCTCCAGTTTACCAATGTATTTCGCCTGTTGACGAGGCATTTGGCTACCTTAAGAGAGTCATAGTTCCTCCTGTCAGTTGCTCCCCGCTTTATCACAGTCACATTTTCAATCTTATTCTGGCCAGTTCACCTGAAGCGATACGCCATTATCAGTCAACCTAAAGAATATCACAGTACTCCTGCTGGGAGCTCTCGAGTTTGCCGATGTATTTCGCCTGTTGACGAGGCATTTGGATACCTTAAGAGAGTCATAGTTACCCCTTGCTGTTGCTCCCCATTTTACAACAGGCACATCTACAAGCTTACTTTGGCCAATTCTCCTGAAGCCATACGCTAATATCTGTTGACATAAAGACTTTCACAGGACTCCTGCCGGGAGCTTTTCGACTTTGCCGATGTATTTCGCCTATTGACGAGGCGTTTGGCTACCTTAAGAGAGTCATAGTTACTCCTGCCAGTGTCTCTCCGTTAAACCACAGTCACATCTACCATTTTCCTCTGCCCCTTTCACCAGACGCGATACGCCATTATTTGTCGACATCATGACTTTCAATGTACTCCTGCTAGGGGCTCCTCCAGTTTACCAATGTATTTCGCCTGTTGACGAGGCATTTGGCTACCTTAAGAGAGTCATACTTACTCCTGTCAGTTGCTCCCCGTTTTACAACAGTCACATTTTCAATCTTATTCTGGCCAGTTCACCCGAAGCGATACGCCTCTTGACGAGGCATTTGGATACCTTAAGAGAGTCATAGTTACCCCTTGCTGTTGCTCCCCATTTTACAACAGGCACATCTACAGGCTTACTCTGGCTATTCTCCTGAAGCGATACGCTAATATCTGTTGACATAAAGACTTTCGCAGTTCTCCTGCCGGGAGCTTCTCGACTTTACCGATGTATTTCGCCGATTGACGAGGCATTTGGCTACCTTAAGAGAGTCATAGTTACTCCTGCCAGTGTCTCTCCGTTAAACCACAGTCACATCTACCATTTTCCTCTGCCCCTTTCACCAGACGCGATACGCCATTATTTGTCGACATTATAACGTTCACACTACTCCTGCGAGTGGATCCACCAGTTTACCAAAGTATTTCGCCTGTTGACGAGGCATTTGGCTACTATAAGAGAGTCATACTTACTCCTGTCAGTTGCTCCCCGTTTTACCACAGTCACATTTTCAATCTTATTCTCGCCAGTTCACCTGAGGCGATACGCCATTATCAGTCAGCCTAAAGAATTTCACACTACTCCTGTCGGAAGCTTCTCGAGTTTGCCGAAGTATTTCGCCTGTTAACGAAGCATTTGGATACCTTAAGAGAGTCATAGTTACTCCTTGCTGTTGCTCCCCATTTTACAACAGGCACATCTACAAACTTACTCTGGCCAGTTCTCCTGAAGCGATACGCTAATATCTGTTGACATAAAGACTTTCACAGTACTCCTGCCGGGAGCTTCTCGACTTTACCGATGTATTTCGTCTATTGACGAGGCATTTGGCTACCTTAAGAGAGTCATAGTTACTCCTGCCAGTGTCTCTCCGTTAAACCACAGTCACATCTACAATATTCCTCCGCCCCTTTCACCAGACGCGATACGCCATTATTTGTCGACATTATGACTTTCACAGTACTCCTCCTAGGGGCTCCTCCAGTTTACCAATGTATTTCGCCTGTTGACGAGGCATTTGGCTACTTTAAGTGAGTCATAGTTACTCCTGTCAGTTGCTTTCCGTTTTACCACAGTCACATTTTCAATCTTATTCTGGCCAGTTCACCTGGGGCGATACGCCATTATTAGTCAACCTAAAGAATTTCACAGTACTCCTGCCGGGAGCTTCTCGAGTTTGCCGATGTATTTCGCCTGTTGACGAAGCATTTGAATACCTTAAGAGAGTCATAGTTACTCCTTGCTGTTACTCCCCATTTTACAACAGGCACATCCACAAGCTTACTCTGGCCAATTCTCCTGAAGCGATACGCTAATATCTGTTGACATAAAGACTTTCACAGTACTCCTGCTGGGAGCATCTCAACTTTGCCGATGTATTTCGCCTATTGACGAGGCATTTGGCTACCTTAAGAGAGTCATAGTTACTCCTGCCAGTGGCCCTCCGTTAAACCACAGTCACATCTACGATTTTCCTCTGCCCCTTTCACCAGACGCGATACGCCATTATTTGTCGAAATTATGACTTTCACAGTACTCCTGCTAGGGGTTCCTCCAGTTTACCAATGTATTTCGCCTGTTGACGAGGCATTTGGCTACTATAAGAGAGTCATACTTACTCCTGTCAGTTGCTCCCCGTTTTACCACAGTCACATTTTCAATCTTATTCTGGCCAGTTCACCTGAGGCGATACGCCATTATCAGTCAACCTAAAGAATTTCACAGTACTCCTGCTGGAAGCTTCTCGAGTTTGCCGAAGTATTTCGCCTGTTAACGAAGCAATTGGATACCTTAAGAGAGTCATAGTTACTCCTTGCTGTTGCTCCCCATTTTACTACAGGCACATCTACAACCTTACTCTGGCCAATTCTCCTGAAGCGATACGCTAATATTTGTTGACATAAAGACTTTCACAGTACTCCTGCTGGGAGCTTCTCAACTTTGCCGATGTATTTCGCCTATTGACGAGGCATTTGGCTACCTTAAGAGAGTTATAGTTACTCCTGCCAGTGTCTCTCCGTTAAACCACATTCACATTTACAATTTTCCTCTGCCCCTTTCACCAGACCCGATACGATATTATTCTTCGACATTATGACTTTCACAGTACTCCTGCTAGGGGCTCCTCCAGTTTCCAAATGTATTTCGCCTGTTGACGAGGCGTTTGGCTACCTTAAGAGAGTCATAGTTACTCCTGTCAGTTGCTCCCCGTTTTACCAAAGTCACATTTTCAATCTTATTCTGGCCAGTTCACCTGAAGCGATACGCCATTATCAGTCAACCTAAAGAATATCACAGTACTCCTGCCGGGAGCTCTCGAGTTTGCCGATGTATTTCGCCTGTTGACGAGGCATTTGGATACCTTAAGAGAGTCATAGTTACCCCTTGCTGTTGCTCCCCATTTTACAACAGGCACATCTACAAGCTTACTCTGGCCAATTCTCCTGAAGCCATACGCTAATATCTGTTGACGTAAAGACTTTCACAGGACTCCTGCCGGGAGCTTTTCGACTTTGCCGATGTATTTCGCCTATTGACGAGGCGTTTGGCTACCTTAAGAGAGTCATAGTTACTCCTGCCAGTGTCTCTCCGTTAAACCACAGTCACATCTACCATTTTCCTCTGCCCCTTTCACCAGACGCGATACGCCATTATTTGTCGACATCATGACTTTCAATGTACTCCTGCTAGGGGCTCCTCCAGTTTACCAATGTATTTCGCCTGTTGACGAGGCATTTGGCTACCTTAAGAGAGTCATACTTACTCCTGTCAGTTGCTCCCCGTTTTACCACAGTCACATTTTCAATCTTATTCTGGCCAGTTCACCTGAAGCGATACGCCATTATCAGTCAACCTAAAGAATATCACAGTACTCCTGCCGGGAGCTCTCGAGTTTGCCGATGTATTTCGCCTGTTGACGAGGCATTTGGATACCTTAAGAGAGTCATAGTTACCCCTTGCTGTTTCTCCCGATTTTACAACAGGCACATCTACAAGCTTACTCTGGCCAATTCCTCTGAAGCGATACGCTAATATCTGTTGACATAAAGACTTTCACAGTACTCCTGCCGGGAGCTTTCCGACTTTGCCGATGTATTTGGCCTATTGACGAGGCGTTTGGCTACCTTAAGAGAGCCATAGTTACTCCTTCCAGTGTCTCTCCGTTAAACCACAGTCACATCTACCATTTTCCTCTGCCCCTGTCACCAGACGCGATACGCCATTATTTGTCGGCATCATGACTTTCAATGTACTCCTGCTAGGGGCTCCTCCAGTTTACCAATGTATTTCGCCTGTTGACGAGGCATTTGGCTACCTTAAGAGAGTCATACTTACTCCTGTCAGTTGCTCCCCGTTTTACCACAGTCACATTTTCAATCTTACTCTGGCCAGTTCACCTGAAGCGATACGCCATTATCAGTCAACCTAAAGAATATCACAGTACTCCTGCCGGGAGCTCTCGAGTTTGCCGATGTATTTCGCCTGTTGACGAGGCATTTGGATACCTTAAGAGAGTCATAGTTACCCCTTGCTGTTTCTCCCGATTTTACAACAGGCACATCTACAAGCTTACTCTGGCCAATTCCTCTGAAGCGATACGCTAATATCTGTTGACATAAAGACTTTCACAGTACTCCTGCCGGGAGCTTTCCGACTTTGCCGATGTATTTGGCCTATTGACGAGGCGTTTGGCTACCTTAAGAGAGCCATAGTTACTCCTTCCAGTGTCTCTCCGTTAAACCACAGTCACATCTACCATTTTCCTCTGCCCCTGTCACCAGACGCGATACGCCATTATTTGTCGGCATCATGACTTTCAATGTACTCCTGCTAGGGGCTCCTCCAGTTTACCAATGTATTTCGCCTGTTGACGAGGCATTTGGCTACCTTAAGAGAGTCATACTTACTCCTGTCAGTTGCTCCCCGTTTTACCACAGTCACATTTTCAATCTTACTCTGGCCAGTTCACCTGAAGCGATACGCCATTATCAGTCAACCTAAAGAATATCACAGTACTCCTGCCGGGAGCTCTCGAGTTTGCCGATGTATTTCGCCTGTTGACGAGGCATTTGGATACCTTAAGAGAGTCATAGTTACCCCTTGCTGTTGCTCCCCATTTTACAACAGGCACATCTACAGGCTTACTCTGGCTATTCTCCTGAAGCGATACGCTAATATCTGTTGACATAAAGACTTTCGCAGTTCTCCTGCCGGGAGCTTCTCGAATTTACCGATGTATTTCGCCGATTGACGAGGCATTTGGCTACCTTAAGAGAGTCATAGTTACTCCTGCCAGTGACTCTCCGTTAAACCACAGTCACATCTACGATTTTCCTCTGCCGCTTTAACCAGCCGCGATACGCCATTATTTGTTGAAATTATGACTTTCACAGTACTCCTGCTAGGGGTTCCTCCAGTTTACCAATGTATTTCGCCTGTTGACGAAGCATTTGGCTACCTTAAGAGAGTCCTAGTTACTCCTGTCAGTTGCTCCCCGTTTTACCACAGTCACATTTTCAATCTTATTCTGGCCAGTTCACCTGATGCGATACGCCATTATCAGTCAACCTAAAAAATATCACAGTACTCCTGCCGGGAGCTCTCGAGTTTGCCGATGTATTTCGCCTGTTGACGAGGCATTTGGTTACCTTAAGAGAGTCATAGTTACCCCTTGCTGATGCTCCCCATTTTACAACAGGCACATCTACAAGCTTACTCTGGCCATTTCTCCTGAAGCCATACGCTAATATCTATTGACATAAAGACTTTCACAGTACTCCTGCCGGGAGCTTTTCGACTTTGCCGATGTATTTCGCCTATTGACGAGGCGTTTGGCGACCTTAAGAGAGTCATAGTTACTCCTGCCAGTGTCTCTCCGTTAAACCACAGTCACATCTACCATTTTCCTCTGCCCATTCACCAGACGCGATACGCCATTATTTGTCGACATCATGACTTTCAAAGTACTCCTGCTAGGGGCTCCTCCAGTTTACCAATGTATTTCGCCTGTTGACGAGGCATTTGGCTACCTTAAGAGAGTCATACTTACTCCTGTCAGTTGCTCCCCGTTTTACCACAGTCACATTTTCAATCTTATTCTGGCCAGTTCACCTGAAGCGATACGTCATTATCAGTCAACCTAAAGAATATCACAGTACTCCTGCCGGGAGCTCTCGAGTTTGCTGATGTATTTCGCCTGTTGCGAGGCATTTGGATACCTTAAGAGAGTCATAGTTACCCCTTGCTGCTGCTCCCCATTTTACAACAGGCACATCTACAAGCTTACTCTGGCCAATTCCTCTGAAGCGATACGCTAATATCTGTTGACATATAGACTTTCACAGTACTCCTGCCGGGAGCTTTTCGACTTTGCCGATGTATTTCGCCTATTGACGAGGCGTTTGGCTACCTTAAGAGAGTCATAGTTACCCCTGCCAGTGTCTCTCCGTTAAACCACAGTCACATCTACCATTTTCCTCTGCCCCTTTCACCAGACGCGATACGCCATTATTTGTAGACATCATGACTTTCAAAGTACTTCTGCTGGGGGCTCCTCCAGTTTACCAATGTATTTCGCCTGTTGACGAGGCATTTGGCTACCTTAAGAGAGTCATACTTACTCGTGTCAGTTGCTCCCCGTTTTACCACAGTCACATTTTCAATCTTATTCTGGCCAGTTCACCTGAGGCGATCCGCCATTATCAGTCAACCTAAAGAATTTCACAGTACTCCTGCCGGAAGCTTCTCGAGTTTGCCGAAGTATTTCGCCTGTTGACGAAGCATTTGGATACCTTAAGAGAGTCATAGTTACTCCTTGCTGTTGCTCCCCATTTTACAACAGGCACATCTACAAGCTTACCCTGGCCAATTCTCCTGAAGCGATACGCTAATATCTGTTGACATAAAGACTTTCACAGTACTCCTGCTGGGAGCTTCTCAACTTTGCCGATGTATTTCGCCTATTGACGAGGCATTTGGCTACCTTAAGAGAGTCATAGTTACTCCTGCCAGTGACTCTCCGTTAAACCACAGTCACATCTACGATTTTCCTCTGCCGCTTTCACCAGCCGCGATACGCCATTATTTGTTGAAATTATGACTTTCACAGTATTCCTGCTAGGGGTTCCTCCAGTTTACCAATGTATTTCGCCTGTTGACGAAGCATTTGGCTACCTTAAGAGAGTCATAGTTACTCCTGTCAGTTGCTCCCCGTTTTACCACAGTCACATTTTCAATCTTATTCTGGCCAGTTCACCTGATGCGATACGCCATTATCAGTCAACCTAAAAAATATCACAGTACTCCTGCCGGGAGCTCTCGAGTTTGCCGATGTATTTCGCCTGTTGACGAGGCATTTGGATACCTTAAGAGAGTCATAGTTACCCCTTGCTGATGCTCCCCATTTTACAACAGGCACATCTACAAGCTTACTCTGGCCATTTCTCCTGAAGCCATACGCTAATATCTATTGACATAAAGACTATCACAGTACTCCTGCCGGGAGCTTTTCGACTTTGCCGATGTATTTCGCCTATTGACGAGGCGTTTGGCTACCTTAAGAGAGTCATAGTTACTCCTGCCAGTGTCTCTCCGTTAAACCACAGTCACATCTACCATTTTCCTCTGCCCCATTCACCAGACCCGATACGCCATTATTTGTCGACATCATGACTTTCAAAGTACTCCTGCTAGGGGCTCCTCCAGTTTACCAATGTATTTCGCCTGTTGACGAGGCATTTGGCTACCTTAAGGGACTCATAGTTACTCCTGTAAGTTGCTCCCCGTTTTACCACAGTCACATTTTCAATCTTATTCTGGCCAGTTCCCCTGAAGCGATACGCCATTATCAGTCAACCTAAAGAATATCACAGTACTCCTGCCGGGAGCTCTCGAGTTTGCCGATGTATTTCGCCTGTTGAAGAGGCATTTGGATACCTTAAGAGAGTCATAGTTACCCCTTGCTGTTGCTCCCCATTTTACAACAGGCACATCTACAAGCTTACTCTGGCCAATTCTCCTGAAGCGATACGCTAATATCTGTTGACATAAAGACTTTCACAGTACTCCTGCTGGGAGCTTCTCAACTTTGCCGATGTATTTCGCCTATTGACGAGGCATTTGGCTACCTTAAGAGAGTCATAGTTACTCCTGCCAGTGGCTCTCCGTTAATCACAGTCACATCTACGATTTTCCTCTGCCGCTTTCACCAGCCGCGATACGCCATTATTTGTTGAAATTATGACTTTCACAGTACTCCTGCTAGGGGTTCCTCCAGTTTACCAATGTATTTCGCCAGTTGACGAAGCATTTGGCTACCTTAAGAGAGTCATAGTTACTCCTGTCAGTTGCTCCCCGTTTTACCACAGTCACATTTTCAATCTTATTCTGGCCAGTTCACCTGATGCGATACGCCATTATCAGTCAACCTAAAAAATATCACAGTACTCCTGCCGGGAGCTCTCGAGTTTGCCGATGTATTTCGCCTGTTGCGAGGCATTTGGATACCTTAAGAGAGTCATAGTTACCCCTTGCTGTTGCTCCCCATTTTACAACAGGCACATCTACAAGCTTACTCTGGCCAATTCCTCTGAAGCGATACGCTAATATCTGTTGACATAAAGACTTTCACAGTACTCCTGCCGGGAGCTTTTCGACTTTGCCGATGTATTTCGCCTATTGACGAGGCGTTTGGATACCTTAAGAGAGTCATAGTTACTCCTGCCAGTGTCTCTCCGTTAAACCACAGTCACATCTACCATTTTCCTCTGCCCCATTCACCAGACGCGATACGCCATTATTTGTCGACATCATGACTTTCAAAGTACTCCTGCTAGAGGCTCCTCCAGTTTACCAATGTATTTCGCCTGTTGACGAGGCATTTGGCTACCTTAAGGGACTCATAGTTACTCCTGTAAGTTGCTCCCCGTTTTACCACAGTCACATTTTCAATCTTATTCTGGCCAGTTCACCTGAGGCGATACGCCATTATCAGTCAACCTAAAGAATTTCACAGTACTCCTGCCGGAAGCTTCTCGAGTTTGCCGAAGTATTTCGCCTGTTGACGAAGCATTTGGATACCTTAAGAGAGTCATAGTTACTCCTTGCTGTTGCTCCCCATTTTACAACAGGCACATCTACAAGCTTACTCTGGCCAATTCTCCTGAAGCGATACGCTAATATCTGTTGACATAAAGACTTTCACAGTACTCCTGCTGGGAGCTTCTCAACTTTGCCGATGTATTTCGCCTATTGACGAGGCATTTGGCTACCTTAAGAGAGTCATAGTTACTCCTGCCAGTGACTCTCCGTTAAACCGCAGTCACATCTACGATTTTCCTCTGCCGCTTTCACCAGCCGCGATACGCCATTATTTGTTGAAATTATGACTTTCACAGTACTCCTGCTAGGGGTTCCTCCAGTTTACCAATGTATTTCGCCTGTTGACGAAGCATTTGGCTACCTTAAGAGAGTCATAGTTACTCCTGTCAGTTGCTCCCCGTTTTACCACAGTCACATTTTCAATCTTATTCTGGCCAGTTCACCTGATGCGATACGCCATTATCAGTCAACCTAAAAAATATCACAGTACTCCTGCCGGGAGCTCACGAGTTTGCCGATGTATTTCGCCTGTTGACGAGGCATTTGGATACCTTAAGAGAGTCATAGTTACCCCTTACTGATGCTCCCCATTTTACAACAGGCACATCTACAAGCTTACTCTGGCCATTTCTCCTGAAGCCATACGCTAATATCTATTGACATAAAGACTTTCACAGTACTCCTGCCGGGAGCTTTTCGACTTTGCCGATGTATTTCGCCTATTGACGAGGCGTTTGGCTACCTTAAGTGAGTCATAGTTACTCCTGCCAGTGTCTCTCCGTTAAACCACAGTCACATCTACCATTTTCCTCTGCCCCATTCACCAGACGCGATACGCCATTATTTGTCGACATCATGACTTTCAAAGTACTCCTGCTAGGGGCTCCTCCAGTTTACCAATGTATTTCGCCTGTTGACGAGGCATTTGGCTACCTTAAGGGACTCATAGTTACTCCTGTAAGTTGCTCCCCGTTTTACCACAGTCACATTTTCAATCTTATTCTGGCCAGTTCCCCTGAAGCGATACGCCATTATCAGTCAACCTAAAGAATATCACAGTACTCCTGCCGGGAGCTCTCGAGTTTGCCGATGTATTTCGCCTGTTGAAGAGGCATTTGGATACCTTAAGAGAGTCATAGTTACCCCTTGCTGTTGCTCCCATTTTACAACAGGCACATCTACAAGCTTACTCTGGCCAATTCTCCTGAAGCGATACGCTAATATCTGTTGACATAAAGACTTTCACAGTACTCCTGCTGGGAGCTTCTCAACTTTGCCGATGTATTTCGCCTATTGACGAGGCATTTGGCTACCTTAAGAGAGTCATAGTTACTCCTGCCAGTGGCTCTCCGTTAAACCACAGTCACATCTACGATTTTCCTCTGCCGCTTTCACCAGCCGCGATACGCCATTATTTGTTGAAATTATGACTTTCACAGTACTCCTGCTAGGGGTTCCTCCAGTTTACCAATGTATTTCGCCTGTTGACGAAGCATTTGGCTACCTTAAGAGAGTCATAGTTACTCCTGTCAGTTGCTCCCCGTTTTACCACAGTCACATTTTCAATCTTATTCTGGCCAGTTCACCTGATGCGATACGCCATTATCAGTCAACCTAAAAAATATCACAGTACTCCTGCCGGGAGCTCTCGAGTTTGCCGATGTATTTCGCCTGTTGACGAGGCATTTGGATACCTTAAGAGAGTCATAGTTACCCCTTGCTGATGCTCCCCATTTTACAACAGGCACATCTACAAGCTTACTCTGGCCATTTCTCCTGAAGCCATACGCTAATATCTATTGACATAAAGACTTTCATAGTACTCCTGCCGGGAGCTTTTCAACTTTGCCGATGTATTTCGCCTATTGACGAGGCGTTTGGCTACCTTAAGAGAGTCATAGTTACTCCTGCCAGTGTCTCTCCGTTAAACCACAGTCACATCTACCATTTTCCTCTGCCCCATTCACCAGACGCGATACGCCATTATTTGTCGACATCATGACTTTCAAAGTACTCCTGCTAGGGGCTCCTCCAGATTACCAATGTATTTCGCCTGTTGACGAGGCATTTGGCTACCTTAAGGGACTCATAGTTACTCCTGTAAGTTGCTCCCCGTTTTACCACAGTCACATTTTCAATCTTATTCTGGCCAGTTCCCCTGAAGCGATACGCCATTATCAGTCAACCTAAAGAATATCACAGTACTCCTGCCGGAAGCTCTCGAGTTTGCCGATGTATTTCGCCTGTTGAAGAGGCATTTGGATACCTTAAGAGAGTCATAGTTACCCCTTGCTGTTGCTCCCCATTTTACAACAGGCACATCTACAAGCTTACTCTGGCCAATTCTCCTGAAGCGATACGCTAATATCTGTTGACATAAAGACTTTCACAGTACTCCTGCTGGGAGCTTCTCAACTTTGCCGATGTATTTCGCCTATTGACGAGGCATTTGGCTACCTTAAGAGAGTCATAGTTACTCCTGCCAGTGGCTCTCCGTTAAACCACAGTCACATCTACGATTTTCCTCTGCCGCTTTCACCAGCCGCGATACGCCATTATTTGTTGAAATTATGACTTTCACAGTACTCCTGCTAGGGGTTCCTCCAGTTTACCAATGTATTTTGCCACTTGACGAAGCATTTGGCTACCTTAAGAGAGTCATAGTTACTCCTGTCAGTTGCTCCCCGTTTTACCACAGTCACATTTTCAATCTTATTCTGGCCAGTTCACCTGACGCGATACGCCATTATCAGTCAACCTAAAAAATATCACAGTACTCCTGCCGGGAGCTCTCGAGTTTGCCGATGTATTTCGCCTGTTGCGAGGCATTTGGATACCTTAAGAGAGTCATAGTTACCCCTTGCTGTTGCTCGCCATTTTACAACAGGCACATCTACAAGCTTACTCTGGCCAATTCCTCTGAAGCGATACGCTAATATCTGTTGACATAAAGACTTTCACAGTACTCCTGCCGGGAGCTTTTCGACTTTGCCGATGTATTTCGCCTATTGACGAGGCGTTTGGCTACCTTAAGAGGGTCATAGTTACTCCTGCCAGTGTCTCTCCGTTAAACCACAGTCACATCTACCATTTTCCTCTGCCCCATTCACCAGACGCGATACGCCATTATTTGTCGACATCATGACTTTCAAAGTACTCCTGCTAGGGGCTCCTCCAGTTTACCAATGTATTTCGCCTGTTGACGAGGCATTTGGCTACCTTAAGGGACTCATAGTTACTCCTGTAAGTTGCTCCCCGTTTTACCACAGTCACATTTTCAATCTTATTCTGGCCAGTTCCCCTGAAGCGATACGCCATTATCAGTCAACCTAAAGAATATCACAGTACTCCTGCCGGGAGCTCTCGAGTTTGCCGATGTATTTCGCCTGTTGCGAGGCATTTGGATACCTTAAGAGAGTCATAGTTACCCCTTGCTGTTGCTCCCCATTTTACAACAGGCACATCTACAAGCTTACTCTGGCCAATTCCTCTGAAGCGATACGCTAATATCTGTTGACATAAAGACTTTCACAGTACTCCTGCTGGGAGCTTCTCAACTTTGCCGATGTATTTCGCCTATTGACGAGGCATTTGGCTACCTTAAGAGAGTCATAGTTACTCCTGCCAGTGGCTCTCCGTTAAACCACAGTCACATCTACGATTTTCCTCTGCCGCTTTCACCAGCCGCGATACGCCATTATTTGTTGAAATTATGACTTTCACAGTACTCCTGCTAGGGGTTCCTCCAGTTTACCAATGTATTTCGCCAGTTGACGAAGCATTTGGCTACCTTAAGAGAGTCATAGTTACTCCTGTCAGTTGCTCCCCGTTTTACCACAGTCACATTTTCAATCTTATTCTGGCCAGTTCACCTGATGCGATACGCCATTATCAGTCAACCTAAAAAATATCACAGTACTCCTGCCGGGAGCTCTCGAGTTTGCCGATGTATTTCGCCTGTTGCGAGGCATTTGGATACCTTAAGAGAGTCATAGTTACCCCTTGCTGTTGCTCCCCATTTTACAACAGGCACATCTACAAGCTTACTCTGGCCAATTCCTCTGAAGCGATACGCTAATATCTGTTGACATAAAGACTTTCACAGTACTCCTGCCGGGAGCTTTTCGACTTTGCCGATGTATTTCGCCTATTGACGAGGCGTTTGGCTACCTTAAGAGAGTCATAGTTACTCCTGCCAGTGTCTCTCCGTTAAACCACAGTCACATCTACCATTTTCCTCTGCCCCATTCACCAGACGCGATACGCCATTATTTGTCGACATCATGACTTTCAAAGTACTCCTGCTAGGGGCTCCTCCAGTTTACCAATGTATTTCGCCTGTTGACGAGGCATTTGGCTACCTTAAGGGACTCATAGTTACTCCTGTAAGTTGCTCCCCGTTTTACCACAGTCACATTTTCAATCTTATTCTGGCCAGTTCCCCTGAAGCGATACGCCATTATCAGTCAACCTAAAGAATATCACAGTACTCCTGCCGGGAGCTCTCGAGTTTGCCGATGTATTTCGCCTGTTGCGAGGCATTTGGATACCTTAAGAGAGTCATAGTTACCCCTTGCTGTTGCTCCCCATTTTACAACAGGCACATCTACAAGCTTACTCTGGCCAATTCCTCTGAAGCGATACGCTAATATCTGTTGACATAAAGACTTTCACAGTACTCCTGCCGGGAGCTTTTCGACTTTGCCGATGTATTTCGCCTATTGACGAGGCGTTTGGCTACCTTAAGAGAGTCATAGTTACTCCTGCCAGTGTCTCTCCGTTAAACCACAGTCACATCTACCATTTTCCTCTGCCCCTTTCACCAGACGCGATACGCCATTATTTGTAGACATCATGACTTTCAAAGTACTTCTGCTGGAGGCTCCTCCAGTTTACCAATGTATTTCGCCTGTTGACGAGGCATTTGGCTACCTTAAGAGAGTCATACTTACTCGTGTCAGTTGCTCCCCGTTTTACCACAGTCACATTTTCAATCTTATTCTGGCCAGTTCACCTGAGGCGATACGCCATTATCAGTCAACCTAAAGAATTTCACAGTACTCCTGCCGGAAGCTTCTCGAGTTTGCCGAAGTATTTCGCCTGTTGACGAAGCATTTGGATACCTTAAGAGAGCCGTAGTTACTCCTTGCTGTTGCTCCCCATTTTACAACAGGCACATCTACAAGCTTACTCTGGCCAATTCTCCTGAAGCGATACGCTAATATTTGTTGACATAAAGACTTTCACAGTACTCCTGCTGGGAGCTTCTCAACTTTGCCGATGTATTTCGCCTATTGACGAGGCATTTGGCTATCATAGCCGTCTTTATTCACAAGCAGTGAATAATACAAAAGTGAAAAACCCTTACAGTGGGTGTACAAGATGTTACACTATAAATATATATAAAAAGAAAACACACTTATGTATACACACTAACTAGGACAAAGATGGGGATTATGCCTGAGAGAGCCAGGCAGCAGCTAAGGGGTTGAACACACCCTAACCAACGCCGGTGCGGGGCATCGTGCGGCGGCGAGGCGCAGTCATGGTGTCGAAACGCCGCGCCGCCATAATGCTGCCCAGAAGAACTCGTGTGGCTATAGTTGAGAGGTGGCCCTTTACCACGCCCACCTCCTGCAGTGCTCTGGCAGAAGCTGGGGTCCAGACCCCACGCCAGTTGATGGTCGCCGACGTGGTGGTGATGTCCTGGGCCGCCGGGAAGAGCTTGCGCACCTCCTCATGGACAGCCTGCCTGTCATAGGCCGCAATCTTTTCACGATGACATCGATCGAGTTCGAGGGTGTCACCGACCACCTGTGCGTCGATGATGACTGCCGCTCCTTCACGGGCTGCCACGATATCCGGCTTTCTTAATCCTTCAGTTGTACGAAGGTGAGGCTCCTGCAAAACACTGAAGCCCCTTTGGCGTAGGCCTCGCGCCAGATAAGACGCCACTGCGTCGTGTCTGGCAATGCGAGCCCCATCGCTCCTCCAACATTGCTGGATAACGTGGTTAGCCGTCTCCGTCGCGTTGCAGCCACCACGACACCTGGTGTCACCCTCCCTGCCACGCAGGAGTCGTGCCTTGGTGGGCAAGGCATTAATCCTGGCACGTAGACAGGAGATAAAATCACGCCCTGTGACGAACTGCCGGGTGGTGGATACCCAGCAGTGCTGCCCGGGTGTTTGGGCAGACTTACGTAATGCAGAGCCATCGACTGAGGAGTGGAGGCGCTCGGCCCAACACCGGCCCAGTTGGTAACTGGACTTAATCACGTCCCCACGCCATTGCAAGGCGTTGTCCAGTTGGCAGATTTCACGTCGCAGCAAGTCCTGGGAAGAATCGTCCACAGCCACACCTAAACCCTGTATCTTCGCCAGCCTCCTCCTTCGAAGAAGTGGACCAAGCCAGCGGGCTGATGGAACCCCCAAGCCCCCATGAGTTATTGGGGCATGGAAGTATCCAACAGGTGTATCCGCTGGGAGACGCAGCCAAGTTCGAACAGCTGCCCGCACACAGACATCCAGGGATGTGAGGGCCCCCAGACGAGTTCTCCCCAAGGCCAGACCATGGTAAATACCCGGGAGGATTACGGACCGAAGGTAATACAGTCTCTGCTGAGGCTTTAGTGGAGCACGCTTAATGATGTCAAGCTGCTTCTCGACCTCCCGCCGAGGATGGAACAAACTTCGTCCGCCGGTGGTGAATTGCAGTCCCAAATACTTAAATGTATCTTCCATCGCCAGTGCTGGAATGTTTTGGACACCAGCACGAAAGATGACTGTCTCGTCGACCTTGGTCTTCTTCTCCCGGCCTGATGACACCAGGGCGAGAGAGAAGCACTTTCGTGGGTTGACCTCAAGCCCGAGGTCACCCAAGGCCGACGTGGCGATGGTAAGAAGTTCCTGCAATCCATCACGAGTCTCGGCGAACAGCAGGAGGTCGTCGGCGAATGCAGCAGCATTT
Source organism: Schistocerca americana (assembly GCF_021461395.2). Taxonomy (NCBI): domain Eukaryota; kingdom Metazoa; phylum Arthropoda; class Insecta; order Orthoptera; family Acrididae; genus Schistocerca; species Schistocerca americana. The sequence continues at coordinate 63,516,696 of NC_060130.1, forward strand.
ACTCGCCGTCCGAGAATGCGTGCCCCAACATGCTCAGGGAGACGGGATAAGAGGATGTCTACTGCCATGTTAAAAAGGATGGGGGACAGAGGGTCACCCTGCCGAACACCCCTCGAAGGCCGCACCAGATCGGACGACTTCCCACCAGCGCAGATAACCGTCGATCCCGCCCCATAGCACCCCTGGATGTAGTCAACGAACTCGACCGGCAGGCCATGGGCCCTCAGCACAGGGCCAAGGGCCCCATGGGCAAGCGAGTCGAAGGCCTTTGACACATCCAGGGACGCCAAGTACAGCGAACCGGCGGCCCTCCGCGCCTGAGTCATCGCCAGATCCAGGATAAAGGTGTTATGAAGCATCCCATCCTGAGGGATGAAAGCCCGCTGACGACCATCCAAAGTGCAGAAGCGCATAAGGCGGCCAACCAGAACCTTGTGGAAGGCTCTGGTTAGCACCGAGCACACTGTAATCGGACGGAAGTCAGCAGGGGATGCTGCGGCGGTTATCTTGGGGAGCAGGGTGGTCCTGGCCTGAAGGAGACGGGATGGAAGGGAACGGGAAAGGAGAAGGATATTCAGGATTTTAAGTAAAACCTCCCGGGGAAGGCGACGTAATTGGGCCGGTGTAAGACCATCTGGGCCTGCAGCGGAGCTTCGAGGTGGTAGGGCAGTAGCCGCTTCTTCCGCAGTGATGGGAGCCCATAGTTTGTGGAAGGGTACCATCTTTGAGAACGGCAACAGCCTGTCGGACAGGCCCTCACCCCGGGGAGGCCGGGACCTGACACGAGGTGGGGCAAAGAGGTCTGTCCAATACTCAATCAGCCCCGGGATGGACGGGGGCTGATGCAGAAGAGTGCCCTCAAGGAGCCCGTTGATACAACGTGCCGGATTTTTCTTGAAGGCACGCTGGACCACTGCATATTCCCACCTTCGTCGAGCACGCTTCCGCTCTGGAGGCTGTTGAATCCGTATGTTTGCAGCTTGATGGACAGCTGGTTCCATGCTCCCTAACTCATCCAAAGCAGGTAGCAACATTGCTCGGATAGTGTCCCGGCTAGTGGTAGGACCAAGAGCCAGAAGAGCGTCAAGAGAGCGAAATCGGCGGCCCGATGGAGGGAGTTCAGAAACAAAGGACCAGATGGCAAGGTCAACGCTATCCCCCTGAGGTGGAACGTGTGGTACAGGGGATCCGTCACCAGGCTCAGCCGCAGCGTCATGAGAACCATGAGCACTACTGGGGAGCTCGGCGACAAACCTTGCCACCATGTCCCGATAGGACTTCGTCCTACGCTGGCACTTGATGGACTCCAGCGTTCGAGCAGGAAAGGCCTTGGCGAGCTCCTGGTTAAAGAACTTGCAACCGTGGATGGTCAGGGTTGCTTCGGCATGGGCCAAACGCAAGAGTTCTTCTTCAGACCACCTGGCCTTCTTCCTCACCGTCTGTATCTCCGCGTTGACTGCAGATGGATGAGCATGGCGCCGATGAACACCGAGCCCGGTCTTGGTGGAAAAAGACCGCGAGCAATCGGGGCAGACTATGGGGAGCGGCGCTCGACCCGCATCGGTTGGCTGGCTGGGTGGCTCATCAGCTGGCACAGGCGCTCCAGTGGGAGGCCTGGTACCACGTTTACTTCTTGTTGTTGGGCCAGCTGGAGCAAAGGCACGAGGGGAGGCAACCCCCGTACCCTAAACACACCCTGCTCTGTCGGTCGAGGAACTTTGGGAGACTTATGCCAAGGCATAACCTTCCTCAGAACCTCTCACGACCCCCGCCACGTGAAGGCCAGAGCTAGGATTTCCCACCGAGAGGCTAAGCGAACCATCGCCCACTCAACACCACTAGGATGCTAAGGAGTGGACCGAGAGGATCCGTATATGACGCATCATGTGAGCATTTGAGAGTCATAGTTACTCCTGCCAGTGACTCTCCGTTAAACCGCAGTCACATCTACGATTTTCCTCTGCCGCTTTCACCAGCCGCGATACGCCATTATTTGTTGAAATTATGACTTTCACAGTACTCCTGCTAGGGGTTCCTCCAGTTTACCAATGTATTTCGCCTGTTGACGAAGCATTTGGCTACCTTAAGAGAGTCATAGTTACTCCTGTCAGTTGCTCCCCGTTTTACCACAGTCACATTTTCAATCTTATTCTGGCCAGTTCACCTGATGCGATACGCCATTATCAGTCAACCTAAAAAATATCACAGTACTCCTGCCGGGAGCTCTCGAGTTTGCCGATGTATTTCGCCTGTTGACGAGGCATTTGGATACCTTAAGAGAGTCATAGTTACCCCTTGCTGATGCTCCCCATTTTACAACAGGCACATCTACAAGCTTACTCTGGCCATTTCTCCTGAAGCCATACGCTAATATCTATTGACATAAAGACTTTCACAGTACTCCTGCCTGGAGCTTTTCGACTTTGCCGATGTATTTCGCCTATTGACGAGGCGTTTGGCTACCTTAAGAGAGTCATAGTTACTCCTGCCAGTGTCTCTCCGTTAAACCACATTCACATCTACCATTTTCCTCTGCCCCATTCACCAGACGCGATACGCCATTATTTGTCGACATCATGACTTTCAAAGTACTCCTGCTAGGGGCTCCTCCAGTTTACCAATGTATTTCGCCTGTTGACGAGGCATTTGGCTACCTTAAGGGACTCATAGTTACTCCTGTAAGTTGCTCCCCGTTTTACCACAGTCACATTTTCAATCTTATTCTGGCCAGTTCACCTGATGCGATACGCCATTATCAGTCAACCTAAAAAATATCACAGTACTCCTGCCGGGAGCTCTCGAGTTTGCCGATGTATTTCGCCTGTTGCGAGGCATTTGGATGCCTTAAGAGAGTCATAGTTACCCCTTGCTGTTGCTCCCCATTTTACAACAGGCACATCTACAAGCTTACTCTGGCCAATTCCTCTGAAGCGATACGCTAATATCTGTTGACATAAAGACTTTCACAGTACTCCTGCCGGGAGCTTTTCGACTTTGCCGATGTATTTCGCCTATTGACGAGGCGTTTGGCTACCTTAAGAGAGTCATAGTTACTCCTGCCAGTGACTCTCCGTTAAACCACAGTCACATCTACGATTTTCCTCTGCCGCTTTCACCAGCCGCGATACGCCATTATTTGTTGAAATTATGACTTTCACAGTACTCCTGCTAGGGGTTCCTCCAGTTTACCATGTATTTCGCCTGTTGACGAAGCATTTGGCTACCTTAAGAGAGTCATAGTTACTCCTGTCAGTTGCTCCCCGTTTTACCACAGTCACATTTTCGATCTTATTCTGGCTAGTTCACCTGATGCGATACGCCATTATCAGTCAACCTAAAAAATATCACAGTACTCCTGCCGGGAGCTCTCGAGTTTGCCGATGTATTTCGCCTGTTGACGAGGCATTTGGATACCTTAAGAGAGTCATAGTTACCCCTTGCTGTTGCTCCCCATTTTACAACAGGCACATCTACAAGCTTACTCTGGCCAATTCCTCTGAAGCGATACGCTAATATCTGTTGACATAAAGACTTTCACAGTACTCCTGCCGGGAGCTTTTCGACTTTGCCGATGTATTTCGCCTATTGACGAGGCGTTTGGCTACCTTAAGAGAGTCATAGTTACTCCTGCCAGTGTCTCTAAGTTAAACCACAGTCACATCTACCATTTTCCTCTGCCCCTTTCACCAGACGCGATACGCCATTATTTGTAGACATCATGACTTTCAAAGTACTTCTGCTGGGGGCTCCTCCAGTTTACCAATGTATTTCGCCTGTTGACGAGGCATTTGGCTACCTTAAGAGAGTCATACTTACTCGTGTCAGTTGCTCCCCGTTTTACCACAGTCACATTTTCAATCTTATTCTGGCCAGTTCACCTGAAGCGATACGCCATTATCAGTCAACCTAAAGAATATCACAGTACTCCTGCCGGGAGCTCTCGAGTTTGCCGATGTATTTCGCCTGTTAAAGAGGCATTTGGATACCTTAAGAGAGTCATAGTTACCCCTTGCTGTTGCTCCCCATTTTACAACAGGCACATCTACAAGCTTACTCTGGCCAATTCTCCTGAAGCGATACGCTAATATCTGTTGACATAAAGACTTTCACAGTACTCCTGCTGGGAGCTTCTCAACTTTGCCGATGTATTTCGCCTACTGACGAGGCATTTGGCTACCTTAAGAGAGTCATAGTTACTCCTGCCAGTGGCTCTCCGTTAAACCACAGTCACATCTACGATTTTCCTCTGCCGCTTTCACCAGCCGCGATACGCCATTATTTGTTGAAATTATGACTTTCACAGTACTCCTGCTAGGGGTTCCTCCATTTTACCAATGTATTTCGCCAGTTGACGAAGCATTTGGCTACCTTAAGAGAGTCATAGTTACTCCTGTCAGTTGCTCCCCGTTTTACCACAGTCACATTTTCAATCTTATTCTGGCCAGTTCACCTGATACGATACGCCATTATCAGTCAACCTAAAAAATATCACAGTACTCCTGCCGGGAGCTCTCGAGTTTGCCGATGTATTACGCCTGTTGACGAGGCATTTGGATACCTTAAGAGAGTCATAGTTACCCCTTGCTGATGCTCCCCATTTTACAACAGGCACATCTACAAGCTTACTCTGGCCAATTCCTCTGAAGCGATACGCTAATATCTGTTGACATAAAGACTTTCACAGTACTCCTGCCGGGAGCTTTTCGACTTTGCCGATGTATTTCGCCTATTGACGAGGCGTTTGGCTACCTTAAGAGAGTCATAGTTACTCCTGCCAGTGTCTCTCCGTTAAACCACAGTCACATCTTCCATTTTCCTCTGCCCCTTTCACCAGACGCGATACGCCATTATTTGTAGACATCATGACTTTCAAAGTACTTCTGCTGGGGGCTCCTCCAGTTTACCAATGTATTTCGCCTGTTGACGAGGCATTTGGCTACCTTAAGAGAGTCATACTTACTCGTGTCAGTTGCTCCCCGTTTTACCACAGTCACATTTTCAATCTTATTCTGGCCAGTTCACCTGAAGCGATACGCCATTATCAGTCAACCTAAAGAATATCACAGTACTCCTGCCGGGAGCTCTCGAGTTTGCCGATGTATTTCGCCTGTTAAAGAGGCATTTGGATACCTTAAGAGAGTCATAGTTTTTTCCTTGCTGTTGCTCCCCATTTTACAACAGGCACATCTACAAGCTTACTCTGGCCAATTCTCCTGAAGCGATACGCTAATATCTGTTGACATAAAGACTTTCACAGTACTCCTGCTGGGAGCTTCTCAACTTTGCCGATGTATTTCGCCTACTGACGAGGCATTTGGCTACCTTAAGAGAGTCATAGTTATTCCTGCCAGTGGCTCTCCGTTAAACCACAGTCACATCTACGATTTTCCTCTGCCGCTTTCACCAGCCGCGATACGCCATTATTTGTTGAAATTATGACTTTCACAGTACTCCTGCTAGGGGTTCCTCCAGGTTACCAATGTATTTCGCCAGTTGACGAAGCATTTGGCTACCTTAAGAGAGTCATAGTTACTCCTGTCAGTTGCTCCCCGTTTTACCACAGTCACATTTTCAATCTTATTCTGGCCAGTTCACCTGATGCGATACGCCATTATCAGTCAACCTAAAAAATATCACAGTACTCCTGCCGGGAGCTCTCGAGTTTGCCGATGTATTTCGCCTGTTGACGAGGCATTTGGATACCTTAAGAGAGTCATAGTTACCCCTTGCTGTTGCTCCCCATTTTACAACAGGCGCATCTACAAGCTTACTCTGGCCAATTCTCCTGAAGCGATACGCTAATATCTGTTGACATAAAGACTTTCACAGTACTCCTGCCGGGACCTTTTCGACTTTGCCGATGTATTTAGCCTATTGACGAGGCGTTTGGCTACCTTAAAAGAGTCATAGTTACTCATTCCAGTGTCTCTCCGTTAAACCACAGTCACATCTACCATTTTCCTCTGCCCCTTTCACCAGACGCGATACGCCATTATTTGTCGACATTATTACTTTCACAGTACTCCGGTTAGGGACTCCTCCAGTTTACCAATGTATTTCGCCTGTTGACGAGGCATTTGGCTACCTTAAGAGAGTCATACTTACTCCTGTCAGTTGCTCCCAGTTTTACCACAGTCACATTTTCATTCTTATTCTGGCCAGTTCACCTGAAGCGATACGCCATTATCAGTCAACCTAAAGAATATCGCAGTACTCCTGCCGGGAGCTCTCGAGTTTGCCGATGTATTTCGCCTGTTGAAGAGGCATTTGGATACCTTAAGAGAGTCATAGTTACCCCTTGCTGTTGCTCCCCATTTTACAACAGGCACATCTACAAGCTTACTCTGGCCAATTCTCCTGAAGCGATACGCTAATATCTGTTGACATAAAGACTTTCACAGTACTCCTGCTGGGAGCTTCTCAACTTTGCCGATGTATTTCGCCTATTGACGAGGCATTTGGCTACCTTAAGAGAGTCATAGTTACTCCTGCCAGTGGCTCTCCGTTAAACCACAGTCACATCTACGACTTTCCTCTGCCGCTTTCACCAGCCGCGATACGCAATTATTTGTTGAAATTATGACATTCACAGTACTCCTGCTAGGGGTTCCTCCAGTTTACCAATGTATTTCGCCAGTTGACGAAGCATTTGGCTACCTTAAGAGAGTCATAGTTACTCCTGTCAGTTGCTCCCCGTTTTACCACAGTCACATTTTCAATCTTATTCTGGCCAGTTCACCTGATGCGATACGCCATTATCAGTCAACCTAAAAAATATCACAGTACTCCTGCCGGGAGCTCTCGAGTTTGCCGATGTATTTCGCCTGTTGCGAGGCATTTGGATACCTTAAGAGAGTCATAGTTACCCCTTGCTGTTGCTCCCCATTTTACAACAGGCACATCTACAAGCTTACTCTGGCCAATTCCTCTGAAGCGATACGCTAATATCTGTTGACATAAAGACTTTCACAGTACTCCTGCCGGGAGCTTTTCGACTTTGCCGATGTATTTCGCCTATTGACGAGGCGTTTGGCTACCTTAAGAGAGTCATAGTTACTCCTGCCAGTGTCTCTCCGTTAAACCACAGTCACATCTACCATTTTCCTCTGCCCCTTTCACCAGACGCGATACGCCATTATTTGTAGACATCATGACTTTCAAAGTACTTCTGCTGGGGGCTCCTCCAGTTTACCAATGTATTTCGCCTGTTGACGAGGCATTTGGCTACCTTAAGAGAGTCATACTTACTCGTGTCAGTTGCTCCCCGTTTTACCACAGTCACATTTTCAATCTTATTCTGGCCAGTTCACCTGAGGCGATACGCCAATATCAGTCAACCTAAAGAATTTCACAGTACTCCGGCCGGAAGCTTCTCGAGTTTGCAGAAGTATTTCGCCTGTTGACGAAGCATTTGGATACCTTAAGAGAGTCATAGTTACTCCTTGCTGTTGCTCCCCATTTTACAACAGGCACATCTACAAGCTTACTCTGGCCAATTCTCCTGAAGCGATACGCTAATATCTGTTGACATAAAGACTTTCACAGTACTCCTGCTGGGAGCTTCTCAACTTTGCCGATGTATTTCGCCTATTGACGAGGCATTTGGCTACCTTAAGAGAGTCATAGTTACTCCTGCCAGTGACTCTCCGTTAAACCACAGTCACATCTACGATTTTCCTCTGCCGCTTTCACCAGCCGCGATACGCCATTATTTGTTGAAATTATGACTTTCACAGTACTCCTGCTAGGGGTTCCTCCAGGTTACCAATGTATTTCGCCAGTTGACGAAGCATTTGGCTACCTTAAGAGAGTCATAGTTACTCCTGTCAGTTGCTCCCCGTTTTACCACAGTCACATTTTCAATCTTATTCTGGCCAGTTCACCTGATGCGATACGCCATTATCAGTCAACCTAAAAAATATCACAGTACTCCTGCCGGGAGCTCTCGAGTTTGCCGATGTATTTCGCCTGTTGACGAGGCATTTGGATACCTTAAGAGAGTCATAGTTACCCCTTGCTGATGCTCCCCATTTTACAACAGGCACATCTACAAGCTTACTCTGGCCAATTCTCCTGAAGCGATACGCTAATATCTATTGACATAAAGACTTTCACAGTACTCCTGCCGGGAGCTTTTCGACTTTGCCGATGTATTTCGCCTATTGACGAGGCGTTTGGCTACCTTAAGAGAGTCATAGTTACTCCTGCCAGTGTCTCTCCGTTAAACCACAGTCACATCTACCATTTTCCTCTGCCCCATTCACCAGACGCGATACGCCATTATTTGTCGACATCATGACTTTCATAGTACTCCTGCTAGGGGCTCCTCCAGTTTACCAATGTATTTCGCCTGTTGACGAGGCATTTGGCTACCTTAAGAGACTCATAGTTACTCCTGTAAGTTGCTCCCCGTTTTACCACAGTCACATTTTCAATCTTATTCTGGCCAGTTCACCTGAAGCGATACGCCATTATCAGTCAACCTAAAGAATATCACAGTACTCCTGCCGGGAGCTCTCGAGTTTGCCGATGTATTTCGCCTGTTGAAGAGGCATTTGGATACCTTAAGAGAGTCATAGTTACCCCTTGCTGTTGCTCCCCATGTTACAACAGGCACATCTACAAGCTTACTCTGGCCAATTCTCCTGAAGCGATACGCTAATATCTGTTGACATAAAGACTTTCACAGTACTCCTGCTGGGAGCTTCTCAACTTTGCCGATGTATTTCGCCTATTGACGAGGCATTTGGCTACTCAACAGCCGTCTTTATTCAATTACTTGAATAACACAAAAATATATACATATACATATATAATGCGTGGCAGGTGTTTGACGCCATGTCCGCCACCGAGGTGGGGACTTACAGGGCGGTACCACAAGATAAAAGTATAAAACTAACATACACATATACATATATATATTAGTGCGGAAGAACAACAAAAACACAAATTAAAGACATAAAGAAGGAAGAACAAAGACGGTTTATTCCTCCTGTGGATAGGCCCCAGGAGTCAAGGCGAAGAAAATAACCAGCATCCTATCCGACGCCGGCTCGCTCCATCGGACTGTGCGCCGTCATATATTCGAAAATGCGATAGCTCGTGCAGCAGCTTTGCAGTACTCTCGTGCTAAGCACCGCCAGTTCTCGGGGTCTAAATCCAAGTGCGGAGAGATCTCCGGCCGACGCTGGAGACCATACACCCCTCCAATTCAATGTCGCGGTGGACACTGTAACCTCCTCAACGTCACGGTGCAGGTTGGAGATGGCACGCCTGATGGACGGCGTGTTGTAGTAGGCCGCTTTCTCGGAGTGACACCAGTCGAGCCGGAGATGGTCTCCGACTACCTGGGCGTCGATGACGCGGGCGATGCCGTCTTTAACCGCCACCACGTCAGGCTTGCGGATTCCCTCAGGTGTGCGGAGGTGGGGCTCCACAGAGACGTTGAAGCCCCTCTGCGCGAGTCCACGGGCGACATAGCGCACGATCGCGTCATGCCGCTTAACCCGGGACCCGTGCGTCCTGAAGCAAGCCTGTAACACGTGGTTGGCGGTCTCTACGGCCTGGCAGCCCGCGCGGCATCTGGTGTCCGCCTCCCGCCCGCGACTGCGCCGTGCCTTCGTGGGGAAGGCGTTGATGCGGGCGCGGAGAGCGTCGATGAAGTTACGCCCAGATAGCAGGCGACTGGTGTCAGCGACCCACTGGTGTTGCCCCTTGACGGCGGCGGAAGATGACAGCGCCGCACCGTCAAAGGCAACGTGCAGGCGCGCGGCCCACATCTCTCCAACCTGCGTCGACGATTTGAGGAGGTGGCCCTCCCACATAAGATGCCGCTCCAGCGCCTCAATCTCACGCTGCACCTCGTCCTGGCCTGCACCGTCGGCGGCTGGCCCAATCCTCTTCAGCGCCAGGAGACGGGACCGGCGAAGTGTTGGCCCCATCCATCGGCATGATGGGATGCCGAGGCCTCCCTGGGCTACAGGAGCGTGGAAGTAGCCCAGGGGAGTGTCCGCCGGAAGGCGGAACCATCTCCTGACGGCGGCACGGATGGTCACATCTGCCGCTTTCAACGCACCCACTCGGGTGCGGCTGAGGGCCAGGCCATGGTACAGGCCAGGCAGAAGTACGGTGGTGAGGGCGTGGAGGCGCTGTTGCGGCTTGAGCGGAGCTCGGGAGATGACGTCCAGCTGCTCCACCAGGTGGCGTCGTGGGTTGAAAACGCAGCGACCAGCGGTGGAGAATTGCAGTCCCAGGTACCGGAAGGTTTCACCCACACGTAGGGCGGGCACGGTGGCGTTGCCCGCTTTGAAGGTAACGTCGGCGTCGACCTTCACCTTCTTGTCGCGCCCAGACGCGACTAAGGCGAGGGTGAAACACTTCCGGGCGTTGATCTGCAGCCCCAGATGGGCGAGGGCTGCGACGGCTGCGTCGATGAGGGACTGCAATCCCCTCGCGGTCGATGCAAAAAGCAGGACGTCATCTGCGAAGGCCGCAGCGTTAACTCTGCGACCAAGGATCCGAGCTCCGATGTGGGAGGGAAGTTGACTCAAAACATAGTCCACCGCAAAATTGAAAAGGAGGGGGGAGAGGGGGTCACCCTGACGCACACCCCTAGCCGGCTGCAGGGGCACGCCCACGTCGGCGCCGCCCGCTATCACCGTCGTGCTACCCTCGTAACACCTTTCGACGTACTCAATAAAGCAATCCGGCAGGCCATGAGCCCTCAGCACGGGGCGGAGGGCGGCATGGTCCACCGAATCGAACGCTTTAGAGACGTCGATCGATGCCACAAAAACAGAGCGACAGGAGCGGACTGCGTCGGTGAGAGCAGTGTCCAAGATGAAGGTGTTTTCCAACATCCCATCCCGGGGGATGAATGCCCGCTGACGTTCGTCCACAGCACATGCACGCATCAGGCGTGACGCGAGAACCTTGTGAAAGGTCCGCGCCAACACCGAGCAGACCGTAATGGGGCGAAAGTCAGCGGGGGATGTTGGTGCAGCCGTTTTGGGGAGAAGTGACGTCCGGGCGCGAAGCAGACGCTCGGGGAGGGCGCGGGCCAGGAGGAAGAGGTTCAAGAGTTTCACCAGGACTTCATGCGGCAGGCGCCGCAGCTCCGCTGGAGTCAGGCCGTCCGGCCCGGCTGCCGATCCCCTGGGCGGCAAGGCAGCAGCGACCTCCTCACGTGTGACCGGCCCCCATAGGCACTCAGGAGCGACAGGCTCCGAGTGCGGGAGAAGGCGGTCACGGATGAAGCCGGCGGTGGAGATCGGCTTCTTCGTGAAGAGGTCCGCCCAGAAGTCCAGCAGACCGGGGATGTCGGGTGGCGGCTGCAGCAGGGTGCCGTCCAGCAAGCCGCGCACGCAACGCGCACGCGACCTACGGAAGGCGTCCTGTGTCCGCGCGTATTCCCAGCGGCGCCGCTTGCGCTTCTGCAGCGGCGGGGCGGCAGGCGGCCGCTTGGATGGTTGGCGCGGCCGCTGTGTCCTGGTGATCGACCTCTCCCCCCTCGACCCGACCGACGCAAGGGCATCCGGGAGCATGCCCAGGGTGACATCGGGCGGCGTGCCCCGCCCCAGACCAATGACTCGATCCAGGGCAGAGAAACGCTGGGCGGAAGCAGGTAGCCCCGCCAGATGCTCCCAGATGGCGGCGTCAGTCGGCCCCTCCGGCGGCGGCCCGGTGGTGTCGGCCGCGAAGTCCTCGGCTGCGTCGACGGGCGGCGCAGCGGCCTCGCCCGCGTCAGGCAGCGAGCTCGCTGCTCCACGGCGGGACGCCGGCTCTTCACCCCGACCGATCTCAAGTGCCTCCATGAATTGGCGGACAAGCTGCTTGTGGGCAGCTTGCCGCCGTCGGCACTTGATTGCCTCAAGCGTTCGGTCGGGGAACATCCTGGTAAGTTCTTGATTTACAAAGAAGAACCGGGCGTCCCTCTCAAGGAACAGTTCGGCCTCTGCCTTGGCGAGCGACAGGACTTCTTCCTCCGTCCACCTCGCGCGATGCCTCTCCGTCACGATCTCAGCGTTGGCGGCCGCAGGGTGTTGGCGGCGGCGATGGACCCCGAGACCGTTCTTCGTGGTAAAAGTGCGGTGGCACTCACTGCAAGCAAAGGGAGCTACACAAACTATCGCATTTTCGTTACGGCCGGTTGGCCGGATAGGTGCTGGGGTAGCTGGGGTGGCACCTTCAGCGGAAGGGCCACCATCTCTTGTTTCTTGTCGGCTGCCCCCAACTATAAAGGGATAATGCGAGGGGGGGCTGGTAACCCCCCCAAGCCCCTGGTGCGGTCTTCCACTCTGCAAAAATCAGCGGGCCCACGAGAAGGGGAGAAGACCGCAGGAGAGGAGAGGCTAAGAGGGCTAGGCCCATGTATTGCGCATCACTCTCCCTGTAACTATAACCCAAGGAAGGCACCTCGCAGCAGCAGCACGACTACATCAAGACCGCACTTCGAAAAGCCAAGTCCGGATGCAGCCACACCGCCGCCACTTGGCCACCTTAAGAGAGTCATAGTTACTCCCGCCAGTGGCTCTCCGTTAAACCACAGTCACATCTACGATTTTCCTCTGCCGCTTTCACCAGCCGCGATACGCAATTATTTGTTGAAATTATGACTTTCACAGTACTCCTGCTAGGGGTTCCTCCAGTTTACCAATGTATTTCGCCAGTTGACGAAGCATTTGGCTACCTTAAGAGAGTCATAGTTACTCCTGTCAGTTGCTCCCCGTTTTACCACAGTCACATTTTCAATCTTATTCTGGCCAGTTCACCTGATGCGATACGCCATTATCAGTCAACCTAAAAAATATCACAGTACTCCTGCCGGGAGCTCTCGAGTTTGCCGATGTATTTCGCCTGTTGCGAGGCATTTGGATACCTTAAGAGAGTCATAGTTACCCCTTGCTGTTGCTCCCCATTTTACAACAGGCACATCTACAAGCTTACTCTGGCCAATTCCTCTGAAGCGATACGCTAATATCTGTTGACATAAAGACTTTCACAGTACTCCTGCCGGGAGCTTTTCGACTTTGCCGATGTATTTCGCCTATTGACGAGGCGTTTGGCTACCTTAAGAGAGTCATAGTTACTCCTGCCAGTGTCTCTCCGTTAAACCACAGTCACATCTACCATTTTCCTCTGCCCCTTTCACCAGACGCGATACGCCATTATTTGTAGACATCATGACTTTCAAAGTACTTCTGCTGGGGGCTCCTCCAGTTTACCAATGTATTTCGCCTGTTGACGAGGCATTTGGCTACCTTAAGAGAGTCATACTTACTCGTGTCAGTTGCTCCCCGTTTTACCACAGTCACATTTTCAATCTTATTCTGGCCAGTTCACCTGAGGCGATACGCCAATATCAGTCAACCTAAAGAATTTCACAGTACTCCGGCCGGAAGCTTCTCGAGTTTGCAGAAGTATTTCGCCTGTTGACGAAGCATTTGGATACCTTAAGAGAGTCATAGTTACTCCTTGCTGTTGCTCCCCATTTTACAACAGGCACATCTACAAGCTTACTCTGGCCAATTCTCCTGAAGCGATACGCTAATATCTGTTGACATAAAGACTTTCACAGTACTCCTGCTGGGAGCTTCTCAACTTTGCCGATGTATTTCGCCTATTGACGAGGCATTTGGCTATATTAGCCGGCTTTATTCACTTTTGCGAATATTACAAGGTAGTGTTACCTGTCAAGCAGGTTTACAAGGTTTTACATAAACGAAATTACACTAACACATATACAGCAGAAGAATAAAGCGGGTATTATGCCTGAGGCGCCAGGCAGCAGCGAAAGGGTTGAGCTGATCCTAGCCAACTCCAGTGCGGTTCATCGTGCGGCGGCGAGGGGCAGTCATAGTGTCAAAACGCCGCGCCGCCATGATACTGCCCAATAACACTCTTGTACTGATGGTCGATAGATGTCCACTAGTCACGCCCACGTCCTGGAGCGCTCTCGCAGATGCTGGTGACCAGACTCCACGCCAGTTGATGGTTGCTGACGTGGTGGTGATATGTCGAACTGCTGGATAAAGCTCTTGGACCTTTGCATGAACGGCCTGCTTGTCATAGATGGCGATCTTCTCCCTATGACAACGGTCGAGGTCGAGGCTATCGCCCGATCACCTGGGCGTCAATAATATATGCTGCTTCGCCACGGACTGCCACGACATCAGGCTTCTTCAATCCCTCTGATGTGCGCAGGTGAGGCTCCAAAAGAACTTCATAGCCTCTTCGACGAAGGCCTCGCACCAGATAAGACGCCATAGCGTCATGTCTGGCAATGCGGGCCCCGTCGCTCCTCCAACACTGCTGTATGACATGGTTGGCAGTCTCTGTGGCGTTGCAGCCTCCCCGGCACCTTGTGTCACCCTCCCGCCCTCGTAGGAGCCGTGCCTGAGTGGGCAGGGCATTAATCCGAGCACGAAGGCAGGAGATGTAGTCACGGCCTGCGACAAACTGCCGAGTGTTAGACACCCAGTAGTGCTGCCCTGGTGTTTGGGCAGACTTCCGTAGAGCAGCGCCGTCGACTGATGAGTGCAGGCGCTCGGCCCAGCACCGACCCAGTTGATAGCTGGACTTAATAACGTCGCCATTCCATTGTAAGGCGTTATCCAACTGATGGATTTCACGTCTAAGGGAATCCTGGGAGGTATCGTCAGCTGCCGTACCAAGTCTCTCCATCTTTGCAAGGCGCCTCCTCCGGAGAAGAGGACCCAGCCAGCGGGCTGCCGGGACCCCCAGGCCCCCATGAGAGATAGGGGCATGAAAGTACCCAACAGGGGTGTCCGCCGGCAGGTGGAGCCAGGATCTGATGGCTTTGCGCACGCAAACGTCGAGGGACGAGAGGGCCCCTAGACGTGTCCTTCCCAGGGCCAGGCCATGAAAAATGCCCGGCAGGATAACTGAGGAAAGGGAAAAGAGTCTTTGCTGAGGCTTAAGGGGTGCCCTGCTAATGGTGTTCAACTGTTCCTCGACCTCGCGCCGAGGATGGAAAATGCTGCGCCCGCATGTGGTGAACTGCAGGCCTAAGTATTTAAAGGAATCTCCCATCGCTAGCGCCGGAATGTTGTTGTTACCTGCCCGAAAGACGACAGACTCATCAACCTTTATCTTCTTCTCCCGCCCTGATGCAACCAGGGCGAGAGAGAAGCACTTCTTTGGGTTGATCTCAAGACCGAGGTCACCTAGGGCCGTTGCAGCGATGGTGATTAGCTCCTGCAGTCCATCCTTCGTCTCGGCGAACAGAAGAAGGTCATCCGCAAACGCAGCAGCATTTATTCTTCGGCCGAGAATATGGGCACCAACATGCTCAGGAAGACGGGAAAGGAGAATGTCTATAGACATATTGAAGAGGATGGGGGATAAGGGATCACCTTGCCGCACACCCCTCGAAGGCCGCACTAGATCTGACGACTTCCCAGCACCACAGATAACCGTCGAGCCCGCCTCATAGCACCCCAGGATGTAGTCAATGAACTCGACCGGCAGACCATGGGCCCTCAGCACAGGACCTAGGGCACCATGGGACAGCGAGTCGAAGGCCTTTGACACATCCAGCGATGCCACATACAGCGAGCTGGCAGTTCTCCGTGCCTGGGTCATCGCCAGATCCAGCAGAAAGGTGTTATGGAGCATCCCATCCTGAGGGATGAAAGCCCGCTGACGACCGTCCAAGGCACAGTGGCGCATAAGGCGGCCAACCAGGACCTTGTGGAAGACCCTGGTCAGCACCGAACACACCGTGATAGGTCGGAAGTCAGCGGGGGATGCTACGGCGGTCTTCTTGGGCAGCAAGGTGGTACGAGCTTGTAGGAGACGGGATGGGAGGGAACGTGAGAGGAGTAGGAGGTTGAGGAATTTAAGAAGAGCCTCACGAGGAAGGCGACGTAACTGGGATGGTGTAAGGCGATCAGGGCCTGCAGCGGAGTTGCGAGGGGGAAGAGCTGCAGCTACCTCGTCTGCAGTAATGGGCGCCCATAGAACTTCGAAAGGCACACACTTACAAAATGGCAGCAACTCACCTGAGAGACCCTCCCCACGTGGAGGCCGAGACCTGACACGAGGGGGAGTAAAGAGATCCCTCCAAAACTCAATCAGCCCCGGGATGGTGGGTGGCTGATGGAGAAGTGTGCCATCGAGAAGACCATTTATGCAGCGCGCTGGGTTCTTCTTAAAAGCACGCTGCACTACTGCATATTCCCACCTTCTTCTCGCCCGCTTCCGCTCCGGTGGCTGTTGGAATTTCTTACCAGGAGCTTGACAAACAAGTGGTTCCCTGCTACCTAGTTCTTCAAGAGCGGGAACAAGCATGGCTTGGATGGTATTCCGGCTAGCAGTGGGGCCCAAGGCCACAACTGCATCAAGTGAGCGGAAACGCGGGCCCGAGGAGGGCAACTCAGCTAACAGGGACCAGATAGCCCGATCGGCGTCTTCCCCCAGAGAAGATGACTGTGGTGGGGAAGAGCCCACAGCAGATCCGTCTACAGAGGCCTGATGATCTTGGTCTCTCTTTAAGAGCTCAGCAGCAAAGTTGGCCACCATGTTCTTATAGGCCTGCACCCTGCGCTGACACTTGATAGATTCAAGTGTGCGCTCTGGGAAGGCTTTGGCCAGCTCTTGGTTAAAGAACCGGCAGCCTTGGAGGGACAAAGTCGCCTCAGCATGCGCAAGACGGAGCAACTCTTCTCGCGACCACCTGGCCTTCTTCCTTGCCGTTTGCACTTCCGCGTTGGCGGCATCAGGGTGGGCACGACGGCGATGAACGCCGAGCCCGGTCTTTGTTGAAAAGGACCACAGACATTCAGGGCAGACAGCGGGGAGCGGCGCTCGACCCGCACTGGTTGGCTGGCTGGAAGGCTCGTCAGCTGGCACAGGCACTCCAGTGGGAGGCCTGGTACCTTGTTTTCTTCTACTGCTTGCACCAGCTGGAAACAAAAGGCAGGGGGGGAGGTAACCCCCAAGCCTCGAACGACACCCTGCTCTGTCGGTCGGAGAGCTTCAAAAAGAATTACACCTTTCTTAGCACCCCTTACGACCCCCGCCACTTGAAGGCCAGAGCTCGGATTTCCCACAGAGAGGCTAATCGAACCATCATCCACCCGACATCACAAGGATGCTAAGGGGTGGATCGAGAGGGTCCATATATTACGCATCAGGTGGGCATTTGAGAGAGTCATAGTTACTCCTGCCAGTGACTCTCCGTTAAACCACAGTCACATCTACGATTTTCCTCTGCCGCTTTCACCAGCCGCGATACGCCATTATTTGTTGAAATTATGTCTTTCACAGTACTCCTGCTAGGGGTTCCTCCAGTTTACCAATGTATTTCGCCTGTTGACGAAGCATTTGGCTACGTTAAGAGAGTCATAGTTACTCCTGTCAGTTGCTCCCCGTTTTACCACAGTCACATTTTCAATCTTATTCTGGCCAGTTCACCTGATGCGATACGCCATTATCAGTCAACCTAAAAAATATCACAGTACTCCTGCCGGGAGCTCTCGAGTTTGCCGATGTATTTCGCCTGTTGACGAGGCATTTGGATACCTTAAGAGAGTCATAGTTACCCCTTGCTGATGCTCCCCATTTTACAACAGGCACATCTACAAGCTTACTCTGGCCAATTCTCCTGAAGCGATACGCTAATATCTATTGACATAAAGACTTTCACAGTACTCCTGCCGGGAGCTTTTCGACTTTGCCGATGTATTTCGCCTATTGACGAGGCGTTTGGCTACCTTAAGAGAGTCATAGTTACTCCTGCCTGTGTCTCTCCGTTAAACCACAGTCACATCTACCATTTTCCTCTGCCCTATTCACCAGACGCGATACGCCATTATTTGTCGACATCATGACTTTCAAAGTACTCCTGCTAGGGGCTCCTCCAGTTTACCAATGTATTTCGCCTGTTGACGAGGCATTTGGCTACCTTAAGAGACTCATAGTTACTCCTGTAAGTTGCTCCCCGTTTTACCACAGTCACATTTTCAATCTTATTCTGGCCAGTTCACCTGAAGCGATACGCCATTATCAGTCAACCTAAAGAATATCACAGTACTCCTGCCGGGAGCTCTCGAGTTTGCCGATGTATTTCGCCTGTTGAAGAGGCATTTGGATACCTTAAGAGAGTCATAGTTACCCCTTGCTGTTGCTCCCCATTTTACAACAGGCACATCTACAAGCTTACTCTGGCCAATTCTCCTGAAGCGATACGCTAATATCTGTTGACATAAAGACTTTCACAGTACTCCTGCTGGGAGCTTCTCAACTTTGCCGATGTATTTCGCCTATTGACGAGGCATTTGGCTACCTTAAGAGAGTCATAGTTACTCCTGCCAGTGGCTCTCCGTTAAACCACAGTCACATCTACGATTTTCCTCTGCCGCTTTCACCAGCCGCGATACGCAATTATTTGTTGAAATTATGACTTTCACAGTACTCCTGCTAGGGGTTCCTCCAGTTTACCAATGTATTTCGCCAGTTGACGAAGCATTTGGCTACCTTAAGAGAGTCATAGTTACTCCTGTCAGTTGCTCCCCGTTTTACCACAGTCACATTTTCAATCTTATTCTGGCCAGTTCACCTGATGCGATACGCCATTATCAGTCAACCTAAAAAATATCACAGTACTCCTGCCGGGAGCTCTCGAGTTTGCCAATGTATTTCGCCTGTTGCGAGGCATTTGGATACCTTAAGAGAGTCATAGTTACCCCTTGCTGTTGCTCCCCAATTTACAACAGGCACATCTACAAGCTTACTCTGGCCAATTCCTCTGAAGCGATACGCTAATATCTGTTGACATAAAGACTTTCACAGTACTCCTGCCGGGAGCTTTTCGACTTTGCCGATGTATTTCGCCTATTGACGAGGCGTTTGGCTACCTTAAGAGAGTCATAGTTACTCCTGCCAGTGTCTCTCCGTTAAACCACAGTCACATCTACCATTTTCCTCGGCCCCTTTCACCAGACGCGATACGCCATTATTTGTAGACATCATGACTTTCAAAGTACTTCTGCTGGGGGCTCCTCCAGTTTACCAATGTATTTCGCCTGTTGACGAGGCATTTGGCTACCTTAAGAGAGTCATACTTACTCGTGTCAGTTGCTCCCCGTTTTACCACAGTCACATTTTCAATCTTATTCTGGCCAGTTCACCTGAGGCGATACGCCAATATCAGTCAACCTAAAGAATTTCACAGTACTCCGGCCGGAAGCTTCTCGAGTTTGCAGAAGTATTTCGCCTGTTGACGAAGCATTTGGATACCTTAAGAGAGTCATAGTTACTCCTTGCTGTTGCTCCCCATTTTACAACAGGCACATCTACAAGCTTACTCTGGCCAATTCTCCTGAAGCGATACGCTAATATCTGTTGACATAAAGACTTTCACAGTACTCCTGCTGGGAGCTTCTCAACTTTGCCGATGTATTTCGCCTATTGACGAGGCATTTGGCTACCTTAAGAGAGTCATAGTTACTCCTGCCAGTGACTCTCCGTTAAACCACAGTCACATCTACGATTTTCCTCTGCCGCTTTCACCAGCCGCGATACGCCATTATTTGTTGAAATTATGACTTTCACAGTACTCCTGCTAGGGGTTCCTCCAGTTTACCAATGTATTTCTCCTGTTGACGAAGCATTTGGCTACGTTAAGAGAGTCATAGTTACTCCTGTCAGTTGCTCCCCGTTTTACCACAGTCACATTTTCAATCTTATTCTGGCCAGTTCACCTGATGCGATACGCCATTATCAGTCAACCTAAAAAATATCACAGTACTCCTGCCGGGAGCTCTCGAGTTTGCCGATGTATTTCGCCTGTTGACGAGGCATTTGGATACCTTAAGAGAGTCATAGTTACCCCTTGCTGATGCTCCCCATTTTACAACAGGCACATCTACAAGCTTACTCTGGCCAATTCTCCTGAAGCGATACGCTAATATCTATTGACATAAAGACTGTCACAGTACTCCTGCCGGGAGCTTTTCGACTTTGCCGATGTATTTCGCCTATTGACGAGGCGTTTGGCTACCTTAAGAGAGTCATAGTTACTCCTGCCTGTGTCTCTCCGTTAAACCACAGTCACATCTACCATTTTCCTCTGCCCTATTCACCAGACGCGATACGCCATTATTTGTCGACATCATGACTTTCAAAGTACTCCTGCTAGGGGCTCCTCCAGTTTACCAATGTATTTCGCCTGTTGACGAGGCATTTGGCTACCTTAAGAGACTCATAGTTACTCCTGTAAGTTGCTCCCCGTTTTACCACAGTCACATTTTCAATCTTATTCTGGCCAGTTCACCTGAAGCGATACGCCATTATCAGTCAACCTAAAGAATATCACAGTACTCCTGCCGGGAGCTCTCGAGTTTGCCGATGTATTTCGCCTGTTGAAGAGGCATTTGGATACCTTAAGAGAGTCATAGTTACCCCTTGCTGTTGCTCCCCATTTTACAACAGGCACATCTACAAGCTTACTCTGGCCAATTCTCCTGAAGCGATACGCTAATATCTGTTGACATAAAGACTTTCACAGTACTCCTGCTGGGAGCTTCTCAACTTTGCCGATGTATTTCGCCTATTGACGAGGCATTTGGCTATCATAGCCGTCTTTATTCACAAGCAGTGAATAATACAAAAGTGAAAAACCCTTACAGTGGGTGTACAAGGTGTTACACAATAAATATATATAAAAAGAAAACACACTTATGTATACACACTAACTAGGACAAAGATGGGGATTATGCCTGAGAGAGCCAGGCAGCAGCTAAGGGGTTGAACACACCCTAACCAACGCCGGTGGGGGGCATCGTGCGGCGGCGAGGCGCAGTCATGGTGTCGAAACGCCGCGCCGCCATAATGCTGCCCAGAAGAACTCGTGTGGCTATGGTTGAGAGGTGGCCCTTTACCACGCCCACCTCCTGCAGTGCTCTGGCAGAAGCTGGGGACCAGACCCCACGCCAGTTGATGGTCGCCGACGTGGTGGTGATGTCCTGGGCCGCCGGGAAGAGCTTGCGCACCTCCTCATGGACAGCCTGCCTGTCATAGGCCGCAATCTTTTCACGATGACATCGATCGAGGTCGAGGGTGTCACCGACCACCTGTGCGTCGATGATGACTGCCGCTCCTTCACGGGCTGCCACGATATCCGGCTTTCTTAATCCTTCAGTTGTACGAAGGTGAGGCTCCTCCAAAACACTGAAGCCCCTTTGGCGTAGGCCTCGCGCCAGATAAGACGCCACTGCGTCGTGTCTGGCAATGCGAGCCCCATCGTTCCTCCAACATTGCTGGATAACGTGGTTAGCCGTCTCCGTCGCGTTGCAGCCACCACGACACCTGGTGTCACCCTCCCTGCCACGCAGGAGTCGTGCCTTGGTGGGCAAGGCATTAATCCTGGCACGTAGACAGGAGATAAAATCACGGCCTGTGACGAACTGCCGGGTGGTGGACACCCAGCAGTGCTGCCCGGGTGTTTGGGCAGACTTACGTAATGCAGAGCCATCGACTGAGGAGTGGAGGCGCTCGGCCCAACACCGGCCCAGTTGGTAACTGGACTTAATCACGTCCCCACGCCATTGCAAGGCGTTGTCCAGTTGGCAGATTTCACGTCGCAGCAAGTCCTGGGAAGAATCGTCCACAGCCACACCTAAACCCTGTATCTTCGCCAGCCTCCTCCTTCGAAGAAGTGGACCAAGCCAGCGGGCTGATGGAACCCCCAAGCCCCCATGAGTTATTGGGGCATGGAAGTATCCAACAGGTGTATCCGCTGGGAGACGCAGCCAAGTTCGAACAGCTGCCCGCACACAGACATCCAGGGATGAGAGGGCCCCCAGACGAGTTCTCCCCAAGGCCAGACCATGGTAAATACCCAAGAGGATTACGGACCGAAGGGAATACAGTCTCTGCTGAGGCTTTAGTGGAGCACGCTTAATGATGTCAAGCTGCTTCTCGACCTCCCGCCGAGGATGGAACAAACTTCGTCCGCCGGTGGTGAATTGCAGTCCCAAATACTTAAATGTATCTTCCATCGCCAGTGCTGGAATGTTTTGGACACCAGCACGAAAGATGACTGTCTCGTCGACCTTGGTCTTCTTCTCCCGGCCTGATGACACCAGGGCGAGAGAGAAGCACTTTCGTGGGTTGACCTCAAGCCCGAGGTCACCCAAGGCCGACGTGGCGATGGTAAGTAGTTCCTGCAATCCATCACGAGTCTCGGCGAACAGCAGGAGGTCGTCGGCGAATGCAGCAGCATTTACTCGCCGTCCGAGAATGCGTGCCCCAACATGCTCAGGGAGACGGGATAAGAGGATGTCTACTGCCATGTTAAAAAGGATGGGGGACAGAGGGTCACCCTGCCGAACACCCCTCGAAGGCCGCACCAGATCGGACGACTTCCCACCAGCGCAGATAACCGTCGATCCCGCCCCATAGCACCCCTGGATGTAGTCAACGAACTCGACCGGCAGGCCATGGGCCCTCAGCACAGGGCCAAGGGCCCCATGGGCAAGCGAGTCAAAGGCGTTTGACACATCCAGGGACGCCAAGTACAGCGAACCGGCGGCCCTCCGCGCTTGAGTCATCGCCAGATCCAGGATAAAGGTGTTATGAAGCATCCCATCCTGAGGGATGAAAGCCCGCTGACGACCATCCAAAGTGCAGAAGCGCATAAGGCGGCCAACCAGAACCTTGTGGAAGGCTCTGGTTAGCACCGAGCACACTGTAATCGGACGGAAGTCAGCAGGGGATGCTGCGGCGGTCCTCTTGGGGAGCAGGGTGGTCCTGGCCTGAAGGAGACGGGATGGAAGGGAACGGGAAAGGAGAAGGATATTCAGGATTTTAAGTAAAACCTCCCGGGGAAGGCGACGTAATTGGGCCAGTGTAAGACCATCTGGGCCTGCAGCGGAGCTTCGAGGTGGTAGGGCAGTAGCCGCTTCTTCCGCAGTGATGGGAGCCCATAGTTTGTGGAAGGGTACCATCTTTGAGAACGGCAACAGCCTGTCGGACAGGCCCTCACCCCGGGGAGGCCGAGACCTGACACGAGGTGGGGCAAAGAGGTCTGTCCAATACTCAATCAGCCCCGGGATGGACGGGGGCTGATGCAGAAGAGTGCCCTCAAGGAGCCCGTTGATACAACGTGCCGGATTTTTCTTGAAGGCACGCTGGACCACTGCATATTCCCACCTTCGTCGAGCACGCTTCCGCTCTGGAGGCTGTCGGATCCGTATGTTTGCAGCTTGATGGACAGCTGGTTCCATGCTCCCTAACTCATCCAAAGCAGGTAGCAACATTGCTGGGATAGTGTCCCGGCTAGTGGTAGGACCAAGAGCCAGAAGAGCGTCAAGAGAGCGAAATCGGCGGCCCGATGGAGGGAGTTCAGAAACAAAGGACCAGATGGCAAGGTCAACGCTATCCCCCTGAGGTGGAACGTGTGGTACAGGGGATCCGTCACCAGGCTCAGCCGCAGCGTCATGAGAACCATGAGCACTACTGGGGAGCTCGGCGACAAACCTTGCCACCATGTCCCGATAGGACTTCGTCCTACGCTGGCACTTGATGGACTCCAGCGTTCGAGCAGGAAAGGCCTTGGCGAGCTCCTGGTTAAAGAACTTGCAACCGTGGATGGTCAGGGTTGCTTCGGCATGGGCCAAACGCAAGAGTTCTTCTTCAGACCACCTGGCCTTCTTCCTCACCGTCTGTATCTCCGCATTGACTGCAGATGGATGAGCATGGCGCCGATGAACACCGAGCCCGGTCTTGGTGGAAAAAGACCGCGAGCAATCGGGGCAGACTATGGGGAGCGGCGCTCGACCCGCATCGGTTGGCTGGCTGGGTGGCTCATCAGCTGGCACAGGCGCTCCAGTGGGAGGCCTGGTACCACGTTTACTTCTTGTTGTTGGGCCAGCTGGAGCAAAGGCACGAGGGGAGGCAACCCCCGTACCCTAAACACACCCTGCTCTGTCGGTCGAGGAACTTTGGGAGACTTATGCCAAGGCATAACCTTCCTCAGAACCTCTCACGACCCCCGCCACGTGAAGGCCAGAGCTAGGATTTCCCACCGAGAGGCTAAGCGAACCATCGCCCACTCAACACCACTAGGATGCTAAGGAGTGGACCGAGAGGATCCGTATATGACGCATCATGTGAGCATTAAGAGAGTCATAGTTACTCCTGCCAGTGACTCTCCGTTAAACCACAGTCACATCTACGATTTTCCTCTGCCGCTTTCACCAGCCGCGATACGCCATTATTTGTTGAAATTATGACTTTCACAGTACTCCTGCTAGGGGCTCCTCCAGTTTACCAATGTATTTCGCCTGTTGACGAAGCATTTGGCTACCTTAAGAGAGTCATAGTTACTCCTGTCAGTTGCTCCCCGTTTTACCACAGTCACATTTTCAATCTTATTCTGGCCAGTTCACCTGATGCGATACGCCATTATCAGTCAACCTAAAAAATATCACAGTACTCCTGCCGGGAGCTCTCGAGTTTGCCGATGTATTTCGCCTGTTGACGAGGCATTTGGATACCTTAAGAGAGTCATAGTTACCCCTTGCTGATACTCCCCATTTTACAACAGGCACATCTACAAGCTTACTCTGGCCAATTCTCCTGAAGCGATACGCTAATATCTATTGACATAAAGACTTTCACAGTACTCCTGCCGGGAGCTTTTCGACTTTGCCGATGTATTTCGCCTATTGACGAGGCGTTTGGCTACCTTAAGAGAGTCATAGTTACTCCTGCCTGTGTCTCTCCGTTAAACCACAGTCACATCTACCATTTTCCTCTGCCCTATTCACCAGACGCGATACGCCATTATTTGTCGACATCATGACTTTCAAAGTACTCCTGCTAGGGGCTCCTCCAGTTTACCAATGTATTTCGCCTGTTGACGATGCATTTGGCTACCTTAAGAGACTCATAGTTACTCCTGTAAGTTGCTCCCCGTTTTACCACAGTCACATTTTCAATCTTATTCTGGGCAGTTCACCTGAGGCGATACGCCATTATCAGCAACCTAAAGAATATCACAGTACTCCTGCCGGGAGCTCTCGAGTTTGCCGATGTATTTCGCCTGTTGAAGAGGCATTTGGATACCTTAAGAGAGTCATAGTTACCCCTTGCTGTTGCTCCCCATTTTACAACAGGCACATCTACAAGCTTACTCTGGCCAATTCTCCTGAAGCGATACGCTAATATCTGTTGACATAAAGACTTTCACAGTACTCCTGCTGGGAGCTTCTCAACTTTGCCGATGTATTTCGCCTACTGACGAGGCATTTGGCTACCTTAAGAGAGTCATAGTTACTCCTGCCAGTGACTCTCCGTTAAACCACAGTCACATCTACGATTTTCCTCTGCCGCTTTCACCAGCCGCGATACGCCATTATTTGTTGAAATTATGACTTTCACAGTACTCCTGCTAGGGGTTCCTCCAGTTTACCAATGTATTTCGCCTGTTGACGAAGCATTTGGCTACCTTAAGAGAGTCATAGTTACTCCTATCAGTTGCTCCCCGTTTTACCACAGTCACATTTTCAATCTTATTCTGGCCAGTTCACCTGATGCGATACGCCATTATCAGTCAACCTAAAAAATATCACAGTACTCCTGCCGGGAGCTCTCGAGTTTGCCGATGTATTTCGCCTGTTGACGAGGCATTTGGATACCTTAAGAGAGTCATAGTTACCCCTTGCTGATGCTCCCCATTTTACAACAGGCACATCTACAAGCTTACTCTGGCCAATTCTCCTGAAGCGATACGCTAATATCTATTGACATAAAGACTTTCACAGTACTCCTGCCGGGAGCTTTTCGACTTTGCCGATGTATTTCGCCTATTGACGAGGCGTTTGGCTACCTTAAGAGAGTCATAGTTACTCCTGCCTGTGTCTCTCCGTTAAACCACAGTCACATCTACCATTTTCCTCTGCCCTATTCACCAGACGCGATACGCCATTATTTGTCGACATCATGACTTTCAAAGTACTCCTGCTAGGGGCTCCTCCAGTTTACCAATGTATTTCGCCTGTTGACGAGGCATTTGGCTACCTTAAGAGACTCATAGTTACTCCTGTAAGTTGCTCCCCGTTTTACCACAGTCACATTTTCAATCTTATTCTGGGCAGTTCACCTGAAGCGATACGCCATTATCAGCAACCTAAAGAATATCACAGTACTCCTGCCGGGAGCTCTCGAGTTTGCCGATGTATTTCGCCTGTTGAAGAGGCATTTGGATACCTTAAGAGAGTCATAGTTACCCCTTGCTGTTGCTCCCCATTTTACAACAGGCACATCTACAAGCTTACTCTGGCCAATTCTCCTGAAGCGATACGCTAATATCTGTTGACATAAAGACTTTCACAGTACTCCTGCTGGGAGCTTCTCAACTTTGCCGATGTATTTCGCCTACTGACGAGGCATTTGGCTACCTTAAGAGAGTCATAGTTACTCCTGCCAGTGGCTCTCCGTTAAACCACAGTCACATCTACGATTTTCCACTGCCGCTTTCACCAGCCGCGATACGCCATTATTTGTTGAAATTATGACTTTCACAGTAATCCTGCTAGGGGTTCCTCCAGGTTACCAATGTATTTCGCCAGTTGACGAAGCATTTGGCTACCTTAAGAGAGTCATAGTTACTCCTGTCAGTTGCTCCCCGTTTTACCACAGTCACATTTTCAATCTTATTCTGGCCAGTTCACCTGATGCGATACGCCATTATCAGTCAACCTAAAAAATATCACAGTACTCCTGCCGGGAGCTCTCGAGTTTGCCGATGTATTTCGCCTGTTGACGAGGCATTTGGATACCTTAAGAGAGTCATAGTTACTCCTTGCTGTTGCTCCCCATTTTACAACAGGCACATGTACAAGCTTAATCTGGCCAATTCCCCTTAAGCGATACGCTAATATCTGTTGACATAAAGACTTTCACAGTACTCCTGCCGGGAGCTTCTCAACTTTGCCGATGTATTTCGCCTATTGACGAGGCATTTGGCTACCTTAAGAGAGTCATAGTTACTCCTGCCAGTGGCTCTCCGTTAAACCACAGTCACATCTACGATTTTCCTCTGCCGCTTTCACGAGCCGCGATACGCCATTATTTGTTGAAATTATGACTTTCACAGTACTCGTGCTAGGGGTTCCTCTAGTTTACCAATGTATTTCGCCTGTTGACGAACCATTTTGCTACCTTAAGAGAGTCATAGTTACTCCTGTCAGTTGCTCCCCGTTTTACCACAGTCACATTTTCAATCTTATTCAGGCCAGTTCACCTGAAGCGATACGCCATTATCGGTCAACCTAAAGAATTTCACAGTACTCCTGCCGGGAGCTCTCGAGTTTGCCGATGTATTTCGCCTGTTGACGAGGCATTTGGATACCTTAAGAGAGTCATAGTTACCCCTTGCTGATGCTCCCCATTTTACAACAGGCACATCTACAAGCTTAGTCTGGCCAATTCTCCTGAAGCGATACGCTAATATCTATTGACATAAAGACTTTCACAGTACTCCTGCCGGGAGCTTTTCGACTTTGCAGATGTATTTCGCCTATTGACGAGGCGTTTGGCTACCTTAAGAGAGTCATAGTTACTCCTGCCAGTGTCTCTCCGTTAAACCACAGTCACATCTACCATTTTCCTCTGCCCCATTCACCAGACGCGATACGCCATTATTTGTCGACATCAAGACTTTCAAAGTACTCCTGCTAGGGGCTCCTCCAGTTTACCAATGTATTTCGCCTGTTGACGAGGCATTTGGCTACCTTAAGAGACTCATAGTTACTCCTGTCAGTTGCTCCCCGTTTTACCACAGTCACATTTTCAATCTTATTCTGGCCAGTTCACCTGAGGCGATACGCCATTATCAGTCAACCTAAAGAATTTCACAGTAGTCCTGCCGGAAGCTTCTCGAGTTTGCCGAAGTATTTCGCCTGTTAACGAAGCATTTGGATACCTTAAGAGAGT
Source organism: Schistocerca americana (assembly GCF_021461395.2). Taxonomy (NCBI): domain Eukaryota; kingdom Metazoa; phylum Arthropoda; class Insecta; order Orthoptera; family Acrididae; genus Schistocerca; species Schistocerca americana. The sequence goes on from NC_060130.1 coordinate 63,544,659, forward strand.
CAAAGTTACTCCTGGCTGTTGCTCCCCATTTTACAACAGGCACATCTACAAGCTTACTCTGGCCAATTCTCCTGACGCGATACGCTAATGTCTGTTGACATAAAGACTTTCACAGTACTCCTGCTGGGAGCTTCTCATCTTTGCCGATGTATTTCGTCTATTGACGAGGCATTTGGCTACCTTAAGAGAGTTATAGTTACTCCTGCCAGTGTCTCTCCGTTAAACCACATTCACATTTACAATTTTCCTCTGCCCCTTTCACCAGACCCGATACGATATTATTCTTCGACATTATGACTTTCACAGTACTCCTGCTAGGGGCTCCTCCAGTTTACCAATGTATTTCGCCTGTTGACGAGGCATTTGGCTACCTTAAGAGAGTCATACTTACTTCTGTCAGTTACTCCCCGTTTTACCACAGTCACATTTTCAATCTTATTCTGGCCAGTTCACCCGAAGCGATACGCCACTTGACGAGGCATTTGGCTACCTTAAGAGAGTCATAGTTACTCCTGTCAGTTGCTCCCCGTTAAACCACAGTCACATCTACGATTTTCCTCTGCCGCTTTCACCAGCCGCGATACGCCATTATTTGTTGAAATTATGACTTTCACAGTACTCCTGCTAGGGGTTCCTCCAGTTTACCAATGTATTTCGCCTGTTGACGAAGCATTTGGCTACCTTAAGAGAGTCATAGTTACTCCTGTCAGTTGCTCCCCGTTTTACCACAGTCACATTTTCAATCTTATTCTGGCCAGTTCACCTGATGCGATACGCCATTATCAGTCAACCTAAAAAATATCACAGTACTCCTGCCGGGAGCTCTCGAGTTTGCCGATGTATTTCGCCTGTTGACGAGGCATTTGGATACCTTAAGAGAGTCATAGTTACACCTTGCTGTTGCTCACCATTTTACAACAGGCACATCTACAAGCTTACTCTATCCAATTCTCCTGAAGCGATACGCTAATATCTGTTGACATAAAGACTTTCACAGTTCTCCTGCCGGGAGCTTCTCGACTTTGCCGACGTATTTCGCATATTGACGAGGCACCTGGCTACCTTAAGAGAGTTATAGTTACTCCTGCCAGTGTCTCTCCGTTAAACCACATTCACATTTACAATTTTCCTCTGCCCCTATCACCAGACACGATACGATATTATTCTTCGACATTATGACTTTCACAGTACTCCTGCTAGGGGCTCCTCCAGTTTACCAATGTATTCCGCCTGTTGACGAGGCATTTGGCTACCTTAAGAGAGTCATACTTACTCCTGTCAGTTACTCCCCGTTTTACCACAGTCACATTTTCAATCTTATTCGTCCAGTTCACCCGAAGCGATACGCCACTTGACGAGGCATTTGGCTACCTTAAGAGAGTCATAGTTACTCCTGTCAGTTGCTCCCCGTTAAACCACAGTCACATCTACGATTTTCCTCTGCCGCTTTCACCAGCCGCGATACGCCATTATTTGTTGAAATTATGACTTTCACAGTACTCCTGCTAGGGGTTCCTCCAGTTTACCAATGTATTTCGCCTGTTGACGAGGCATTTGGCTACCTTAAGAGACTCATAGTTACTCCTGTCAGTTGCTCCCCGTTTTACCACAGTCACATTTTCAATCTTATTCTGGCCAGTTCACCTGAGGCGTTACGCCATTATCAGTCAACCTAAAGAATTTCACAGTACTCCTGCCGGAAGCTTCTCGAGTTTGCCGAAGTATTTCGCCTGTTAACGAAACATTTGGATACCTTAAGAGAGTCAAAGTTACTCCTTGCTGTTGCTCCCCATTTTACAACAGGCACATCTACAAGCTTACTCTGGCCAATTCTCATGACGCGATACGCTAATGTCTGTTGACATAAAGACTTTCACAGTACTCCTGCTGGGAGCTTCTCAACTTTGCCGATGTATTTCGTCTATTGACGAGGCATTTGGCTACCTTAAGAGAGTTATAGTTACTCCTGCCAGTGTCTCTCCGTTAAACCACATTCTCATTTACAATTTTCCTCTGCCCCTTTCACCAGACCCGATACGATATTATTCTTCGACATTATGACTTTCACAGTACTCCTGCTAGGGGCTCCTCCAGTTTACCAATGTATTTCGCCTGTTGACGAAGCATTTGGCTACCTTAAGAGAGTCATAGTTACTCCTGTCAGTTGCTCCCCGTTTTACCAAAGTCACATTTTCAATCTTATTCTGGCCAGTTCACCTGAAGCGATACGCCATTATCAGTCAAACTAAAGTATATCACAGTACTCCTGCCGGGAGCTCTCGAGTTTGCCGATGTATTTCGCCTGTTGACGAGGCATTTGGATACCTTAAGAGAGTCATAGTTACACCTTGCTGTTGCTCACCATTTTACAACAGGCACATCTACAAGCTTACTCTATCCAATTCTGCTGAAGCGATACGCTAATATCTGTTGACATAAAGACTTTCACAGTTCTCCTGCCGGGAGCTTCTCGACTTTGCCGACGTATTTCGCATATTGACGAGGCGCCTGGCTACCTTAAGAGAGTTATAGTTACTCCTGCCAGTGTCTCTCCGTTAAACCACATTCACATTTACAATTTTCCTCTGCCCCTTTCACCAGGCACGATACGATATTATTCTTCGACATTATGACTTTCACAGTACTCCTGCTAGGGGCTCCTCCAGTTTACCAATGTATTTCGCCTGTTGACGAGGCATTTGGCTACCTTAAGAGAGTCATACTTACTCCTGTCAGTTACTCCCCGTTTTACCACAGTCACATTTTCAATCTTATTCGGCCAGTTCACCCGAAGCGATACGCCACTTGACGAGGCATTTGGCTACCTTAAGAGAGTCATAGTTACTCCTGTCAGTTGCTCCCCGTTAAACCACAGTCACATCTAGGATTTTCCTCTGCCGCTTTCACGAGCCGCGATACGCCATTATTTGTTGAAATTATGACTTTCACAGTACTCGTGCTAGGGGTTCCTCTAGTTTACCAATGTATTTCGCCTGTTGACGAACCATTTTGCTACCTTAAGAGAGTCATAGTTACTCCTGTCAGTTGCTCCCCGTTTTACCACAGTCACATTTTCAATCTTATTCAGGCCAGTTCACCTGAAGCGATACGCCATTATCGGTCAACCTAAAGAATTTCACAGTACTCCTGCCGGGAGCTCTCGAGTTTGCCGATGTATTTCGCCTGTTGACGAGGCATTTGGATACCTTAAGAGAGTCATAGTTACCCCTTGCTGATGCTCCCCATTTTACAACAGGCACATCTACAAGCTTAGTCTGGCCAATTCTCCTGAAGCGATACGCTAATATCTATTGACATAAAGACTTTCACAGTACTCCTGCCGGGAGCTTTTCGACTTTGCCGATGTATTTCGCCTATTGACGAGGCGTTTGGCTACCTTAAGAGAGTCATAGTTACTCCTGCCAGTGTCTCTCCGTTAAACCACAGTCACATCTACCATTTTCCTCTGCCCCATTCACCAGACGCGATACGCCATTATTTGTCGACATCAAGACTTTCAAAGTACTCCTGCTAGGGGCTCCTCCAGTTTACCAATGTATTTCGCCTGTTGACGAGGCATTTGGCTACCTTAAGAGACTCATAGTTACTCCTGTCAGTTGCTCCCCGTTTTACCACAGTCACATTTTCAATCTTATTCTGGCCAGTTCACCTGAGGCGATACGCCATTATCAGTCAACCTAAAGAATTTCACAGTAGTCCTGCCGGAAGCTTCTCGAGTTTGCCGAAGTATTTCGCCTGTTAACGAAGCATTTGGATACCTTAAGAGAGTCAAAGTTACTCCTGGCTGTTGCTCCCCATTTTACAACAGGCACATCTACAAGCTTACTCTGGCCAATTCTCCTGACGCGATACGCTAATGTCTGTTGACATAAAGACTTTCACAGTACTCCTGCTGGGAGCTTCTCATCTTTGCCGATGTATTTCGTCTATTGACGAGGCATTTGGCTACCTTAAGAGAGTTATAGTTACTCCTGCCAGTGTCTCTCCGTTAAACCACATTCACATTTACAATTTTCCTCTGCCCCTTTCACCAGACCCGATACGATATTATTCTTCGACATTATGACTTTCACAGTACTCCTGCTAGGGGCTCCTCCAGTTTACCAATGTATTTCGCCTGTTGACGAGGCATTTGGCTACCTTAAGAGAGTCATACTTACTTCTGTCAGTTACTCCCCGTTTTACCACAGTCACATTTTCAATCTTATTCTGGCCAGTTCACCCGAAGCGATACGCCACTTGACGAGGCATTTGGCTACCTTAAGAGAGTCATAGTTACTCCTGTCAGTTGCTCCCCGTTAAACCACAGTCACATCTACGATTTTCCTCTGCCGCTTTCACCAGCCGCGATACGCCATTATTTGTTGAAATTATGACTTTCACAGTACTCCTGCTAGGGGTTCCTCCAGTTTACCAATGTATTTCGCCTGTTGACGAAGCATTTGGCTACCTTAAGAGAGTCATAGTTACTCCTGTCAGTTGCTCCCCGTTTTACCACAGTCACATTTTCAATCTTATTCTGGCCAGTTCACCTGATGCGATACGCCATTATCAGTCAACCTAAAAAATATCACAGTACTCCTGCCGGGAGCTCTCGAGTTTGCCGATGTATTTCGCCTGTTGACGAGGCATTTGGATACCTTAAGAGAGTCATAGTTACACCTTGCTGTTGCTCACCATTTTACAACAGGCACATCTACAAGCTTACTCTATCCAATTCTCCTGAAGCGATACGCTAATATCTGTTGACATAAAGACTTTCACAGTTCTCCTGCCGGGAGCTTCTCGACTTTGCCGACGTATTTCGCATATTGACGAGGCACCTGGCTACCTTAAGAGAGTTATAGTTACTCCTGCCAGTGTCTCTCCGTTAAACCACATTCACATTTACAATTTTCCTCTGCCCCTATCACCAGACACGATACGATATTATTCTTCGACATTATGACTTTCACAGTACTCCTGCTAGGGGCTCCTCCAGTTTACCAATGTATTCCGCCTGTTGACGAGGCATTTGGCTACCTTAAGAGAGTCATACTTACTCCTGTCAGTTACTCCCCGTTTTACCACAGTCACATTTTCAATCTTATTCGTCCAGTTCACCCGAAGCGATACGCCACTTGACGAGGCATTTGGCTACCTTAAGAGAGTCATAGTTACTCCTGTCAGTTGCTCCCCGTTAAACCACAGTCACATCTACGATTTTCCTCTGCCGCTTTCACCAGCCGCGATACGCCATTATTTGTTGAAATTATGACTTTCACAGTACTCCTGCTAGGGGTTCCTCCAGTTTACCAATGTATTTCGCCTGTTGACGAAGCATTTGGCTACCTTAAGAGAGTCATAGTTACTCCTGTCAGTTGCTCCCCGTTTTACCACAGTCACATTTTCAATCTTATTCTGGCCAGTTCACCTGATGCGATACGCCATTATCAGTCAACCTAAAAAATATCACAGTACTCCTGCCGGGAGCTCTCGAGTTTGCCGATGTATTTCGCCTGTTGACGAGGCATTTGGATACCTTAAGAGAGTCATAGTTACCCCTTGCTGATGCTCCCCATTTTACAACAGGCACATCTACAAGCTTACTCTGGCCAATTCTCCTGAAGCGATACGCTAATATCTATTGACATAAAGACTTTCACAGTACTCCTGCCGGGAGCTTTTCGACTTTGCCGATGTATTTCGCCTATTGACGAGGCGTTTGGCTACCTTAAGAGAGTCATAGTTACTCCTGCCAGTGTCTCTCCGTTAAACCACAGTCACATCTACCATTTTCCTCTGCCCCATTCACCAGACGCGATACGCCATTATTTGTCGACATCAAGACTTTCAAAGTACTCCTGCTAGGAGCTCCTCCAGTTTACCAATGTATTTCGCCTGTTGACGAGGCATTTGGCTACCTTAAGAGACTCATAGTTACTCCTGTCAGTTGCTCCCCGTTTTACCACAGTCACATTTTCAATCTTATTCTGGCCAGTTCACCTGAGGCGTTACGCCATTATCAGTCAACCTAAAGAATTTCACAGTACTCCTGCCGGAAGCTTCTCGAGTTTGCCGAAGTATTTCGCCTGTTAACGAAACATTTGGATACCTTAAGGGAGTCAAAGTTACTCCTTGCTGTTGCTCCCCATTTTACAACAGGCACATCTACAAGCTTACTCTGGCCAATTCTCATGACGCGATACGCTAATGTCTGTTGACATAAAGACTTTCACAGTACTCCTGCTGGGAGCTTCTCAACTTTGCCGATGTATTTCGTCTATTGACGAGGCATTTGGCTACCTTAAGAGAGTTATAGTTACTCCTGCCAGTGTCTCTCCGTTAAACCACATTCTCATTTACAATTTTCCTCTGCCCCTTTCACCAGACCCGATACGATATTATTCTTCGACATTATGACTTTCACAGTACTCCTGCTAGGGGCTCCTCCAGTTTACCAATGTATTTCGCCTGTTGACGAAGCATTTGGCTACCTTAAGAGAGTCATAGTTACTCCTGTCAGTTGCTCCCCGTTTTACCAAAGTCACATTTTCAATCTTATTCTGGCCAGTTCACCTGAAGCGATACGCCATTATCAGTCAAACTAAAGTATATCACAGTACTCCTGCCGGGAGCTCTCGAGTTTGCCGATGTATTTCGCCTGTTGACGAGGCATTTGGATACCTTAAGAGAGTCATAGTTACACCTTGCTGTTGCTCACCATTTTACAACAGGCACATCTACAAGCTTACTCTATCCAATTCTGCTGAAGCGATACGCTAATATCTGTTGACATAAAGACTTTCACAGTTCTCCTGCCGGGAGCTTCTCGACTTTGCCGACGTATTTCGCATATTGACGAGGCGCCTGGCTACCTTAAGAGAGTTATAGTTACTCCTGCCAGTGTCTCTCCGTTAAACCACATTCACATTTACAATTTTCCTCTGCCCCTTTCACCAGGCACGATACGATATTATTCTTCGACATTATGACTTTCACAGTACTCCTGCTAGGGGCTCCTCCAGTTTACCAATGTATTTCGCCTGTTGACGAGGCATTTGGCTACCTTAAGAGAGTCATACTTACTCCTGTCAGTTACTCCCCGTTTTACCACAGTCACATTTTCAATCTTATTCGGCCAGTTCACCCGAAGCGATACGCCACTTGACGAGGCATTTGGCTACCTTAAGAGAGTCATAGTTACTCCTGTCAGTTGCTCCCCGTTAAACCACAGTCACATCTAGGATTTTCCTCTGCCGCTTTCACCAGCCGCGATACGCCATTATTTGTTGAAATTATGACTTTCACAGTACTCCTGCTAGGGGTTCCTCCAGTTTACCAATGTATTTCGCCTGTTGACGAAGCATTTGGCTACCTTAAGAGAGTCATAGTTACTCCTGTCAGTTGCTCCCCGTTTTACCACAGTCACATTTTCAATCTTATTCTGGCCAGTTCACCTGATGCGATACGCCATTATCAGTCAACCTAAAAAATATCACAGTACTCCTGCCGGGAGCTCTCGAGTTTGCCGATGTATTTCGCCTGTTGACGAGGCATTTGGATACCTTAAGAGAGTCATAGTTACCCCTTGCTGATGCTCCCCATTTTACAACAGGCACATCTACAAGCTTACTCTGGCCAATTCTCCTGAAGCGATACGCTAATATCTATAGACATAAAGACTTTCACAGTACTCCTGCCGGGAGCTTTTCGACTTTGCCGATGTATTTCGCCTATTGACGAGGCGTTTGGCTACCTTAAGAGAGTCATAGTTACTCCTGCCAGTGTCTCTCCGTTAAACCACAGTCACATCTACCATTTTCCTCTGCCCCATTCACCAGACGCGATACGCCATTATTTGTCGACATCAAGACTTTCAAAGTACTCCTGCTAGGGGCTCCTCCAGTTTACCAATGTATTTCGCCTGTTGACGAGGCATTTGGCTACCTTAAGAGACTCATAGTTACTCCTGTCAGTTGCTCCCCGTTTTACCACAGTCACATTTTCAATCTTATTCTGGCCAGTTCACCTGAGGCGATACGCCATTATCAGTCAACCTAAAGAATTTCACAGTACTCCTGCCGGAAGCTTCTCGAGTTTGCCGAAGTATTTCGCCTGTTAACGAAACATTTGGATACCTTAAGAGAGTCAAAGTTACTCCTTGCTGTTGCTCCCCATTTTACAACAGGCACATCTACAAGCTTACTCTGGCCAATTCTCCTGACGCGATACGCTAATGTCTGTTGACATAAAGACTTTCACAGTACTCCTGCTGGGAGCTTCTCAACTTTGCCGATGTATTTCGTCTATTGACGAGGCATTTGGCTACCTTAAGAGAGTTATAGTTACTCCTGCCAGTGTCTCTCCGTTAAACCACATTCACATTTACAATTTTCCTCTGCCCCTTTCACCAGACCAGATACGATATTATTCTTCGACATTATGACTTTCACAGTACTCCTGCTAGGGGCTCCTCCAGTTTACCAATGTATTTCGCCTGTTGACGAAGCATTTGGCTACCTTAAGAGAGTCATAGTTACTCCTGTCAGTTGCTCCCCGTTTTAACAAAGTCTCATTTTCAATCTTATTCTGGCCAGTTCACCTGAAGCGATACGCCATTATCAGTCAACCTAAAGTATATCACAGTACTCCTGCCGGGAGCTCTCGAGTTTGCCGATGTATTTCGCCTGTTGACGAGGCATTTGGATACCTTAAGAGAGTCATAGTTACACCTTGCTGTTGCTCACCATTTTACAACAGGCACATCTACAAGCTTACTCTATCCAATTCTCCTGAAGCGATACGCTAATATCTGTTGACATAAAGACTTTCACAGTTCTCCTGCCGGGAGCTTCTCGACTTTGCCGACGTATTTCGCATATTGACGAGGCACCTGGCTACCTTAAGAGAGTTATAGTTACTCCTGCCAGTGTCTCTCCGTTAAACCACATTCACATTTACAATTTTCCTCTGCCCCTATCACCAGACACGATACGATATTATTCTTCGACATTATGACTTTCACAGTACTCCTGCTAGGGGCTCCTCCAGTTTACCAATGTATTTCGCCTGTTGACGAGGCATTTGGCTACCTTAAGAGAGTCATACTTACTCCTGTCAGTTACTCCCCGTTTTACCACAGTCACATTTTCAATCTTATTCGGCCAGTTCACCCGAAGCGATACGCCACTTGACGAGGCATTTGGCTACCTTAAGAGAGTCATAGTTACTCCTGTCAGTTGCTCCCCGTTAAACCACAGTCACATCTAGGATTTTCCTCTGCCGCTTTCACCAGCCGCGATACGCCATTATTTGTTGAAATTATGACTTTCACAGTACTCCTGCTAGGGGTTCCTCCAGTTTACCAATGTATTTCGCCTGTTGACGAAGCATTTGGCTACCTTAAGAGAGTCATAGTTACTCCTGTCAGTTGCTCCCCGTTTTACGACAGTCACATTTTCAATCTTATTCTGGCCAGTTCACCTGATGCGATACGCCATTATCAGTCAACCTAAAAAATATCACAGTACTCCTGCCGGGAGCTCTCGAGTTTGCCGATGTATTTCGCCTGTTGACGAGGCATTTGGATACCTTAAGAGAGTCATAGTTACCCCTTGCTGATGCTCCCCATTTTACAACAGGCACATCTACAAGCTTACTCTGGCCAATTCTCCTGAAGCGATACGCTAATATCTATAGACATAAAGACTTTCACAGTACTCCTGCCGGGAGCTTTTCGACTTTGCCGATGTATTTCGCCTATTGACGAGGCGTTTGGCTACCTTAAGAGAGTCATAGTTACTCCTGCCAGTGTCTCTCCGTTAAACCACAGTCACATCTACCATTTTCCTCTGCCCCATTCACCAGACGCGATACGCCATTATTTGTCGACATCAAGACTTTCAAAGTACTCCTGCTAGGGGCTCCTCCAGTTTACCAATGTATTTCGCCTGTTGACGAGGCATTTGGCTACCTTAAGAGACTCATAGTTACTCCTGTCAGTTGCTCCCCGTTTTACCACAGTCACATTTTCAATCTTATTCTGGCCAGTTCACCTGAGGCGATACGCCATTATCAGTCAACCTAAAGAATTTCACAGTACTCCTGCCGGAAGCTTCTCGAGTTTGCCGAAGTATTTCGCCTGTTAACGAAACATTTGGATACCTTAAGAGAGTCAAAGTTACTCCTTGCTGTTGCTCCCCATTTTACAACAGGCACATCTACAAGCTTACTCTGGCCAATTCTCCTGACGCGATACGCTAATGTCTGTTGACATAAAGACTTTCACAGTACTCCTGCTGGGAGCTTCTCAACTTTGCCGATGTATTTCGTCTATTGACGAGGCATTTGGCTACCTTAAGAGAGTTATAGTTACTCCTGCCAGTGTCTCTCCGTTAAACCACATTCACATTTACAATTTTCCTCTGCCCCTTTCACCAGACCCGATACGATATTATTCTTCGACATTATGACTTTCACAGTACTCCTGCTAGGGGCTCCTCCAGTTTAATAATGTATTTCGCCTGTTGACGAAGCATTTATCTACCTTAAGAGAGTCATAGTTACTCCTGTCAGTTGCTCCCCGTTTTAACAAAGTCACATTTTCAATCTTATTCTGGCCAGTTCACCTGAAGCGATACGCCATTATCAGTCAACCTAAAGTATATCACAGTACTCCTGCCGGGAGCTCTCGAGTTTGCCGATGTATTTCGCCTGTTGACGAGGCATTTGGATACCTTAAGAGAGTCATAGTTACACCTTGCTGTTGCTCACCATTTTACAACAGGCACATCTACAAGCTTACTCTATCCAATTCTCCTGAAGCGATACGCTAATATCTGTTGACATAAAGACTTTCACAGTTCTCCTGCCGGGAGCTTCTCGACTTTGCCGACGTATTTCGCATATTGACGAGGCACCTGGCTACCTTAAGAGAGTTATAGTTACTCCTGCCAGTGTCTCTCCGTTAAACCACATTCACATTTACAATTTTCCTCTGCCCCTATCACCAGACACGATACGATATTATTCTTCGACATTATGACTTTCACAGTACTCCTGCTAGGGGCTCCTCCAGTTTACCAATGTATTTCGCCTGTTGACGAGGCATTTGGCTACCTTAAGAGAGTCATACTTACTCCTGTCAGTTACTCCCCGTTTTACCACAGTCACATTTTCAATCTTATTCGGCCAGTTCACCCGAAGCGATACGCCACTTGACGAGGCATTTGGCTACCTTAAGAGAGTCATAGTTACTCCTGTCAGTTGCTCCCCGTTAAACCACAGTCACATCTACGATTTTCCTCTGCCGCTTTCACCAGCCGCGATACGCCATTATTTGTTGAAATTATGACTTTCACAGTACTCCTGCTAGGGGTTCCTCCAGTTTACCAATGTATTTCGCCTGTTGACGAAGCATTTGGCTACCTTAAGAGAGTCATAGTTACTCCTGTCAGTTGCTCCCCGTTTTACCACAGTCACATTTTCAATCTTATTCTGGCCAGTTCACCTGATGCGATACGCCATTATCAGTCAACCTAAAAAATATCACAGTACTCCTGCCGGGAGCTCTCGAGTTTGCCGATGTATTTCGCCTGTTGACGAGGCATTTGGATACCTTAAGAGAGTCATAGTTACACCTTGCTGTTGCTCACCATTTTACAACAGGCACATCTACAAGCTTACTCTATCCAATTCTCCTGAAGCGATACGCTAATATCTGTTGACATAAAGACTTTCACAGTTCTCCTGCCGGGAGCTTCTCGACTTTGCCGACGTATTTCGCATATAGACGAGGCACCTGGCTACCTTAAGAGAGTTATAGTTACTCCTGCCAGTGTCTCTCCGTTAAACCACATTCACATTTACAATTTTCCTCTGCCCCTATCACCAGACACGATACGATATTATTCTTCGACATTATGACTTTCACAGTACTCCTGCTAGGGGCTCCTCCAGTTTACCAATGTATTTCGCCTGTTGACGAGGCATTTGGCTACCTTAAGAGAGTCATACTTACTCCTGTCAGTTACTCCCCGTTTTACCACAGTCACATTTTCAATCTTATTCGGCCAGTTCACCCGAAGCGATACGCCACTTGACGAGGCATTTGGCTACCTTAAGAGAGTCATAGTTACTCCTGTCAGTTGCTCCCCGTTAAACCACAGTCACATCTACGATTTTCCTCTGCCGCTTTCACCAGCCGCGATACGCCATTATTTGTTGAAATTATGACTTTCACAGTACTCCTGCTAGAGGTTCCTCCAGTTTACCAATGTATTTCGCCTGTTGACGAAGCATTTGGCTACCTTAAGAGAGTCATAGTTACTCCTGTCAGTTGCTCCCCGTTTTACCACAGTCACATTTTCAATCTTATTCTGGCCAGTTCACCAGATGCGATACGCCATTATCAGTCAACCTAAAAAATATCACAGTACTCCTGCCGGGAGCTCGCGAGTTTGCCGATGTATTTCGCCTGTTGACGAGGCATTTGGATACCTTAAGAGAGTCATAGTTACCCCTTGCTGATGCTCCCCATTTTACAACAGGCACATCTACAAGCTTACTCTGGCCAATTCTCCTGAAGCGATACGCTAATATCTATTGACATAAAGACTTTCACAGTACTCCTGCCGGGAGCTTTTCGACTTTGCCGATGTATTTCGCCTATTGACGAGGCGTTTGGCTACCTTAAGAGAGTCATAGTTACTCCTGCCAGTGTCTCTCCGTTAAACCACAGTCACATCTACCATTTTCCTCTGCCCCATTCACCAGACGCGATACGCCATTATTTGTCGACATCAAGACTTTCAAAGTACTCCTGCTAGGAGCTCCTCCAGTTTACCAATGTATTTCGCCTGTTGACGAGGCATTTGGCTACCTTAAGAGACTCATAGTTACTCCTGTCAGTTGCTCCCCGTTTTACCACAGTCACATTTTCAATCTTATTCTGGCCAGTTCACCTGAGGCGTTACGCCATTATCAGTCAACCTAAAGAATTTCACAGTACTCCTGCCGGAAGCTTCTCGAGTTTGCCGAAGTATTTCGCCTGTTAACGAAACATTTGGATACCTTAAGAGAGTCAAAGTTACTCCTTGCTGTTGCTCCCCATTTTACAACAGGCACATCTACAAGCTTACTCTGGCCAATTCTCCTGACGCGATACGCTAATGTCTGTTGACATAAAGACTTTCACAGTACTCCTGCTGGGAGCTTCTCAACTTTGCCGATGTATTTCGTCTATTGACGAGGCATTTGGCTACCTTAAGAGAGTTATAGTTACTGCTGCCAGTGTCTCTCCGTTAAACCACATTCTCATTTACAATTTTCCTCTGCCCCTTTCACCAGACCCGATACGATATTATTCTTCGACATTATGACTTTCACAGTACTCCTGCTAGGGGCTCCTCCAGTTTACCAATGTATTTCGCCTGTTGACGAAGCATTTGGCTACCTTAAGAGAGTCATAGTTACTCCTGTCAGTTGCTCCCCGTTTTACCAAAGTCACATTTTCAATCTTATTCTGGCCAGTTCACCTGAAGCGATACGCCATTATCAGTCAAACTAAAGTATATCACAGTACTCCTGCCGGGAATTCTCGAGTTTGCCGATGTATTTCGCCTGTTGACGAGGCATTTGGATACCTTAAGAGAGTCATAGTTACACCTTGCTGTTGCTCACCATTTTACAACAGGCACATCTACAAGCTTACTCTATCCAATTCTGCTGAAGCGATACGCTAATATCTGTTGACATAAAGACTTTCACAGTTCTCCTGCCGGGAGCTTCTCGACTTTGCCGACGTATTTCGCATATTGACGAGGCGCCTGGCTACCTTAAGAGAGTTATAGTTACTCCTGCCAGTGTCTCTCCGTTAAACCACATTCACATTTACAATTTTCCTCTGCCCCTTTCACCAGACACGATACGATATTATTCTTCGACATTATGACTTTCACAGTACTCCTGCTAGGGGCTCCTCCAGTTTACCAATGTATTTCGCCTGTTGACGAGGCATTTGGCTACCTTAAGAGAGTCATACTTACTCCTGTCAGTTACTCCCCGTTTTACCACAGTCACATTTTCAATCTTATTCGGCCAGTTCACCCGAAGCGATACGCCACTTGACGAGGCATTTGGCTACCTTAAGAGAGTCATAGTTACTCCTGTCAGTTGCTCCCCGTTAAACCACAGTCACATCTAGGATTTTCCTCTGCCGCTTTCACCAGCCGCGATACGCCATTATTTGTTGAAATTATGACTTTCACACTACTCCTGCTAGGGGTTCCTCCAGTTTACCAATGTATTTCGCCTGTTGACGAAGCATTTGGCTACCTTAAGAGAGTCATAGTTACTCCTGTCAGTTGCTCCCCGTTTTACCACAGTCACATTTTCAATCTTATTCTGGCCAGTTCACCTGATGCGATACGCCATTATCAGTCAACCTAAAAAATATCACAGTACTCCTGCCGGGAGCTCTCGAGTTTGCCGATGTATTTCGCCTGTTGACGAGGCATTTGGATACCTTAAGAGAGTCATAGTTACCCCTTGCTGATGCTCCCCATTTTACAACAGGCACATCTACAAGCTTACTCTGGCCAATTCTCCTGAAGCGATACGCTAATATCTATTGACATAAAGACTTTCACAGTACTCCTGCCGGGAGCTTTTCGACTTTGCCGATGTATTTCGCCTATTGACGGGGCGTTTGGCTACCTTAAGAGAGTCATAGTTACTCCTGCCAGTGTCTCTCCGTTAAACCACAGTCACATCTACCATTTTCCTCTGCCCCATTCACCTGACGCGATACGCCATTATTTGTCGACATCAAGACTTTCAAAGTACTCCTGCTAGGGGCTCCTCCAGTTTACCAATGTATTTCGCCTGTTGACGAGGCATTTGGCTACCTTAAGAGACTCATAGTTACTCCTGTCAGTTGCTCCCCGTTTTACCACAGTCACATTTTCAATCTTATTCTGGCCAGTTCACCTGAGGCGATACGCCATTATCAGTCAACCTAAAGAATTTCACAGTACTCCTGCCGGAAGCTTCTCGAGTTTGCCGAAGTATTTCGCCTGTTAACGAAACATTTGGATATCTTAAGAGAGTCAAAGTTACTCCTTGCTGTTGCTCCCCATTTTACAACAGGCACATCTACAAGCTTACTCTGGCCAATTCTCCTGACGCGATACGCTAATGTCTGTTGACATAAAGACTTTCACAGTACTCCTGCTGGGAGCTTCTCAACTTTGCCGATGTATTTCGTCTATTGACGAGGCATTTGGCTACCTTAAGAGAGTTATAGTTACTCCTGCCAGTGTCTCTCCGTTAAACCACATTCACATTTACAATTTTCCTCTGCCCCTTTCACCAGACCCGATACGATATTATTCTTCGACATTATGACTTTCACAGTACTCCTGCTAGGGGCTCCTCCAGTTTACCAATGTATTTCGCCTGTTGACGAAGCATTTGGCTACCTTAAGAGAGTCATAGTTACTCCTGTCAGTTGCTCCCCGTTTTACCAAAGTCACATTTTCAATCTTATTCTGGCCAGTTCACCTGAAGCGATGCGCCATAATCAGTCAACCTAAAGTATATCACAGTACTCCTGCCGGGAGCTCTCGAGTTTGCCGATGTATTTCGCCTGTTGACGAGGCATTTGGATACCTTAAGAGAGTCATAGTTACACCTTGCTGTTGCTCACCATTTTACAACAGGCACATCTACAAGCTTACTCTATCCAATTCTGCTAAAGCGATACGCTAATATCTGTTGACATAAAGACTTTCACAGTTCTCCTGCCGGGAGCTTCTCGACTTTGCCGACGTATTTCGCATATTGACGAGGCACCTGGCTACCTTAAGAGAGTTATAGTTACTCCTGCCAGTGTCTCTCCGTTAAACCACATTCACATTTACAATTTTCCTCTGCCCCTTTCACCAGACACGATACGATATTATTCTTCGACATTATGACTTTCACAGTACTCCTGCTAGGGGCTCCTCCAGTTTACCAATGTATTTCGCCTGTTGACGAGGCATTTGGCTACCTTAAGAGAGTCATACTTACTTCTGTCAGTTACTCCCCGTTTTACCACAGTCACATTTTCAATCTTATTCTGGCCAGTTCACCCGAAGCGATACGCCACTTGACGAGGCATTTGGCTACCTTAAGAGAGTCATAGTTACTCCTGTCAGTTGCTCCCCGTTAAACCACAGTCACATCTACGATTTTCCTCTGCCGCTTTCACCAGCCGCGATACGCCATTATTTGTTGAAATTATGACTTTCACAGTACTCCTGCTAGGGGTTCCTCCAGTTTACCAATGTATTTCGCCTGTTGACGAAGCATTTGGCTACCTTAAGAGAGTCATAGTTACTCCTGTCAGTTGCTCCCCGTTTTACCACAGTCACATTTTCAATCTTATTCTGGCCAGTTCACCTGATGCGATACGCCATTATCAGTCAACCTAAAAAATATCACAGTACTCCTGCCGGGAGCTCTCGAGTTTGCCGATGTATTTCGCCTGTTGACGAGGCATTTGGATACCTTAAGAGAGTCATAGTTACCCCTTGCTGATGCTCCCCATTTTACAACAGGCACATCTACAAGCTTACTCTGGCCAATTCTCCTGAAGCGATACGCTAATATCTATTGACATAAAGACTTTCACAGTACTCCTGCCGGGAGCTTTTCGACTTTGCCGATGTATTTCGCCTATTGACGAGGCGTTTGGCTACCTTAAGAGAGTCATAGTTACTCCTGCCAGTGTCACTCCGTTAAACCACAGTCACATCTACCATTTCCCTCTGCCCCATTCATGAGACGCGATACGCCATTATTTGTCGACATCAAGACTTTCAAAGTACTCCTGCTAGGGGCTCCTCCAGTTTACCAATGTATTTCGCCTGTTGACGAGGCATTTGGCTACCTTAAGAGACTCATAGTTACTCCTGTCAGTTGCTCCCCGTTTTACCACAGTCACATTTTCAATCTTATTCTGGCCAGTTCACCTGAGGCGATACGCCATTATCAGTCAACCTAAAGAATTTCACAGTACTCCTGCCGGAAGCTTCTCGAGTTTGCCGAAGTATTTCGCCTGTTAACGAAACATTTGGATACCTTAAGAGAGTCAAAGTTACTCCTTGCTGTTGCTCCCCATTTTACAACAGGCACATCTACAAGCTTACTCTGGCCAATTCTCCTGACGCGATACGCTAATGTCTGTTGACATAAAGACTTTCACAGTACTCCTGCTGGGAGCTTCTCAACTTTGCCGATGTATTTCGTCTATTGACGAGGCATTTGGCTACCTTAAGAGAGTTATAGTTACTCCTGCCAGTGTCTCTCCGTTAAACCACATTCACATTTACAATTTTCCTCTGCCCCTTTCACCAGACCCGATACGATATTATTCTTCGACATTATGACTTTCACAGTACTCCTGCTAGGGGCTCCTCCAGTTTACCAATGTATTTCGCCTGTTGACGAAGCATTTGGCTACCTTAAGAGAGTCATAGTTACTCCTGTCAGTTGCTCCCCGTTTTACCAAAGTCACATTTTCAATCTTATTCTGGCCAGTTCACCTGAAGCGATACGCCATAATCAGTCAACCTAAAGTATATCACAGTACTCCTGCCGGGAGCTCTCGAGTTTGCCGATGTATTTCGCCTGTTGACGAGGCATTTGGATACCTTAAGAGAGTCATAGTTACACCTTGCTGTTGCTCACCATTTTACAACAGGCACATCTACAAGCTTACTCTATCCAATTCTGCTAAAGCGATACGCTAATATCTGTTGACATAAAGACTTTCACAGTTCTCCTGCCGGGAGCTTCTCGACTTTGCCGACGTATTTCGCATATTGACGAGGCACCTGGCTACCTTAAGAGAGTTATAGTTACTCCTGCCAGTGTCTCTCCGTTAAACCACATTCACATTTACAATTTTCCTCTGCCCCTTTCACCAGACACGATACGATATTATTCTTCGACATTATGACTTTCACAGTACTCCTGCTAGGGGCTCCTCCAGTTTACCAATGTATTTCGCCTGTTGACGAGGCATTTGGCTACCTTAAGAGAGTCATACTTACTTCTGTCAGTTACTCCCCGTTTTACCACAGTCACATTTTCAATCTTATTCTGGCCAGTTCACCCGAAGCGATACGCCACTTGACGAGGCATTTGGCTACCTTAAGAGAGTCATAGTTACTCCTGTCAGTTGCTCCCCGTTAAACCACAGTCACATCTACGATTTTCCTCTGCCGCTTTCACCAGCCGCGATACGCCATTATTTGTTGAAATTATGACTTTCACAGTACTCCTGCTAGGGGTTCCTCCAGTTTACCAATGTATTTCGCCTGTTGACGAAGCATTTGGCTACCTTAAGAGAGTCATAGTTACTCCTGTCAGTTGCTCCCCGTTTTACCACAGTCACATTTTCAATCTTATTCTGGCCAGTTCACCTGATGCGATACGCCATTATCAGTCAACCTAAAAAATATCACAGTACTCCTGCCGGGAGCTCTCGAGTTTGCCGATGTATTTCGCCTGTTGACGAGGCATTTGGATACCTTAAGAGAGTCATAGTTACCCCTTGCTGATGCTCCCCATTTTACAACAGGCACATCTACAAGCTTACTCTGGCCAATTCTCCTGAAGCGATACGCTAATATCTATTGACATAAAGACTTTCACAGTACTCCTGCCGGGAGCTTTTCGACTTTGCCGATGTATTTCGCCTATTGACGAGGCGTTTGGCTACCTTAAGAGAGTCATAGTTACTCCTGCCAGTGTCACTCCGTTAAACCACAGTCACATCTACCATTTCCCTCTGCCCCATTCACCAGACGCGATACGCCATTATTTGTCGACATCAAGACTTTCAAAGTACTCCTGCTAGGGGCTCCTCCAGTTTACCAATGTATTTCGCCTGTTGACGAGGCATTTGGCTACCTTAAGAGACTCATAGTTACTCCTGTCAGTTGCTCCCCGTTTTACCACAGTCACATTTTCAATCTTATTCTGGCCAGTTCACCTGAGGCGATACGCCATTATCAGTCAACCTAAAGAATTTCACAGTACTCCTGCCGGAAGCTTCTCGAGTTTGCCGAAGTATTTCGCCTGTTAACGAAACATTTGGATACCTTAAGAGAGTCAAAGTTACTCCTTGCTGTTGCTCCCCATTTTACAACAGGCACATCTACAAGCTTACTCTGGCCAATTCTCCTGACGCGATACGCTAATGTCTGTTGACATAAAGACTTTCACAGTACTCCTGCTGGGAGCTTCTCAACTTTGCCGATGTATTTCGTCTATTGACGAGGCATTTGGCTACCTTAAGAGAGTTATAGTTACTCCTGCCAGTGTCTCTCCGTTAAACCACATTCACATTTACAATTTTCCTCTGCCCCTTTCACCAGACCCGATACGATATTATTCTTCGACATTATGACTTTCACAGTACTCCTGCTAGGGGCTCCTCCAGTTTACCAATGTATTTCGCCTCTTGACGAAGCATTTGGCTACCTTAAGAGAGTCATAGTTACTCCTGTCAGTTGCTCCCCGTTTTACCAAAGTCACATTTTCAATCTTATTCTGGCCAGTTCACCTGAAGCGATACGCCATAATCAGTCAACCTAAAGTATATCACAGTACTCCTGCCGGGAGCTCTCGAGTTTGCCGATGTATTTCGCCTGTTGACGAGGCATTTGGATACCTTAAGAGAGTCATAGTTACACCTTGCTGTTGCTCACCATTTTACAACAGGCACATCTACAAGCTTACTCTATCCAATTCTGCTAAAGCGATACGCTAATATCTGTTGACATAAAGACTTTCACAGTTCTCCTGCCGGGAGCTTCTCGACTTTGCCGACGTATTTCGCATATTGACGAGGCACCTGGCTACCTTAAGAGAGTTATAGTTACTCCTGCCAGTGTCTCTCCGTTAAACCACATTCACATTTACAATTTTCCTCTGCCCCTTTCACCAGACACGATACGATATTATTCTTCGACATTATGACTTTCACAGTACTCCTGCTAGGGGCTCCTCCAGTTTACCAATGTATTTCGCCTGTTGACGAGGCATTTGGCTACCTTAAGAGAGTCATACTTACTTCTGTCAGTTACTCCCCGTTTTACCACAGTCACATTTTCAATCTTATTCTGGCCAGTTCACCCGAAGCGATACGCCACTTGACGAGGCATTTGGCTACCTTAAGAGAGTCATAGTTACTCCTGTCAGTTGCTCCCCGTTAAACCACAGTCACATCTACGATTTTCCTCTGCCGCTTTCACCAGCCGCGATACGCCATTATTTGTTGAAATTATGACTTTCACAGTAATCCTGCTAGGGGTTCCTCCAGTTTACCAGTGTATTTCGCCTGTTGACGAAGCATTTGGCTACCTTAAGAGAGTCATAGTTACTCCTGTCAGTTGCTCCCCGTTTTACCACAGTCACATTTTCAATCTTATTCTGGCCAGTTCACCTGATGCGATACGCCATTATCAGTCAACCTAAAAAATATCACAGTACTCCTGCCGGGAGCTCTCGAGTTTGCCGATGTATTACGCCTGTTGACGAGGCATTTGGATACCTTAAGAGAGTCATAGTTACCCCTTGCTGATGCTCCCCATTTTACAACAGGCACATCTACAAGCTTACTCTGGCCAATTCTCCTGAAGCGATACGCTAATATCTATTGACATAAAGACTTTCACAGTACTCCTGCCGGGAGCTTTTCGACTTTGCCGATGTATTTCGCCTATTGACGAGGCGTTTGGCTACCTTAAGAGAGTCATAGTTACTCCTGCCAGTGTCACTCCGTTAAACCACAGTCACATCTACCATTTCCCTCTGCCCCATTCACCAGACGCGATACGCCATTATTTGTCGACATCAAGACTTTCAAAGTACTCCTGCTAGGGGCTCCTCCAGTTTACCAATGTATTTCGCCTGTTGACGAGGCATTTGGCTACCTTAAGAGACTCATAGTTACTCCTGTCAGTTGCTCCCCGTTTTACCACAGTCACATTTTCGATCTTATTCTGGCCAGTTCACCTGAGGCGATACGCCATTATCAGTCAACCTAAAGAATTTCACAGTACTCCTGCCGGAAGCTTCTCGAGTTTGCCGAAGTATTTCGCCTGTTAACGAAGCATTTGGATACCTTAAGAGAGTCAAAGTTACTCCTTGCTGTTGCTCCCCATTTTACAACAGGCACATCTACAAGCTTACTCTGGCCAATTCTCCTGACGCGATACGCTAATATCTGTTGACATAAAGACTTTCACAGTACTCCTGCTGGGAGCTTCTCAACTTTGCCGATGTATTTCGTCTATTGACGAGGCATTTGGCTACCTTAAGAGAGTTATAGTTACTCCTGCCAGTGTCTCTCCGTTAAACCACATTCACATTTACAATTTTCCTCTGCCCCTTTCACCAGACCCGATACGATATTATTTTTCGACATTATGACTTTCACAGTACTCCTGCTAGGGGCTCCTCCAGTTTACCAATGTATTTCGCCTGTTGACGAAGCATTTGGCTACCTTAAGAGAGTCATAGTTACTCCTGTCAGTTGCTCCCCGTTTTACCAAAGTCACATTTTCAATCTTATTCTGGCCAGTTCACCTGAAGCGATACGCCATAATCAGTCAACCTAAAGTATATCACAGTACTCCTGCCGGGAGCTCTCGAGTTTGCCGATGTATTTCGCCTGTTGACGAGGCATTTGGATACCTTAAGAGAGTCATAGTTACACCTTGCTGTTGCTCACCATTTTACAACAGGCACATCTACAAGCTTACTCTATCCAATTCTGCTAAAGCGATCCGCTAATATCTGTTGACATAAAGACTTTTACAGTTCTCCTGCCGGGAGCTTCTCGACTTTGCCGACGTATTTCGCATATTGACGAGGCACCTGGCTACCTTAAGAGAGTTATAGTTACTCCTGCCAGTGTCTCTCCGTTAAACCACATTCATATTTACAATTTTCCTCTGCCCCTTTCACCAGACACGATACGATATTATTCTTCGACATTATGACTTTCACAGTACTCCTGCTAGGGGCTCCTCCAGTTTACCAATGTATTTCGCCTGTTGACGAAGCATTTGGCTACCTTAAGAGAGTCATAGTTACTCCTGTCAGTTGCTCCCCGTTTTACCACAGTCACATTTTCAATCTTATTCTGGCCAGTTCACCTGATGCGATACGCCATTATCAGTCAACCTAAAAAATATCACAGTACTCCTGCCGGGAGCTCTCGAGTTTGCCGATGTATTTCGCCTGTTGACGAGGCATTTGGATACCTTAAGAGAGTCATAGTTACCCCTTGCTGATGCTCCCCATTTTACAACAGGCACATCTACAAGCTTACTCTGGCCAATTCTCCTGAAGCGATACGCTAATATCTATTGACATAAAGACTTTCACAGTACTCCTGCCGGGAGCTTTTCGACTTTGCCGATGTATTTCGCCTATTGACGAGGCGTTTGGCTACCTTAAGAGAGTCATAGTAACTCCTGCCAGTGTCACTCCGTTAAACCACAGTCACATCTACCATTTCCCTCTGCCCCATTCACCAGACGCGATACGCCATTATTTGTCGACATCAAGACTTTCAAAGTACTCCTGCTAGGGGCTCCTCCAGTTTACCAATGTATTTCGCCTGTTGACGAGGCATTTGGCTACCTTAAGAGACTCATAGTTACTCCTGTCAGTTGCTCCCCGTTTTACCACAGTCACATTTTCAATCTTATTCTGGCCAGTTCACCTGAGGCGATACGCCATTATCAGCCAACCTAAAGAATTTCACAGTACTCCTGCCGGAAGCTTCTCGAGTTTGCCGAAGTATTTCGCCTGTTAACGAAACATTTGGATACCTTAAGAGAGTCAAAGTTACTCCTTGCTGTTGCTCCCCATTTTACAACAGGCACATCTACAAGCTTACTCTGGCCAATTCTCCTGACGCGATACGCTAATGTCTGTTGACATAAAGACTTTCACAGTACTCCTGCTGGGAGCTTCTCAACTTTGCCGATGTATTTCGTCTATTGACGAGGCATTTGGCTACCTTAAGAGAGTTATAGTTACTCCTGCCAGTGTCTCTCCGTTAAACCACATTCACATTTACAATTTTCCTCTGCCCCTTTCACCAGACCCGATACGATATTATTCTTCGACATTATGACTTTCACAGTACTCCTGCTAGGGGCTCCTCCAGTTTACCAATGTATTTCGCCTCTTGACGAAGCATTTGGCTACCTTAAGAGAGTCATAGTTACTCCTGTCAGTTGCTCCCCGTTTTACCAAAGTCACATTTTCAATCTTATTCTGGCCAGTTCACCTGAAGCGATACGCCATAATCAGTCAACCTAAAGTATATCACAGTACTCCTGCCGGGAGCTCTCGAGTTTGCCGATGTATTTCGCCTGTTGACGAGGCATTTGGATACCTTAAGAGAGTCATAGTTACACCTTGCTGTTGCTCACCATTTTACAACAGGCACATCTACAAGCTTACTCTATCCAATTCTGCTAAAGCGATACGCTAATATCTGTTGACATAAAGACTTTCACAGTTCTCCTGCCGGGAGCTTCTCGACTTTGCCGACGTATTTCGCATATTGACGAGGCACCTGGCTACCTTAAGAGAGTTATAGTTACTCCTGCCAGTGTCTCTCCGTTAAACCACATTCACATTTACAATTTTCCTCTGCCCCTTTCACCAGACACGATACGATATTATTCTTCGACATTATGACTTTCACAGTACTCCTGCTAGGGGCTCCTCCAGTTTACCAATGTATTTCGCCTGTTGACGAGGCATTTGGCTACCTTAAGAGAGTCATACTTACTTCTGTCAGTTACTCCCCGTTTTACCACAGTCACATTTTCAATCTTATTCTGGCCAGTTCACCCGAAGCGATACGCCACTTGACGAGGCATTTGGCTACCTTAAGAGAGTCATAGTTACTCCTGTCAGTTGCTCCCCGTTAAACCACAGTCACATCTACGATTTTCCTCTGCCGCTTTCACCAGCCGCGATACGCCATTATTTGTTGAAATTATGACTTTCACAGTACTCCTGCTAGGGGTTCCTCCAGTTTACCAATGTATTTCGCCTGTTGACGAAGCATTTGGCTACCTTAAGAGAGTCATAGTTACTCCTGTCAGTTGCTCCCCGTTTTACCACAGTCACATTTTCAATCTTATTCTGGCCAGTTCACCTGATGCGATACGCCATTATCAGTCAACCTAAAAAATATCACAGTACTCCTGCCGGGAGCTCTCGAGTTTGCCGATGTATTACGCCTGTTGACGAGGCATTTGGATACCTTAAGAGAGTCATAGTTACCCCTTGCTGATGCTCCCCATTTTACAACAGGCACATCTACAAGCTTACTCTGGCCAATTCTCCTGAAGCGATACGCTAATATCTATTGACATAAAGACTTTCACAGTACTCCTGCCGGGAGCTTTTCGACTTTGCCGATGTATTTCGCCTATTGACGAGGCGTTTGGCTACCTTAAGAGAGTCATAGTTACTCCTGCCAGTGTCACTCCGTTAAACCACAGTCACATCTACCATTTCCCTCTGCCCCATTCACCAGACGCGATACGCCATTATTTGTCGACATCAAGACTTTCAAAGTACTCCTGCTAGGGGCTCCTCCAGTTTACCAATGTATTTCGCCTGTTGACGAGGCATTTGGCTACCTTAAGAGACTCATAGTTACTCCTGTCAGTTGCTCCCCGTTTTACCACAGTCACATTTTCGATCTTATTCTGGCCAGTTCACCTGAGGCGATACGCCATTATCAGTCAACCTAAAGAATTTCACAGTACTCCTGCCGGAAGCTTCTCGAGTTTGCCGAAGTATTTCGCCTGTTAACGAAGCATTTGGATACCTTAAGAGAGTCAAAGTTACTCCTTGCTGTTGCTCCCCATTTTACAACAGGCACATCTACAAGCTTACTCTGGCCAATTCTCCTGACGCGATACGCTAATATCTGTTGACATAAAGACTTTCACAGTACTCCTGCTGGGAGCTTCTCAACTTTGCCGATGTATTTCGTCTATTGACGAGGCATTTGGCTACCTTAAGAGAGTTATAGTTACTCCTGCCAGTGTCTCTCCGTTAAACCACATTCACATTTACAATTTTCCTCTGCCCCTTTCACCAGACCCGATACGATATTATTCTTCGACATTATGA
The DNA here is from genome assembly GCF_021461395.2 of Schistocerca americana. Lineage (NCBI taxonomy): Eukaryota > Metazoa > Arthropoda > Insecta > Orthoptera > Acrididae > Schistocerca > Schistocerca americana. The sequence goes on from NC_060130.1 coordinate 63,569,892, forward strand.
CTTTCACAGTACTCCTGCTAGGGGCTCCTCCAGTTTACCAATGTATTTCGCCTGTTGACGAAGCATTTGGCTACCTTAAGAGAGTCATAGTTACTCCTGTCAGTTGCTCCCCGTTTTACCAAAGTCACATTTTCAATCTTATTCTGGCCAGTTCACCTGAAGCGATACGCCATAATCAGTCAACCTAAAGTATATCACAGTACTCCTGCCGGGAGCTCTCGAGTTTGCCGATGTATTTCGCCTGTTGACGAGGCATTTGGATACCTTAAGAGAGTCATAGTTACACCTTGCTGTTGCTCACCATTTTACAACAGGCACATCTACAAGCTTACTCTATCCAATTCTGCTAAAGCGATACGCTAATATCTGTTGACATAAAGACTTTTACAGTTCTCCTGCCGGGAGCTTCTCGACTTTGCCGACGTATTTCGCATATTGACGAGGCACCTGGCTACCTTAAGAGAGTTATAGTTACTCCTGCCAGTGTCTCTCCGTTAAACCACATTCATATTTACAATTTTCCTCTGCCCCTTTCACCAGACACGATACGATATTATTCTTCGACATTATGACTTTCACAGTACTCCTGCTAGGGGCTCCTCCAGTTTACCAATGTATTTCGCCTGTTGACGAAGCATTTGGCTACCTTAAGAGAGTCATAGTTACTCCTGTCAGTTGCTCCCCGTTTTACCACAGTCACATTTTCAATCTTATTCTGGCCAGTTCACCTGATGCGATACGCCATTATCAGTCAACCTAAAAAATATCACAGTACTCCTGCCGGGAGCTCTCGAGTTTGCCGATGTATTTCGCCTGTTGACGAGGCATTTGGATACCTTAAGAGAGTCATAGTTACCCCTTGCTGATGCTCCCCATTTTACAACAGGCACATCTACAAGCTTACTCTGGCCAATTCTCCTGAAGCGATACGCTAATATCTATTGACATAAAGACTTTCACAGTACTCCTGCCGGGAGCTTTTCGACTTTGCCGATGTATTTCGCCTATTGACGAGGCGTTTGGCTACCTTAAGAGAGTCATAGTTACTCCTGCCAGTGTCACTCCGTTAAACCACAGTCACATCTACCATTTCCCTCTGCCCCATTCACCAGACGCGATACGCCATTATTTGTCGACATCAAGACTTTCAAAGTACTCCTGCTAGGGGCTCCTCCAGTTTACCAATGTATTTCGCCTGTTGACGAGGCATTTGGCTACCTTAAGAGACTCATAGTTACTCCTGTCAGTTGCTCCCCGTTTTACCACAGTCACATTTTCGATCTTATTCTGGCCAGTTCACCTGAGGCGATACGCCATTATCAGTCAACCTAAAGAATTTCACAGTACTCCTGCCGGAAGCTTCTCGAGTTTGCCGAAGTATTTCGCCTGTTAACGAAGCATTTGGATACCTTAAGAGAGTCAAAGTTACTCCTTGCTGTTGCTCCCCATTTTACAACAGGCACATCTACAAGCTTACTCTGGCCAATTCTCCTGACGCGATACGCTAATATCTGTTGACATAAAGACCTTCACAGTACTCCTGCTGGGAGCTTCTCAACTTTGCCGATGTATTTCGCCTATTGACGAGGCATTTGGCTACCTTAAGAGAGTTATAGTTACTCCTGCCAGTGTCTCTCCGTTAAACCACATTCTCATTTACAATTTTCCACTGCCCCTTTCACCAGACCCGATACGATATTATTCTTCGACATTATGACTTTCACAGTACTCCTGCTAGGGGCTCCTCCAGTTTACCAATGTATTTCGCCTGTTGACGAAGCATTTGGCTACCTTAAGAGAGTCATAGTTACTCCTGTCAGTTGCTCCCCGTTAAACCACAGTCACATCTACGATTTTCCTCTGCCGCTTTCACCAGCCGCGATACGCCATTTTTTGTTGAAATTATGACTTTCACAGTACTCCTGCTAGGGGTTCCTCCAGTTTACCAATGTATTTCGCCTGTTGACGAAGCATTTGGCTACCTTAAGAGAGTCATAGTTACTCCTGTCAGTTGCTCCCCGTTTTACCACAGTCACATTTTCAATCTTATTCTGGCCAGTTCACCTGATGCGATACGCCATTATCAGTCAACCTAAAAAATATCACAGTACTCCTGCCGGGAGCTCTCGAGTTTGCCGATGTATTTCGCCTGTTGACGAGGCATTTGGATACCTTAAGAGAGTCATAGTTACCCCTTGCTGATGCTCCCCATTTTACAACAGGCACATCTACAAGCTTACTCTGGCCAATTCTCCTGAAGCGATACGCTAATATCTATTGACATAAAGAATTTCACAGTACTCCTGCCGGGAGCTTTTCGACTTTGCCGATGTATTTCGCCTATTGACGAGGCGTTTGGCTACCTTAAGAGAGTCATAGTTACTCCTGCCAGTGTCTCTCCGTTAAACCACAGTCACATCTACCATTTCCCTCTGCCCCATTCACCAGACGCGATACGCCATTATTTGTCGACATCAAGACTTTCAAAGTACTCCTGCTAGGGGCTCCTCCAGTTTACCAATGTATTTCGCCTGTTGACGAGGCATTTGGCTACCTTAAGAGACTCATAGTTACTCCTGTCAGTTGCTCCCCGTTTTACCACAGTCACATTTTCAATCTTATTCTGGCCAGTTCACCTGAGGCGATACGCCATTATCAGTCAACCTAAAGAATTTCACAGTACTCCTGCCGGAAGCTTCTCGAGTTTGCCGAAGTATTTCGCCTGTTAACGAAGCATTTGGATACCTTAAGAGAGTCAAAGTTACTCCTTGCTGTTGCTCCCCATTTTACAACAGGCACATCTACAAGCTTACTCTGGCCAATTCTAATGACGCGATACGCTAATATCTGTTGACATAAAGACTTTCACAGTACTCCTGCCGGAAGCTTCTCGAGTTTGCCAAAGTATTTCGCCTGTTAACGAAGCATTTGGATACCTTAAGAGAGTCAAAGTTACTCCTTGCTGTTGCTCCCCATTTTACAACAGGCACATCTACAAGCTTACTCTGGCCAATTCTCCTGACGCGATACGCTAATATCTGTTGACATAAAGACTTTCACAGTACTCCTGCTGGGAGCTTCTCAACTTTGCCGATGTATTTCGCCTATTGACGAGGCATTTGGCTACCTTAAGAGAGTCATAGTTACTCCTGTCAGTTGCTCCCCGTTAAACCACAGTCACATCAACGATTTTCCTCTGCCGCTTTCACCAGCCGCGATACGCCATTATTTGTTGAAATTATGACTTTCACAGTACTCCTGCTAGGGGTTCCTCCAGTTTACCAATGTATTTCGCCTGTTGACGAAGCATTTGGCTACCTTAAGAGAGTCATAGTTACCCCTTGCTGATGCTACCCATTTTACAACAGGCACATCTACAAGCTTACTCTGGCCAATTCTCCTGAAGCGATACGCTAATATCTATTGACATAAAGACTTTCACAGTACTCCTGCCGGGAGCTTTTCGACTTTGCCGATGTATTTCGCCTATTGACGAGGCGTTTGGCTACCTTAAGAGAGTCATAGTTACTCCTGCCAGTGTCTCTCCGTTAAACCACAGTCACATCTACCATTTCCCTCTGCCCCATTCACCAGATGCGATACGCCATTATTTGTCGACATCAAGACTTTCAAAGTACTCCTGCTAGGGGCTCCTCCAGTTTACCAATGTATTTCGCCTGTTGACGAGGCATTTGGCTACCTTAAGAGACTCATAGTTACTCCTATCAGTTGCTCCCCGTTTTACCACCGTCACATTTTCAATCTTATTCTGGCCAGTTCACCTGAGGCGATACGCCATTATCCGTCAACCTAAAGAATTTCACAGTACTCCTGCCGGAAGCTTCTCGAGTTTGCCGAAGTATTTCGCCTGTTAACGAAGCATTTGGATACCTTAAGAGAGTCATAGTTACTCCTGTCAGTTGCTCCCCGTTTTACCAAAGTCACATATTCAATCTTATTCTGGCCAGTTCACCTGAAGCGATACGCCATTATCAGTCAACCTAAAGTATATCACAGTACTCCTGCCGGGAGCTCTCGAGTTTACCAATGTATTTCGCCTATTGACGAGGCATTTGGCTACCTTAAGAGAGTTATAGTTACTCCTGCCAGTGTCTCTCCGTTAAACCACATTCTCATTTACAATTTTCCTCTGCCCCTTTCACCAGACCCGATACGATATTATTCTTCGACATTATGACTTTCACAGTACTCCTGCTAGGGGCTCTTCCAGTTTACCAATGTATTTCGCCTGTTGACGAGGCATTTGGCTACCTTAAGGGAGTCATACTTACTCCTGTCAGTTGCTCCCCGTTAAACCACAGTCACATCTACGATTTTCCTCTGCCGCTTTCACCAGCCGCGATACGCCATTATTTGTTGAAATTATGACTTTCATTGTACTCCTGCTAGGGGTTCCTCCAGTTTACCAATGTATTTCGCCTGTTGACGAAGCATTTGGCTACCTTAAGAGAGTCATAGTTACTCCTGGCAGTTGCTCCCCGTTTTACCACAGTCACATTTTCAATCTTATTCTGGCCAGTTCACCTGATGCGATACGCCATTATCAGTCAACCTAAAAAATATCACAGTACTCCTGCCGGGAGCTCTCGAGTTTGCCGATGTATTTCGCCTGTTGACGAGGCATTTGGATACCTTAAGAGAGTCATAGTTACCCCTTGCTGATGCTCCCCATTTTACAACAGGCACATCTACAAACTTACTCTGGCCAATTCTCCTGAAGCGATACGCTAATATCTATTGACATAAAGACTTTCACAGTACTCCTGCCGGGAGCTTTTCGACTTTGCCGATGTATTTCGCCTATTGACGAGGCGTTTGGCTACCTTAAGAGAGTCATAGTTACTCCTGCCAGTGTCTCTCCGTTAAACCACAGTCACATCTACCATTTTCCTCTGCCCCATTCACCAGACGCGATACGCCATTATTTGTCGACATCAAGACTTTCAAAGTACTCCTGCTAGGGGCTCCCCAAGTTTACCAGTGTATTTCGCCTGTTGACGAGGCATTTGGCTACCTTAAGAGACTCATAGTTACTCCTGTCAGTTGCTCCCCGTTTTACCACAGTCACATCTTCAATCTTATTCTGGCCAGTTCACCTGAGGCGATACGCTATTATCAGTCAACCTAAAGAATTTCACAGTACTCCTGCCGGAAGCTTCTCGAGTTTGCCGAAGTATTTCGCCTGTTAACGAAGCATTTGGATACCTTAAGAGAGTCAAAGTTACTCCTTGCTGTTGCTCCCCATTTCACAACAGGCACATCTACAAGCTTACTCTGGCCAATTCTCCTGACGCGATACGCTAATATCTGTTGACATAAAGACTTTCACAGTACTCCTGCTGGGAGCTTCTCAACTTTGCCGATGTATTTCGCCTATTGACGAGGCATTTGGCTACCTTAAGAGAGTTATAGTTACTCCTGCCAGTGTCTCTCCGTTAAACCACATTCACATTTACAATTTTCCTCTGCCCCTTTCACCAGACCCGATACGATATTATTCTTCGACATTATGACTTTCACAGTACTCCTGCTAGGGGCTCCTCCAGTTTACCAATGTATTTCGCCTGTTGACGAAGCATTTGGCTACCTTAAGAGAGTCATAGTTACTCCTGTCAGTTGCTCCCCGTTTTACCACAGTCACATTTTCAATCTTATTCTGGCCAGTTCACCTGAAGCGATACGCCATTATCAGTCAACCTAAAGTATATCACAGTACTCCTGCCGGGAGCTCTCGAGTTTGCCGATGTATTTCGCCTGTTGACGAGGCATTTGGATACCTTAAGAGAGTCATAGTTACCCCTTGCTGTTGCTCCCCATTTTACAACAGGCACATCTACAAGCTTACTTTGGCCAATTCTCCTGAAGCCATACGCTAATATCTGTTGACATAAAGACTTTCACAGGACTCCTGCCGGGAGCTTTTCGTCTTTGGCGATGTATTTCGCCTATTGACGAGGCGTTTGGCTACCTTAAGAGAATCATACTTACTCCTGTCAGTTGCTCCCCGTTTTACCACAGTCACATTTTCAATCTTATTCTGGCCAGTTCACCTGAGGCCATACGCCATTATCAGTCAACCGAAAGAATTTCACAGTACTCCTGCCGGAAGCTTCTCGAGCTTGCCGAAGTATTTCGCCTGTTGACGAAGCATTTGGATACCTTATGAGAGTCATAGTTACTCCTTGCTGTTGCTCCCCATTTTACAACAGGCACATCTACAAGCTTACTCTGGCCAATTCTCCTGAAGCGATACGCTAATATCCGTTGACATAAAGACTTTCACAGGACTCCTGCCGGGAGCTTTTCGACTTTGCCGATGTATTTCGCCTATTGACGAGGCGTTTGGCTACCTTACGAGAGTCATAGTTACTCCTGGAAGTGTCTCTCCGTTAAACCACAGTCACATCTACCATTTTCCTCTGCCCCTTTCACCAGACGCGATACGCCATTATTTGTCGACATCATGAATTTCAATGTACTCCTGCTAGGGGCTCCTCCAGTTTACCAATGTATTTCGCCTGTTGACGAGGCATTTGGCTACCTTAAGAGTGTCATACTTACTCCTGTCAGTTGCTCCCCGTTTTACCACAGTCACATTTTCAATCTTATTCTGGCCAGTTCACCTGAAGCGATACGCCATTATCAGTCAACCTAAAGATTATCACAGTACTCCTGCCGGGAGCTCTCGAGTTTGCCGATGTATTTCGCCTGTTGACGAGGCATTTGGATACCTTAAGAGAGTCATAGTTACCCCTTGCTGTTTCTCCCGATTTTACAATAGGCACATCTACAAGCTTACTCTGGCCAATTCCTCTGAAGCGATACGCTAATATCTGTTGACATAAAGACTTTCACAGTACTTATGCCGGGAGCTTTTCGACTTTGCCGATGTATTTCGCCTATTGACGAGGCGTTTGGCTACCTTAAGAGAGCCATAGTTACTCCTGCCAGTGGCTCTCCGTTGAACCACAGTCACATCTACCATTTTCTTCTGCACCTGTCACCAGACGCGATACGCCATTATTTGTCGACATCATGACTTTCAATGTACTCCTGCTAGGGGCTCCTCCAGTTTACCGATGTATTTCGCCTGTTGACGAGGCATTTGGCTACCTTAAGAGAGTCATACTTACTCCTGTCAGTTGCTCCCCGTTTTACCACAGTCACATTTTCAATCTTATTCTGGCCAGTTCACCTGATGCGATACGCCATTATCAGTCAACCTAAAAAATATCACAGTACTCCTGCCGGGAGCTCTCGAGTTTGCCGATGTATTTCGCCTGTTGACGAGGCATTTGGATACCTTAAGAGAGTCATAGTTACCCCTTGCTGATGCTCCCCATTTTACAACAGGCACATCTACAAGCTTACTCTGGCCAATTCTCCTGAAGCGATACGCTAATATCTATTGACATAAAGACTTTCACAGTACTCCTGCCGGGAGCTTTTCGACTTTGCCGATGTATTTCGCCTATTGACGAGGCGTTTGGCTACCTTAAGAGAGTCATAGTTACACCTGCCAGTGTCTCTCCGTTAAACCACAGTCACATCTACCATTTTCCTCTGCCCCATTCACCAGACGCGATACGCCATTATTTGTCGACATCATGACTTTCAAAGTACTCCTGCTAGGGGCTCCTCCAGTTTACCAATGTATTTCGCCTGTTGACGAGGCATTTGGCTACCTTAAGAGACTCATAGTTACTCCTGTCAGTTGCTCCCCATTTTACCACAGTCACATTTTCAATCTTATTCTGGCCAGTTCACCTGAAGCGATACGCCATTATCAGTCAACCTAAAGAATATCACAGTACTCCTGCCGGGAGCTCTCGAGTTTGCCGATGTATTTCGCCTGTTGACGAGGCATTTGGATACCTTAAGAGAGTCATAGTTACCCCTTGCTGTTGCTCCCCATTTTACAACAGGCACATCTACAAGCTTACTCTGGCCAGTTCCTCTGAAGCGATACGCTAATATCTGTTGACATAAAGACTTTCACAGTACTCCTGCCGGGAGCTTTTCGACTTTGCCGATGTATTTCGCCTATTGACGAGGCGTTTGGCTACCTTAAGAGAGTCATAGTTACACCTGCCAGTGTCTCTCCGTTAAACCACATTCACATTTACAATTTTCCTCTGCCCCTTTCACCAGACCCGATACGATATTATTCTTCGACATTATGACTTTCACAGTACTCCTGCTAGGGGCTCCTCCAGTTTACCAATGTATTTCGCCTGTTGACGAAGCATTTGGCTACCTTAAGAGAGTCATAGTTACTCCTGTCAGTTGCTCCCCGTTTTACCACAGTCACATTTTCAATCTTATTCTGGCCAGTTCACCTGAAGCGATACGCCATTATCAGTCAACCTAAAGTATATCACAGTACTCCTGCCGGGAGCTCTCGAGTTTGCCGATGTATTTCGCCTGTTGACGAGGCATTTGGATACCTTAAGAGAGTCATAGTTACCCCTTGCTGTTGCTCCCCATTTTACAACAGGCACATCTACAAGCTTACTTTGGCCAATTCTCCTGAAGCCATACGCTAATATCTGTTGACATAAAGACTTTCACAGGACTCCTGCCGGGAGCTTTTCGTCTTTGGCGATGTATTTCGCCTATTGACGAGGCGTTTGGCTACCTTAAGAGAATCATACTTACTCCTGTCAGTTGCTCCCCGTTTTACCACAGTCACATTTTCAATCTTATTCTGGCCAGTTCACCTGAGGCCATACGCCATTATCAGTCAACCGAAAGAATTTCACAGTACTCCTGCCGGAAGCTTCTCGAGCTTGCCGAAGTATTTCGCCTGTTGACGAAGCATTTGGATACCTTATGAGAGTCATAGTTACTCCTTGCTGTTGCTCCCCATTTTACAACAGGCACATCTACAAGCTTACTCTGGCCAATTCTCCTGAAGCGATACGCTAATATCCGTTGACATAAAGACTTTCACAGGACTCCTGCCGGGAGCTTTTCGACTTTGCCGATGTATTTCGCCTATTGACGAGGCGTTTGGCTACCTTACGAGAGTCATAGTTACTCCTGGAAGTGTCTCTCCGTTAAACCACAGTCACATCTACCATTTTCCTCTGCCCCTTTCACCAGACGCGATACGCCATTATTTGTCGACATCATGAATTTCAATGTACTCCTGCTAGGGGCTCCTCCAGTTTACCAATGTATTTCGCCTGTTGACGAGGCATTTGGCTACCTTAAGAGTGTCATACTTACTCCTGTCAGTTGCTCCCCGTTTTACCACAGTCACATTTTCAATCTTATTCTGGCCAGTTCACCTGAAGCGATACGCCATTATCAGTCAACCTAAAGATTATCACAGTACTCCTGCCGGGAGCTCTCGAGTTTGCCGATGTATTTCGCCTGTTGACGAGGCATTTGGATACCTTAAGAGAGTCATAGTTACCCCTTGCTGTTTCTCCCGATTTTACAATAGGCACATCTACAAGCTTACTCTGGCCAATTCCTCTGAAGCGATACGCTAATATCTGTTGACATAAAGACTTTCACAGTACTTATGCCGGGAGCTTTTCGACTTTGCCGATGTATTTCGCCTATTGACGAGGCGTTTGGCTACCTTAAGAGAGCCATAGTTACTCCTGCCAGTGGCTCTCCGTTAAACCACAGTCACATCTACCATTTTCTTCTGCACCTGTCACCAGACGCGATACGCCATTATTTGTCGACATCATGACTTTCAATGTACTCCTGCTAGGGGCTCCTCCAGTTTACCGATGTATTTCGCCTGTTGACGAGGCATTTGGCTACCTTAAGAGAGTCATACTTACTCCTGTCAGTTGCTCCCCGTTTTACCACAGTCACATTTTCAATCTTATTCTGGCCAGTTCACCTGATGCGATACGCCATTATCAGTCAACCTAAAAAATATCACAGTACTCCTGCCGGGAGCTCTCGAGTTTGCCGATGTATTTCGCCTGTTGACGAGGCATTTGGATACCTTAAGAGAGTCATAGTTACCCCTTGCTGATGCTCCCCATTTTACAACAGGCACATCTACAAGCTTACTCTGGCCAATTCTCCTGAAGCGATACGCTAATATCTATTGACATAAAGACTTTCACAGTACTCCTGCCGGGAGCTTTTCGACTTTGCCGATGTATTTCGCCTATTGACGAGGCGTTTGGCTACCTTAAGAGAGTCATAGTTACACCTGCCAGTGTCTCTCCGTTAAACCACAGTCACATCTACCATTTTCCTCTGCCCCATTCACCAGACGCGATACGCCATTATTTGTCGACATCATGACTTTCAAAGTACTCCTGCTAGGGGCTCCTCCAGTTTACCAATGTATTTCGCCTGTTGACGAGGCATTTGGCTACCTTAAGAGACTCATAGTTACTCCTGTCAGTTGCTCCCCATTTTACCACAGTCACATTTTCAATCTTATTCTGGCCAGTTCACCTGAAGCGATACGCCATTATCAGTCAACCTAAAGAATATCACAGTACTCCTGCCGGGAGCTCTCGAGTTTGCCGATGTATTTCGCCTGTTGACGAGGCATTTGGATACCTTAAGAGAGTCATAGTTACCCCTTGCTGTTGCTCCCCATTTTACAACAGGCACATCTACAAGCTTACTCTGGCCAGTTCCTCTGAAGCGATACGCTAATATCTGTTGACATAAAGACTTTCACAGTACTCCTGCCGGGAGCTTTTCGACTTTGCCGATGTATTTCGCCTATTGACGAGGCGTTTGGCTACCTTAAGAGAGTCATAGTTACACCTGCCAGTGTCTCTCCGTTAAACCACAGTCACATCTACCATTTTCCTCTGCCCCTTTCACCAGACGCGATACGCCATTATTTGTAGACATCATGACTTTCAAAGTACTTCTGCTGGGGGCTCCTCCAGTTTACCAATGTATTTCGCCTGTTGACGAGGCATTTGGCTACCTTAAGAGAGTCATACTTACTCCTGCCAGTTGCTCCCCGTTTTACCACAGTCACATTTTCAATCTTATTCTGGCCAGTTCACCTGAAGCGATACGCCATTATCAGTCAACCTAAAGAATATCACAGTACTCCTGCCGGGAGCTCTCGAGTTTGCCGATGTATTTCGCCTGTTGACGAGGCATTTGGATACCTTAATAGAGTCATAGTTACCCCTTGCTGTTGCTCCCCATTTTACAACAGGCACATCTACAAGCTTACTCTGGCCAATTCTCCTGAAGCGATACGCTAATATCTGTTGACATAAAGACTTTCACAGGACTCCTGCCGGGAGCTTGTCGACTTTGCCGATGTATTTCGCCTATTGACGAGGCGTTTGGCTACCTTAAGAGAGCCATAGTTACTCCTGCCAGTGTCTCTCAGTTAAACCACAGTCACATCTACCATTTTCCTCTGCCCCTTTCACCAGACGCGATACGCCATTATTTGTCGACATCATGACTTTCAATGTACTCCTGCTAGGGGCTCCTCCAGTTTACCAATGTATTTCGCCTGTTGACGAGGCATTTGGCTACCTTAAGAGAGTCATACTTACTCCTGTCAGTTGCTCCCCGTTTTACCACAGTCACATTTTCAATCTTATTCTGGCCAGTTCACCTGAAGCGATACGCCATTATCAGTCAACCTAAAGAATATCACAGTACTCCTGCCGGGAGCTCTCGAGTTTGCCGAAGTATTTCGCCTGTTGACGAAGCATTTGGATACCTTAAGAGAGTCATAGTAACTCCTTGCTGTTGCTCCCCATTTTACAACAGGCACATCTACAAGCATACTCTGGCCAATTCTCCTGAAGCGATACGCTAATATCTGTTGACATTAAGACTTTCACAGTACTCCTGCTGGGAGCTTCTCAACTTTGCCGATGTATTTCGTCTATTGACGAGGCATTTGGCTACCTTAAGAGAGTCATAGTTACTCCTGCCAGTGGCTCTCCGTTAAACCACAGTCACATCTACGATTTTCCTCTGCCGCTTTCACCAGCCGCGATACGCCATTATTTGTTGAAATTATGACTTTCACAGTACTCCTGCTAGGGGTTCCTCCAGTTTACCAATGTATTTCGCCTGTTGACGAAGCATTTGGCTACCTTATGAGAGTCATAGTTACTCCTGTCAGTTGCTCCCCGTTTTACCACAGTCACATTTTCAATCTTATTCTGGCCAGTTCACCTGATGCGATACGCCATTATCAGTCAACCTAAAAAATATCACAGTACTCCTGCCGGGAGCTCTCGAGTTTGCCGATGTATTTCGCCTGTTGACGAGGCATTTGGATACCTTAAGAGAGTCATAGTTACCCCTTGCTGATGCTCCCCATTTTACAACAGGCACATCTACAAGCTTACTCTGGCCAATTCTCCTGAAGCGATACGCTAATATCTATTGACATAAAGACTTTCACAGTACTCCTGCCGGGAGCTTTTCGACTTTGCCGATGTATTTCGCCTATTGACGAGGCGTTTGTCTACCTTAAGAGAGTCATAGTTACTCCTGCCAGTGTCTCTCCGTTAAACCACAGTCACATCTACCATTTTCCTCTGCCCCATTCACCAGACGCGATACGCCATTATTTGTCGACATCATGACTTTCAAAGTACTCCTGCTAGGGGCTCCTCCAGTTTACCAATGTATTTCGCCTGTTGACGAGGCATTTGGCTACCTTAAGAGACTCATAGTTACTCCTGTCAGTTGCTCCCCGTTTTACCACAGTCACATTTTCAATCTTATTCTGGCCAGTTCACCTGAAGCGATACGCCATTATCAGTCAACCTAAAGAATATCACAGTACTCCTGCCGGGAGCTCTCGAGTTTGCCGATGTATTTCGCCTGTTGACGAGGCATTTGGATACCTTAAGAGAGTCATAGTTACCCCTTGCTGTTGCTCCCCATTTTACAACAGGCACATCTACAAGCTTACTCTGGCCAGTTCCTCTGAAGCGATACGCTAATATCTGTTGACATAAAGACTTTCACAGTACTCCTGCCGGGAGCTTTTCGACTTTGCCGATGTATTTCGCCTATTGACGAGGCGTTTGGCTACCTTAAGAGAGTCATAGTTACACCTGCCAGTGTCTCTCCGTTAAACCACAGTCACATCTACCATTTTCCTCTGCCCCTTTCACCAGACGCGATACGCCATTATTTGTAGACATCATGAATTTCAAAGTACTTCTGTTGGGGGCTCCTCCAGTTTACCAATGTATTTCGCCTGTTGACGAGGCATTTGGCTACCTTAAGAGAGTCATACTTACTCCTGTCAGTTGCTCCCCGTTTTACCACAGTCACATTTTCAATCTTATTCTGGCCAGTTCACCTGAAGCGATACGCCATTATCAGTCAACCTAAAGAATATCACAGTACTCCTGCCGGGAGCTCTCGAGTTTGCGATGTATTTCGCCTGTTGACGAGGCATTTGGATACCTTAAGAGAGTCATAGTATACGCCATTATCAGTCAACCTAAAGAATATCACAGTACTCCTGCCGGGAGCTCTCGAGTTTGCCGATGTATTTCGCCTGTTGCGAGGCATTTGGATACCTTAAGAGAGTCATAGTTACCCCTTGCTGTTGCTCCCCATTTTACAACAGGCACATCTACAAGCTTACTCTGGCCAATTCCTCTGAAGCGATACGCTAATTTCTGTTGACATAAAGACTTTCACAGTACTCCTGCCGGGAGCTTTTCGACTTTGCCGATGTATTTCGCCTATTGACGAGGCGTTTGGCTACCTTAAGAGAGTCATAGTTACTCCTGCCAGTGTCTCTCCGTTAAACCACAGTCACATCTACCATTTTCCTCTGCCCCTTTCACCAGACGCGATACGCCATTATTTGTAGACATCATGACTTTCAAAGTACTTCTGCTGGGGGCTCCTCCAGTTTACCAATGTATTTCGCCTGTTGACGAGGCATTTGGCTACCTTAAGAGAGTCATACTTACTCGTGTCAGTTGTTCCCCGTTTTACCACAGTCACATTTTCAATCTTATTCTGACAAGTTTACCTGAGGCGATACGCCATTATCAGTCAACCTAAAGAATTTCACAGTACTCCTGCCGGAAGCTTCTCGAGTTTGCCGAAGTATTTCGCCTGTTGACGAAGCATTTGGATACCTTAAGAGAGTCATAGTAACTCCTTGCTGATGCTCCCCATTTTACAACAGGCACATCTACAAGCTTACTCTGGCCAATTCTCCTGAAGCGATACGCTAATATCTGTTGACATAAAGACTTTCACAGTACTCCTGCTGGGAGCTTCTCAACTTTGCCGATGTATTTCGCCTATTGACGAGGCATTTGGCTACCTTAAGAGAGTCATAGTTACTCCTGCCAGTGGCTCTCCGTTAAGCCACAGTCACATCTACGATTTTCCTCTGCCGCTTTCACCAGCCGCGATACGCCATTATTTGTTGAAATTATGACTTTCACAGTACTCCTGCTAGGGGTTCCTCCAGTTTACCAATGTATTTCGCCTGTTGACGAAGCATTTGGCTACCTTAAGAGAGTCATAGTTACTCCTGTCAGTTGCTCCCCGTTTTACCACAGTCACATTTTCTATCTTATTCTGGCCAGTTCACCTGATGCGATACGCCATTATCAGTCAACCTAAAAAATATCACAGTACTCCTGCCGGGAGCTCTCGAGTTTGCCGAAGTATTTCGCCTGTTGACGAGGCATTTGGATACCTTAAGAGAGTCATAGTTACCCCTTGCTGTTGCTCCCCATATTACAACAGGCACATCTACAAGCTTACTCTGGCCAATTCCTCTGAAGCGATACGCTAATATCTGTTGACATAAAGACTTTCACAGTACTCCTGCCGGGAGCTTTTCGACTTTGCCGATGTATTTCGCCTATTGACGAGGCGTTTGGCTACCTTAAGAGAGTCATAGTTACTCCTGCCAGTGTCTCTCCGTTAAACCACAGTCACATCTACCATTATCCTCTGCCCCTTTCACCAGACGCGATACGCCATTATTTGTAGACATCATGACTTTCAATGTACTCCTGCTAGGGGCTCCTCCAGTTTACCAATGTATTTCGCCTGTTGACGAGGCATTTGGCTACCTTAAGAGAGTCATACTTACTCCTGTCAGTTGCTCCCCGTTTTACCACAGTCACATTTTCAATCTTATTCTGGCAAGTTCACCTGAAGCGATACGCCATTATCAGTCAACCTAAAGAATATCACAGTACTCCTGCCGGGAGCTCTCGAGTTTGCCGATGTATTTCGCCTGTTGCGAGGCATTTGGATACCTTAAGAGAGTCATAGTTACCCCTTGCTGTTGCTCCCCATTTTACAACAGGCACATCTACAAGCTTACTCTGGCCAATTCCTCTGAAGCGATACGCTAATATCTGTTGACATACAGACTTTCACAGTACTCCTGCCGGGAGCTTTTCGACTTTGCCGATGTATTTCGCCTATTGACGAGGCGTTTGGCTACCTTAAGAGAGTCATAGTTACTCCTGCCAGTGTCTCTCCGTTAAACCACAGTCACATCTACCATTTTCCTCTGCCCCTTTCACCAGACGCGATACGCCATTATTTGTAGACATCATGACTTTCAAAGTACTTCTGCTGGGGGCTCCTCCAGTTTACCAATGTATTTCGCCGGTTGACGAGGCATTTGGCTACCTTAAGAGAGTCATACTTACTCGTGTCAGTTGTTCCCCGTTTTACCACAGTCACATTTTCAATCTTATTCTGGCCAGTTCACCTGAGGCGATACGCCATTATCAGTCAACCTAAAGAATTTCACAGTACTCCTGCCGGAAGCTTCTCGAGTTTGCCGAAGTATTTCGCCTGTTGACGAAGCATTTGGATACCTTAAGAGAGTCATAGTAACTCCTTGCTGATGCTCCCCATTTTACAACAGGCACATCTACAAGCTTACTCTGGCCAATTCTCCTGAAGCGATACGCTAATATCTGTTGACATAAAGACTTTCACAGTACTCCTGCTGGGAGCTTCTCAACTTTGCCGATGTATTTCGCCTATTGACGAGGCATTTGGCTACCTTAAGAGAGTCATAGTTACTCCTGCCAGTGGCTCTCCGTTAAGCCACAGTCACATCTACGATTTTCCTCTGCCGCTTTCACCATCCGCGATACGCCATTATTTGTTGAAATTAAGACTTTCACAGTACTCCTGCTAGGGGTTCCTCCAGTTTACCAATGTATTTCGCCTGTTGACGAAGCATTTGGCTACCTTAAGAGAGTCATAGTTTCTCCTGTCAGTTGCTCCCCGTTTTACCACAGTCACATTTTCAATCTTATTCTGGCCAGTTCACCTGATGCGATACGCCATTATCAGTCAACCTAAAAAATATCACAGTACTCCTGCCGGGAGCTCTCGAGTTTGCCGAAGTATTTCGCCTGTTGACGAGGCATTTGGATACCTTAAGAGAGTCATAGTTACCCCTTGCTGTTGCTCCCCATTTTACAACAGGCACATCTACAAGCTTACTCTGGCCAATTCCTCTGAAGCGATACGCTAATATCTGTTGACATAAAGACTTTCACAGTACTCCTGCCGGGAGCTTTTCGACTTTGCCGATGTATTTCGCCTATTGACGAGGCGTTTGGCTACCTTAAGAGAGTCATAGTTACTCCTGCCAGTGTCTCTCCGTTAAACCACAGTCACATCTACCATTATCCTCTGCCCCTTTCACCAGACGCGATACGCCATTATTTGTAGACATCATGACTTTCAATGTACTCCTGCTAGGGGCTCCTCCAGTTTACCAATGTATTTCGCCTGTTGACGAGGCATTTGGCTACCTTAAGAGAGTCATACTTACTCCTGTCAGTTGCTCCCCGTTTTACCACAGTCACATTTTCAATCTTATTCTGGCCAGTTCACCTGAAGCGATACGCCATTATCAGTCAACCTAAAGAATATCACAGTACTCCTGCCGGGAGCTCTCGAGTTTGCCGATGTATTTCGCCTGTTGCGAGGCATTTGGATACCTTAAGAGAGTCATAGTTACCCCTTGCTGTTGCTCCCCATTTTACAACAGGCACATCTACAAGCTTACTCTGGCCAATTCCTCTGAAGCGATACGCTAATATCTGTTGACATAAAGACTTTCACAGTACTCCTGCCGGGAGCTTTTCGACTTTGCCGATGTATTTCGCCTATTGACGAGGCGTTTGGCTACCTTAAGAGAGTCATAGTTACTCCTGCCAGTGTCTCTCCGTTAAACCACAGTCACATCTACCATTTTCCTCTGCCCCTTTCACCAGACGCGATACGCCATTATTTGTAGACATCATGACTTTCAAAGTACTTCTGCTGGGGGCTCCTCCAGTTTACCAATGTATTTCGCCTGTTGACGAGGCATTTGGCTACCTTAAGAGAGTCATACTTACTCGTGTCAGTTGTTCCCCGTTTTACCACAGTCACATTTTCAATCTTATTCTGGCCAGTTCACCTGAGGCGATACGCCATTATCAGTCAACCTAAAGAATTTCACAGTACTCCTGCCGGAAGCTTCTCGAGTTTGCCGAAGTATTTCGCCTGTTGACGAAGCATTTGGATACCTTAAGAGAGTCATAGTAACTCCTTGCTGTTGCTCCCCATTTTACAACAGGCACATCTACAAGCTTACTCTGGCCAATTCTCCTGAAGCGATACGCTAATATCTGTTGACATAAAGACTTTCACAGTACTCCTGCTGGGAGCTTCTCAACTTTGCCGATGTATTTCGCCTATTGACGAGGCATTTGGCTACCTTAAGAGAGTCATAGTTACTCCTGCCAGTGGCTCTCCGTTAAACCACAGTCACATCTACGATTTTCCTCTGCCGCTTTCACCAGCCGCGATACGCCATTATTTGTTGAAATTATGACTTTCACAGTACTCCTGCTAGGGGTTCCTCCAGTTTACCAATGTATTTCGCCTGTTGACGAAGCATTTGGCTACCTTAAGAGAGTCATAGTTACTCCTGTCAGTTGCTCCCCGTTTTACCACAGTCACATTTTCAATCTTATTCTGGCCAGTTCACCTGATGCGATACGCCATTATCAGTCAACCTAAAAAATATCACAGTACTCCTGCCGGGAGCTCTCGAGTTTGCCGATGTATTTCGCCTGTTGACGAGGCATTTGGATACCTTAAGAGAGTCATAGATACCCCTTGCTGATGCTCCCCATTTTACAACAGGCACATCTACAAGCTTACTCTGGCCAATTCTCCTGAAGCGATACGCTAATATCTATTGACATAAAGACTTTCACAGTACTCCTGCCGGGAGCTTTTCGACTTTGCCGATGTATTTCGCCTATTGACGAGGCGTTTGGCTACCTTAAGAGAGTCATAGTTACTCCTGCCAGTGTCTGTCCGTTAAACCACAGTCACATCTACCATTTTCCTCTGCCCCATTCACCAGACACGATACGCCATTATTTGTCGACATCATGACTTTCAAAGTACTCCTGCTAGGGGCTCCTCCAGTTTACCAATGTATTTCGCCTGTTGACGAGGCATTTGGCTACCTTAAGAGACTCATAGTTACTCCTGTAAGTTGCTCCCCGTTTTACCACATTCACATTTTCAATCTTATTCTGGCCAGTTCACCTGAAGCGATACGCCATTATCAGTCAATCTAAAGAATATCACAGTACTCCTGCCGGGTGCTCTCGAGTTTGCCGATGTATTTCGCCTGTTGAAGAGGCATTTGGATACCTTAAGAGAGTCATAGTTACCCCTTGCTGTTGCTCCCCATTTTACAACAGGCACATCTACAAGCTTACTCTGGCCAATTCTCCTGAAGCGATACGCTAATATCTGTTGACATAAAGACTTTCACAGTACTCCTGCTGGGAGCTTCTCAACTTTGCCGATGTATTTCGCCTATTGACGAGGCATTTGGCTACCTTAAGAGAGTCATAGTTACTCCTGCCAGTGGCTCTCCGTTAAACCACAGTCACATCTACGATTTTCCTCTGCCGCTTTCACCAGCCGCGATACGCCATTATTTGTTGAAATTATGACTTTCACAGTACTCCTGCTAGGGGTTCCTCCAGTTTACCAATGTATTTCGCCAGTTGACGAAGCATTTGGCTACCTTAAGAGAGTCATAGTTACTCCTGTCAGTTGCTCCCCGTTTTACCACAGTCATATTTTCAATCTTATTCTGGCCAGTTCACCTGATGCGATACGCCATTATCAGTCAACCTAAAAAATATCACAGTACTCCTGCCGGGAGCTCTCGAGTTTGCCGATGTATTTCGCCTGTTGACGAGGCATTTGGATACCTTAAGAGAGTCATAGTTACTCCTTGCTGTTGCTCCCCATTTTACAACAGGCACATCTACAAGCTTAATCTGGCCAATTCCCCTTAAGCGATACGCTAATATCTGTTGACATAAAGACTTTCACAGTACTCCTGCCGGGAGCTTCTCAACTTTGCCGATGTATTTCGCCTATTGACGAGGCATTTGGCTATCACAACCGTCTTTATTCACGTACAGTGAATAACACAAATTAAGTGAATACCCACAAAGCGGGTTTACAGATGGTACATAAATACAAAACACACTTAATAATAAACACAAGTACATGGACAAAGAAAGGTATTATGCCTGAGAGGCCAGGCAGCAGCCGAAGAGTTGAGACCACGCTAACCAACGCCAGTGCGGGGCATCGTGCGGCGGCGAGGGGCAGTCATAGATTCGAAACGCCGTGCCGCCATGATGCTGCCCAGAAGTACTCTGGTGCTCAATGTTGAAAGGTGGCCCTTCGTCACACCAACCTCCTGCAATGCTTTAGCAGAGGCTGGAGACCAAACCCCACGCCAGTTGATGGTCGCCGACGTGGTGGTGAATTCCGTAGCCACTGGAAACAGCTCGCGTATCTTGTCGTAAACAGCCTGCTTGTCGTAGACGGCTACTTTCTCACGGTGACACCTACCAAGATCACGGTTGTCGCCAACCACCTGCGCATCGATGACAAATGCTGCAGTGTCACGGACCGCCACGATGTCTGGCTTTTTCAGGCCTTCAGATGTACGAAGGTGAGGCTCTAGCAGAACATTGTAGCCTCTGCGGCGGAGGCCTCGCGCCAGATAGGACGCCATGGCATCGTGTCGAGCAATGCGAGCCCCGGCGCTTCTCCAGCACTGTTGGATGACATGGTTGGCAGTCTCCGTCGCATTGCAGCCAGCGCGGCAACTGGTGTCACCTTCCCTCCCACGTAGCAGCCGTGCCCGAGTAGGTAAGGCATTAATCCGGACACGCAGGCATGAGATGTAGTCGCGGCCGGTTACGAACTGCCGCGTATTGGAGACCCAGCAGTGCTGCCCTGGTGTTCGGGCAGACTCATGTAGCGCAGCGCCGTCGACCGACGAGTGCAGGCGGTCGGCCCAACACCGGCCCAACTGGTAACTGGACTTTATAACTTCCCCCTGCCATTGCAGGGCGTGGTCCAGTTGGTGAATTTCTCGCTGGATTAAGTCCTGGGAAGAATCGTCCGCTGCCGCACCCAGTCCCTGCATCTTCGCCAGGCTTCTCCTACGAAGAAGAGGGCCCAGCCAGCGGGCTGCAGGCACCCTCAAGCCCCCATGAGAGATGGGGGCGTGGAAGTAACCGACCGGCGTATCCGCTGGCAGGTGCAGCCAAGATCGAACAGCTGCACGAACACAGACGTCAAGGGAAGAGAGGGCCCCAAGACGAGTCCTCCCCAGGGCGAGGCCATGGAAAATACCCGGGAGGATAACAGAACGAAAGGCAAAAAGCCGCTGCTGAGGTTTGAGTGGTGCACGCTTGATGATGCTCATCTGCTTCTCGACCTCCCGCCGGGGATGAAAAAGACTGCGTCCGCACGTGGAAAATTGCAGGCCTAGATACTTGAAAGTATCTCCCATCGCCAGTGCTGGGATGTTGTTCCCCCCAGCACGAAAGATGACAGTCTCGTCGACCTTGGTTTTCTTCTCCCGGCCTGATGAGACAAGGGCGAGAGAAAAACACTTCCGTGGGTTGACCTCGAGCCCCAGATCCCCCAGGGCCGACGTGGCGATGGTGAGAAGTTCCTGCAATCCATCACGAGTCTCGGCGAACAGCAGGAGGTCATCGGCGAATGCAGCCGCATTTATCCGCCGTCCAAGAATGCGTGCACCAATATGAGCAGGCAGACGAGACAAGAGAATGTCAATGGACATGTTGAAGAGGATAGGAGACAGCGGGTCACCCTGCCGAACACCCCTCGAAGGCCGCACTAGATCTGACGACTTCCCATCCGCGCAGATAACCGTCGATCCCGCCTCATAGCATCCCTGGATGTAGTCAACGAACTCGACCGGCAAACCATGGGCCCTTAGCACCGGGCCAAGGGCACCATGGGCAAGCGAGTCGAAGGCCTTTGACACATCCAGAGATGCCAAGTACAGCGAGCCGGCAGCTCGGCACGCCTGGGTCATCGCCAGATCCAGAAGAAAGGTGTTGTGAAGCATCCCATCCTGAGGGATGAAAGCCCGCTGGCGACCGTCCAACACACAGTAGCGCATCAGGCGGCCAACCAGAACCTTGTGAAAGGCTCTGGTCAGCACCGAGCACACTGTGATCGGACGAAAGTCAGCAGGGAATGCTGCGGCGGTCTTCTTGGGCAGCAGGGTTGTTCTGGCCTGAAGGAGTCGGGAAGGAAGGGAACGGGAAAGGAGGAGGAAATTAAGGATCTTGAGGAGAACCTCCCGGGGAAGGCGACGCAGTTGTGTCGGCGTGAGGCCGTCAGGACCTGCAGCAGAATTGCGAGGCGGGAGAGCAGCGGTGGCTTCTTCTGCAGAAATGGGAGCCCAGAGGTCACAGAAGGGCACCCTCTTCGAGAATGGCAGCAGCTCATCGGACAGACCCTCCCCACGCGGAGGTCGAGACCTGACACGTGGTGGAGAGAAGAGGTCTGTCCAAAACTCAATCAGCCCTGGGATGGATGGTGGCTGATGCAAGAGTGTGCCATCGAGAAGTCCGTTGATACAGCGTGCTCCGTTCTTCTTGAAAGCACGCTGGACCACCGCATACTCCCATCTCCTGCGTGCACGCTTCCGCTCTGGGGGCTGTTGGGTCCGCACACTCGCAGCTTGGCGGACGGCTGGCTCCCTGCTGCCTACTTCATCAAGAACAGACAGCAACATAGCCTGGATTGTTCCACGGCTAGTGGTGGGACCCAGAGCCACGAGATCATCAAGCGAGCGGAATCGGCGGTCTGATTGGGGGAGTTCTGCTACAAATGACCAGATGGCTAGGTCAACATCTTCCCCTCGAGGTGGAGACTGTGGCAAAGAATGACTGACTGCAGGCTCGCTAGGAGGACCCTGAAGGCCGCGATCCATGCCGGCGAGCTCGGTGACAAACTTCGCCACCATGTCTTTGTAGGGCTGCGCTCTACGCTGACATTTAATTGATTCCAGCGTACGCTCGGGGAAGGCCTTTGCAAGTTCCTGGTTTAAAAATCTGCAACCCTGGGTGGCAAGAGTCGCTTCTGCATGGGCCAAACGCAGGAGCTCTTCTTGGGACCACCAGGCCTTCTTCTTCTCGGTCTTGATCTCAGCATTAGCAGCAATCGGATGGGCGCGACGCCGATGGACACCAAGTCCGGTCTTGGTGGAGAAGGACCGCATACAATCAGGGCAGATGGCGGAGAGCAGCGCTCGACCCGCACCGGTTGGCTGGTTGGCTGGCTCATCAGCTGGCACAGGCGCTCCAGCGGGAGGCCTGGTACCACGTTTGCTTCTATTAGTTGCACCAGCTGTAACAAAGGCAGGGGGGGAGGTAACCCCCAAGCCCGAAAAGCACCCTGCTCTGTCGGTCGGGATACTGGAAAGGTACACCTACGCGAAACCTTTCGCAGCACCCTCACGACTCCCGCCACTTGAAGGCCAGAGCTAGGATTTCCCACCGAGAGGCTAATTGAACCATCATCCACCCGACATCACAAGGATGCTGAGGGGTGAATCGAGAGGGTCCATATATTACGCATCAGGTGGGCTTTGGGAGTCATAGTTACTCCTGCCAGTGGCTCTCCGTTAAACCACAGTCACATCTACGATTTTCCTCTGCCGCTTTCACGAGCCGCGATACGCCATTATTTGTTGAAATTATGACTTTCACAGTACTCCTGCTAGGGGTTCCTCCAGTTTACCAATGTATTTCGCCTGTTGACGAACCATTTGGCTACCTTAAGAGAGTCATAGTTACTCCTGTCAGTTGCTCCCCGTTTTACCACAGTCACATTTTCAATCTTATTCTGGCCAGTTCACCTGAAGCGATACGCCATTATCGGTCAACCTAAAGAATTTCACAGTACTCCTGCCGGGAGCTCTCGAGTTTGCCGATGTATTTCGCCTGTTGACGAGGCATTTGGTTACCTTAAGAGAGTCATAGTTACCCCTTGCTGTTGCTCCCCATTTTACAACAGGCACATCTACAAGCTTACTCTGGCCAATTCTCCTGAAGCGATACGCTAATATCTATTGACATAAAGACTTTCACAGTACTCCTGCCGGGAGCTTTTCGACTTTGCCGATGTATTTCGCCTATTGACGAGGCGTTTGGCTACCTTAAGAGAGTCATAGTTACTCCTGCCAGTGTCTCTCCGTTAAACCACATTCACATTTACAATTTTCCTCTGCCCCTTTCACCAGACACGATACGATATTATTCTTCGACATTATGACTTTCACAGTACTCCTGCTAGGGGCTCCTCCAGTTTACCAATGTATTTCGCCTGTTGACGAGGCATTTGGCTACCTTAAGAGAGTCATACTTACTCCTGTCAGTTGCTCCCCGTTTTACCACAGTCACATTTTCAATCTTATTCTGGCCAGTTCACCTGATGCGATACGCCATTATCAGTCAACTTAAAAAATATCACAGTACTCCTGCCGGGAGCTCTCGAGTTTGCCGATGTATTTCGCCTGTTGACGAGGCATTTGGATACCTTAAGAGAGTCATAGTTACCCCTTGCTGATGCTCCCCATTTTACAACAGGCACATCTACAAGCTTACTCTGGCCAATTCTCCTGAAGCGATACGCTAATATCTATTGACATAAAGACTTTCACAGTACTCCTGCCGGGAGCTTTTCGACTTTGCCGATGTATTTCGCCTATTGACGAGGCGTTTGGCTACCTTAAGAGAGTCATAGTTACTCCTGCCAGTGTCTCTCCGTTAAACCACAGTCACATCTACCATTTTCCTCTGCCCCATTCACCAGACGCGATACGCCATTATTTGTCGACATCAAGACTTTCAAAGTACTCCTGCTAGGGGCTCCTCCAGTTTACCAATGTATTTCGCCTGTTGACGAGGCATTTGGCTACCTTAAGAGACTCATAGTTACTCCTGTCAGTTGCTCCCCGTTTTACCACAGTCACATTTTCAATCTTATTCTGGCCAGTTCACCCGAAGCGATACGCCATAATCAGTCAACCTAAAGAATTTCACAGTACTCCTGCCGGGAGCTTCTCGAGTTTGCCGATGTATTTCGCCTGTTGACGAGGCATTTGGATACCTTAAGAGAGTCATAGTTACACCTTGCTGTTGCTCACCGTTTTACAACAGGCACATCTACAAGCTTACTCTATCCAATTCTGCTGAAGCGATACGCTAATATCTGTTGACATAAAGACTTTCACAGTTCTCCTGCCGGGAGTTTCTCGATTTTGCCGACGTATTTCGCATATTGACGAGGCACCTGGCTACCTTAAGAGAGTTATAGTTACTCCTGCCAGTGTCTCTCCGTTAAACCACATTCACATTTACAATTTTCCTCTGCCCCTTTCACCAGACACGATACGATATTATTCTTCGACATTATGACTTTCACAGTACTCCTGCTAGGGGCTCCTCCAGTTTACCAATGTATTTCGCCTGTTGACGAGGCATTTGGCTACCTTAAGAGAGTCATACTTACTCCTGTCAGTTGCTCCCCGTTTTACCACAGTCACATTTTCAATCTTATTCTGGCCAGTTCACCTGATGCGATACGCCATTATCAGTCAACTTAAAAAATATCACAGTACTCCTGCCGGGAGCTCTCGAGTTTGCCGATGTATTTCGCCTGCTGACGAGGCATTTGGATACCTTAAGAGAGTCATAGTTACCCCTTGCTGATGCTCCCCATTTTACAACAGGCACATCTACAAGCTTACTCTGGCCAATTCTCCTGAAGCGATACGCTAATATCTATTGACATAAAGACTTTCACAGTACTCCTGCCGGGAGCTTTTCGACTTTGCCGATGTATTTCGCCTATTGACGAGGCGTTTGGCTACCTTAAGAGAGTCATAGTTACTCCTGCCAGTGTCTCTCCGTTAAACCACAGTCACATCTACCATTTTCCTCTGCCCCATTCACCAGACGCGATACGCCATTATTTGTCGACATCAAGACTTTCAAAGTACTCCTGCTAGGGGCTCCTCCAGTTTACCAATGTATTTCGCCTGTTGACGAGGCATTTGGCTCCCTTAAGAGACTCATAGTTACTCCTGTCAGTTGCTCCCCGTTTTACCACAGTCACATTTTCAATCTTATTCTGGCCAGTTCACCTGAGGCGATACGCCACTTGACGAGGCATTTGGCTACCTTAAGAGAGTCATTGTTACTCCTGTCAGTTGCTCCCCGTTAAACCACAGTCACATCTACGATTTTCCTCTGCCGCTTTCACCAGCCGCGATACGCCATTATTTGTTGAAATTATGACTTTCACAGTACTCCTGCTAGGGGTTCCTCCAGTTTACCAATGTATTTCGCCTGTTGACGAAGCATTTGGCTACCTTAAGAGAGTCATAGTTACTCGTGTCAGTTGCTCCCCGTTTTACCACAGTCACATTTTCAATCTTATTCTGGCCAGTTCACCTGATGCGATACGCCATTATCAGTCAACCTAAAAAATATCACAGTACTCCTGCCGGGAGCTCTCGAGTTTGCCGATGTATTTCGCCTGTTGACGAGGCATTTGGATACCTTAAGAGAGTCATAGTTACCCCTTGCTGATGCTCCCCATTTTACAACAGGCACATCTACAAGCTTACTCTGGCCAATTCTCCTGAAGCGATACGCTAATATCTATTGACATAAAGACTTTCACAGTACTCCTGCCGGGAGCTTTTCGACTTTGCCGATGTATTTCGCCTATTGACGAGGCGTTTGGTTACCTTAAGAGAGTCATAGTTACTCCTGCCAGTGTCTCTCCGTTAAACCACAGTCACATCTACCATTTTCCTGTGCCCCATTCACCAGACGCGATACGCCATTATTTGTCGACATCAAGACTTTCAAAGTACTCCTGCTAGGGGCTCCTCCAGTTTACCAATGTATTTCGCCTGTTGACGAGGCTTTTGGCTACCTTAAGAGACTCATAGTTACTCCTGTCAGTTGCTCCCCGTTTTACCACAGTCACATTTTCAATCTTATTCTGGCCAGTTCACCTGAGGCGATACGCCATTATCAGTCAACCTAAAGAAATTCACAGTACTCCTGCCGGAAGCTTCTCGAGTTTGCCGAAGTATTTCGCCTGTTAACGAAACATTTGGATACCTTAAGAGAGTCATAGTTACTCCTTGCTGTTGCTCCCCATTTTACAACAGGCACATCTACAAGCTTACTCTGGCCAATTCTCCTGACGCGATACGCTAATATCTGTTGTCATAAAGACTTTCACAGTACTCCTGCTGGGAGCTTCTCAACTTTGCCGATGTATTTCGCCTGTTGATGAGGCCTTTGGCTACCTTAAGAGAGTTATAGTTACTCCTGCCAGTGTCTCTCCGTTAAACCACATTCACATTTACAATTTTCCTCTGCCCCTTTCACCAGACCCGATACGATATTATTCTTCGACATTATGACTTTCACAGTACTCCTGCTAGGGGCTCCTCCAGTTTACCAATGTATTTCGCCTGTTGACGAAGCATTTGGCTACCTTAAGAGAGTCATAGTTACTCCTGTCAGTTGCTCCCCGTTTTACCAAAGTCACATTTTCAATCTTATTCTGGCCAGTTCACCTGAAGCGATACGCCATTATCAGTCAACCTAAAGTATATCACGGTACTCCTGCCGGGAGCTTCTCGAGTTTGCCGATGTATTTCGCCTGTTGACGATACATTTGTATACCTTAATAGAGTCATAGCTACTCCTTGCAGTTGCTCCCCATTTTACAACAGGCAAATCTACAAACTTACTCTGGCCAGTTCTCCTGAAGCGATACGCTAATATCTGTTGACATAAAGACTTTCACAGTACTCCTGCCGGGAGCTTCTCGACTTTACCGATGTATTTCGCCTATTGACGAGGCATTTGGCTACCTTAAGAGAGTCATAGTTACTCCTGCCAGTGTCTCTCCGTTAAACCACAGTCACATCTACAATATTCCTCCGCCCCTTTCACCAGACGCGATACGCCATTATTTGTCGACATTATGACTTTCACAGTACTCCTCCTAGGGGCTCCTCCGGTTTACCAATGTATTTCGCCTGTTGACGAGGCATTTGGCTACTTTAAGAGAGTCATGGTTACTCCTGTCAGTTGCTTTCCGTTTTACCACAGTCACATTTTCAGTCTTATTCTGGCCAGTTCACCTGAGGCGATACGCCATTATTAGTCAACCTAAAGAATATCACAGTACTCCTGCCGGGAGCTTCTCGAGTTTGCCGATGTATTTCGCCTGTTGACGACGCATTTGGATACCTTAAGAGAGTCATAGTTACTCCTTGCTGTTACTCCCCATTTTACAACAGGCACATCCACAAGCTTACTCTGGCCAATTCTCCTGAAGCGATACGCTAATATCTGTTGACATAAAGACCTTCACAGTACACCTGCTGGGAGCATCTCAACTTTGCCGATGTATTTCGCCTATTGACGAGGCATTTGGCTACCTTAAGAGAGTCATAGTTACTCCTGCCAGTGGCTCTCCGTTGAACCACAGTCACATCTACGATTTTCCTCTGCCCCTTTCACCAGACGCGATACGCCATTATTTGTCGAAATTATGACTTTCACAGTACTCCTGCTAGGGGTTCCTCCAGTTTACCAATGTATTTCGCCTGTTGACGAGGCATTTGGCTACCTTAAGAGAGTCATAGTTACTCCTGTCAGTTGCTCCCCGTTAAACCACAGTCACATCTACGATTTTCCTCTGCCGCTTTCACCAGCCGCGATACGCCATTATTTGTCGACATAATAACTTTCAAAGTACTCCTGCTAGGGGCTCCTCCAGTTTACCAATGTATTTCGCCTGTTGACGAGGCATTTGGCTACCTTAAGAGAGTCATACTTACTCCTGTCAGTTGCTCCCCGTTTTACCGCAGTCACATTTTCAATCTTATTCTGGCCAGTTCACCTGATGCGATACGCCATTATCAGTCAACTTAAAAAATATCACAGTACTCCTGCCGGGAGCTCTCGAGTTTGCCGATGTATTTCGCCTGTTGACGAGGCATTTGGATACCTTAAGAGAGTCATAGTTACCCCTTGCTGATGCTCCCCATTTTACAACAGGCACATCTACAAGCTTACTCTGGCCAATTCTCCTGAAGCGATACGCTAATATCTATTGACATAAAGACTTTCACAGTACTCCTGCCGGGAGCTTTTCGACTTTGCCGATGTATTTCGCCTATTGACGAGGCGTTTGGCTACCTTAAGAGAGTCATAGTTACTCCTGCCAGTGTCTCTCCGTTAAACCACAGTCACATCTACCATTTTCCTCTGCCCCATTCACCAGACGCGATACGCCATTATTTGTCGACATCAAGACTTTCAAAGTACTCCTGCTAGGGGCTCCTCCAGTTTACCAATGTATTTCGCCTGTTGACGAGGCTTTTGGCTACCTTAAGAGACTCATAGTTACTCCTGTCAGTTGCTCCCCGTTTTACCACAGTCACATTTTCAATCTTATTCTGGCCAGTTCACCTGAGGCGATACGCCATTATCAGTCAACCTAAAGAAATTCACAGTACTCCTGCCGGAAGCTTCTCGAGTTTGCCTAAGTATTTCGCCTGTTAACGAAACATTTGGATACCTTAAGAGAGTCATAGTTACTCCTTGCTGTTGCTCCCCATTTTACAACAGGCACATCTACAAGCTTACTCTGGCCAATTCTCCTGACGCGATACGCTAATATCTGTTGTCATAAAGACTTTCACAGTACTCCTGCTGGGAGCTTCTCAACTTTGCCGATGTATTTCGCCTGTTGACGAGGCCTTTGGCTACCTTAAGAGAGTTATAGTTACTCCCGCCAGTGTCTCTCCGTTAAACCACATTCACATTTACAATTTTCCTCTGCCCCTTTCACCAGACCCGATACGATATTATTCTTCGACATTATGACTTTCACAGTACTCCTGCTAGGGGCTCCTCCAGTTTACCAATGTATTTCGCCTGTTGACGAAGCATTTGGCTACCTTAAGAGAGTCATAGTTACTCCTGTCAGTTGCTCCCCGTTTTACCAAAGTCAGATTTTCAATTTTATTCTGGCCAGTTCACCTGAAGCGATACGCCATTATCAATCAACCTAAAGTATATCACAGTACTCCTGCCGGGAGCTTCTCGAGTTTGCCGATGTATTTCGCCTGTTGACGATACATTTGTATACCTTAATAGAGTCATAGCTACTCCTTGCAGTTGCTCCCCATTTTACAACAGGCAAATCTACAAACTTACTCTGGCCAGTTCTCCTGAAGCGATACGCTAATATCTGTTGACATAAAGACTTTCACAGTACTCCTGCCGGGAGCTTCTCGACTTTACCGATGTATTTCGCCTATTGACGATGCATTTGGCTACCTTAAGAGAGTCATAGTTACTCCTGCCAGTGTCTCTCCGTTAAACCACAGTCACATCTACAATATTCCTCCGCCCCTTTCACCAGACGCGATACGCCATTATTTGTCGACATTATGACTTTCACAGTACTCCTCCTAGGGGCCCCTCCGGTTTACCAATGTATTTCGCCTGTTGACGAGGCATTTGGCTACTTTAAGAGAGTCATGGTTACTCCTGTCAGTTGCTTTCCGTTTTACCACAGTCACATTTTCAATCTTATTCTGGCCAGTTCACCTGAGGCGATACGCCATTATTAGTCAACCTAAAGAATATCACAGTACTCCTGCCGGGAGCTTCTCGAGTTTGCCGATGTATTTCGCCTGTTGACGACGCATTTGGATACCTTAAGAGAGTCATAGTTACTCCTTGCTGTTACTCCCCATTTTACAACAGGCACATCCACAAGCTTACTCGGGCCAATTCTCCTAAAGCGATACGCTAATATCTGTTGACATAAAGACCTTCACAGTACACCTGCTGGGAGCATCTCAACTTTGCCGATGAATTTCGCCTATTGACGAGGCATTTGGCTACCTTAAGAGAGTCATAGTTACTCCTGCCAGTGTCTCTCCGTTAAACCACAGTCACATCTACCATTTTCCTCTGCCCCATTCACCAGACACGATACGCCATTATTTGTCGACATCAAGACTTTCAAAGTACTCCTGCTAGGGGCTCCTCCAGTTTACCAATGTATTTCGCCTGTTGACGAGGCATTTGGCTACCTTAAGAGACTCACAGTTACTCCTGTCAGTTGCTCCCCGTTTTACCACAGTCACATTTTCAATCTTATTCTGGCCAGTTCACCTGAGGCGATACGCCACTTGACGAGGCATTTGGCTACCTTAAGAGAGTCATAGTTACTCCTGTCAGTTGCTCCCCGTTAAACCACAGTCACATCTACGATTTTCCTCTGCCGCTTTCACCAGCCGCGATACGCCATTATTTGTTGAAATTATGACTTTCACAGTACTCCTGCTAGGGGTTCCTCCAGTTTACCAATGTATTTCGCCTGTTGACGAAGCATTTGGCTACCTTAAGAGAGTCATAGTTACCCCTTGCTGATGCTCCTCATTTTACAACAGGCACATCTACAAGCTTACTCTGGCCAATTCTCCTGAAGCGATACGCTAATATCTATTGACATAAAGACTTTCACAGTACTCCTGCCGGGAGCTTTTCGACTTTGCCGATGTATTTCGCCTATTGACGAGGCGTTTGGCTACCTTAAGAGAGTCATAGTTACTCCTGGAAGTGTCTCTCCGTTAAACCACAGTCACATCTACCATTTTCCTCTGCCCCATTCACCAGACGCGATACGCCATTATTTGTCGACATCAAGACTTTCAAAGTACTCCTGCTAGGGGCTCCTCCAGTTTACCAATGTATTTCGCCTGTTGACGAGGCATTTGGCTACCTTAAGAGACTCATAGTTACTCCTGTCAGTTGCTCCCCGTTTTACCACAGTCACATTTTCAATCTTATTCTGGCCAGTTCACCTGAGGCGATACGCCACTTGACGAGGCATTTGGCTACCTTAAGAGAGTCATAGTTACTCCTGTCAGTTGCTCCCCGTTAAACCACAGTCACATCTACGATTTTCCTCTGCCGCTTTCACTAGCCGCGATACGCCATTATTTGTTGAAATTATGACTTTCACAGTACTCCTGCTAGGGGTTCCTCCAGTTTACCAATGTATTTCGCCTGTTGACGAAGCATTTGGCTACCTTAAGAGAGTCATAGTTACTCCTGTCAGTTGCTCCCCGTTTTACCACAGTCACATTTTCAATCTTATTCTGGCCAGTTCACCTGATGCGATACGCCATTATCAGTCAACCTAAAAAATATCACAGTACTCCTGCCGGGAGCTCTCGAGTTTGCCGATGTATTTCGCCTGTTGACGAGGCATTTGGATACCTTAAGAGAGTCATAGTTACCCCTTGCTGATGCTCCCCATTTTACAACAGGCACATCTACGAGCTTACTCTGGCCAATTCTCCTGAAGCGATACGCTAATATCTATTGACATAAAGACTTTCACAGTACTCCTGCCGGGAGCTTTTCGACTTTGCCGATGTATTTCGCCTATTGACGAGGCGTTTGGCTACCTTAAGAGAGTCATAGTTACTCCTGCCAGTGGCTCTCCGTTAAACCACAGTCACATCTACCATTTTCCTCTGCCCCATTCACCAGACGCGATACGCCATTATTTGTCGACATCAAGACTTTCAAAGTACTCCTGCTAGGGGCTCCTCCAGTTTACCAATGTATTTCGCCTGTTGACGAGGCTTTTGGCTACCTTAAGAGACTCATAGTTACTCCTGTCAGTTGCTCCCCGTTTTACCACAGTCACATTTTCAATCTTATTCTGGCCAGTTCACCTGAGGCGATACGCCATTATCAGTCAACCTAAAGAAATTCACAGTACTCCTGCCGGGAGCTTCTCGAGTTTGCCGAAGTATTTCGCCTGTTAACGAAGCATTTGGATACCTTAAGAGAGTCATAGTTACTCCTTGCTGTTGCTCCCCATTTTACAACAGGCACATCTACAAGCTTACTCTGGCCAATTCTCCTGACGCGATACGCTAATATCTGTTGTCATAAAGACTTTCACAGTACTCCTGCTGGGAGCTTCTCAACTTTGCCGATGTATTTCGCCTGTTGACGAGGCCTTTGGCTACCTTAAGAGAGTTATAGTTACTCCTGCCAGTGTCTCTCCGTTAAACCACATTCACATTTACAATTTTCCTCTGCCCCTTTCACCTGACCCGATACGATATTATTCTTCGACATTATGACTTTCACAGTACTCCTGCTAGGGGCTCCTCCAGTTTACCAATGTATTTCGCCTGTTGACGAAGCATTTGGCTACCATAAGAGAGTCATAGTTACTCCTGTCAGTTGCTCCCCGTTTTACCAAAGTCACATTTTCAATCTTATTCTGGCCAGTTCACCTGAAGCGATACGCCATTATCAGTCAACCTAAAGTATATCACAGTACTCCTGCCGGGAGCTTCTCGACTTTACCGATGTATTTCGCCTATTGACGAGGCATTTGGCTACCTTAAGAGAGTCATAATTACTCCTGCCAGTGTCTCTCCGTTAAACCACAGTCACATCTACAATATTCCTCCGCCCCTTTCACCAGACGCGGTACGCCATTATTTGTCGACATTATGACTTTCACAGTACTCCTCCTAGGGGCTCCTCCGGTTTACCAATGTATTTCGCCTGTTGACAAGGCATTTGGCTACTTTAAGAGAGTCATGGTTACTCCTGTCAGTTGCTTTCCGTTTTACCACAGTCACATTTTCAATCTTATTCTGGCCAGTTCACCTGAGGCGATACGCCATTGTTAGTCAACCTAAAGAATATCACAGTACTCCTGCCGGGAGCTTCTCGAGTTTGCCGATGTATTTCGCCTGTTGACGACGCATTTGGATACCTTAAGAGAGTCATAGTTACTCCTTGCTGTTACTCCCCATTTTACAACAGGCACATCCACAAGCTTACTCTGGCCAATTCTCCTGAAGCGATACGCTAATATCTGTTGACATAAAGACTTTCACAGTACACCTGCTGGGAGCATCTCAACTTTGCCGATGTATTTCGCCTATTGACGAGGCATTTGGCTACCTTAAGAGAGTCATAGTTACTCCTGCCAGTGGCTCTCCGTTGAACCACAGTCACATCTACGATTTTCCTCTGCCCCTTTCACCATACGCGATACGCCATTATTTGTCGAAATTATGACTTTCACAGTACTCCTGCTAGGGGTTCCTCCAGTTTACCAATGTATTTCGCCTGTTGACGAGGCATTTGGCTACCTTAAGAGAGTCATAGTTACTCCTGTCAGTTGCTCCCCTTTTTACCACAGTCACATTTTCAATGTTATTCTGGCCAGTTCACCTGAAGCGATACGCCATTATCAGTCAACCTAAAGAATATGACAGTACTCCTGCCGGGAGCTCTCGAGTTTGCCGATGTATTTCGCCTGTTGACGAGGCATTTGGATACCTTAAGAGAGTCATAGTTACCCCTTGCTGTTGCTCCCCATTTTACAACAGGCACATCTACAAGCTTACTTTGGCCAATTCTCCTGAAGCCATACGCTAATATCTGTTGACATAAAGACTTTCACAGGACTCCTGCCGGGAGCTTTTCGACTTTGCCGATGTATTTCGCCTATTGACGAGGCGTTTGGCTACCTTAAGATAGTCATAGTTACTCCTGTCAGTTGCTCCCCGTTTTACCACAGTCACATTTTCAATCTTATTCTGGCCAGTTCACCCGAAGCGATACGCCACTTGACGAGGCATTTGGCTACCTTAAGAGAGTCATAGTTACTCCTGTCAGTTGCTCCCCGTTAAACCACAGTCACATCTACGATTTTCCTCTGCCGCTTTCACCAGCCGCGATACGCCATTATTTGTTGAAATTATGACTTTCACAGTACTCCTGCTAGGGGTTCCTCCAGTTTACCAATGTATTTCGCCTGTTGACGAAGCATTTGGCTACCTTAAGAGAGTCATAGTTACTCCTGTCAGTTGCTCCCCGTTTTACCACAGTCACATTTTCAGTCTTATTCTGGCCAGTTCACCTGATGCGATACGCCATTATCAGTCAACCTAAAAAATATCACAGTACTCCTGCCGGGAGCTCTCGAGTTTGCCGATGTATTTCGCCTGTTGACGAGGCATTTGGATACCTTAAGAGAGTCATAGTTACCCCTTCCTGATGCTCCCCATTTTACAACAGGCACATCTACAAGCTTACTCTGGCCAATTCTCCTGAAGCGATACGCTAATATCTATTGACATAAAGACTTTCACAGTACTCCTGCCGGGAGCTTTTCGACTTTGCCGATGTATTTCGCCTATTGACGAGGCGTTTGGCTACCTTAAGAGAGTCATAGTTACTCCTGCCAGTGTCTCTCCGTTAAACCACATTCACATTTACAATTTTCCTCTGCCCCTTTCACCAGACCCGATACGATATTATTCTTCGACATTATGACTTTCACAGTACTCCTGCTAGGGGCTCCTCCAGTTTAAAAATGTATTTCGCCTGTTGACGAAGCATTTGGCTACCTTAAGAGAGTCATAGTTACTCCTGTCAGTTGCTCCCCGTTTTACCAAAGTCACATTTTCAATCTTATTCTGGCCAGTTCACCTGAAGCGATACGCCATTATCAGTCAACCTAAAGTATATCGCAGTACTCCTGCCGGGAGCTTCTCGAGTTTGCCGATGTATTTCGCCTGTTGACGATACATTTGTATACCTTAATAGAGTCATAGCTACTCCTTGCAGTTGCTCCCCATTTTACAACAGGCACACCTACAAACTTACTCTGGCCAGTTCTCCTGAAGCGATACGCTAATATCTGTTGACATAAAGACTTTCACAGTACTCCTGCCGGGAGCTTCTCGACTTTACCGATGTATTTCGCCTATTGACGAGGCATTTGGCTACCTTAAGAGAGTCATAGTTACTCCTGCCAGTGTCTCTCCGTTAAATCACAGTCACATCTACAATATTCCTCCGCCCCTTTCACCAGACGCGATACGCCATTATTTGTCGACATTATGACTTTCACAGTACTCCTCCTAGGGGCTCCTCCGGTTTACCAATGTATTTCGCCTGTTGACGAGGCATTTGGCTACTTTAAGAGAGTCATAGTTACTCCTGTCAGTTGCTTTCCGTTTTACCACAGTCACATTTTCAATCTTATTCTGGCCAGTTCACCTGAGGCGATATGCCATTATTAGTCAACCTAAAGAATATCACAGTACTCCTGCCGGGAGCTTCTCGAGTTTGCCGATGTATTTCGCCTGTTGACGACGCATTTGGATACCTTAAGAGAGTCATAGTTACTCCTTGCTGTTACTCCCCATTTTACAACAGGCACATCCACAAGCTTACTCTGGCCAATTCTCCTGAAGCGATACGCTAATATCTGTTGACATAAAGACTTTCACAGTACACCTGCTGGGAGCATCTCAACTTTGCCGATGTATTTCGCCTATTGACGAGGCATTTGGCTACCTTAAGAGAGTCATAGTTACTCCTGCCAGTGGCTCTCCGTTGAACCACAGTCACATCTACGATTTTCCTCTGCCCCTTTCACCAGACGCGATACGCCATTATTTGTCGAAATTATGACTTTCACAGTACTCCTGCTAGGGGTTCCTCCAGTTTACCAATGTTCAAAAATGGCTCTGAGCACTATGGGACTCAACTGCTGAGGTCATTAGTCCCCTAGAACTTAGAACTAGTTAAACCTAACTAACCTAATGACATCACAAACATCCATGCTCGAGGCAGGATTCGAACCTGCGACCGTTGCGGTTTTGCGGTTCCAGACTGCAGCGCCTTTAACCGCACGGCCACTTCGGCCGGCGTTTACCAATGTATTTCGCCTGTTGACGAGGCATTTGGCTACCTTAAGAGAGTCATAGTTACTCCTGTCAGTTGCTCCCCGTTTTACCACAGTCACATTTTCAATCTTATTCTGGCCAGTTCACCTGATGCGATACGCCATTATCAGTCAACCTAAAGAATATCACAGTACTCCTGCCGGGAGCTCTCGAGTTTGCCGATGTATTTCGCCTGTTGACGAGGCATTTGGATACCTTAAGAGAGTCATAGTTACCCCTTGCTGTTGCTCCCCATTTTACAACAGGCACATCTACAAGCTTACTCTGGCCAATTCTCCTGAAGCGATACGCTAATATCTGTTGACATAAAGACTTTCACAGTACACCTGCTGGGAGCATCTCAACTTTGCCGATGTATTTCGCCTATTGACGAGGCGTTTGGCTACCTTAAGAGAGTCATAGTTAATCCTGCCAGTGTCTCTCCGTTAAACCACAGTCACATCTACCATTTTCCTCTGCCCCTTTCACCAGACGCGATACGCCATTATTTGTCGACATAATGACTTTCAAAGTACTCCTGCTAGGGGCTCCTCCAGTTTACCAATGTATTTCGCCTGTTGACGAGGCATTTGGCTACCTTAAGAGAGTCATACTAACTTCTGTCAGTTGCTCCCCGTTTTACCACAGTCACATTTTCAATCTTATTCTGGCCAGTTCACCCGAAGCGATACGCCATAATCAGTCAACCTAAAGAATTTCACAGTACTCCTGCCGGGAGCTTCTCGAGTTTGCCGATGTATTTCGCCTGTTGACGAGGCATTTGGATACCTTAAGAGAGTCATAGTTACACCTTGCTGTTGCTCACCATTTTGCAACAGGCACATCTACAAGCTTACTCTATCCAATTCTGCTGAAGCGATACGCTAATATCTGTTGACATAAAGACTTTCACAGTTCTCCTGCCGGGAGTTTCTCGACTTTGCCGACGTATTTCGCATATTGACGAGGCACCTGGCTACCTTAAGAGAGTTATAGTTACTCCTGCCAGTGTCTCTCCGTTAAACCACATTCACATTTACAATTTTCCTCTGCCCCTTTCACCAGACACGATACGATATTATTCTTCGACATTATGACTTTTACAGTACTCCTGCTAGGGGCTCCTCCAGTTTACCAATGTATTTCGCCTGTTGACGAGGCATTTGGCTACCTTAAGAGAGTCATACTTACTCCTGTCAGTTGCTCCCCGTTTTACCACAGTCACATTTTCAATCTTATTCTGGCCAGTTCACCTGAAGCGATACGCCACTTGACGAGGCATTTGGCTACCTTAAGAGAGTCATAGTTACTCCTGTCAGTTGCTCACCGTTAAACCAGTCACATCTACGATTTTCCTCTGCCGATTTCACCAGCCGCGATACGCCATTATTTGTTGAAATTATGACTTTCACAGTACTCCTGCTAGGGGTTCCTCCAGTTTACCAATGTATTTCGCCTGTTGACGAAGCATTTGGCTACCTTAAGAGAGTCATAGTTACTCCTGTCAGTTGCTCCCCGTTTTACCACAGTCACATTTTCAATCTTATTCTGGCCAGTTCACCTGATGCGATACGCCATTATCAGTCAACTTAAAAAATATCATAGTACTCCTGCCGGGAGCTCTCGAGTTTGCCGATGTATTTCGCCTGTTGACGAGGCATTTGGATACCTTAAGAGAGTCATAGTTACCCCTTCCTGATGCTCCCCATTTTACAACAGGCACATCTACAAGCTTACTCTGGCCAATTCTCCTGAAGCGATACGCTAATATCTATTGACATAAAGACTTTCACAGTACTCCTGCCGGCAGCTTTTCGACTTTGCCGATGTATTTCGCCTATTGACGAGGCGTTTGGCTACCTTAAGAGAGTCATAGTTACTCCTGCCAGTGTCTCTCCGTTAAACCACATTCACATTTACAATTTTCCTCTGCCCCTTTCACCAGACCCGATACGATATTATTCTTCGACATTATGACTTTCACAGTACTCCTGCTAGGGGCTCCTCCAGTTTACCAATGTATTTCGCCTGTTGACGAAGCATTTGGCTACCTTAAGAGAGTCATAGTTACTCCTGTCAGTTGCTCCCCGTTTTACCAAAGTCACATTTTCAGTCTTATTCTGGCCAGTTCACCTGAAGCGATACGCCATTATCAGTCAACCTAAAGTATATCGCAGTACTCCTGCCGGGAGCTTCTCGAGTTTGCCGATGTATTTCGCCTGTTGACGATACATTTGTATACCTTAATAGAGTCATAGCTACTCCTTGCAGTTGCTCCCCATTTTACAACAGGCACACCTACAAACTTACTCTGGCCAGTTCTCCTGAGGCGATACGCTAATATCTGTTGACATAAAGACTTTCACAGTACTCCTGCCGGGAGCTTCTCGACTTTACCGATGTATTTCGCCTATTGACGAGGCATTTGGCTACCTTAAGAGAGTCATAGTTACTCCTGCCAGTGTCTCTCCGTTAAATCACAGTCACATCTACAATATTCCTCCGCCCCTTTCACCAGACGCGATACGCCATTATTTGTCGACATTATGACTTTCACAGTACTCCTCCTAGGGGCTCCTCCGGTTTACCAATGTATTTCGCCTGTTGACGAGGCATTTGGCTACTTTAAGAGAGTCATAGTTACTCCTGTCAGTTGCTTTCCGTTTTACCACAGTCACATTTTCAATCTTATTCTGGCCAGTTCACCTGAGGCGATATGCCATTATTAGTCAACCTAAAGAATATCACAGTACTCCTGCCGGGAGCTTCTCGAGTTTGCCGATGTATTTCGCCTGTTGACGACGCATTTGGATACCTTAAGAGAGTCATAGTTACTCCTTGCTGTTACTCCCCATTTTACAACAGGCACATCCACAAGCTTACTCTGGCCAATTCTCCTGAAGCGATACGCTAATATCTGTTGACATAAAGACTTTCACAGTACACCTGCTGGGAGCATCTCAACTTTGCCGATGTATTTCGCCTATTGACGAGGCATTTGGCTACCTTAAGAGAGTCATAGTTACTCCTGCCAGTGGCTCTCCGTTGAACCACAGTCACATCTACGATTTTCCTCTGCCCCTTTCACCAGACGCGATACGCCATTATTTGTCGAAATTATGACTTTCACAGTACTCCTGCTAGGGGTTCCTCCAGTTTACCAATGTTCAAAAATGGCTCTGAGCACTATGGGACTCAACTACTGAGGTCATTAGTCCCCTAGAACTTAGAACTAGTTAAACCTAACTAACCTAAGGACATCACAAACATCCATGCTCGAGGCAGGATTCGAACCTGCGACCGTTGCGGTCTTGCGGTTCCAGACTGCAGCGCCTTTAACCGCACGGCCACTTCGGCCGGCGTTTACCAATGTATTTCGCCTGTTGACGAGGCATTTGGCTACCTTAAGAGAGTCATAGTTACTCCTGTCAGTTGCTCCCCGTTTTACCACAGTCACATTTTCAATCTTATTCTGGCCAGTTCTCCTGATGCGATACGCCATTATCAGTCAACCTAAAGAATATCACAGTACTCCTGCCGGGAGCTCTCGAGTTTGCCGATGTATTTCGCCTGTTGACGAGGCATTTGGATACCTTAAGAGAGTCATAGTTACCCCTTGCTGTTGCTCCCCATTTTACAACAGGCACATCTACAAGCTTACTCTGGCCAATTCTCCTGAAGCGATACGCTAATATCTGTTGACATAAAGACTTTCACAGTACACCTGCTGGGAGCATCTCAACTTTGCCGATGTATTTCGCCTATTGACGAGGCGTTTGGCTACCTTAAGAGAGTCATAGTTACTCCTGCCAGTGTCTCTCCGTTAAACCACAGTCACATCTACCATTTTCCTCTGCCCCTTTCACCAGACGCGATACGCCATTATTTGTCGACATAATGACTTTCAAAGTACTCCTGCTAGGGGCTCCTCCAGTTTACCAATGTATTTCGCCTGTTGACGAGGCATTTGGCTACCTTAAGAGAGTCATACTAACTTCTGTCAGTTGCTCCCCGTTTTACCACAGTCACATTTTCAATCTTATTCTGGCCAGTTCACCCGAAGCGATACGCCATAATCAGTCAACCTAAAGAATTTCACAGTACTCCTGCCGGGAGCTTCTCGAGTTTGCCGATGTATTTCGCCTGTTGACGAGGCATTTGGATACCTTAAGAGAGTCATAGTTACACCTTGCTGTTGCTCACCATTTTGCAACAGGCACATCTACAAGCTTACTCTATCCAATTCTGCTGAAGCGATACGCTAATATCTGTTGACATAAAGACTTTCACAGTTCTCCTGCCGGGAGTTTCTCGACTTTGCCGACGTATTTCGCATATTGACGAGGCACCTGGCTACCTTAAGAGAGTTATAGTTACTCCT
This sequence comes from Schistocerca americana, assembly GCF_021461395.2. NCBI lineage: Eukaryota > Metazoa > Arthropoda > Insecta > Orthoptera > Acrididae > Schistocerca > Schistocerca americana. Next base: position 63,610,508 of record NC_060130.1, read on the forward strand.
GCCAGTGTCTCTCCGTTAAACCACATTCACATTTACAATTTTCCTCTGCCCCTTTCACCAGACACGATACGATATTATTCTTCGACATTATGACTTTCACAGTACTCCTGCTAGGGGCTCCTCCAGTTTACCAATGTATTTCGCCTGTTGACGAGGCATTTGGCTACCTTAAGAGAGTCATACTTACTCCTGTCAGTTGCTCCCCGTTTTACCACAGTCACATTTTCAATCTTATTCTGGCCAGTTCACCTGAAGCGATACGCCACTTGACGAGGCATTTGGCTACCTTAAGAGAGTCATAGTTACTCCTGTCAGTTGCTCCCCGTTAAACCACAGTCACATCTACGATTTTCCTCTGCCGCTTTCACCAGCCGCGATACGCCATTATTTGTCGACATAATGACTTTCAAAGTACTCCTGCTAGGGGCTCCTCCAGTTTACCAATGTACACTCCTGGAAATTGAAATAAGAACACCGTGAATTCATTGTCCCAGGAAGGGGAAACTTTATTGACACATTCCTGGGGTCAGATACATCACACGATCACACTGACAGAACCACAGGCACATAGACACAGGCAACAGAGCATGCACAATGTCGGCACTAGTACAGTGTATATCCACCTTTCGCAGCAATGCAGGCTGCTATTCTCCCATGGAGACGATCGTAGAGATGCTGGATGTAGTCCTGTGGAACGGCTTGCCATGCCATTCCCACCTAGCGCCTCAGTTGGACCAGCGTTCGTGCTGGACGTGCAGACCGCGTGAGACGACGCTTCATCCAGTCTCAAACATGCTCAATGGGGGATAGATCCGGAGATCTTGCTGGCCAGGGTAGTTGACTTACACCTTCTAGAGCACGTTGGGTGGCACGGGATACATGCGGACGTGCATTGTCCTGTTGGAACAGCAAGTTCCCTTGCCGGTCTAGGAATGGTAGAACGATGGGTTCGATGACGGTTTGGATGTACCGTGCACTATTCAGTGTCCCCTCGACGATCACCAGTGGTGTACGGCCAGTGTAGGAGATCGCTCCCCACACCATGATGCCGGGTGTTGGCCCCGTGTGCCTCGGTCGTATGCAGTCCTGATTGTGGCGCTCACCTGCACGGCGCCAAACACGCATACGACCATCATTGGCACCAAGGCAGAAGCGACTCTCATCGCTGAAGACGACACGTCTCCATTCGTCCCTCCATTCACGCCTGTCACGACACCACTGGAGGCGGGCTGCACGATGTTGGGGCGTGAGCGGAAGGCGGCCTAACGGTGTGCGGGACCGTAGCCCAGCTTCATGGAGACGGTTGCGAATGGTCCTCACCGATACCCCAGTAGCAACAGTGTCCCTAATTTGCTGGGAAGTGGCGGTGCGGTCCCCTACGGCACTGCGTAGGATCCTACGGTCTTGGCGTGCATCCGTGCGTCGCTGCGGTCCGGTCCCAGGTCGACGGGCACGTGCACCTTCCGCCGACCACTGGCGACAACATCGATGTACTGTGGAGACCTCACGCCCCACGTGTTGAGCAATTCGGCGGTACGTCCACCCGGCCTCCCGCATGCCCACTATACGCCCTTGCTCAAAGTCCGTCAACTGCACATACGGTTCACGTCCACGCTGTCGCGGCATGCTACCAGTGTTAAAGACTGCGATGGAGCTCCGTATGCCACGGCAAACTGGCTGACACTGACGGCGGCGGTGCACAAATGCTGCGCAGCTAGCGCCATTCGACGGCCAACACCGCGGTTCCTGGTGTGTCCGCTGTGCCGTGCGTGTGATCATTGCTTGTACAGCCCTCTCGCAGTGTCCGGAGCAAGTATGGTGGGTCTGACACACCGGTGTCAATGTGTTCTTTTTTCCATTTCCAGGAGTGTATTTCGCCTGTTGACGAGGCATTTGGATACCTTAAGAGAGTCATAGTTACCCCTTGCTGATGCTCCCCATTTTACAACAGGCACATCTACAAGCTTACTCTGGCCAATTCTCCTGAAGCGATACGCTAATATCTATTGACATAAAGACTTTCACAGTACTCCTGCCGGGAGCTTTTCGACTTTGCCGATGTATTTCGCCTATTGACGAGGCGTTTGGCTACCTTAAGAGAGTCATAGTTACTCCTGCCAGTGTCTCTCCGTTAAACCACAGTCACATCTACCATTTTCCTCTGCCCCATTCACCAGACGCGATACGCCATTATTTGTCGACATCAAGACTTTCAAAGTACTCCTGCTAGGGGCTCCTCCAGTTTACCAATGTATTTCGCCTGTTGACGAGGCATTTGGCTACCTTAAGAGACTCATAGTTACTCCTGTCAGTTGCTCCCCGTTTTACCACAGTCACATTTTCAATCTTATTCTGGCCAGTTCACCTGAGGCGATACGCCACTTGACAAGGCATTTGGCTACCTTAAGAGAGTCATAGTTACTCCTGTCAGTTGCTCCCCGTTAAACCACAGTCACATCTACGATTTTCCTCTGCCGCTTTCACCAGCCGCGATACGCCATTATTTGTTGAAATTATGACTTTCACAGTACTCCTGCTAGGGGTTCCTCCAGTTTACCAATGTATTTCGCCTGTTGACGAAGCATTTGGCTACCTTAAGAGAGTCATAGTTACTCCTGTCAGTTGCTCCCCGTTTTACCAAAGTCACATTTTCAATCTTATTCTGGCCAGTTCACCTGAAGCGATACGCCATTATCAGTCAACCTAAAGTATATCACAGTACTCCTGCCGGGAGCTTCTCGAGTTTGCCGATGTATTTCGCCTGTTGACGATACATTTGTATACCTTAATAGAGTCATAGCTACTCCTTGCAGTTGCTCCCCATTTTACAACAGGCAAATCTACAAACTTACTCTGGCCAGTTCTCCTGAAGCGATACGCTAATATCTGTTGACATAAAGACATTCACAGTACTCCTGCCGGGAGCTTCTCGACTTTACCGAAGTATTTCGCCTATTGACGAGGCATTTGGCTACCTTAAGAGAGTCATAGTTACTCCTGCCAGTGTCTCTCCGTTAAACCACAGTCACATCTACAATATTCCTCCGCCCCTTTCACCAGACGCGATACGCCATTATTTGTCGACATTATGACTTTCACAGTACTCCTCCTAGGGGCTCCTCCGGTTTACCAATGTATTTCGCCTGTTGACGAGGCATTTGGCTACTTTAAGAGAGTCATGGTTACTCCTGTCAGTTGCTTTCCGTTTTACCACAGTCACATTTTCAATCTTATTCTGGCCAGTTCACCTGAGGCGATACGCCATTATTAGTCAACCTAAAGAATATCACAGTACTCCTGCCGGGAGCTTCTCGAGTTGGCCGATGTATTTCGCCTGTTGACGACGCATTTGGATACCTTAAGAGAGTCATAGTTACTCCTTGCTCTTACTCCCCATTTTACAACAGGCACATCCACAAGCTTACTCTGGCCAATTCTCCTGAAGCGATACGCTAATATCTGTTGACATAAAGACCTTCACAGTACACCTGCTGGGAGCATCTCAAATTTTGCCGATGTATTTCGCCTATTGACGAGGCATTTGGCTACCTTAAGAGAGTCATAGTTACTCCTGTCAGTTGCTCCCCGTTTTACCACAGTCACATTTTCAATCTTATTCTGGCCAGTTCTCCTGATGCGATACGCCATTATCAGTCAACCTAAAGAATATCACAGTACTCCTGCCGGGAGCTCTCGAGTTTGCCGATGTATTTCGCCTGTTGACGAGGCATTTGGATACCTTAAGAGAGTCATAGTTACCCCTTGCTGTTGCTCCCCATTTTACAACAGGCACATCTACAAGCTTACTCTGGCCAATTCTCCTGAAGCGATACGCTAATATCTGTTGACATAAAGACTTTCACAGTACACCTGCTGGGAGCATCTCAACTTTGCCGATGTATTTCGCCTATTGACGAGGCGTTTGGCTACCTTAAGAGAGTCATAGTTACTCCTGCCAGTGTCTCTCCGTTAAACCACAGTCACATCTACCATTTTCCTCTGCCCCTTTCACCAGACGCGATACGCCATTATTTGTCGACATAATGACTTTCAAAGTACTCCTGCTAGGGGCTCCTCCAGTTTACCAATGTATTTCGCCTGTTGACGAGGCATTTGGCTACCTTAAGAGAGTCATACTAACTTCTGTCAGTTGCTCCCCGTTTTACCACAGTCACATTTTCAATCTTATTCTGGCCAGTTCACCCGAAGCGATACGCCATAATCAGTCAACCTAAAGAATTTCACAGTACTCCTGCCGGGAGCTTCTCGAGTTTGCCGATGTATTTCGCCTGTTGACGAGGCATTTGGATACCTTAAGAGAGTCATAGTTACACCTTGCTGTTGCTCACCATTTTGCAACAGGCACATCTACAAGCTTACTCTATCCAATTCTGCTGAAGCGATACGCTAATATCTGTTGACATAAAGACTTTCACAGTTCTCCTGCCGGGAGTTTCTCGACTTTGCCGACGTATTTCGCATATTGACGAGGCACCTGGCTACCTTAAGAGAGTTATAGTTACTCCTGCCAGTGTCTCTCCGTTAAACCACATTCACATTTACAATTTTCCTCTGCCCCTTTCACCAGACACGATACGATATTATTCTTCGACATTATGACTTTCACAGTACTCCTGCTAGGGGCTCCTCCAGTTTACCAATGTATTTCGCCTGTTGACGAGGCATTTGGCTACCTTAAGAGAGTCATACTTACTCCTGTCAGTTGCTCCCCGTTTTACCACAGTCACATTTTCAATCTTATTCTGGCCAGTTCACCTGAAGCGATACGCCACTTGACGAGGCATTTGGCTACCTTAAGAGAGTCATAGTTACTCCTGTCAGTTGCTCCCCGTTAAACCACAGTCACATCTACGATTTTCCTCTGCCGCTTTCACCAGCCGCGATACGCCATTATTTGTCGACATAATGACTTTCAAAGTACTCCTGCTAGGGGCTCCTCCAGTTTACCAATGTACACTCCTGGAAATTGAAATAAGAACACCGTGAATTCATTGTCCCAGGAAGGGGAAACTTTATTGACACATTCCTGGGGTCAGATACATCACACGATCACACTGACAGAACCACAGGCACATAGACACAGGCAACAGAGCATGCACAATGTCGGCACTAGTACAGTGTATATCCACCTTTCGCAGCAATGCAGGCTGCTATTCTCCCATGGAGACGATCGTAGAGATGCTGGATGTAGTCCTGTGGAACGGCTTGCCATGCCATTCCCACCTAGCGCCTCAGTTGGACCAGCGTTCGTGCTGGACGTGCAGACCGCGTGAGACGACGCTTCATCCAGTCTCAAACATGCTCAATGGGGGATAGATCCGGAGATCTTGCTGGCCAGGGTAGTTGACTTACACCTTCTAGAGCACGTTGGGTGGCACGGGATACATGCGGACGTGCATTGTCCTGTTGGAACAGCAAGTTCCCTTGCCGGTCTAGGAATGGTAGAACGATGGGTTCGATGACGGTTTGGATGTACCGTGCACTATTCAGTGTCCCCTCGACGATCACCAGTGGTGTACGGCCAGTGTAGGAGATCGCTCCCCACACCATGATGCCGGGTGTTGGCCCCGTGTGCCTCGGTCGTATGCAGTCCTGATTGTGGCGCTCACCTGCACGGCGCCAAACACGCATACGACCATCATTGGCACCAAGGCAGAAGCGACTCTCATCGCTGAAGACGACACGTCTCCATTCGTCCCTCCATTCACGCCTGTCACGACACCACTGGAGGCGGGCTGCACGATGTTGGGGCGTGAGCGGAAGGCGGCCTAACGGTGTGCGGGACCGTAGCCCAGCTTCATGGAGACGGTTGCGAATGGTCCTCACCGATACCCCAGTAGCAACAGTGTCCCTAATTTGCTGGGAAGTGGCGGTGCGGTCCCCTACGGCACTGCGTAGGATCCTACGGTCTTGGCGTGCATCCGTGCGTCGCTGCGGTCCGGTCCCAGGTCGACGGGCACGTGCACCTTCCGCCGACCACTGGCGACAACATCGATGTACTGTGGAGACCTCACGCCCCACGTGTTGAGCAATTCGGCGGTACGTCCACCCGGCCTCCCGCATGCCCACTATACGCCCTTGCTCAAAGTCCGTCAACTGCACATACGGTTCACGTCCACGCTGTCGCGGCATGCTACCAGTGTTAAAGACTGCGATGGAGCTCCGTATGCCACGGCAAACTGGCTGACACTGACGGCGGCGGTGCACAAATGCTGCGCAGCTAGCGCCATTCGACGGCCAACACCGCGGTTCCTGGTGTGTCCGCTGTGCCGTGCGTGTGATCATTGCTTGTACAGCCCTCTCGCAGTGTCCGGAGCAAGTATGGTGGGTCTGACACACCGGTGTCAATGTGTTCTTTTTTCCATTTCCAGGAGTGTATTTCGCCTGTTGACGAGGCATTTGGATACCTTAAGAGAGTCATAGTTACCCCTTGCTGATGCTCCCCATTTTACAACAGGCACATCTACAAGCTTACTCTGGCCAATTCTCCTGAAGCGATACGCTAATATCTATTGACATAAAGACTTTCACAGTACTCCTGCCGGGAGCTTTTCGACTTTGCCGATGTATTTCGCCTATTGACGAGGCGTTTGGCTACCTTAAGAGAGTCATAGTTACTCCTGCCAGTGTCTCTCCGTTAAACCACAGTCACATCTACCATTTTCCTCTGCCCCATTCACCAGACGCGATACGCCATTATTTGTCGACATCAAGACTTTCAAAGTACTCCTGCTAGGGGCTCCTCCAGTTTACCAATGTATTTCGCCTGTTGACGAGGCATTTGGCTACCTTAAGAGACTCATAGTTACTCCTGTCAGTTGCTCCCCGTTTTACCACAGTCACATTTTCAATCTTATTCTGGCCAGTTCACCTGAGGCGATACGCCACTTGACAAGGCATTTGGCTACCTTAAGAGAGTCATAGTTACTCCTGTCAGTTGCTCCCCGTTAAACCACAGTCACATCTACGATTTTCCTCTGCCGCTTTCACCAGCCGCGATACGCCATTATTTGTTGAAATTATGACTTTCACAGTACTCCTGCTAGGGGTTCCTCCAGTTTACCAATGTATTTCGCCTGTTGACGAAGCATTTGGCTACCTTAAGAGAGTCATAGTTACTCCTGTCAGTTGCTCCCCGTTTTACCAAAGTCACATTTTCAATCTTATTCTGGCCAGTTCACCTGAAGCGATACGCCATTATCAGTCAACCTAAAGTATATCACAGTACTCCTGCCGGGAGCTTCTCGAGTTTGCCGATGTATTTCGCCTGTTGACGATACATTTGTATACCTTAATAGAGTCATAGCTACTCCTTGCAGTTGCTCCCCATTTTACAACAGGCAAATCTACAAACTTACTCTGGCCAGTTCTCCTGAAGCGATACGCTAATATCTGTTGACATAAAGACATTCACAGTACTCCTGCCGGGAGCTTCTCGACTTTACCGAAGTATTTCGCCTATTGACGAGGCATTTGGCTACCTTAAGAGAGTCATAGTTACTCCTGCCAGTGTCTCTCCGTTAAACCACAGTCACATCTACAATATTCCTCCGCCCCTTTCACCAGACGCGATACGCCATTATTTGTCGACATTATGACTTTCACAGTACTCCTCCTAGGGGCTCCTCCGGTTTACCAATGTATTTCGCCTGTTGACGAGGCATTTGGCTACTTTAAGAGAGTCATGGTTACTCCTGTCAGTTGCTTTCCGTTTTACCACAGTCACATTTTCAATCTTATTCTGGCCAGTTCACCTGAGGCGATACGCCATTATTAGTCAACCTAAAGAATATCACAGTACTCCTGCCGGGAGCTTCTCGAGTTGGCCGATGTATTTCGCCTGTTGACGACGCATTTGGATACCTTAAGAGAGTCATAGTTACTCCTTGCTCTTACTCCCCATTTTACAACAGGCACATCCACAAGCTTACTCTGGCCAATTCTCCTGAAGCGATACGCTAATATCTGTTGACATAAAGACCTTCACAGTACACCTGCTGGGAGCATCTCAAATTTTGCCGATGTATTTCGCCTATTGACGAGGCATTTGGCTACCTTAAGAGAGTCATAGTTACTCCTGCCAGTGGCTCTCCGTTGAACCACAGTCACATCTACGATTTTCCTCTGCCCCTTTCACCAGACGCGATACGCCATTATTTGTCGAAATTATGACTTTCACAGTACTCCTGCTAGGGGTTCCTCCAGTTTACCAATGTATTTCGCCTGTTGACGAGGCATTTGGCTACCTTAAGAGAGTCATAGTTACTCCTGTCAGTTGCTCCCCGTTAAACCACAGTCACATCTACGATTTTCCTCTGCCGCTTTCACCAGCCGCGATACGCCATTATTTGTCGACATAATAACTTTCAAAGTACTCCTGCTAGGGGCTCCTCCAGTTTACCAATGTATTTCGCCTGTTGACGAGGCATTTGGCTATTTAAGCCGTCTTTATTCACGTCTATGTGAACATACAAACAGATAAAAGTACCCACGAAGTGGGTTTACAAATGACAAAAACAAAACAAACACTAGACGGACAGGAAGAGACGTGAACAGAGAAGGGGTTGTGCCTGTAGACAGACGCCTGGCAGCAGCGTAGACGACATATAATTGGGCCATCACCCAACACCAGTCCGGGGCATCGTGCGCCTAATGGCAGTCATAGTGTCGAACCGCCGCGCCGCCATCACAGTCCCGATGAGTACCCTTGTCGACATCGCCGCGAAGTGGTGGTCCTTGAATCCAAGCTGCCGCAGATCCTGTGCAGATGTGGGTGACCACACCCCCCTCCATGAGATGGTAGCTGAAGAGGTGGTGATGGTCTTGGCTGCTGGGGTCTGACTCCTAATCGCCTGGTGGACGGCTTCCCTATTATAAACCGCGACTTTCTGCTGGTGACACTCTTCGATGTCAAGATTGACACCAACCACCTGGGCGTCGATGATATAGGCTGCATCGCCACGAACTGCCACGATGTCCGGCTTCCTCAGTCCCTCAGATGTCCTGAGGTGGGGCTCCAGGTCGACGTCGAAGCCCCTGCGACGAAGTCCCTGCGCGACGTAAGACGCCAGGGCGTTGTGTCGCTTCACTCGTGCGTCGTGACTTCGGAAGCAGTGCTGGACAACGTGGTTCGCAGTTTCTTTAGCGATGCAGCCAGCCCGGCAGTTAGTATCACCAGCACGACCTCGCTGCAACCGTGCCCGGGTTGGAAGGGCATTGATCCTCGTACGGATGCAGGAGATAAAGTCGCGGCCTGTGATCGCTAGTCGAGGATCGTCGACCCAGCGATGCTGCCCTGGTGTTCGGGCAGACTTCTTAAGGGCAGCGCCGTCCACCGAGAGATGCAACCGTTCAGCCCACATCCGGCCCATTTGGTTGGAAGTTCTAATGACCGTATTATTACCCTGTAGTTGCTGCTCTAGCCTCCCAATCTCACGCCCCAGAACGTCGTCTGCTGTCCTGTCAGATAGGACACCCAATGCCCGCATCTTCGCGAGCCGGTTCCGCCGCAGAAGAGGCCCTAGCCAGCGCGCTGATGGCACTCCCAGCCCCCCAGATGACACAGGGGCATGGAAGTAACCAACAGGAACGTCCGCTGGCAGGCACAACCAAGATCTAACCGCTGCGCGGATGGTGGTGTCCATTGCTGACAGGGCTCCTAGGCGGGTCCTCGAAAGGGCCAAGCCATGGTGTATCCCTGGCAAGACGACGGTTCTGAGGGCGTGCAAACGCTGTTGTGGCTTTAGTGGTGCCTTGGATAGGACGGTCAGCTGTCGCTCGACCTCCCGCCTCGGATGAAAGAGGCTGCGTCCGCTCGTGGAGAACTCCAGGCCAAGATACCGGAAAGTGCTCTCGATCCCCAGGGCTGGGAGGATGGTATACCCAGCCCTGAAGGTCGTGGTGTCGTCGACCTTAATCTTCTTCTCACGGCCAGAAGCCGTCAGGGCGAGAGTGAAGCACTTTCCGGGATTGACTTGGAGACCAAGGTCCCCAAGGGCAGATGTTGCTGCATCAATAAGGTCCTGGAGCCCTCCTGGGGTCTCGGCGAACAGCAGGAGGTCGTCAGCAAAGGCAGCAGCGTTGAGACGTCGTCCCATCACATTGGCACCAATGTAATCTGGGAGGCGAGCAAGCATGAGGTCTAAGGAGAGGTTGAAAAGGATAGGAGAGAGAGGATCACCCTGCCTAACACCCCTTGAAGGCCGCACTGGACCCAGCGACATCCCAGGACCAGAGATCATCGTCACCCCATCCTCATAGCATCCCAGGACGTATCCAATGAACTCGTCAGGCAGGCCATGTGCCCTCAGGGCCGGCCTCAGGGCACCATGGTCTAGCGAGTCGAAAGCCTTGGACACATCCAGGGACGCAACATAGAGGGAGCGACAGTTTGCCCTGGCCTGTGTCATCGCCAAGTCCAACAAGAACGTATTGTGCAGCATCCCATCCTGAGGAAGGAAAGCCCGCTGACGCCCGTCCAGCACACAGGTCCGCATCAGACGGCCCGCCAGGATCTTATGGAAGACCCTAGCGAGGACTGAGCAAACCGTGATCGGACGGAAGTCAGCGGGGGATGCTGGGGCGGCCTTCTTGGGCAACAGGGATGTACGGGCTAGGAGAAGACGGGATGGGAGGCGACGGGTCAAGAGGAAGAGGTTAAGGATTTTAAGGAGGACCTCACGGGGTATACGGCGAATCTGGGCCGGTGTCAGTCGGTCTGGGCCTGCAGCAGAGCGACGAGGGGGGAGCGCTGAAGCAACTTCCTCCATCGTAATAGGCGCCCACAGCTGTTTGAAGGGAACCTCGATGGAGGAGGGCAACAGCCGACCCTCCAGACGGTCCACCCGGCCAGATGGTCGCCGGGTGAAAAGGTCCTTCCAAAACTCCACCAACCCAGGAATAGGGGGTGGTGGGTGAAGGAGCGTTCCATCCAGAAGGCCGCTGATGCAGCGAGCAGCGCTCTTTGAGAAGGCCCGCTGACAGAGGGCATACTCCCTCCTCCGCAGAGCCCGCTTCGTCCCTCGTGGCTCTGACATCCTGCGGGGGGCAACAGGATTTAATGATGGTTCCCTGCTGCCGATAGCGTCAAGGGCAGCCGACAGCATGCCCATTATGACTGGGGCCGATGTCGTTGGCCCAAGCGCCAGGATGTCATCGACTGCTTTATAACTAGACCCAGACGACGGGAGGGCTGCCAGGGCCGACCAGACAGCTTGGTCGACAGTATCCACAGCTGCAGACGGGGAGGGGGGTGCTGCACAGGAACCGGCAGGTTCCACAGCTGCAGCAGATGGAAGCGACCCCACCCCAACAGCAGAGAGGGCAGCAACAAACTCGGCAACCTGGTTCCTATAGGCTGTTCCACGACGCTGCCCCTTAATGGACTCAAGGGAACGATTCGGGAACGCCTTTGCAAGCTCTTGATTTAGGAACCGGGTGCCCTTGAGCGTAAGTGCTGCTTCAGAGTGGGCCAGGCGTAGGAGCTCTTCACTAGACCACCTGGCCTTTACCCTCTCGGTGGTCACCTCTGCGTTGGCTGCGGCAGGATGGGCACGGCGGCGATGTACACCAAGACCTGTCTTGGTGGTGAAGGTCCGGTGGCACTCAGGACATGTGATGGCAGGCACTACGGCTCGACCCGAACTGGCGGCGTCGGATGCTGACCCAACGACTGGCGCGGCGTCTCCTGTGGGAGTACCGCTACCTGATTTCTTCTTCGTGTTGGGGCCAGCTGAAACAGGGGCAGGGGGGGCGGCAACCCCCAAGCCCCGAAAGGTTCACCCCGCTCTGTCTGTCGAGGAACTTTGGAAGAGTTATACACAGGCATAATCTTCCTAAGAACCTCTCACGACCCCTGCCACGAGAAGGCCAGAGCTAGGATTTCCCACCGAGAGGCTAAGCGAACCATCATCCACTCGACATCGCTCGGATGCTAAGGAGTGGATAGAGAGGATCCGTATATGACGCATCATGTGAGCTTAAGAGAGTCATACTTACTCCTGTCAGTTGCTCCCCGTTTTACCACAGTCACATTTTCAATCTTATTCTGGCCAGTTCACCTGATGCGATACGCCATTATAAGTCAACTTAAAAAATATCACAGTACTCCTGCCGGGAGCTCTCGAGTTTGCCGATGTATTTCGCCTGTTGACGAGGCATTTGCATACCTTAAGAGAGTCATAGTTACCCCTTGCTGATGCTCCCCATTTTACAACAGGCACATCTACAAGCTTACTCTGGCCAATTCTCCTGAAGCGATACGCTAATATCTATTGACATAAAGACTTTCACAGTACTCCTGCCGGGAGCTTTTCGACTTTGCCGATGTATTTCGCCTATTGACGAGGCGTTTGGCTACCTTAAGAGAGTCATAGTTACTCCTGCCAGTGTCTCTCCGTTAAACCACAGTCACATCTACCATTTTCCTCTGCCCCATTCACCAGACGCGATACGCCATTATTTGTCGACATCAAGACTTTCAAGGTACTCCTGCTAGGGGCTCCTCCAGTTTACCAATGTATTTCGCCTGTTGACGAGGCATTTGGCTACCTTAAGAGACTCATAGTTACTCCTGTCAGTTGCTCCCCGTTTTACCACAGTCACATTTTCAATCTTATTCTGGCCAGTTCACCTGAGGCGATACGCCACTTGACGAGGCATTTGGCTACCTTAAGAGAGTCATAGTTACTCCTGTCAGTTGCTCCCCGTTAAACCACAGTCACATCTACGATTTTCCTCTGCCGCTTTCACCAGCCGCGATACGCCATTATTTGTTGAAATTATGACTTTCACAGTACTCCTGCTAGGGGTTCCTCCAGTTTACCAATGTATTTCGCCTGTTGACGAAGCATTTGGCTACCTTAAGAGAGTCATAGTTACTCCTGTCAGTTGCTCCCCGTTTTACCACAGTCACATTTTCAATCTTATTCTGGCCAGTTCACCTGATGCGATACGCCATTATCAGTCAACCTAAAAAATATCACAGTACTCCTGCCGGGAGCTCTCGAGTTTGCCGATGTATTTCGCCTGTTGACGAGGCATTTGGATACCTTAAGAGAGTCATAGTTACCCCTTGCTGATGCTCCCCATTTTACAACAGGCACATCTACAAGCTTACTCTGGCCAATTCTCCTGAAGCGATACGCTAATATCTATTGACATAAAGACTTTCACAGTACTCCTGCCGGGAGCTTTTCGACTTTGCCGATGTATTTCGCCTATTGACGAGGCGTTTGCCTACCTTAAGAGAGTCATAGTTACTCCTGCCAGTGTCTCTCCGTTAAACCACAGTCACATCTACCATTTTCTTCTGCCCCATTCACCAGACGCGATACGCCATTATTTGTCGACATCAAGACTTTCAAAGTACTCCTGCTAGGGGCTCCTCCAGTTTACCAATGTATTTCGCCTGTTGACGAGGCTTTTGGCTACCTTAAGAGACTCATAGTTACTCCTGTCAGTTGCTCTCCGTTTTACCACAGTCACATTTTCAATGTTATTCTGGCCAGTTCACCTGAGGCGATACGCCATTATCAGTCAACCTAAAGAAATTCACAGTACTCCTGCCGGAAGCTTCTCGAGTTTGCCGAAGTATTTCGCCTGTTAACGAAACATTTGCATACCTTAAGAGAGTCATAGTTACTCCTTGCTGTTGCTCCCCATTTTACAACAGGCACATCTACAAGCTTACTCTGGCCAATTCTCCTGACGCGATACGCTAATATCTGTTGTCATAAAGACTTTCACAGTACTCCTGCTGGGAGCTTCTCAACTTTGCCGATGTATTTCGCCTGTTGACGAGGCCTTTGGCTACCTTAAGAGAGTTATAGTTACTCCTGCCAGTGTCTCTCCGTTAAACCACATTCACATTTACAATTTTCCTCTGCCCCTTTCACCAGACCCGATACGATATTATTCTTCGACATTATGACTTTCACAGTACTCCTGCTAGGGGCTCCTCCAGTTTACCAATGTATTTCGCCTGTTGACGAAGCATTTGGCTACCTTAAGAGAGTCATAGTTACTCCTGTCAGTTGCTCCCCGTTTTACCAAAGTCACATTTTCAATCTTATTCTGGCCAGTTCACCTGAAGCGATACGCCATTATCAGTCAACCTAAAGTATATCACAGTACTCCTGCCGGGAGCTTCTCGAGTTTGCCGATGTATTTCGCCTGTTGACGATACATTTGTATACCTTAATAGAGTCATAGCTACTCCTTGCAGTTGCTCCCCATTTTACAACAGGCAAATCTACAAACTTACTCTGGCCAGTTCTCCTGAAGCGATACGCTAATATCTGTTGACATAAAGACTTTCACAGTACTCCTGCCGGGAGCTTCTCGACTTTACCGATGTATTTCGCCTATTGACGAGGCATTTGGCTACCTTAAGAGAGTCATAGTTACTCCTGCCAGTGTCTCTCCGTTAAACCACAGTCACATCTACAATATTCCTCCGCCCCTTTCACCAGACGCGATACGCCATTATTTGTCGACATTATGACTTTCACAGTACTCCTCCTAGGGGCTCCTCCGGTTTACCAATGTATTTCGCCTGTTGACGAGGCATTTGGCTACTTTAAGAGAGTCATGGTTACTCCTGTCAGTTGCTTTCCGTTTTACCACAGTCACATTTTCAATCTTATTCTGGCCAGTTCACCTGAGGCGATACGCCATTATTAGTCAACCTAAAGAATATCACAGTACTCCTGCCGGGAGCTTCTCGAGTTTGCCGATGTATTTCGCCTGCTGACGACGCATTTGGATACCTTAAGAGAGTCATAGTTACTCCTTGCTGTTACTCCCCATTTTACAACAGGCACATCCACAAGCTTACTCTGGCCAATTCTCCTGAAGCGATACGCTAATATCTGTTGACATAAAGACCTTCACAGTACACCTGCTGGGAGCATCTCAACTTTGCCGATGTATTTCGCCTATTGACGATGCATTTGGCTACCTTAAGAGAGTCATAGTTACTCCTGCCAGTGGCTCTCCGTTGAACCACAGTCACATCTACGATTTTCCTCTGCCCCTTTCACCAGACGCGATACGCCATTATTTGTCGAAATTATGACTTTCACAGTACTCCTGCTAGGGGTTCCTCCAGTTTACCAATGTATTTCGCCTGTTGACGAGGCATTTGGCTACCTTAAGAGAGTCATAGTTACTCCTGTCAGTTGCTCCCCGTTAAACCACAGTCACATCTACGATTTTCCTCTGCCGCTTTCACCAGCCGCGATACGCCATTATTTGTCGACATAATAACTTTCAAAGTACTCCTGCTAGGGGCTCCTCCAGTTTACCAATGTATTTCGCCTGTTGACGAGGCATTTGGCTATTTAAGCCGTCTTTATTCACGTCTATGTGAACATACAAACAGATAAAAGTACCCACGAAGTGGGTTTACAAATGACAAAAACAAAACAAACACTAGACGGACAGGAAGAGACGTGAACAGAGAAGGGGTTGTGCCTGTAGACAGACGCCAGGCAGCAGCGTAGACGACATATAATTGGGCCATCACCCAACACCAGTCCGGGGCATCGTGCGCCTAATGGCAGTCATAGTGTCGAACCGCCGCGCCGCCATCACAGTCCCGATGAGTACCCTTGTCGACATCGCCGCGAAGTGGTGGTCCTTGAATCCAAGCTGCCGCAGATCCTGTGCAGATGTGGGTGACCACACCCCCCTCCATGAGATGGTAGCTGAAGAGGTGGTGATGGTCTTGGCTGCTGGGGTCTGACTCCTAATCGCCTGGTGGACGGCTTCCCTATTATAAACCGCGAATTTCTGCTGGTGATACTCTTCGATGTCAAGATTGACACCAACCACCTGGGCGTCGATGATATAGGCTGCATCGCCACGAACTGCCACGATGTCCGGCTTCCTCAGTCCCTCGGATGTCCTGAGGTGGGGCTCCAGGTCGACGTCGAAGCCCCTGCGACGAAGTCCCTGCGCGACGTAAGACGCCAGGGCGTTGTGTCGCTTCACTCGTGCGTCGTGACTTCGGAAGCAGTGCTGGACAACGTGGTTCGCAGTTTCTTTAGCGATGCAGCCAGCCCGGCAGTTAATATCACCAGCACGACCTCGCTGCAACCGTGCCCGGGTTGGAAGGGCATTGATCCTCGTACGGATGCAGGAGATAAAGTCGCGGCCTGTGATCGCTAGTCGAGGATCGTCGACCCAGCGATGCTGCCCTGGTGTTCGGGCAGACTTCTTAAGGGCAGCGCCGTCCACCGAGAGATGCAACCGTTCAGCCCACATCCGGCCCATTTGGTTGGAAGTTCTAATGACCGTATTATTACCCCGTAGTTGCTGCTCTAGCCTCCCAATCTCACGCCCCAGAACGTCGTCTGCTGTCCTGTCAGATAGGACACCCAATGCCCGCATCTTCGCGAGCCGGTTCCGCCGCAGAAGAGGCCCTAGCCAGCGCGCTGATGGCACTCCCAGCCCCCCAGATGACACAGGGGCATGGAAGTAACCAACAGGAACGTCCGCTGGCAGGCACAACCAAGATCTAACCGCTGCGCGGATGGTGGTGTCCATTGCTGACAGGGCTCCTAGGCGGGTCCTCGAAAGGGCCAAGCCATGGTGTATCCCTGGCAAGACGACGGTTCTGAGGGCGTGCAAACGCTGTTGTGGCTTTAGTGGTGCCTTGGATAGGACGGTCAGCTGTCGCTCGACCTCCCGCCTCGGATGAAAGAGGCTGCGTCCGCTCGTGGAGAACTCCAGGCCAAGATACCGGAAAGTGCTCTCGATCCCCAGGGCTGGGAGGATGGTATACCCAGCCCTGAAGGTCGTGGTGTCGTCGACCTTAATCTTCTTCTCACGGCCAGAAGCCGTCAGGGCGAGAGTGAAGCACTTTCCGGGATTGACTTGGAGACCAAGGTCCCCAAGGGCAGATGTTGCTGCATCAATAAGGTCCTGGAGCCCTCCTGGGGTCTCGGCGAACAGCAGGAGGTCGTCAGCAAAGGCAGCAGCGTTGAGACGTCGTCCCATCACATTGGCACCAATGTAATCTGGGAGGCGAGCAAGCATGAGGTCTAAGGAGAGGTTGAAAAGGATAGGAGAGAGAGGATCACCCTGCCTAACACCCCTTGAAGGCCGCACTGGACCCAGCGACATCCCAGGACCAGAGATCATCGTCACCCCATCCTCATAGCATCCCAGGACGTATCCAATGAACTCGTCAGGCAGGCCATGTGCCCTCAGGGCCGGCCTCAGGGCACCATGGTCTAGCGAGTCGAAAGCCTTGGACACATCCAGGGACGCAACATAGAGGGAGTGACAGTTTGCCCTGGCCTGTGTCATCGCCAAGTCCAACAAGAACGTATTGTGCAGCATCCCATCCTGAGGAAGGAAAGCCCGCTGACGCCCGTCCAGCACACAGGTCCGCATCAGACGGCCCGCCAGGATCTTATGGAAGACCCTAGCGAGGACTGAGCAAACCGTGATCGGACGGAAGTCAGCGGGGGATGCTGGGGCGGCCTTCTTGGGCAACAGGGATGTACGGGCTAGGAGAAGACGGGATGGGAGGCGACGGGTCAAGAGGAAGAGGTTAAGGATTTTAAGGAGGACCTCACGGGGTATACGGCGAATCTGGGCCGGTGTCAGTCGGTCTGGGCCTGCAGCAGAGCGACGAGGGGGGAGCGCTGAAGCAACTTCCTCCATCGTAATAGGCGCCCACAGCTGTTTGAAGGGAACCTCGATGGAGGAGGGCAACAGCCGACCCTCCAGACGGTCCACCCGGCCAGATGGTCGCCGGGTGAAAAGGTCCTTCCAAAACTCCACCAACCCAGGAATAGGGGGTGGTGGGTGAAGGAGCGTTCCATCCAGAAGGCCGCTGATGCAGCGAGCAGCGCTCTTTGAGAAGGCCCGCTGACAGAGGGCATACTCCCTCCTCCGCAGAGCCCGCTTCGTCCCTCGTGGCTCTGACATCCTGCGGGGGGCAACAGGATTTAATGATGGTTCCCTGCTGCCGATAGCGTCAAGGGCAGCCGACAGCATGCCCATTATGACTGGGGCCGATGTCGTTGGCCCAAGCGCCAGGATGTCATCGACTGCTTTATAACTAGACCCAGACGACGGGAGGGCTGCCAGGGCCGACCAGACAGCTTGGTCGACAGTATCCACAGCTGCAGACGGGGAGGGGGGTGATGCACAGGAACCGGCAGGTTCAACAGCTGCAGCAGATGGAAGCGACCCCACCCCAACAGCAGAGAGGGCAGCAACAAACTCGGCAACCTGGTTCCTATAGGCTGTTCCACGACGCTGCCCCTTAATGGACTCAAGGGAACGATTCGGGAACGCCTTTGCAAGCTCTTGATTTAGGAACCGGGTGCCCTTGAGCGTAAGTGCTGCTTCAGAGTGGGCCAGGCGTAGGAGCTCTTCACTAGACCACCTGGCCTTTACCCTCTCGGTGGTCACCTCTGCGTTGGCTGCGGCAGGATGGGCACGGCGGCGATGTACACCAAGACCTGTCTTGGTGGTGAAGGTCCGGTGGCACTCAGGACATGTGATGGCAGGCACTACGGCTCGACCCGAACTGGCGGCGTCGGATGCTGACCCAACGACTGGCGCGGCGTCTCCTGTGGGAGTACCGCTACCTGATTTCTTCTTCGTGTTGGGGCCAGCTGAAACAGGGGCAGGGGGGGCGGCAACCCCCAAGCCCCGAAAGGTTCACATCGCTCTGTCTGTCGAGGAACTTTGGAAGAGTTATACACAGGCATAATCTTCCTAAGAACCTCTCACGACCCCTGCCACGAGAAGGCCAGAGCTAGGATTTCCCACCGAGAGGCTAAGCGAACCATCATCCACTCGACATCGCTCGGATGCTAAGGAGTGGATAGAGAGGATCCGTATATGACGCATCATGTGAGCTTAAGAGAGTCATACTTACTCCTGTCAGTTGCTCCCCGTTTTACCACAGTTACATTTTCAATCTTATTCTGGCCAGATCACCTGATGCGATACGCCATTATCAGTCAACTTAAAAAATATCACAGTACTCCTGCCGGGAGCTCTCGAGTTTGCCGATGTATTTCGCCTGTTGACGAGGCATTTGGATACCTTAAGAGAGTCATAGTTACCCCTTGCTGATGCTCCCCATTTTACAACAGGCACATCTACAAGCTTACTCTGGCCAATTCTCCTGAAGCGATACGCTAATATCTATTGACATAAAGACTTTCACAGTACTCCTGCCGGGAGCTTTTCGACTTTGCCGATGTATTTCGTCTATTGACGAGGCGTTTGGCTACCTTAAGAGAGTCATAGTTACTCCTGCCAGTGTCTCTCCGTTAAACCACAGTCACATCTACCATTTTCCTCTGCCCCATTCACCAGACGCGATACGCCATTATTTGTCGACATCAAGACTTTCAAAGTACTCCTGCTAGGGGCTCCTCCAGTTTACCAATGTATTTCGCCTGTTGACGAGGCATTTGGCTACCTTAAGAGACTCATAGTTACTCCTGTCAGTTGCTCCCCGTTTTACCACAGTCACATTTTCAATCTTATTCTGGCCAGTTCACCTGAGGCGATACGCCACTTGACGAGGCATTTGGCTACCTTAAGAGAGTCATAGTTACTCCTGTCAGTTGCTCCCCGTTAAACCACAGTCACATCTACGATTTTCCTCTGCCGCTTTCACCAGCCGCGATACGCCATTATTTGTTGAAATTATGACTTTCACAGTACTCCTGCTAGGGGTTCCTCCAGTTTACCAATGTATTTCGCCTGTTGACGAAGCATTTGGCTACCTTAAGAGAGTCATAGTTACTCCTGTCAGTTGCTCCCCGTTTTACCACAGTCACATTTTCAATCTTATTCTGGCCAGTTCACCTGATGCGATACGCCATTATCAGTCAACCTAAAAAATATCACAGTACTCCTGCCGGGAGCTCTCGAGTTTGCCGATGTATTTCGCCTGTTGACGAGGCATTTGGATACCTTAAGAGAGTCATAGTTACCCCTCGCTGATGCTCCCCATTTTACAACAGGCACATCTACAAGCTTACTCTGGCCAATTCTCCTGAAGCGATACGCTAATATCTATTGACATAAAGACTTTCACAGTACTCCTGCCGGGAGCTTTTCGACTTTGCCGATGTATTTCGCCTATTGACGAGGCGTTTGGCTACCTTAAGAGAGTCATAGTTACTCCTGCCAGTGTCTCTCCGTTAAACCACAGTCACATCTACCATTTTCCTCTGCCCCATTCACCAGACGCGATACGCCATTATTTGTCGACATCAAGACTTTCAAAGTACTCCTGCTAGGGGCTCCTCCAGTTTACCAATGTATTTCGCCTGTTGACGAGGCCTTTGGCTACCTTAAGAGAGTTATAGTTACTCCTGCCAGTGTCTCTCCGTTAAACCACATTCACATTTACAATTTTCCTCTGCCCCTTTCACCAGACCCGATACGATATTATTCTTCGACATTATGACTTTCACAGTACTCCTGCTAGGGGCTCCTCCAGTTTACCAATGTATTTCGCCTGTTGACGAAGCATTTGGCTACCTTCAGAGAGTCATAGTTACTCCTGTCAGTTGCTCCCCGTTTTACCAAAGTCACATTTTCAATCTTATTCTGGCCAGTTCACCTGAAGCGATACGCCATTATCAATCAACCTAAAGTATATCACAGTACTCCTGCCGGGAGCTTCTCGAGTTTGCCGATGTATTTCGCCTGTTGACGATACATTTGTATACCTTAATAGAGTCATAGCTACTCCTTGCAGTTGCTCCCCATTTTACAACAGGCAAATCTACAAACTTACTCTGGCCAGTTCTCCTGAAGCGATACGCTAATATCTGTTGACATAAAGACTTTCACAGTACTCCTGCCGGGAGCTTCTCGACTTTACCGATGTATTTCGCCTATTGACGAGGCATTTGGCTACCTTAAGAGAGTCATAGTTACTCCTGCCAGTGTCTCTCCGTTAAACCACAGTCACATCTACAATATTCCTCCGCCCCTTTCACCAGACGCGATACGCCATTATTTGTCGACATTATGACTTTCACAGTACTCCTCCTAGGGGCCCCTCCGGTTTACCAATGTATTTCGCCTGTTGACGAGGCATTTGGCTTTTTTAAGAGAGTCATGGTTACTCCTGTCAGTTGCTTTCCGTATTACCACAGTCACATTTTCAATCTTATTCTGGCCAGTTCACCTGAGGCGATACGCCATTATTAGTCAACCTAAAGAATATCACAGTACTCCTGCCGGGAGCTTCTCGAGTTTGCCGATGTATTACGCCTGTTGACGACGCATTTGGATACCTTAAGAGAGTCATAGTTACTCCTTGCTGTTACTCCCCATTTTACAACAGGCACATCCACAAGCTTACTCTGGCCAATTCTCCTGAAGCGATACGCTAATATCTGTTGACATAAAGACCTTCACAGTACACCTGCTGGGAGCATCTCAACTTTGCCGATGTATTTCGCCTGTTGACGAGGCATTTGGCTACCTTAAGAGAGTCATAGTTACTCCTGTCAGTTGCTCCCCGTTTTACCACAGTCACATTTTCAATCTTATTCTGGCCAGTTCACCTGAAGCGATACGCCATTATCAGTCAACCTAAAGAATATCACAGTACTCCTGCCGGGAGCTCTCGAGTTTGCCGATGTATTTCGCCTGTTGACGAGGCATTTGGATACCTTAAGAGAGTCATAGTTACCCCTTGCTGTTGCTCCCCATTTTACAACAGGCACATCTACAAGCTTACTCTGGCCAATTCTCCTGAAGCGATACGCTAATATCTATTGACATAAAGACTTTCACAGTACTCCTGCCGGGAGCTTTTCGACTTTGCCGATGTATTTCGCCTATTGACGAGGCGTTTGGCTACCTTAAGAGAGTCATAGTTACTCCTGCCAGTGTCTCTCCGTTAAACCACAGTCACATCTACCATTTTCCTCTGCCCCATTCACCAGACGCGATACGCCATTATTTGTCGACATCAAGACTTTCAAAGTACTCCTGCTAGGGGCTCCTCCAGTTTACCAATGTATTTCGCCTGTTGACGAGGCATTTGGCTACCTTAAGAGACTCATAGTTACTCCTGTCAGTTGCTCCCCGTTTTACCACAGTCACATTTTCAATCTTATTCTGGCCAGTTCACCTGAGGCGATACGCCACTTGACGAGGCATTTGGCTACCTTAAGAGAGTCATAGTTACTCCTGTCAGTTGCTCCCCGTTAAACCACAGTCACATCTACCATTTTCCTCTGCCCCATTCACCAGACGCGATATGCCATTATTTGTCGACATCAAGACTTTCAAAGTACTCCTGCTAGGGGCTCCTCCAGTTTACCAATGTATTTCGCCTGTTGACGAGGCATTTGGCTACCTTAAGAGACTCATAGTTACTCCTGTCAGTTGCTCCCCGTTTTACCACAGTCACATCTACGATTTTCCTCTGCCGCTTTCACCAGCCGCGATACGCCATTATTTGTTGAAATTATGACTTTCACAGTACTCCTGCTAGGGGTTCCTCCAGTTTACCAATGTATTTCGCCTGTTGACGAAGCATTTGGCTACCTTAAGAGAGTCATAGTTACCCCTTGCTGATGCTCCCCATTTTACAACAGGCACATCTACAAGCTTACTCTGGCCAATTCTCCTGATGCGATACGCTAATATCTATTGACATAAAGACTTTCACAGTACTCCTGCCGGAACTTTTCGACTTTGCCGATGTATTTCGCCTATTGACGAGGCGTTTGGCTACCTTTAGAGAGTCATAGTTACTCCTGCCAGTGTCTCTCCGTTAAACCACAGTCACATCTACCATTTTCTTCTGCCCCATTCACCAGAGGCGATACGCCATTATTTGTCGACATCAAGACTTTCAAAGTACTCCTGCTAGGGGCTCCTCCAGTTTACCAATGTATTTCGCCTGTTGACGAGGCATTTGGCTGCCTTAAGAGACTCATAGTTACTCCTGTCAGTTGCTCCCCGTTTTACCACAGTCACATTTTCAATCTTGTTCTGGCCAGTTCACCTGAGGCGATACGCCACTTGACGAGGCATTTGGCTACCTTAAGAGAGTCATAGTTACTCCTGTCAGTTGCTCCCCGTTAAACCACAGTCACATCTACGATTTTCCTCTGCCGCTTTCACCAGCTGCGGTACGCCATTATTTGTTGAAATTATGACTTTCACAGTACTCCTGCTAGGGGTTCCTCCAGTTTACCAATGTATTTCGCCTGTTGACGAAGCATTTGGCTACCTTAAGAGAGTCATAGTTACTCCTGTCAGTTGCTCCCCGTTTTACCAAAGTCACATTTTCAATCTT
This sequence comes from Schistocerca americana, assembly GCF_021461395.2. NCBI lineage: Eukaryota > Metazoa > Arthropoda > Insecta > Orthoptera > Acrididae > Schistocerca > Schistocerca americana. The sequence goes on from NC_060130.1 coordinate 63,633,840, forward strand.
ATTCTGGCCAGTTCACCTGAAGCGATACGCCATTATCAGTCAACCTAAAGTATATCACAGTACTCCTGCCGGGAGCTTCTCGAGTTTGCCGATGTATTACGCCTGTTGACGACGCATTTGGATACCTTAAGAGAGTCATAGTTACTCCTTGCTGTTACTCCCCATTTTACAACAGGCACATCCACAAGCTTACTCTGGCCAATTCTCCTGAAGCGATACGCTAATATCTGTTGACATAAAGACCTTCACAGTACACCTGCTGGGAGCATCTCAACTTTGCCGATGTATTTCGCCTGTTGACGAGGCATTTGGCTACCTTAAGAGAGTCATAGTTACTCCTGTCAGTTGCTCCCCGTTTTACCACAGTCACATTTTCAATCTTATTCTGGCCAGTTCACCTGAAGCGATACGCCATTATCAGTCAACCTAAAGAATATCACAGTACTCCTGCCGGGAGCTCTCGAGTTTGCCGATGTATTTCGCCTGTTGACGAGGCATTTGGATACCTTAAGAGAGTCATAGTTACCCCTTGCTGTTGCTCCCCATTTTACAACAGGCACATCTACAAGCTTACTCTGGCCAATTCTCCTGAAGCGATACGCTAATATCTATTGACATAAAGACTTTCACAGTACTCCTGCCGGGAGCTTTTCGACTTTGCCGATGTATTTCGCCTATTGACGAGGCGTTTGGCTACCTTAAGAGAGTCATAGTTACTCCTGCCAGTGTCTCTCCGTTAAACCACAGTCACATCTACCATTTTCCTCTGCCCCATTCACCAGACGCGATACGCCATTATTTGTCGACATCAAGACTTTCAAAGTACTCCTGCTAGGGGCTCCTCCAGTTTACCAATGTATTTCGCCTGTTGACGAGGCATTTGGCTACCTTAAGAGACTCATAGTTACTCCTGTCAGTTGCTCCCCGTTTTACCACAGTCACATTTTCAATCTTATTCTGGCCAGTTCACCTGAGGCGATACGCCACTTGACGAGGCATTTGGCTACCTTAAGAGAGTCATAGTTACTCCTGTCAGTTGCTCCCCGTTAAACCACAGTCACATCTACCATTTTCCTCTGCCCCATTCACCAGACGCGATATGCCATTATTTGTCGACATCAAGACTTTCAAAGTACTCCTGCTAGGGGCTCCTCCAGTTTACCAATGTATTTCGCCTGTTGACGAGGCATTTGGCTACCTTAAGAGACTCATAGTTACTCCTGTCAGTTGCTCCCCGTTTTACCACAGTCACATCTACGATTTTCCTCTGCCGCTTTCACCAGCCGCGATACGCCATTATTTGTTGAAATTATGACTTTCACAGTACTCCTGCTAGGGGTTCCTCCAGTTTACCAATGTATTTCGCCTGTTGACGAAGCATTTGGCTACCTTAAGAGAGTCATAGTTACCCCTTGCTGATGCTCCCCATTTTACAACAGGCACATCTACAAGCTTACTCTGGCCAATTCTCCTGATGCGATACGCTAATATCTATTGACATAAAGACTTTCACAGTACTCCTGCCGGAACTTTTCGACTTTGCCGATGTATTTCGCCTATTGACGAGGCGTTTGGCTACCTTTAGAGAGTCATAGTTACTCCTGCCAGTGTCTCTCCGTTAAACCACAGTCACATCTACCATTTTCTTCTGCCCCATTCACCAGAGGCGATACGCCATTATTTGTCGACATCAAGACTTTCAAAGTACTCCTGCTAGGGGCTCCTCCAGTTTACCAATGTATTTCGCCTGTTGACGAGGCATTTGGCTGCCTTAAGAGACTCATAGTTACTCCTGTCAGTTGCTCCCCGTTTTACCACAGTCACATTTTCAATCTTATTCTGGCCAGTTCACCTGAGGCGATACGCCACTTGACGAGGCATTTGGCTACCTTAAGAGAGTCATAGTTACTCCTGTCAGTTGCTCCCCGTTAAACCACAGTCACATCTACGATTTTCCTCTGCCGCTTTCACCAGCTGCGATACGCCATTATTTGTTGAAATTATGACTTTCACAGTACTCCTGCTAGGGGTTCCTCCAGTTTACCAATGTATTTCGCCTGTTGACGAAGCATTTGGCTACCTTAAGAGAGTCATAGTTACTCCTGTCAGTTGCTCCCCGTTTTACCAAAGTCACATTTTCAATCTTATTCTGGCCAGTTCACCTGAAGCGATACGCCATTATCAGTCAACCTAAAGTATATCACAGTACTCCTGCCGGGAGCTTCTCGAGTTTGCCGATGTATTTCGCCTGTTGACGATACATTTGTATACCTTAATAGAGTCATAGCTACTCCTTGCAGTTGCTCCCCATTTTACAACAGGCAAATCTACAAACTTACTCTGGCCAGTTCTCCTGAAGCGATACGCTAATATCTGTTGACATAAAGACTTTCACAGTACTCCTGCCGGGAGCTTCTCGACTTTACCGATGTATTTCGCCTATTGACGAGGCATTTGGCTACCTTAAGAGAGTCATAGTTACTCCTGCCAGTGTCTCTCCGTTAAACCACAGTCACATCTACAATATTCCTCCGCCCCTTTCACCAGACGCGATACGCCATTATTTGTCGACATTATGACTTTCACAGTACTCCTCCTAGGGGCCCCTCCGGTTTACCAATGTATTTCGCCTGTTGACGAGGCATTTGGCTACTTTAAGAGAGTCATGGTTACTCCTGTCAGTTGCTTTCCGTTTTACCACAGTCACATTTTCAATCTTATTCTGGCCAGTTCACCTGAGGCGATACGCCATTATTAGTCAACCTAAAGAATATCACAGTACTCCTGGCGGGAGCTTCTCGAGTTTGCCGATGTATTTCGCCTGTTGACGACGCATTTGGATACCTTAAGAGAGTCATAGTTACTCCTTGCTGTTACTCCCCATTTTACAACAGGCACATCCACAAGCTTACTCTGGCCAATTCTCCTGAAGCGATACGCTAATATCTGTTGACATAAAGACCTTCACAGTACACCTGCTGGGAGCATCTCAACTTTGCCGATGTATTTCGCCTATTGACGAGGCATTTGGCTACCTTAAGAGAGTCATAGTTACTCCTGCCAGTGGCTCTCCGTTGAACCACAGTCACATCTACGATTTTCCTCTGCCCCTTTCACCAGACGCGATACGCCATTATTTGTCGAAATTATGACTTTCACAGTACTCCTGCTAGGGGTTCCTCCAGTTTACCAATGTATTTCGCCTGTTGACGAGGCATTTGGCTACCTTAAGAGAGTCATAGTTACTCCTGTCAGTTGCTCCCCGTTTTACCACAGTCACATTTTCAATCTTATTCTGGCCAGTTCACCTGAAGCGATACGCCATTATCAGTCAACCTAAAGAATATCACAGTACTCCTGCCGGGAGCTCTCGAGTTTGCCGATGTATTTCACCTGTTGACGAGGCATTTGGATACCTTAAGAGAGTCATAGTTACCCCTTGCTGTTGCTCCCCATTTTACAACAGGCACATCTACAAGCTTACTCTGGCCAATTCTCCTGAAGCGATACGCTAATATCTATTGACATAAAGACTTTCACAGTACTCCTGCCGGGAGCTTTTCGACTTTGCCGATGTATTTCGCCTATTGACGAGGCGTTTGGCTACCTTAAGAGAGTCATAGTTACTCCTGCCAGTGTCTCTCCGTTAAACCACAGTCACATCTACCATTTTCCTCTGCCCCATTCACCAGACGCGATACGCCATTATTTGTCGACATCAAGACTTTCAAAGTACTCCTGCTAGGGGCTCCTCCAGTTTACCAATGTATTTCGCCTGTTGACGAGGCATTTGGCTACCTTAAGAGACTCATAGTTACTCCTGTCAGTTGCTCCCCGTTTTACCACAGTCACATTTTCAATCTCATTCTGGCCAGTTCACCTGAGGCGATACGCCACTTGACGAGGCATTTGGCTACCTTAAGGGAGTCATAGTTACTCCTGTCAGTTGCTCCCCGTTAAACCACAGTTACATCTACCATTTTCCTCTGCCCCATTCACCAGACGCGATACGCCATTATTTGTCGACATCAAGACTTTCAAAGTACTCCTGCTAGGGGCTCCTCCAGATTACCAATGTATTTCGGCTGTTGACGAGGCATTTGGCTACCTTAAGAGACTCATAGTTACTCCTGTCAGTTGCTCCCCGTTTTACCACAGTCACATTTTCAATCTTATTCTGGCCAGTTCACCTGAGGCGATACGCCACTTGACGAGGCATTTGGCTACCTTAAGAGAGTCATAGTTACTCCTGTCAGTTGCTCCCCGTTAAACCACAGTCACATCTACGATTTTCCTCTGCCGCTTTCACCAGCCGCGATACGCCATTATTTGTTGAAATTATGACTTTCACAGTACTCCTGCTAGGGGTTCCTCCAGTTTACCAATGTATTTCGCCTGTTGACGAAGCATTTGGCTACCTTAAGAGAGTCATAGTTACTCCTGTCAGTTGCTCCCCGTTTTACCAAAGTCACATTTTCAATCTTATTCTGGCCAGTTCACCTGAAGCGATACGCCATTATCAGTCAACCTAAAGTATATCACAGTACTCCTGCCGGGAGCTTCTCGAGTTTGCCGATGTATTTCGCCTGTTGACGATACATTTGTATACCTTAATAGAGTCATAGCTACTCCTTGCAGTTGCTCCCCATTTTACAACAGGCAAATCTACAAACTTACTCTGGCCAGTTCTCCTGAAGCGATACGCTAATATCTGTTGACATAAAGACTTTCACAGTACTCCTGCCGGGAGCTTCTCGACTTTACCGATGTATTTCGCCTATTGACGAGGCATTTGGCTACCTTAAGAGAGTCATAGTTACTCCTGCCAGTGTCTCTCCGTTAAACCACAGTCACATCTACAATATTCCTCCGCCCCTTTCACCAGACGCGATACGCCATTATTTGTCGACATTATGACTTTCACAGTACTCCTCCTAGGGGCCCCTCCGGTTTACCAATGTATTTCGCCTGTTGACGAGGCATTTGGCTACTTTAAGAGAGTCATGGTTACTCCTGTCAGTTGCTTTCCGTTTTACCACAGTCACATTTTCAATCTTATTCTGGCCAGTTCACCTGAGGCGATACGCCATTATTAGTCAACCTAAAGAATATCACAGTGCTCCTGGCGGGAGCTTCTCGAGTTTGCCGATGTATTTCGCCTGTTGACGACGCATTTGGATACCTTAAGAGAGTCATAGTTACTCCTTGCTGTTACTCCCCATTTTACAACAGGCACATCCACAAGCTTACTCTGGCCAATTCTCCTGAAGCGATACGCTAATATCTGTTGACATAAAGACCTTCACAGTACACCTGCTGGGAGCATCTCAACTTTGCCGATGTATTTCGCCTATTGACGAGGCATTTGGCTACCTTAAGAGAGTCATAGTTACTCCTGCCAGTGGCTCTCCGTTGAACCACAGTCACATCTACGATTTTCCTCTGCCCCTTTCACCAGACGCGATACGCCATTATTTGTCGAAATTATGACTTTCACAGTACTCCTGCTAGGGGTTCCTCCAGTTTACCAATGTATTTCGCCTGTTGACGAGGCATTTGGCTACCTTAAGAGAGTCATAGTTACTCCTGTCAGTTGCTCCCCGTTTTACCACAGTCACATTTTCAATCTTATTCTGGCCAGTTCACCTGAAGCGATACGCCATTATCAGTCAACCTAAAGAATATCACAGTACTCCTGCCGGGAGCTCTCGAGTTTGCCGATGTATTTCACCTGTTGACGAGGCATTTGGATACCTTAAGAGAGTCATAGTTACCCCTTGCTGTTGCTCCCCATTTTACAACAGGCACATCTACAAGCTTACTCTGGCCAATTCTCCTGAAGCGATACGCTAATATCTATTGACATAAAGACTTTCACAGTACTCCTGCCGGGAGCTTTTCGACTTTGCCGATGTATTTCGCCTATTGACGAGGCGTTTGGCTACCTTAAGAGAGTCATAGTTACTCCTGCCAGTGTCTCTCCGTTAAACCACAGTCACATCTACCATTTTCCTCTGCCCCATTCACCAGACGCGATACGCCATTATTTGTCGACATCAAGACTTTCAAAGTACTCCTGCTAGGGGCTCCTCCAGTTTACCAATGTATTTCGCCTGTTGACGAGGCATTTGGCTACCTTAAGAGACTCATAGTTACTCCTGTCAGTTGCTCCCCGTTTTACCACAGTCACATTTTCAATCTCATTCTGGCCAGTTCACCTGAGGCGATACGCCACTTGACGAGGCATTTGGCTACCTTAAGGGAGTCATAGTTACTCCTGTCAGTTGCTCCCCGTTAAACCACAGTTACATCTACCATTTTCCTCTGCCCCATTCACCAGACGCGATACGCCATTAGTTGTCGACATCAAGACTTTCAAAGTACTCCTGCTAGGGGCTCCTCCAGATTACCAATGTATTTCGGCTGTTGACGAGGCATTTGGCTACCTTAAGAGACTCATAGTTACTCCTGTCAGTTGCTCCCCGTTTTACCACAGTCACATTTTCAATCTTATTCTGGCCAGTTCACCTGAGGCGATACGCCACTTGACGAGGCATTTGGCTACCTTAAGAGAGTCATAGTTACTCCTGTCAGTTGCTCCCCGTTAAACCACAGTCACATCTACGATTTTCCTCTGCCGCTTTCACCAGCCGCGATACGCCATTATTTGTTGAAATTATGACTTTCACAGTACTCCTGCTAGGGGTTCCTCCAGTTTACCAATGTATTTCGCCTGTTGACGAAGCATTTGGCTACCTTAAGAGAGTCATAGTTACTCCTGTCAGTTGCTCCCCGTTTTACCAAAGTCACATTTTCAATCTTATTCTGGCCAGTTCACCTGAAGCGATACGCCATTATCAGTCAACCTAAAGTATATCACAGTACTCCTGCCGGGAGCTTCTCGAGTTTGCCGATGTATTTCGCCTGTTGACGATACATTTGTATACCTTAATAGAGTCATAGCTACTCCTTGCAGTTGCTCCCCATTTTACAACAGGCAAATCTACAAACTTACTCTGGCCAGTTCTCCTGAAGCGATACGCTAATATCTGTTGACATAAAGACTTTCACAGTACTCCTGCCGGGAGCTTCTCGACTTTACCGATGTATTTCGCCTATTGACGAGGCATTTGGCTACCTTAAGAGAGTCATAGTTACTCCTGCCAGTGTCTCTCCGTTAAACCACAGTCACATCTACAATATTCCTCCGCCCCTTTCACCAGACGCGATACGCCATTATTTGTCGACATTATGACTTTCACAGTACTCCTCCTAGGGGCCCCTCCGGTTTACCAATGTATTTCGCCTGTTGACGAGGCATTTGGCTACTTTCAGAGAGTCATGGTTACTCCTGTCAGTTGCTTTCCGTTTTACCACAGTCACATTTTCAATCTTATTCTGGCCAGTTCACCTGAGGCGATACGCCATTATTAGTCAACCTAAAGAATATCACAGTACTCATGGCGGGAGCTTCTCGAGTTTGCCGATGTATTTCGCCTGTTGACGACGCATTTGGATACCTTAAGAGAGTCATAGTTACTCCTTGCTGTTACTCCCCATTTTACAACAGGCACATCCACAAGCTTACTCTGGCCAATTCTCCTGAAGCGATACGCTAATATATGTTGACATAAAGACCTTCACAGTACACCTGCTGGGAGCATCTCAACTTTGCCGATGTATTTCGCCTATTGACGAGGCATTTGGCTACCTTAAGAGAGTCATAGTTACTCCTGCCAGTGGCTCTCCGTTGAACCACAGTCACATCTACGATTTTCCTCTGCCCCTTTCACCAGACGCGATACGCCATTATTTGTCGAAATTATGACTTTCACAGTACTCCTGCTAGGGGTTCCTCCAGTTTACCAATGTATTTCGCCTGTTGACGAGGCATTTGGCTACCTTAAGAGAGTCATAGTTACTCCTGTCAGTTGCTCCCCGTTTTACCACAGTCACATTTTCAATCTTATTCTGGCCAGTTCACCTGAAGCGATACGCCATTATCAGTCAACCTAAAGAATATCACAGTACTCCTGCCGGGAGCTCTCGAGTTTGCCGATGTATTTCACCTGTTGACGAGGCATTTGGATACCTTAAGAGAGTCATAGTTACCCCTTGCTGTTGCTCCCCATTTTATAACAGGCACATCTACAAGCTTACTCTGGCCAATTCTCCTGAAGCGATACGCTAATATCTATTGACATAAAGACTTTCACAGTACTCCTGCCGGGAGCTTTTCGACTTTGCCGATGTATTTCGCCTATTGACGAGGCGTTTGGCTACCTTAAGAGAGTCATAGTTACTCCTGCCAGTGTCTCTCCGTTAAACCACAGTCACATCTACCATTTTCCTCTGCCCCATTCACCAGACGCGATACGCCATTATTTGTCGACATCAAGACTTTCAAAGTACTCCTGCTAGGGGCTCCTCCAGTTTACCAATGTATTTCGCCTGTTGACGAGGCATTTGGCTACCTTAAGAGACTCATAGTTACTCCTGTCAGTTGCTCCCCGTTTTACCACAGTCACATTTTCAATCTTATTCTGGCCAGTTCACCTGAGGCGATACGCCACTTGACGAGGCATTTGGCTACCTTAAGAGAGTCATAGTTACTCCTGTCAGTTGCTCTCCGTTAAACCACAGTTACATCTACCATTTTCCTCTGCCCCATTCACCAGACGCGATACGCCATTATTTGTCGACATCAAGACTTTCAAAGTACTCCTGCTAGGGGCTCCTCCAGTTTACCAATGTATTTCGGCTGTTGACGAGGCATTTGGCTACCTTAAGAGACTCATAGTTACTCCTGTCAGTTGCTCCCCGGTTTACCACAGTCACATTTTCAATCTTATTCTGGCCAGTTCACCTGAGGCGATACGCCACTTGACGAGGCATTTGGCTACCTTAAGAGAGTCATAGTTACTCCTGTCATTTGCTCCCCGTTAAACCACAGTCACATCTACGATTTTCCTCTGCCGCTTTCACCAGCCGCGATACGCCATTATTTGTTGAAATTATGACTTTCACAGTACTCCTGCTAGGGGTTCCTCCAGTTTACCAATGTATTTCGCCTGTTGACGAAGCATTTGGCTACCTTAAGAGAGTCATAGTTACCCCTTGCTGATGCTCCCCATTTTACAACAGGCACATCTACAAGCTTACTCTGGCCAATTCTCCTGAAGCGATACGCTAATATCTATTGACATAAAGACTTTCACAGTACTCCTGCCGGGAGCTTTTCGACTTTGCCGATGTATTTCGCCTATTGACGAGGCGTTTGGCTACCTTAAGAGAGTCATAGTTACTCCTGCCAGTGTCTCTCCGTTAAACCACAGTCACATCTAGTATTTTCCTCTGCCCCATTCACCAGACGCGATACGCCATTATTTGTCGACATCAAGACTTTCAAAGTACTCCTGCTAGGGGCTCCTCCAGTTTACCAATGTATTTCGCCTGTTGACGAGGCATTTGGCTACCTTAAGAGACTCATAGTTACTCCTGTCAGTTGCTCCCCGTTTTACCACAGTCACATTTTCAATCTTATTCTGGCCAGTTCACCTGAGGCGATACGCCACTTGACGAGGCATTTGGCTACCTTAAGAGAGTCATAGTTACTCCTGTCAGTTGCTCCCCGTTAAACCACAGTCACATCTACGATTTTCCTCTGCCGCTTTCACCAGCCGCGATACGCCATTATTTGTTGAAATTATGACTTTCACAGTACTCCTGCTAGGGGTTCCTCCAGTTTACCAATGTATTTCGCCTGTTGACGAAGCATTTGGCTACCTGAAGAGAGTCATAGTTACTCCTGTCAGTTGCTCCCCGTTTTACCACAGTCACATTTTCAATCTTATTCTGGCCAGTTCACCTGATGCGATACGCCATTATCAGTCAACCTAAAAAATATCACAGTACTCCTGCCGGGAGCTCTCGAGTTTGCCGATGTATTTCGCCTGTTGACGAGGCATTTGGATACCTTAAGAGAGTCATAGTTACCCCTTGCTGATGCTCCCCATTTTACAACAGGCACATCTACAAGCTTACTCTGGCCAATTCTCCTGAAGCGATACGCTAATATCTATTGACATAAAGACTTTCACAGTACTCCTGCCGGGAGCTTTTCGACTTTGCCGATGTATTTCGCCTATTGACGAGGCGTTTGGCTACCTTAAGAGAGCCATAGTTACTCCTGCCAGTGTCTCTCCGTTAAACCACAGTCACATTTACCATTTTCCTCTGCCCCATTCACCAGACGCGATACGCCATTATTTGTCGACATCAAGACTTTCAAAGTACTCCTGCTAGGGGCTCCTCCAGTTTACCAATGTATTTCGCCTGTTGACGAAGCATTTGGCTACCTTAAGAGAGTCATAGTTACTCCTGTCAGTTGCTCCCCGTTTTACCAAAGTCACATTTTCAATCTTATTCTGGCCAGTTCACCTGAAGCGATACGCCATTATCAGTCAACCTAAAGTATATCACAGTACTCCTGCCGGGAGCTTCTCGAGTTTGCCTATGTATTTCGCCTGTTGACGATACATTTGTATACCTTAATAGAGTCATAGCTACTCCTTGCAGTTGCTCCCCATTTTACAACAGGCACATCTACAAACTTACTCTGGCCAGTTCTCCTGAAGCGATACGCTAATATCTGTTGACATAAAGACTTTCACAGTACTCCTGCCGGGAGCTTCTCGACTTTACCGATGTATTTCGCCTATTGACGAGGCATTTGGCTACCTTAAGAGAGTCATAGTTACTCCTGCCAGTGTCTCTCCGTTAAACCACAGTCACATCTACAATATTCCTCCGCCCCTTTCACCAGACGCGATACGCCATTATTTGACGACATTATGACTTTCACAGTACTCCTCCTAGGGGCTCCTCCGGTTTACCAATGTATTTCGCCTGTTGACGAGGCATTTGGCTACTTTAAGAGAGTCATGGTTACTCCTGTCAGTTGCTTTCCGTTTTACCACAGTCACATTTTCAATCTTATTCTGGCCAGTTCACCTGAGGCGATACGCCATTATTAGTCAACCTAAAGAATATCACAGTACTCCTGCCGGGAGCTTCTCGAGTTTGCCGATGTATTTCGCCTGTTGACGACGCATTTGGATACCTTAAGAGAGTCATAGTTACTCCTTGCTGTTACTCCCCATTTTACAACAGGCACATCCACAAGCTTACTCTGGCCAATTCTCCTGAAGCGATACGCTAATATCTGTTGACATAAAGACTTTCACAGTACACCTGCTGGGAGCATCTCAACTTTGCCGATGTATTTCGCCTATTGACGAGGCATTTGGCTACCTTAAGAGAGTCGTAGTTACTCCTGCCAGTGGCTCTCCGTTGAACCACAGTCACATCTACGATTTTCCTCTGCCCCTTTCACCAGACGCGATACGCCATTATTTGTCGAAATTATGACTTTCACAGTACTCCTGCTACTGGTTCCTCCAGTTTACCAATGTATTTCGCCTGTTGACGAGGCATTTGGCTACCTTAAGAGAGTCATAGTTACTCCTGTCAGTTGCTCCCCGTTTTACCACAGTCACATTTTCAATCTTATTCTGGCCAGTTCACCTGAAGCGATACGCCATTATCAGTCAACCTAAAGAATATGACTGTACTCCTCCCGGGAGCTCTCGAGTTTGCCGATGTATTTCGCCTGTTGACGAGGCATTTGGATACCTTAAGAGAGTCATAGTTACCCCTTGCTGTTGCTCCCCATTTTACAACAGGCACATCTACAAGCTTACTTTGGCCAATTCTCCTGAAGCCATACGCTAATATCTGTTGACATAAAGACTTTCACAGGACTCCTGCCGGGAGCTTTTCGACTTTGCCGATGTATTTCGCCTATTGACGAGGCGTTTGGCTACCTTAAGAGAGTCATAGTTACTCCTGTCAGTTGCTCCCCGTTTTACCACAGTCACATTTTCAATCTTATTCTGGCCAGTTCACCCGAAGCGACACGCCACTTGACGAGGCATTTGGCTACCTTAAGAGAGTCATAGTTACTCCTGTCAGTTGCTCCCCGTTAAACCACAGTCACATCTACGATTTTCCTCTGCCGCTTTCACCAGCCGCGATACGCCATTATTTGTTGAAATTATGACTTTCACAGTACTCCTGCTAGGGGTTCCTCCAGTTTACCAATGTATTTCGCCTGTTGACGAAGCATTTGGCTACCTTAAGATAGTCATAGTTACTCCTGTCAGTTGCTCCCCGTTTTACCACAGTCACATTTTCAATCTTATTCTGGCCAGTTCACCTGATGCGATACGCCATTATCAGTCAACCTAAAAAATATCACAGTACTCCTGCCGGGAGCTCTCGAGTTTGCCGATGTATTTCGCCTGTTGACGAGGCATTTGGATACCTTAAGAGAGTCATAGTTACCCCTTCCTGATGCTCCCCATTTTACAACAGGCACATCTACAAGCTTACTCTGGCCAATTCTCCTGAAGCGATACGCTAATATCAATTGACATAAAGACTTTCACAGTACTCCTGCCGGGAGCTTTTCGACTTTGCCGATGTATTTCGCCTATTGACGAGGCGTTTGGCTACCTTAAGAGAGTCATAGTTACTCCTGCCAGTGTCTCTCCGTTAAGCCACATTCACATTTACAATTTTCCTCTGCCCCTTTCACCAGACCCGATACGATATTATTCTTCGACATTATGACTTTCACAGTACTCCTGCTAGGGGCTCCTCCAGGTTACCAATGTATTTCGCCTGTTGACGAAGCATTTGGCTACCTTAAGAGAGTCATAGTTACTCCTGTCAGTTGCTCCCCGTTTTACCAAAGTCACATTTTCAGTCTTATTCTGGCCAGTTCACCTGAGGCGATACGCCATTATTAGTCAACCTAAAGAATATCACAGTACTCCTGCCGGGAGCTTCTCGAGTTTGCCGATGTATTTCGCCTGTTGACGACGCATTTGGAAACCTTAAGAGAGTCATAGTTACTCCTTGCTGTTACTCCCCATTTTACAACAGGCACATCCACAAGCTTACTCTGGCCAATTCTCCTGAAGCGATACGCTAATATCTGTTGACATAAAGACTTTCACAGTACACCTGCTGGGAGCATCTCAACTTTGCCGATGTATTTCACCTATTGACGAGGCATTTGGCTACCTTAAGAGAGTCATAGTTACTCCTGCCAGTGGCTCTCCGTTGAACCACAGTCACATCTACGATTTTCCTCTGCCCCTTTCACCAGACGCGATACGCCATTATTTGTCGAAATTATGACTTTCACAGTACTCCTGCTAGGGGTTCCTCCAGTTTACCAATGTTCAAAAATGGCTCTGAGCACTATGGGACTCAACTGCTGAGGTCATTAGTCCCCTAGAACTTAGAACTAGTTAAACCTAACTAACCTAAGGACATCACAAACATCCATGCCCGAGGCAGGATTCGAACCTGCGACCGTTGCAGTCTTGCAGTTCCAGACTGCAGCGCCTTTAACCGCACGGTCACTTCTGCCGGCGTTTACCAATGTATTTCGCCTGTTGACGAGGCATTTGGCTACCTTAAGAGAGTCATAGTTACTCCTGTCAGTTGCTCCCCGTTTTACTACAGTCACATTTTCAATCTTATTCTGGCCAGTTCACCTGATGCGATACGCCATTATCAGTCAACCTAAAGAATATCACAGTACTCCTGCCGGGAGCTCTCGAGTTTGCCGATGTATTTCGCCTGTTGACGAGGCATTTGGATACCTTAAGAGAGTCATAGTTACCCCTTGCTGTTGCTCCCCATTTTACAACAGGCACATCTACAAGCTTACTTTGGCCAATTCTCCTGAAGCCATACGTTAATATCTGTTGTCATAAAGACTTTCACAGGACTCCTGCCGGGAGCTTTTCGACTTTGCCGATGTATTTCGCCTATTGACGAGGCGTTTGGCTACCTTAAGAGAGTCATAGTTACTCCTGTCAGATGCTCCCCGTTTTACCACAGTCACATTTTCAATCTTATTCTGGCCAGTTCACCCGAAGCGATACGCCACTTGACGAGGCATTTGGCTACCTTAAGAGAGTCATAGTTACTCCTGTCAGTTGCTCCCCGTTAAACCACAGTCACATCTACGATTTTCCTCCGCCGTTTTCACCAGCCGCGATACGCCCTTATTTGTTGAAATTATGACTTTCACAGTACTCCTGCTAGGGGTTCCTCCAGTTTACCAATGTATTTCGCCTGTTGACGAAGCATTTGGCTACCTTAAGAGAGTCATAGTTACTCCTGTCAGTTGCTCCCCGTTTTACCACAGTCACATTTTCAATCTTATTCTGGCCAGTTCACCTGATGCGATACGCCATTATCAGTCAACCTAAAAAATATCACAGTACTCCTGCCGGGAGCTCTCGAGTTTGCCGATGTATTTCGCCTGTTGACGAGGCATTTGGATACCTTAAGAGAGTCATAGTTACCCCTTGCTGATGCTCCCCATTTTACAACAGGCACATCTACAAGCTTACTCTGGCCAATTCTCCTGAAGCGATACGCTAATATCTATTGACATAAAGACTTTCACAGTACTCCTGCCGGGAGCTTTTCGACTTTGCCGATGTATTTCGCCTATTGACGAGGCGTTTGGCTACCTTAAGAGAGTCATAGTTACTCCTGCCAGTGTCTCTCCGTTAAACCACAGTCACATCTACCATTTTCCTCTGCCCCATTCACCAGACGCGATACGCCATTATTTGTCGACATCAAGACTTTCAAAGTACTCCTGCTAGGGGCTCCTCCAGTTTACCAATGTATTTCGCCTGTTGACGAGGCTTTTGGCTACCTTAAGAGACTCATAGTTACTCCTGTCAGTTGCTCCCCGTTTTACCACAGTCACATTTTCAATCTCATTCTGGCCAGTTCACCTGAGGCGATACGCCATTATCAGTCAACCTAAAGAAATTCACAGTACTCCTGCCGGAAGCTTCTCGAGTTTGCCGAAGTATTTCGCCTGTTAACGAAGCATTTGGATACCTTAAGAGAGTCATAGTTACTCCTTGCTGTTGCTCCCCATTTTACAACAGGCACATCTACAAGCTTACTCTGGCCAATTCTCCTGACGCGATACGCTAATATCTGTTGTCATAAAGACTTTCACAGTACTCCTGCTGGGAGCTTCTCAACTTTGCCGATGTATTTCGCCTGTTGACGAGGCCTTTGGCTACCTTAAGAGAGTTCTAGTTACTCCTGCCAGTGTCTCTCCGTTAAACCACATTCACATTTACAATTTTCCTCTGCCCCTTTCATCAGACCCGATACGATATTATTCTTCGACATTATGACTTTCACAGTACTCCTGCTAGGGGCTCCTCCAGTTTACCAATGTATTTCGCCTGTTGACGAAGCATTTGGCTACCTTAAGAGAGTCATAGTTACTCCTGTCAGTTGCTCCCCGTTTTACCAAAGTCACATTTTCAATCTTATTCTGGCCAGTTCACCTGAAGCGATACGCCATTATCAGTCAACCTAAAGTATATCACAGTACTCCTGCCGGGAGCTTCTCGAGTTTGCCTATGTATTTCGCCTGTTGACGATACATTTGTATACCTTAATAGAGTCATAGCTACTCCTTGCAGTTGCTCCCCATTTTACAACAGGCACATCTACAAACTTACTCTGGCCAGTTCTCCTGAAGCGATACGCTAATATCTGTTGACATAAAGACTTTCACTGTACTCCTGCCGGGAGCTTCTCGACTTTACCGATGTATTTCGCCTATTGACGAGGCATTTGGCTACCTTAAGAGAGTCATAGTTACTCCTGCCAGTGTCTCTCCGTTAAACCACAGTCACATCTACAATATTCCTCCGCCCCTTTCACCAGACGCGATACGCCATTATTTGTCGACATTATGACTTTCACAGTACTCCTCCTAGGGGCTCCTCCGGTTTACCAATGTATTTCGCCTGTTGACGAGGCATTTGGCTACTTTAAGAGAGTCATGGTTACTCCTGTCAGTTGCTTTCCGTTTTACCACAGTCACATTTTCAATCTTATTCTGGCCAGTTCACCTGAGGCGATACGCCATTATTAGTCAACCTAAAGAATATCACAGTACTCCTGCCGGGAGCTTCTCGAGTTTGCCGATGTATTTCGCCTGTTGACGACGCATTTGGATACCTTAAGAGAGTCATAGTTACTCCTTGCTGTTACTCCCCATTTTATAACAGG
Source organism: Schistocerca americana (assembly GCF_021461395.2). Lineage (NCBI taxonomy): Eukaryota > Metazoa > Arthropoda > Insecta > Orthoptera > Acrididae > Schistocerca > Schistocerca americana. Next base: position 63,650,037 of record NC_060130.1, read on the forward strand.
CACATCCACAAGCTTACTCTGGCCAATTCTCCTGAAGCGATACGCTAATATCTGTTGACATAAAGACTTTCACAGTACACCTGCTGGGAGCATCTCAACTTTGCCGATGTATTTCGCCTATTGACGAGGCATTTGGCTACCTTAAGAGAGTCATAGTTACTCCTGCCAGTGGCTCTCCGTTGAACCACAGTCACATCTACGATTTTCCTCTGCCCCTTTCACCAGACGCGATACGCCATTATTTGTCGAAATTATGACTTTCACAGTACTCCTGCTAGGGGTTCCTCCAGTTTACCAATGTATTTCGCCTGTTGACGAGGCATTTGGCTACCTTAAGAGAGTCATAGTTACTCCTGTCAGTTGCTCCCCGTTTTACCACAGTCACATTTTCAATCTTATTCTGGCCAGTTCACCTGAAGCGATACGCCATTATCAGTCAACCTAAAGAATATGACAGTACTCCTGCCGGGAGCTCTCGAGTTTGCCGATGTATTTCGCCTGTTGACGAGGCATTTGGATACCTTAAGAGAGTCATAGTTACCCCTTGCTGTTGCTCCCCATTTTACAACAGGCACATCTACAAGCTTACTTTGGCCAATTCTCCTGAAGCCATACGCTAATATCTGTTGACATAAAGACTTTCACAGGACTCCTGCCGGGAGCTTTTCGACTTTGCCGATGTATTTCGCCTATTGACGAGGCGTTTGGCTACCTTAAGAGAGTCATAGTTACTCCTGTCAGTTGCTCCCCGTTGTACCACAGTCACATTTTCAATCTTATTCTGGCCAGTTCACCCGAAGCGACACGCCACTTGACGAGGCATTTGGCTACCTTAAGAGAGTCATAGTTACTCCTGTCAGTTGCTCCCCGTTAAACCACAGTCACATCTACGATTTTCCTCTGCCGCTTTCACCAGCCGCGATACGCCATTATTTGTTGAAATTATGACTTTCACAGTACTCCTGCTAGGGGTTCCTCCAGTTTACCAATGTATTTCGCCTGTTGACGAAGCATTTGGCTACCTTAAGATAGCCATAGTTACTCCTGTCAGTTGCTCCCCGTTTTACCACAGTCACATTTTCAATCTTATTCTGGCCAGTTCACCTGATGCGATACGCCATTATCAGTCAACCTAAAAAATATCACAGTACTCCTGCCGGGAGCTCTCGAGTTTGCCGATGTATTTCGCCTGTTGACGAGGCATTTGGATACCTTAAGAGAGTCATAGTTACCCCTTCCTGATGCTCCCCATTTTACAACAGGCACATCTACAAGCTTACTCTGGCCAATTCTCCTGAAGCGATACGCTAATATCAATTGACATAAAGACTTTCACAGTACTCCTGCCGGGAGCTTTTCGACTTTGCCGATGTATTTCGCCTATTGACGAGGCGTTTGGCTACCTTAAGAGAGTCATAGTTACTCCTGCCAGTGTCTCTCCGTTAAACCACATTCACATTTACAATTTTCCTCTGCCCCTTTCACCAGACCCGATACGATATTATTCTTCGACATTATGACTTTCACAGTACTCCTGGTAGGGGCTCCTCCAGTTTACCAATGTATTTCGCCTGTTGACGAAGCATTTGGCTACCTTAAGAGAGTCATAGTTACTCCTGTCAGTTGCTCCCCGTTTTACCACAGTCACATTTTCAATCTTATTCTGGCCAGTTCACCTGATGCGATACGCCATTATCAGTCAACCTAAAGAATATCACAGTACTCCTGCCGGGAGCTCTCGAGTTTGCCGATGTATTTCGCCTGTTGACGAGGCATTTGGATACCTTAAGAGAGTCATAGTTACCCCTTGCTGTTGCTCCCCATTTTACAACAGGCACATCTACAAGCTTACTTTGGCCAATTCTCCTGAAGCCATACGTTAATATCTGTTGTCATAAAGACTTTCACAGGACTCCTGCCGGGAGCTTTTCGACTTTGCCGATGTATTTCGCCTGTTGACGAGGCATTTGGATACCTTAAGAGAGTCATAGTTACCCCTTCCTGATGCTCCCCATTTTACAACAGGCACATCTACAAGCTTACTCTGGCCAATTCACCTGAAGCGATACGCTAATATCTATTGACATAAAGACTTTCACAGTACTCCTGCCGGGAGCTTTTCGACTTTGCCGATGTATTTCGCCTATTGACGAGAAGTTTGGCTACCTTAAGAGAGTCATAGTTACTCCTGCCAGTGTCTCTCCGTTAAACCACATTCACATTTACAATTTTCCTCTGCCCCTTTCACCAGACCCGATACGATATTATTCTTCGACATTATGACTTTCACAGTACTCCTGGTAGGGGCTCCTCCAGTTTACCAATGTATTTCGCCTGTTGACGAAGCATTTGGCTACCTTAAGAGAGTCATAGTTACTCCTGTCAGTTGCTCCCCGTTTTACCAAAGTCACATTTTCAATCTTATTCTGGCCAGTTCACCTGAAGCGATACGCCATTATCAGTCAACCTAAAGTATATCACAGTACTCCTGCCGGGAGCATCTCGAGTTTGCCGATGTATTTCGCCTGTTGACGATACATTTGTATACCTTAATAGAGTCATAGCTACTCCTTGCAGTTGCTCCCCATTTTACAACAGGCACACCTACAAACTTACTCTGGCCAGTTCTCCTGAAGCGATACGCTAATATCTGTTGACATAAAGACTTTCACAGTACTCCTGCCGGGAGCTTCTCGACTTTACCGATGTATTTCGCCTATTGACGAGACATTTGGCTACCTTAAGAGAGTCATAGTTACTCCTGCCAGTGTCTCTCCGTTAAACCACAGTCACATCTACAATATTCCTCCGCCCCTTTCACCAGACGCGATACGCCATTATTTGTCGACATTATGACTTTCACAGTACTCCTCCTAGGGGCTCCTCCGGTTTACCAATGTATTTCGCCTGTTGACGAGGCATTTGGCTACTTTAAGAGAGTCATAGTTACTCCTGTCAGTTGCTTTCCGTTTTACCACAGTCACATTTTCAATCTTATTCTGGCCAGTTCACCTGAGGCGATACGCCATTATTAGTCAACCTAAAGAATATCACAGTACTCCTGCCGGGAGCTTCTCGAGTTTGCCGATGTATTTCGCCTGTTGACGACGCATTTGGATACCTTAAGAGAGTCATAGTTACTCCTTGCTGTTACTCCCCATTTTACAACAGGCACATCCACAAGCTTACTCTGGCCAATTCTCCTGAAGCGATACGCTAATATCTGTTGACATAAAGACTTTCACAGTACACCTGCTGGGAGCATCTCAACTTTGCCGATGTATTTCGCCTATTGACGAGGCATTTGGCTACCTTAAGAGAGTCATAGTTACTCCTGCCAATGGCTCTCCGTTGAACCACAGTCACATCTACGATTTTCCTCTGCCCCTTTCACCAGACGCGATACGCCATTATTTGTCGAAATTATGACTTTCACAGTACTCCTGCTAGGGGTTCCTCCAGTTTACCAACGTATTTCGCCTGTTGACGAGGCATTTGGCTACCTTAAGAGAGTCATAGTTACTCCTGTCAGTTGTTCCCCGTTTTACCACAGTCACATTTTCAATCTTATTCTGGCCAGTTCACCTGATGCGATACGCCATTATCAGTCAACCTAAAGAATATCACAGTACTCCTGCCGGGAGCTCTCGAGTTTGCCGATGTATTTCGCCTGTTGACGAGGCATTTGGATACCTTAAGAGAGTCATAGTTACCCCTTGCTGTTGCTCCCCATTTTACAACAGGCACATCTACAAGCTTACTTTGGCCAATTCTCCTGAAGCCATACGCTAATATCTGTTGTCATAAAGACTTTCACAGGACTCCTGCCGGGAGCTTTTCGACTTTGCCGATGTATTTCGCCTATTGACGAGGCGTTTGGCTACATTAAGAGAGTCATAGTTACTCCTGTCAGTTGCTCCCCGTTTTACCACAGTCACATTTTCAATCTTATTCTGGCCAGTTCACCCGAAGCGATACGCCACTTGACGAGGCATTTGGCTACCTTAAGAGAGTCATAGTTACTCCTGTCATTTGCTCCCCGTTAAACCACAGTCACATCTACGATTTTCCTCTGCCGCTTTCACCAGCCGCGATACGCCATTATTTGTTGAAATTATGACTTTCACAGTACTCCTGCTAGGGGTTCCTCCAGTTTACCAATGTATTTCGCCTGTTGACGAAGCATTTGGCTACCTCAAGAGAGTCATAGTTACCCCTTGCTGATGCTCCCCATTTTACAACAATCACATCTACAAGCTTACTCTGGCCAATTCTCCTGAGGCGATACGCTAATATCTATTGACATAAAGACTTTCACAGTACTCCTGCCGGGAGCTTTTCGACTTTGCCGATGTATTTCGCCTATTGACGAGGCGTTTGGCTACCTTAAGAGAGTCATAGTTACTCCTGCCAGTGTCTCTCCGTTAAACCACAGTCACATCTACCATTTTCCTCTGCCCCATTCACCAGACGCGATACGCCATTGTTTGTCGACATCAAGACTTTCAAAGTACTCCTGCTAGGGGCTCCTCCAGTTTACCAATGTATTTCGCCTGTTGACGAGGCATTTGGCTACCTTAAGAGACTCATAGTTACTCCTGTCAGTTGCTCCCCGTTTTACCACAGTCACATTTTCAATCTTATTCTGGCCAGTTCACCTGAGGCGATACGCCACTTGACGAGGCATTTGGCTACCTTAAGAGAGTCATAGTTACTCCTGTCAGTTGCTCCCCGTTAAACCACAGTCACATCTACGATTTTCCTCTGCCGCTTTCACCAGCCGCGATACGCCATTATTTGTTGAAATTATGACTTTCACAGTACTCCTGCTAGGGGTTCCTCCAGTTTACCAATGTACTTCGCCTGTTGACGAAGCATTTGGCTACCTTAAGAGAGTCATAGTTACTCCTGTCAGTTGCTCCCCGTTTTACCACAGTCACATTTTCAATCTTATTCTGGCCAGTTCACCTGATGCGATACGCCATTATCAGTCAACCTAAAAAATATCACAGTACTCCTGCCGGGAGCTCTCGAGTTTGCCGATGTATTTCGCCTGTTGACGAGGCATTTGGATACCTTAAGAGAGTCATAGTTACCCCTAGCTGATGCTCCCCATTTTACAACAGGCACATCTACAAGCTTACTCTGGCCAATTCTCCTGAAGCGATACGCTAATATCTATTGACATAAAGACTTTCACAGTACTCCTGCCGGGAGCTTTTCGACTTTGCCGATGTATTTCGCCTATTGACGAGGCGTTTGGCTACCTTAAGAGAGTCATAGTTACTCCTGCCAGTGTCTCTCCGTTAAACCACAGTCACATCTACCATTTTCCTCTGACCCTTTCACCAGACCCGATACGATATTATTCTTCGACATTATGACTTTCACAGTACTCCTGGTAGGGGCTCCTCCAGTTTACCAATGTATTTCGCCTGTTGACGAAGCATTTGGCTACCTTAAGAGAGTCATAGTTACTCCTGTCAGTTGCTTTCCGTTTTACAACAGTCACATTTTCAATCTTATTCTGGCCAGTTCACCTGAGGCGATACGCCATTATTAGTCAACCTAAAGATTATCACAGTACTCCTGCCGGGAGCTTCTCGAGTTTGCCGATGTATTTCGCCTGTTGACGACGCATTTGGATACCTTAAGAGAGTCATAGTTACTCCTTGCTGTTACTCCCCATTTTACAACAGGCACATCCACAAGCTTACTCTGGCCAATTCTCCTGAAGCGATACGCTAATATCTGTTGACATAAAGACTTTCACAGTACACCTGCTGGGGGCATCTCAACTTTGCCGATGTATTTCGCCTATTGACGAGGCATTTGGCTACCTTAAGAGAGTCATAGTTACTCCTGCCAATGGCTCTCCGTTGAACCACAGTCACATCTACGATTTTCCTCTGCCCCTTTCACCAGACGCGATACGCCATTATTTGTCGAAATTATGACTTTCACAGTACTCCTGCTAGGGGTTCCTCCAGTTTACCAACGTATTTCGCCTGTTGACGAGGCATTTGGCTACCTTAAGAGAGTCATAGTTACTCCTGTCAGTTGTTCCCCGTTTTACCACAGTCACATTTTCAATCTTATTCTGGCCAGTTCACCTGATGCGATACGCCATTATCAGTCAACCTAAAGAATATCACAGTACTCCTGCCGGGAGCTCTCGAGTTTGCCGATGTATTTCGCCTGTTGACGAGGCATTTGGATACCTTAAGAGAGTCATAGTTACCCCTTGCTGTTGCTCCCCATTTTACAACAGGCACATCTACAAGCTTACTTTTTCCAATTATCCTGAAGCCATACGCTAATATCTGTTGTCATAAAGACTTTCACAGGACTCCTGCCGGGAGCTTTTCGACTTTGCCGATGTATTTCGCCTATTGACGAGGCGTTTGGCTACCTTAAGAGAGTCATAGTTACTCCTGCCAGTGTCTCTCCGTTAAACCACAGTCACATCTACCATTTTCCTCTGCCCCATTCACCAGACGCGATACGCCATTATTTGTCGACATCAAGACTTTCAAAGTACTCCTGCTAGGGGCTCCTCCAGTTTACCAATGTGTTTCGCCTGTTGACGAGGCATTTGGCTACCTTAAGAGACTCATAGTTACACCTGTCAGTTGCTCCCCGTTTTACCACAGTCACATTTTCAATCTTATTCTGGCCAGTTCACCTGAGGCGATACGCCACTTGACGAGGCATTTGGCTACCTTAAGAGAGTCATAGTTACTCCTGTCAGTTGCTCCCCGTTAAACCACAGTCACATCTACGATTTTCCTCTGCCGCTTCACCAGCCGCGATACGCCATTATTTGTTGAAATTATGACTTTCACAGTACTCCTGCTAGGGGTTCCTCCAGTTTACCAATGTATTTCGCCTGTTGACGAAGCTTTTGGCTACCTCAAGAGAGTCATAGTTACCCCTTGCTGATGCTCCCCATTTTACAACAATCACATCTACAAGCTTACTCTGGCCAATTCTCCTGAAGCGATACGCTAATATCTATTGACATAAAGACTTTCACAGTACTCCTGCCTTGAGCTTTTCGACTTTGCCGATGTATTTCGCCTATTGACGAGGCGTTTGGCTACCTTAAGAGAGTCATAGTTACTCCTGCCAGTGTCTCTCCGTTAAACCACAGTCACATCTACCATTTTCCTCTGCCCCATTCACCAGACGCGATACGCCATTATTTGTCGACATCAAGACTTTCAAAGTACTCCTGCTAGGGGCTCCTCCAGTTTACCAATGTATTTCGCCTGTTGACGAGGCATTTGGCTACCTTAAGAGACTCATAGTTACTCCTGTCAGTTGCTCCCCGTTTTACCACAGTCACATTTTCAATCTTATTCTGGCCAGTTCACCTGAGGCGATACGCCACTTGACGAGGCATTTGGCTACCTTAAGAGAGTCATAGTTACTCCTGTCAGTTGCTCCCCGTTAAACCACAGTCACATCTACGATTTTCCTCTGCCGCTTTCACCAGCCGCGATACGCCATTATTTGTTGAAATTATGACTTTCACAGTACTCCTGCTAGGGGTTCCTCCAGTTTACCAATGTATTTCGCCTGTTGACGAAGCATTTGGCTACCTTAAGAGAGTCATAGTTACTCCTGTCAGTTGCTCCCCGTTTTACCACAGTCACATTTTCAATCTTATTCTGGCCAGTTCACCTGATGCGATACGCCATTATCAGTCAACCTAAAAAATATCACAGTACTCCTGCCGGGAGCTCTCGAGTTTGCCGATGTATTTCGCCTGTTGACGAGGCATTTGGATACCTTAAGAGAGTCATAGTTACCCCTTGCTGATGCTCCCCATTTTACAACAGGCACATCTACAAGCTTACTCTGGCCAATTCTCCTGAAGCGATACGCTAATATCTATTGACATAAAGACTTTCACAGTACTCCTGCCGGGAGCTTTTCGACTTTGCCGATGTATTTCGCCTATTGACGAGGCGTTTGGCTACCTTAAGAGAGTCATAGTTACTCCTGCCAGTGTCTCTCCGTTAAACCACAGTCACATCTACCATTTTCCTCTGCCCCTTTCACCAGACCCGATACGATATTATTCTTCGACATTATGACTTTCACAGTACTCCTGGTAGGGGCTCCTCCAGTTTACCAATGTATTTCGCCTGTTGACGAAGCATTTGGCTACCTTAAGAGAGTCATAGTTACTCCTGTCAGTTGCTCCCCGTTTTACCAAAGTCACATTTTCAATCTTATTCTGGCCAGTTCACCTGAAGCGATACGCCATTATCAGTCAACCTAAAGTATATCACAGTACTCCTGCCGGGAGCATCTCGAGTTTGCCGATGTATTTCGCCTGTTGACGATACATTTGTATACCTTAATAGAGTCATAGCTACTCCTTGCAGTTGCTCCCCATTTTACAACAGGCACACCTACAAACTTACTCTGGCCAGTTCTCCTGAAGCGATACGCTAATATCTGTTGACATAAAGACTTTCACAGTACTCCTGCCGGGAGCTTCTCGACTTTACCGATGTATTTCGCCTATTGACGAGGCATTTGGCTACCTTAAGAGAGTCATAGTTACTCCTGCCAGTGTCTCTCCGTTAAACCACAGTCACATCTACAATATTCCTCCGCCCCTTTCACCAGACGCGATGCGCCATTATTTGTCGACATTATGACTTTCACAGTACTCCTCCTAGGGGCTCCTCCGGTTTACCAATGTATTTCGCCTGTTGACGAGGCATTTGGCTACTTTAAGAGAGTCATAGTTACTCCTGTCAGTTGCTTTCCGTTTTACCACAGTCACATTTTCAATCTTATTCTGGCCAGTTCACCTGAGGCGATACGCCATTATTAGTCAACCTAAAGAATATCACAGTACTCCTGCCGGGAGCTTCTCGAGTTTGCCGATGTATTTCGCCTGTTGACGACGCATTTGGATACCTTAAGAGAGTCATAGTTACTCCTTGCTGTTACTCCCCATTTTACAACAGGCACATCCACAAGCTTACTCTGGCCAATTCTCCTGAAGCGATACGCTAATATCTGTTGACATAAAGACTTTCACAGTACACCTGCTGGGAGCATCTCAACTTTGCCGATGTATTTCGCCTATTGACGAGGCATTTGGCTACCTTAAGAGAGTCATAGTTACTCCTGCCAATGGCTCTCCGTTGAACCACAGTCACATCTACGATTTTCCTCTGCCCCTTTCACCAGACGCGATACGCCATTATTTGTCGAAATTATGACTTTCACAGTACTCCTGCTAGGGGTTCCTCCAGTTTACCAACGTATTTCGCCTGTTGACGAGGCATTTGGCTACCTTAAGAGAGTCATAGTTACTCCTGTCAGTTGTTCCCCGTTTTACCACAGTCACATTTTCAATCTTATTCTGGCCAGTTCACCTGATGCGATACGCCATTATCAGTCAACCTAAAGAATATCACAGTACTCCTGCCGGGAGCTCTCGAGTTTGCCGATGTATTTCGCCTGTTGACGAGGCATTTGGATACCTTAAGAGAGTCATAGTTACCCCTTGCTGTTGCTCCCCATTTTACAACAGGCACATCTACAAGCTTACTTTGGCCAATTCTCCTGAAGCCATACGCTAATATCTGTTGTCATAAAGACTTTCACAGGACTCCTGCCGGGAGCTTTTCGACTTTGCCGATGTATTTCGCCTATTGACGAGGCGTTTGGCTACCTTAAGAGAGTCATAGTTACTCCTGTCAGTTGCTCCCCGTTTTACCACAGTCACATTTTCAATCTTATTCTGGCCAGTTCACCCGAAGCGATACGCCACTTGACGAGGCATTTGGCTACCTTAAGAGAGACATAGTTACTCCTGTCATTTGCTCCCCGTTAAACCACAGTCACATCTACGATTTTCCTCTGCCGCTTTCACCAGCCGCGATACGCCATTATTTGTTGAAATTATGACTTTCACAGTACTCCTGCTAGGGGTTCCTCCAGTTTACCAATGTATTTCGAAAGTTGACGAAGCATTTGGCTACCTCAAGAGAGTCATAGTTACCCCTTGCTGATGCTCCCCATTTTACAACAATCACATCTACAAGCTTACTCTGGCCAATTCTCCTGAAGCGATACGCTAATATCTATTGACATAAAGACTTTCACAGTACTCCTGCCGGGTGCTTTTCGACTTTGCCGATGTATTTCGCCTATTGACGAGGCGTTTGGCTACCTTAAGAGAGTCATAGTTACTCCTGCCAGTGTCTCTCCGTTAAACCACAGTCACATCTACCATTTTCCTCTGCCCCATTCACCAGACGCGATACGCCATTATTTGTCGACATCAAGACTTTCAAAGTACTCCTGCTAGGGGCTCCTCCAATTTACCAATGTATTTCGCCTGTTGACGAGGCATTTGGCTACCTTAAGAGACTCATAGTTACTCCTGTCAGTTGCTCCCCGTTTTACCACAGTCACATTTTCAATCTTATTCTGGCCAGTTCACCTGAGGCGATACGCCACTTGACGAGGCATTTGGCTACCTTAAGAGAGTCATAGTTACTCCTGTCAGTTGCTCCCCGTTAAACCACAGTCACATCTACGATTTTCCTCTGCCGCTTTCACCAGCCGCGATACGCCATTATTTGTTGAAATTATGACTTTCACAGTACTCCTGCTAGGGGTTCCTCCAGTTTACCAATGTATTTCGCCTGTTGACGAAGCATTTGGCTACCTCAAGAGAGTCATAGTTACCCCTTGCTGATGCTCCCCATTTTACAACAATCACATCTACAAGCTTACTCTGGCCAATTCTCCTGAAGCGATACGCTAATATCTATTGACATAAAGACTTTCACAGTACTCCTGCCCGGAGCTTTTCGACTTTGCCGATGTATTTCGCCTATTGACGAGGCGTTTGGCTACCTTAAGAGAGTCATAGTTACTCCTGCCAGTGTCTCTCCGTTAAACCACAGTCACATCTACCATTTTCCTCTGCCCCATTCACCAGACGCGATACGCCATTATTTGTCGACATCAAGACTTTCAAAGTACTCCTGCTAGGGGCTCCTCCAGTTTACCAATGTATTTCGCCTGTTGACGAGGCATTTGGCTACCTTAAGAGACTCATAGTTACTCCTGTCAGTTGCTCCCCGTTTTACCACAGTCAAATTTTCAATCTTATTCTGGCCAGTTCACCTGAGGCGATACGCCACTTGACGAGGCATTTGGCTACCTTAAGAGAGTCATAGTTACTCCTGTCAGTTGCTCCCCGTTAAACCACAGTCACATCTACGATTTTCCTCTGCCGCTTTCACCAGCCGCGATACGCCATTATTTGTTGAAATTATGACTTTCACAGTACTCCTGCTAGGGGTTCCTCCAGTTTACCAATGTATTTCGCCTGTTGACGAAGCATTTGGCTACCTTAAGAGAGTCATAGTTACTCCTGTCAGTTGCTCCCCGTTTTACCACAGTCACATTTTCAATCTTATTCTGGCCAGTTCACCTGATGCGATACGCCATTATCAGTCAACCTAAAAAATATCACAGTACTCCTGCCGGGAGCTCTCGAGTTTGCCGATGTATTTCGCCTGTTGACGAGGCATTTGGATACCTTAAGAGAGTCATAGTTACCCCTTGCTGATGCTCCCCATTTTACAACAGGCACATCTACAAGCTTACTCTGGCCAATTCTCCTGAAGCGATACGCTAATATCTATTGACATAAAGACTTTCACAGTACTCCTGCCGGGAGCTTTTCGACTTTGCCGATGTATTTCGCCTATTGACGAGGCGTTTGGCTACCTTAAGAGAGTCATAGTTACTCCTGCCAGTGTCTCTCCGTTAAACCACAGTCACATCTACCATTTTCCTCTGCCCCATTAACCAGACGCGATACGCCATTATTTGTCGACATCAAGACTTTCAAAGTACTCCTGCTAGGGGCTCCACCAGTTTACCAATGTATTTCGCCTGTTGACGAGGCATTTGGCTACCTTAAGAGACTCATAGTTACTCCTGTCAGTTGCTCCCCGTTTTACCACAGTCACATTTTCAATCTTATTCTGGCCAGTTCACCTGAGGCGATACGCCATTATCAGTCAACCTAAAGAAATTCACAGTACTCCTGCCGGAAGCTTCTCGAGTTTGCCGAAGTATTTCGCCTGTTAACGAAGCATTTGGATACCCTAAGAGAGTCATAGTTACTCCTTGCTGTTGCTCCCCATTTTACAACAGGCACATCTACAAGCTTACTCTGGCCAATTCTCCTGACGCGATACGCTAATATCTGTTGTCATAAAGACTTTCACAGTACTCCTGCTGGGAGCTTCTCAACTTTGCCGATGTATTTCGCCTGTTGACGAGGCCTTTGGCTACCTTAAGAGAGTTATAGTTACTCCTGCCAGTGTCTCTCCGTTAAACCACATTCACATTTACAATTTTCCTCTGCCCCTTTCACCAGACCCGATACGATATATATTCTTCGACATTATGACTTTCACAGTACTCCTGCTAGGGGCTCCTCCAGTTTACCAATGTATTTCGCCTGTTGACGAAGCATTTGGCTACCTTAAGAGAGTCATAGTTACTCCTGTCAGTTGCTCCCCGTTTTACCAAAGTCACATTTTCAATCTTATTCTGGCCAGTTCACCTGAAGCGATACGCCATTATCAGTCAACCTAAAGTATATCACAGTACTCCTGACGGGAGCTTCTCGAGTTTGCCGATGTATTTCGCCTGTTGACGATACATTTGTATACCTTAATAGAGTCATAGCTACTCCTTGCAGTTGCTCCCCATTTTACAACAGGCAAATCTACAAACTTACTCTGGCCAGTTCTCCTGAAGCGATACGCTAATATCTGTTAACATAAAGACTTTCACAGTACTCCTGCCGGGAGCTTCTCGACTTTGCCGATGTATTTCGCCTATTGACGAGGCGTTTCGCTACCTTAAGAGAGTCATAGTTACTCCTGCCAGTGTCTCTCCGTTAAACCACAGTCACATCTACCATTTTCCTCTGCCCCATTAACCAGACGCGATACGCCATTATTTGTCGACATCAAGACTTTCAAAGTACTCGTGCTAGGGGCTCCACCAGTTTACCAATGTATTTCGCCTGTTGACGAGGCTTTTGGCTACCTTAAGAGACTCATAGTTACTCCTGTCAGTTGCTCCCCGTTTTACCACAGTCACATTTTCAATCTTATTCTGGCCAGTTCACCTGAGGCGATACGCCATTATCAGTCAACCTAAAGAAATTCACAGTACTCCTGCCGGAAGCTTCTCGAGTTTGCCGAAGTATTTCGCCTGTTAACGAAGCATTTGGATACCTTAAGAGAGTCATAGTTACTCCTTGCTGTTACTCCCCATTTTACAACAGGCACATCTACAAGCTTACTCTGGCCAATTCTCCTGACGCGATACGCTAATATCTGTTGACATAAAGACTTTCACAGTACTCCTGCTGGGAGCTTCTCGACTTTACCGATGTATTTCGCCTATTGACGAGGCATTTGGCTACCTTAAGAGAGTCATAGTTACTCCTGCCAGTGTCTCTCCGGTTAACCACAGTCACATCTACAATATTCCTCCGCCCCTTTCACCAGACGCGATACGCCATTATTTGTCGACATTATGACTTTCACAGTACTCCTCCTAGGGGCCCCTCCGGTTTACCAATGTATTTCGCCTGTTGACGAGGCATTTGGCTACTTTAAGAGAGTCATGGTTACTCCTGTCAGTTGCTTTCCGTTTTACCACAGTCACATTTTCAATCTTATTCTGGCCAGTTCACCTGATGCGATACGCCATTATCAGTCAACCTAAAGAATATCACAGTACTCCTGCCGGGAGCTCTCGAGTTTGCCGATGTATTTCGCCTGTTGACGAGGCATTTGGATACCTTAAGAGAGTCATAGTTACCCCTTGCTGTTGCTCCCCATTTTACAACAGGCACATCTACAAGCTTACTTTGGCCAATTCTCCTGAAGCCATACGCTAATATCTGTTGTCATAAAGACTTTCACAGGACTCCTGCCGGGAGCTTTTCGACTTTGCCGATGTATTTCGCCTATTGACGAGGCGTTTGGCTACCTTAAGAGAGTCATAGTTACTCCTGTCAGTTGCTCCCCGTTTTACCACAGTCACATTTTCAAACTTATTCTGGCCAGTTCACCTGATGCGATACGCCATTATCAGTCAACCTAAAAAATATCACAGTACTCCTGCCGGGAGCTCTCGAGTTTGCCGATGTATTTCGCCTGTTGACGAGGCATTTGGATACCTTAAGAGAGTCATAGTTACCCCTTCCTGATGCTCCCCATTTTACAACAGGCACATCTACAAGCTTACTCTGGCCAATTCACCTGAAGCGATACGCTAATATCTATTGACATAAAGACTTTCACAGTACTCCTGCCGGGAGCTTTTCGACTTTGCCGATGTATTTCGCCTATTGACAAGAAGTTTGGCTACCTTAAGAGAGTCATAGTTACTCCTGCCAGTGTCTCTCCGTTAAACCAAATTCACATTTACAATTTTCCTCTGCCCCTTTCACCAGACCCGATACGATATTATTCTTCGACATTATGACTTTCACAGTACTCCTGGTAGGGGCTCCTCCAGTTTACCAATGTATTTCGCCTGTTGACGAAGCATTTGGCTACCTTAAGAGAGTCATAGTTACTCCTGTCAGTTGCTCCCCGTTTTACCAAAGTCACATTTTCAATCTTATTCTGGCCAGTTCACCTGAAGCGATACGCCATTATCAGTCAACCTAAAGTATATCACAGTACTCCTGCCGGGAGCATCTCGAGTTTGCCGATGTATTTCGCCTGTTGACGATACATTTGTATACCTTAATAGAGTCATAGCTACTCCTTGCAGTTGCTCCCCATTTTACAACAGGCACACCTACAAACTTACTCTGGCCAGTTCTCCTGAAGCGATACGCTAATATCTGTTGACATAAAGACTTTCACAGTACTCCTGCCGGGAGCTTCTCGACTTTACCGATGTATTTCGCCTATTGACGAGGCATTTGGCTACCTTAAGAGAGTCATAGTTACTCCTGCCAGTGTCTCTCCGTTAAACCACAGTCACATCTACAATATTCCTCCGCCCCTTTCACCAGACGCGATACGCCATTATTTTTCGACATTATGACTTTCACAGTACTCCTCCTAGGGGCTCCTCCGGTTTACCAATGTATTTCGCCTGTTGACGAGGCATTTGGCTACTTTAAGAGAGTCATAGTTACTCCTGTCAGTTGCTTTCCGTTTTACCACAGTCACATTTTCAATCTTATTCTGGCCAGTTCACCTGAGGCGATACGCCATTATTAGTCAACCTAAAGAATATCACAGTACTCCTGCCGGGAGCTTCTCGAGTTTGCCGACGTATTTCGCCTGTTGACGACGCATTTGGATACCTTAAGAGAGTCATAGTTACTCCTTGCTGTTACTCCCAATTTTACAACAGGCACATCCACAAGCCTACTCTGGCCAATTCTCCTTAAGCGATACGCTAATATCTGTTGACATAAAGACTTTCACAGTACACCTGCTGGGAGCATCTCAACTTTGCCGATGTATTTCGCCTATTGACGAGGCATTTGGCTACCTTAAGAGAGTCATAGTTACTCCTGCCAATGGCTCTCCGTTGAACCACAGTCACATCTACGATTTTCCTCTGCCCCTTTCACCAGACGCGATACGCCATTATTTGTCGAAATTATGACTTTCACAGTACTCCTGCTAGGGGTTCCTCCAGTTTACCAACGTATTTCGCCTGTTGACGAGGCATTTGGCTACCTTAAGAGAGTCATAGTTACTCCTGTCAGTTGTTGCCCGCTTTACCACAGTCACATTTTCAATCTTATTCTGGCCAGTTCACCTGATGCGATACGCCATTATCAGTCAACCTAAAGAATATCACAGTACTCCTGCCGGGAGCTCTCGAGTTTGCCGATGTATTTCGCCTGTTGACGAGGCATTTGGATACCTTAAGAGAGTCATAGTTACCCCTTGCTGTTGCTCCCCATTTTACAACAGGCACATCTACAAGCTTACTTTGGCCAATTCTCCTGAAGCCATACGCTAATATCTGTTGTCATAAAGACTTTCACAGGACTCCTGCCGGGAGCTTTTCGACTTTGCCGATGTATTTCGCCTATTGACGAGGCGTTTGGCTACCTTAAGAGAGTCATAGTTACTCCTGTCAGTTGCTCCCCGTTTTACCACAGTCACATTTTCAATATTATTCTGGCCAGTTCACCCGAAGCGATACGCCACTTGCCGAGGCATTTGGCTACCTTAAGAGAGTCATAGTTACTCCTGTCATTTGCTCCCCGTTAAACCACAGTCACATCTACGAATTTCCTCTGCCGCTTTCACCAGCCGCGATACGCCATTATTTGTTGAAATTATGACTTTCACAGTACTCCTGCTAGGGGTTCCTCCAGTTTACCAATGTATTTCGCCTGTTGACGAAGCATTTGGCTACCTCAAGAGAGTCATAGTTACCCCTTGCTGATGCTCCCCATTTTACAACAATCACATCTACAAGCTTACTCTGGCCAATTCTCCTGAAGCGATACGCTAATATCTATTGACATAAAGACTTTCACAGTACTCCTGCCGGGAGCTTTTCGACTTTGCCGATGTATTTCGCCTATTGACGAGGCGTTTGGCTACCTTAAGAGAGTCATAGTTACTCCTGCCAGTGTCTCTCCGTTAAACCACAGTCACATCTACCATTTTCCTCTGCCCCATTCACCAGACGCGATACGCCATTATTTGTCGACATCAAGACTTTCAAAGTACTCCTGCTAGGGGCTCCTCCAGTTTACCAATGTATTTCGCCTGTTGACGAGGCATTTGGCTACCTTAAGAGACTCATAGTTACTCCTGTCAGTTGCTCCCCGTTTTACCACAGTCACATTTTCAATCTTATTCTGGCCAGTTCACCTGAGGCGATACGCCACTTGACGAGGCATTTGGCTACCTTAAGAGAGTCATAGTTACTCCTGTCAGTTGCTCCCCGTTAAACCACAGTCACATCTACGATTTTCCTCTGCCGCTTTCACCAGCCGCGATACGCCATTATTTGTTGAAATTATGACTTTCACAGTACTCCTGCTAAGGGTTCCTCCAGTTTACCAATGTATTTCGCCTGTTGACGAAGCATTTGGCTACCTTAAGAGAGTCATAGTTACTCCTGTCAGTTGCTCCCCGTTTTACCACAGTCACATTTTCAATCTTATTCTGGCCAGTTCACCTGATGCGATACGCCATTATCAGTCAACCTAAAAAATATCACAGTACTCCTGCCGGGAGCTCTCGAGTTTGCCGATGTATTTCGCCTGTTGACGAGGCATTTGGATACCTTAAGAGAGTCATAGTTACCCCTTGCTGATGCTCCCCATTTTACAACAGGCACATCTACAAGCTTACTCTGGCCAATTCTCCTGAAGCGATACGCTAATATCTATTGACATAAAGACTTTCACAGTACTCCTGCCGGGAGCTTTTCGACTTTGCCGATGTATTTCGCCTATTGACGAGGCGTTTGGCTACCTTAAGAGAGTCATAGTTACTCCTGCCAGTGTCTCTCCGTTAAACCACAGTCACATCTACCATTTTCCTCTGCCCCATTAACCAGACGCGATACGCCATTATTTGTCGACATCAAGACTTTCAAAGTACTCCTGCTAGGGGCTCCACCAGTTTACCAATGTATTTCGCCTGTTGACGAGGCTTTTGGCTACCTTAAGAGACTCATACTTACTCCTGTCAGTTGCTCCCCGTTTTACCACAGTCACATTTTCAATCTTATTCTGGCCAGTTCACCTGAGGCGATACGCCATTATCAGTCAACCTAAAGAAATTCACAGTACTCCTGCCGGAAGCTTCTCGAGTTTGCCGAAGTATTTCGCCTGTTAACGAAGCATTTGGATACCTTAAGAGAGTCATAGTTACTCCTTGCTGTTGCTCCCCATTTTACAACAGGCACATCTACAAGCTTACTCTGGCCAATTCTCCTGACGCGATACGCTAATATCTGTTGTCATAAAGACTTTCACAGTACTCCTGCTGGGAGCTTCTCAACTTTGCCGATGTATTTCGCCTGTTGACGAGGCCTTTGGCTACCTTAAGAGAGTTATAGTTACTCCTGCCAGTGTCTCTCCGTTAAACCACATTCACATTTACAATTTTCCTCTGCCCCTTTCACCAGACCCGATACGATATTATTCTTCGACATTATGACTTTCACAGTACTCCTGCTAGGGGCTCCTCCAGTTTACCAATGTACTTCGCCTGTTGACGAAGCATTTGGCTACCTTAAGAGAGTCATAGTTACTCCTGTCAGTTGCTCCCCGTTTTACCAAAGTCACATTTTCAATCTTATTCTGGCCAGTTCACCTGAAGCGATACGCCATTATCAGTCAACCTAAAGTATATCACAGTACTCCTGCCGGGAGCTTCTCGAGTTTGCCGATGTATTTCGCCTGTTGACGATACATTTGTATACCTTAATAGAGTCATAGCTACTCCTTGCAGTTGCTCCCCATTTTACAACAGGCAAATCTACAAACTTACTCTGGCCAGTTCTCCTGAAGCCATACGCTAATATCTGTTGACATAAAGACTTTCACAGTACTCCTGCCGGGAGCTTCTCGACTTTGCCGATGTATTTCGCCTATTGACGAGGCGTTTGGCTACCTTAAGAGAGTCTTAGTTACTCCTGCCAGTGTCTCTCCGTTAAACCACAGTCACATCTACCATTTTCCTCTGCCCCATTAACCAGACGCGATACGCCATTATTTGTCGACATCAAGACTTTCAAAGTACTCCTGCTAGGGGCTCCACCAGTTTACCAATGTATTTCGCCTGTTGACGAGGCTTTTGGCTACCTTAAGAGACTCATACTTACTCCTGTCAGTTGCTCCCCGTTTTACCACAGTCACATTTTCAATCTTATTCTGGCCAGTTCACCTGAGGCGATACGCCATTATCAGTCAACCTAAAGAAATTCACAGTACTCCTGCCGGAAGCTTCTCGAGTTTGCCGAAGTATTTCGCCTGTTAACGAAGCATTTGGATACCTTAAGAGAGTCATAGTTACTCCTTGCTGTTACTCCCCATTTTACAACAGGCACATCTACAAGCTTACTCTGGCCAATTCTCCTGACGCGATACGCTAATATCTGTTGTCATAAAGACTTTCACAGTACTCCTGCTGGGAGCTTCTCGACTTTACCGATGTATTTCGCCTATTGACGAGGCCTTTGGCTACCTTAAGAGAGTCATAGTTACTCCTGCCAGTGTCTCTCCGGTTAACCACAGTCACATCTACAATATTCCTCCGCCCCTTTCACCAGACGCGATACGCCATTATTTGTCGACATTATGACTTTCACAGTACTCCTCCTAGGGGCCCCTCCGGTTTACCAATGTATTTCGCCTGTTGACGAGGCATTTGGCTACTTTAAGAGAGTCATGGTTACTCCTGTCAGTTGCTTTCCGTTTTACCACAGTCACATTTTCAATCTTATTCTGGCCAGTTCACCTGATGCGATACGCCATTATCAGTCAACCTAAAGAATATCACAGTACTCCTGCCGGGAGCTCTCGAGTTTGCCGATGTATTTCGCCTGTTGACGAGGCATTTGGATACCTTAAGAGAGTCATAGTTACCCCTTGCTGTTGCTCCCCATTTTACAACAGGCACATCTACAAGCTTACTTTGGCCAATTCTCCTGAAGCCATACGCTAATATCTGTTGTCATAAAGACTTTCACAGGACTCCTGCCGGGAGCTTTTCGACTTTGCCGATGTATTTCGCCTATTGACGAGGCGTTTGGCTACCTTAAGAGAGTCATAGTTACTCCTGTCAGTTGCTCCCCGTTTTACCACAGTCACATTTTCAATCTTATTCTGGCCAGTTCACCCGAAGCGATACGCCACTTGACGAGGCATTTGGCTACCTTAAGAGAGTCATAGTTACTCCTGTCATTTGCTCCCCGTTAAACCACAGTCACATCTACGATTTTCCTCTGCCGCTTTCACCAGCCGCGATACGCCATTATTTGTTGAAATTATGACTTTCACAGTACTCCTGCTAGGGGTTCCTCCAGTTTACCAATGTATTTCGCCTGTTGACGAAGCATTTGGCTACCTCAAGAGAGTCATAGTTACCCCTTGCTGATGCTCCCCATTTTACAACAATCACATCTACAAGCTTACTCTGGCCAATTCTCCTGAAGCGATACGCTAATATCTATTGACATAAAGACTTTCACAGTACTCCTGCCGGGAGCTTTTCGACTTTGCCGATGTATTTCGCCTATTGACGAGGCGTTTGGCTACCTTAAGAGAGTCATAGTTACTCCTGCCAGTGTCTCTCCGTTAAACCACAGTCACATCTACCATTTTCCTCTGCCCCATTCACCAGACGCGATACGCCATTATTTGTCGACATCAAGACTTTCAAAGTACTCCTGCTAGGGGCTCCTCCAGTTTACCAATGTATTTCGCCTGTTGACGAGGCATTTGGCTACCTTAAGAGACTCATAGTTACTCCTGTCAGTTGCTCCCCGTTTTACCACAGTCACATTTTCAATCTTATTCTGGCCAGTTCACCTGAGGCGATACGCCACTTGACGAGGCATTTGGCTACCTTAAGAGAGTCATAGTTACTCCTGTCAGTTGCTCCCCGTTTTACCACAGTCACATTTTCAATCTTATTCTGGCCAGTTCACCTGATGCGATACGCCATTATCAGTCAACCTAAAAAATATCACAGTACTCCTGCCGGGAGCTTTCGAGTTTGCCGATGTATTTCGCCTGTTGACGAGGCATTTGGATACCTTAAGAGAGTCATAGTTACCCCTTGCTGATGCTCCCCATTTTACAACAGGCACATCTACAAGCTTACTCTGGCCAATTCTCCTGAAGCGATACGCTAATATCTATTGACATAAAGACTTTCACAGTACTCCTGCCGGGAGCTTTTCGACTTTGCCGATGTATTTCGCCTATTGACGAGGCGTTTGGCTACCTTAAGAGAGTCATAGTTACTCCTGCCAGTGTCTCTCCGTTAAACCACAGTCACATCTACCATTTTCCTCTGCCCCATTAACCAGACGCGATACGCCATTATTTGTCGACATCAAGACTTTCAAAGTACTCCTGCTAGGGGCTCCACCAGTTTACCAATGTATTTCGCCTGTTGACGAGGCTTTTGGCTACCTTAAGAGACTCATAGTTACTCCTGTCAGTTGCTCCCCGTTTTACCACAGTCACATTTTCAATCTTATTCTGGCCAGTTCACCTGAGGCGATACGCCATTATCAGTCAACCTAAAGAAATTCACAGTACTCCTGCCGGAAGCTTCTCGAGTTTGCCGAAGTATTTCGCCTGTTAACGAAGCATTTGGATACCTTAAGAGAGTCATAGTTACTCCTTGCTGTTGCTCCCCATTTTACAACTGGCACATCTACAAGCTTACTCTGGCCAATTCTCCTGACGCGATACGCTAATATCTGTTGTCATAAAGACTTTCACAGTACTCCTGCTGGGAGCTTCTCAACTTTGCCGATGTATTTCGCCTGTTGACGAGGCCTTTGGCTACCTTAAGAGAGTTATAGTTACTCCTGCCAGTGTCTCTCCGTTATACCACATTCACATTTACAATTTTCCTCTGCCCCTTTCACCAGACCCGATACGATATTATTCTTCGACATTATGACTTTCACAGTACTCCTGCTAGGGGCTCCTCCAGTTTACCAATGTACTTCGCCTGTTGACGAAGCATTTGGCTACCTTAAGAGAGTCATAGTTACTCCTGTCAGTTGCTCCCCGTTTTACCAAAGTCACATTTTCAATCTTATTCTGGCCAGTTCACCTGAAGCGATACGCCATTATCAGTCAACCTAAAGTATATCACAGTACTCCTGCCGGGAGCTTCTCGAGTTTGCCGATGTATTTCGCCTGTTGACGATACATTTGTATACCTTAATAGAGTCATAGCTACTCCTTGCAGTTGCTCCCCATTTTACAACAGGCAAATCTACAAACTTACTCTGGCCAGTTCTCCTGAAGCGATACGCTAATATCTGTTGACATAAAGACTTTCACAGTACTCCTGCCGGGAGCTTCTCGACTTTGCCGATGTATTTCGCCTATTGACGAGGCGTTTGGCTACCTTAAGAGAGTCATAGTTACTCCTGCCAGTGTCTCTCCGTTAAACCACATTCACATCTACCATTTTCCTCTGCCCCATTAACCAGACGCGATACGCCATTATTTGTCGACATCAAGACTTTCAAAGTACTCCTGCTAGGGGCTCCACCAGTTTACCAATGTATTTCGCCTGTTGACGAGGCTTTTGGCTACCTTAAGAGACTCATAGTTACTCCTGTCAGTTGCTCCCCGTTTTACCACAGTCACATTTTCAATCTTATTCTGGCCAGTTCACCTGAGGCGATACGCCATTATCAGTCAACCTAAAGAAATTCACAGTACTCCTGCCGGAAGCTTCTCGAGTTTGCCGAAGTATTTCGCCTGTTAACGAAGCATTTGGATACCTTAAGAGAGTCATAGTTACTCCTTGCTGTTACTCCCCATTTTACAACAGGCACATCTACAAGCTTACTCTGGCCAATTCTCCTGACGCGATACGCTAATATCTGTTGTCATAAAGACTTTCACAGTACTCCTGCTGGGAGCTTCTCGACTTTACCGATGTATTTCGCCTATTGACGAGGCATTTGGCTACCTTAAGAGAGTCATAGTTACTCCTGCCAGTGTCTCTCCGGTTAACCACAGTCACATCTACAATATTCCTCCGCCCCTTTCACCAGACGCGATACGCCATTATTTGTCGACATTATGACTTTCACAGTACTCCTCCTAGGGGCCCCTCCGGTTTACCAATGTATTTCGCCTGTTGACGAGGCATTTGGCTACTTTAAGAGAGTCATGGTTACTCCTGTCAGTTGCTTTCCGTTTTACCACAGTCACATTTTCAATCTTATTCTGGCCAGTTCACCTGATGCGATACGCCATTATCAGTCAACCTAAAGAATATCACAGTACTCCTGCCGGGAGCTCTCGAGTTTGCCGATGTATTTCGCCTGTTGACGAGGCATTTGGATACCTTAAGAGAGTCATAGTTACTCCTTGCTGTTACTCCCCATTTTACAACAGGCACATCCACAAGCTTACTCTGGCCAATTCTCCTGAAGCGATACGTTAATATCTGTTGACATAAAGACCTTCACAGTACACCTGCTGGGAGCATCTCAACTTTGCCGATGTATTTCGCCTATTGACGAGGCATTTGGCTATACAGCCGTCTTTATTCACAAATACAGTGAATAACACAAGGTAATAACACACTCTTAAACTATTGCGCCTTGCTCCCCGAGAGGAGCTCACAAGGGCGCCGGTTACCGATGTTGTGTAACCGCTTTTACCTTAATATTAAACACAGTATAAACAATTAAACATACAAGAAATGAATAAAGAACGGAATTGCTCCCGATATTGAAGCCCCGGGAGTCGGGGCAAACTAACCTAAATCTAACCAACTAACTAGCCTACGCCCTCCCTGTACTTCGGCCTGTTCGACGTCATATTTTCGAACAGGCCGAAGATCCATGTCGTTCCACAGAGCACCCGCGTGCTGATGGTGCTTAACTCCCGCCTGCGGAAGCCAAGTTGTAGGAGCTGGCGGGCTGATGTAGGTGCCCAAGTCCCCCTCCAGTTCAGGGTCACTGTTCTAAACTGTATGCTGCTGGCTGCAGGTCGGAGAGCGCCGACGGCTTGCCGCACCGACGGGACGTCGTATTTCGCCGCCTTCTGCCGGTGACACCAGTCGGTGTCAAGATGGTCGCCGACGATTTGTGCGTCGATGACATGCACCACGCCGTCCTTAGACGCCACAACGTCGGGCTTGCGGACTCCCTCTGGTGTTCGAAGGTGTGGCTCGACAGACACGTCGAACCCTCGTTGAGCCAGCCCGCGCGCGACGTATTTCACAACCGCGTCGTGTCGTCGCACCCGGGCTCGGCTGGTCAGCCCGCAGCCCTGGACGACGTGGTTCGCGGTCTCGACGGCGTTGCATCTTGCGCGACACATCTTCTCCCTGTCTCGGCCGCGACTCCTGCGCGCCTTGGATGGTATAGCGTTGATGCGCGTGCGGATGCACGCGACGTAGTCACGGCCAGACAGGAAGCGACTGGTGTCCTCGACCCAGCTATGTTGGCCTGATGTCCTGGCTGACGACGAGAGAGCTGCCCCGTCGAAGGAAATATGCAGGCGCGCCGCCCACATCTCACCAACTTTTGCAGCCGTTGGCAGCAGATGGCCCTCCCACGTGAGGTGTCGTTCAAGCGCCGCCACTTCGTGTCGTGCCTCCCCCAGGTCTGCGTCGGTGGTGGTGGTCTCGAGCTGCAACAGGGTGGGGAGCCTGCCCCGCCTCAGGGTTGGCCCTATCAAGCGGGCTGATGGAATCCCAAGGCCCCCATGGGCAATTGGAGCGTGAAAGTAGCCCAAGGGGGTGTCGGCTGGGAGGCGGAACCATCTCCTCACGGCGGCTCGAACACAATTGTCCATGGCCTTGAGCGCACCGATGCGGGTGCGACTCAGTGCTAGGCCATGATACAGGCCCGGGAGAAGGACCTCACGAAGTGCAAAGAGCCGCTGCTGCGGCTTCAGCGGCGCCCGCGTGATGATCGACAGCTGCTCCTCGATGTGGTGCCTCGGATGGAAGAGACACCGCCCAGAGGAGGAGAACTGCAGTCCCAGGTAGCGGAAGGTCTCACCCACTCCCAACGCCGGCATGGTGGTTTCGCCGGCCGTGAAGGTGACGCTCGCATCCACTTTCACTTTCTTCTCGCGGCCGGACGCCACGAGTGCGAGGGTGAGACACTTCCGCGGGTTAACACGCAGCCCCAGCTGGTCGAGGGCTGCTACTGCTGCGTTGATAAGGGACTGCAGGCCCCCCCTCGTGGAGGCGAAGAGCAGGATGTCATCCGCGAAGGCCGCCGCGTTCGTCTGGCGGCCCAACACCTTGACACCTACGTGTGAGGGCAGCTGATCTAGAACATAATCAACAGCGAAATTGAACAGGAGAGGGGACAGAGGATCTCCTTGCCGAACACCTCTTGCTGGCCGCACGGCCGGGGACTCGTCGCCACCCCCCGCAATTACCGTCGTGCTGTCCACATAGCAGCCCTCGACGTAGTCAATGAATTCGTCCGGCAGACCATGGGCTTTAAGCACAGGACGCAAAGCCGCATGGTCCAACGAATCGAACGCCTTGGACACATCGAGGGATGCCATGAACACAGAACGACAGCGGCGGACGGCGCCGACGAGTATCCGGTCGAGGAGGAAAGTGTTCTCCAGCATCCCATCCCTTGGGATGAAAGCCCGCTGACGTTCGTCCACAGCACACATCTGCATCAGGCGAGTCGCCAGAACCTTATGGAAGGTTCGGGCTAGCACCGAGCAGACGGTGATGGGCCGAAAGTCAGCGGGGGATGCTGGGGCGGCTGTCTTAGGCAGCAAAGAGGTCCTGGCTCGGAGGAGGGAAGGGGGGAGCTTGCGGGTAAGCAGGAAAAGGTTTAGGAGTTTGGTGGTGACCTCCGCTGGAAGGCGGCGCAGCTGCACCGGCGAGAGGCCGTCAGGGCCGGCAACGGAGCCTCTGGGCGGCAGGGCGGCCGCAACCTCTTCTGCAGTGATCGGCCTCCATAGGCGCTCAAAGTCAACAGACTCCGAGCGCGGGAGAAGCCGGTCGGGAATGGAGCCAGCGTTGGAAGGTGGCTCTGTCGTGAAAAGGCTGCGCCAGAAGTCCACCAGCCCAGGGATGGTCGACGGCGGCTGGAGCAGGGTGCCATCCAGGAGGCCACGCACGCAGCGCGCGCGATTCTTCCTGAAGGCATCCAGACATCTGGCATATTCCCACCGGCGGCGCTTCCGCTTGGAGAGCGGAGGGCCACCACCAGACCGCTGCTTGGATGGCGGGCGCAACGTCTTCCTCTTCCTTGCTCCTGCTTCCTCAGAGCCGACAGCACGGAGGGCCTCAGGCAGCCCAGCCGCGACCACTGCCAACGGCGTACCCGGCCCCAAACACGCAAGGTCGTCCAGGGCCGAGAAGCGCGCGGCCGACCGCGGCAGGCCGGCGAGGTGCCTCCATATAGCTTCGTCGACTATAGATGTTTGTGGCGGGCGCTCAAGCTCCGGCGGAGAGGGTGGCCCCTCCGGCAGCGACTCCGGGACGGGTGAATGGCGCAGACCATGCTGCGTCTGTTGTTCCCGCCTCAGCTCCTCTACGTATTCCCGCACCATCGTCCTGTGTGCCACCGTCCTCCTCCTGCACTTGATGGCATCCAGGGTACGGTGCGGAAACAGGGGTAGAAGCTCCTGGTTTGCAAAGAGGACTTTGGAGTCACTGGCACAGAGAAGCCTAGCCTCCGCAAGGGCGAGCTCCCGCATTTCTTCTTCCGCCCACCGAGCTCTCTTCCTATCGGTTGTAATCTCCGCATTTGCCGCTTCCGGATGGGCGCGGCGGCGGTGTTGTCCGAGCCCGATCTTGCTGCGGAAGGCACGGCTGCAAATGCTGCAGTGGAACCATGGCTCCACGGCCTGCTCTACTTCAGGGCGGGTTGGCAGGCTAGCAGTCGGGACTGTTGGGCCGGGTCCTTCAGCGGAAGGCCCGGTACCCGTGTTTTCTTCTCTTGTTGTCCCAACATTAAGGGTTTTGCGATGGAGGGCTGGTAACCCCCCAAAGCCCCAAGTGCGGACTTCCACTCTGCTTACCAGTCCTATCAAGGACTGGCGTATCGGCGGGCCCACGGGAAGGGGGGAAGCCGCAGGCAAGGAGAGGCTAAGAGGGCATGGCCCATGTATTGCGCTTCACTTGCCCAGTAACTATGAGAGTCATAGTTACTCCTGCCAGTGGCTCTCCGTTGAACCACAGTCACATCTACGATTTTCCTCTGCCCCTTTCACCAGACGCGATACGCCATTATTTGTCGAAATTATGACTTTCACAGTACTCCTGCTAGGGGTTCCTCCAGTTTACCAATGTATTTCGCCTGTTGACGAGGCATTTGGCTACCTTAAGAGAGTCATAGTTACTCCTGTCAGTTGCTCCCCGTTTTACCACAGTCACATTTTCAATCTTATTCTGGCCAGTTCACCTGAAGCGATACGCCATTATCAGTCAACCTAAAGAATATCACAGTACTCCTGCCGGGAGCTCTCGAGTTTGCCGATGTATTTCGCCTGTTGACGAGGCATTTGGATACCTTAAGAGAGTCATAGTTACCCCTTGCTGTTGCTCCCCATTTTACAACAGGCACATCTACAAGCTTACTCTGGCCAATTCTCCTGACGCGATACGCTAATATCTATTGACATAAAGACTTTCACAGTACTCCTGCCGGGAGCTTCTCGACTTTACCGATGTATTTCGCCTATTGACGAGGCATTTGGCTACCTTAAGAGAGTCATAGTTACTCCTGCCAGTGTCTCTCCGGTTAACCACAGTCACATCTACAATATTCCTCCGCCCCTTTCACCAGACGCGATACGCCATTATTTGTCGACATTATGACTTTCACAGTACTCCTCCTAGGGGCCCCTCCGGTTTACCAATGTATTTCGCCTGTTGACGAGGCATTTGGCTACTTTAAGAGAGTCATGGTTACTCCTGTCAGTTGCTTTCCGTTTTACCACAGTCACATTTTCGATCTTATTCTGGCCAGTTCACCTGAGGCGATACGCCATTATTAGTCAACCTAAAGAATATCACAGTACTCCTGCCGGGAGCTTCTCGAGTTTGCCGATGTATTTCGCCTGTTGACGACGCATTTGGATACCTTAAGAGAGTCATAGTTACTCCTTGCTGTTACTCCCCATTTTACAACAGGCAAATCTACAAACTTACTCTGGCCAGTTCTCCTGAAGCGATACGCTAATATCTGTTGACATAAAGTCTTTCACAGTACTCCTGCCGGGAGCTTCTCGACTTTGCCGATGTATTTCGCCTATTGACGAGGCGTTTGGCTACCTTAAGAGAGTCATAGTTACTCCTGCCAGTGTCCCTCCGTTAAACCACAGTCACATCTACCATTTTCCTCTGCCCCATTCACCAGACGCGATACGCCATTATTTGTCGACATCAAGACTTTCAAAGTACTCCTGCTAGGGGCTCCTCCAGTTTACCAATGTATTTCGCCTGTTGACGAAGCATTTGGCTACCTTAAGAGAGTCATAGTTACTCCTGTCAGTTGCTCCCCGTTTTACCAAAGTCACATTTTCAATCTTATTCTGGCCAGTTCACCTGAAGCGATACGCCATTATCAGTCAACCTAAAGTATATCACAGTACTCCTGCCGGGAGCTTCTCGAGTTTGCCGATGTATTTCGCCTGTTGACGATACGTTTGTATACCTTAATAGAGTCATAGCTACTCCTTGCAGTTGCTCCCCATTTTACAACAGGCAAATCTACAAACTTACTCTGGCCAGTTCTCCTGAAGCGATACGCTAATATCTGTTGACATAAAGACTTTCACAGTACTCCTGCCGGGAGCTTCTCGACTTTACCGATGTATTTCGCCTATTGACGAGGCATTTGGCTACCTTAAGAGAGTCATAGTTACTCCTGCCAGTGTCTCTCCGTTAAACCACAGTCACATCTACAATATTCCTCCGCCCCTTTCACCAGACGCGATACGCCATTATTTGTCGACATTATGACTTTCACAGTACTCCTCCTAGGGGCCCCTCCGGTTTACCAATGTATTTCGCCTGTTGACGAGGCATTTGGCTACTTTAAGAGAGTCATGGTTACTCCTGTCAGTTGCTTTCCGTTTTACCACAGTCACATTTTCAATCTTATTCTGGCCAGTTCACCTGAGGCGATACGCCATTATTAGTCAACCTAAAGAATATCACAGTACTACTGCCGGGAGCTTCTCGAGTTTGCCGATGTATTTCGCCTGTTGACGACGCATTTGGATACCTTAAGAGAGTCATAGTTACTCCTTGCTGTTACTCCCCATTTTACAACAGGCACATCCACAAGCTTACTCTGGCCAATTCTCCTGAAGCGATACGCTAATATCTGTTGACATAAAGACCTTCACAGTACACCTGCTGGGAGCATCTCAACTTTGCCGATGTATTTCGCCTATTGACGAGGCATTTGGCTACCTTAAGAGAGTCATAGTTACTCCTGGCAGTGGCTCTCCGTTGAACCACAGTCACATCTACGATTTTCCTCTGCCCCTTTCACCAGACGCGATACGCCATTATTTGTCGAAATTATGACTTTCACAGTACTCCTGCTAGGGGTTCCTCCAGTTTACCAATGTATTTCGCCTGTTGACGAGGCATTTGGCTACCTTAAGAGAGTCATAGTTACTCCTGTCAGTTGCTCCCCGTTTTACCACAGTCACATTTTCAATCTTATTCTGGCCAGTTCACCTGAAGCGATACGCCATTATCAGTCAACCTAAAGTATATCACAGTACTCCTGCCGGGAGCTTCTCGAGTTTGCCGATGTATTTCGCCTGTTGACGATACATTTGTATACCTTAATAGAGTCATAGCTACTCCTTGCAGTTGCTCCCCATTTTACAACAGGCAAATCTACAAACTTACTCTGGCCAGTTCTCCTGAAGCGATACGCTAATATCTGTTGACATAAAGACTTTCACAGTACTCCTGCCGGGAGCTTCTCGACTTTACCGATGTATTTCGCCTATTGACGAGGCATTTGGCTACCTTAAGAGAGTCATAGTTACTCCTGCCAGTGTCTCTCCGGTTAACCACAGTCACATCTACAATATTCCTCCGCCCCTTTCACCAGACGCGATACGCCATTATTTGTCGACATTATGACTTTCACAGTACTCCTCCTAGGGGCCCCTCCGGTTTACCAATGTATTTCGCCTGTTGACGAGGCATTTGGCTACTTTAAGAGAGTCATGGTTACTCCTGTCAGTTGCTTTCCGTTTTACCACAGTCACATTTTCAATCTTATTCTGGCCAGTTCACCTGAGGCGATACGCCATTATTAGTCAACCTAAAGAATATCACAGTACTCCTGCCGGGAGCTTCTCGAGTTTGCCGATGTATTTCGCCTGTTGACGACGCATTTGGATACCGTAAGAGAGTCATAGTTACTCCTTGCTGTTACTCCCCATTTTACAACAGGCACATCCACAAGCTTACTCTGGCCAATTCTCCTGAAGCGATACGCTAATATCTGTTGACATAAAGACCTTCACAGTACACCTGCTGGGAGCATCTCAACTTTGCCGATGTATTTCGCCTATTGACGAGGCATTTGGCTACCTTAAGAGAGTCATAGTTACTCCTGCCAGTGGCTCTCCGTTGAACCACAGTCACATCTACGATTTTCCTCTGCCCCTTTCACCAGACGCGATACGCCATTATTTGTCGAAATTATGACTTCCACAGTACTCCTGCTAGGGGTTCCTCCAGTTTACCAATGTATTTCGCCTGTTGACGAGGCATTTGGCTACCTTAAGAGAGTCATAGTTACTCCTGTCAGTTGCTCCCCGTTTTACCACAGTCACATTTTCAATCTTATTCTGGCCAGTTCACCTGAAGCGATACGCCATTATCAGTCAACCTAAAGAATATCACAGTACTCCTGCCGGGAGCTCTCGAGTTTGCCGATGTATTTCACCTGTTGACGAGGCATTTGGATACCTTAAGAGAGTCATAGTTACCCCTTGCTGTTGCTCCCCATTTTACAACAGGCACATCTACAAGCTTACTCTGGCCAATTCTCCTGAAGCAATACGCTAATATCTATTGACATAAAGACTTTCACAGTACTCCTGCCGGGAGCTTTTCGACTTTGCCGATGTATTTCGCCTATTGACGAGGCGTTTGGCTACCTTAAGAGAGTCATAGTTACTCCTGCCAGTGTCTCTCCGTTAAACCACAGTCACATCTACCATTTTCCTCTGCCCCATTCACCAGACGCGATACGCCATTATTTGTCGACATCAAGACTTTCAAAGTACTCCTGCTAGGGGCTCCTCCAGTTTACCAATGTATTTCGCCTGTTGACGAGGCATTTGGCTACCTTAAGAGACTCATAGTTACTCCTGTCAGTTGCTCCCCGTTTTACCACAGTCACATTTTCAATCTTATTCTGGCCAGTTCACCTGAGGCGATACGCCACTTGACGAGGCATTTGGCTACCTTAAGAGAGTCATAGTTACTCCTGTCATTTGCTCCCCGTTAAACCACAGTCACATCTACGATTTTCCTCTGCCGCTTTCACCAGCCGCGATACGCCATTATTTGTTGAAATTATAACTTTCACAGTACTCCTGCTAGGGGTTCCACCAGTTTACCAATGTATTTCGCCTGTTGACGAGGCATTTGGCTACCTTAAGAGACTCATAGTTACTCCTGTCAGTTGCTCCCCGTTTTACCACAGTCACATTTTCAATCTTATTCTGGCCAGTTCACCTGAGGCGATACACCACTTGACGAGGCATTTGGCTACCTTAAGAGAGTCATAGTTACTCCTGTCATTTGCTCCCCGTTAAACCACAGTCACATCTACGATTTTCCTCTGCCGCTTTCACCAGCCGCCATACGCCATTATTTGTTGAAATTATAACTTTCACAGTACTCCTGCTAGGGGTTCCACCAGTTTACCAATGTATTTCGCCTGTTGACGAAGCATTTGGCTACCTTAAGAGAGTCATAGTTACCCCTTGCTGATGCTCCCCATTTTACAACAGGCACATCTACAAGCTTACTCTGGCCAATTCTCCTGAAGCGATACGCTAATATCTATTGACATAAAGACTTTCACAGTACTCCAGCCGGGAGCTTTTCGACTTTGCCGATGTATTTCGCCTATTGACGAGGCGTTTGGCTACCTTAAGAGAGTCATAGTTACTCCTGCCAGTGTCTCTCCGTTAAACCACAGTCACATCTAGTATTTTCCTCTGCCCCATTCACCAGACGCGATACGCCATTATTTGTCGACATCAAGACTTTCAAAGTACTCCTGCTAGGGGCTCCTCCAGTTTACCAATGTATTTCGCCTGTTGACGAGGCATTTGGCTACCTTAAGAGACTCATAGTTACTCCTGTCAGTTGCTCCCCGTTTTACCACAGTCACATTTTCAATCTTATTCTGGCCAGTTCACCTGAGGCGATACGCCATTATCAGTCAACCTAAAGAAATTCACAGTACTCCTGCCGGAAGCTTCTCGAGTTTGCCGAAGTATTTCGCCTGTTAACGAAGCATTTGGATACCTTAAGAGAGTCATAGTTACTCCTTGCTGTTGCTCCCCATTTTACAACAGGCACATATACAAGCTTACTCTGGCCAATTCTCCTGAAGCGATACGCTAATATCTGTTGACATAAAGACCTTCACAGTACACCTGCTGGGAGCATCTCAACTTTGCCGATGTATTTCGCCTATTGACGAGGCATTTGGCTACCTTAAGAGAGTCATAGTTACTCCTGCCAGTGGCTCTCCGTTGAACCACAGTCACATCTACGATTTTCCTCTGCCCCTTTCACCAGACGCGATACGCCATTATTTGTCGAAATTATGACTTTCACAGTACTCCTGCTAGGGGTTCCTCCAGTTTACCAATGTATTTCGCCTGTTGACGAGGCATTTGGCTACCTTAAGAGAGTCATAGTTACTCCTGTCAGTTGCTCCCCGTTTTACCACAGTCACATTTTCAATCTTATTCTGGCCAGTTCACCTGAAGCGATACGCCATTATCAGTCAACCTAAAGTATATCACAGTACTCCTGCCGGGAGCTTCTCGAGTTTGCCGATGTATTTCGCCTGTTGACGATACATTTGTATACCTTAATAGAGTCATAGCTACTCCTTGCAGTTGCTCCCCATTTTACAACAGGCAAATCTACAAACTTACTCTGGCCAGTTCTCCTGAAGCGATACGCTAATATCTGTTGACATAAAGACTTTCACAGTACTCCTGCCGGGAGCTTCTCGACTTTACCGATGTATTTCGCCTATCGACGAGGCATTTGGCTACCTTAAGAGAGTCATAGTTACTCCTGCCAGTGTCTCTCCGGTTAACCACAGTCACATCTACAATATTCCTCCGCCCCTTTCACCAGACGCGATACGCCATTATTTGTCGACATTATGACTTTCACAGTACTCCTCCTAGGGGCCCCTCCGGTTTACCAATGTATTTCGCCTGTTGACGAGGCATTTGGCTACTTTAAGCGAGTCATGGTTACTCCTGTCAGTTGCTTTCCGTTTTACCACAGTCACATTTTCAATCTTATTCTGGCCAGTTCACCTGAGGCGATACGCCATTATTAGTCAACCTAAAGAATATCACAGTACTCCTGCCGGGAGCTTCTCGAGTTTGCCGATGTATTTCGCCTGTTGACGACGCATTTGGATACCGTAAGAGAGTCATAGTTACTCCTTGCTGTTACTCCCCATTTTACAACAGGCACATCCACAAGCTTACTCTGGCCAATTCTCCTGAAGCGATACGCTAATATCTGTTGACATAAAGACCTTCACAGTACACCTGCTGGGAGCATCTCAACTTTGCCGATGTATTTCGCCTATTGACGAGGCATTTGGCTACCTTAAGAGAGTCATAGTTACTCCTGCCAGTGGCTCTCCGTTGAACCACAGTCACATCTACGATTTTCCTCTGCCCCTTTCACCAGACGCGATACGCCATTATTTGTCGAAATTATGACTTTCACAGTACTCCTGCTAGGGGTTCCTCCACTTTACCAATGTATTTCACCTGTTGACGAGGCATTTGGCTACCTTAAGAGAGTCATAGTTACTCCTGTCAGTTGCTCCCCGTTTTACCACAGTCACATTTTCAATCTTATTCAGGCCAGTTCACCTGAAGCGATACGCCATTATCAGTCAACCTAAAGAATATCACAGTACTCCTGCCGGGAGCTCTCGAGTTTGCCGATGTATTTCACCTGTTGACGAGGCATTTGGATACCTTAAGAGAGTCATAGTTACCCCTTGCTGTTGCTCCCCATTTTACAACAGGCACATCTACAAGCTTACTCTGGCCAATTCTCCTGAAGCGATACGCTAATATCTATTGACATAAAGACTTTCACAGTACTCCTGCCGGGAGCTTTTCGACTTTGCCGATGTATTTCGCCTATTGACGAGGCGTTTGGCTACCTTAAGAGAGTCATAGTTACTCCTGCCAGTGTCTCTCCGTTAAACCACAGTCACATCTACCATTTTCCTCTGCCCCATTCACCAGACGCGATACGCCATTATTTGTCGACATCAAGACTTTCAAAGTACTCCTGCTAGGGGCTTCTCCAGTTTACCAATGTATTTCGCCTGTTGACGAGGCATTTGGCTACCTTAAGAGACTCATAGTTACTCCTGTCAGTTGCTCCCCGTTTTAC
This sequence comes from Schistocerca americana, assembly GCF_021461395.2. Lineage (NCBI taxonomy): Eukaryota > Metazoa > Arthropoda > Insecta > Orthoptera > Acrididae > Schistocerca > Schistocerca americana. The sequence continues at coordinate 63,684,488 of NC_060130.1, forward strand.
CACAGTCACATTTTCAATCTTATTCTGGCCAGTTCACCTGAGGCGATACGCCACTTGACGAGGCATTTGGCTACCTTAAGAGAGTCATAGTTACTCCTGTCAGTTGCTCCCCGTTAAACCACAGTCACATCTACCATTTTCCTCTGCCCCATTCACCAGACGCGATACGCCATTATTTGTCGACATCAAGACTTTCAAAGTACTCCTGCTAGGGGCTCCTCCAGTTTACCAATGTATTTCGCCTGTTGACGAGGCATTTGGCTACCATAAGAGACTCATAGTTACTCCTGTCAGTTGCTCCCCGTTTTACCACAGTCACATTTTCAATCTTATTCTGGCCAGTTCACCTGAGGCGATACGCCACTTGACGAGGCATTTGGCTACCTTAAGAGAGTCATAGTTACTCCTGTCATTTGCTCCCCGTTAAACCACAGTCACATCTACGATTTTCCTCTGCCGCTTTCACCAGCCGCGATACGCCATTATTTGTTGAAATTATAACTTTCACAGTACTCCTGCTAGGGGTTCCACCAGTTTACCAATGTATTTCGCCTGTTGACGAAGCATTTGGCTACCTTAAGAGAGTCATAGTTACCCCTTGCTGATGCTCCCCATTTTACAACAGGCACATCTACAAGCTTACTCTGGCCAATTCTCCTGAAGCGATACGCTAATATCTATTGACATAAAGACTTTCACAGTACTCCAGCCGGGAGCTTTTCGACTTTGCCGATGTATTTCGCCTATTGACGAGGCGTTTGGCTACCTTAAGAGAGTCATAGTTACTCCTGCCAGTGTCTCTCCGTTAAACCACAGTCACATCTAGTATTTTCCTCTGCCCCATTCACCAGACGCGATACGCCATTATTTGTCGACATCAAGACTTTCAAAGTACTCCTGCTAGGGGCTCCTCCAGTTTACCAATGTATTTCGCCTGTTGACGAAGCATTTGGCTACCTTAAGAGACTCATAGTTACTCCTGTCAGTTGCTCCCCGTTTTACCACAGTCACATTTTCAATCTTATTCTGGCCAGTTCACCTGAGGCGATACGCCATTATCAGTCAACCTAAAGAAATTCACAGTACTCCTGCCGGAAGCTTCTCGAGTTTGCCGAAGTATTTCGCCTGTTAACGAAGCATTTGGATACCTTAAGAGAGTCATAGTTACTCCTTGCTGTTGCTCCCCATTTTACAACAGGCACATATACAAGCTTACTCTGGCCAATTCTCCTGACGCGATACGCTAATATCTGTTGTCATAAAGACTTTCACAGTACTCCTGCTGGGAGCTTCTCAACTTTGCCGATGTATTTCGCCTGTTGACGAGGCCTTTGGCTACCTTAAGAGAGTTATAGTTACTCCTGCCAGTGTCTCTCCGTTAAACCACATTCACATTTACAATTTTCCTCTGCCCCTTTCACCAGACCCGATACGATATTATTCTTCGACATTATGACTTTCACAGTACTCCTGCTAGGGGCTCCTCCAGTTTACCAATGTATTTCGCCTGTTGACGAAGCATTTGGCTACCTTAAGAGAGTCATAGTTACTCCTGTCAGTTGCTCCCCGTTTTACCAAAGTCACATTTTCAATCTTATTCTGGCCAGTTCACCTGAAGCGATACGCCATTATCAGTCAACCTAAAGTATATCACAGTACTCCTGCCGGGAGCTTCTCGAGTTTGCCGATGTATTTCGCCTGTTGACGATACATTAGTATACCTTAATAGAGTCATAGCTACTCCTTGCAGTTGCTCCCCATTTTACAACAGGCACATCTACAAACTTACTCTGGCCAGTTCTCCTGAAGCGATACGCTAATATCTGTTGACATAAAGACTTTCACAGTACTCCTGCCGGGAGCTTCTCGACTTTACCGATGTATTTCGCCTATTGACGAGGCATTTGGCTACCTTAAGAGAGTCATAGTTACTCCTGCCAGTGTCTCTTCGTTAAACCACAATCACATCTACAATATTCCTCCGCCCCTTTCACCAGACGCGATACGCCATTATTTGTCGACATTATGACTTTCACAGTACTCCTCCTAGGGGCCCCTCCGGTTTACCAATGTATTTCGCCTGTTGACGAGGCATTTGGCTACTTTAAGAGAGTCATGGTTACTCCTGTCAGTTGCTTTCCGTTTTACCACAGTCACATTTTCAATCTTATTCTGGCCAGTTCACCTGAGGCGATACGCCATTATTAGTCAACCTAAAGAATATCACAGTACTCCTGCCGGGAGCTTCTCGAGTTTGCCGATGTATTTCGCCTGTTGACGACGCATTTGGATACCTTAAGAGAGTCATAGTTACTCCTTGCTGTTACTCCCCATTTTACAACAGGCACATCCACAAGCTTACTCTGGCCAATTCTCCTGAAGCGATACGCTAATATCTGTTGACATAAAGACCTTGACAGTACACCTGCTGGGAGCATCTCAACTTTGCCGATGTATTTCGCCTATTGACGAGGCATTTGGCTACCTTAAGAGAGTCATAGTTACTCCTGCCAGTGGCTCTCCGTTGAACCACAGTCACATCTACGATTTTCCTCTGCCCCTTTCACCAGACGCGATACGCCATTATTTGTCGAAATTATGACTTTCACAGTACTCCTGCTAGGGGTTCCTCCAGTTTACCAATGTATTTCGCCTGTTGACGAGGCATTTGGCTACCTTAAGAGAGTCATAGTTACTCCTGTCAGTTGCTCCCCGTTTTACCACAGTCACATTTTCAATCTTATTCTGGCCAGTTGACCTGAAGCGATACGCCATTATCAGTCAACCTAAAGAATATCACAGTACTCCTGCCGAGAGCTCTCGAGTTTGCCGATGTATTTCACCTGTTGACGAGGCATTTGGATACCTTAAGAGAGTCATAGTTACCCCTTGCTGTTGCTCCCCATTTTACAACAGGCACATCTACAAGCTTACTCTGGCCAATTCTCCTGAAGCGATACGCAAATATCTATTGACATAAACAATTTCACAGTACTCCTGCCGGGAGCTTTTCGACTTTGCCGATGTATTTCGCCTATTGACGAGGCGTTTGGCTACCTTAAGAGAGTCATAGTTACTCCTGCCAGTGTCTCTCCGTTAAACCACAGTCACATCTACCATTTTCCTCTGCCCCATTCACCAGACGCGATACGCCATTATTTGTCGACATCAAGACTTTCAAAGTACTCCTGCTAGGGGCTCCTCCAGTTTACCAATGTATTTCGCCTGTTGACGAGGCATTTGGCTACCTTAAGAGACTCATAGTTACTCCTGTCAGTTGCTCCCCGTTTTACCACAGTCACATTTTCAATCTTATTCTGGCCAGTTCACCTGAGGCGATACGCCACTTGACGAGGCATTTGGCTACCTTAAGAGAGTCATAGTTACTCCTGTCAGTTGCTCCCCGTTAAACCACAGTCACATCTACCATTTTCCTCTGCCCCATTCACCTGACGCGATACGCCATTATTTGTCGACATCAAGACTTTCAAAGTAGTCCTGCTAGGGGCTCCTCCAGTTTACCAATGTATTTCGCCTGTTGACGAGGCATTTGGCTACCTTAAGAGACTCATAGTTACTCCTGTCAGTTGCTCCCCGTTTTACCACAGTCACATTTTCAATCTTATTCTGGCCAGTTCACCTGAGGCGATACGCCATTATCAGTCAACCTAAAGAAATTCACAGTACTCCTGCCGGAAGCTTCTAGAGTTTGCCGAAGTATTTCCCCTGTTAACGAAGCATTTGGATACCTTAAGAGAGTCATAGTTACTCCTTGCTGTTGCTCCCCATTTTACAACAGGCACATCTACAAGCTTACTCTGGCCAATTCTCCTGACGCGATACGCTAATATCTGTTGTCATAAAGACTTTCACAGTACTCCTGCTGGGAGCTTCTCAACTTTGCCGATGTATTTCGCCTGTTGACGAGGCCTTTGGCTACCTTAAGAGAGTTATAGTTACTCCTGCCAGTGTCTCTCCGTTAAACCACATTCACATTTACAATTTTCCTCTGCCCCTTTCACCAGAACCGATACGATATTATTCTTCGACATTATGACTTTCACAGTACTCCTGCTAGGGGCTCCTCCAGTTTACCAATGTATTTCGCCTGTTGACGAAGCATTTGGCTACCTTAAGAGAGTTCATAGTTACTCCTGTCAGTTGCTCCCCGTTTTACCAAAGTCACATTTTCAATCTTATTCTGGCCAGTTCACCTGAAGCGATACGCCATTATCAGTCAACCTAAAGTATATCACAGTACTCCTGCCGGGAGCTTCTCGAGTTTGCCGATGTATTTCGCCTGTTGACGATACATTTGTATACCTTAATAGAGTCATAGCTACTCCTTGCAGTTGCTCCCCATTTTACAACAGGCACACCTACAAACTTACTCTGGCCAGTTCTCCTGAAGCGATACGCTAATTTCTGTTGACATAAAGACTTTCACAGTACTCCTGCCGGGAGCTTCTCGACTTTACCGATGTATTTCGCCTATTGACGAGGCATTTGGCTACCTTAAGAGAGTCATAGTTACTCCTGCCAGTGTCTCTCCGTTAAACCACAGTCACATCTACAATATTCCTCCGCCCCTTTCACCAGACGCGATACGCCATTATTTGTCGACATTATGACTTTCACAGTACTCCTCCTAGGGGCCCCTCCGGTTTACCAATGTATTTCGCCTGTTGACGAGGCATTTGGCTACTTTAAGAGAGTCATGGTTACTCCTGTCAGTTGCTTTCCGTTTTACCACAGTCACATTTTCAATCTTATTCTGGCCAGTTCACCTGAGGCGATACGCCATTATTAGTCAACCTAAAGAATATCACAGTACTCCTGCCGGGAGCTTCTCGAGTTTGCCGATGTATTTCGCCTGTTGACGACGCATTTGGATACCTTAAGAGAGTCATAGTTACTCCTTGCTGTTACTCCCCATTTTACAACAGGCACATCCACAAGCTTACTCTGGCCAATTCTCCTGAAGCGATACGCTAATATCTGTTGACATAAAGACCTTCACAGTACACCTGCTGGGAGCATCTCAACTTTGCCGATGTATTTCGCCTATTGACGAGGCATTTGGCTACCTTAAGAGAGTCATAGTTACTCCTGCCAGTGGCTCTCCGTTGAACCACAGTCACATCTACGATTTTCCTCTGCCCCTTTCACCAGACGCGATACGCCATTATTTGTCGAAATTATGACTTTCACAGTACTCCTGCTAGGGGTTCCTCCAGTTTACCAATGTATTTCGCCTGTTGACGAGGCATTTGGCTACCTTAAGAGAGTCATAGTTACTCCTGTCAGTTGCTCCCCGTTTTACCACAGTCCCATTTTCAATCTTATTCTGGCCAGTTCACCTGAAGCGATACGCCATTATCAGTCAACCTAAAGAATATCACAGTACTCCTGCCGAGAGCTCTCGAGTTTGCCGATGTATTTCACCTGTTGACGAGGCATTTGGATACCTTAAGAGAGTCATAGTTACCCCTTGCTGTTGCTCCCCATTTTACAACAGGCACCTCTACAAGCTTACTCTGGCCAATTCTCCTGAAGCGATACGCAAATATCTATTGACATAAACACTTTCACAGTACTCCTGCCGGGAGCTTTTCGACTTTGCCGATGTATTTCGCCTATTGACGAGGCGTTTGGCTACCTTAAGAGAGTCATAGTTACTCCTGCCAGTGTCTCTCCGTTAAACCACAGTCACATCTACCATTTTCCTCTGCCCCATTCACCAGACGCGATACGCCATTATTTGTCGACATCAAGACTTTCAAAGTACTCCTGCTAGGGGCTCCTCCAGTTTACCAATGTATTTCGCCTGTTGACGAGGCATTTGGCTACCTTAAGAGACTCATAGTTACTCCTGTCAGTTGCTCCCCGTTTTACCACAGTCACATTTTCAATCTTATTCTGGCCAGTTCACCTGAGGCGATACGCCACTTGACGAGGCATTTGGCTACCTTAAGAGAGTCATAGTTACTCCTGTCAGTTGCTCCCCGTTAAACCACAGTCACATCTACCATTTTCCTCTGCCCCATTCACCAGACGCGATACGCCATTATTTGTCGACATCAAGACTTTCAAAGTAGTCCTGCTAGGGGCTCCTCCAGTTTACCAATGTATTTCGCCTGTTGACGAGGCATTTGGCTACCTTAAGAGACTCATAGTTACTCCTGTCAGTTGCTCCCCGTTTTACCACAGTCACATTTTCAATCTTATTCTGGCCAGTTCACCTGAGGCGATACGCCATTATCAGTCAACCTAAAGAAATTCACAGTACTCCTGCCGGAAGCTTCTCGAGTTTGCCGAAGTATTTCGCCTGTTAACGAAGCATTTGGATACCTTAAGAGAGTCATAGTTACTCCTTGCTGTTGCTCCCCATTTTACAACAGGCACATCTACAAGCTTACTCTGGCCAATTCTCCTGACGCGATACGCTAATATCTGTTGTCATAAAGACTTTCACAGTACTCCTGCTGGGAGCTTCTCAACTTTGCCGATGTATTTCGCCTGTTGACGAGGCCTTTGGCTACCTTAAGAGAGTTATAGTTACTCCTGCCAGTGTCTCTCCGTTAAACCACATTCACATTTACAATTTTCCTCTGCCCCTTTCACCAGACCCGATACGATATTATTCTTCGACATTATGACTTTCACAGTACTCCTGCTAGGGGCTCCTCCAGTTTACCAATGTATTTCGCCTGTTGACGAAGCATTTGGCTACCTTAAGAGAGTCATAGTTACTCCTGTCAGTTGCTCCCCGTTTTACCAAAGTCACATTTTCAATCTTATTCTGGCCAGTTCACCTGAAGCGATACGCCATTATCAGTCAACCTAAAGTATATCACAGTACTCCTGCCGGGAGCTTCTCGAGTTTGCCGATGTATTTCGCCTGTTGACGACGCATTTGGATACCTTAAGAGAGTCATAGTTACTCCTTGCTGTTACTCCCCATTTTACAACAGGCACATCCACAAGCTTACTCTGGCCAATTCTCCTGAAGCGATACGCTAATATCTGTTGACATAAAGACTTTCACAGTACACCTGCTGGGAGCATCTCAACTTTGCCGATGTATTTCGCCTATTGACGAGGCATTTGGCTACCTTAAGAGAGTCATAGTTACTCCTGCCAGTGGCTCTCCGTTGAACCACAGTCACATCTACGATTTTCCTCTGCCCCTTTCACCAGACGCGATACGCCATTATTTGTCGAAATTATGACTTTCACAGTACTCCTGCTAGGGGTTCCTCCAGTTTACCAATGTATTTCGCCTGTTGACGAGGCATTTGGCTACCTTAAGAGAGTCATAGTTACTCCTGTCAGTTGCTCCCCGTTTTACCACAGTCACATTTTCAATCTTATTCTGGCCAGTTCACCTGAAGCGATACGGCATTATCAGTCAACCTAAAGAATATGACAGTACTCCTGCCGGGAGCTCTCGAGTTTGCCGATGTATTTCGCCTGTTGACGAGGCATTTGGATACCTTAAGAGAGTCATAGTTACCCCTTGCTGTTGCTCCCCATTTTACAACAGGCACATCTACAAGCTTACTTTGGCCAATTCTCCTGAAGCCATACGCTAATATCTGTTGACATAAAGACTTTCACAGGACTCCTGCCGGGAGCTTTTCGACTTTGCCGATGTATTTCGCCTATTGACGAGGCGTTTGGCTACCTTAAGAGAGTCATAGTTACTCCTGTCAGTTGCTCCCCGTTTTACCACAGTCACATCTACGATTTTCCTCTGCCGCTTTCACCAGCCGCGATACGCCATTATTTGTTGAAATTATGACTTTCACAGTACTCCTGCTAGGGGTTCCTCCAGTTTACCAATGTATTTCGCCTGTTGACGAAGCATTTGGCTACCTTACGAGAGTCATAGTTACTCCTGTCAGTTGCTCCCCGTTTTACCACAGTCACATTTTCAATCTTATTCTGGCCAGTTCACCTGATGCGATACGCCATTATCAGTCAACCTAAACAATATCACAGTACTCCTGCCGGGAGCTCTCGAGTTTGCCGATGTATTTCGCCTGTTGACGAGGCATTTGGATACCTTAAGAGAGTCATAGTTACCCCTTCCTGATGCTCCCCATTTTACAACAGGCACATCTACAAGCTTACTCTGGCCAATTCTCCTGAAGCGATACGCTAATATCAATTGACATAAAGACTTTCACAGTACTCCTGCCGGGAGCTTTTCGACTTTGCCGATGTATTTCGCCTATTGACGAGGCGTTTGGCTACCTTAAGAGAGTCATAGTTACTCCTGCCAGTGTCTCTCCGTTAAACCACATTCACATTTACAATTTTCCTCTGCCCCTTTCACCAGACCCGATACGATATTATTCTTCGACATTATGACTTTCACAGTACTCCTGCTAGGGGCTCCTCCAGTTTACCAATGTATTTCGCCTGTTGACGAAGCATTTGGCTACCTTAAGAGAGTCATAGTTACTCCTGTCAGTTGCTCCCCGTTTTACCAAAGTCACATTTTCAGTCTTATTCTGGCCAGTTCACCTGAGGCGATACGCCATTATTAGTCAACCTAAAGAATATCACAGTACTCCTGCCGGGAGCTTCTCGAGTTTGCCGATGTATTTCGCCTGTTGACGACGCATTTGGATACCTTAAGAGAGTCATAGTTACTCCTTGCTGTTACTCCCCATTTTACAACAGGCACATCCACAAGCTTACTCTGGCCAATTCTCCTGAAGCGATACGCTAATATCTGTTGACATAAAGACTTTCACAGTACACCTGCTGGGAGCATCTCAACTTTGCCGATGTATTTCGCCTATTGACGAGGCATTTGGCTACCTTAAGAGAGTCATAGTTACTCCTGCCAGTGGCTCTCCGTTGAACCACAGTCACATCTACGATTTTCCTCTGCCCCTTTCACCAGACGCGATACGCCATTATTTGTCGAAATTATGACTTTCACAGTACTCCTGCTAGGGGTTCCTCCAGTTTACCAATGTTCAAAAATGGCTCTGAGCACTATGGGACTCAACTGCTGAGGTCATTAGTCCCCTAGAACTTAGAACTAGTTAAACCTAACTAACCTAAGGACATCACAAACTTCCATGCCCGAGGCAGGATTCGAACCTGCGACCGTTGCGGTCTTGCGGTACCAGACTGCAGCGCCTTTAACCACACGGCCACTTCGGCCGGCGTTTACCAATGTATTTCGCCTGTTGACGAGGCATTTGGCTACCTTAAGAGAGTCATAGATACTCCTGTCAGTTGCTCCCCGTTTTACCACAGTCACATTTTCAATCTTATTCTGGCCAGTTCACCTGATGCGATACGCCATTATCAGTCAACCTAAAGAATATCACAGTACTCCTGCCGGGAGCTCTCGAGTTTGCCGATGTATTTCGCCTGTTGACGAGGCATTTGGATACCTTAAGAGAGTCATAGTTACCCCTTGCTGTTGCTCCCCATTTTACAACAGGCACATCTACAAGCTTACTTTGGCCAATTCTCCTGAAGCCATACGTTAATATCTGTTGTCATAAAGACTTTCACAGGACTCCTGCCGGGAGCTTTTCGACTTTGCCGATGTATTTCGCCTATTGACGAGGCGTTTGGCTACCTTAAGAGAGTCATAGTTACTCCTGTCAGATGCTCCCCGTTTTACCACAGTCACATTTTCAATCTTATTCTGGCCAGTTCACCTGATGCGATACGCCATTATCAGTCAACCTAAAAAATATCACAGTACTCCTGCCGGGAGCTCTCGAGTTTGCCGATGTATTTCGCCTGTTGACGAGGCATTTGGATACCTTAAGAGAGTCATAGTTACCCCTTCCTGATGCTCCCCATTTTACAACAGGCACATCTACAAGCTTACTCTGGCCAATTCACCTGAAGCGATACGCTAATATCTATTGACATAAAGACTTTCACAGTACTCCTGCCGGGAGCTTTTCGACTTTGCCGATGTATTTCGCCTATTGACGAGAAGTTTGGCTACCTTAAGAGAGTCATAGTTACTCCTGCCAGTGTCTCTCCGTTAAACCACATTCACATTTACAATTTTCCTCTGCCCCTTTCACCAGACCCGATACGATATTATTCTTCGACATTATGACTTTCACAGTACTCCTGCTAGGGGCTCCTCCAGTTTACCAATGTATTTCGCCTGTTGACGAAGCATTTGGCTACCTTAAGAGAGTCATAGTTACTCCTGTCAGTTGCTCCCCGTTTTACCAAAGTCACATTTTCAATCTTATTCTGGCCAGTTCACCTGAAGCGATACGCCATTATCAGTCAACCTAAAGTATATCACAGTACTCCTGCCGGGAGCTTCTCGAGTTTGCCGATGTATTTCGCCTGTTGACGATACATTTGTATACCTTAATAGAGTCATAGCTACTCCTTGCAGTTGCTCCCCATTTTACAACAGGCACACCTACAAACTTACTCTGGCCAGTTCTCATGAAGCGATACGCTAATATCTGTTGACATAAAGACTTTCACAGTACTCCTGCCGGGAGCTTCTCGACTTTACCGATGTATTTCGCCTATTGACGAGGCATTTGGCTACCTTAAGAGAGTCATAGTTACTCCTGCCAGTGTCTCTCCGTTAAACCACAGTCACATCTACAATATTCCTCCGCCCCTTTCACCAGACGCGATACGCCATTATTTGTCGACATTATGACTTTCACAGTACTCCTCCTAGGGGCTCCTCCGGTTTACCAATGTATTTCGCCTGTTGACGAGGCATTTGGCTACTTTAAGAGAGTCATAGTTACTCCTGTCAGTTGCTTTCAGTTTTACCACAGTCACATTTTCAATCTTATTCTGGCCAGTTCACCTGAGGCGATACGCCATTATTAGTCAACCTAAAGAATATCACAGTACTCCTGCCGGGAGCTTCTCGAGTTTGCCGATGTATTTCGCCTGTTGACGACGCATTTGGATACCTTAAGAGAGTCATAGTTACTCCTTGCTGTTACTCCCCATTTTACAACAGGCACATCCACAAGCTAACTCTGGCCAATTCTCCTGAAGCGATACGCTAATATCTGTTGACATAAAGACTTTCACAGTACACCTGCTGGGAGCATCTCAACTTTGCCGATGTATTTCGCCTATTGACGAGGCATTTGGCTACCTTAAGAGAGTCATAGTTACTCCTGCCAATGGCTCTCCGTTGAACCACAGTCACATCTACGATTTTCCTCTGCCCCTTTCACCAGACGCGATACGCCATTATTTGTCGAAATTATGACTTTCACAGTACTCCTGCTAGGGGTTCCTCCAGTTTACCAACGTATTTCGCCTGTTGACGAGGCATTTGGCTACCTTAAGAGATACATAGTTACTCCTGTCAGTTGTTCCCCGTTTTACCACAGTCACATTTTCAATCTTATTCTGGCCAGTTCACCTGATGCGATACGCCATTATCAGTCAACCTAAAGAATATCACAGTACTCCTGCCGGGAGCTCTCGAGTTTGCCGATGTATTTGGCCTGTTGACGAGGCATTTGGATACCTTAAGAGAGTCATAGTTACCCCTTGCTGTTGCTCCCCATTTTACAACAGGCACATCTACAAGCTTACTTTGGCCAATTCTCCTGAAGCCATACGCTAATATCTGTTGTCATAAAGACTTTCACAGGACTCCTGCCGGGAGCTTTTCGACTTTGCCGATGTAATTCGCCTATTGACGAGGCGTTTGGCTACCTTAAGAGAGTCATAGTTACTCCTGTCAGTTGCTCCCCGTTTTACCACAGTCACATTTTCAATTTTATTCTGGCCAGTTCACCCGAAGCGATACGCCACTTGACGAGGCATTTGGCTACCTTAAGAGAGTCATAGTTACTCCTGTCAGTTGCTCCCCGTTAAACCACAGTCACATCTACGATTTTCCTCTGCCGCTTTCACCAGCCGCGATACGCCATTATTTGTTGAAATTATGACTTTCACAGTACTCCTGCTAGGGGTTCCTCCAGTTTACCAATGTATTTCGCCTGTTGACGAAGCATTTGGCTACCTTACGAGAGTCATAGTTACTCCTGTCAGTTGCTCCCCGTTTTACCACAGTCACATTTTCAATCTTATTCTGGCCAGTTCACCTGATGCGATACGCCATTATCAGTCAACCTAAACAATATCACAGTACTCCTGCCGGGAGCTCTCGAGTTTGCCGATGTATTTCGCCTGTTGACGAGGCATTTGGATACCTTAAGAGAGTCATAGTTACCCCTTCCTGATGCTCCCCATTTTACAACAGGCACATCTACAAGCTTACTCTGGCCAATTCTCCTGAAGCGATACGCTAATATCTATTGACCTAAAGACTTTCACAGTAGTCCTGCTGGGAGCTTTTCGACTTTGCCGATGTATTTCGCCTATTGACGAGGCGTTTGGCTACCTTAAGAGAGACATAGTTACTCCTGCCAGTGTCTCTCCGTTAAACCACATTCACATTTACAATTTTCCTCTGCCCCTTTCACCAGACCCGATACGATATTATTCTTCGACATTATGACTTTCACAGTACTCCTGCTAGGGGCTCCTCCGGTTTACCAATGTATTTCGCCTCTTGACGAGGCATTTGGCTACTTTAAGAGAGTCATAGTTACTCCTGTCAGTTGCTTTCCGTTTTACCACAGTCACATTTTCAATCTTATTCTGGCCAGTTCACCTGAGGCGATACGCCATTATTAGTCAACATAAAGAATATCACAGTACTCCTGCCGGGAGCTTCTCGAGTTTGCCGATGTATTTCGCCTGTTGACGACGCATTTGGATACCTTAAGAGAGTCATAGTTACTCCTTGCTGTTACTCCCCATTTTACAACAGGCACATCCACAAGCTTACTCTGGCCAATTCTCCTGAAGCGATACGCTATTATCTGTTGACATAAAGACTTTCACAGTACACCTGCTGGGAGCATCTCAACTTTGCCGATGTATTTCGCCTATTGACGAGGCATTTGGCTACCTTAAGAGAGTCATAGTTACTCCTGCCAGTGGCTCTCCGTTGAACCACAGTCACATCTACGATTTTCCTCTGCCGCTTTCACCAGCCGCGATACGCCATTATTTGTTGAAATTATGACTTTCACAGTACTCCTGGTAGGGGTTCCTCCAGTTTACCAATGTATTTCGCCTGTTGACGATGCATTTGGCTACCTTAAGAGAGTCATAGTTACTCCTGTCAGTTGGTCCCCGTTTTACCACAGTCACATTTTCAATCTTATTCTGGCCAGTTCACCTGATGCGATACGCCATTATCAGTCAACCTAAAAAATATCACAGTACTCCTGCCGGGAGCTCTCGAGTTTGCCGATGTATTTCGCCTGTTGACGAGGCATTTGGATACCTTAAGAGAGTCATAGTTACCCCTTCCTGATGCTCCCCATTTTACAACAGGCACATCTACAAGCTTACTCTGGCCAATTCTCCTGAAGCGATACGCTAACATCTATTGACATAAAGACTTTCACAGTACTCCTGCCGGGAGCTTTTCGACTTTGCCGATGTATTTCGCCTATTGACGAGGCGTTTGGCTACCTTAAGAGAGTCATAGTTACTCCTGCCAGTGTCTCTCCGTTAAACCACATTCACATTTACAATTTTCCTCTGCCCCTTTCACCAGACCCGATACGATATTATTCTTCGACATTATGTCTTTCACAGTACTCCTGCTAGGGGCTCCTCCAGTTTACCAATGTATTTCGCCTGTTGACGAAGCATTTGGCTACCTTAAGAGAGTCATAGTTACTCCTGTCAGTTGCTCCCCGTTTTACCAAAGTCACATTTTCAATCTTATTCTGGCCAGTTCACCTGAAGCGATACGCCATTATCAGTCAACCTAAAGTATATCACAGTACTCCTGCCGGGAGCTTCTCGAGTTTGCCGATGTATTTCGCCTGTTGACGATACATTTGTATACCTTAATAGAGTCATAGCTACTCCTTGCAGTTGCTCCCCATTTTACAACAGGCACACCTACAAACTTACTCTGGCCAGTTCTCCTGAAGCGATACGCTAATATCTGTTGACATAAAGACTTTCACAGTACTCCTGCCGGGAGCTTCTCGACTTTACCGATGTATTTCGCCTATTGACGAGGCATTTGGCTACCTTAAGAGAGTCATAGTTACTCCTGCCAGTGTCTCTCCGTTAAACCACAGTCACATTTACAATATTCCTCCGCCCCTTTCACCAGATGCGATACGCCATTATTTGTCGACATTATGACTTTTACAGTACTCCTCCTAGGGGCTCCTCCGGTTTACCAATGTAATTCGCCTGTTGACGAGGTATTTGGCTACTTTAAGAGAGTCATAGTTACTCCTGTCAGTTGCTTTCCGTTTTACCACAGTCACATTTTCAATCTTATTCTGGCCAGTTCACCTGAGGCGATACGCCATTATTAGTCAACCTAAAGAATATCACAGTACTCCTGCCGGGAGCTTCTCGAGTTTGCCGATGTATTTCGCCTGTTGACGACGCATTTGGATACCTTAAGAGAGTCATAGTTACTCCTTGCTGTTACTCCCCATTTTACAACAGGCACATCCACAAGCTTACTCTGGCGAATTCTCCTGAAGCGATTCGCTAATATCTGTTGACATAAAGACTTTCACAGTACACCTGCTGGGAGCATCTCAACTTTGCCGATGTATTTCGCCTATTGACGAGGCATTTGGCTACCTTAAGAGAGTCATAGTTACTCCTGCCAATGGCTCTCCGTTGAACCACAGTCACATCTACGATTTTCCTCTGCCCCTTTCACCAGACGCGATACGCCATTATTTGTCGAAATTATGACTTTCACAGTACTCCTGCTAGGGGTTCCTCCAGTTTACCAACGTATTTCGCCTGTTGACGAGGCATTTGGCTACCTTAAGAGAGTCATAGTTACTCCTGTCATTTGTTCCCCGTTTTACCACAGTCACATTTTCAATCTTATTCTGGCCAGTTCACCTGATGCGATACGCCATTATCAGTCAACCTAAAGAATATCACAGTACTCCTGCCGGGAGCTCTCGAGTTTGCCGATGTATTTCGCCTGTTGACGAGGCATTTGGATACCTTAAGAGAGTCATAGTTACCCCTTGCTGTTGCTCCCCATTTTACAACAGGCACATCTACAGGCTTACTTTGGCCAATTCTCCTGAAGCCATACGCTAATATCTGTTGACATAAAGACTTTCACAGGACTCCTGCCGGGAGCTTTTCGACTTTGCCGATGTATTTCGCCTATTGACGAGGCGTTTGGCTACCTTAAGAGAGTCATAGTTACTCCTGTCAGTTGCTCCCCGTTTTAATACAGTCACATCTACGATTTTCCTCTGCCGCTTTCACCAGCCGCGATACGCCATTATTTGTTGAAATTATGACTTCCACAGTACTCCTGCTAGGGGTTCCTCCAGTTTACCAATGTATTTCGCCTGTTGACGAAGCAATTGGCTACCTTAAGATAGTCATAGTTACTCCTGTCAGTTGCTCCCCGTTTTACCACAGTCACATTTTCAATCTTATTCTGGCCAGTTCACCTGATGCGATACGCCATTATCAGTCAACCTAAAAAATATCACAGTACTCCTGCCGGGAGCTCTCGAGTTTGCCGATGTATTTCGCCTGTTGACGAGGCATTTGGATACCTTAAGAGAGTCATAGTTACCCCTTCCTGATGCTCCCCATTTTACAACAGGCACATCTACAAGCTTACTCTGGCCAATTCTCCTGAAGCGATACGCTAATATCAATTGACATAAAGACTTTCACAGTACTCCTGCCGGGAGCTTTTCGACTTTGCCGATGTATTTCGCCTATTGACGAGGCGTTTGGCTACCTTAAGAGAGTCATAGTTACTCCTGCCAGTGTCTCTCCGTTAAACCACATTCACATTTACAATTTTCCTCTGCCCCTTTCACCAGACCCGATACGATATTATTCTTCGACATTATGACTTTCACAGTACTCCTGCTAGGGGCTCCTCCAGTTTACCAAAGTATTTCGCCTGTTGAAGAGGCATTTGGCTACCTCAAGAGAGTCATAGTTACGCCTGTCAGTTGCTCCCCGTTTTACCACAGTCACATTCTCAATCTTATTCTGGCCAGTTCACCTGAAGCGATACGCCATTATCAGTCAACCTAAAGAATATCACAGTACTCCTGCCGGGAGCTTCTCGAGTTTGCCGATGTATTTCGCCTGTTGACGAGGCATTTGGCTACCTTAAGAGAGTCATAGTTACCCCTTGCTGTTGCTCCCCATTTTACAACAGGCACATCTACAAGCTTACTCTGGCCAATTCTCCTGAAGCGATACGCTAATATCTGTTGACATAAAGACTTTCACAGTACACCTGCTGGGAGCATCTCAACTTTGCCGATGTATTTCGCCTATTGACGAGGCATTTGGCTACCTTAAGAGAGTCATAGTTACTCCTGCCAGTGGCTCTCCGTTGAACCACAGTCACATCTACGATTTTCCTCTGCCCCTTTCACCAGACGCGATACGTTATTATTTGTCGAAATTATGACTTTCACAGTACTCCTGCTAGGGGTTCCTCCAGTTTACCAATGTTCAAAAATGGCTCTGAGCACTATGGGACTCAACTGCTGAGGTCATTAGTCCCCTAGAACTTAGAACTAGTTAAACCTAACTAACCTAAGGATATCACAAACATCCATGCCCGAGGCAGGATTCGAACCTGCGACCGTTGCGGTCTTGCGGTTCCAGACTGCAGCGCCTTTAACCGCACGGCCACTTCGGCCGGCGTTTACCAATGTATTTCGCCTGTTGACGAGGCATTTGGCTACCTTAAGAGAGTCATAGTTACTCCTGTCAGTTGCTCCCCGTTTTACCACAGTCACATTTTCAATCTTATTCTGGCCAGTTCACCTGATGCGATACGCCATTATCAGTCAACCTAAAGAATATCACAGTACTCCTGCCGGGAGCTCTCGAGTTTGCCGATGTATTTCGCCTGTTGACGAGGCATTTGGATACCTTAAGAGAGTCATAGTTACCCCTTGCTGTTGCTCCCCATTTTACAACAGGCACATCTACAAGCTTACTTTGGCCAATTCTCCTGAAGCCATACGTTAATATCTGTTGTCATAAAGACTTTCACAGGACTCCTGCCGGGAGCTTTTCGACTTTGCCGATGTATTTCGCCTATTGACGAGGCGTTTGGCTACCTTAAGAGAGTCATAGTTACTCCTGTCAGATGCTCCCCGTTTTACCACAGTCACATTTTCAATCTTATTCTGGCCAGTTCACCCGAAGCGATACGCCACTTGACGAGGCATTTGGCTACCTTAAGAGAGTCATAGATACTCCTGTCATTTGCTCCCCGTTAAACCACAGTCACATCTACGATTTTCCTCCGCCGTTTTCACCAGCCGCGATACGCCATTATTTGTTGAAATTATGACTTTCACAGTACTCCTGCTAGGGGTTCCTCCAGTTTACCAATGTATTTCGCCTGTTGACGAAGCATTTGGCTACCTTAAGAGAGTCATAGTTACTCCTGTCAGTTGCTCCCCGTTTTACCACAGTCACATTTTCAATCTTATTCTGGCCAGTTCACCTGATGCGATACGCCATTATCAGTCAACCTAAAAAATATCACAGTACTCCTGCCGCGAGCTCTCACATTTTGCCGATGTATTTCGCCTGTTGACGAGGCATTTGGATACCTTAAGAGAGTCATAGTTACCCCTTCCTGATGCTCCCCATTTTACAACAGGCACATCTACAAGCTTACTCTGGCCAATTCACCTGAAGCGATACGCTAATATCTATTGACATAAAGACTTTCACAGTACTCCTGCCGGGAGCTTTTCGACTTTGCCGATGTATTTCGCCTATTGACGAGAAGTTTGGCTACCTTAAGAGAGTCATAGTTACTCCTGCCAGTGTCTCTCCGTTAAACCACAATCACATTTACAATTTTCCTCTGCCCCTTTCACCAGACCCGATACGATATTATTCTTCGACATTATGACTTTCACAGTACTCCTGCTAGGGGCTCCTCCAGTTTACCAATGTATTTCGCCTGTTGACGAAGCATTTGGCTACCTTAAGAGAGTCATAGTTACTCCTGTCAGTTGCTCCCCGTTTTACCAAAGTCACATTTTCAATCTTATTCTGGCCAGTTCACCTGAAGCGATACGCCATTATCAGTCAACCTAAAGTATATCACAGTACTCCTGCCGGGAGCTTCTCGAGTTTGCCGATGTATTTCGCCTGTTGACGATACATTTGTATACCTTAATAGAGTCATAGCTACTCCTTGCAGTTGCTCCCCATTTTACAACAGGCACACCTACAAACTTACTCTGGCCAGTTCTCCTGAAGCGATACGCTAATTTCTGTTGACATAAAGACTTTCACAGTACTCCTGCCGGGAGCTTCTCGACTTTACCGATGTATTTCGCCTATTGACGAGGCATTTGGCTACCTTAAGAGAGTCATAGTTACTCCTGCCAGTGTCTCTCCGTTAAACCACAGTCACATCTACAATATTCCTCCGCCCCTTCCACCAGTCGCGATACGCCATTATTTGTCGACATTATGACTTTCACAGTACTCCTCCTAGGGGCTCCTCCGGTTTACCAATGTATTTCGCCTGTTGACGAGGCATTTGGCTACTTTAAGAGAGTCATAGTTACTCCTGTCAGTTGCTTTCCGTTTTACCACAGTCACATTTTCAATCTTATTCTGGCCAGTTCACCTGAGGCGATACGCCATTATTAGTCAACCTAAAGAATATCACAGTACTCCTGCCGGGAGCTTCTCGAGTTTGCCGATGTATTTCGCCTGTTGACGACGCATTTGGATACCTTAAGAGAGTCATAGTTACTCCTTGCTGTTACTCCCCATTTTACAACAGGCACATCCACAAGCTTACTCTGGCCAATTCTCCTGAAGCGATACGCTAATATCTGTTGACATAAAGACTTTCACAGTACACCTGCTGGGAGCATCTCAACTTTGCCGATGTATTTCGCCTATTGACGAGGCATTTGGCTACCTTAAGAGAGTCATAGTTACTCCTGAGAATGGCTCTCCGTTGAACCACAGTCACATCTACGATTTTCCTCTGCCCCTTTCACCAGACGCGATACGCCATTATTTGTCGAAATTATGACTTTCACAGTACTCCTGCCAGGGGTTCCTCCAGTTTACCAACGTATTTCGCCTGTTGACGAGGCATTTGGCTACCTTAAGAGAGTCATAGTTACTCCTGTCAGTTGTTCCCCGTTTTACCACAGTCACATTTTCAATCTTATTCTGGCCAGTTCACCTGATGCGATACGCCATTATCAGTCAACCTAAAGAATATCACAGTACTCCTGCCGGGAGCTCTCGAGTTTGCCGATGTATTTGGCCTGTTGACGAGGCATTTGGATACCTTAAGAGAGTCATAGTTACCCCTTGCAGTTGCTCCCCATTTTACAACAGGCACATCTACAAGCTTACTTTGGCCAATTCTCCTGAAGCCATACGCTAATATCTGTTGTCATAAAGACTTTCACAGGACTCCTGCCGGGAGCTTTTCGACTTTGCCGATGTATTTCGCCTATTGACGAGGCGTTTGGCTACCTTAAGAGAGTCATAGTTACTCCTGCCAGTGTCTCTCCGTTAAACCACATTCACATTTACAATTTTCCTCTGCCCCTTTCACCAGACCCGATACGATATTATTCTTCGACATTATGTCTTTCACAGTACTCCAGCTAGGGGCTCCTCCAGTTTACCAATGTATTTCGCCTGTTGACGAAGCATTTGGCTACCTTAAGAGAGTCATAGTTACTCCTGTCAGTTGCTCCCCGTTTTACCAAAGTCACATTTTCAATCTTATTCTGGCCAGTTCACCTGAAGCGATACGCCATTATCAGTCAACCTAAAGTATATCACAGTACTCCTGCCGGGAGCTTCTCGAGTTTGCCGATGTATTTCGCCTGTTGACGATACATTTGTATACCTTAATAGAGTCATAGCTACTCCTTGCAGTTGCTCCCCATTTTACAACAGGCACACCTACAAACTTACTCTGGCCAGTTCTCCTGAAGCGATACGCTAATATCTGTTGACATAAAGACTTTCACAGTACTCCTGCCGGGAGCTTCTCGAC
Organism: Schistocerca americana; assembly: GCF_021461395.2. NCBI lineage: Eukaryota > Metazoa > Arthropoda > Insecta > Orthoptera > Acrididae > Schistocerca > Schistocerca americana. The sequence continues at coordinate 63,704,616 of NC_060130.1, forward strand.
TTTACCGATGTATTTCGCCTATTGACGAGGCATTTGGCTACCTTAAGAGAGTCATAGTTACTCCTGCCAGTGTCTCTCCGTTAAACCACAGTCACATTTACAATATTCCTCCGCCCCTTTCACCAGACGCGATACGCCATTATTTGTCGACATTATGACTTTCACAGTACTCCTCCTAGGGGCTCCTCCGGTTTACCAATGTAATTCGCTTGTTGACGAGGTATTTGGCTACTTTAAGAGAGTCATAGTTACTCCTGTCAGTTGCTTTCCGTTTTACCACAGTCACATTTTCAATCTTATTCTGGCCAGTTCACCTGATGCGATACGCCACTTGACGAGGCATTTGGCTACCTTAAGAGAGTCATAGTTACTCCTTGCTGTTACTCCCCATTTTACAACAGGCACATCCACAAGCTTACTCTGGCCAATTCTCCTGAAGCGATACGCTATTATCTGTTGACATAAAGACTTTCACAGTACACCTGCTGGGAGCATCTCAACTTTGCCGATGTATTTCGCCTATTGACGAGGCATTTGGCTACCTTAAGAGAGTCATAGTTACTCCTGCCAGTGGCTCTCCGTTGAACCACAGTCACATCTACGATTTTCCTCTGCCGCTTTCACCAGCCGCGATACGCCATTATTTGTTGAAATTATGACTTTCACAGTACTCCTGCTAGGGGTTCCTCCAGTTTACCAATGTATTTCGCCTGTTGACGATGCATTTGGCTACCTTAAGAGAGTCATAGTTACTCCTGTCAGTTGCTCCCCGTTTTACCACAGTCACATTTTCAATCTTATTCTGGCCAGTTCACCTGATGCGATACGCCATTATCAGTCAACCTAAAAAATATCACAGTACTCCTGCCGGGAGCTCTCGAGTTTGCCGACGTATTTCGCCTGTTGACGAGGCATTTGGATACCTTAAGAGAGTCATAGTTACCCCTTCCTGATGCTCCCCATTTTACAACAGGCACATCTACAAGCTTACTCTGGCCAATTCTCCTGAAGCGATACGCTAACATCTATTGACATAAAGACTTTCACAGTACTCCTGCCGGGAGCTTTTCGACTTTGCCGATGTATTTCGCCTATTGACGAGGCGTTTGGCTACCTTAAGAGAGTCATAGTTACTCCTGCCAGTGTCTCTCCGTTAAACCACATTCACATTTACAATTTTCCTCTGCCCCTTTCACCAGACCCGATACGATATTATTCTTCGACATTATGTCTTTCACAGTACTCCTGCTAGGGGCTCCTCCAGTTTACCAATGTATTTCGCCTGTTGACGAAGCATTTGGCTACCTTAAGAGAGTCATAGTTACTCCTGTCAGTTGCTCCCCGTTTTACCAAAGTCACATTTTCAATCTTATTCTGGCCAGTTCACCTGAAGCGATACGCCATTATCAGTCAACCTAAAGTATATCACAGTACTCCTGCCGGGAGCTTCTCGAGTTTGCCGATGTATTTCGCCTGTTGACGATACATTTGTATACCTTGATAGAGTCATAGCTACTCCTTGCAGTTGCTCCCCATTTTACAACAGGCACACCTACAAACTTACTCTGGCCAGTTCTCCTGAAGCGATACGCTAATATCTGTTGACATAAAGACTTTCACAGTACTCCTGCCGGGAGCTTCTCGACTTTACCGATGTATTTCGCCTATTGACGAGGCATTTGGCTACCTTAAGAGAGTCATAGTTACTCCTGCCAGTGTCTCTCCGTTAAACCACAGTCACATTTACAATATTCCTCCGCCCCTTTCACCAGACGCGATACGCCATTATTTGTCGACATTATGACTTTCACAGTACTCCTCCTAGGGGCTCCTCCGGTTTACCAATGTAATTCGCCTGTTGACGAGGTATTTGGCTACTTTAAGAGAGTCATAGTTCCTCCTGTCAGTTGCTTTCCGTTTTACCACAGTCACATTTTCAATCTTATTCTGGCCAGTTCACCTGAGGCGATACGCCATTATTAGTCAACCTAAAGAATATCACAGTACTCCTGCCGGGAGCTTCTCGAGTTTGCCGATGTATTTCGCCTGTTGACGACGCATTTGGATACCTTAAGAGAGTCATAGTTACTCCTTGCTGTTACTCCCCATTTTACAACAGGCACATCCACAAGCTTACTCTGGCCAATTCTCCTGAAGCGATACGCTAATATCTGTTGACATAAAGACTTTCACAGTACACCTGCTGGGAGCATCTCAACTTTGCCGATGTATTTCGCCTATTGACGAGGCATTTGGCTACTTTAAGAGAGTCATAGTTACTCCTGCCAGTGGCTCTCCGTTGAACCACAGTCACATCTACGATTTTCCTCTGCCCCTTTCACCAGACGCGATACGCCATTATATGTCGAAATTATGACTTTCACAGTACTCCTCCTAGGGGCTCCTCCGGTTTACCAATGTATTTCGCCTGTTGACGAGGCATTTGGCTACTTTAAGAGAGTCATAGTTACTCCTGTCAGTTGCTTTCCGTTTTACCACAGTCACATTTTCAATCTTATTCTGGCCAGTTCACCTGAGGCGATACGCCATTATTAGTCATCCTAAAGAATATCACAGTACTCCTGCCGGGAGCTTCTCGAGTTTGCCGATGTATTTCGCCTGTTGACGACGCATTTGGATACCTTAAGAGAGTCATAGTTACCCCTTGCTGTTGCTCCCCATTTTACAACAGGCACATCTACAAGCTTACTCTGGCCAATTCTCCTGAAGCGATACGCTAATATCTGTTGACATAAAGACTTTCACAGTACTCCTGCCGGGAGCTCTCGAGTTTGCCGATGTATTTCGCCTGTTGACGAGGCATTTGGATACCTTAAGAGAGTCATAGTTACCCCTTGCTGTTGCTCCCCATTTTACAACAGGCACATCTACAAGCTTACTTTGGCCAATTCTCCTGAGGCCATACGCTAATATCTGTTGACATAAAGACTTTCACAGGACTCCTGCCGGGAGCTTTTCGACTTTGCCGATGTATTTCGCCTATTGACGAGGCGTTTGGCTACCTTAAGAGAGTCATAGTTACTCCTGTCAGTTGCTCCCTGTTTTACCACAGTCACATTTTCAATCTCATTCTGGCCAGTTCACCCGAAGCGATACGCCACTTGACGAGGCATTTGGCTACCTTAAGAGAGTCATAGTTACTCCTGTCAGTTGCTCCCCGTAAACCACAGTCACATCTACGATTATCCTCTGCCGCTTTCACCAGCCGCGATACGCCATTATTTGATGAAATTATGACTTTCACAGTACTCCTGCTAGGGGTTCCTCCAGTTTACCAATGTATTTCGCCTGTTGACGAAGCATTTGGCTACCTTAAGAGAGTCATTGTTACTCCTGTCAGTTGCTTTCCGTTTTACCACAGTCACATTTTCAATCTTATTCTGGCCAGTTCACCTGATGCGATACGCCATTATCAGTCAACCTAAAAAATATCACAGTACTCCTGCCGGGAGCTCTCGAGTTTGCCGATGTATTTCGCCTGTTGACGAGGCATTTGGATACCTTAAGAGAGTCATAGTTACCCCTTCCTGATGCTCCCCATTTTACAACAGGCACATCTACAAGCTTACTCTGGCCAATTCACCTGAAGCGATACGCTAATATCTATTGACATAAAGACTTTCACAGTACTCCTGCCGGGAGCTTTTCGACTTTGCCGAAGTATTTCGCCTATTGACGAGAAGTTTGGCTACCTTAAGAGAGTCATAGTTACTCCTGCCAGTGTCTCTCCGTTAAACCACATTCACATTTACAATTTTCCTCTGCCCCTTTCACCAGACCCGATACGATATTATTCTTCGACATTATGACTTTCACAGTACTCCTGCTAGGGGCGCCTCCAGTTTACCAATGTATTTCGCCTGTTGACGAAGCATTTGGCTACCTTAAGAGAGTCATAGTTACTCCTGTCAGTTGCTCCCCGTTTTACCAAAGTCACATTTTCAATCTTATTCTGGCCAGTTCACCTGAAGCGATACGCCATTATCAGTCAACCTAAAGTATATCACAGTACTCCTGCCGGGAGCTTCTCGAGTTTGCCGATGTATTTCGCCTGTTGACGATACATTTGTATACCTTAATAGAGTCATAGCTACTCCTTGCAGTTGCTCCCCATTTTACAACAGGCACACCTACAAACTTACTCTGGCCAGTTCTCCTGAAGCGATACGCTAATATCTGTTGACATAAAGACTTTCACAGTACTCCTGCCGGGAGCTTCTCGACTTTACCGATGTATTTCGCCTATTGACGAGGCATTTGGCTTCCTTAAGAGAGTCATAGTTACTCCTGCCAGTGTCTCTCCGTTAAACCACAGTCACATCTACAATATTCCTCCGCCCCTTTCACCAGACGCGATACGCCATTATTTGTCGACATTATGACTTTCACAGTACTCCTCCTAGGGGCTCCTCCGGTTTACCAATGTATTTCGCCTGTTGACGAGGCATTTGGCTACTTTAAGAGAGTCATAGTTACTCCTGTCAGTTGCTTTCCGTTTTACCACAGTCACATTTTCAATCTTATTCTGGCCAGTTCACCTGAGGCGATACGCCATTATTAGTCAACCTAAAGAATATCACAGTACTCCTGCCGGGAGCTTCTCGAGTTTGCCGATGTATTTCGCCTGTTGACGACGCATTTGGATACCTTAAGAGAGTCATAGTTACTCCTTGCTGTTACTCCCCATTTTACAACAGGCACATCCACAAGCTTACTCTGGCCAATTCTCCTGAAGCGACACGCTAATATCTGTTGACATAAAGACTTTCACAGTACATCTGCTGGGAGCATCTCAACTTTGCCGATGTATTTCGCCTATTGACGAGGCATTTGGATACCTTAAGAGAGTCATAGTTACTCCTGCCAGTGGCTCTCCGTTGAACCACAGTCACATCTACGATTTTCCTCTGCCCCTTTCACCAGACGCGATACGCCATTATATGTCGAAATTATGACTTTCACAGTACTCCTCCTAGGGGCTCCTCCGGTTTACCAATGTATTTCGCCTGTTGACGAGGCATTTGGCTACTTTGAGAGAGTCATAGTTACTCCTGTCAGTTGCTTTCCGTTTTACCACAGTCACATTTTCAATCTTATTCTGGCCAGTTCACCTGATGCGATACGCCATTATCAGTCAACCTAAAAAATATCACAGTACTCCTGCCGGGAGCTCTCGAGTTTGCCGATGTATTTCGCCTGTTGACGAGGCATTTGGATACCTTAAGAGAGTCATAGTTACCCCTTCCTGATGCTCCCCATTTTACAACAGGCACATCTACAAGCTTACTCTGGCCAATTCACCTGAAGCGATACGCTAATATCTATTGACATAAAGACTTTCACAGTACTCCTGCCGGGAGCTTTTCGACTTTGCCGAAGTATTTCGCCTATTGACGAGAAGTTTGGCTACCTTAAGAGAGAAATAGTTACTCCTGCCAGTGTCTCTCCGTTAAACCACATTCACATTTACAATTTTCCTCTGCCCCTTTCACCAGACCCGATACGATATTATTCTTCGACATTATGACTTTCACAGTACTCCTGCTAGGGGCGCCTCCAGTTTACCAATGTATTTCGCCTGTTGACGAAGCATTTGGCTACCTTAAGAGAGTCATAGTTACTCCTGTCAGTTGCTCCCCGTTTTACCAAAGTCACATTTTCAATCTTATTCTGGCCAGTTCACCTGAAGCGATACGCCATTATCAGTCAACCTAAAGTATATCACAGTACTCCTGCCGGGAGCTTCTCGAGTTTGCCGATGTATTTCGCCTGTTGACGATACATTTGTATACCTTAATAGAGTCATAGCTACTCCTTGCAGTTGCTCCCCATTTTACAACAGGCACACCTACAAACTTACTCTGGCCAGTTCTCCTGAAGCGATACGCTAATATCTGTTGACATAAAGACTTTCACAGTACTCCTGCCGGGAGCTTCTCGACTTTACCGATGTATTTCGCCTATTGACGAGGCATTTGGCTTCCTTAAGAGAGTCATAGTTACTCCTGCCAGTGTCTCTCCGTTAAACCACAGTCACATCTACAATATTCCTCCGCCCCTTTCACCAGACGCGATACGCCATTATTTGTCGACATTATGACTTTCACAGTACTCCTCCTAGGGGCTCCTCCGGTTTACCATTGTATTTCGCCTGTTGACGAGGCATTTGGCTACTTTAAGAGAGTCATAGTTACTCCTGTCAGTTGCTTTCCGTTTTACCACAGTCACATTTTCAATCTTATTCTGGCCAGTTCACCTGAGGCGATACGCCATTATTAGTCAACCTAAAGAATATCACAGTACTCCTGCCGGGAGCTTCTCGAGTTTGCCGATGTATTTCGCCTGTTGACGACGCATTTGGATACCTTAAGAGAGTCATAGTTACTCCTTGCTGTTACTCCCCATTTTACAACAGGCACATCCACAAGCTTACTCTGGCCAATTCTCCTGAAGCGATACGCTAATATCTGTTGACATAAAGACTTTCACAGTACATCTGCTGGTAGCATCTCAACTTTGCCGATGTATTTCGCCTATTGACGAGGCATTTGGCTACCTTAAGAGAGTCATAGTTACTCCTGCCAGTGGCTCTCCGTTGAACCACAGTCACATCTACGATTTTCCTCTGCCCCTTTCACCAGACGCGATACGCCATTATATGTCGAAATTATGACTTTCACAGTACTCCTCCTAGGGGCTCCTCCGGTTTACCAATGTATTTCGCCTGTTGACGAGGCATTTGGCTACTTTGAGAGAGTCATAGTTACTCCTGTCAGTTGCTTTCCGTTTTACCACAGTCACATTCTCAATCTTATTCTGGCCAGTTCACCTGAGGCGATACGCCATTATTAGTCATCCTAAAGAATATCACAGTACTCCTGCCGGGAGCTTCTCGAGTTTGCCGATGTATTTCGCCTGTTGACGACGCATTTGGATACCTTAAGAGAGTCATAGTTACCCCTTGCTGTTGCTCCCCATTTTACAACAGGCACATCTACAAGCTTACTCTGGCCAATTCTCCTGAAGCGATACGCTAATATCTGTTGACATAAAGACTTTCACAGTACTCCTGCCGGGAGCTCTCGAGTTTGCCGATGTATTTCGCCTGTTGACGAGGCATTTGGATACCTTAAGAGAGTCATAGTTACCCCTTGCTGTTGCTCCCCATTTTACAACAGGCACATCTACAAGCTTACTTTGGCCAATTCTCCTGAGGCCATACGCTAATATCTGTTGACATAAAGACTTTCACAGGACTCCTGCCGGGAGCTTTTCGACTTTGCCGATGTATTTCGCCTACTGACGAGGCGTTTGGCTACCTTAAGAGAGTCATAGTTACTCCTGTCAGTTGCTCCCTGTTTTACCACAGTCACATTTTCAATCTTATTCTGGCCAGTTCACCCGAAGCGATACGCCACTTGACGAGGCATTTGGCTACCTTAAGAGAGTCATAGTTACTCCTGTCAGTTGCTCCCCGTAAACCACAGTCACATCTACGATTTTCCTCTGCCGCTTTCACCAGCCGCGATACGCCATTATTTGTTGAAATTATGACTTTCACAGTACTCCTGCTAGGGGTTCCTCCAGTTTACCAATGTATTTCGCCTGTTGACGAAGCTTTTGGCTACCTTAAGAGAGTCATAGTTACTCCTGCCAGTTGCTCCCCGTTTTACCACAGTCACATTTTCAATCTTATTCTGGCCAGTTCACCTGATGCGATACGCTATTATCAGTCAACCTAAAAAATATCACAGTACTCCTGCCGGGAGCTCTCGAGTTTGCCGATGTATTTCGCCTGTTGACGAGGCATTTGGATACCTTAAGAGAGTCATAGTTACCCCTTCCTGATGCTCCCCATTTTACAACAGGCACATCTACAAGCTTACTCTGGCCAATTCACCTGAAGCGATACGCTAATATCTATTGACATAAAGACTTTCACAGTACTCCTGCCGGGAGCTTTTCGACTTTGCCGATGTATTTCGCCTATTGACGAGAAGTTTGGCTACCTTAAGAGAGTCATAGTTACTCCTGCCAGTGTCTCTCCGTTAAACCACATTCACATTTACAATTTTCCTCTGCCCCTTTCACCAGACCCGATACGATATTATTCTTCGACATTATGACTTTCACAGTACTCCTGCTAGGGGCTCCTCCAGTTTACCAATGTATTTCGCCTGTTGACGAAGCATTTGGCTACCTTAAGAGAGTCATAGTTACTCCTGTCAGTTGCTCCCCGTTTTACCAAAGTCACATTTTCAATCTTATTCTGGCCAGTTCACCTGAAGCGATACGCCATTATCAGTCAACCTAAAGTATATCACAGTACTCCTGCCGGGAGCTTCTCGAGTTTGCCGATGTATTTCGCCTGTTGACGATACATTTGTATACCTTAATAGAGTCATAGCTACTCCTTGCAGTTGCTCCCCATTTTACAACAGGCACACCTACAAACTTACTCTGGCCAGTTCTCCTGAAGCGATACGCTAATATCTGTTGACATAAAGACTTTCACAGTACTCCTGCCGGGAGCTTCTCGACTTTACCGATGTATTTCGCCTATTGACGAGGCATTTGGCTTCCTTAAGAGAGTCATAGTTACTCCTGCCAGTGTCTCTCCGTTAAACCACAGTCACATCTACAATATTCCTCCGCCCCTTTCACCAGACGCGATACGCCATTATTTGTCGACATTATGACTTTCACAGTACTCCTCCTAGGGGCTCCTCCGGATTACCAATGTATTTCGCCTGTTGACGAGGCATTTGGCTACTTTAAGAGAGTCATAGTTACTCCTGTCAGTTGCTTTCCGTTTTACCACAGTCACATTTTCAATCTTATTCTGGCCAGTTCACCTGAGGCGATACGCCATTATTAGTCAACCTAAAGAAAATCACAGTACTCCTGCCGGGAGCTTCTCGAGTTTGAGGATGTATTTCGCCTGTTGACGACGCATTTAGATACCTTAAGAGAGTCATAGTTACTCCTTGCTGTTACTCCCCATTTTAACAACAGGCACACCTACAAACTTACTCTGGCCAGTTCTCCTGAAGCGATACGCTAATATCTGTTGACATAAAGACTTTCACAGTACTCCTGCCGGGAGCTTCTCGACTTTACCGATGTATTTCGCCTATTGACGAGGCATTTGGCTTCCTTAAGAGAGTCATAGTTACTCCTGCCAGTGTCTCTCCGTTAAACCACAGTCACATCTACAATATTCCTCCGCCCCTTTCACCAGACGCGATACGCCATTATTTGTCGACATTATGACTTTCACAGTACTCCTCCTAGGGGCTCCTCCGGTTTACCAATGTATTTCGCCTGTTGACGAGGCATTTGGCTACTTTAAGAGAGTCATAGTTACTCCTGTCAGTTGCTTTCCGTTTTACCACAGTCACATTTTCAATCTTATTCTGGCCAGTTCACCTGAGGCGATACGCCATTATTAGTCAACCTAAAGAATATCACAGTTCTCCTGCCGGGAGCTTCTCGAGTTTGCCGATGTATTTCGCCTGTTGACGACGCATTTGGATACCTTAAGAGAGTCATAGTTACTCCTTGCTGTTACTCCCCATTTTACAACAGGCACATCCACAAGCTTACTCTGGCCAATTCTCCTGAAGCGATACGCTAATATCTGTTGACATAAAGACTTTCACAGTACATCTGCTGGGAGCATCTCAACTTTGCCGATGTATTTCGCCTATTGACGAGGCACTTGGCTACCTTAAGAGAGTCATAGTTACTCCTGCCAGTGGCTCTCCGTTGAACCACAGTCACATCTACGATTTTCCTCTGCCCCTTTCACCAGACGCGATACGCCATTATATGTCGAAATTATGACTTTCACAGTACTCCTCCTAGGGGCTCCTCCGGTTTACCAATGTATTTCGCCTGTTGACGAGTCATTTGGCTACTTTGAGAGAGTCATAGTTACTCCTGTCAGTTGCTTTCCGTTTTACCACAGTCACATTTTCAATCTTATTCTGGCCAGTTCACCTGAGGCGATACGCCATTATTAGTCATCCTAAAGAATATCACAGTACTCCTGCCGGGAGCTTCTCGAGTTTGCCGATGTATTTCGCCTGTTGACGACGCATTTGGATACCTTAAGAGAGTCATAGTTACCCCTTGCTGTTGCTCACCATTTTACAACAGGCACATCTACAAGCTTACTCTGGCCAATTCTCCTGAAGCGATACGCTAATATCTGTTGACATAAAGACTTTCACAGTACTCCTGCCGGGAGCTCTCGAGTTTGCCGATGTATTTCGCCTGTTGACGAGGCATTTGGATACCTTAAGAGAGTCATAGTTACCCCTTGCTGTTGCTCCCCATTTTACAACAGGCACATCTACAAGCTTACTTTGGCCAATTCTCCTGAGGCCATACGCTAATATCTGTTGACATAAAGACTTTCACAGGACTCCTGCCGGGAGCTTTTCGACTTTGCCGATGTATTTCGCCTATTGACGAGGCGTTTGGCTACCTTAAGAGAGTCATAGTTACTCCTGTCAGTTGCTCCCTGTTTTACCACAGTCACATTTTCAATCTTATTCTGGCCAGTTCACCCGAAGCGATACGCCACTTGACGAGGCATTTGGCTACCTTAAGAGAGTCATAGTTACTCCTGTCAGTTGCTCCCCGTAAACCACAGTCACATCTACGATTTTCCTCTGCCGCTTTCACCAGCCGCGATACGCCATTATTTGTTGAAATTATGACTTTCACAGTACTCCTGCTAGGGGTTCCTCCAGTTTACCAATGTATTTCGCCTGTTGACGAAGCATTTGGCTACCTTAAGAGAGTCATAGTTACTCCTGTCAGTTGCTCCCCGTTTTACCACAGTCACATTTTCAATCTTATTCTGGCCAGTTCACCCGATGCGATACGCCATTATCAGTCAACCTAAAAAATATCACAGTACTCCTGCCGGGAGCTCTCGAGTTTGCCGATGTATTTCGCCTGTTGACGAGGCATTTGGATACCTTAAGAGAGTCATAGTTACCCCTTCCTGATGCTCCCCATTTTACAACAGGCACATCTACAAGCTTACTCTGGCCAATTCACCTGAAGCGATACGCTAATATCTGTTGACATACAGACTTTCACAGTACACCTGCTGGGAGCATCTCAACTTTGCCGATGTATTTCGCCTATTGACGAGGCATTTGGATACCTTAAGAGAGTCATAGTTACTCCTGCCAGTGTCTCTCCGTTAAACCACATTCACATTTACAATTTTCCTCTGCCCCTTTCACCAGACCCGATACGATATTATTCTTCGACATTATGACTTTCACAGTACTCCTGCTAGGGGCTCCTCCAGTTTACCAATGTATTTCGCCTGTTGACGAAGCATTTGGCTACCTTAAGAGAGTCATAGTTACTCCTGTCAGTTGCTCCCCGTTTTACCAAAGTCACATTTTCAATCTTATTCTGGCCAGTTCACCTGAAGCGATACGCCATTATCAGTCAACCTAAAGTATATCACAGTACTCCTGCCGGGAGCTTCTCGAGTTTGCCGATGTATTTCGCCTGTTGACGATACATTTGTATACCTTAATAGAGTCATAGCTACTCCTTGCAGTTGCTCCCCATTTTACAACAGGCACACCTACAAACTTACTCTGGCCAGTTCTCCTGAAGCGATACGCTAATATCTGTTGACATAAAGACTTTCACAGTACTCCTGCCGGGAGCTTCTCGACTTTACCGATGTATTTCGCCTATTGACGAGGCATTTGGCTACCTTAAGAGAGTCATAGTTACTCCTGCCAGTGTCTCTCCGTTAAACCACAGTCACATCTACAATATTCCTCCGCCCCTTTCACCAGACGCGATACGCCATTATTTGTCGACATTATGACTTTCACAGTACTCCTCCTAGGGGCTCCTCCGGTTTACCAATGTATTTCGCCTGTTGACGAGGCATTTGGCTACTTTAAGAGAGTCATAGTTACTCCTGTCAGTTGCTTTCCGTTTTACCACAGTCACATTTTCAATCTTATTCTGGCCAGTTCACCTGAGGCGATACGCCATTATTAGTCAACCTAAAGAATATCACAGTACTCCTGCCGGGAGCTTCTCGAGTTTGCCGATGTATTTCGCCTGTTGACGACGCATTTGGATACCTTAAGAGAGTCATAGTTACTCCTTGCTGTTACTCCCCATTTTACAACAGGCACATCCACAAGCTTACTCTGGCCAATTCTCCTGAAGCGATACGCTAATATCTGTTGACATAAAGACTTTCACAGTACACCTGCTGGGAGCATCTCAACTTTGCCGATGTATTTCGCCTATTGACGAGGCATTTGGCTACCTTAAGAGAGTCATAGTTACTCCTGCCAGTGGCTCTCCGTTTAACCACAGTCACATCTACGATTTTCCTCTGCCCCTTTCACCAGACGCGATACGCCATTATTTGTCGAAATTATGACTTTCACAGTACTCCTGCTAGGGGTTCCTCCAGTTTACCAACGTATTTCGCCTGTTGACGAGGCATTTGGCTACCTTAAGAGAGTCATAGTTACGCCTGTCAGTTGCTCCCCGTTTTACCACAGTCACATTTTCAATCTTATTCTGGCCAGTTCACCTGATGCGATACGCCATTATCAGTCAACCTAAAGAATATGACAGTACTCCTGCCGGGAGCTCTCGAGTTTGCCGATGTATTTCGCCTGTTGACGAGGCATTTGGATACCTTAAGAGAGTCATAGTTACCCCTTGCTGTTGCTCCCCATTTTACAACAGGCACATCTACAAGCTTACTTTGGCCAATTCTCCTGAAGCCATACGCTAATATCTGTTGTCATAAAGACTTTCACAGGACTCCTGCCGGGAGCTTTTCGACTTTGCCGATGTATTTCGCCTATTGACGAGGCGTTTGGCTACCTTAAGAGAGTCATAGTTACTCCTGTCAGTTGCTCCCCGTTTTACCACAGTCACATTTTCAATCTTATTCTGGCCAGTTCACCCGAAGCGATACGCCACTTGACGAGGCATTTGGCTACCTTAAGAGAGTCATAGTTACTCCGGTCAGTTGCTCCCCGTTAAACCACAGTCACATCTACGATTTTCCTCTGCCGCTTTCACCAGCCGCGATACGCCATTATTTGTTGAAATTATGACTTTCACAGTACTCCTGCTAGGGGTTCCTCCAGTTTACCAATGTATTTCGCCTGTTGACGAAGCATTTGGCTACCTTACGAGAGTCATAGTTACTCCTGTCAGTTGCTCCCCGTTTTACCACAGTCACATTTTCAATCTTATTCTGGCCAGTTCACCTGATGCGATACGCCATTATCAGTCAACCTAAAAAATATCACAGTACTCCTGCCGGGAGCTCTCGAGTTTGCCGATGTATTTCGCCTGTTGACGAGGCATTTGGATACCTTAAGAGAGTCATAGTTACCCCTTCCTGATGCTCCCCATTTTACAACAGGCACATCTACAAGCTTACTCTGGCCAATTCACCTGAAGCGATACGCTAATATCTATTGACATAAAGACTTTCACAGTACTCCTGCCGGGAGCTTTTCGACTTTGCCGATGTATTTCGCCTATTGACGAGAAGTTTGGCTACCTTAAGAGAGTCATAGTTACTCCTGCCAGTGTCTCTGCGTTAAACCACATTCACATTTACAATTTTCCTCTGCCCCTTTCACCAGACCCGATACGATATTATTCTTCGACATTATGACTTTCACAGTACTCCTGCTAGGGGCTCCTCCAGTTTACCAATGTATTTCGCCTGTTGACGAAGCATTTGGCTACCTTAAGAGAGTCATAGTTACTCCTGTCAGTTGCTCCCCGTTTTACCAAAGTCACATTTTCAATCTTATTCTGGCCAGTTCACCTGAAGCGATACGCCATTATCAGTCATCCTAAAGTATATCACAGTACTCCTGCCGGGAGCCTCTCGAGTTTGCCGATGTATTTCGCCTGTTGACGATACATTTGTATACCTTAATAGAGTCATAGCTACTCCTTGCAGTTGCTCCCCATTTTACAACAGGCACACCTACAAACTTACTCTGGCCAGTTCTCCTGAAGCGATACGCTAATATCTGTTGACATAAAGACTTTCACAGTACTCCTGCCGGGAGCTTCTCGACTTTACCGATGTATTTCGCCTATTGACGAGGCATTTGGCTTCCTTAAGAGAGTCATAGTTACTCCTGCCAGTGTCTCTCCGTTAAACCACAGTCACATCTACAATATTCCTCCGCCCCTTTCACCAGACGCGATACACCATTATTTGTCGACATTATGACTTTCACAGTACTCCTCCTAGGGGCTCCTCCGGTTTACCAATGTATTTCGCCTGTTGACGAGGCATTTGGCTACTTTAAGAGAGTCATAGTTACTCCTGTCAGTTGCTTTCCGTTTTACCACAGTCACATTTTCAATCTTATTCTGGCCAGTTCACCTGAGGCGATACGCCATTATTAGTCAACCTAAAGAATATCACAGTACTCCTGCCGGGAGCTTCTCGAGTTTGCCGATGTATTTCGCCTGTTGACGACGCCTTTGGATACCTTAAGAGAGTCATAGTTACTCCTTGCTGTTACTCCCCATTTTACAACAGGCACATCCACAAGCTTACTCTGGCCAATTCTCCTGAAGCGATACGCTAATATCTGTTGACATAAAGACTTTCACAGTACACCTGCTGGGAGCATCTCAACTTTGCCGATGTATTTCGCCTATTGACGAGGCATTTGGCTACCTTAAGAGAGTCATAGTTACTCCTGCCAGTGGCTCTCCGTTGAACCACAGTCACATCTACGATTTTCCTCTGCCCCTTTCACCAGACGCGATACGCCATTATTTGTCGAAATTATGACTTTCACAGTACTCCTGCTAGGGGTTCCTCCAGTTTACCAACGTATTTCGCCTGTTGACGAGGCATTTGGCTACCTTAAGAGAGTCATAGTTACGCCTGTCAGTTGCTCCCCGTTTTACCACAGTCACATTTTCAATCTTATTCTGGCCAGTTCACCTGATGCGATACGCCATTATCAGTCAACCTAAAGAATATCACAGTACTCCTGCCGGGAGCTCTCGAGTTTGCCGATGTATTTCGCCTGCTGACGAGGCATTTGGATACCTTAAGAGAGTCATAGTTACCCCTTGCTGTTGCTCCCCATTTTACAACAGGCACATCTACAAGCTTACTTTGGCCAATTCTCCTGAAGCCATACGCTAATATCTGTTGTCATAAAGACTTTCACAGGACTCCTGCCGGGAGCTTTTCGACTTTGCCGATGTATTTCGCCTATTGACGAGGCGTTTGGCTACCTTAAGAGAGTCATAGTTACTCCTGTCAGTTGCTCCCCGTTTTACCACAGTCACATTTTCAATCTTATTCTGGCCAGTTCACCTGAGGCGATACGCCATTATTAGTCAACCTAAAGAATATCACAGTACTCCTGCCGGGAGCTTCTCGAGTTTGCCGATGTATTTCGCCTGTTGACGACGCATTTGGATACCTTAAGAGAGTCATAGTTACTCCTTGCTGTTACTCCCCATTTTACAACAGGCACATCCACAAGCTTACTCTGGCCAATTCTCCTGAAGCGATACGCTAATATCTGTTGACATAAAGACTTTCACAGTACACCTGCTGGGAGCATCTCAACTTTGCCGATGTATTTCGCCTATTGACGAGGCATTTGGCTACCTTAAGAGAGTCATAGTTACTCCTGCCAGTGGCTCTCCGTTGAACCACAGTCACATTTTCAATCTTATTCTGGCCAGTTCACCCGAAGCGATACGCCACTTGACGAGGCATTTGGCTACCTTAAGAGAGTCATAGTTACTCCGGTCAGTTGCTCCCCGTTAAACCACAGTCACATCTACGATTTTCCTCTGCCGCTTTCACCAGCCGCGATACGCCATTATTTGTTGAAATTATGACTTTCACAGTACTCCTGCTAGGGGTTCCTCCAGTTTACCAATGTATTTCGCCTGTTGACGAAGCATTTGGCTACCTTACGAGAGTCATAGTTACTCCTGTCAGTTGCTCCCCGTTTTACCACAGTCACATTTTCAATCTTATTCTGGCCAGTTCACCTGATGCGATACGCCATTATCAGTCAACCTAAAAAATATCACAGTACTCCTGCCGGGAACTCTCGAGTTTGCCGATGTATTTCGCCTGTTGACGAGGCATTTGGATACCTTAAGAGAGTCATAGTTACCCCTTCCTGATGCTCCCCATTTTACAACAGGCACATCTACAAGCTTACTCTGGCCAATTCACCTGAAGCGATACGCTAATATCTATTGACATAAAGACTTTCACAGTACTCCTGCCGGGAGCTTTTCGACTTTGCCGATGTATTTCGCCTAATGACGAGAAGTTTGGCTACCTTAAGAGAGTCATAGTTACTCCTGCCAGTGTCTCTCCGTTAAACCACATTCACATTTACAATTTTCCTCTGCCCCTTTCACCAGACCCGATACGATATTATTCTTCGACATTATGACTTTCACAGTACTCCTGCTAGGGACTCCTCCAGTTTACCAATGTATTTCGCCTGTTGACGAAGCATTTGGCTACCTTAAGAGAGTCATAGTTACTCCTGTCAGTTGCTCCCCGTTTTACCAAAGTCACATTTTCAATCTTATTCTGGCCAGTTCACCTGAAGCGATACGCCATTATCAGTCAACCTAAAGTATATCACAGTACTCCTGCCGGGAGCCTCTCGAGTTTGCCGATGTATTTCGCCTGTTGACGATACATTTGTATACCTTAATAGAGTCATAACTACTCCTTGCAGTTGCTCCCCATTTTACAACAGGCACACCTACAAACTTACTCTGGCCAGTTCTCCTGAAGCGATACGCTAATATCTGTTGACATAAAGACTTTCACAGTACTCCTGCCGGGAGCTTCTCGACTTTACCGATGTATTTCGCCTATTGACGAGGCATTTGGCTACCTTAAGAGAGTCATAGTTACTCCTGCCAGTGTCTCTCCGTTAAACCACAGTCACATCTACAATATTCCTCCGCCCCTTTCACCAGACGCGATACGCCATTATTTGTCGACATTATGACTTTCACAGTACTCCTCCTAGGGGCTCCTCCGGTTTACCAATGTATTTCGCCTGTTGACGAGGCATTTGGCTACTTTAAGAGAGTCATAGTTACTCCTGTCAGTTGCTTTCCGTTTTACCACAGTCACATTTTCAATCTTATTCTGGCCAGTTCACCTGAGGCGATACGCCATTATTAGTCAACCTAAAGAATATCACAGTACTCCTGCCGGGAGCTTCTCGAGTTTGCCGATGTATTTCGCCTGTTGACGACGCATTTGGATACCTTAAGAGAGTCATAGTTACTCCTTGCTGTTACTCCCCATTTTACAACAGGCACATCCACAAGCTTACTCTGGCCAATTCTCCTGAAGCGATACGCTAATATCTGTTGACATAAAGACTTTCACAGTACACCTGCTGGGAGCATCTCAACTTTGCCGATGTATTTCGCCTATTGACGAGGCATTTGGCTACCTTAAGAGAGTCATAGTTACTCCTGCCAGTGGCTCTCCGTTGAACCACAGTCACATCTACGATTTTCCTCTGCCCCTTTCACCTGACGCGATACGCCATTATTTGTCGAAATTATGACTTTCACAGTACTCCTGCTAGGGGTTCCTCCAGTTTACCAACGTATTTCGCCTGTTGACGAGGCATTTGGCTACCTTAAGAGAGTCATAGTTACGCCTGTCAGTTGCTCCCCGTTTTACCACAGTCACATTTTCAATCTTATTCTGGCCAGTTCACCTGATGCGATACGCCATTATCAGTCAACCTAAAGAATATCACAGTACTCCTGCCGGGAGCTCTCGAGTTTGCCGATGTATTTCGCCTGTTGACGAGGCATTTGGATACCTTAAGAGAGTCATAGTTACCCCTTGCTGTTGCTCCCCATTTTACAACAGGCACATCTACAAGCTTACTTTGGCCAATTCTCCTGAAGCCATACGCTAATATCTGTTGTCATAAAGACTTTCACATTACTCCTGCCGGGAGCTTTTCGACTTTGCCGACGTATTTCGCCTATTGACGAGGCGTTTGGCTACCTTAAGAGAGTCATAGTTACTCCTGTCAGTTGCTCCTCGTTTTACCACAGTCACATTTTCAATCTTATTCTGGCCAGTTCACCTGAGGCGATACGCCATTATTAGTCAACCTAAAGAATATCACAGTACTCCGGCCGGGAGCTTCTCGAGTTTGCCGATGTATTTCGCCTGTTGACGACGCATTTGGATACCTTAAGAGAGTCATAGTTACTCCTTGCTGTTACTCCCCATTTTACAACAGGCACATCCACAAGCTTACTCTGGCCAATTCTCCTGAAGCGATACGCTAATATCTGTTGACATAAAGACTTTCACAGTACACCTGCTGGGAGCATCTCAACTTTGCCGATGTATTTCGCCTATTGACGAGGCATTTGGCTACCTTAAGAGAGTCATAGTTACTCCTGCCAGTGGCTCTCCGTTGAACCACAGTCACATCTACGATTTTCCTCTGCCCCTTTCACCAGACGCGATACGCCATTATTTGTCGAAATTATGACTTTCACAGTACTCCTGCTAGGGGTTCCTCCAGTTTACCAACGTATTTCGCCTGTTGACGAGGCATTTGGCTACCTTAAGAGAGTCATAGTTACGCCTGTCAGTTGCTCCTCGTTTTACCACAGTCACATTTTCAATCTTATTCTGGCCAGTTCACCTGATGCGATACGCCATTATCAGTCAACCTAAAGAATATCACAGTACTCCTGCCGGGAGCTCTCGAGTTTGCCGATGTATTTCGCCTGTTGACGAGGCATTTGGATACCTTAAGAGAGTCATAGTTACCCCTTGCTGTTGCTCCCCATTTTACAACAGGCACATCTACAAGCTTACTTTGGCCAATTCTCCTGAAGCCATACGCTAATATCTGTTGTCATAAAGACTTTCACAGGACTCCTGCCGGGAGCTTTTCGACTTTGCCGATGTATTTCGCCTATTGACGAGGCGTTTGGCTACCTTAAGAGAGTCATAGTTACTCCTGTCAGTTGCTCCCCGTTTTACCACAGTCACATTTTCAATCTTATTCTGGCCAGTTCACCCGAAGCGATACGCCACTTGACGAGGCATTTGGCTACCTTAAGAGAGTCATAGTTACTCCGGTCAGTTGCTCCCCGTTAAACCACAGCCACATCTACGATTTTCCTCTGCCGCTTTCACCAGCCGCGATACGCCATTATTTGTTGAAATTATGACTTTCACAGTACTCCTGCTAGGGGTTCCTCCAGTTTACCAATGTATTTCGCCTGTTGACGAAGCATTTGGCTACCTTACGAGAGCCATAGTTACTCCTGTCAGTTGCTCCCCGTTTTACCACAGTCACATTTTCAATCTTATTCTGGCCAGTTCACCTGATGCGATACGCCATTATCAGTCAACCTAAAAAATATCACACTACTCCTGCCGGGAGCTCTCGAATTTGCCGATGTATTTCGCCTGTTGACGAGGCGTTTGGATACCTTAAGAGAGTCATAGTTACCCCTTCCTGATGCTCCCCATTTTACAACAGGCACATCTACAAGCTTACTCTGGCCAATTCTCCTGAAGCGATACGCTAATATCTATTGACATAAAGACTTTCACAGTAGTCCTGCCGGGAGCTTTTCGACTTTGCCGATGTATTTCGCCTAATGACGAGAAGTTTGGCTACCTTAAGAGAGTCATAGTTACTCCTGCCAGTGTCTCTCCGTTAAACCACATTCACATTTACAATTTTCCTCTGCCCCTTTCACCAGACCCGATACGATATTATTCTTCGACATTATGACTTTCACAGTACTCCTGCTAGGGGCTCCTCCAGTTTACCAATGTATTTCGCCTGTTGACGAAGCATTTGGCTACCTTAAGAGAGTCATAGTTACTCCTGTCAGTTGCTCCCCGTTTTACCAAAGTCACATTTTCAATCTTATTCTGGCCAGTTCACCTGAAGCGATACGCCATTATCAGTCAACCTAAAGTATATCACAGTACTCCTGCCGGGAGCCTCTCGAGTTTGCCGATGTATTTCGCCTGTTGACGATACATTTGTATACCTTAATAGAGTCATAACTACTCCTTGCAGTTGCTCCCCATTTTACAACAGGCACACCTACAAACTTACTCTGGCCAGTTCTCCTGAAGCGATACGCTAATATCTGTTGACATAAAGACTTTCACAGTACTCCTGCCGGGAGCTTCTCGACTTTACCGATGTATTTCGCCTATTGACGAGGCATTTGGCTACCTTAAGAGAGTCATAGTTACTCCTGCCAGTGTCTCTCCGTTAAACCACAGTCACATCTACAATATTCCTCCGCCCCTTTCACCAGACGCGATACGCCATTATTTGTCGACATTATGACTTTCACAGTACTCCTCCTAGGGGCTCCTCCGGTTTACCAATGTATTTCGCCTGTTGACGAGGCATTTGGCTACTTTAAGAGAGTCATAGTTACTCCTGTCAGTTGCTTTCCGTTTTACCACAGTCACATTTTCAATCTTATTCTGGCCAGTTCACCTGAGGCGATACGCCATTATTAGTCAACCTAAAGAATATCACAGTACTCCTGCCGGGAGCTTCTCGAGTTTGCCGATGTATTTCGCCTGTTGACGACGCATTTGGATACCTTAAGAGAGTCATAGTTACTCCTTGCTGTTACTCCCCATTTTACAACAGGCACATCCACAAGCTTACTCTGGCCAATTCTCCTGAAGCGATACGCTAATATCTGTTGACATAAAGACTTTCACAGTACACCTGCTGGGAGCATCTCAACTTTGCCGATGTATTTCGCCTATTGACGAGGCATTTGGCTACCTTAAGAGAGTCATAGTTACTCCTGCCAGTGGCTCTCCGTTGAACCACAGTCACATCTACGATTTTCCTCTGCCCCTTTCACCTGACGCGATACGCCATTATTTGTCGAAATTATGACTTTCACAGTACTCCTGCTAGGGGTTCCTCCAGTTTACCAACGTATTTCGCCTGTTGACGAGGCATTTGGCTACCTTAAGAGAGTCATAGTTACGCCTGTCAGTTGCTCCCCGTTTTACCACAGTCACATTTTCAATCTTATTCTGGCCAGTTCACCTGATGCGATACGCCATTATCAGTCAACCTAAAGAATATCACAGTACTCCTGCCGGGAGCTCTCGAGTTTGCCGATGTATTTCGCCTGTTGACGAGGCATTTGGATACCTTAAGAGAGTCATAGTTACCCCTTGCTGTTGCTCCCCATTTTACAACAGGCACATCTACAAGCTTACTTTGGCCAATTCTCCTGAAGCCATACGCTAATATCTGTTGTCATAAAGACTTTCACATTACTCCTGCCGGGAGCTTTTCGACTTTGCCGACGTATTTCGCCTATTGACGAGGCGTTTGGCTACCTTAAGAGAGTCATAGTTACTCCTGTCAGTTGCTCCTCGTTTTACCACAGTCACATTTTCAATCTTATTCTGGCCAGTTCACCTGAGGCGATACGCCATTATTAGTCAACCTAAAGAATATCACAGTACTCCTGCCGGGAGCTTCTCGAGTTTGCCGATGTATTTCGCCTGTTGACGACGCATTTGGATACCTTAAGAGAGTCATAGTTACTCCTTGCTGTTACTCCCCATTTTACAACAGGCACATCCACAAGCTTACTCTGGCCAATTCTCCTGAAGCGATACGCTAATATCTGTTGACATAAAGACTTTCACAGTACACCTGCTGGGAGCATCTCAACTTTGCCGATGTATTTCGCCTATTGACGAGGCATTTGGCTACCTTAAGAGAGTCATAGTTACTCCTGCCAGTGGCTCTCCGTTGAACCACAGTCACATCTACGATTTTCCTCTGCCCCTTTCACCAGACGCGATACGCCATTATTTGTCGAAATTATGACTTTCACAGTACTCCTGCTAGGGGTTCCTCCAGTTTACCAACGTATTTCGCCTGTTGACGAGGCATTTGGCTACCTTAAGAGAGTCATAGTTACGCCTGTCAGTTGCTCCTCGTTTTACCACAGTCACATTTTCAATCTTATTCTGGCCAGTTCACCTGATGCGATACGCCATTATCAGTCAACCTAAAGAATATCACAGTACTCCTGCCGGGAGCTCTCGAGTTTGCCGATGTATTTCGCCTGTTGACGAGGCATTTGGATACCTTAAGAGAGTCATAGTTACCCCTTGCTGTTGCTCCCCATTTTACAACAGGCACATCTACAAGCTTACTTTGGCCAATTCTCCTGAAGCCATACGCTAATATCTGTTGTCATAAAGACTTTCACAGGACTCCTGCCGGGAGCTTTTCGACTTTGCCGATGTATTTCGCCTATTGACGAGGCGTTTGGCTACCTTAAGAGAGTCATAGTTACTCCTGTCAGTTGCTCCCCGTTTTACCACAGTCACATTTTCAATCTTATTCTGGCCAGTTCACCCGAAGCGATACGCCACTTGACGAGGCATTTGGCTACCTTAAGAGAGTCATAGTTACTCCGGTCAGTTGCTCCCCGTTAAACCACAGCCACATCTACGATTTTCCTCTGCCGCTTTCACCAGCCGCGATACGCCATTATTTGTTGAAATTATGACTTTCACAGTACTCCTGCTAGGGGTTCCTCCAGTTTACCAATGTATTTCGCCTGTTGACGAAGCATTTGGCTACCTTACGAGAGTCATAGTTACTCCTGTCAGTTGCTCCCCGTTTTACCACAGTCACATTTTCAATCTTATTCTGGCCAGTTCACCTGATGCGATACGCCATTATCAGTCAACCTAAAAAATATCACACTACTCCTGCCGGGAGCTCTCGAATTTGCCGATGTATTTCGCCTGTTGACGAGGCGTTTGGATACCTTAAGAGAGTCATAGTTACCCCTTCCTGATGCTCCCCATTTTACAACAGGCACATCTACAAGCTTCCTCTGGCCAATTCTCCTGAAGCGATACGCTAATATCTATTGACATAAAGACTTTCACAGTAGTCCTGCCGGGAGCTTTTCGACTTTGCCGATGTATTTCGCCTATTGACGAGGCGTTTGGCTACCTTAAGAGAGTCATAGTTACTCCTGCCAGTGTCTCTCCGTTAAACCACATTCACATTTACAATTTTCCTCTGCCCCTTTCACCAGACCCGATACGATATTATTCTTCGACATTATGTCTTTCACAGTACTCCTGCTAGGGGCTCCTCCAGTTTACCAATGTATTTCGCCTGTTGACGAAGCATTTGGCTACCTTAAGAGAGTCATAATTACTCCTGTCAGTTGCTCCCCGTTTTACCAAAGTCACATTTTCAATCTTATTCTGGCCAGTTCACCTGAAGCGATACGCCATTATCAGTCAACCTAAAGTATATCACAGTACTCCTGCCGGGAGCTTCTCGAGTTTGCCGATGTATTTCGCCTGTTGACGATACATTTGTATACCTTAATAGAGTCATAGCTACTCCTTGCAGTTGCTCCCCATTTTACAACAGGCACACCTACAAACTTACTCTGGCCAGTTCTCCTGAAGCGATACGCTAATATCTATTGACATAAAGACTTTCACAGTACTCCTGCCGGGAGCTTCTCGACTTTACCGATGTATTTCGCCTATTGACGAGGCATTTGGCTACCTTAAGAGAGTCATAGTTACTCCTGCCAGTGTCTCTCCGTTAAACCACAGTCACATTTACAATATCCCTCGCCCCTTTCACCAGACGCGATACGCCATTATTTGTCGACATTATGACTTTCACAGTACTCCTCCTAGGGGCTCCTCCGGTTTACCAATGTAATTCGCCTGTTGACGAGGCATTTGGCTACTTTAAGAGAGTCATAGTTACTCCTGTCAGTTGCTTTCCGTTTTACCACAGTCACATTTTCAATCTTATTCTGGCCAGTTCACCTGAGGCGATACGCCATTATTAGTCAACCTAAAGAATATCACAGTACTCCTGCCGGGAGCTTCTCGAGTTTGCCGATGTATTTCGCCTGTTGACGACGCATTTGGATACCTTAAGAGAGTCATAGTTACTCCTTGCTGTTACTCCCCATTTTACAACAGGCACATCCACAAGCTTACTCTGGCCAATTCTCCTGAAGCGATACGCTAATATCTGTTGACATAAAGACTTTCACAGTACACCTGCTGGGAGCATCTCAACTTTGCCGATGTATTTCGCCTATTGACGAGGCATTTGGCTACCTTAAGAGAGTCATAGTTACTCCTGCCAGTGTCTCTCCGTTAAACCACAGTCACATCTACAATATTCCTCCGCCCCTTTCACCAGACGCGATACGCCATTATTTGTCGACATTATGACTTTCACAGTACTCCTCCTAGGGGCTCCTCCGGTTTACCAATGTAATTCGCCTGTTGACGAGGCATTTGGCTACTTTAAGAGAGTCATATTTACTCCTGTCAGTTGCTTTCCGTTTTACCACAGTCACATTTTCAATCTTATTCTGGCCAGTTCACCTGAGGCGATACGCCATTATTAGTCAACCTAAAGAATATCACAGTACTCCTGCCGGGAGCTTCTCGAGTTTGCCGATGTATTTCGCCTGTTGACGACGCATTTGGATACCTTAAGAGAGTCATAGTTACTCCTTGCTGTTACTCCCCATTTTACAACAGGCACATCCACAAGCTTACTCTGGCCAATTCTCCTGAAGCGATACGCTAATATCTGTTGACGTAAAGACTTTCACAGTACACCTGCTGGGAGCATCTCAACTTTGCCGATGTATTTCGCCTATTGACGAGGCATTTGGCTACCTTAAGAGAGTCATAGTTACTCCTGCCAGTGGCTCTCCGTTGAACCACAGTCACATCTACGATTTTCCTCTGCCCCTTTCACCAGACGCGATACGCCATTATTTGTCGAAATTATGACTTTCACAGTACTCCTCCTAGGGGCTCCTCCGGTTTACCAATGTATTTCGCCTGTTGACGAGGCATTTGGCTACTTTAAGAGAGTCATAGTTACTCCTGTCAGTTGCTTTCCGTTTTACCACAGTCACATTTTCAATCTTATTCTGGCCAGTTCACCTGAGGCGATACGCCATTATTAGTCAACCTAAAGAATATCACAGTACTCCTGCCGGGAGCTTCTCGAGTTTGCCGATGTATTTCGCCTGTTGACGACGCATTTGGATACCTTAAGAGAGTCATAGTTACCCCTTGCTGTTGCTCCCCATTTTACAACAGGCACATCTACAAGCTTACTCTGGCCAATTCTCCTGAAGCGATACGCTAATATCTGTTGACATAAAGACTTTCACAGGACTCCTGCCGGGAGCTTTTCGACTTTGCCGATGTATTTCGCCTATTGACGAGGCGTTTGGCTACCTTAAGAGAGTCATAGTTACTCCTGTCAGTTGCTCCCAGTTTTACCACAGTCAACTTTTCAATCTTATTCTGGCCAGTTCACCCGAAGCGATACGCCACTTGACGAGGCATTTGGCTACCTTAAGAGAGTCATAGTTACTCCGGTCAGTTGCTCCCCGTTAAACCACAGTCACATCTACGATTTTCCTCTGCCGCTTTCACCAGCCGCGATACGCCATTATTTGTTGAAATTATGACTTTCACAGTACTCCTGCTAGGGGTTCCTCCAGTTTACCAATGTATTTCGCCTGTTGACGAAGCATTTGGCTACCTTACGAGAGTCATAGTTACTCCTGTCAGTTGCTCCCAGTTTTACCACAGTCACATTTTCAATCTTATTCTGGCCAGTTCACCCGAAGCGATACGCCACTTGACGAGGCATTTGGCTACCTTAAGAGAGTCATAGTTACTCCGGTCAGTTGTTCCCCGTTAAACCACAGTCACATCTACGATTTTCCTCTGCCGCTTTCACCAGCTGCGATACGCCATTATTTGTTGAAATTATGACTTTCACAGTACTCCTGCTAGGGGTTCCTCAAGTTTACCAATGTATTTCGCCTGTTGACGAAGCATTTGGCTTCCTTACGAGAGTCATAGTTACTCCTGTCAGTTGCTCCCCGTTTTACCACAGTCACATTTTCAATCTTATTCTGGCCAGTTCACCTGATGCGATACGCCATTATCAGTCAACCTAAAAAATATCACAGTACTCCTGCCGGGAGCTCTCGAGTTTGCCGATGTATTTCGCCTGTTGACGAGGCATTTGGATACCTTAAGAGAGTCATAGTTACCCCTTCCTGATGCTCCCCATTTTACAACAGGCACATCTACAAGCTTACTCTGGCCAATTCTCCTGAAGCGATACGCTAATATCTGTTGACATAAAGACTTTCACAGGACTCCTGCCGGGAGCTTTTCGACTTTGCCGATGTATTTCGCCTATTGACGAGGCGTTTGGCTACCTTAAGAGAGTCATAGTTACTCCTGTCAGTTGCTCCCAGTTTTACCACAGTCACATTTTCAATCTTATTCTGGCCAGTTCACCCGAAGCGATACGCCACTTGACGAGGCATTTGGCTACCTTAAGAGAGTCATAGTTACTCCGGTCAGTTGCTCCCCGTTAAACCACAGTCACATCTACGATTTTCCTCTGCCGCTTTCACCAGCCGCGATACGCCATTATTTGTTGAAATTATGACTTTCACAGTACTCCTGCTAGGGGTTCCTCCAGTTTACCAATGTATTTCGCCTGTTGACGAAGCATTTGGCTACCTTACGAGAGTCATAGTTACTCCTGTCAGTTGCTCCCCGTTTTACCACAGTCACATTTTCAATCTTATTCTGGCCAGTTCACACGAAGCGATACGCCACTTGACGAGGCATTTGGCTACCTTAAGAGAGTCATAGTTACTCCGGTCAGTTGCTCCCCGTTAAACCACAGTCACATCTACGATTTTCCTCTGCCGCTTTCACCAGCTGCGATACGCCATTATTTGTTGAAATTATGACTTTCACAGTACTCCTGCTAGGGGTTCCTCCAGTTTACCAATGTATTTCGCCTGTTGACGAAGCATTTGGCTTCCTTACGAGAGTCATAGTTACTCCTGTCAGTTGCTCCCCGTTTTACCACAGTCACATTTTCAATCTTATTCTGGCCAGTTCACCTGATGCGATACGCCATTATCAGTCAACCTAAAAAATATCACAGTACTCCTGCCGGGAGCTCTCGAGTTTGCCGATGTATTTCGCCTGTTGACGAGGCATTTGGATACCTTAAGAGAGTCATAGTTACCCCTTCCTGATGCTCCCCATTTTACAACAGGCACATCTACAAGCTTACTCTGGCCAATTCTCCTGAAGCGATACGCTAATATCTGTTGACATAAAGACTTTCACAGGACTCCTGCCGGGAGCTTTTCGACTTTGCCGATGTATTTCGCCTATTGACGAGGCGTTTGGCTACCTTAAGAGAGTCATAGTTACTCCTGTCAGTTGCTCCCAGTTTTACCACAGTCACATTTTCAATCTTATTCTGGCCAGTTCACCCGAAGCGATACGCCACTTGACGAGGCATTTGGCTACCTTAAGAGAGTCATAGTTACTCCGGTCAGTTGCTCCCCGTTAAACCACAGTCACATCTACGATTTTCCTCTGCCGCTTTCACCAGCCGCGATACGCCATTATTTGTTGAAATTATGACTTTCACAGTACTCCTGCTAGGGGTTCCTCCAGTTTACCAATGTATTTCGCCTGTTGACGAAGCATTTGGCTACCTTACGAGAGTCGTAGTTACTCCTGTCAGTTGCTCCCCGTTTTACCACAGTCACATTTTCAATCTTATTCTGGCCAGTTCACCTGATGCGATACGCCATTATCAGTCAACCTAAAAAATATCACAGTACTCCTGCCGGGAGCTCTCGAGTTTGCCGATGTATTTCGCCTGTTGACGATACATTTGTATACCTTAATAGAGTCATAGCTACTCCTTGCAGTTGCTCCCCATTTTACAACAGGCACACCTACAAACTTACTCTGGCCAGTTCTCCTGAAGCGATACGCTAATATCTGTTGACATAAAGACTTTCACAGTACTCCTGCCGGGAGCTTCTCGACTTTACCGATGTATTTCGCCTATTGACGAGGCATTTGGCTACCTTAAGAGAGTCATAGTTACTCCTGCCAGTGTCTCTCCGTTAAACCACAGTCACATTTACAATATTCCTCCGCCCCTTTCCCCAGACGCGATACGCCATTATTTGTCGACATTATGACTTTCACAGTACTCCTCCTAGGGGCTCCTCCGGTTTACCAATGTAATTCGCCTGTTGACGAGGCATTTGGCTACTTTAAGAGAGTCATATTTACTCCTGTCAGTTGCTTTCCGTTTTACCACAGTCACATTTTCAATCTTATTCTGGCCAGTTCACCTGAGGCGATACGCCATTATTAGTCAACCTAAAGAATATCACAGTACTCCTGCCGGGAGCTTCTCGAGTTTGCCGATGTATTTCGCCTGTTGACGACGCATTTGGATACCTTAAGAGAGTCATAGTTACTCCTTGCTGTTACTCCCCATTTTACAACAGGCACATCCACAAGCTTACTCTGGCCAATTCTCCTGAGGCGATACGCTAATATCTGTTGACGTAAAGACTTTCACAGTACACCTGCTGGGAGCATCTCAACTTTGCCGATGTATTTCGCCTATTGACGAGGCATTTGGCTACCTTAAGAGAGTCATAGTTACTCCTGCCAGTGGCTCTCCGTTGAACCACAGTCACATCTACGATTTTCCTCTGCCCCTTTCACCAGACGCGATACGCCATTATTTGTCGAAATTATGACTTTCACAGTACTCCTCCTAGGGGCTCCTCCGGTTTACCAATGTATTTCGCCTGTTGACGAGGCATTTGGCTACTTTAAGAGAGTCATAGTTACTCCTGTCAGTTGCTTTCCGTTTTACCACAGTCACATTTTCAATCTTATTCTGGCCAGTTCACCTGAGGCGATACGCCATTATTAGTCAACCTAAAGAATATCACAGTACTCCTGCCGGGAGCTTCTCGAGTTTGCCGATGTATTTCGCCTGTTGACGACGTATTTGGATACCTTAAGAGAGTCATAGTTACCCCTTGCTGTTGCTCCCCATTTTACAACAGGCACATCTACAAGCTTACTCTGGCCAATTCTCCTGAAGCGATACGCTAATATCTGTTGACATAAAGACTTTCACAGGACTCCTGCCGGGAGCTTTTCGACTTTGCCGATGTATTTCGCCTATTGACGAGGCGTTTGGCTACCTTAAGAGAGTCATAGTTACTCCTGTCAGTTGCTCCCAGTTTTACCACAGTCACATTTTCAATCTTATTCTGGCCAGTTCACCCGAAGCGATACGCCACTTGACGAGGCATTTGGCTACCTTAAGAGAGTCATAGTTACTCCGGTCAGTTGCTCCCCGTTAAACCACAGTCACATCTACGATTTTCCTCTGCCGCTTTCACCAGCCGCGATACGCCATTATTTGTTGAAATTATGACTTTCACAGTACTCCTGCTAGGGGTTCCTCCAGTTTACCAATGTATTTCGCCTGTTGACGAAGCATTTGGCTACCTTACGAGAGTCATAGTTACTCCTGTCAGTTGCTCCCAGTTTTACCACAGTCACATTTTCAATCTTATTCTGGCCAGTTCACCCGAAGCGATACGCCACTTGACGAGGCATTTGGCTACCTTAAGAGAGTCATAGTTACTCCGGTCAGTTGCTCCCCGTTAAACCACAGTCACATCTACGATTTTCCTCTGCCGCTTTCACCAGCCGCGATACGCCATTATTTGTTGAAATTATGACTTTCACAGTACTCCTGCTAGGGGTTCCTCCAGTTTACCAATGTATTTCGCCTGTTGACGAAGCATTTGGCTACCTTACGAGAGTCATAGTTACTCCTGTCAGTTGCTCCCAGTTTTACCACAGTCACATTTTCAATCTTATTCTGGCCAGTTCACCCGAAGCGATACGCCACTTGACGAGGCATTTGGCTACCTTAAGAGAGTCATAGTTACTCCGGTCAGTTGCTCCCCGTTAAACCACAGTCACATCTACGATTTTCCTCTGCCGCTTTCACCAGCTGCGATACGCCATTATTTGTTGAAATTATGACTTTCACAGTACTCCTGCTAGGGGTTCCTCCAGTTTACCAATGTATTTCGCCTGTTGACGAAGCATTTGGCTTCCTTACGAGAGTCATAGTTACTCCTGTCAGTTGCTCCCCGTTTTACCACAGTCACATTTTCAATCTTATTCTGGCCAGTTCACCTGATGCGATACGCCATTATCAGTCAACCTAAAAAATATCACAGTACTCCTGCCGGGAGCTCTCGAGTTTGCCGATGTATTTCGCCTGTTGACGAGGCATTTGGATACCTTAAGAGAGTCATAGTTACCCCTTCCTGATGCTCCCCATTTTACAACAGGCACATCTACAAGCTTACTCTGGCCAATTCTCCTGAAGCGATACGCTAATATCTGTTGACATAAAGACTTTCACAGGACTCCTGCCGGGAGCTTTTCGACTTTGCCGATGTATTCCGCCTATTGACGAGGCGTTTGGCTACCTTAAGAGAGTCATAGTTACTCCTGTCAGTTGCTCCCAGTTTTACCACAGTCACATTTTCAATCTTATTCTGGCCAGTTCACCCGAAGCGATACGCCACTTGACGAGGCATTTGGCTACCTTAAGAGAGTCATAGTTACTCCGGTCAGTTGCTCCCCGTTAAACCACAGTCACATCTACGATTTTCCTCTGCCGCTTTCACCAGCCGCGATACGCCATTATTTGTTGAAATTATGACTTTCACAGTACTCCTGCTAGGGGTTCCTCCAGTTTACCAATGTATTTCGCCTGTTGACGAAGCATTTGGCTACCTTACGAGAGTCATAGTTACTCCTGTCAGTTGCTCCCCGTTTTACCACAGTCACATTTTCAATCTTATTCTGGCCAGTTCACCTGATGCGATACGCCATTATCAGTCAACCTAAAAAATATCACAGTACTCCTGCCGGGAGCTCTCGAGTTTGCCGATGTATTTCGCCTGTTGACGATACATTTGTATACCTTAATAGAGTCATAGCTACTCCTTGCAGTTGCTCCCCATTTTACAACAGGCACACCTACAAACTTACTCTGGCCAGTTCTCCTGAAGCGATACGCTAATATCTGTTGACATAAAGACTTTCACAGTACTCCTGCCGGGAGCTTCTCGACTTTACCGATGTATTTCGCCTATTGACGAGGCATTTGGCTACCTTAAGAGAGTCATAGTTACTCCTGCCAGTGTCTCTCCGTTAAACCACAGTCACATTTACAATATTCCTCCGCCCCTTTCCCCAGACGCGATACGCCATTATTTGTCGACATTATGACTTTCACAGTACTCCTCCTAGGGGCTCCTCCGGTTTACCAATGTAATTCGCCTGTTGACGAGGCATTTGGCTACTTTAAGAGAGTCATATTTACTCCTGTCAGTTGCTTTCCGTTTTACCACAGTCACATTTTCAATCTTATTCTGGCCAGTTCACCTGAGGCGATACGCCATTATTAGTCAACCTAAAGAATATCACAGTACTCCTGCCGGGAGCTTCTCGAGTTTGCCGATGTATTTCGCCTGTTGACGACGCATTTGGATACCTTAAGAGAGTCATAGTTACTCCTTGCTGTTACTCCCCATTTTACAACAGGCACATCCACAAGCTTACTCTGGCCAATTCTCCTGAGGCGATACGCTAATATCTGTTGACGTAAAGACTTTCACAGTACACCTGCTGGGAGCATCTCAACTTTGCCGATGTATTTCGCCTATTGACGAGGCATTTGGCTACCTTAAGAGAGTCATAGTTACTCCTGCCAGTGGCTCTCCGTTGAACCACAGTCACATCTACGATTTTCCTCTGCCCCTTTCACCAGACGCGATACGCCATTATTTGTCGAAATTATGACTTTCACAGTACTCCTCCTAGGGGCTCCTCCGGTTTACCAATGTATTTCGCCTGTTGACGAGGCATTTGGCTACTTTAAGAGAGTCATAGTTACTCCTGTCAGTTGCTTTCCGTTTTACCACAGTCACATTTTCAATCTTATTCTGGCCAGTTCACCTGAGGCGATACGCCATTATTAGTCAACCTAAAGAATATCACAGTACTCCTGCCGGGAGCTTCTCGAGTTTGCCGATGTATTTCGCCTGTTGACGACGTATTTGGATACCTTAAGAGAGTCATAGTTACCCCTTGCTGTTGCTCCCCATTTTACAACAGGCACATCTACAAGCTTACTCTGGCCAATTCTCCTGAAGCGATACGCTAATATCTGTTGACATAAAGACTTTCACAGGACTCCTGCCGGGAGCTTTTCGACTTTGCCGATGTATTTCGCCTATTGACGAGGCGTTTGGCTACCTTAAGAGAGTCATAGTTACTCCTGTCAGTTGCTCCCAGTTTTACCACAGTCACATTTTCAATCTTATTCTGGCCAGTTCACCCGAAGCGATACGCCACTTGACGAGGCATTTGGCTACCTTAAGAGAGTCATAGTTACTCCGGTCAGTTGCTCCCCGTTAAACCACAGTCACATCTACGATTTTCCTCTGCCGCTTTCACCAGCCGCGATACGCCATTATTTGTTGAAATTATGACTTTCACAGTACTCCTGCTAGGGGTTCCTCCAGTTTACCAATGTATTTCGCCTGTTGACGAAGCATTTGGCTACCTTACGAGAGTCATAGTTACTCCTGTCAGTTGCTCCCAGTTTTACCACAGTCACATTTTCAATCTTATTCTGGCCAGTTCACCCGAAGCGATACGCCACTTGACGAGGCATTTGGCTACCTTAAGAGAGTCATAGTTACTCCGGTCAGTTGCTCCCCGTTAAACCACAGTCACATCTACGATTTTCCTCTGCCGCTTTCACCAGCCGCGATACGCCATTATTTGTTGAAATTATGACTTTCACAGTACTCCTGCTAGGGGTTCCTCCAGTTTACCAATGTATTTCGCCTGTTGACGAAGCATTTGGCTACCTTACGAGAGTCATAGTTACTCCTGTCAGTTGCTCCCAGTTTTACCACAGTCACATTTTCAATCTTATTCTGGCCAGTTCACCCGAAGCGATACGCCACTTGACGAGGCATTTGGCTACCTTAAGAGAGTCATAGTTACTCCGGTCAGTTGCTCCCCGTTAAACCACAGTCACATCTACGATTTTCCTCTGCCGCTTTCACCAGCTGCGATACGCCATTATTTGTTGAAATTATGACTTTCACAGTACTCCTGCTAGGGGTTCCTCCAGTTTACCAATGTATTTCGCCTGTTGACGAAGCATTTGGCTTCCTTACGAGAGTCATAGTTACTCCTGTCAGTTGCTCCCCGTTTTACCACAGTCACATTTTCAATCTTATTCTGGCCAGTTCACCTGATGCGATACGCCATTATCAGTCAACCTAAAAAATATCACAGTACTCCTGCCGGGAGCTCTCGAGTTTGCCGATGTATTTCGCCTGTTGACGAGGCATTTGGATACCTTAAGAGAGTCATAGTTACCCCTTCCTGATGCTCCCCATTTTACAACAGGCACATCTACAAGCTTACTCTGGCCAATTCTCCTGAAGCGATACGCTAATATCTGTTGACATAAAGACTTTCACAGGACTCCTGCCGGGAGCTTTTCGACTTTGCCGATGTATTCCGCCTATTGACGAGGCGTTTGGCTACCTTAAGAGAGTCATAGTTACTCCTGTCAGTTGCTCCCAGTTTTACCACAGTCACATTTTCAATCTTATTCTGGCCAGTTCACCCGAAGCGATACGCCACTTGACGAGGCATTTGGCTACCTTAAGAGAGTCATAGTTACTCCGGTCAGTTGCTCCCCGTTAAACCACAGTCACATCTACGATTTTCCTCTGCCGCTTTCACCAGCCGCGATACGCCATTATTTGTTGAAATTATGACTTTCACAGTACTCCTGCTAGGGGTTCCTCCAGTTTACCAATGTATTTCGCCTGTTGACGAAGCATTTGGCTACCTTACGAGAGTCATAGTTACTCCTGTCAGTTGCTCCCCGTTTTACCACAGTCACATTTTCAATCTTATTCTGGCCAGTTCACCCGAAGCGATACGCCACTTGACGAGGCATTTGGCTACCTTAAGAGAGTCATAGTTACTCCGGTCAGTTGCTCCCCGTTAAACCACAGTCACATCTACGATTTTCCTCTGCCGCTTTCACCAGCCGCGATACGCCATTATTTGTTGAAATTATGACTTTCACAGTACTCCTGCTAGGGGTTCCTCCAGTTTACCAATGTATTTCGCCTGTTGACGAAGCATTTGGCTACCTTACGAGAGTCATAGTTACTCCTGTCAGTTGCTCCCAGTTTTACCACAGTCACATTTTCAATCTTATTCTGGCCAGTTCACCCGAAGCGATACGCCACTTGACGAGGCATTTGGCTACCTTAAGAGAGTCATAGTTACTCCGGTCAGTTGCTCCCCGTTAAACCACAGTCACATCTACGATTTTCCTCTGCCGCTTTCACCAGCTGCGATACGCCATTATTTGTTGAAATTATGACTTTCACAGTACTCCTGCTAGGGGTTCCTCCAGTTTACCAATGTATTTCGCCTGTTGACGAAGCATTTGGCTTCCTTACGAGAGTCATAGTTACTCCTGTCAGTTGCTCCCCGTTTTACCACAGTCACATTTTCAATCTTATTCTGGCCAGTTCACCTGATGCGATACGCCATTATCAGTCAACCTAAAAAATATCACAGTACTCCTGCCGGGAGCTCTCGAGTTTGCCGATGTATTTCGCCTGTTGACGAGGCATTTGGATACCTTAAGAGAGTCATAGTTACCCCTTCCTGATGCTCCCCATTTTACAACAGGCACATCTACAAGCTTACTCTGGCCAATTCTCCTGAAGCGATACGCTAATATCTGTTGACATAAAGACTTTCACAGGACTCCTGCCGGGAGCTTTTCGACTTTGCCGATGTATTCCGCCTATTGACGAGGCGTTTGGCTACCTTAAGAGAGTCATAGTTACTCCTGTCAGTTGCTCCCAGTTTTACCACAGTCACATTTTCAATCTTATTCTGGCCAGTTCACCCGAAGCGATACGCCACTTGACGAGGCATTTGGCTACCTTAAGAGAGTCATAGTTACTCCGGTCAGTTGCTCCCCGTTAAACCACAGTCACATCTACGATTTTCCTCTGCCGCTTTCACCAGCCGCGATACGCCATTATTTGTTGAAATTATGACTTTCACAGTACTACTGCTAGGGGTTCCTCCAGTTTACCAATGTATTTCGCCTGTTGACGAAGCATTTGGCTACCTTACGAGAGTCATAGTTACTCCTGTCAGTTGCTCCCCGTTTTACCACAGTCACATTTTCAATCTTATTCTGGCCAGTTCACCCGAAGCGATACGCCACTTGACGAGGCATTTGGCTACCTTAAGAGAGTCATAGTTACTCCGGTCAGTTGCTCCCCGTTAAACCACAGTCACATCTACGATTTTCCTCTGCCGCTTTCACCAGCCGCGATACGCCATTATTTGTTGAAATTATGACTTTCACAGTACTCCTGCTAGGGGTTCCTCCAGTTTACCAATGTATTTCGCCTGTTGACGAAGCATTTGGCTACCTTACGAGAGTCATAGTTACTCCTGTCAGTTGCTCCCAGTTTTACCACAGTCACATTTTCAATCTTATTCTGGCCAGTTCACCCGAAGCGATACGCCACTTGACGAGGCATTTGGCTACCTTAAGAGAGTCATAGTTACTCCGGTCAGTTGCTCCCCGTTAAACCACAGTCACATCTACGATTTTCCTCTGCCGCTTTCACCAGCTGCGATACGCCATTATTTGTTGAAATTATGACTTTCACAGTACTCCTGCTAGGGGTTCCTCCAGTTTACCAATGTATTTCGCCTGTTGACGAAGCATTTGGCTTCCTTACGAGAGTCATAGTTACTCCTGTCAGTTGCTCCCCGTTTTACCACAGTCACATTTTCAATCTTATTCTGGCCAGTTCACCTGATGCGATACGCCATTATCAGTCAACCTAAAAAATATCACAGTACTCCTGCCGGGAGCTCTCGAGTTTGCCGATGTATTTCGCCTGTTGACGAGGCATTTGGATACCTTAAGAGAGTCATAGTTACCCCTTCCTGATGCTCCCCATTTTACAACAGGCACATCTACAAGCTTACTCTGGCCAATTCTCCTGAAGCGATACGCTAATATCTGTTGACATAAAGACTTTCACAGGACTCCTGCCGGGAGCTTTTCGACTTTGCCGATGTATTCCGCCTATTGACGAGGCGTTTGGCTACCTTAAGAGAGTCATAGTTACTCCTGTCAGTTGCTCCCAGTTTTACCACAGTCACATTTTCAATCTTATTCTGGCCAGTTCACCCGAAGCGATACGCCACTTGACGAGGCATTTGGCTACCTTAAGAGAGTCATAGTTACTCCGGTCAGTTGCTCCCCGTTAAACCACAGTCACATCTACGATTTTCCTCTGCCGCTTTCACCAGCCGCGATACGCCATTATTTGTTGAAATTATGACTTTCACAGTACTCCTGCTAGGGGTTCCTCCAGTTTACCAATGTATTTCGCCTGTTGACGAAGCATTTGGCTACCTTACGAGAGTCATAGTTACTCCTGTCAGTTGCTCCCCGTTTTACCACAGTCACATTTTCAATCTTATTCTGGCCAGTTCACCTGATGCGATACGCCATTATCAGTCAACCTAAAAAATATCACAGTACTCCTGCCGGGAGCTCTCGAGTTTGCCGATGTATTTCGCCTGTTGACGATACATTTGTATACCTTAATAGAGTCATAGCTACTCCTTGCAGTTGCTCCCCATTTTACAACAGGCACACCTACAAACTTACTCTGGCCAGTTCTCCTGAAGCGATACGCTAATATCTGTTGACATAAAGACTTTCACAGTACTCCTGCCTTGAGCTTCTCGACTTTACCGATGTATTTCGCCTATTGACGAGGCATTTGGCTACCTTAAGAGAGTCATAGTTACTCCTGCCAGTGTCTCTCCGTTAAACCACAGTCACATTTACAATATTCCTCCGCCCCTTTCCCCAGACGCGATACGCCACTATTTGTCGACATTATGACTTTCACAGTACTCCTCCTAGGGGCTCCTCCGGTTTACCAATGTAATTCGCCTGTTGACGAGGCATTTGGCTACTTTAAGAGAGTCATATTTACTCCTGTCAGTTGCTTTCCGTTTTACCACAGTCACATTTTCAATCTTATTCTGGCCAGTTCACCTGAGGCGATACGCCATTATTAGTCAACCTAAAGAATATCACAGTACTCCTGCCGGGAGCTTCTCGAGTTTGCCGATGTATTTCGCCTGTTGACGACGCATTTGGATACCTTAAGAGAGTCATAGTTACTCCTTGCTGTTACTCCCCATTTTACAACAGGCACATCCACAAGCTTACTCTGGCCAATTCTCCTGAAGCGATACGCTAATATCTGTTGACGTAAAGACTTTCACAGTACACCTGCTGGGAGCATCTCAACTTTGCCGATGTATTTCGCCTATTGACGAGGCATTTGGCTACCTTAAGAGAGTCATAGTTACTCCTGCCAGTGGCTCTCCGTTGAACCACAGTCACATCTACGATTTTCCTCTGCCCCTTTCACCAGACGCGATACGCCATTATTTGTCGAAATTATGACTTTCACAGTACTCCTCCTAGGGGCTCCTCCGGTTTACCAATGTATTTCGCCTGTTGACGAGGCATTTGGCTACTTTAAGAGAGTCATAGTTACTCCTGTCAGTTGCTTTCCGTTTTACCACAGTCACATTTTCAATCTTATTCTGGCCAGTTCACCTGAGGCGATACGCCATTATTAGTCAACCTAAAGAATATCACAGTACTCCTGCCGGGAGCTTCTCGAGTTTGCCGATGTATTTCGCCTGTTGACGACGCATTTGGATACCTTAAGAGAGTCATAGTTACCCCTTGCTGTTGCTCCCCATTTTACAACAGGCACATCTACAAGCTTACTCTGGCCAATTCTCCTGAAGCGATACGCTAATATCTGTTGACATAAAGACTTTCACAGGACTCCTGCCGGGAGCTTTTCGACTTTGCCGATGTATTTCGCCTATTGACGAGGCGTTTGGCTACCTTAAGAGAGTCATAGTTACTCCTGTCAGTTGCTCCCAGTTTTACCACAGTCACATTTTCAATCTTATTCTGGCCAGTTCACCCGAAGCGATACGCCACTTGACGAGGCATTTGGCTACCTTAAGAGAGTCATAGTTACTCCGGTCAGTTGCTCCCCGTTAAACCACAGTCACATCTACGATTTTCCTCTGCCGCTTTCACCAGCCGCGATACGCCATTATTTGTTGAAATTATGACTTTCACAGTACTCCTGCTAGGGGTTCCTCCAGTTTACCAATGTATTTCGCCTGTTGACGAAGCATTTGGCTACCTTACGAGAGTCATAGTTACTCCTGTCAGTTGCTCCCAGTTTTACCACAGTCACATTTTCAATCTTATTCTGGCCAGTTCACCCGAAGCGATACGCCACTTGACGAGGCATTTGGCTACCTTAAGAGAGTCATAGTTACTCCGGTCAGTTGCTCCCCGTTAAACCACAGTCACATCTACGATTTTCCTCTGCCGCTTTCACCAGCCGCGATACGCCATTATTTGTTGAAATTATGACTTTCACAGTACTCCTGCTAGGGGTTCCTCCAGTTTACCAATGTATTTCGCCTGTTGACGAAGCATTTGGCTACCTTACGAGAGTCATAGTTACTCCTGTCAGTTGCTCCCCGTTTTACCACAGTCACATTTTCAATCTTATTCTGGCCAGTTCACCTGATGCGATACGCCATTATCAGTCAACCTAAAAAATATCACAGTACTCCTGCCGGGAGCTCTCGAGTTTGCCGATGTATTTCGCCTGTTGACGAGGCATTTGGATACCTTAAGAGAGTCATAGTTACCCCTTCCTGATGCTCCCCATTTTACAACAGGCACATCTACAAGCTTACTCTGGCCAATTCTCCTGAAGCGATACGCTAATATCTATTGACATAAAGACTTTCACAGTAGTCCTGCCGGGAGCTTTTCGACTTTGCCGATGTATTTCGCCTATTGACGAGGCGTTTGGCTACCTTAAGAGAGTCATAGTTACTCCTGCCAGTGTCTCTCCGTTAAACCACATTCACATTTACAATTTTCCTCTGCCCCTTTCACCAGACCCGATACGATATTATTCTTCGACATTATGTCTTTCACAGTACTCCTGCTAGGGGCTCCTCCAGTTTACCAATGTATTTCGCCTGTTGACGAAGCATTTGGCTACCTTAAGAGAGTCATAATTACTCCTGTCAGTTGCTCCCCGTTTTACCAAAGTCACATTTTCAATCTTATTCTGGCCAGTTCACCTGAAGCGATACGCCATTATCAGTCAACCTAAAGTATATCACAGTACTCCTGCCGGGAGCTTCTCGAGTTTGCCGATGTATTTCGCCTGTTGACGATACATTTGTATACCTTAATAGAGTCATAGCTACTCCTTGCAGTTGCTCCCCATTTTACAACAGGCACACCTACAAACTTACTCTGGCCAGTTCTCCTGAAGCGATACGCTAATATCTGTTGACATAAAGACTTTCACAGTACTCCTGCCGGGAGCTTCTCGACTTTACCGATGTATTTCGCCTATTGACGAGGCATTTGGCTACCTTAAGAGAGTCATAGTTACTCCTGCCAGTGTCTCTCCGTTAAACCACAGTCACATTTACAATATTCCTCCGCCCCTTTCACCAGACGCGATGCGCCATTATTTGTCGACATTATGACTTTCACAGTACTCCTCCTAGGGGCTCCTCCGGTTTACCAATGTAATTCGCCTGTTGACGAGGCATTTGGCTACTTTAAGAGAGTCATATTTACTCCTGTCAGTTGCTTTCCGTTTTACCACAGTCACATTTTCAATCTTATTCTGGCCAGTTCACCTGAGGCGATACGCCATTATTAGTCAACCTAAAGAATATCACAGTACTCCTGCCGGGAGCTTCTCGAGTTTGCCGATGTATTTCGCCTGTTGACGACGCATTTGGATACCTTAAGAGAGTCATAGTTACTCCTTGCTGTTACTCCCCATTTTACAACAGGCACATCCACAAGCTTACTCTGGCCAATTCTCCTGAAGCGATACGCTAATATCTGTTGACGTAAAGACTTTCACAGTACACCTGCTGGGAGCATCTCAACTTTGCCGATGTATTTCGCCTATTGACGAGGCATTTGGCTACCTTAAGAGAGTCATAGTTACTCCTGCCAGTGGCTCTCCGTTGAACCACAGTCACATCTACGATTTTCCTCTGCCCCTTTCACCAGACGCGATACGCCATTATTTGTCGAAATTATGACTTTCACAGTACTCCTCCTAGGGGCTCCTCCGGTTTACCAATGTATTTCGCCTGTTGACGAGGCATTTGGCTACTTTAAGAGAGTCATAGTTACTCCTGTCAGTTGCTTTCCGTTTTACCACAGTCACATTTTCAATCTTATTCTGGCCAGTTCACCTGAGGCGATACGCCATTATTAGTCAACCTAAAGAATATCACAGTACTCCTGCCGGGAGCTTCTCGAGTTTGCCGATGTATTTCGCCTGTTGACGACGCATTTGGATACCTTAAGAGAGTCATAGTTACCCCTTGCTGTTGCTCCCCATTTTACAACAGGCACATCTACAAGCTTACTCTGGCCAATTCTCCTGAAGCGATACGCTAATATCTGTTGACATAAAGACTTTCACAGGACTCCTGCCGGGAGCTTTTCGACTTTGCCGATGTATTTCGCCTATTGACGAGGCGTTTGGCTACCTTAAGAGAGTCATAGTTACTCCTGTCAGTTGCTCCCTGTTTTACCACAGTCACATTTTCAATCTTATTCTGGCCAGTTCACGCGAAGCGATACGCCACTTGACGAGGCATTTGGCTACCTTAAGAGAGTCATAGTTACTCCGGTCAGTTGCTCCCCGTTAAACCACAGTCACATCTACGATTTTCCTCTGCCGCTTTCACCAGCCGCGATACGCCATTATTTGTTGAAATTATGACTTTCACAGTACTCTTGCTAGGGGTTCCTCCAGTTTACCAATGTATTTCGCCTGTTGACGAAGCATTTGGCTACCTTACGAGAGTCATAGTTACTCCTGTCAGTTGCTCCCCGTTTTACCACAGTCACATTTTCAATCTTATTCTGGCCAGTTCACCTGATGCGATACGCCATTATCAGTCAACCTAAAAAATATCACAGTACTCCTGCCGGGAGCTCTCGAGTTTGCCGATGTATTTCGCCTGTTGACGAGGCATTTGGATACCTTAAGAGAGTCATAGTTACCCCTTCCTGATGCTCCCCATTTTACAACAGGCACATCTACAAGCTTACTCTGGCCAATTCTCCTGAAGCGATACGCTAATATCTATTGACATAAAGACTTTCACAGTAGTCCTGCCGGGAGCTTTTCGACATTGCCGATGTATTTCGCCTATTGACGAGGCGTTTGGCTACCTTAAGAGAGTCATAGTTACTCCTGCCAGTGTCTCTCCGTTAAACCACATTCACATTTACAATTTTCCTCTGCCCCTTTCACCAGACCCGATACGATATTATTCTTCGACATTATGTCTTTCACAGTACTCCTGCTAGGGGCTCCTCCAGTTTACCAATGTATTTCGCCTGTTGACGAAGCATTTGGCTACCTTAAGAGAGTCATAATTACTCCTGTCAGTTGCTCCCCGTTTTACCAAAGTCACATTTTCAATCTTATTCTGGCCAGTTCACCTGAAGCGATACGCCATTATCAGTCAACCTAAAGTATATCACAGTACTCCTGCCGGGAGCTTCTCGAGTTTGCCGATGTATTTCGCCTGTTGACGATACATTTGTATACCTTAATAGAGTCATAGCTACTCCTTGCAGTTGCTCCCCATTTTACAACAGGCACACCTACAAACTTACTCTGGCCAGTTCTCCTGAAGCGATACGCTAATATCTGTTGACATAAAGACTTTCACAGTACTCCTGCCGGGAGCTTCTCGACTTTACCGATGTATTTCGCCTATTGACGAGGCATTTGGCTACCTTAAGAGAGTCATAGTTACTCCTGCCAGTGTCTCTCCGTTAAACCACAGTCACATTTACAATATTCCTCCGCCCCTTTCACCAGACGCGATACGCCATTATTTGTCGACATTATGACTTTCACAGTACTCCTCCTAGGGGCTCCTCCGGTTTACCAATGTAATTCGCCTGTTGACGAGGCATTTGGCTACTTTAAGAGAGTCATAGTTACTATTGTCAGTTGCTTTCCGTTTTACCACAGTCACATTTTCAATCTTATTCTGGCCAGTTCACCTGAGGCGATACGCCATTATTAGTCAACCTAAAGAATATCACAGTACTCCTGCCGGGAGCTTCTCGAGTTTGCCGATGTATTTCGCCTGTTGACGACGCATTTGGATACCTTAAGAGAGTCATAGTTACTCCTTGCTGTTACTCCCCATTTTACAACAGGCACATCCACAAGCTTACTCTGGCCAATTCTCCTGAAGCGATACGCTAATATCTGTTGACATAAAGACTTTCACAGTACACCTGCTGGGAGCATCTCAACTTTGCCGATGTATTTCGCCTATTGACGAGGCATTTGGCTACCTTAAGAGAGTCATAGTTACTCCTGCCAGTGTCTCTCCGCTAAACCACAGTCACATCTACAATATTCCTCCGCCCCTTTCACCAGACGCGATACGCCATTATTTGTCG
Source organism: Schistocerca americana (assembly GCF_021461395.2). Taxonomy (NCBI): domain Eukaryota; kingdom Metazoa; phylum Arthropoda; class Insecta; order Orthoptera; family Acrididae; genus Schistocerca; species Schistocerca americana. The sequence goes on from NC_060130.1 coordinate 63,747,458, forward strand.
ACATTATGACTTTCACAGTACTCCTCCTAGGGGCTCCTCCGGTTTACCAATGTATTTCGCCTGTTGACGAGGCATTTGGCTACTTTAAGAGAGTCATAGTTACTCCTGTCAGTTGCTTTCCGTTTTACCACAGTCACATTTTCAATCTTATTCTGGCCAGTTCACCTGAGGCGATACGCCATTATTAGTCAACCTAAAGAATATCACAGTACTCCTGCCGGGAGCTTCTCGAGTTTGCCGATGTATTTCGCCTGTTGACGACGCATTTGGATACCTTAAGAGAGTCATAGTTACTCCTTGCTGTTACTCCCCATTTTACAACAGGCACATCCACAAGCTTACTCTGGCCAATTCTCCTGAAGCGATACGCTAATATCTGTTGACATAAAGACTTTCACAGTACACCTGCTGGGAGCATCTCAACTTTGCCGATGTATTTCGCCTATTGACGAGGCATTTGGCTACCTTAAGAGAGTCATAGTTACTCCTGCCAGTGGCTCTCCGTTGAACCACAGTCACATCTACGATTTTCCTCTGCCCCTTTCACCAGACGCGATACGCCATTATTTGTCGAAATTATGACTTTCACAGTACTCCTGCTAGGGGTTCCTCCAGTTTACCAACGTATTTCGCCTGTTGACGAGGCATTTGGCTACCTTAAGAGAGTCATAGTTACGCCTGTCAGTTGCTCCCCGTTTTACCACAGTCACATTTTCAATCTTATTCTGGCCAGTTCACCTCATGCGATACGCCATTATCAGTCAACCTAAAGAATATCACAGTACTCCTGCCGGGAGCTCTCGAGTTTGCCGATGTATTTCGCCTGTTGACGAGGCATTTGGATACCTTAAGAGAGTCATAGTTACCCCTTGCTGTTGCTCCCCATTTTACAACAGGCACATCTACAAGCTTACTTTGGCCAATTCTCCTGAAGCCATACGCTAATATCTGTTGTCATAAAGACTTTCACAGGACTCCTGCCGGGAGCTTTTCGACTTTGCCGATGTATTTCGCCTATTGACGAGGCGTTTGGCTACCTTAAGAGAGTCATAGTTACTCCTGCCAGTGTCTCTCCGTTAAACCACATTCACATTTACAATTTTCCTCTGCCCCTTTCACCAGACCCGATACGATATTATTCTTCGACATTATGTCTTTCACAGTACTCCTGCTAGGGGCTCCTCCAGTTTACCAATGTATTTCGCCTGTTGACGAAGCATTTGGCTACCTTAAGAGAGTCATAATTACTCCTGTCAGTTGCTCCCCGTTTTACCAAAGTCACATTTTCAATCTTATTCTGGCCAGTTCACCTGAAGCGATACGCCATTATCAGTCAACCTAAAGTATATCACAGTACTCCTGCCGGGAGCATCTCGAGTTTGCCGATGTATTTCGCCTGTTGACGATACATTTGTATACCTTAATAGAGTCATAGCTACTCCTTGCAGTTGCTCCCCATTTTACAACAGGCACACCTACAAACTTACTCTGGCCAGTTCTCCTGAAGCGATACGCTAATATCTGTTGACATAAAGACTTTCACAGTACTCCTGCCGGGAGCTTCTCGACTTTACCGATGTATTTCGCCTATTGACGAGGCATTTGGCTACCTTAAGAGAGTCATAGTTACTCCTGCCAGTGTCTCTCCGTTAAACCACAGTCACATTTACAATATTCCTCCGCCCCTTTCACCAGACGCGATACGCCATTATTTGTCGACATTATGACTTTCACAGTACTCCTCCTAGGGGCTCCTCCGGTTTACCAATGTAATTCGCATGTTGACGAGGCATTTGGCTACTTTAAGAGAGTCATAGTTACTCCTGTCAGTTGCTTTCCGTTTTACCACAGTCACATTTTCAATCTTATTCTGGCCAGTTCACCTGAGGCGATACGCCATTATTAGTCAACCTAAAGAATATCACAGTACTCCTGCCGGGAGCTTCTCGAGTTTGCCGATGTATTTCGCCTGTTGACGACGCATTTGGATACCTTAAGAGAGTCATAGTTACTCCTTGCTGTTACTCCCCATTTTACAACAGGCACATCCACAAGCTTACTCTGGCCAATTCTCCTGAAGCGATACGCTAATATCTGTTGACATAAAGACTTTCACAGTACACCTGCTGGGAGCATCTCAACTTTGCCGATGTATTTCGCCTATTGACGAGGCATTTGGCTACCTTAAGAGAGTCATAGTTACTCCTGCCAGTGTCTCTCCGTTAAACCACAGTCACATCTACAATATTCCTCCGCTCCCTTTCACCAGACGCGATACGCCATTATTTGTCGACATTATGACTTTCACAGTACTCCTCCTAGGGGCTCCTCCGGTTTACCAATGTATTTCGCCTGTTGACGAGGCATTTGGCTACTTTAAGAGAGTCATAGTTACTCCTGTCAGTTGCTTTCCGTTTTACCACAGTCACATTTTCAATCTTATTCTGGCCAGTTCACCTGAGGCGATACGCCATTATTAGTCAACCTAAAGAATATCACAGTACTCCTGCCGGGAGCTTCTCGAGTTTGCCGATGTATTTCGCCTGTTGACGACGCATTTGGATACCTTAAGAGAGTCATAGTTACTCCTTGCTGTTACTCCCCATTTTACAACAGGCACATCCACAAGCTTACTCTGGCCAATTCTCCTGAAGCGATACGCTAATATCTGTTGACATAAAGACTTTCACAGTACACCTGCTGGGAGCATCTCAACTTTGCCGATGTATTTCGCCTATTGACGAGGCATTTGGCTACCTTAAGAGAGTCATAGTTACTCCTGCCAGTGGCTCTCCGTTGAACCACAGTCACATCTACGATTTTCCTCTGCCCCTTTCACCAGACGCGATACGCCATTATTTGTCGAAATTATGACTTTCACGGTACTCCTGCTAGGGGTTCCTCCAGTTTACCAACGTATTTCGCCTGTTGACGAGGCATTTGGCTACCTTAAGAGAGTCATAGTTACGCCTGTCCGTTGCTCCCCGTTTTACCACAGTCACATTTTCAATCTTATTCTGGCCAGTTCACCTGATGCGATACGCCATTATCAGTCAACCTAAAGAATATCACAGTACTCCTGCCGGGAGCTCTCGAGTTTGCCGATGTATTTCGCCTGTTGACGACGCATTTGGATACCTTAAGAGAGTCATAGTTACCCCTTGCTGTTGCTCCCCATTTTACAACAGGCACATCTACAAGCTTACTTTGGCCAATTCTCCTGAAGCCATACGCTAATATCTGTTGTCATAAAGACTTTCACAGGACTCCTGCCGGGAGCTTTTCGACTTTGCCGATGTATTTCGCCTATTGACGAGGCGTTTGGCTACCTTAAGAGAGTCATAGTTACTCCTGTCAGTTGCTCCCCGTTTTACCACAGTCACATTTTCAATCTTATTCTGGCCAGTTCACCTGATGCGATACGCCATTATCAGTCAACCTAAAAAATATCACAGTACTCCTGCCGGGAGCTCTCGAGTTTGCCGATGTATTTCGCCTGTTGACGAGGCATTTGGATACCTTAAGAGAGTCATAGTTACCCCTTCCTGATGCTCCCCATTTTACAACAGGCACATCTACAAGCTTACTCTGGCCAATTCTCCTGAAGCGATACGCTAATATCTATTGACGTAAAGACTTTCACAGTAGTCCTGCCGGGAGCTTTTCGACTTTGCCGATGTATTTCGCCTATTGACGAGGCGTTTGGCTACCTTAAGAGAGTCATAGTTACTCCTGCCAGTGTCTCTCCGTTAAACCACATTCACATTTACAATTTTCCTCTGCCCCTTTCACCAGACCCGATACGATATTATTCTTCGACATTATGTCTTTCACAGTACTCCTGCTAGGGGCTCCTCCAGTTTACCAATGTATTTCGCCTGTTGACGAAGCATTTGGCTACCTTAAGAGAGTCATAATTACTCCTGTCAGTTGCTCCCCGTTCTACCAAAGTCACATTTTCAATCTTATTCTGGCCAGTTCACCTGAAGCGATACACCATTATCAGTCAACCTAAAGTATATCACAGTACTCCTGCCGGGAGCTTCTCGAGTTTGCCGATGTATTTCGCCTTTTGACGATACATTTGTATACCTTAATAGAGTCATAGCTACTCCTTGCAGTTGCTCCCCATTTTACAACAGGCACACCTACAAACTTACTCTGGCCAGTTCTCCTGAAGCGATACGCTAATATCTGTTGACATAAAGACTTTCACAGTACTCCTGCCGGGAGCTTCTCGACTTTACCGATGTATTTCGCCTATTGACGAGGCATTTGGCTACCTTAAGAGAGTCATAGTTACTCCTGCCAGTGTCTCTCCGTTAAACCACAGTCACATTTACAAAATTCCTCCGCCCCTTTCACCAGACGCGATACGCCATTATTTGTCGACATTATGACTTTCACAGTACTCCTCCTAGGGGCTCCTCCGGTTTACCAATGTAATTCGCCTGTTGACGAGGCATTTGGCTACTTTAAGAGAGTCATAGTTACTCCTGTCAGTTGCTTTCCGTTTTACCACAGTCACATTTTCAATCTTATTCTGGCCAGTTCACCTGAGGCGATACGCCATTATTAGTCAACCTAAAGAATATCACAGTACTCCTGCCGGGAGCTTCTCGAGTTTGCCGATGTATTTCGCCTGTTGACGACGCATTTGGATACCTTAAGAGGGTCATAGTTACTCCTTGCTGTTACTCCCCATTTTACAACAGGCACATCCACAAGCTTACTCTGGCCAATTCTCCTGAAGCGATACGCTAATATCTGTTGACGTAAAGACTTTCACAGTACACCTGCTGGGAGCATCTCAACTTTGCCGATGTATTTCGCCTATTGACGAGGCATTTGGCTACCTTAAGAGAGTCATAGTTACTCCTGCCAGTGGCTCTCCGTTGAACCACAGTCACATCTACGATTTTCCTCTGCCCCTTTCACCAGACGCGATACGCCATTATTTGTCGAAATTATGACTTTCACAGTACTCCTCCTAGGGGCTCCTCCGGTTTACCAATGTATTTCGCCTGTTGACGAGGCATTTGGCTACCTTAAGAGAGTCATAGTTACACCTGTCAGTTGCTCCCCGTTAAACCACAGTCACATCTACGTATTTCCTCTGCCGCTCTCACCAGCCGCGATACGCCAATATTTGTTGAAATTATGACTTTCACAGTACTCCTGCTAGGGGTTCCTCCAGTTTACCAATGTATTTCGCCTGTTGACGAAGCATTTGGGTACCTTAAGAGAGTCATAGTTACTCCTGTCAGTTGCTCCCCGTTTTACCACAGTCAAATTTTCAATCTTATTTTGGCCAGTTCACCTGATGCGATACGCCATTGTCAGTCAACCTAAAAAATATCACAGTACTCCTGCCGGGAGCTCTCGAGTTTGCCGATGTATTTCGCCTGTTGACGAGGCATTTGGATACCTTAAGAGAGTCATAGTTACTCCGGTCAGTTGCTCCCCGTTAAACCACAGTCACATCAACGATTTTCCTCTGCCGCTTTCACCAGCCGCGATACGCCATTATTTGTTGAAATTATGACTTTCACAGTACTCCTGCTAGGGGTTCCTCCAGTTTACCAATGTATTTCGCCTGTTGACGAAGCATTTGGCTACCTTACGAGAGTCATAGCTACTCCTGTCAGTTGCTCCCCGTTTTACCACAGTCACATTTTCAATCTTATTCTGGCCAGTTCACCTGATGCGATACGCCATTATCAGTCAACCTAAAAAATATCACAGTACTCCTGCCGGGAGCTCTCGAGTTTGCCGATGTATTTCGCCTGTTGACGAGGCATTTGGATACCTTAAGAGAGTCATAGTTACCCCTTCCTGATGCTCCCCATTTTACAACAGGCACATCTACAAGCTTACTCTGGCCAATTCTCCTGAAGCGATACGCTAATATCTATTGACATAAAGACTTTCACAGTAGTCCTGCCGGGAGCTTTTCGACTTTGCCGATGTATTTCGCCTATTGACGAGGCGTTTGGCTACCTTAAGAGAGTCATAGTTACTCCTGCCAGTGTCTCTCCGTTAAACCACATTCACATTTACAATTTTCCTCTGCCCCTTTCACCAGACCCGATACGATATTATTCTTCGACATTATGTCTTTCACAGTACTCCTGCTAGGGGCTCCTCCAGTTTACCAATGTATTTCGCCTGTTGACGAAGCATTTGGCTACCTTAAGAGAGTCATAATTACTTCTGTAAGTTGCTCCCCGTTCTACCAAAGTCACATTTTCAATCTTATTCTGGCCAGTTCACCTGAAGCGATACACCATTATCAGTCAACCTAAAGTATATCACAGTACTCCTGCCGGGAGCTTCTCGAGTTTGCCGATGTATTTCGCCTGTTGACGATACATTTGTATACCTTAATAGAGTCATAGCTACTCCTTGCAGTTGCTCCCCATTTTACAACAGGCACACCTACAAACTTACTCTGGCCAGTTCTCCTGAAGCGATACGCTAATATCTGTTGACATAAAGACTTTCACAGTACTCCTGCCGGGAGCTTCTCGACTTTACCGATGTATTTCGCCTATTGACGAGGCATTTGGCTACCTTAAGAGAGTCATAGTTACTCCTGCCAGTGTCTCTCCGTTAAACCACAGTCACATTTACAAAATTCCTCCGCCCCTTTCACCAGACGCGATACGCCATTATTTGTCGACATTATGACTTTCACAGTACTCCTCCTAGGGGCTCCTCCGGTTTACCAATGTAATTCGCCTGTTGACGAGGCATTTGGCTACTTTAAGAGAGTCATAGTTACTCCTGTCAGTTGCTTTCCGTTTTACCACAGTCACATTTTCAATCTTATTCTGGCCAGTTCACCTGAGGCGATACGCCATTATTAGTCAACCTAAAGAATATCACAGTACTCCTGCCGGGAGCTTCTCGAGTTTGCCGATGTATTTCGCCTGTTGACGACGCATTTGGATACCTTAAGAGAGTCATAGTTACTCCTTGCTGTTACTCCCCATTTTACAACAGGCACATCCACAAGCTTACTCTGGCCAATTCTCCTGAAGCGATACGCTAATATCTGTTGACGTAAAGACTTTCACAGTACACCTGCTGGGAGCATCTCAACTTTGCCGATGTATTTCGCCTAATGACGAGGCATTTGGCTACCTTAAGAGAGTCATAGTTACTCCTGCCAGTGGCTCTCCGTTGAACCACAGTCACATCTACGATTTTCCTCTGCCCCTTTCACCAGACGCGATACGCCATTATTTGTCGAAATTATGACTTTCACAGTACTCCTCCTAGGGGCTCCTCCGGTTTACCAATGTATTTCGCCTGTTGACGAGGCATTTGGCTACCTTAAGAGAGTCATAGTTACACCTGTCAGTTGCTCCCCGTTAAACCACAGTCACATCTACGTATTTCCTCTGCCGCTTTCACCAGCCGCGATACGCCATTATTTGTTGAAATTATGACTTTCACAGTACTCCTGCTAGGGGTTCCTCCAGTTTACCAATGTATTTCGCCTGTTGACGAAGCATTTGGGTACCTTAAGAGAGTCATAGTTACTCCTGTCAGTTGCTCCCCGTTTTACCACAGTCAAATTTTCAATCTTATTTTGGCCAGTTCACCTGATGCGATACGCCATTATCAGTCAACCTAAAAAATATCACAGTACTCCTGCCGGGAGCTCTCGAGTTTGCCGATGTATTTCGCCTGTTGACGAGGCATTTGGATACCTTAAGAGAGTCATAGTTACTCCTGTCAGTTGCTCCCCGTTAAACCACAGTCACATCTACGATTTTCCTCTGCCGCTTTCACCAGCCGCGATACGCCATTATTTGTTGAAATTATGACTTTCACAGTACTCCTGCTAGGGGTTCCTCCAGTTTACCAATGTATTTCGCCTGTTGACGAAGCATTTGGCTACCTTAAGAGAGTCATAGTTACTCCTGTCAGTTGCTCCCCGTTTTACCACAGTCACATTTTCAATCTTATTCTGGCCAGTTCACCTGATGCGATACGCCATTATCAGTCAACCTAAAAAATATCACAGTACTTCTGCCGGGAGCTCTCGAGTTTGCCGATGTATTTCGCCTGTTGACGAGGCATTTGGATACCTTTAGAGAGTCATAGTTACCCCTTCCTGAAGCTCCCCATTTTACAACAGGCACATCTACAAGCTTACTCTGGCCAATTCTCCTGAAGCGATACGCTAATATCTATTGACATAAAGACTTTCACAGTACTCCTGCCGGGAGCTTTTCGACTTTGCCGATGTATTTCGCCTATTGACGAGGCGTTTGGCTACCTTAAGAGAGTCATAGTTACTCCTGCCAGTGTCTCTCCGTTAAACCACAGTCACATCTACCATTTTCCTCTGCCCCATTCACCAGACGCGATACGCCATTATTTGTCGACATCAAGACTTTCACAGTACTCCTGCTAGGGGTTCCTCCAGTTTACCAATGTATTTCGCCTGTTGACGAAGCATTTGGCTACCTTACGAGAGTCATAGCTACTCCTGTCAGTTGCTCCCCGTTTTACCACAGTCACATTTTCAATCTTATTCTGGCCAGTTCACCTGATGCGATACGCCATTATCAGTCAACCTAAAAAATATCACAGTACTCCTGCCGGGAGCTCTCGAGTTTGCCGATGTATTTCGCCTGTTGACGAGGCATTTGGATACCTTAAGAGAGTCATAGTTACCCCTTCCTGATGCTCCCCATTTTACAACAGGCACATCTACAAGCTTACTCTGGCCAATTCTCCTGAAGCGATACGCTAATATCTATTGACATAAAGACTTTCACAGTAGTCCTGCCGGGAGCTTTTCGACTTTGCCGATGTATTTCGCCTATTGACGAGGCGTTTGGCTACCTTAAGAGAGTCATAGTTACTCCTGCCAGTGTCTCTCCGTTAAACCACATTCACATTTACAATTTTCCTCTGCCCCTTTCACCAGACCCGATACGATATTATTCTTCGACATTATGTCTTTCACAGTACTCCTGCTAGGGGCTCCTCCAGTTTACCAATGTATTTCGCCTGTTGACGAAGCATTTGGCTACCTTAAGAGAGTCATAATTACTTCTGTAAGTTGCTCCCCGTTCTACCAAAGTCACATTTTCAATCTTATTCTGGCCAGTTCACCTGAAGCGATACACCATTATCAGTCAACCTAAAGTATATCACAGTACTCCTGCCGGGAGCTTCTCGAGTTTGCCGATGTATTTCGCCTGTTGACGATACATTTGTATACCTTAATAGAGTCATAGCTACTCCTTGCAGTTGCTCCCCATTTTACAACAGGCACACCTACAAACTTACTCTGGCCAGTTCTCCTGAAGCGATACGCTAATATCTGTTGACATAAAGACTTTCACAGTACTCCTGCCGGGAGCTTCTCGACTTTACCGATGTATTTCGCCTATTGACGAGGCATTTGGCTACCTTAAGAGAGTCATAGTTACTCCTGCCAGTGTCTCTCCGTTAAACCACAGTCACATTTACAAAATTCCTCCGCCCCTTTCACCAGACGCGATACGCCATTATTTGTCGACATTATGACTTTCACAGTACTCCTCCTAGGGGCTCCTCCGGTTTACCAATGTAATTCGCCTGTTGACGAGGCATTTGGCTACTTTAAGAGAGTCATAGTTACTCCTGTCAGTTGCTTTCCGTTTTACCACAGTCACATTTTCAATCTTATTCTGGCCAGTTCACCTGAGGCGATACGCCATTATTAGTCAACCTAAAGAATATCACAGTACTCCTGCCGGGAGCTTCTCGAGTTTGCCGATGTATTTCGCCTGTTGACGACGCATTTGGATACCTTAAGAGAGTCATAGTTACTCCTTGCTGTTACTCCCCATTTTACAACAGGCACATCCACAAGCTTACTCTGGCCAATTCTCCTGAAGCGATACGCTAATATCTGTTGACGTAAAGACTTTCACAGTACACCTGCTGGGAGCATCTCAACTTTGCCGATGTATTTCGCCTAATGACGAGGCATTTGGCTACCTTAAGAGAGTCATAGTTACTCCTGCCAGTGGCTCTCCGTTGAACCACAGTCACATCTACGATTTTCCTCTGCCCCTTTCACCAGACGCGATACGCCATTATTTGTCGAAATTATGACTTTCACAGTACTCCTCCTAGGGGCTCCTCCGGTTTACCAATGTATTTCGCCTGTTGACGAGGCATTTGGCTACCTTAAGAGAGTCATAGTTACACCTGTCAGTTGCTCCCCGTTAAACCACAGTCACATCTACGTATTTCCTCTGCCGCTTTCACCAGCCGCGATACGCCATTATTTGTTGAAATTATGACTTTCACAGTACTCCTGCTAGGGGTTCCTCCAGTTTACCAATGTATTTCGCCTGTTGACGAAGCATTTGGGTACCTTAAGAGAGTCATAGTTACTCCTGTCAGTTGCTCCCCGTTTTACCACAGTCAAATTTTCAATCTTATTTTGGCCAGTTCACCTGATGCGATACGCCATTATCAGTCAACCTAAAAAATATCACAGTACTCCTGCCGGGAGCTCTCGAGTTTGCCGATGTATTTCGCCTGTTGACGAGGCATTTGGATACCTTAAGAGAGTCATAGTTACTCCTGTCAGTTGCTCCCCGTTAAACCACAGTCACATCTACGATTTTCCTCTGCCGCTTTCACCAGCCGCGATACGCCATTATTTGTTGAAATTATGACTTTCACAGTACTCCTGCTAGGGGTTCCTCCAGTTTACCAATGTATTTCGCCTGTTGACGAAGCATTTGGCTACCTTACGAGAGTCATAGCTACTCCTGTCAGTTGCTCCCCGTTTTACCACAGTCACATTTTCAATCTTATTCTGGCCAGTTCACCTGATGCGATACGCCATTATCAGTCAACCTAAAAAATATCACAGTACTTCTGCCGGGAGCTCTCGAGTTTGCCGATGTATTTCGCCTGTTGACGAGGCATTTGGATACCTTTAGAGAGTCATAGTTACCCCTTCCTGAAGCTCCCCATTTTACAACAGGCACATCTACAAGCTTACTCTGGCCAATTCTCCTGAAGCGATACGCTAATATCTATTGACATAAAGACTTTCACAGTACTCCTGCCGGGAGCTTTTCGACTTTGCCGATGTATTTCGCCTATTGACGAGGCGTTTGGCTACCTTAAGAGAGTCATAGTTACTCCTGCCAGTGTCTCTCCGTTAAACCACAGTCACATCTACCATTTTCCTCTGCCCCATTCACCAGACGCGATACGCCATTATTTGTCGACATCAAGACTTTCAAAGTACTCCTGCTAGGGGCTCCTCCAGTTTACCAATGTATTTCGCCTGTTGACGAGGCATTTGGCTACCTTAAGAGACTCATAGTTACTCCTGTCAGTTGCTCCCCGTTTTACCACAGTCACATTTTCAATCTTATTCTGGCCAGTTCACCTGAGGCGATACGCCATTATCAGTCAACCTAAAGAATTTCACAGTACTCCTGCCGGAAGCTTCTCGAGTTTGCCGAAGTATTTCGCCTGTTAACGAAGCATTTGGATACCTTAAGAGAGTCATAGTTACTCCTTGCTGTTGCTCCCCATTTTACAACAGGCACATCTACAAGCTTACTCTGGCCAATTCTCCTGACGCGATACGCTAATATCTGTTGACATAAAGACTTTCACAGTACTCCTGCTGGGAGCTTCTCAACTTTGCCGATGTATTTCGCCTATTGACGAGGCATTTGGCTACCTTAAGAGAGTTATAGTTACTCCTGCCAGTGTCTCTCCGTTAAACAACATTCACATTTACAATTTTCCTCTGCCCCTTTCACCAGACCAGATACGATATTATTCTTCGACATTATGACTTTCACAGTACTCCTGCTAGGGGCTCCTCCAGTTTACCAATGTATTTCGCCTGTTGACGAAGCATTTGGCTACCTTAAGAGAGTCATAGTTACTCCTGTCAGTTGCTCCCCGTTTTACCAAAGTCACATTTTCAATCTTATTCTGGCCAGTTCACCTGAAGCGATACGCCATTATCAGTCAACCTAAAGTATATCACAGTACTCCTGCCGCGAGCTTCTCGAGTTTGCCGATGTATTTCGCCTGTTGACGATACATTTGTATACCTTAATAGAGTCATAGCTACTCCTTGCAGTTGCTCCCCATTTTACAACAGGCACATCTACAAACTTACTCTGGCTAGTTCTCCTGAAGCGATACGCTAATATCTGTTGACATAAAGACTTTCACAGTACTCCTGCCGGGAGCTTCTCGACTTTACCGATGTATTTCGCCTATTGACGAGGCATTTGGCTACCTTAAGAGAGTCATAGTTACTCCTGCCAGTGTCTCTCCGTTAAACCACAGTCACATCTACAATATTCCTCCGCCCCTTTCACCAGACGCGATACGCCATTATTTGTCGACATTATGACTTTCACAGTACTCCTCCTAGGGGCTCCTCCGGTTTACCAATGTATTTCGCCTGTTGACGAGGCATTTGGCTACTTTAAGAGAGTCATAGTTACTCCTGTCAGTTGCTTTCCGTTTTACCACAGTCACATTTTCAATCTTATTCTGGCCAGTTCACCTGAGGCGATACGCCATTATTAGTCAACCTAAAGAATATCACAGTACTCCTGCCGGGAGCTTCTCGAGTTTGCCGATGTATTTCGCCTGTTGACGACGCATTTGGATACCTTAAGAGAGTCATAGTTACTCCTTGCTGTTACTCCCCATTTTACAACAGGCATATCCACAAGCTTACTCTGGCCAATTCTCCTGAAGCGATACGCTAATATCTGTTGACATAAAGACTTTCACAGTACACCTGCTGGGAGCATCTCAACTTTGCCGATGTATTTCGCCTATTGACGAGGCATTTGGCTACCTTAAGAGAGTCATAGTTACTCCTGCCAGTGGCCCTCCGTTGAACCACAGTCACATCTACGATTTTCCTCTGCCCCTTTCACCAGACGCGATACGCCACTATTTGTCGAAATTATGACTTTCACAGTACTCCTGCTAGGGGTTCCTCCAGTTTACCAATGTATTTCGCCTGTTGACGAGGCATTTGGCTACCTTAAGAGAGTCATAGTTACTCCTGTCAGTTGCTCCCCGTTTTACCACAGTCACATTTTCAATCTTATTCTGGCCAGTTCACCTGAAGCGATACGCCATTATCAGTCAACCTAAAGAATATCACAGTACTCCTGCCGGGAGATCTCGAGTTTGCCGATGTATTTCGCCTGTTGACGAGGCATTTGGATACCTTAAGAGAGTCATAGTTACCCCTTGCTGTTGCTCCCCATTTTACAACAGGCACATCTACAAGCTTACTTTGGCCAATTCTCCTGAAGCCATACGCTAATATCTGTTGACATAAAGACTTTTACAGGACTCCTGCCGGGAGCTTTTCGACTTTGCCGATGTATTTCGCCTATTGACGAGGCGTTTGGCTACCTTAAGAGAGTCATAGTTACTCCTGCCAGTGTCTCTCCGTTAAACCACATTCACATTTACAATTTTCCTCTGCCCCTTTCACCAGACCCGATACGATATTATTCTTCGACATTATGACTTTCACAGTACTCCTACTAGGGGCTCCTCCAGTTTACCAATGTATTTCGCCTGTTGACGAAGCATTTGGCTACCTTAAGAGAGTCATAGTTACTCCTGTCAGTTGCTCCCCGTTTTACCAAAGTCACATTTTCAATCTTATTCTGGCCAGTTCACCTGAAGCGATACGCCATTATCAGTCAACCTAAAGTATATCACAGTACTCCTGCCGGGAGCTTCTCGAGTTTGCCGATGTATTCCGCCTGTTGACGACGCATTTGGATACCTTAAGAGAGTCATAGTTACTCCTTGCTGTTACTCCCCATTTTACAACAGGCACATCCACAAGCTTACTCTGGCCAATTCTCCTGATGCGATACGCTAATATCTGTTGACATAAAGACTTTCACAGTACACCTGCTGGGAGCATCTCAACTTTGCCGATGTATTTCGCCTATTGACGAGGCATTTGGCTACCTTAAGAGAGTCATAGTTACTCCTGCCAGTGGCTCTCCGTTGAACCACAGTCACATCTACGATTTTCCTCTGCCCCTTTCACCAGACGCGATACGCCATTATTTGTCGAAATTATGACTTTCACAGTACTCCTGCTAGGGGTTCCTCCAGTTGACTAATGTATTTCGCCTGTTGACGAGGCATTTGGCTACCTTAAGAGAGTCATAGTTACTCCTGTCAGTTGCTCCCCGTTTTACCACAGTCACATTTTCAATCTTATTCTGGCCACTTCACCTGAAGCGATACGCCATTATCAGTCAACCTAAAGAATATCACAGTACTCCTGCCGGGAGATCTCGAGTTTGCCGATGTATTTCGCCTGTTGACGAGGCATTTGGATACCTTAAGAGAGTCATAGTTACCCCTTGCTGTTGCTCCCCATTTTACAACAGGCACATCTACAAGCTTACTTTGGCCAATTCTCCTGAAGCCATACGCTAATATCTGTTGACATAAAGACTTTCACAGGACTCCTGCCGGGAGCTTTTAGACTTTGCTGATGTATTTCGCCTATTGACGAGGCGTTTGGCTACCTTAAGAGAGTCATAGTTACTCCTGCCAGTGTCTCTCCGTTAAACCACATTCACATTTACAATTTTCCTCTGCCCCTTTCACCAGACCCGATACGATATTATTCTTCGACATTATGACTTTCACAGTACTCCTGCTAGGGGCTCCTCCAGTTTACCAATGTATTTCGCCTGTTGACGAAGCATTTGGCTACCTTAAGAGAGTCATAGTTACTCCTGTCAGTTGCTCCCCGTTTTACCAAAGTCACATTTTCAATCTTATTCTGGCCAGTTCACCTGATGCGATACGCCATTATCAGTCAACCTAAAAAATATCACAGTACTCCTGCCGGGAGCTCTCGAGTTTGCCGAAGTATTTCGCCTGTTAACGAAGCATTTGGATACCTTAAGAGAGTCATAGTTACTCCTGCCAGTGTCTCTCCGTTAAACCACAGTCACATCTACCATTTTCCTCTGCCCCATTCACCAGACGCGATACGCCATTATTTGTCGACATCAAGACTTTCAAAGTACTCCTGCTAGGGGCTCCTCCAGTTTACCAATGTATTTCGCCTGTTGACGAGGCATTTGGCTACCTTAAGAGACTCATAGTTACTCCTGTCAGTTGCTCCCCGTTTTACCACAGTCACATTTTCAATCTTATTCTGGCCAGTTCACCTGAGGCGATACGCCATTATCAGTCAACCTAAAGAATTTCACAGTACTCCTGCCGGAAGCTTCTCGAGTTTGCCGAAGTATTTCGCCTGTTAACGAAGCATTTGGATACCTTAAGAGAGTCATAGTTACTCCTTGCTGTTGCTCCCCATTTTACAACAGGCACATCTACAAGCTTACTCTGGCCAATTCTCCTGACGCGATACGCTAATATCTGTTGACATAAAGACTTTCACAGTACTCCTGCTGGGAGCTTCTCAACTTTGCCGATGTATTTCGCCTATTGACGAGGCATTTGGCTACCTTAAGAGAGTTATAGTTACTCCTGCCAGTGTCTCTCCGTTAAACAACATTCACATTTACAATTTTCCTCTGCCCCTTTCACCAGACCAGATACGATATTATTCTTCGACATTATGACTTTCACAGTACTCCTGCTAGGGGCTCCTCCAGTTTACCAATGTATTTCGCCTGTTGACGAAGCATTTGGCTACCTTAAGAGAGTCATAGTTACTCCTGTCAGTTGCTCCCCGTTTTACCAAAGTCACATTTTCAATCTTATTCTGGCCAGTTCACCTGAAGCGATACGCCATTATCAGTCAACCTAAAGTATATCACAGTACTCCTGCCGCGAGCTTCTCGAGTTTGCCGATGTATTTCGCCTGTTGACGATACATTTGTATACCTTAATAGAGTCATAGCTACTCCTTGCAGTTGCTCCCCATTTTACAACAGGCACATCTACAAACTTACTCTGGCTAGTTCTCCTGAAGCGATACGCTAATATCTGTTGACATAAAGACTTTCACAGTACTCCTGCCGGGAGCTTCTCGACTTTACCGATGTATTTCGCCTATTGACGAGGCATTTGGCTACCTTAAGAGAGTCATAGTTACTCCTGCCAGTGTCTCTCCGTTAAACCACAGTCACATCTACAATATTCCTCCGCCCCTTTCACCAGACGCGATACGCCATTATTTGTCGACATTATGACTTTCACAGTACTCCTCCTAGGGGCTCCTCCGGTTTACCAATGTATTTCGCCTGTTGACGAGGCATTTGGCTACTTTAAGAGAGTCATAGTTACTCCTGTCAGTTGCTTTCCGTTTTACCACAGTCACATTTTCAATCTTATTCTGGCCAGTTCACCTGAGGCGATACGCCATTATTAGTCAACCTAAAGAATATCACAGTACTCCTGCCGGGAGCTTCTCGAGTTTGCCGATGTATTTCGCCTGTTGACGACGCATTTGGATACCTTAAGAGAGTCATAGTTACTCCTTGCTGTTACTCCCCATTTTACAACAGGCATATCCACAAGCTTACTCTGGCCAATTCTCCTGAAGCGATACGCTAATATCTGTTGATATAAAGACTTTCACAGTACACCTGCTGGGAGCATCTCAACTTTGCCGATGTATTTCGCCTATTGACGAGGCATTTGGCTACCTTAAGAGAGTCATAGTTACTCCTGCCAGTGGCCCTCCGTTGAACCACAGTCACATCTACGATTTTCCTCTGCCCCTTTCACCAGACGCGATACGCCACTATTTGTCGAAATTATGACTTTCACAGTACTCCTGCTAGGGGTTCCTCCAGTTTACCAATGTATTTCGCCTGTTGACGAGGCATTTGGCTACCTTAAGAGAGTCATAGTTACTCCTGTCAGTTGCTCCCCGTTTTACCACAGTCACATTTTCAATCTTATTCTGGCCAGTTCACCTGAAGCGATACGCCATTATCAGTCAACCTAAAGAATATCACAGTACTCCTGCCGGGAGATCTCGAGTTTGCCGATGTATTTCGCCTGTTGACGAGGCATTTGGATACCTTAAGAGAGTCATAGTTACCCCTTGCTGTTGCTCCCCATTTTACAACAGGCACATCTACAAGCTTACTTTGGCCAATTCTCCTGAAGCCATACGCTAATATCTGTTGACATAAAGACTTTTACAGGACTCCTGCCGGGAGCTTTTCGACTTTGCCGATGTATTTCGCCTATTGACGAGGCGTTTGGCTACCTTAAGAGAGTCATAGTTACTCCTGCCAGTGTCTCTCCGTTAAACCACATTCACATTTACAATTTTCCTCTGCCCCTTTCACCAGACCCGATACGATATTATTCTTCGACATTATGACTTTCACAGTACTCCTACTAGGGGCTCCTCCAGTTTACCAATGTATTTCGCCTGTTGACGAAGCATTTGGCTACCTTAAGAGAGTCATAGTTACTCCTGTCAGTTGCTCCCCGTTTTACCAAAGTCACATTTTCAATCTTATTCTGGCCAGTTCACCTGAAGCGATACGCCATTATCAGTCAACCTAAAGTATATCACAGTACTCCTGCCGGGAGCTTCTCGAGTTTGCCGATGTATTCCGCCTGTTGACGACGCATTTGGATACCTTAAGAGAGTCATAGTTACTCCTTGCTGTTACTCCCCATTTTACAACAGGCACATCCACAAGCTTACTCTGGCCAATTCTCCTGAAGCGATACGCTAATATCTGTTAACATAAAGACTTTCACAGTACACCTGCTGGGAGCATCTCAACTTTGCCGATGTATTTCGCCTATTGACGAGGCATTTGGCTACCTTAAGAGAGTCATAGTTACTCCTGCCAGTGGCTCTCCGTTGAACCACAGTCACATCTACGATTTTCCTCTGCCCCTTTCACCAGACGCGATACGCCATTATTTGTCGAAATTATGACTTTCACAGTACTCCTGCTAGGGGTTCCTCCAGTTGACTAATGTATTTCGCCTGTTGACGAGGCATTTGGCTACCTTAAGAGAGTCATAGTTACTCCTGTCAGTTGCTCCCCGTTTTACCACAGTCACATTTTCAATCTTATTCTGGCCACTTCACCTGAAGCGATACGCCATTATCAGTCAACCTAAAGAATATCACAGTACTCCTGCCGGGAGATCTCGAGTTTGCCGATGTATTTCGCCTGTTGACGAGGCATTTGGATACCTTAAGAGAGTCATAGTTACCCCCTGCTGTTGCTCCCCATTTTACAACAGGCACATCTACAAGCTTACTTTGGCCAATTCTCCTGAAGCCATACGCTAATATCTGTTGACATAAAGACTTTCACAGGACTCCTGCCGGGAGCTTTTAGACTTTGCTGATGTATTTCGCCTATTGACGAGGCGTTTGGCTACCTTAAGAGAGTCATAGTTACTCCTGCCAGTGTCTCTCCGTTAAACCACATTCACATTTACAATTTTCCTCTGCCCCTTTCACCAGACCCGATACGATATTATTCTTCGACATTATGACTTTCACAGTACTCCTGCTAGGGGCTCCTCCAGTTTACCAATGTATTTCGCCTGTTGACGAAGGATTTGGCTACCTTAAGAGAGTCATAGTTACTCCTGTCAGTTGCTCCCCGTTTTACCAAAGTCACATTTTCAATCTTATTCTGGCCAGTTCACCTGAAGCGATACGCCATTATCAGTCAACCTAAAGTATATCACAGTACTCCTGCCGGGAGCTTCTCGAGTTTGCCGATGTATTTCGCCTGTTGACGATACATTTGTATACCTTAATAGAGTCATAGCTACTCCTTGCAGTTGCTCCCCATTTTACAACAGGCACATCTACAAACTTACTCTGGCCAGTTCTCCTGAAGCGATACGCTAGTATCTGTTGACATAAAGACTTTCACAGTACTCCTGCCGGGAGCTTCTCGACTTTACCGATGTATTTCGCCTATTGACGAGGCATTTGGCTACCTTAAGAGAGTCATAGTTCCTCCTGCCAGTGGCTCTCCGTTAAACCACAGTCACATCTACGATTTTCCGCTGCCCCTTTCACCAGACGCGATACGCCATTATTTGTCGAAATTATGACTTTCACAGTACTCCTGCTAGGGGTTCCTCCAGTTTACCAATGTATTTCGCCTGTTGACGAGGCATTTGGCTACCTTAAGAGAGTCATAGTTACTCCTGTCAGTTGCTCCCCGTTTTACCACAGTCACATTTTCAATCTTATTCTGGCCAGTTCACCTGAAGCGATACGCCATTATCAGTCAACCTAAAGAATATCACAGTACTCCTGCCGGGAGCTCTCGAGTTTGCCGATGTATTTCGCCTGTTGACGAGGCATTTGGATACCTTAAGAGAGTCATAGTTACCCCTTGCTGTTGCTCCCCATTTTACAACAGGCACATCTACAAGCTTACTTTGGCCAATTCTTCTGAAGCCATACGCTAAAATCTGTTGACATAAAGACTTTCACAGGACTCCTGCCGGGAGCTTTTCGACTTTGCCGATGTATTTCGCCTATTGACGAGGCGTTTGGCTACCTTAAGAGAGTCATAGTTACTCCTGCCAGTGTCTCTCCGTTAAACCACAGCCACATCTACCATTTTCCTCTGCCCCTTTCACCAGACGCGATACGCCATTATTTGTCGACATAATGACTTTCAAAGTACTCCTGCTAGGGGCTCCTCCAGTTTACCAATGTATTTCGCCTGTTGACGAGGCATTTGGCTACCTTAAGAGAGTCATACTAACTTCTGTCAGTTGCTCCCCGTTTTACCACAGTCACATTTTCAATCTTATTCTGGCCAGTTCAACTGAGGCGATACGCCACTTGACGAGGCATTTGGCTACCTTAAGAGAGTCATAGCTACTCCTGTCAGTTGCTCCCCGTTAAACCACAGTCACATCTACGATTTTCCTCTGCCGCTTTCACCAGCCGCGATACGCCATTATTTGTTGAAATTATGACTTTCACAGTACTCCTGCTAGGGGTTCCTCCAGTTTACCAATGTATTTCGCCTGTTGACGAAGCATTTGACTACCTTAAGAGAGTCATAGTTACTCCTGTCAGTTGCTCCCCGTTTTACCACAGTCACATTTTCAATCTTATTCTGGCCAGTTCACCTGATGCGATACGCCATTATCAGTCAACCTAAAAAATATCACAGTACTCCTGCCGGGAGCTCTCGAGTTTGCCGATGTATTTCGCCTGTTGACGAGGCATTTGGATACCTTAAGAGAGTCATAGTTACCCCTTGCTGATGCTCCCCATTTTACAACAGGCACATCTACAAGCTTACTCTGGCCAATTCTCCTGAAGCGATACGCTAATATCTATTGACATAAAGACTTTCACAGTACTCCTGCCGGGAGCTTTTCGACTTTGCCGATGTATTTCGCCTACTGACGAGGCGTTTGGCTACCTTAAGAGAGTCATAGTTACTCCTGCCAGTGTCTCTCCGTTAAACCACAGTCACATCTACCATTTTCCTCTGCCCCATTCACCAGACGCGATACGCCATTATTTGTCGACATCAAGACTTTCAAAGTACTCCTGCTAGGGGCTCCTCCAGTTTACCAATGTATTTCGCCTGTTGACGAGGCATTTGGCTACCTTAAGAGACTCATAGTTACTCCTGTCAGTTGCTCCCCGTTTTACCACAGTCACATTTTCAATCTTATTCTGGCCAGTTCACCTGAGGCGATACGCCATTATCAGTCAACCTAAAGAATTTCACAGTACTCCTGCCGGAAGCTTCTCGAGTTTGCCGAAGTATTTCCCTGTTAACGAAGCATTTGGATACCTTAAGAGAGTCATAGTTACTCCTTGCTGTTGCTCCCCATTTTACAACAGGCACATCTACAAGCTTACTCTGGCCAATTCTCCTGACGCGATACGCTAATATCTGTTGACATAAAGACTTTCACAGTACTCCTGCTGGGAGCTTCTCAACTTTGCCGATGTATTTCGCCTATTGACGAGGCATTTGGCTACCTTAAGAGAGTTATAGTTACTCCTTCCAGTGTCTCTCCGTTAAACCACATTCACATTTACAATTTTCCTCTGCCCCTTTCACCAGACCCGATACGATATTATTTTATCGACATTATGACTTTCACAGTACTCCTGCTAGGGGCTCCTCCAGTTTACCAATGTATTTCGCCTGTTGACGAAGCATTTGGCTACCTTAAGCGAGTCATAGTTACTCCTGTCAGTTGCTCCCCGTTTTACCAAAGTCACATTTTCAATCTTATTCTGGCCAGTTCACCTGAAGCGATACACCATTATCAGTCAACCTAAAGTATATCACAGTACTCCTGCCGGGAGCTTCTCGAGTTTGCCGATGTATTTCGCCTGTTGACGACGCATTTGGATACCTTAAGAGAGTCATAGTTACTCCTTGCTGTTACTCCCCATTTTACAACAGGCACATCCACAAGCTTACTCTGGCCAATTCTCCTGAAGCGATACGCTAATATCTGTTGACATAAAGACTTTCACAGTACACCTGCTGGAAGCATCTCAACTTTGCCGATGTATTTCGCCTATTGACGAGGCATTTTGCTACCTTAAGATAGTCATAGTTACTCCTGCCAGTGGCTCTCCGTTAAACCACAGTCACATCTACGATTTTCCGTTGCCCCTTTCACCAGACGCGATACGCCATTATTTGTCGAAATTTTGACTTTCACAGTACTCCTGCTAGGGGTTCCTCCAGTTTACCAATGTATTTCGCCTGTTGACGAAGCATTTGGCTACCTTAAGAGAGTCATAGTTACTCCTGTCAGTTGCTCCCCGTTTTACCACAGTCACATTTTCAATCATATTCTGGCCAGTTCACCTGATGCGATACGCCATTATCAGTCAACCTAAAAAATATCACAGTACTCCTGCCGGGAGCTCTCGAGTTTGCCGATGTATTTCGCCTGTTGACGAGGCATTTGGATACCTTAAGAGAGTCATAGTTACCCCTTGCTGTTGCTCCCCATTTTACAACAGGCACATCTACAAGCTTACTTTGGCCAATTCTCCTGAAGCCATACGCTAATATCTGTTGACATAAAGACTTTCACAGGACTCCTGCCGGGAGCTTTTCGACTTTGCCGATGTATTTCGCCTATTGACGAGGCGTTTGGCTACCTTAAGAGAGTCATAGTTACTCCTGCCAGTGTCTCTCCGTTAAACCACAGTCACATCTACCATTTTCCTCTGCCCCTTTCACCAGACGCGATACGCCATTATTTGTCGACATCATGACTTTCAATATACTCCTGCTAGGGGCTCCTCCAGTTTACCAATGTATTTCGCTTGTTGACGAGGCATTTGGCTACCTTAAGAGACTCATAGTTACTCCTGTCAGTTGCTCCCCGTTTTACCACAGTCACATTTTCAATCTCATTCTGGCCAGTTCACCTGAGGCGATACGCCATTATCAGTCAACCTAAAGAATTTCACAGTACTCCTGCCGGAAGCTTCTCGAGTTTGCCGAAGTATTTCGCCTGTTAACGAAGCATTTGGATACCTTAAGAGAGTCATAGTTACTCCTTGCTGTTGCTCCCCATTTTACAACAGGCACATCTACAAGCTTACTCTGGCCAATTCTCCTGACGCGATACGCTAATATCTGTTGACATAAAGACTTTCACAGTACTCCTGCTGGGAGCTTCTCAACTTTGCCGATGTATTTCGCCTATTGACGAGGCATTTGGCTACCTTAAGAGAGTTATAGTTACTCCTTCCAGTGTCTCTCCGTTAAACCACATTCACATTTACAATTTTCCTCTGCCCCTTTCACCAGACCCGATACGATATTATTCTTCGACATTATGACTTTCACAGTACTCCTGCTAGGGGCTCCTCCAGTTTACCAATGTATTTCGCCTGTTGACGAAGCATTTGGCTACCTTAAGGGAGTCATAGTTACTCCTGTCAGTTGCTCCCCGTTTTACCAAAGTCACATTTTCAATCTTATTCTGGCCAGTTCACCTGAAGCGATACGCCATTATCAGTCAACCTAAAGTATATCACAGTACTCCTGCCGGGAGCTTCTCGAGTTTGCCGATGTATTTCGCCGGTTGACGACGCATTTGGATACCTTAAGAGAGTCATAGTTACTCCTTGCTGTTACTCCCCATTTTACAACAGGCACATCCACAAGCTTACTCTGGCCAATTCTCCTGAAGCGATACGCTAATATCTGTTGACATAAAGACTTTCACAGTACACCTGCTGGAAGCATCTCAACTTTGCCGATGTATTTCGCCTATTGACGAGGCATTTGGCTACCTTAAGAGAGTCATAGTTACTCCTGCCAGTGGCTCTCCGTTAAACCACAGTCACATCTACGATTTTCCTCTGCCCCTTTCACCAGACGCGATACGCCATTATTTGTCGAAATTATGACTTTCACAGTACTCCTGCTAGGGGTTCCTCCAGTTTACCAATGTATTTCGCCTGTTGACGAGGCATTTGGCTACCTTAAGAGAGTCATAGTTACTCCTGTCAGTTGCTCCCCGTTTTACCACAGTCACATTTTCAATCATATTCTGGCCAGTTCACCTGATGCGATACGCCATTATCAGTCAACCTAAAAAATATCACAGTACTCCTGCCGGGAGCTCTCGAGTTTGCCGATGTATTTCGCCTGTTGACGAGGCATTTGGATACCTTAAGAGAGTCATAGTTACCCCTTGCTGTTGCTCCCCATTTTACAACAGGCACATCTACAAGCTTACTTTGGCCAATTCTCCTGAAGCCATACGCTAATATCTGTTGACATAAAGACTTTCACAGGACTCCTGCCGGGAGCTTTTCGACTTTGCCGATGTATTTCGCCTATTGACGAGGCGTTTGGCTACCTTAAGAGAGTCATAGTTACTCCTGCCAGTGTCTCTCCGTTAAACCACAGTCACATCTACCATTTTCCTCTGCCCCTTTCACCAGACGCGATACGCCATTATTTGTCGACATCATGACTTTCAATATACTCCTGCTAGGGGCTCCTCCAGTTTACCAATGTATTTCGCTTGTTGACGAGGCATTTGGCTACCTTAAGAGACTCATAGTTACTCCTGTCAGTTGCTCCCCGTTTTACCACAGTCACATTTTCAATCTCATTCTGGCCAGTTCACCTGAGGCGATACGCCATTATCAGTCAACCTAAAGAATTTCACAGTACTCCTGCCGGAAGCTTCTCGAGTTTGCCGAAGTATTTCGCCTGTTAACGAAGCATTTGGATACCTTAAGAGAGTCATAGTTACTCCTTGCTGTTGCTCCCCATTTTACAACAGGCACATCTACAAGCTTACTCTGGCCAATTCTCCTGACGCGATACGCTAATATCTGTTGACATAAAGACTTTCACAGTACTCCTGCTGGGAGCTTCTCAACTTTGCCGATGTATTTCGCCTATTGACGAGGCATTTGGCTACCTTAAGAGAGTTATAGTCACTCCTTCCAGTGTCTCTCCGTTAAACCACATTCACATTTACAATTTTCCTCTGCCCCTTTCACCAGACCCGATACGATATTATTCTTCGACATTATGACTTTCACAGTACTCCTGCTAGGGGCTCCTCCAGTTTACCAATGTATTTCGCCTGTTGACGAAGCATTTGGCTACCTTAAGGGAGTCATAGTTACTCCTGTCAGTTGCTCCCCGTTTTACCAAAGTCACATTTTCAATCTTATTCAGGCCAGTTCACCTGAAGCGATACGCCATTATCAGTCAACCTAAAGTATATCACAGTACTCCTGCCGGGAGCTTCTCGAGTTTGCCGATGTATTTCGCCGGTTGACGACGCATTTGGATACCTTAAGAGAGTCATAGTTACTCCTTGCTGTTACTCCCCATTTTACAACAGGCACATCCACAAGCTTACTCTGGCCAATTCTCCTGAAGCGATACGCTAATATCTGTTGACATAAAGACTTTCACAGTACACCTGCTGGAAGCATCTCAACTTTGCCGATGTATTTCGCCTATTGACGAGGCATTTGGCTACCTTAAGAGAGTCATAGTTACTCCTGCCAGTGGCTCTCCGTTAAACCACAGTCACATCTACGATTTTCCTCTGCCCCTTTCACCAGACGCGATACGCCATTATTTGTCGAAATTATGACTTTCACAGTACTCCTGCTAGGGGTTCCTCCAGTTTACCAATGTATTTCGCCTGTTGACGAGGCATTTGGCTACCTTAAGAGAGTCATAGTTACTCCTGTCAGTTGCTCCCCGTTTTACCACAGTCACATTTTCAATCTTATTCTGGCCAGTTCACCTGAAGCGATACGCCATTATCAGTCAACCTAAAGAATATCACAGTACTCCTGCCGGGAGCTCTCGAGTTTGCCGATGTATTTCGCCTGTTGACGAGGCATTTGGATACCTTAAGAGAGTCATAGTTACCCCTTGCTGTTGCTCCCCATTTTACAACAGGCACATCTACAAGCTTACTTTGGCCAATTCTCCTGAAGCCATACGCTAATATCTGTTGACATAAAGACTTTCACAGGACTCCTGCCGGGAGCTTTTCGACTTTGCCGATGTATTTCGCCTATTGACGAGGCGTTTTCTACCTTAAGAGAGTCATAGTTACTCCTGCCAGTGTCTCTCCGTTAAACCACAGTCACATCTTCCATTTTCCTCTGCCCCTTTCACCAGACGCGATACGCCATTATTTGTCGACATCATGACTTTCAATGTACTCCTGCTAGGGGCTCCTCCAGTTTACCAATGTATTTCGCCTGTTGACGAGGCATTTGGCTACCTTAAGAGAGTCATACTTACTCCTGTCAGTTGCTCCCCGTCTTACCACAGTCACATTTTCAATCTTATTCTGGCCAGTTCACCCGAACCGATACGCCTCTTGACGAAGCATTTGGCTACCTTAAGAGAGTCATAGTTACTCCTGTCAGTTGCTCCCCGTTTTACAACAGTCACATTTTCAATCTTATTCTGGCCAGTTCACCCGAAGCGATACGCCTCTTGACGAGGCATTTGGATACCTTAAGAGAGTCATAGTTACCCCTTGCTGTTGCTCCCCATTTTACAACAGGCACATCTACAGGCTTACTCTGGCTATTCTCCTGAAGCGATACGCTAATATCTGTTGACATAAAGACTTTCGCAGTTCTCCTGCCGGGAGCTTCTCGACTTTACCGATGTATTTCGCCGATTGACGAGGCATTTGGCTAACTTAAGAGAGTCATAGTTACTCCTGCCAATGTCTCTCCGTTAAACCACAGTCACATCTACAAAATTCCTCTGCCCCTTTCACCAGACGCGATACGCCATTATTTGTCGACATTATGACTTTCACAGTACTCCTGCTAGGGGCACCTCCAGTTTACCATTGTATTTCACCTGTTGACGAGGCATTTGGCTACCTTAAGAGAGTCATAGTTACTCCTGTCAGTTGCTCCCCGTTTTACCACAGTCACATTGTCAATCTTATTGTGGCCAGTTCACCTGAGGCGATACGCCAGTATCAGTCAACCTAAAGAATGTCACAGTACTTCTGCCGGAAGCTTCTCGAGCTTGCCGAAGTATTTCGCCTGTTGACGAAGCATTTGGATACCTTATGAGAGTCATAGTTACTCCATGCTGTTGCTCCCCATTTTACAACAGGCACATCTACAAGCTTACTCTGGCCAATTCTCCTGAAGCGATACGCTAATATCAGTTGACAT
Organism: Schistocerca americana; assembly: GCF_021461395.2. Taxonomy (NCBI): domain Eukaryota; kingdom Metazoa; phylum Arthropoda; class Insecta; order Orthoptera; family Acrididae; genus Schistocerca; species Schistocerca americana. Next base: position 63,774,156 of record NC_060130.1, read on the forward strand.
AAAGACTTTCACAGGACTCCTGCCGGGAGCTTTTCGACTTTGTCGATGTATTTCGCCTATTGACGAGGCGTTTGGCTACCTTACGAGAGTCATAGTTACTCCTGCCAGTGTCTCTCCGTTAAACCACAGTCACATCTACCATCTTCCTCTGCCCCTTTCACCAGACGCGATACGCCATTATTAGTCGACGTCATGAATTTCAATGTACTCCTGCTAGGGGCTCCTCCAGTTTCCAAATGTATTTCGCCTGTTGACGAGGCATTTGGCTACCTTAAGAGAGTCATACTTACTCCTGTCAGTTGCTCCCCGTTTTACCACAGTCACATTTTCAATCTTATTCTGGCCAGTTCACCTGAAGCGATACACCATTATCAGTCAACCTAAAGAATATCACAGTACTCCTGCCGGGAGCTCTCGAGTTTGCCGATGTATTTCGCCTGTTGACGAGGCATTTGGATACCTTAAGAGAGTCATAGTTACCCCTTGCTGTTGCTCCGCATTTTACAACAGGCACATCTACAAGCTTACTTTGGCCAATTCTCCTGAAGCCATACGCTAATATCTGTTGACATAAAGACTTTCACAGGACTCCTGCCGGGAGCTTTTCGACTTTGCCGATGTATTTCGCCTATTGACGAGGCGTTTGGCTACCTTAAGAGAGTCATAGTTACTCCTGCCAGTGTCTCTCCGTTAAACCACAGTCACATCTACCATTTTCCTCTGCCCCTTTCACCAGACGCGATACGCCATTATATGTCGACATCATGACTTTCAATGTACTCCTGCTAGGGGCTCCTCCAGTTTACCAATGTATTTCGCCTGTTGACGAGGCATTTGGCTATCTTAAGAGAGTCATACTTACTCCTGTCAGTTGCTCCCCGTTTTACCACAGTCACATTTTCAATCTTATTCTGGCCAGTTCACCCGAACCGATACGCCTCTTGACGAGGCATTTGGCTACCTTAAGAGAGTCATACTTACTCCTGTCAGTTGCTCCCCGTTTTACCACAGTCACATTTTCAATCTTATTCTGGCCAGTTCACCTGAAGCGATACACCATTATCAGTCAACCTAAAGAATATCACAGTACTCCTGCCGGGAGCTCTCGAGTTTGCCGATGTATTTCGCCTGTTGACGAGGCATTTGGATACCTTAAGAGAGTCATAGTTACCCCTTGCTGTTGCTCCCCATTTTACAACAGGCACATCTACAAGCTTACTTTGGCCAATTCTCCTGAAGCCATACGCTAATATCTGTTGACATAAAGACTTTCACAGGACTCCTGCCGGGAGCTTTTCGACTTTGCCGATGTATTTCGCCTATTGACGAGGCGTTTGGCTACCTTAAGAGAGTCATAGTTACTCCTGCCAGTGTCTCTCCGTTAAACCACAGTCACATCTACTATTTTCCTCTGCCCCTTTCACCAGACGCGATACGCCATTATTTGTCGACATCATGACTTTCAATGTACTCCTGCTAGGGGCTCCTCCAGTTTACCAATGTATTTCGCCTGTTGACGAGGCATTTGGCTACCTTAAGAGACTCATAGTTACTCCTGTCAGTTGCTCCCCGTTTTACCACAGTCACATTTTCAATCTCATTCTGGCCAGTTCACCTGAGGCGATACGCCATTATCAGTCAACCTAAAGAATTTCACAGTACTCCTGCCGGAAGCTTCTCGAGTTTGCCGAAGTATTTCGCCTGTTAACGAAGCATTTGGATACCTTAAGAGAGTCATAGTTACTCCTTGCTGTTGCTCCCCATTTTACAACAGGCACATCTACAAGCTTACTCTGGCCAATTCTCCTGACGCGATACGCTAATATCTGTTGACATAAAGACTTTCACAGTACTCCTGCTGGGAGCTTCTCAACTTTGCCGATGTATTTCGCCTATTGACGAGGCATTTGGCTTCCTTAAGAGAGTTATAGTTACTCCTTCCAGTGTCTCTCCGTTAAACCACATTCACATTTACAATTTTCCTCTGCCCCTTTCACCAGACCCGATACGATATTATTCTTCGACATTATGACTTTCACAGTACTCCTGCTAGGGGCTCCTCCAGTTTACCAATGTATTTCGCCTGTTGACGAAGCATTTGGCTACCTTAAGAGAGTCATAGTTACTCCTGTCAGTTGCTCCCCGTTTTACAACAGTCACATTTTCAATCTTATTCTGGCCAGTTCACCCGAAGCGATAACCCTCTTGACGAGGCATTTGGATACCTTAAGAGAGTCATAGTTACCCCTTGCTGTTGCTCCCCATTTTACAACAGGCACATCTACAGGCTTACTCTGGCTATTCTTTTGAAGCGATACGCTAATATCTGTTGACATAAAGACTTTCGCAGTTCTCCTGCCGGGAGCTTCTCGACTTTACCGTTGTATTTCGCCGATTGACGAGGCATTTGGCTACCTTAAGAGAGTCATAGTTACTCCTGCCAGTGTCTCTCCGTTAAACCACAGTCACATCTACAACATTCCTCTGCCCCTTTCACCAGACGCGATACGCCATTATTTGTCGACATTATGACTTTCACAGTACTCCTGCTAGGGGCTCCTCCAGTTTACCATTGTATTTCACCTGTTGACGAGGCATTTGGCTACCTTAAGAGAGTCATAGTTACTCCTGTCAGTTGCTCCCCGTTTTACCACAGTCACATTGTCAATCTTATTCTGGCCAGTTCACCTGAGGCGATACGCCATTATCAGTCAACCTAAAGAATGTCACAGTACTCCTGCCGGAAGCTTCTCGAGCTTGCCGAAGTATTTCGCCTGTTGACGAAGCATTTGGATACCTTATGAGAGTCATAGTTACTCCTTGCTGTTGCTCCCCATTTTACAACAGGCACATCTACAAGCTTACTCTGGCCAATTCTCCTGAAGCGATACGCTAATATCTGTTGACATAAAGACTTTCACAGGACTCCTGCCGGGAGCTTTTCGACTTTGTCGATGTATTTCGCCTATTGACGAGGCGTTTGGCTACCTTACGAGAGTCATAGTTACTCCTGCCAGTGTCTCTCCGTTAAACCACAGTCACATCTACCATTTTCCTCTGCCCCTTTCACCAGACGCGATACGCCATTATTAGTCGACATCATGAATTTCAATGTACTCCTGCTAGGGGCTCCTCCAGTTTCCAAATGTATTTCGCCTGTTGACGAGGCATTTGGCTACCTTAAGAGAGTCATACTTACTCCTGTCAGTTGCTCCCCGTTTTACCACAGTCACATTTTCAATCTTATTCTGGCTAGTTCACCTGAAGCGATACACCATTATCAGTCAACCTAAAGAATATCACAGTACTCCTGCCGGGAGCTCTCGAGTTTGCCGATGAATTTCGCCTGTTGACGAGGCATTTGGATACCTTAAGAGAGTCATAGTTACCCCTTGCTGTTGCTCCCCATTTTACAACAGGCTCATCTACAAGCTTACTTTGGGCAATTCTCCTGAAGCCATACGCTAATATCTGTTGACATAAAGACTTTCACAGGACTCCTGCCGGGAGCTTTTCGACATTGCCGATGTATTCCGCCTATTGACGAGGCGATGGGCTACCTTCAGAGAGTCATAGTTACTCCTGCCAGTGTCTCTCCGTTAAACCACAGTCACATCTACCATTTTCCTCTGCCCCTTTCACCAGACGCGATACGCCATTATTTGTCGACATCATGACTTTCAATGTACTCCTGCTAGGGGCTCCTCCAGTTTACCAATGTATTTCGCCTGTTGACGAGGCATTTGGCTACCTTAAGAGAGTCATACTTACTCCTGTCAGTTGTTCCCCGTTTTACCACAGTCACATTTTCAATCTTATTCTGGCCAGTTCACCCGAACCGATACGCCTCTTGACGAGGCATTTGGCTACCTTAAGAGAGTCATAGTTACTCCTGTCAGTTGCTCCCCGTTTTACAACAGTCACATTTTCAATCTTATTCTGGCCAGTTCACCCGAAGCGATACGCCTCTTGACGAGGCATTTGGATACCTTAAGAGAGTCATAGTTACCCCTTGCTGTTGCTCCCCATTTTACAACAGGCACATCTACAGGCTTACTCTGGCTATTCTCCTGAAGCGATACGCTAATATCTGTTGACATAAAGACTTTCGCAGTTCTCCTGCCGGGAGCTTCTCGACTTTACCGATGTATTTCGCCGATTGACGAGGCATTTGGCTACCTTAAGAGAGTCATAGTTACTCCTGCCAGTGTCTCTCCGTTAAACCACAGTCACATCTACAAAATTCCTCTGCCCCTTTCACCAGACGCGATACGCCATTATTTGTCGACATTATGACTTTCACAGTACTCCTGCTAGGGGCACCTCCAGTTTACCATTGTATTTCACCTGTTGACGAGGCATTTGGCTACCTTAAGAGAGTCATAGTTACTCCTGTCAGTTGCTCCCCGTTTTACCACAGTCACATTGTCAATCTTATTCTGGCCAGTTCACCTGAGGCGATACGCCATTATCAGTCAACCTAAAGAATGTCACAGTACTCCTGCCGGAAGCTTCTCGAGCTTGCCGAAGTATTTCGCCTGTTGACGAAGCATTTGGATACCTTATGAGAGTCATAGTTACTCCTTGCTGTTGCTCCCCATTTTACAACAGGCACATCTACAAGCTTACTCTGGCCAATTCTCCTGAAGCGATACGCTAATATCTGTTGACATAAAGACTTTCACAGGACTCCTGCCGGGAGCTTTTCGACTTTGTCGATGTATTTCGCCTATTGACGAGGCGTTTGGCTACCTTACGAGAGTCATAGTTACTCCTGCCAGTGTCTCTCCGTTAAACCACAGTCACATCTACCATCTTCCTCTGCCCCTTTCACCAGACGCGATACGCCATTATTAGTCGACGTCATGAATTTCAATGTACACCTGCTAGGGGCTCCTCCAGTTTCCAAATGTATTTCGCCTGTTGACGAGGCATTTGGCTACCTTAAGAGAGTCATACTTACTCCTGTCAGTTGCTCCCCGTTTTACCACAGTCGCATTTTCAATCTTATTCTGGCCAGTTCACCTGAAGCGATACACCATTATCAGTCAACCTAAAGAATATCACAGTACTCCTGCCGGGAGCTCTCGAGATTGCCGATGTATTTCGCCTGTTGACGAGGAATTTGGATACCTTAAGAGAGTCATAGTTACCCCTTGCTGTTGCTCCCCATTTTACAACAGGCACATCTACAAGCTTACTTTGGCCAATTCTCCTGAAGCCATACGCTAATATCTGTTGACATAAAGACTTTCACAGGACTCCTGCCGGGAGCTTTTCGACTTTGCCGATGTATTTCGCCTATTGACGAGGCGTTTGGCTACCTTAAGAGAGTCATAGTTACTCCTGCCAGTGTCTCTCCGTTAAACCACAGTCACATCTACCATTTTCCTCTGCCCCTTTCACCAGACGCGATACGCCATTATTTGTCGACATCATGACTTTCAATGTACTCCTGCTAGGGGCTCCTCCAGTTTACCAATGTATTTCGCCTGTTGACGAGGCATTTGGCTACCTTAAGAGAGTCATACTTACTCCTGTCAGTTGTTCCCCGTTTTACCACAGTCACATTTTCAATCTTATTCTGGCCAGTTCACCCGAACCGATACGCCTCTTGACGAGGCATTTGGCTACCTTAAGAGAGTCATAGTTACTCCTGTCAGTTGCTCCCCGTTTTACAACAGTCACATTTTCAATCTTATTCTGGCCAGTTCACCCGAAGCGATACGCCTCTTGACGAGGCATTTGGATACCTTAAGAGAGTCATAGTTACCCCTTGCTGTTGCTCCCCATTTTACAACAGGCACATCTACAGGCTTACTCTGGCTATTCTCCTGAAGCGATACGCTAATATCTGTTGACATAAAGACTTTCGCAGTTCTCCTGCCGGGAGCTTCTCGACTTTACCGATGTATTTCGCCGATTGACGAGGCATTTGGCTACCTTAAGAGAGTCATAGTTACTCCTGCCAGTGTCTCTCCGTTAAACCACAGTCACATCTACAAAATTCCTCTGCCCCTTTCACCAGACGCGATACGCCATTATTTGTCGACATTATGACTTTCACAGTACTCCTGCTAGGGGCACCTCCAGTTTACCATTGTATTTCACCTGTTGACGAGGCATTTGGCTACCTTAAGAGAGTCATAGTTACTCCTGTCAGTTGCTCCCCGTTTTACCACAGTCACATTGTCAATCTTATTCTGGCCAGTTCACCTGAGGCGATACGCCATTATCAGTCAACCTAAAGAATGTCACAGTACTCCTGCCGGAAGCTTCTCGAGCTTGCCGAAGTATTTCGCCTGTTGACGAAGCATTTGGATACCTTATGAGAGTCATAGTTACTCCTTGCTGTTGCTCCCCATTTTACAACAGGCACATCTACAAGCTTACTCTGGCCAATTCTCCTGAAGCGATACGCTAATATCTGTTGACATAAAGACTTTCACAGGACTCCTGCCGGGAGCTTTTCGACTTTGTCGATGTATTTCGCCTATTGACGAGGCGTTTGGCTACCTTACGAGAGTCATAGTTACTCCTGCCAGTGTCTCTCCGTTAAACCACAGTCACATCTACCATCTTCCTCTGCCCCTTTCACCAGACGCGATACGCCATTATTAGTCGACGTCATGAATTTCAATGTACACCTGCTAGGGGCTCCTCCAGTTTCCAAATGTATTTCGCCTGTTGACGAGGCATTTGGCTACCTTAAGAGAGTCATACTTACTCCTGTCAGTTGCTCCCCGTTTTACCACAGTCGCATTTTCAATCTTATTCTGGCCAGTTCACCTGAAGCGATACACCATTATCAGTCAACCTAAAGAATATCACAGTACTCCTGCCGGGAGCTCTCGAGATTGCCGATGTATTTCGCCTGTTGACGAGGAATTTGGATACCTTAAGAGAGTCATAGTTACCCCTTGCTGTTGCTCCCCATTTTACAACAGGCACATCTACAAGCTTACTTTGGCCAATTCTCCTGAAGCCATACGCTAATATCTGTTGACATAAAGACTTTCACAGGACTCCTGCCGGGAGCTTTTCGACTTTGCCGATGTATTTCGCCTATTGACGAGGCGTTTGGCTACCTTAAGAGAGTCATAGTTACTCCTGCCAGTGTCTCTCCGTTAAACCACAGTCACATCTACCATTTTCCTCTGCCCCTTTCACCAGACGCGATACGCCATTATTTGTCGACATCATGACTTTCAATGTACTCCTGCTAGGGGCTCCTCCAGTTTACCAATGTATTTCGCCTGTTGACGAGGCATTTGGCTACCTTAAGAGAGTCATACTTACTCCTGTCAGTTGCTCCCCGTTTTACCACAGTCACATTTTCAATCTTATTCTGGCCAGTTCACCCGAACCGATACGCCTCTTGACGAGGCATTTGGCTACCTTAAGAGAGTCATAGTTACTCCTGTCAGTTGCTCCCCGTTTTACAACAGTCACATTTTCAATCTTATTCTGGCCAGTTCACCCGAAGCGATACGCCTCTTGACGAGGCATTTGGATACCTTAAGAGAGTCATAGTTACCCCTTGCTGTTGCTCCCCATTTTACAACAGGCACATCTACAGGCTTACTCTGGCTATTCTCCTGAAGCGATACGCTAATATCTGTTGACATAAAGACTTTCGCAGTTCTCCTGCCGGGAGCTTCTCGACTTTACCGATGTATTTCGCCGATTGACGAGGCATTTGGCTACCTTAAGAGAGTCATAGTTACTCCTGCCAGTGTCTCTCCGTTAAACCACAGTCACATCTACAACATTCCTCTGCCCCTTTCACCAGACGCGATACGCCATTATTTGTCGACATTATGACTTTCACAGTACTCCTGCTAGGGGCTCCTCCAGTTTACCATTGTATTTCACCTGTTGACGAGGCATTTGGCTACCTTAAGAGAGTCATAGTTACTCCTGTCAGTTGCTCCCCGTTTTACCACAGTCACATTGTCAATCTTATTCTGGCCAGTTCACCTGAGGCGATACGCCATTATCAGTCAACCTAAAGAATGTCACAGTACTCCTGCCGGAAGCTTCTCGAGCTTGCCGAAGTATTTCGCCTGTTGACGAAGCATTTGGATACCTTATGAGAGTCATAGTTACTCCTTGCTGTTGCTCCCCATTTTACAACAGGCACATCTACAAGCTTACTCTGGCCAATTCTCCTGAAGCGATACGCTAATATCTGTTGACGTAAAGACTTTCACAGGACTCCTGCCGGGAGCTTTTCGACTTTGTCGATGTATTTCGCCTATTGACGAGGCGTTTGGCTACCTTACGAGAGTCATAGTTACTCCTGCCAGTGTCTCTCCGTTAAACCACAGTCACATCTACCATTTTTTTCTGCCCCTTTCACCAGACGCGATACGCCATTATTAGTCGACATCATGAATTTCAAGGTACTCCTGCTAGGGGCTCCTCCAGTTTCCAAATGTATTTCGCCTGTTGACGAGGCATTTGGCTACATTAAGAGAGTCATACTTACTCCTGTCAGTTGCTCCCCGTTTTACCACAGTCACATTTTCAATCTTATTCTGGCCAGTTCACCTGAAGCGATACACCATTATCAGTCAACCTAAAGAATATCACAGTACTCCTGCCGGGAGCTCTCGAGTTTGCCGATGTATTTCGCCTGTTGACGAGGCATTTGGATACCTTAAGAGAGTCATAGTTACCCCTTGCTGTTGCTCCCCATTTTACAACAGGCTCATCTACAAGCTTACTTTGGCCAATTCTCCTGAAGCCATACGCTAATATCTGTTGACATAAAGACTTTCACAGGACTCCTGCCGGGAGCTTTTCGACATTGCCGATGTATTCCGCCTATTGACGAGGCGTTTGGCTACCTTCAGAGAGTCATAGTTACTCCTGCCAGTGTCTCTCCGTTAAACCACAGTCACATCTACCATTTTCCTCTGCCCCTTTCACCAGACGCGATACGCCATTATTTGTCGACATCATGACTTTCAATGTACTCCTGCTAGGGGCTCCTCCAGTTTACCAATGTATTTCGCCTGTTGACGAGGCATTTGGCTACCTTAAGAGAGTCATACTTACTCCTGTCAGTTGCTCCCCGTTTTACCACAGTCACATTTTCAATCTTATTCCGGCCAGTTCACCCGAACCGATACGCCTCTTGACGAGGCATTTGGCTACCTTAAGAGAGTCATAGTTACTCCTGTCAGTTGCTCCCCGTTTTACAACAGTCACATTTTCAATCTTATTCTGGCCAGTTCACAAGAAGCGATACGCCTCTTGACGAGGCATTTGGATACTTTAAGAGAGTCATAGTTACCCCTTGTTGTTGCTCCCCATTTTACAACAGGCACATCTACAGGCTTACTCTGGCTATTCTCCTGAAGCGATACGCTAATATCTGTTGACATCAAGACTTTCGCAGTTCTCCTGCCGGGAGCTTCTCGACTTTACCGATGTATTTCGCCGATTGACGAGGCATTTGGCTACCTTAAGAGAGTCATAGTTACTCCTGCCAGTGTCTCTCCGTTAAACCACAGTCACATCTACAACATTCCTCTGCCCCTTTCACAAGACGCGATACGCCATTATTTGTCGACATTATGACTTTCACAGTACTCCTGCTAGGGGCTCCTCCAGTTTACCATTGTATTTCACCTGTTGACGAGCCATTTGGCTACCTTAAGAGAGTCATAGTTACTCCTGTCAGTTGCTCCCCGTTTTACCACAGTCACATTGTCAATCTTATTCTGGCCAGTTCACCTGAGGCGATACGCCATTATCAGTCAACCTAAAGAATGTCACAGTACTCCTGCCGGAAGCTTCTCGAGCTTGCCGTAGTATTTCGCCTGTTGACGAAGCATTTGGATACCTTATGAGAGTCATAGTTACTCCTTGCTGTTGCTCCCCATTTTACAACAGGCACATCTACAAGCTTACTCTGGCCAATTCTCCTGAAGCGATACGCTAATATCTGTTGACATAAAGACTTTCACAGGACTCCTGACGGGAGCTTTTCGACTTTGTCGATGTATTTCGCCTATTGACGAGGCGTTTGGCTACCTTACGAGAGTCATAGTTACTCCTGCCAGTGTCTCTCCGTTAAACCACAGTCACATCTACCATTTACCTCTGCCCCTTTCACCAGACGCGATACGCCATTATTAGTCGACATCATGAATTTCAATGTACTCCTGCTAGGGGCTCCTCCAGTTTCCAAATGTATTTCGCCTGTTGACGAGGCATTTGGCTACCTTAAGAGAGTCATACTTACTCCTTTCAGTTGCTCCCCGTTTTACCACAGTCACATTTTCAATCTTATTCTGGCCAGTTCACCGGAAGCGATACACCATTATCAGTCAACCTAAAGAATATCACAGTACTCCTGCCGGGAGCTCTCGAGTTTGCCGATGTATTTCGCCTGTTGACGAGGCATTTGGATACCTTAAGAGAGTCATAGTTACCCCTTGCTGTTGCTCCCCATATTACAACAGGCACATCTACAAGCTTACTTTGGCCAATTCTCCTGAAGCCATACGCTAATATCTGTTGACATAAAGACTTTCACAGGACTCCTGCCGGGAGCTTTTCGACATTGCCGATGTATTCCGCCTATTGACGAGGCGTTTGGCTACCTTAAGAGAGTCATAGTTACTCCTGCCAGTGTCTCTCCGTTAAACCACAGTCACATCTACCATTTTCCTCTGCCCCTTTCACCAGACGCGATACGCCATTATTTGTCGACATCATGACTTTCAATGTACTCCTGCTAGGGGCTCCTCCAGTTTACCAATGTATTTCGCCTGTTGACGAGGCATTTGGCTACCTTAAGAGAGTCATACTAACTCCTGTCAGTTGCTCCCCGTTATACCACAGTCACATTTTCAATCTTATTCTGGCCAGTTCACCCGAACCGATACGCCTCTTGACGAGGCATTTGGCTACCTTAAGAGAGTCATAGTTACTCCTGTCAGTTGCTCCCCGTTTTACAACAGTCACATTTTCAATCTTATTCTGGCCAGTTCACCCGAAGCGATACGCCTCTTGACGAGGCATTTGGATACCTTAAGAGAGTCATAGTTACCCCTTGCTGTTGCTCCCCATTTTACAACAGGCACATCTACAGGCTTACTCTGGCTATTCTCCTGAAGCGATACGCTAATATCTGTTGACATAAAGACTTTCGCAGTTCTCCTGCCGGGAGCTTCTCGACTTTACCGATGTATTTCGCCGATTGACGAGGCATTTGGCTACCTTAAGAGAGTCATAGTTACTCCTGCCAGTGTCTCTCCGTTAAACCACAGTCACATCTACAACACTCCTCTGCCCCTTTCACCAGACGCGATACGCCATTATTTGTCGACATTATGACTTTCACAGTACTCCTGCTAGGGGCTCCTCCAGTTTACCATTGTATTTCACCTGTTGACGAGGCATTTGGCTACCTTAAGAGAGTCATAGTTACTCCTGTCAGTTGCTCCCCGTTTTACCACAGTCACATTGTCAATCTTATTCTGGCCAGTTCACCTGAGGCGATACGCCATTATCAGTCAACCTAAAGAATGTCACAGTACTCCTGCCGGAAGCTTCTCGAGCTTGCCGAAGTATTTCGCCTGTTGACGAAGCATTTGGATACCTTATGAGAGTCATAGTTACTCCTTGCTGTTGCTCCCCATTTTACAACAGGCACATCTACAAGCTTACTCTGGCCAATTCTCCTGAAGCGATACGCTAATATCTGTTGACATAAAGACTTTCACAGGACTCCTGACGGGAGCTTTTCGACTTTGTCGATGTATTTCGCCTATTGACGAGGCGTTTGGCTACCTTACGAGAGTCATAGTTACTCCTGCCAGTGTCTCTCCGTTAAACCACAGTCACATCTACCATTTTCCTCTGCCCCTTTCACCAGACGCGATACGCCATTATTAGTCGACATCATGAATTTCAATGTACTCCTGCTAGGGGCCCCTCCAGTTTCCAAATGTATTTCGCCTGTTGACGAGGCATTTGGCTACCTTAAGAGAGTCATACTTACTCCTGTCAGTTGCTCCCCGTTTTACCACAGTCACATTTTCAATCTTATTCTGGCCAGTTCACCGGAAGCGATACACCATTATCAGTCAACCTAAAGAATATCACAGTACTCCTGCCGGGAGCTCTCGAGTTTGCCGATGTATTTCGCCTGTTGACGAGGCATTTGGATACCTTAAGAGAGTCATAGTTACCCCTTGCTGTTGCTCCCCATATTACAACAGGCACATCTACAAGCTTACTTTGGCCAATTCTCCTGAAGCCATACGCTAATATCTGTTGACATAAAGACTTTCACAGGACTCCTGCCGGGAGCTTTTCGACATTGCCGATGTATTCCGCCTATTGACGAGGCGTTTGGCTACCTTAAGAGAGTCATAGTTACTCCTGCCAGTGTCTCTCCGTTAAACCACAGTCACATCTACCATTTTCCTCTGCCCCTTTCACCAGACGCGATACGCCATTATTTGTCGACATCATGACTTTCAATGTACTCCTGCTAGGGGCTCCTCCAGTTTACCAATGTATTTCGCCTGTTGACGAGGCATTTGGCTACCTTAAGAGAGTCATACTAACTCCTGTCAGTTGCTCCCCGTTATACCACAGTCACATTTTCAATCTTATTCTGGCCAGTTCACCCGAACCGATACGCCTCTTGACGAGGCATTTGGCTACCTTAAGAGAGTCATAGTTACTCCTGTCAGTTGCTCCCCGTTTTACAACAGTCACATTTTCAATCTTATTCTGGCCAGTTCACCCGAAGCGATACGCCTCTTGACGAGGCATTTGGATACCTTAAGAGAGTCATAGTTACCCCTTGCTGTTGCTCCCCATTTTACAACAGGCACATCTACAGGCTTACTCTGGCTATTCTCCTGAAGCGATACGCTAATATCTGTTGACATAAAGACTTTCGCAGTTCTCCTGCCGGGAGCTTCTCGACTTTACCGATGTATTTCGCCGATTGACGAGGCATTTGGCTACCTTAAGAGAGTCATAGTTACTCCTGCCAGTGTCTCTCCGTTAAACCACAGTCACATCTACAACATTCCTCTGCCCCTTTCACCAGACGCGATACGCCATTATTTGTCGACATTATGACTTTCACAGTACTCCTGCTAGGGGCTCCTCCAGTTTACCATTGTATTTCACCTGTTGACGAGGCATTTGGCTACCTTAAGAGAGTCATAGTTACTCCTGTCAGTTGCTCCACGTTTTACCACAGTCACATTGTCAATCTTATTCTGGCCAGTTCACCTGAGGCGATACGCCATTATCAGTCAACCTAAAGAATGTCACAGTACTCCTGCCGGAAGCTTCTCGAGCTTGCCGAAGTATTTCGCCTGTTGACGAAGCATTTGGATACCTTACGAGAGTCATAGTTACCTCTTGCTGTTGCTCCCCATTTTACAAGAGGCACATCTACAAGCTTACTCTGGCCAATTCTCCTGAAGCGATACGCTAATATCTGTTGACATAAAGACTTTCACAGGACTCCTGCCGGGAGCTTTTCGACTTTGACGATGTATTTCGCCTACTGACGAGGCGTTTGGCTACCTTACGAGAGTCATAGTTACTCCTGCCAGTGTCTCTCCGTTAAACCACAGTCACATCTACCATTTTCCTCTGCCCCTTTCACCAGACGCGATACGCCATTATTAGTCGACATCATGAATTTCAATGTACTCCTGCTAGGGGCTCCTCCAGTTTCCAAATGTATTTCGCCTGTTGACGAGGCATTTGGCTACCTTAAGAGAGTCATACTTACTCCTGTCAGTTGCTCCCCGTTTTACCACAGTCACATTTTCAATCTTATTCTGGCCAGTTCACCTGAAGCGATACACCATTATCAGTCAACCTAAAGAATATCACAGTACTCCTGCCGGGAGCTCTCGAGTTTGCCGATGTATTTCGCGTGTTGACGAGGCATTTGGATACCTTAAGAGAGTCATAGTTACCCCTTGCTGTTGCTCCCCATTTTACAACAGGCACATCTACAAGCTTACTTTGGCCAATTCTCCTGAAGCCATACGCTAATATCTGTTGACATAAAGACTTTCACAGGACTCCTGCCGGGAGCTTTTCGACTTTGCCGATGTATTTCGCCTATTGACGAGGCGTTTGGCTACCTTAAGAGAGTCATAGTTACTCCTGCCAGTGTCTCTCCGTTAAACCACAGTCACATCTACCATTTTCCTCTGCCCCTTTCACCAGACGCGATACGCCATTATTTGTCGACATCATGACTTTCAATGTACTCCTGCTAGGGGCTCCTCCAGTTTACCAATGTATTTCGCCTGTTGACGAGGCATTTGGCTACCTTAAGAGAGTCATACTTACTCCTGTCAGTTGCTCCCCGTTTTACCACAGTCACATTTTCAATCTTATTCTGGCCAGTTCACCCGAACCGATACGCCTCCTGACGAGGCATTTGGCTACCTTGAGAGAGTCATAGTTACTCCTGACAGTTGCTCCCCGTTTTACAACAGTCACATTTTCTATCTTATTCTGGCCAGTTCACCCGAAGCGATACGCCTCTTGACGAGGCATTTGGATACCTTAAGAGAGTCATAGTTACCCCTTGCTGTTGCTCCCCATTTTACAACAGGCACATCTACAGGCTTACTCTGGCTATTCTCCTGAAGCGATACGCTAATATCTGTTGACATCAAGACTTTCGCAGTTCTCCTGCCGGGAGCTTCTCGACTTTACCGATGTATTTCGCCGATTGACGAGGCATTTGGCTACCTTAAGAGAGTCATAGTTACTCCTGCCAGTGTCTCTCCGTTAAACCACAGTCACATCTACAACATTCCTCTGCCCCTTTCACCAGACGCGATACGCCATTATTTGTCGACATTATGACTTTCACAGTACTCCTGCTAGGGGCTCCTCCAGTTTACCATTGTATTTCACCTGTTGACGAGGCATTTGGCTACCTTAAGAGAGTCATAGTTACTCCTGTCAGTTGCTCCCCGTTTTACCACAGTCACATTGTCAATCTTATTCTGGCCAGTTCACCTGAGGCGATACGCCATTATCAGTCAACCTAAAGAATGTCACAGTACTCCTGCCGGAAGCTTCTCGAGCTTGCCGAAGTATTTCGCCTGTTGACGAAGCATTTGGATACCTTACGAGAGTCATAGTTACTCCTTGCTGTTGCTCCCCATTTTACAACAGGCACATCTACAAGCTTACTCTGGCCAATTCTCCTGAAGCGATACGCTAATATCTGTTGACATAAAGACTTTCACAGGACTCCTGCCGGGAGCTTTTCGACTTTGTCGATGTATTTCGCCTACTGACGAGGCGTTTGGCTACCTTACGAGAGTCATAGTTACTCCTGCCAGTGTCTCTCCGTTAAACCACAGTCACATCTACCATTTTCCTCTGCCCCTTTCACCAGACGCGATACGCCATTATTAGTCGACATCATGAATTTCAATGTACTCCTGCTAGGGGCTCCTCCAGTTTCCAAATGTATTTCGCCTGTTGACGAGGCATTTGGCTACCTTAAGAGAGTCATACTTACTCCTGTCAGTTGCTCCCCGTTTTACCACAGTCACATTTTCAATCTTATTCTGGCCAGTTCACCTGAAGCGATACACCATTATCAGTCAACCTAAAGAATATCACAGTACTCCTGCCGGGAGCTCTCGAGTTTGCCGATGTATTTCGCCTGTTGACGAGGCATTTGGATACCTTAAGAGAGTCATAGTTACCCCTTGCTGTTGCTCCCCATTTTACAACAGGCACATCTACAAGCTTACTTTGGCCAATTCTCCTGAAGCCATACGCTAATATCTGTTGACATAAAGACTTTCACAGGACTCCTGCCGGGAGCTTTTCGACTTTGCCGATGTATTTCGCCTATTGACGAGGCGTTTGGCTACCTTAAGAGAGTCATAGTTACTCCTGCCAGTGTCTCTCCGTTAAACCACAGTCACATCTACCATTTTCCTCTGCCCCTTTCACCAGACGCGATACGCCATTATTTGTCGACATCATGACTTTCAATGTACTCCTGCTAGGGGCTCCTCCAGTTTACCAATGTATTTCGCCTGTTGACGAGGCATTTGGCTACCTTAAGAGAGTCATACTTACTCCTGTCAGTTGCTCCCCGTTTTACCACAGTCACATTTTCAATCTTATTCTGGCCAGTTCACCCGAACCGATACGCCTCCTGACGAGGCATTTGGCTACCTTAAGAGAGTCATAGTTACTCCTGACAGTTGCTCCCCGTTTTACAACAGTCACATTTTCAATCTTATTCTGGCCAGTTCACCCGAAGCGATACGCCTCTTGACGAGGCATTTGGATACCTTAAGAGAGTCATAGTTACCCCTTGCTGTTGCTCCCCATTTTACAACAGGCACATCTACAGGCTTACTCTGGCTATTCTCCTGAAGCGATACGCTAATATCTGTTGACATCAAGACTTTCGCAGTTCTCCTGCCGGGAGCTTCTCGACTTTACCGATGTATTTCGCCGATTGACGAGGCATTTGGCTACCTTAAGAGAGTCATAGTTACTCCTGCCAGTGTCTCTCCGTTAAACCACAGTCACATCTACAACATTCCTCTGCCCCTTTCACCAGACGCGATACGCCATTATTTGTCGACATTATGACTTTCACAGTACTCCTGCTAGGGGCTCCTCCAGTTTACCATTGTATTTCACCTGTTGACGAGGCATTTGGCTACCTTAAGAGAGTCATAGTTACTCCTGTCAGTTGCTCCCCGTTTTACCACAGTCACATTGTCAATCTTATTCTGGCCAGTTCACCTGAGGCGATACGCCATTATCAGTCAACCTAAAGAATGTCACAGTACTCCTGCCGGAAGCTTCTCGAGCTTGCCGAAGTATTTCGCCTGTTGACGAAGCATTTGGATACCTTACGAGAGTCATAGTTACTCCTTGCTGTTGCTCCCCATTTTACAACAGGCACATCTACAAGCTTACTCTGGCCAATTCTCCTGAAGCGATACGCTAATATCTGTTGACATAAAGACTTTCACAGGACTCCTGCCGGGAGCTTTTCGACTTTGTCGATGTATTTCGCCTACTGACGAGGCGTTTGGCTACCTTACGAGAGTCATAGTTACTCCTGCCAGTGTCTCTCCGTTAAACCACAGTCACATCTACCATTTTCCTCTGCCCCTTTCACCAGACGCGATACGCCATTATTAGTCGACATCATGAATTTCAATGTACTCCTGCTAGGGGCTCCTCCAGTTTCCAAATGTATTTCGCCTGTTGACGAGGCATTTGGCTACCTTAAGAGAGTCATACTTACTCCTGTCAGTTGCTCCCCGTTTTACCACAGTCACATTTTCAATCTTATTCTGGCCAGTTCACCTGAAGCGATACACCATTATCAGTCAACCTAAAGAATATCACAGTACTCCTGCCGGGAGCTCTCGAGTTTGCCGATGTATTTCGCCTGTTGACGAGGCATTTGGATACCTTAAGAGAGTCATAGTTACCCCTTGCTGTTGCTCCCCATTTTACAACAGGCACATCTACAAGCTTACTTTGGCCAATTCTCCTGAAGCCATACGCTAATATCTGTTGACATAAAGACTTTCACAGGACTCCTGCCGGGAGCTTTTCGACTTTGCCGATGTATTTCGCCTATTGACGAGGCGTTTGGCTACCTTAAGAGAGTCATAGTTACTCCTGCCAGTGTCTCTCCGTTAAACCACAGTCACATCTACCATTTTCCTCTGCCCCTTTCACCAGACGCGATACGCCATTATTTGTCGACATCATGACTTTCAATGTACTCCTGCTAGGGGCTCCTCCAGTTTACCAATGTATTTCGCCTGTTGACGAGGCATTTGGCTACCTTAAGAGAGTCATACTTACTCCTGTCAGTTGCTCCCCGTTTTACCACAGTCACATTTTCAATCTTATTCTGGCCAGTTCACCCGAACCGATACGCCTCCTGACGAGGCATTTGGCTACCTTAAGAGAGTCATAGTTACTCCTGACAGTTGCTCCCCGTTTTACAACAGTCACATTTTCAATCTTATTCTGGCCAGTTCACCCGAAGCGATACGCCTCTTGACGAGGCATTTGGATACCTTAAGAGAGTCATAGTTACCCCTTGCTGTTGCTCCCCATTTTACAACAGGCACATCTACAGGCTTACTCTGGCTATTCTCCTGAAGCGATACGCTAATATCTGTTGACATCAAGACTTTCGCAGTTCTCCTGCCGGGAGCTTCTCGACTTTACCGATGTATTTCGCCGATTGACGAGGCATTTGGCTACCTTAAGAGAGTCATAGTTACTCCTGCCAGTGTCTCTCCGTTAAACCACAGTCACATCTACAACATTCCTCTGCCCCTTTCACCAGACGCGATACGCCATTATTTGTCGACATTATGACTTTCACAGTACTCCTGCTAGGGGCTCCTCCAGTTTACCATTGTATTTCACCTGTTGACGAGGCATTTGGCTACCTTAAGAGAGTCATAGTTACTCCTGTCAGTTGCTCCCCGTTTTACCACAGTCACATTGTCAATCTTATTCTGGCCAGTTCACCTGAGGCGATACGCCATTATCAGTCAACCTAAAGAATGTCACAGTACTCCTGCCGGAAGCTTCTCGAGCTTGCCGAAGTATTTCGCCTGTTGACGAAGCATTTGGATACCTTACGAGAGTCATAGTTACTCCTTGCTGTTGCTCCCCATTTTACAACAGGCACATCTACAAGCTTACTCTGGCCAATTCTCCTGAAGCGATACGCTAATATCTGTTGACATAAAGACTTTCACAGGACTCCTGCCGGGAGCTTTTCGACTTTGTCGATGTATTTCGCCTAGTGACGAGGCGTTTGGCTACCTTACGAGAGTCATAGTTACTCCTGCCAGTGTCTCTCCGTTAAACCACAGTCACATCTACCATTTTCCTCTGCCCCTTTCACCAGACGCGATACGCCATTATTAGTCGACATCATGAATTTCAATGTACTCCTGCTAGGGGCTCCTCCAGTTTCCAAATGTATTTCGCCTGTTGACGAGGCATTTGGCTACCTTAAGAGAGTCATACTTACTCCTGTCAGTTGCTCCCCGTTTTACCACAGTCACATTTTCAATCTTATTCTGGCCAGTTCACCTGAAGCGATACACCATTATCAGTCAACCTAAAGAATATCACAGTACTCCTGCCGGGAGCTCTCGAGTTTGCCGATGTATTTCGCCTGTTGACGAGGCATTTGGATACCTTAAGAGAGTCATAGTTACCCCTTGCTGTTGCTCCCCATTTTACAACAGGCACATCTACAAGCTTACTTTGGCCAATTCTCCTGAAGCCATACGCTAATATCTGTTGACATAAAGACTTTCACAGGACTCCTGCCGGGAGCTTTTCGACTTTGCCGATGTATTTCGCCTATTGACGAGGCGTTTGGCTACCTTAAGAGAGTCATAGTTACTCCTGCCAGTGTCTCTCCGTTAAACCACAATCACATCTACCATTTTCCTCTGCCCCTTTCACCAGACGCGATACGCCATTATTTGTCGACATCATGACTTTCAATGTACTCCTGCTAGGGGCTCCTCCAGTTTACCAATGTATTTCGCCTGTTGACGAGGCATTTGGCTACCTTAAGAGAGTCATACTTACTCCTGTCAGTTGCTCCCCGTTTTACCACAGTCACATTTTCAATCTTATTCTGGCCAGTTCACCCGAACCGATACGCCTCCTGACGAGGCATTTGGCTACCTTAAGAGAGTCATAGTTACTCCTGACAGTTGCTCCCCGTTTTACAACAGTCACATTTTCAATCTTATTCTGGCCAGTTCACCCGAAGCGATACGCCTCTTGACGAGGCATTTGGATACCTTAAGAGAGTCATAGTTACCCCTTGCTGTTGCTCCCCATTTTACAACAGGCACATCTACAGGCTTACTCTGGCTATTCTCCTGAAGCGATACGCTAATATCTGTTGACATCAAGACTTTCGCAGTTCTCCTGCCGGGAGCTTCTCGACTTTACCGATGTATTTCGCCGATTGACGAGGCATTTGGCTACCTTAAGAGAGTCATAGTTACTCCTGCCAGTGTCTCTCCGTTAAACCACAGTCACATCTACAACATTCCTCTGCCCCTTTCACCAGACGCGATACGCCATTATTTGTCGACATTATGACTTTCACAGTACTCCTGCTAGGGGCTCCTCCAGTTTACCATTGTATTTCACCTGTTGACGAGGCATTTGGCTACCTTAAGAGAGTCATAGTTACTCCTGTCAGTTGCTCCCCGTTTTACCACAGTCACATTGTCAGTCTTATTCTGGCCAGTTCACCTGAGGCGATACGCCATTATCAGTCAACCTAAAGAATGTCACAGTACTCCTGCCGGAAGCTTCTCGAGCTTGCCGAAGTATTTCGCCTGTTGACGAAGCATTTGGATACCTTACGAGAGTCATAGTTACTCCTTGCTGTTGCTCCCCATTTTACAACAGGCACATCTACAAGCTTACTCTGGCCAATTCTCCTGAAGCGATACGCTAATATCTGTTGACATAAAGACTTTCACAGGACTCCTGCCGGGAGCTTTTCGACTTTGTCGATGTATTTCGCCTACTGACGAGGCGTTTGGCTACCTTACGAGAGTCATAGTTACTCCTGCCAGTGTCTCTCCGTTAAACCACAGTCACATCTACCATTTTCCTCTGCTCCTTTCACCAGACGCGATACGCCATTATTAGTCGACATCATGAATCTCAATGTACTCCTGCTAGGGGCTCCTCCAGTTTCCAAATGTATTTCGCCTGTTGACGAGGCATTTGGCTACCTTAAGAGAGTCATACTTTCTCCTGTCAGTTGCTCCCCGTTTTACCACAGTCACATTTTCAATCTTATTCTGGCCAGTTCACCTGAAGCGATACACCATTATCAGTCAACCTAAAGAATATCACAGTACTCCTGCCGGGAGCTCTCGAGTTTGCCGATGTATTTCGCCTGTTGACGAGGCATTTGGATACCTTAAGAGAGTCATAGTTACCCCTTGCTGTTGCTCCCCATTTTACAACAGGCACATCTACAAGCTTACTTTGGCCAATTCTCCTGAAGCCATACGCTAATATCTGTTGACATAAAGACTTTCACAGGACTCCTGCCGGGAGCTTTTCGACTTTGCCGATGTATTTCGCCTATTGACGAGGCGTTTGGCTACCTTAAGAGAGTCATAGTTACTCCTGCCAGTGTCTCTCCGTTAAACCACAGTCACATCTACCATTTTCCTCTGCCCCTTTCACCAGACGCGATACGCCATTATTTGTCGACATCATGACTTTCAATGTACTCCTGCTAGGGGCTCCTCCAGTTTACCAATGTATTTCGCCTGTTGACGAGGCATTTGGCTACCTTAAGAGAGTCATACTTACTCCTGTCAGTTGCTCCCCGTTTTACCACAGTCACATTGTCAATCTTATTCTGGCCAGTTCACCTGAGGCGATACGCCATTATCAGTCAACCTAAAGAATGTCACAGTACTCCTGCCGGAAGCTTCTCGAGCTTGCCGAAGTATTTCGCCTGTTGACGAAGCATTTGGATACCTTACGAGAGTCATAGTTACTCCTTGCTGTTGCTCCCCATTTTACAACAGGCACATCTACAAGCTTACTCTGGCCAATTCTCCTGAAGCGATACGCTAATATCTGTTGACATAAAGACTTTCACAGGACTCCTGCCGGGAGCTTTTCGACTTTGTCGATGTATTTCGCCTAGAGACGAGGCGTTTGGCTACCTTACGAGAGTCATAGTTACTCCTGCCAGTGTCTCTCCGTTAAACCACAGTCACATCTACCATTTTCCTCTGCCCCTTTCACCAGACGCGATACGCCATTATTAGTCGACATCATGAATTTCAATGTACTCCTGCTAGGGGCTCCTCCAGTTTCCAAATGTATTTCGCCTGTTGACGAGGCATTTGGCTACCTTAAGAGAGTCATACTTACTCCTGTCAGTTGCTCCCCGTTTTACCACAGTCACATTTTCAATCTTATTCTGGCCAGTTCACCTGAAGCGATACACCATTATCAGTCAACCTAAAGAATATCACAGTACTCCTGCCGGGAGCTCTCGAGTTTGCCGATGTATTTCGCCTGTTGACGAGGCATTTGGATACCTTAAGAGAGTCATAGTTACCCCTTGCTGTTGCTCCCCATTTTACAACAGGCACATCTACAAGCTTACTTTGGCCAATTCTCCTGAAGCCATACGCTAATATCTGTTGACATAAAGACTTTCACAGGACTCCTGCCGGGAGCTTTTCGACTTTGCCGATGTATTTCGCCTATTGACGAGGCGTTTGGCTACCTTAAGAGAGTCATAGTTACTCCTGCCAGTGTCTCTCCGTTAAACCACAGTCACATCTACCATTTTCCTCTGCCCCTTTCACCAGACGCGATACGCCATTATTTGTCGACATCATGACTTTCAATGTACTCCTGTTAGGGGCTCCTCCAGTTTACCAATGTATTTCGCCTGTTGACGAGGCATTTGGCTACCTTAAGAGAGTCATACTTACTCCTGTCAGTTGCTCCCCGTTTTACAACAGCCACATTTTCAATCTTATTCTGGCCAGTTCACCCGAAGCGATACGCCTCTTGACGAGGCATTTGGATACCTTAAGAGAGTCATAGTTACCCCTTGCTGTTGCTCCCCATTTTGCAACAGGCACATCTACAGGCTTACTCTGGCTATTCTCCTGAAGCGATACGCTAATATCTGTTGACATAAAGACTTTCGCAGTTCTCCTGCCGGGAGCTTCTCGACTTTACCGATGTATTTCGCCGATTGACGAGGCATTTGGCTACCTTAAGAGAGTCATAGTTACTCCTGCCAGTGTCTCTCCGTTAAACCACAGTCACATCTACAAAATTCCTCTGCCCCTTTCACCAGACGCGATACGCCATTATTTGTCGACATTATGACTTTCACAGTACTCCTGCTAGGGGCACCTCCAGTTTACCATTGTATTTCACCTGTTGACGAGGCATTTGGCTACCTTAAGAGAGTCATAGTTACTCCTGTCAGTTGCTCCCCGTTTTACCATTGTCACATTGTCAATCTTATTCTGGCCAGTTCACCTGTGGCGATACGCCATTATCAGTCAACCTAAAGAATGTCACAGTACTCCTGCCGGAAGCTTCTCGAGCTTGCCGAAGTATTTCGCCTGTTGACGAAGCATTTGGATACCTTACGAGAGTCATAGTTACTCCTTGCTTTTGCTCCCCATAATACAACAGGCACATCTACAAGCTTACTCTGGCCAATTCTCCTGAAGCGACACGCTAATATCTGTTGACATAAAGACTTTCACAGGACTCCTGCCGGGAGCTTTTCGACTTTGTCGATGTATTTCGCCTACTGACGAGGCGTTTGGCTACCTTACGAGAGTCATAGTTACTCCTGCCAGTGTCTCTCCGTTAAACCACAGTCACATCTACCATTTTCCTCTGCCCCTTTCACCAGACGCGATACGCCATTATTAGTCGACATCATGAATTTCAATGTACTCCTGCTAGAGGCTCCTCCAGTTTCCAAATGTATTTCGCCTGTTGACGAGGCATTTGGCTACCTTAAGAGAGTCATACTTACTCCTGTCAGTTGCTCCCCGTTTTACCACAGTCACATTTCCAATCTTATTCTGGCCAGTTCACCTGAAGCGATACACCATTATCAGTCAACCTAAAGAATATCACAGTACTCCTGCCGGGAGCTCTCGAGTTTGCCGATGTATTTCGCCTGTTGACGAGGCATTTGGATACCTTAAGAGAGTCATAGTTACCCCTTGCTGTTGCACCCCATTTTACAACAGGCACATCTACAAGCTTACTTTGGCCAATTCTCCTGAAGCCATACGCTAATATCTGTTGACATAAAGACTTTCACAGGACTCCTGCCGGGAGCTTTTCGACTTTGCCGATGTATTTAGCCTATTGACGAGGCGTTTGGCTACCTTAAGAGAGTCATAGATACTCCTGCCAGTGTCTCTCCGTTAAACCACAGTCACATCTACCATTTTCCTCTGCCCCTTTCACCAGACGCGATACGCCATTATTTGTCGACATCATGACTTTCAATGTACTCCTGCTAGGGGCTCCTCCAGTTTACCAATGTATTTCGCCTGTTGACGAGGCATTTGGCTACCTTAAGAGAGTCATACTTACTCCTGTCAGTTGCTCCCCGTTTTACAACAGTCACATTTTCAATGTTATTCTGGCCAGTTCACCCGAAGCGATACGCCTCTTGACGAGGCATTTGGATACCTTAAGAGAGTCATAGTTACCCCTTGCTGTTGCTCCCCATTTTACAACAGGCACATCTACAGGCTTACTCTGGCTATTCTCCTGAAGCGATACGCTAATATCTGTTGACATAAAGACTTTCGCAGTTCTCCTGCCGGGAGCTTCTCGACTTTACCGATGTATTTCGCCGATTGACGAGGCATTTGGCTACCTTAAGAGAGTCATAGTTACTCCTGCCAGTGTCTCTCCGTTAAACCACAGTCACATCTACAAAATTCCTCTGCCCCTTTCACCAGACGCGATACGCCATTATTTGTCGACATTATGACTTTCACAGTACTCCTGCTAGGGGCACCTCCAGTTTACCATTGTATTTCACCTGTTGACGAGGCATTTGGCTACCTTAAGAGAGTCATAGTTACTCCTGTCAGTTGCTCCCCGTTTTACCACAGTCACATTGTCAATCTTATTCTGGCCAGTTCACCTGAGGCGATACGCCATTATCAGTCAACCTAAGGAATGTCACAGTACTCCTGCCGGAAGCTTCTCGAGCTTGCCGAAGTATTTCGCCTGTTGACGAAGCATTTGGATACCTTATGAGAGTCATAGTTACTCCTTGCTGTTGCTCCCCATTTTACAACAGGCACATCTACAAGCTTACTCTGGCCAATTCTCCTGAAGCGATACGCTAATATCTGTTGACATAAAGACTTTCACAGGACTTCTGCCGGGAACTTTTCGACTTTGTCGATGTATTTCGCCTATTGACGAGGCGTTTGGCTACCTTACGAGAGTCATAGTTACTCCTGCCAGTGTCTCTCCGTTAAACCACAGTGACATCTACCATTTTCCTCTGCCCCTTTCACCAGACGCGATACGCCATTATTAGTCGAAGTCATGAATTTCAATGTACTCCTGCTAGGGGCTCCTCCAGTTTCCAAATGTATTTCGCCTGTTGACGAGGCATTTGGCTACCTTAAGAGAGTCATACTTACTCCTGTCAGTTGCTCCCCGTTTTACCACAGTCACATTTTCAATCTTATTCTGGCCAGTTCACCTGAAGCGATACACCATTATCAGTCAACCTAAAGAATATCACAGTACTCCTGCCGGGAGCTCTCGAGTTTGCCGATGTATTTCGCCTGTTGACGAGGCATTTGGATACCTTAGGAGAGTCATAGTTACCCCTTGCTGTTGCTCCCCATTTTACAACAGGCACATCTACAAGCTTACTTTGGCCAATTCTCCTGAAGCCATACGCTAATATCTGTTGACATAAAGACTTTCACAGGACTCCTGCCGGGAGCTTTTCGACTTTGCCGATGTATTTCGCCTATTGACGAGGCGTTTGGCTACCTTAAGAGAGTCATAGTTACTCCTGCCAGTGTCTCTCCGTTAAACCACAGTCACATCTACCATTTTCCTCTGCCCCTTTCACCAGACGCGATACGCCATTATTTGTCGACATAATGACTTTCAATGTACTCCTGCTAGGGGCTCCTCCAGTTTACCAATGTATTTCGCCTGTTGACGAGGCATTTGGCTACCTTAAGAGAGTCATACTTACTCCTGTCAGTTGCTCCCCGTTTTACCACAGTCACATTTTCAATCTTATTCTGGCCAGTTCACCCGAACCGATACGCCTCTTGACGAGGCATTTGGCTACCTTAAGAGAGTCATAAGTACTCCTGTCAGTTGCTCCCCGTCTTACAACAGTCACATTTTCAATCTTATTCTGGCCAGTTCACCCGAAGCGATACGCCTCTTGACGAGGCATTTGGATACCTTAAGAGAGTCATAGTTACCCCTTGCTGTTGCTCCCCATTTTACAACAGGCGCATCTACAGGCTTACTCTGGCTATTCTCCTGAAGCGATACGCTAATATCTGTTGACATAAAGACTTTCGCAGTTCTCCTGCCGGGAGCTTCTCGACTTTACCGATGTATTTCGCCGATTGACGAGGCATTTGGCTACCTTAAGAGAGTCATAGTTACTCCTGCCAGTGTCTCTCCGTTAAACCACAGTCACATCTACAACATTCCTCTGCCCCTTTCACCAGACGCGATATGCCATTATTTGTCGACATTATGACTTTCACAGTACTCCTGCTAGGGGCTCCTCCAGTTTACAATTGTATTTCACCTGTTGACGAGGCATTTGGCTACCTTAAGAGAGTCATAGTTACTCCTGTCAGTTGCTCCCCGTTTTACCACAGTCACATTGTCAATCTTATTCTGGCCAGTTCACCTGAGGCGATACGCCATTATCAGTCAACCTAAAGAATGTCACAGTACTCCTGCCGGAAGCTTCTCGAGCTTGCCGAAGTATTTCGCCTGTTGACGAAGCATTTGGATACCTTATGAGAGTCATAGTTACTCCTTGCTGTTGCTCCCCATTTTACAACAGGCACATCTACAAGCTTACTCTGGCCAATTCTCCTGAAGCGATACGCTAATATCTGTTGACATAAAGACTTTCACAGGACTCCTGCCGGGAGCTTTTCGACTTTGTCGATGTATTTCGCCTATTGACGAGGCGTTTGGCTACCTTACGAGAGTCATAGTTACTCCTGCCAGTGTCTCTCCGGTAAACCACAGTCACATCTAAGATTTTCCTCTGCCCCTTTCACCAGACGCGATACGCCATTATTAGTCGACATCATGAATTTCAATGTACTCCTGCTAGGGGCTCCTCCAGTTTCCAAATGTATTTCGCCTGTTGACGAGGCATTTGGCTACCTTAAGAGAGTCATACTTACTCCTGTCAGTTGCTCCCCGTTTTACCACAGTCACATTTTCAATCTTATTCTTGCCAGTTCACCTGAAGCGATACACCATTATCAGTCAACCTAAAGAATATCACAGTACTCCTGCCGGGACCTCTCGAGTTTGCCGATGTATTTCGCCTGTTGACGAGGCATTTGGATACCTTAAGAGAGTCATAGTTACCCCTTGCTGTTGCTCTCCATTTTACAACAGGCACATCTACAAGCTTACTTTGGCCAATTCTCCTGAAGCCATACGCTAATATCTGTTGACATAAAGACTTTCACAGGACTCCTGCCGGGAGCTTTTCGACTTTGCCGATGTATTTCGCCTATTGACGAGGCGTTTGGCTACCTTAAGAGAGTCATAGTTACTCCTGCCAGTGTCTCTCCGTTAAACCACAGTCACATCTACCATTTTCCTCTGCCCCTTTCACCAGACGCGATACGCCATTATTTGTCGACATCATGACATTCAATGTACTCCTTCTAGGGGCTCCTCCAGTTTACCAATGTATTTCGCCTGTTGACGAGGCATTTGGCTACCTTAAGAGAGCCATACTTACTCCTGTCAGTTGCTCCCCGTTTTACAACAGTCACATTTTCAATCTTATTCTGGCCAGTTCACCCGAAGCGATACGCCTCTTGACGAGGCATTTGGATACCTTAAGAGAGTCATAGTTACCCCTTGCTGTTGCTCCCCATTTTACAACAGGCACATCTACAGGCTTACTCTGGCTATTCTCCTGAAGCAATACGCTAATATCTGTTGACATAAAGACTTTCGCAGTTCTCCTGCCGGGAGCTTCTCGACTTTACCGATGTATTTCGCCGATTGACGAGGCATTTGGCTACTCAACAGCCGTCTTTATTCAATTACTTGAATAACACAAAAATATATACATATACATATATAATGCGTGGCAGGTGTTTGACGCCATGTCCGCCACCGAGGTGGGGACTTACAGGGCGGTACCACAAGATAAAAGTATAAAACTAACATACACATATACATATATATTAGTGCGGAAGAACATCAAAAACACAAATTAAAGACATAAAGAAGGAAGAACAAAGACGGTTTATTCCTCCTGTGGATAGGCCCCAGGAGTCAAGGCGAAGAAAATAACCAGCATCCTATCCGACGCCGGCTCGCTCCATCGGACTGTGCGCCGTCATATATTCGAAAATGCGATAGCTCGTGCAGCAGCTTTGCAGTACTCTCGTGCTAAGCACCGCCAGTTCTCGGGGTCTAAATCCAAGTGCGGAGAGATCTCCGGCCGACGCTGGAGACCATACACCCCTCCAATTCAATGTCGCGGTGGACACTGTAACCTCCTCAACGTCACGGTGCAGGTTGGAGATGGCACGCCTGATGGACGGCGTGTTGTAGTAGGCCGCTTTCTCGGAGTGACACCAGTCGAGCCGGAGATGGTCTCCGACTACCTGGGCGTCGATGACGCGGGCGATGCCGTCTTTAACCGCCACCACGTCAGGCTTGCGGATTCCCTCAGGTGTGCGGAGGTGGGGCTCCACAGAGACGTTGAAGCCCCTCTGCGCGAGTCCACGGGCGACATAGCGCACGATCGCGTCATGCCGCTTAACCCGGGACCCGTGCGTCCTGAAGCAAGCCTGTAACACGTGGTTGGCGGTCTCTACGGCCTGGCAGCCCGCGCGGCATCTGGTGTCCGCCTCCCGCCCGCGACTGCGCCGTGCCTTCGTGGGGAAGGCGTTGATGCGGGCGCGGAGAGCGTCGATGAAGTTACGCCCAGATAGCAGGCGACTGGTGTCAGCGACCCACTGGTGTTGCCCCTTGACGGCGGCGGAGGATGACAGCGCCGCACCGTCAAAGGCAACGTGCAGGCGCGCGGCCCACATCTCTCCAACCTGCGTCGACGATTTGAGGAGGTGGCCCTCCCACATAAGATGCCGCTCCAGCGCCTCAATCTCACGCTGCACCTCGTCCCGGCCTGCACCGTCGGCGGCTGGCCCAATCCTCTTCAGCGCCAGGAGACGGGACCGGCGAAGTGTTGGCCCCATCCATCGGCATGATGGGATGCCGAGGCCTCCCTGGGCTACAGGAGCGTGGAAGTAGCCCAGGGGAGTGTCCGCCGGAAGGCGGAACCATCTCCTGACGGCGGCACGGATGGTGACATCTGCCGCTTTCAACGCACCCACTCGGGTGCGGCTGAGGGCCAGCCCATGGTACAGGCCAGGCAGAAGTACGGTGGTGAGGGCGTGGAGGCGCTGTTGCGGCTTGAGCGGAGCTCGGGAGATGACGTCCAGCTGCTCCACCAGGTGGCGTCGTGGGTTGAAAACGCAGCGACCAGCGGTGGAGAATTGCAGTCCCAGGTACCGGAAGGTTTCACCCACACGTAGGGCGGGCACGGTGGCGTTGCCCGCTTTGAAGGTAACGTCGGCGTCGACCTTCACCTTCTTGTCGCGCCCAGACGCGACTAAGGCGAGGGTGAAACACTTCCGGGCGTTGATCTGCAGCCCCAGATGGGCGAGGGCTGCGACGGCTGCGTCGATGAGGGACTGCAATCCCCTCGCGGTCGATGCAAAAAGCAGGACGTCATCTGCGAAGGCCGCAGCGTTAACTCTGCGACCAAGGATCCGAGCTCCGATGTGGGAGGGAAGTTGACTCAAAACATAGTCCACCGCAAAATTGAAAAGGAGGGGGGAGAGGGGGTCACCCTGACGCACACCCCTAGCCGGCTGCAGGGGCACGCCCACGTCGGCGCCGCCCGCTATCACCGTCGTGCTACCCTCGTAACACCTTTCGACGTACTCAATAAAGCAATCCGGCAGGCCATGAGCCCTCAGCACGGGGCGGAGGGCGGCATGGTCCACCGAATCGAACGCTTTAGAGACGTCGATCGATGCCACAAAAACAGAGCGACAGGAGCGGACTGCGTCGGTGAGAGCAGTGTCCAAGATGAAGGTGTTTTCCAACATCCCATCCCGGGGGATGAATGCCCGCTGACGTTCGTCCACAGCACATGCACGCATCAGGCGTGACGCGAGAACCTTGTGAAAGGTCCGCGCCAACACCGAGCAGACCGTAATGGGGCGAAAGTCAGCGGGGGATGTTGGTGCAGCCGTTTTGGGGAGAAGTGACGTCCGGGCGCGAAGCAGACGCTCGGGGAGGGCGCGGGCCAGGAGGAAGAGGTTCAAGAGTTTCACCAGGACTTCATGCGGCAGGCGCCGCAGCTCCGCTGGAGTCAGGCCGTCCGGCCCGGCTGCCGATCCCCTGGGCGGCAAGGCAGCAGCGACCTCCTCACGTGTGACCGGCCCCCATAGGCACTCAGGAGCGACAGGCTCCGAGTGCGGGAGAAGGCGGTCACGGATGAAGTCGGCGGTGGAGATCGGCTTCTTCGTGAAGAGGTCCGCCCAGAAGTCCAGCAGACCGGGGATGTCGGGTGGCGGCTGCAGCAGGGTGCCGTCCAGCAAGCCGCGCACGCAACGCGCACGCGACCTACGGAAGGCGTCCTGTGTCCGCGCGTATTCCCAGCGGCGCCGCTTGCGCTTCTGCAGCGGCGGGGCGGCAGGCGGCCGCTTGGATGGTTGGCGCGGCCGCTGTGTCCTGGTGATCGACCTCTCCCCCCTGGACCCGACCGACGCAAGGGCATCCGGGAGCATGCCCAGGATGACATCGGGCGGCGTGCCCCGCCCCAGACCAATGACTCGATCCAGGGCAGAGAAACGCTGGGCGGAAGCAGGTAGCCCCGCCAGATGCTCCCAGATGGCGGCGTCAGTCGGCCCCTCCGGCGGCGGCCCGGTGGTGTCGGCCGCGAAGTCCTCGGCTGCGTCGACGGGCGGCGCAGCGGCCTCGCCCGCGTCAGGCAGCGAGCTCGCTGCTCCACGGCGGGACGCCGGCTCTTCACCCCGACCGATCTCAAGTGCCTCCATGAATTGGCGGACAAGCTGCTTGTGGGCAGCTTGCCGCCGTCGGCACTTGATTGCCTCAAGCGTTCGGTCGGGGAACATCCTGGTAAGTTCTTGATTTACAAAGAAGAACCGGGCGTCCCTCTCAAGGAACAGTTCGGCCTCTGCCTTGGCGAGCGACAGGACTTCTTCCTCCGTCCACCTCGCGCGATGCCTCTCCGTCACGATCTCAGCCAGTGTCTCTCCGTTAAACCACAGTCACATCTACTAAATTCCTCTGCCCCTTTCACCAGACGCGATACGCCATTATTTGTCGACATTATGACTTTCACAGTACTCCTGCTAAGGGCTCCTCCAGTTTACCATTGTATTTCACCTGTTGACGAGGCATTTGGCTACCTTAAGAGAGTCATAGTTACTCCTGTCAGTTGCTCCCCGTTTTACCACAGTCACATTGTCAATCTTATTCTGGCCAGTTCACCTGAGGCGATACGCCATTATCAGTCAACCTAAAGAATGTCACAGTACTCCTGCCGGAAGCTTCTCGAGCTTGCCGAAGTATTTCGCCTGTTGACGAAGCATTTGGATACCTTATGAGAGTCATAGTTACTCCTTGCTGTTGCTCCCCATTTTACAACACGCACATCTACAAGCTTACTCTGGCCAATTCTCCTGAAGCGATACGCTAATATCTGTTGACATAAAGACTTTCACAGGACTCCTGCCGGGAGCTTTTCGACTTTGCCGATGTATTTCGCATATTGACGAGGCGTTTGGCTACCTTACGAGAGTCATAGTTACTCCTGCCAGTGTCTCTCCGTTAAACCACAGTCACATCTACCATTTTCCTCTGCCCCTTTCACCAGACGCGATACGCCATTATTAGTCGACATCATGAATTTCAATGTACTCCTGCTAGGGGCTCCTCCAGTTTCCAAATGTATTTCGCCTGTTGACGAGGCATTTGGCTACCTTAAGAGAGTCATAATTACTCCTGTCAGTTGCTCCCCGTTTTACCACAGTCACATTTTCAATCTTATTCTGGCCAGTTCACCTGAAGCGATACGCCATTATCAGTCAACCTAAAGAATATCACAGTACTCCTGCCGGGAGCTCTCGAGTTTGCCGATGTATTTCGCCTGTTGACGAGGCATTTGGATACCTTAAGAGAGTCATAGTTACCCCTTGCTGTTGCTCCCCATTTTACAACAGGCGCATCTACAGGCTTACTCTGGCTATTCTCCTGAAGCGATACGCTAATATCTGTTGACATAAAGACTTTCGCAGTTCTCCTGCCGGGAGCTTCTCGACTTTACCGATGTATTTCGCCGATTGACGAGGCATTTGGCTACCTTAAGAGAGTCATAGTTACTCCTGCCAGTGTCTCTCCGTTAAACCACAGTCACATCTACAACATTCCTCTGCCCCTTTCACCAGACGCGATATGCCATTATTTGTCGACATTATGACTTTCACAGTACTCCTGCTAGGGGCTCCTCCAGTTTACAATTGTATTTCACCTGTTGACGAGGCATTTGGCTACCTTAACAGAGTCATAGTTACTCCTGTCAGTTGCTCCCCGTTTTACCACAGTCACATTGTCAATCTTATTCTGGCCAGTTCACCTGAGGCGATACGCCATTATCAGTCAACCTAAAGAATGTCACAGTACTCCTGCCGGAAGCTTCTCGAGCTTGCCGAAGTATTTCGCCTGTTGACGAAGCATTTGGATACCTTATGAGAGTCATAGTTACTCCTTGCTGTTGCTCCCCATTTTACAACAGGCACATCTACAAGCTTACTCTGGCCAATTCTCCTGAAGCGATACGCTAATATCTGTTGACATAAAGACTTTCACAGGACTCCTGCCGGGAGCTTTTCGACTTTGTCGATGTATTTCGCCTATTGACGAGGCGTTTGGCTACCTTACGAGAGTCATAGTTACTCCTGCCAGTGTCTCTCCGTTAAACCACAGTCACATCTACCATTTTCCTCTGCCCCTTTCACCAGACGCGATACGCCATTATTAGTCGACATCATGAATTTCAATGTACTCCTGCTAGGGGCTCCTCCAGTTTCCAAATATATTTCGCCTGTTGACGAGGCATTTGGCTACCTTAAGAGAGTCATACTTACTCCTGTCAGTTGCTCCCCGTTTTACCACAGTCACATTTTCAATCTTATTCTGGCCAGTTCACCTGAAGCGATACACCATTATCAGTCAACCTAAAGAGTATCACAGTACTCCTGCCGGGACCTCTCGAGTTTGCCGATGTATTTCGCCTGTTGACGAGGCATTTGGATACCTTAAGAGAGTCATAGTTACCCCTTGCTGTTGCTCCCCATTTTACAACAGGCACATCTACAAGCTTACTTTGGCCAATTCTCCTGAAGCCATACGCTAATATCTGTTGACATAAAGACTTTCACAGGACTCCTGCCGGGAGCTTTTCGACTTTGCCGATGTATTTCGCCTATTGACGAGGCGTTTGGCTACCTTAAGAGAGTCATAGTTACTCCTGCCAGTGTCTCTCCGTCAAACCACAGTCACATCTACCATTTTCCTCTGCCCCTTTCACCAGACGCGATACGCCATTATTTGTCGACATCATGACATTCAATGTACTCCTGCTAGGGGCTCCTCCAGTTTACCAATGTATTTCGCCTGTTGACGAGGCATTTGGCTACCTTAAGAGACTCATAGTTACTCCTGTCAGTTGCTCCCCGTTTTACCACAGTCACATTTTCAATCTTATTCTGGCCAGTTCACCTGAGGCGATACGCCATTATCAGTCAACCTAAAGAATTTAACAGTACTCCTGCCGGAAGCTTCTCGAGTTTGCCGAAGTATTTCGCCTGTTAACGAAGCATTTGGATACCTTAAGAGAGTCATAGTTACTCCTTGCTGTTGCTCCCCATTTTACAACAGGCACATCTACAAGCTTACTCTGGCCAATTCTCCTGAAGCGATACGCTAATATCTGTTGACATAAAGACTTTCACAGTACTCCTGCTGGGAGCTTCTCAACTTTGCCGATGTATTTCGCCTATTGACGAGGCATTTGGCTACCTTAAGAGAGTTATAGTTACTACTGCCAGTGTCTCTCCGTTAAACCACATTCACATTTACAATTTTCCTCTGCCCCTTTCACCAGACCCGATACGATATTATTCTTCGACATTATGACATTCGCAGTACTCCTGCTAGGGGCTCCTCCAGTTTACCAATGTATTTCGCCTGTTGACGAAGCATTTGGCTACCTTAAGAGAGTCATAGTTACTCCTGTCAGTTGCTCCCCGTTTTACCAAAGTCACATTTGCAATCTTATTCTGGCCAGCTCACCTGAAGCGATACGCCATTATCAGTCAACCTAAAGTATATCACAGTACTCCTGCCGGGAGCTTCTCGAGTTTGCCGATGTATTTCGCCTGTTGACGATACATTTGTATACCTTAATAGAGTCATACCTACTCCTTGCAGTTGCTCCCCATTTTACAACAGGCACATCTACAAACTTACTCTGGCCAGTTCTCCTGAAGCGATACGCTAATATCTGTTGACATAAAGACTTTCACAGTACTCCTGCCGGGAGCTTCTCGACTTTACCGATGTATTTCGCCTATTGACGAGGCATTTGGCTACCTTAAGAGAGTCATAGTTACTCCTGCCAGTGTCTCTCCGTTAAACCACAGTCACATCTACAATATTCCTCCGCCCCTTTCACCAGACGCGATACGCCATTATTTGTCGACATTATGACTTTCACAGTACTCCTCCTAGGGGCTCCTCCGGTTTACCAATGTATGTCGCCTGTTGACGAGGCATTTGGCTACTTTAAGAGAGTCATAGTTACTCCTGTCAGTTGCTTTCCGTTCTACCACAGTCACATTTTCAATCTTATTCTGGCCAGTTCACCTGAGGCGATACGCCATTATTAGTCAACCTAAAGAATTTCACAGTACTCCTGCTTGGAGCTTCTCGAGTTTGCCGATGTATTTCGCCTGTTGACGACGCATTTGGATACCTTAAGGGAGTCATAGTTACTCCTTGCTGTTACTCCCCATTTTACAACAGGCACATCCACAAGCTTACTCTGGCCAATTCTCCTGAAGCGATACGCTAATATCTGTTGACATAAAGACTTTCACAGTACACCTGCTGGGAGCATCTCAACTTTGCCGATGTATTTCGCCTATTGACGAGGCATTTGGCTACCTTAAGAGAGTCATAGTTACTCCTGCCAGTGGCTCTCCGTGAAACCACAGTGACATCTACGATTTTCCTCTGCCCCTTTCACCAGACGCAATACGCCATTATTAGTCGAAATTATGACTTTCACAGTACTCCTGCTAGGGGTTCCTCCAGTTTACCAATGTATTTCCCCTGTTGACGAGGCATTTGGCTACCTTAAGAGAGTCATACTTACTCCTGTCAGTTGCTCCCCGTTTTACCACAGTCACATTTTCAATCTTATTCTAGCCAGTTCACCTGAAGCGATACACCATTATCAGTCAACCTAAAGAATATCACAGTACTCCTGCCGGGAGCTCTCGAGTTTGCCGATGTATTTCGCTTGTTGACGAGGCATTTGGATACCTTAAGAGAGTCATAGTTACCCCTTGCTGTTGCTCCCCATTTTACAACAGGCACATCTACAAGCTTACTCTGGCCAATTCTCCTGAAGCCATACGCTAATATCTGTTGACATGAAGACTTTAACAGGACTCCTGCAGGGAGCTTTTCGACTTTGCCGATGTATTTCGCCTATTGACGAGGCGTTTGGCTACCTTAAGAGAGTCATAGTTACTCCTGCCAGTGTGTCTCCGTTAAACCACAGTCACATCTACCATTTTCCTCTGCCCCTTTCACCAGACGCGATACGCCATTATTTGTCGACATCATGACTTTCAATGTACTCCTGCTAGGGGCTCCTCCAGTTTACCAATGTATTTCGCCTGTTGACGAGGCATTTGGCTACCTTAAGAGAGTCATACTTACTCCTGTCAGTTGCTCCCCGTTTTACCACAGTCACATTTTCAATCTTATTCTGGCCAGTTCACCTGATGCGATACGCCATTATCAGTCAACCTAAAAAATATCACAGTACTCCTGCCGGGAGCTCTCGAGTTTGCCGATGTATTTCGCCTGTTGACGAGGCATTTGGATACCTTAAGAGAGTCATAGTTACCCCTTGCTGATGCTTCCCATTTTACAACAGGCACATCTACAAGCTTACTCTGGCCAATTCTCCTGAAGCGATACGCTAATATCTATTGACATAAAGACTTTCGCAGTACTCCTGCCGGGAGCTTTTCGACTTTGCCGATGTATTTCGCCTATTGACGAGGCGTTTGGCTACCTTAAGAGAGTCATAGTTACTCCTGCCAGTGTCTCTCCGTTAAACCACAGTCACATCTACCATTTTCCTCTGCCCCATTCACCAGACGCGATACGCCATTATTTGTCGACATCAAGACTTTCAAAGTACTCCTGCTAGGGGCTCCTCCAGTTTACCAATGTATTTCGCCTGTTGACGAGGCATTTGGCTAATTTAAGAGACTCATAGTTACTCCTGTCAGTTGCTCCCCGTTTTACCACAGTCACATTTTCAATCTTATTCTGGCCAGTTCACCTGAGGCGATACGCCATTATCAGTCAACCTAAAGAATTTCACAGTACTCCTGCCGGAAGCTTCTCGAGTTTGCCGAAGTATTTCGCCTGTTAACGAAGCATTTGGATACCTTAAGAGAGTCATAGTTACTCCTTGCTGTTGCTCCCCATTTTACAACAGGCACATCTACAAGCTTACTCTGGCCAATTCTCCTGAAGCGATACGCTAATATCTGTTGACATAAAGACTTTCACAGTACTCCTGCTGGGAGCTTCTCAACTTTGCCGATGTATTTCGCCTATTGACGAGGCATTTGGCTACCTTAAGAGAGTTATAGTTACTCCTGCCAGTGTCTCTCCGTTAAACCACATTCACATTTACAATTTTCCTCTGCCCCTTTCACCAGACCCGATACGATATTATTCTTCGACATTATGACATTCACAGTACTCCTGCTAGGGGTTCCTCCAGTTTACCAATGTATTTCGCCTGTTGACGAAGCATTTGGCTACCTTAAGAGAGTCATAGTTACTCCTGTCAGTTGCTCCCCGTTTTACCAAAGTCACATTTTCAATCTTATTCTGGCCAGCTCACCTGAAGCGATACGCCATTATCAGTCAACCTAAAGTATTTCACAGTACTCCTGCCGGGAGCTTCTCGAGTTTGCCGATGTATTTCGCCTGTTGACGATACATTTGTATACCTTAATAGAGTCATACCTACTCCTTGCAGTTGCTCCCCATTTTACAACAGGCACATCTACAAACTTACTCCGGCCAGTTCTCCTGAAGCGATACGCTAATATCTGTTGACATAAAGACTTTCACAGTACTCCTGCCGGGAGCTTCTCGACTTTACCGATGTATTTCGCCTATTGACGAGGCATTTGGCTGCCTTAAGAGAGTCATAGTTACTCCTGCCAGTGTCTCTCCGTTAAACCACAGTCACATCTACAATATTCCTCCGCAACTTTCACCAGACGCGATACGCCATTATTTGTCGACATTATGACTTTCACGGTACTCCTCCTAGGGGCTCCTCCGGTTTACCAATGTATGTCGCCTGTTGACGAGGCATTTGGCTACTTTAAGAGAGTCATAGTTACTCCTGTCAGTTGCTTTCCGTTCTACCACAGTCACATTTTCAATCTTATTCTGGCCAGTTCACCTGAGGCGATACGCCATTATTAGTCAACCTAAAGAATTTCACAGTACTCCTGCTTGGAGCTTCTCGAGTTTGCCGATGTATTTCGCCTGTTGACGACGCATTTGGATACCTTAAGGGAGTCATAGTTACTCCTTGCTGTTACTCCCCATTTTACAACAGGCACATCCACAAGCTTACTCTGGCCAATTCTCCTGAAGCGATACGCTAATATCTGTTGACATAAAGACTTTCACAGTACACCTGCTGGGAGCATCTCAACTTTGCCGATGTATTTCGCCTATTGACGAGGCATTTGGCTACCTTAAGAGAGTCATAGTTACTCCTGCCAGTGGCTCTCCGTGAAACCACAGTCACATCTACGATTTTCCTCTGCCCCTTTCACCAGACGCAATACGCCATTATTAGTCGAAATTATGACTTTCACAGTACTCCTGCTAGGGGTTCCTCCAGTTTACCAATGTATTTCCCCTGTTGACGAGGCATTTGGCTACCTTAAGAGAGTCATACTTACTCCTGTCAGTTGCTCCCCGTTTTACCACAGTCACATTTTCAATCTTATTCTAGCCAGTTCACCTGAAGCGATACACCATTATCAGTCAACCTAAAGAATATCACAGTACTCCTGCCGGGAGCTCTCGAGTTTGCCGATGTATTTCGCTTGTTGACGAGGCATTTGGATACCTTAAGAGAGTCATAGTTACCCCTTGCTGTTGCTCCCCATTTTACAACAGGCACATCTACAAGCTTACTCTGGCCAATTCTCCTGAAGCCATACGCTAATATCTGTTGACATGAAGACTTTAACAGGACTCCTGCAGGGAGCTTTTCGACTTTGCCGATGTATTTCGCCTATTGACGAGGCGTTTGGCTACCTTAAGAGAGTCATAGTTACTCCTGCCAGTGTGTCTCCGTTAAACCACAGTCACATCTACCATTTTCCTCTGCCCCTTTCACCAGACGCGATACGCCATTATTTGTCGACATCATGACTTTCAATGTACTCCTGCTAGGGGCTCCTCCAGTTTACCAATGTATTTCGCCTGTTGACGAGGCATTTGGCTACCTTAAGAGAGTCATACTTACTCCTGTCAGTTGCTCCCCGTTTTACCACAGTCACATTTTCAATCTTATTCTGGCCAGTTCACCTGATGCGATACGCCATTATCAGTCAACCTAAAAAATATCACAGTACTCCTGCCGGGAGCTCTCGAGTTTGCCGATGTATTTCGCCTGTTGACGAGGCATTTGGATACCTTAAGAGAGTCATAGTTACCCCTTGCTGATGCTTCCCATTTTACAACAGGCACATCTACAAGCTTACTCTGGCCAATTCTCCTGAAGCGATACGCTAATATCTATTGACATAAAGACTTTCACAGTACTCCTGCCGGGAGCTTTTCGACTTTGCCGATGTATTTCGCCTATTGACGAGGCGTTTGGCTACCTTAAGAGAGTCATAGTTACTCCTGCCAGTGTCTCTCCGTTAAACCACAGTCACATCTACCATTTTCCTCTGCCCCATTCACCAGACGCGATACGCCATTATTTGTCGACATCAAGACTTTCAAAGTACTCCTGCTAGGGGCTCCTCCAGTTTACCAATGTATTTCGCCTGTTGACGAGGCATTTGGCTAATTTAAGAGACTCATAGTTACTCCTGTCAGTTGCTCCCCGTTTTACCACAGTCACATTTTCAATCTTATTCTGGCCAGTTCACCTGAGGCGATACGCCATTATCAGTCAACCTAAAGAATTTCACAGTACTCCTGCCGGAAGCTTCTCGAGTTTGCCGAAGTATTTCGCCTGTTAACGAAGCATTTGGATACCTTAAGAGAGTCATAGTTACTCCTTGCTGTTGCTCCCCATTTTACAACAGGCACATCTACAAGCTTACTCTGGCCAATTCTCCTGAAGCGATACGCTAATATCTGTTGACATAAAGACTTTCACAGTACTCCTGCTGGGAGCTTCTCAACTTTGCCGATGTATTTCGCCTATTGACGAGGCATTTGGCTACCTTAAGAGAGTTATAGTTACTCCTGCCAGTGTCTCTCCGTTAAACCACATTCACATTTACAATTTTCCTCTGCCCCTTTCACCAGACCCGATACGATATTATTCTTGGACATTATGACATTCACAGTACTCCTGCTAGGGGTTCCTCCAGTTTACCAATGTATTTCGCCTGTTGACGAAGCATTTGGCTACCTTAAGAGAGTCATAGTTACTCCTGTCAGTTGCTCCCCGTTTTACCAAAGTCACATTTTCAATCTTATTCTGGCCAGCTCACCTGAAGCGATACGCCATTATCAGTCAACCTAAAGTATTTCACAGTACTCCTGCCGGGAGCTTCTCGAGTTTGCCGATGTATTTCGCCTGTTGACGATACATTTGTATACCTTAATAGAGTCATAGCTACTCCTTGCAGTTGCTCCCCATTTTACAACAGGCACATCTACAAACTTACTCCGGCCAGTTCTCCTGAAGCGATACGCTAATATCTGTTGACATAAAGACTTTCACAGTACTCCTGCCGGGAGCTTCTCGACTTTACCGATGTATTTCGCCTATTGACGAGGCATTTGGCTGCCTTAAGAGAGTCATAGTTACTCCTGCCAGTGTCTCTCCGTTAAACCGCAGTCACATCTACAATATTCCTCCGCAACTTTCACCAAACGCGATACGCCATTATTTGTCGACATTATGACTTTCACGGTACTCCTCCTAGGGGCTCCTCCGGTTTACCAATGTATTTCGCCTGTTGACGAGGCATTTGGCTACTTTAAGAGAGTCATAGTTACTCCTGTCAGTTGCTTTCCGTTTTACCACAGTCACATTTTCAATCTTATTCTGGCCAGTTCACCTGTGGCGATACGCCATTATTAGTCAACCTAAAGAATTTCACAGTACTCCTGCCGGGAGCTTCTCGAGTTTGCCGATGTATTTCGACTGTTGACGACGCATTTGGATGCCTTAAGGGAGTCATAGTTACTCCTTGTTGTTACTCCCCATTTTACAACAGGCACATCCACAAGCTCACTCTGGCCAATTCTCCTGAAGCGATACGCTAATATCTGTTGACATAAAGACTTTCACAGTACACCTGCTGGGAGCATCTCAACTTTGCCGATGTATTTCGCCTATTGACGAGGCGTTTGGCTACCTTAAGAGAGTCATAGTTACTCCTGCCAGTGGCTCTCCGTTAAACCACAGTCACATCTACGATTTTCCTCTGCCCCTTTCACCAGACGCGATACGCCATTATTTGTCGAAATTATGACTTTCACAGTACTCCTGCTAGGGGTTCCTCCAGTTTACCAATGTATTTCGCCTGTTGACGAGGCATTTGGCTACCTTAAGAGAGTCATACTTACTCCTGTCAGTTGCTCCCCGTTTTACCACAGTCACATTTTCAATCTTATTCTGGCCAGTTCACCTGAAGCGATACACCATTATCAGTCAACCTAAAGAATATCACAGTACTCCTGCCGGGAGCTCTCGAGTTTGCCGATGTATTTCGCCTGTTGACGAGGCATTTGGATACCTTAAGAGAGTCATAGTTACCCCTTGCTGTTGCTCCCCATTTTACAACAGGCACATCTACAAGCTTACTTTGGCCAATTCTCCTGAAGCCATACGCTAATATCTGTTGACATAAAGACTTTCACAGGACTCCTGCCGGGAGCTTTTCGACTTTGCCGATGTATTTCGCCTATTGACGAGGCGTTTGGCTACCTTAAGAGAGTCATAGTTACTCCTGCCAGTGTCTCTCCGTTAAACCACAGTCACATCTACCATTTTCCTCCTTCCCTTTCACCAGACGCGATACGCCATTATTTGTCGACATCATGACTTTCAATGTACTCCTGCTAGGGGCTCCTCCAGTTTACCAACGTATTTCCCCTGTTGACGAGGCATTTGGCCACCTTAAGAGAGTCATACTTACTCCAGTCAGTTGCTCCACGTTTTACCACAGTCACATTTTCAATCTTATTCTGGCCAGTTCACCCAAACCGATACGCCTCTTGACGAGGCATTTGGCTACCTTAAGAGAGTCATAGTTACTCCTGTCAGTTGCTCCCCGTTTTACAACAGTCACATTTTCAATCTTATTCTGGCCGGTTCACCCGAAGCGATACGCCTCTTGACGAGGCATTTGGATACCTTAAGAGGGTCATAGTTACCCCTTGCTGTTGCTCCCCATTTTACAACAGGCACATCTACAGGCTTACTCTGGCTATTCTCCTGAAGCGATACGCTAATATCTGTTGACATAAAGGCTTTCGCAGTTCCTCTGCCGGGAGCTTCTCGACTTTACCGATGTATTTCGCCGATTGACGAGGCATTTGGCTACCTTAAGAGAGTCATAGTTACTCCTGCCAGTGTCTCTCCGTTAAACCACAGTCACATCTACAAAATTCCTCTGCCCCTTTCACCAGACGCGATACGCCATTATTTGTCGACATTATGACTTTCACAGTACTCCTGCTAGGGGCTCCTCCAGTTTACCATTGTATTTCACCTGTTGACGAGGCATTTGTCTACCTTAAGAGAGTCATAGTTACTCCTGTCAGTTGTTCCCCGTTTTACCACAGTCACATTGTCAATCTTATTCTGGCCAGTTCACCTGAGGCGATACGCCATTATCAGTCAACCTAAAGAATGTCACAGTACTCCTGCCGGAAGCTTCTCGAGCTTGCCGAAGTATTTCGCCTGTTGACGAAGCATTTGGATACCTTATGAGAGTCATAGTTACTCCTTGCTGTTGCTCCCCATTTTACAACAGGCACATCTACAAGCTTACTCTGGCCAATTCTCCTGAAGCGATACGCTAATATCTGTTGACATAAAGACTTTCACAGGACTCCTGCCGGGAGCTTTTCGACTTTGCCGATGTATTTCGCCTATTGACGCGGCGTTTGGCTACCTTAAGAGGGTCATAGTTACTCCTGCCAGTGTCTCTCCGTTAAACCACAGTCACATCTACCATTTTCCTCTGCCCCTTTCACCAGACGCGATACGCCATTATTAGTCGACATCATGAATTTCAATGTACTCCTGCTAGGGGCTCCTCCAGTTTCCAAATGTATTTCGCCTGTTGACGAGGCATTTGGCTACCTTAAGAGAGTCATACTTACTCCTGTCAGTTGCTCCCCGTTTTACCACAGTCACATTTTCAATCTTATTCTGGCCAGTTCACCTGAAGCGATACGCCATTATCAGTCAACCTAAAGAATATCACAGTACTCCGTCCGGGAGCTCTCGAGTTTGCCGATGTATTTCGCCTGTTGACGAGGCATTTGGATACCTTAAGAGAGTCATAGTTACCCCTTGCTATTGCTCCCGATTTTACAACAGGCCCATCTACAAGCTTACTCTGGCCAATTCCTCTGAAGCGATACGCTAATATCTGTTGACATAAAGACTTTCACAGTACTCCTGCCGGGAGCTTTTCGACTTTGCCGATGTATTTCGCCTATTGACGAGGCGTTTGGCTACCTTAAGAGAGCCATAGTTACTCCTGCCAGTGTCTCTCCGTTAAACCACAGTCACATCTACCATTTTCCTCTGCCCCTGTCACCAGCGGCGATACGCCATTATTTGTCGACATCATGACTTTCAATGTACTCCTGCTAGGCGCTCCTCCAGTTTACCAATGTATTTCGCCTGTTGACGAGGCATTTGGCTACCTTAAGAGAGTCATACTTACTCCTGTCAGTTCCTCCCCGTTTTACCACAGTCACATTTTCAATCTTATTCTGGCCAGTTCACCTGAAGCGATACGCCATTATCAGTCAACCTAAAGAATATCACAGTACTCCTGCCGGGAGCTCTCGAGTTTGCCGATGTGTTTCGCCTGTTGACGAGGCATTTGGATACCTTAAGAGAGTCATAGTTACCACTTGCTGTTGCTCCCCATTTTACAACAGGCACATCTACAAGCTTACTCTGGCCAATTCTCCTGAAGCGATACGCTAATATCTGCTGACATAAAGACTTTCACAGGACTCCTGCCGGGAGCTTTTCGACTTTGTCGATGTATTTCGCCTATTGAGGAGGCGTTTGGCTACCTTAAGAGAGCCATAGTTACTCCTGCCAGTGTCTCTCCTTTAAACCACAGTCACATCTACCATTTTCCTCTGCCCCTTTCACCAGACGCGATACGCCATTATTTGTAGACATCATGACTTTCAAAGTACTTCTGCTGGGGGCTCCTCCAGTTTTTAATGTATTTCGCCTGTTGACGAGGCATTTGACTACCTTAAGAGAGTCATAGCTACTCCTGTCAGTTGCTCCCCGTTTTACCACAGTCACATTTTCAATCTTATTCTGGCCAGTTCACCTGAAGCGATACGCCATTATTAGTCAACCTAAAGAATATCACAGTACTCCTGCCGGGAGCTCTCGAGTTTGCCGATGTGTTTCGCCTGTTGACGAGGCATTTGGATACCTTAAGAGAGTCATAGTTACCACTTGCTGTTGCTCCCCATTTTACAACAGGCACATCTACAAGCTTACTCTGGCCAATTCTCCTGAAGCGATACGCTAATATCTGCTGACATAAAGACTTTCAC
The DNA here is from genome assembly GCF_021461395.2 of Schistocerca americana. Classification (NCBI taxonomy): domain Eukaryota; kingdom Metazoa; phylum Arthropoda; class Insecta; order Orthoptera; family Acrididae; genus Schistocerca; species Schistocerca americana. The sequence continues at coordinate 63,818,442 of NC_060130.1, forward strand.
AGGACTCCTGCCGGGAGCTTTTCGACTTTGTCGATGTATTTCGCCTATTGAGGAGGCGTTTGGCTACCTTAAGAGAGCCATAGTTACTCCTGCCAGTGTCTCTCCTTTAAACCACAGTCACATCTACCATTTTCCTCTGCCCCTTTCACCAGACGCGATACGCCATTATTTGTAGACATCATGACTTTCAAAGTACTTCTGCTGGGGGCTCCTCCAGTTTACCAATGTATTTCGCCTGTTGACGAGGCATTTGGCTACCTTAAGAGGGTCATAGTTACTCCTGTCAGTTGCTCCCCGTTTTACCACAGTCACATTTTCAATCTTATTCTGGCCAGTTCACCTGAGGCGATTCGCCATTATCAGTCAACCTATAGAATTTCACAGTACTCCTGCCGGAAGCTTCTCGAGTTTGCCGAAGTATTTCGCCTGTTGACGAAGCATTTGGATACCTTAAGAGAGTCATAGTTACTCCTTGCTGTTGCTCCCCATTTTACAACAGGCACATCTACAAGCTTACTCTGGCCAATTCCCCTGAAGCGATACGCTAATATCTGTTGACATAAAGACTTTCACAGTACTCCTGCTGGGAGCTTCTCAACTTTGCCGATGTATTTCGCCTATTGACGAGGCATTTGGCTACCTTAAGAGAGTCATAGTTACTCCTGCCAGTGGCTCTCCGTTAAACCACAGTCACATCTACGATTTTCCTCTGCCGCTTTCACCAGCAGCGATACGCCATTATTTGTTGAAATTATGACTTTCACAATACTCCTGCTAGGGGTTCCTCCAGTTTACCAATGTATTTCGCCTGTTGACGAAGCATTTGGCTACCTTAAGAGAGTCATAGTTACTCCTGTCAGTTGCTCCCCGTTTTACCACAGTCACATTTTCAATCTTATTCTGGCCAGTTCACCTGATGCGATACGCCATTATCAGTCAACCTAAAAAATATCACAGTACTCCTGCCGGGGGCTCTCGAGTTTGCCGATGTATTTCGCCTGTTGACGAGGCATTTGGATACCTTAAGAGAGTCATAGTTACCCCTTGCTGATGCTCCCCATTTTACAACAGGCACATCTACAAGCTTACTCTGGCCAATTCTCCTGAAGCGATACGCTATTATCTATTGACATTAAGACTTTCACAGTACTCCTGCCGGGAGCTTTTCGACTTTGCCGATATATTTCGCCTATTGACGAGGCGTTTGGCTACCTTAAGAGAGTCATAGTTACTCCTGCCAGTGTCTCTCCGTTAAACCACAGTCACATCTACCATTTTCCTCTGCCCCATTCACCAGACGCGATACGCCATTATTTGTCGACATCATGACTTTAAAAGTACTCCTGCTAGGGGCTCCTCCAGTTTACCAATGTATTTCGCCTGTTGACGAGGCATTTGGCTACCTTAAGAGACTCATAGTTACTCCTGTAAGTTGCTCCCCGTTTTACCACAGTCACATTTTCAATCTTATTCTGGCCAGTTCACCTGAAGCGATACGCCATTATCAGTCAACCTAAAGAATATCACAGTACTCCTGCCGGGAGCTCTCGAGTTTGCCGATGTATTTCGCCTGTTGACGAGGCATTTGGATACCTTAAGAGAGTCATAGATACCCCTTGCTGTTGCTCCCCATTTTACAACAGGCACATCTACAGGCTTACTCTGGCTATTCTCCTGAAGCGATACGCTAATATCTGTTGACATAAAGACTTTCGCAGTTCCCCTGCCGGGAGCTTCTCGACTTTACCGATGTATTTCGCCGATTGACGAGGCATTTGGCTACCTTAAGAGAGTCATAGTTACTCCTGCCAGTGTCTCTCCGTTAAACCACAGTCATATCTACATAATTCCTCTGCCCCTTTCACCAGACGCGATACGCCATTATTTGTCGACATTATGACTTTCACAGTACTCCTGCTAGGGGCTCCTCCAGTTTACCATTGTATTTCACCTGTTGACGAGGCATTTGGCTACCTTAAGAGAGTCATAGTTACTCCTGTCAGTTGCTCCCCGTTTTACCACAGTCACATTGTCAATCTTATTCTGGCCAGTTCACCTGAGGCGATACGCCATTATCAGTCAACCTAAAGAATGTCACAGTACTCCTGCCGGAAGCTTCTCGAGCTTGCCGAAGTATTTCGCCTGTTGACGAAGCATTTGGATACCTTAAGAGAGTCATAGTTACCCCTTGCTGTTGCTCCCCATTTTACAACAGGCACATCTACAAGCTTACTCTGGCCAATTCTCCTGAAGCGATACGCTAATATCTGCTGACATAAAGACTTTCACAGTACTCCTGCCGGGAGCTTTTCGACTTTGCCGATGTATTTCGCCTATTGAGGAGGCGTTTGGCTACCTTAAGAGAGCCATAGTTACTCCTGCCAGTGTCTCTCCTTTAAACCACAGTCACATCTACCATTTTCCTCTGCCCCTTTCACCAGACGCGATACGCCATTATTTGTAGACATCATGACTTTCAAAGTACTTCTGCTGGGGGCTCCTCCAGTTTACCAATGTATTTCGCCTGTTGACGAGGCATTTGGCTACCTTAAGAGGGTCATAGTTACTCCTGTCAGTTGCTCCCCGTTTTACCACAGTCACATTTTCAATCTTATTCTGGCCAGTTCACCTGAGGCGATACGCCATTATCAGTCAACCTATAGAATTTCACAGTACTCCTGCCGGAAGCTTCTCGAGTTTGCCGAAGTATTTCGCCTGTTGACGAAGCATTTGGATACCTTAAGAGAGTCATAGTTACTCCTTGCTGTTGCTCCCCATTTTACAACAGGCACATCTACAAGCTTACTCTGGCCAATTCCCCTGAAGCGATACGCTAATATCTGTTGACATAAAGACTTTCACAGTACTCCTGCTGGGAGCTTCTCAACTTTGCCGATGTATTTCGCCTATTGACGAGGCATTTGGCTACCTTAAGAGAGTCATAGTTACTCCTGCCAGTGGCTCTCCGTTAAACCACAGTCACATCTACGATTTTCCTCTGCCGCTTTCACCAGCCGCGATACGCCATTATTTGTTGAAATTATGACTTTCACAATACTCCTGCTAGGGGTTCCTCCAGTTTACCAATGTATTTCGCCTGTTGACGAAGCATTTGGCTACCTTAAGAGAGTCATAGTTACTCCTGTCAGTTGCTCCCCGTTTTACCACAGTCACATTTTCAATCTTATTCTGGCCAGTTCACCTGATGCGATACGCCATTATCAGTCAACCTAAAAAATATCACAGTACTCCTGCCGGGGGCTCTCGAGTTTGCCGATGTATTTCGCCTGTTGACGAGGCATTTGGATACCTTAAGAGAGTCATAGTTACCCCTTGCTGATGCTCCCCATTTTACAACAGGCACATCTACAAGCTTACTCTGGCCAATTCTCCTGAAGCGATACGCTATTATCTATTGACATTAAGACTTTCACAGTACTCCTGCCGGGAGCTTTTCGACTTTGCCGATATATTTCGCCTATTGACGAGGCGTTTGGCTACCTTAAGAGAGTCATAGTTACTCCTGCCAGTGTCTCTCCGTTAAACCACAGTCACATCTACCATTTTCCTCTGCCCCATTCACCAGACGCGATACGCCATTATTTGTCGACATCATGACTTTAAAAGTACTCCTGCTAGGGGCTCCTCCAGTTTACCAATGTATTTCGCCTGTTGACGAGGCATTTGGCTACCTTAAGAGACTCATAGTTACTCCTGTAAGTTGCTCCCCGTTTTACCACAGTCACATTTTCAATCTTATTCTGGCCAGTTCACCTGAAGCGATACGCCATTATCAGTCAACCTAAAGAATATCACAGTACTCCTGCCGGGAGCTCTCGAGTTTGCCGATGTATTTCGCCTGTTGACGAGGCATTTGGATACCTTAAGAGAGTCATAGATACCCCTTGCTGTTGCTCCCCATTTTACAACAGGCACATCTACAGGCTTACTCTGGCTATTCTCCTGAAGCGATACGCTAATATCTGTTGACATAAAGACTTTCGCAGTTCCCCTGCCGGGAGCTTCTCGACTTTACCGATGTATTTCGCCGATTGACGAGGCATTTGGCTACTTTAAGAGAGTCATAGTTACTCCTGCCAGTGTCTCTCCGTTAAACCACAGTCATATCTACATAATTCCTCTGCCCCTTTCACCAGACGCGATACGCCATTATTTGTCGACATTATGACTTTCACAGTACTCCTGCTAGGGGCTCCTCCAGTTTACCATTGTATTTCACCTGTTGACGAGGCATTTGGCTACCTTAAGAGAGTCATAGTTACTCCTGTCAGTTGCTCCCCGTTTTACCACAGTCACATTGTCAATCTTATTCTGGCCAGTTCGCCTGAGGCGATACGCCATTATCAGTCAACCTAAAGAATGTCACAGTACTCCTGCCGGAAGCTTCTCGAGCTTGCCGAAGTATTTCGCCTGTTGACGAAGCATTTGGATACCTTAAGAGAGTCATAGTTACCCCTTGCTGTTGCTCCTTATTTTACAACAGGCACATCTACAAGCTTACTCTGGCCAATTCTCCTGAAGCGATACGCTAATATCTGTTGACATAAAGACTTTCACAGGACTCCTGCCGGGAGCTTTTCGACTTTGCCGATGTATTTCGCCTATTGACGAGGCGTTTGGCTACCTTACGAGAGTCATAGTTACTCCTGCCAGTGTCTCTCCGTTAAACCACAGTCACATCTACCATTTTCCTCTGCCCCTTTCACCAGACGCGATACGCCATTATTAGTCGACATCATGAATTTCAATGTACTTCTGCTGGGGGCTCCTCCAGTTTTTAATGTATTTCGCCTGTTGACGAGGCATTTGGCTACCTTAAGAGAGTCATAGCTACTCCTGTCAGTTGCTCCCCGTTTTACCACAGTCACATTTTCAATCTTATTCTGGCCAGTTCACCTGAGGCGATACGCCATTATCAGTCAACCTATAGAATTTCACAGTACTCCTGCCGGAAGCTTCTCGAGTTTGCCGAAGTATTTCGCCTGTTGACGAAGCATTTGGATACCTTAAGAGAGTCATAGTTACTCCTTGCTGTTGCTCCCCATTTTACAACAGGCACATCTACAAGCTTACTCTGGCCAATTCCCCTGAAGCGATACGCTAATATCTGTTGACATAAAGACTTTCACAGTACTCCTGCTGGGAGCTTCTCAACTTTGCCGATGTATTTCGCCTATTGACGAGGCATTTGGCTACCTTAAGAGAGTCATAGTTACTCCTGCCAGTGGCTCTCCGTTAAACCACAGTCACATCTACGATTTTCCTCTGCCGCTTTCACCAGCCGCGATACGCCATTATTTGTTGAAATTATGACTTTCACAATACTCCTGCTAGGGGTTCCTCCAGTTTACCAATGTATTTCGCCTGTTGACGAAGCATTTGGCTACCTTAAGAGAGTCATAGTTACTCCTGTCAGTTGCTCCCCGTTTTACCACAGTCACATTTTCAATCTTATTCTGGCCAGTTCACCTGATGCGATACGCCATTATCAGTCAACCTAAAAAATATCACAGTACTCCTGCCGGGGGCTCTCGAGTTTGCCGATGTATTTCGCCTGTTGACGAGGCATTTGGATACCTTAAGAGAGTCATAGTTACCCCTTGCTGATGCTCCCCATTTTACAACAGGCACATCTACAAGCTTACTCTGGCCAATTCTCCTGAAGCGATACGCTATTATCTATTGACATTAAGACTTTCACAGTACTCCTGCCGGGAGCTTTTCGACTTTGCCGATATATTTCGCCTATTGACGAGGCGTTTGGCTACCTTAAGAGAGTCATAGTTACTCCTGCCAGTGTCTCTCCGTTAAACCACAGTCACATCTACCATTTTCCTCTGCCCCATTCACCAGACGCGATACGCCATTATTTGTCGACATCATGACTTTAAAAGTACTCCTGCTAGGGGCTCCTCCAGTTTACCAATGTATTTCGCCTGTTGACGAGGCATTTGGCTACCTTAAGAGACTCATAGTTACTCCTGTAAGTTGCTCCCCGTTTTACCACAGTCACATTTTCAATCTTATTCTGGCCAGTTCACCTGAAGCGATACGCCATTATCAGTCAACCTAAAGAATATCACAGTACTCCTGCCGGGAGCTCTCGAGTTTGCCGATGTATTTCGCCTGTTGACGAGGCATTTGGATACCTTAAGAGAGTCATAGATACCCCTTGCTGTTGCTCCCCATTTTACAACAGGCACATCTACAGGCTTACTCTGGCTATTCTCCTGAAGCGATACGCTAATATCTGTTGACATAAAGACTTTCGCAGTTCCCCTGCCGGGAGCTTCTCGACTTTACCGATGTATTTCGCCGATTGACGAGGCATTTGGCTACCTTAAGAGAGTCATAGTTACTCCTGCCAGTGTCTCTCCGTTAAACCACAGTCATATCTACATAATTCCTCTGCCCCTTTCACCAGACGCGATACGCCATTATTTGTCGACATTATGACTTTCACAGTACTCCTGCTAGGGGCTCCTCCAGTTTACCATTGTATTTCACCTGTTGACGAGGCATTTGGCTACCTTAAGAGAGTCATAGTTACTCCTGTCAGTTGCTCCCCGTTTTACCACAGTCACATTGTCAATCTTATTCTGGCCAGTTCACCTGAGGCGATACGCCATTATCAGTCAACCTAAAGAATGTCACAGTACTCCTGCCGGAAGCTTCTCGAGCTTGCCGAAGTATTTCGCCTGTTGACGAAGCATTTGGATACCTTAAGAGAGTCATAGTTACCCCTTGCTGTTGCTCCTTATTTTACAACAGGCACATCTACAAGCTTACTCTGGCCAATTCTCCTGAAGCGATACGCTAATATCTGTTGACATAAAGACTTTCACAGGACTCCTGCCGGGAGCTTTTCGACTTTGCCGATGTATTTCGCCTATTGACGAGGCGTTTGGCTACCTTACGAGAGTCATAGTTACTCCTGCCAGTGTCTCTCCGTTAAACCACAGTCACATCTACCATTTTCCTCTGCCCCTTTCACCAGACGCGATACGCCATTATTAGTCGACATCATGAATTTCAATGTACTTCTGCTGGGGGCTCCTCCAGTTTTTAATGTATTTCGCCTGTTGACGAGGCATTTGGCTACCTTAAGAGAGTCATAGCTACTCCTGTCAGTTGCTCCCCGTTTTACCACAGTCACATTTTCAATCTTATTCTGGCCAGTTCACCTGAAGCGATACGCCATTATCAGTCAACCTAAAGAATATCACAGTACTCCTGCCGGGAGCTCTCGAGTTTGCCGATGTATTTCGCCTGTTGACGAGGCATTTGGATACCTTAAGGGAGTCATAGTTACCACTTGCTGTTGCTCCCCATTTTACAACAGGCACATCTACAAGCTTACTCTGGCCAATTCTCCTGAAGCGATACGCTAATATCTGTTGACATAAAGACTTTCACAGGACTCCTGCCGGGAGCTTTTCGACTTTGCCGATGTATTTCGCCTATTGAGGAGGCGTTTGGCTACCTTAAGAGAGCCATAGTTACTCCTGCCAGTGTCTCTCCTTTAAACCACAGTCACATCTACGATTTTCCTCTGCCGCTTTCACCAGCCGCGATACGCCATTATTTGTTGAAATTATGACTTTCACAGTACTCCTGCTAGGGGTTCCTCCAGTTTACCAATGTATTTCGCCTGTTGACGAAGCATTTGGCTACCTTAAGAGAGTCATAGTTACTCCTCTCAGTTGCTCCACGTTTTACCACAGTCACATTTTCAATCTTATCCTGGCCAGTTCACCTGATGCGATACGCCATTATCAGTCAACCTAAAAAATATCACAGTACTCCTGCCGGGGGCTCTCGAGTTTGCCGATGTATTTCGCCTGTTGACGAGGCATTTGGATACCTTAAGAGAGTCATAGTTACCCCTTGCTGATGCTCCCCATTTTACAACAGGCACATCTACAAGCTTACTCTGGCCAATTCTCCTGAAGCGATACGCTATTATCTATTGACATAAAGACTTTCACAGTACTCCTGCCGGGAGCTTTTCGACTTTGCCGATATATTTCGCCTATTGAGGATTCGTTTGGCTACCTTAAGAGAGTCATAGTTACTCCTGCCAGTGTCTCTCCGTTAAACCACAGTCACATCTACCATTTTCCTCTGCCCCATTCACCAGACGCGATACGCCATTATTTGTCGACATCATGACTTTAAAAGTACTCCTGCTAGGGGCTCCTCCAGTTTACCAATGTATTTCGCCTGTTGACGAGGCATTTGGCTACCTTGAGAGAGTCATACTTACTCCTGTAAGTTGCTCCCCGTTTCACCACAGTCACATTTTCAATCTTATTCTGGCTAGTTCACCTGAAGCGATACGCCATTATCAGTCAACCTAAAGAATATCACAGTACTCCTGCCGGGAGCTCTCGAGTTTGCCGATGTATTTCGCCTGTTGACGAGGCATTTGGATACCTTAAGAGAGTCATAGTTACCCCTTGCTGTTGCTCCCCATTTTACAACAGGCACATCTACAAGCTTACTCTGGCCAATTCTCCTGAAGCGATACGCTAATATCTGTTGATGTAAAGACTTTCACAGGACTCCTGCCGGGAGCTTTTCGACTTTGCCGACATATTTCGCCAATTGACGAGGCGTTTGGCTACCTTAAGAGAGCCATAGTTACTCCTGCCAGTGTCTCTCCTTTAAACCACAGTCACATCTACCATTTTCCTCTGCCCCTTTCACCAGATGCGATACGCCAATATTTGTCGACATCATGACTTTCAATGTACTCCTGCTAGGGGCTCCTCCAGTTTACCAATGTATTTCACCTGTTGACGAGGCATTTGGCTACCTTAAGAGAGTCATACTTACTCCTGTCACTTGCTCCCCGTTTTACCACAGACACATTTTCAATCTTATTCTAGCCAGTTCACCTGAAGCGATACGCCATTATCAGTCAACCTAACGAATTTCACAGTATTCCTGCCGGGAGCTCTCGAGTTTGACGATGTATTTCGCCTGTTGACGAGGCATTTGGATACCTTAAGAGAGTCATAGTTACCCCTTGCTGTTGCTCCCCATTTTACAACAGGCACATCTACAAGCTTACTCTGGCCAATTCTCCTGAAGCGATACGCTAATATCTGTTGACATAAAGACTTTCACAGTACTCCTGCCGGGAGCTTTTCGACTTTGCCGATGTATTTCGCCTATTGACGAGGCGTTTGGCTACCTTAAGAGAGTCATAGTTACTCCTGCCAGTGTCTCTCCGTTAAACCACAGTCACATCTACCAATTTCCTCTGCCCCTTTCACCAGACGCGATACGCCATTATTTGTAGACATCATGACTTTCAAAGTACTTCTGCTGGGGGCTCCTCCAGTTTACCAATGTATTTCGCCTGTTGACGAGGCATTTGGCTACCTTAAGAGAGTCATACTTACTCCTGTCAGTTGCTCCCCGTTTTTCCACAGTCACATTTTCAATCTTATTCTGGCCAGTTCACCTGAAGCGATACGCCATTATCAGTCAACCTATAGAATATCACAGTACTCCTGCCGGGAGCTCTCGAGTTTGCCGATGTATTTCGCCTGTTGACGAGGCATTTGGATACCTTAAGAGAGTCATAGATACCCCTTGCTGTTGCTCCCCATTTTACAACAGGCACATCTACAGGCTTACTCTGGCTATTCTCCTGAAGCGATACGCTAATATCTGTTGACATAAAGACTTTCGCAGTTCCCCTGCCGGGAGCTTCTCGACTTTACCGATGTATTTCGCCGATTGACGAGGCATTTGGCTACCTTAAGAGAGTCATAGTTACTCCTGCCAGTGTCTCTCCGTTAAACCACAGTCATATCTACATAATTCCTCTGCCCCTTTCACCAGACGCGATACGCCATTATTTGTCGACATTATGACTTTCACAGTACTCCTGCTAGGGGCTCCTCCAGTTTACCATTGTATTTCACCTGTTGACGAGGCATTTGGCTACCTTAAGAGAGTCATAGTTACTCCTGTCAGTTGCTCCCCGTTTTACCACAGTCACATTGTCAATCTTATTCTGGCCAGTTCACCTGAGGCGATACGCCATTATCAGTCAACCTAAAGAATGTCACAGTACTCCTGCCGGAAGCTTCTCGAGCTTGCCGAAGTATTTCGCCTGTTGACGAAGCATTTGGATACCTTAAGAGAGTCATAGTTACCCCTTGCTGTTGCTCCCCATTTTACAACAGGCACATCTACAAGCTTACTCTGGCCAATTCTCCTGAAGCGATACGCTAATATCTGTTGACATAAAGACTTTCACAGGACTCCTGCCGGGAGCTTTTCGACTTTGCCGATGTATTTCGCCTATTGACGAGGCGTTTGGCTACCTTACGAGAGTCATAGTTACTCCTGCCAGTGTCTCTCCGTTAAACCACAGTCACATCTACCATTTTCCTCTGCCCCTTTCACCAGACGCGATACGCCATTATTAGTCGACATCATGAATTTCAATGTACTTCTGCTGGGGGCTCCTCCAGTTTTTAATGTATTTCGCCTGTTGACGAGGCATTTGGCTACCTTAAGAGAGTCATAGCTACTCCTGTCAGTTGCTCCCCGTTTTACCACAGTCACATTTTCAATCTTATTCTGGCCAGTTCACCTGAAGCGATACGCCATTATCAGTCAACCTAATGAATATCACAGTACTCCTGCCGGGAGCTCTCGAGTTTGCCGATGTATTTCGCCTGTTGACGAGGCATTTGGATACCTTAAGGGAGTCATAGTTACCACTTGCTGTTGCTCCCCATTTTACAACAGGCACATCTACAAGCTTACTCTGGCCAATTCTCCTGAAGCGATACGCTAATATCTGTTGACATAAAGACTTTCACAGGACTCCTGCCGGGAGCTTTTCGACTTTGCCGATGTATTTCGCCTATTGAGGAGGCGTTTGGCTACCTTAAGAGAGCCATAGTTACTCCTGCCAGTGTCTCTCCTTTAAACCACAGTCACATCTACGATTTTCCTCTGCCGCTTTCACCAGCCGCGATACGCCATTATTTGTTGAAATTATGACTTTCACAGTACTCCTGCTAGGGGTTCCTCCAGTTTACCAATGTATTTCGCCTGTTGACGAAGCATTTGGCTACCTTAAGAGAGTCATAGTTACTCCTCTCAGTTGCTCCACGTTTTACCACAGTCACATTTTCAATCTTATTCTGGCCAGTTCACCTGATGCGATACGCCATTATCAGTCAACCTAAAAAATATCACAGTACTCCTGCCGGGGGCTCTCGAGTTTGCCGATGTATTTCGCCTGTTGACGAGGCATTTGGATACCTTAAGAGAGTCATAGTTACCCCTTGCTGATGCTCCCCATTTTACAACAGGCACATCTACAAGCTTACTCTGGCCAATTCTCCTGAAGCGATACGCTATTATCTATTGACATAAAGACTTTCACAGTACTCCTGCCGGGAGCTTTTCGACTTTGCCGATATATTTCGCCTATTGAGGATTCGTTTGGCTACCTTAAGAGAGTCATAGTTACTCCTGCCAGTGTCTCTCCGTTAAACCACAGTCACATCTACCATTTTCCTCTGCCCCATTCACCAGACGCGATACGCCATTATTTGTCGACATCATGACTTTAAAAGTACTCCTGCTAGGGGCTCCTCCAGTTTACCAATGTATTTCGCCTGTTGACGAGGCATTTGGCTACCTTAAGAGAGTCATACTTACTCCTGTCAGTTGCTCCCCGTTTCACCACAGTCACATTTTCAATCTTATTCTGGCTAGTTCACCTGAAGCGATACGCCATTATCAGTCAACCTAAAGAATATCACAGTACTCCTGCCGGGAGCTCTCGAGTTTGCCGATGTATTTCGCCTGTTGACGAGGCATTTGGATACCTTAAGAGAGTCATAGTTACCCCTTGCTGTTGCTCCCCATTTTACAACAGGCACATCTACAAGCTTACTCTGGCCAATTCTCCTGAAGCGATACGCTAATATCTGTTGATGTAAAGACTTTCACAGGACTCCTGCCGGGAGCTTTTCGACTTTGCCGACATATTTCGCCAATTGACGAGGCGTTTGGCTACCTTAAGAGAGCCATAGTTACTCCTGCCAGTGTCTCTCCTTTAAACCACAGTCACACCTACCATTTTCCTCTGCCCCTTTCACCAGATGCGATACGCCAATATTTGTCGACATCATGACTTTCAATGTACTCCTGCTAGGGGCTCCTCCAGTTTACCAATGTATTTCGCCTGTTGACGAGGCATTTGGCTACCTTAAGAGAGTCATACTTACTCCTGTCAGTTGCTCCCCGTTTTACCACAGACACATTTTCAATCTTATTCTAGCCAGTTCACCTGAAGCGATACGCCATTATCAGTCAACCTAACGAATTTCACAGTATTCCTGCCGGGAGCTCTCGAGTTTGACGATGTATTTCGCCTGTTGACGAGGCATTTGGATACCTTAAGAGAGTCATAGTTACCCCTTGCTGTTGCTCCCCATTTTACAACAGGCACATCTACAAGCTTACTCTGGCCAATTCTCCTGAAGCGATACGCTAATATCTGTTGACATAAAGACTTTCACAGTACTCCTGCCGGGAGCTTTTCGACTTTGCCGATGTATTTCGCCTATTGACGAGGCGTTTGGCTACCTTAAGAGAGTCATAGTTACTCCTGCCAGTGTCTCTCCGTTAAACCACAGTCACATCTACCAATTTCCTCTGCCCCTTTCACCAGACGCGATACGCCATTATTTGTAGACATCATGACTTTCAAAGTACTTCTGCTGGGGGCTCCTCCAGTTTACCAATGTATTTCGCCTGTTGACGAGGCATTTGGCTACCTTAAGAGAGTCATACTTACTCCTGTCAGTTGCTCCCCGTTTTTCCACAGTCACATTTTCAATCTTATTCTGGCCAGTTCACCTGTAGCGATACGCCATTATCAGTCAACCCAAGGAATATTACAGTACTCCTGCGGGGATCTTCTCGAGTTTGCCGATGTATTTTGCCTGTTGACGAGGCATTTGGATACCTTAAGAGAGTCATAGTTACCCCCTGCTGTTGCTCCCCATTTTACAACAGGCACATCTACAGGCTTACTCTGGCTATTCTCCTGAAGCAATACCCTAATATCTGTTGACATAAAGACTTTCACAGTACTCCTGCCGGGAGCTTCTCGACTTTACCGATGTATTTCGCCTATTGACGAGGCATTTGGCTAACTTAAGAGAGTCATAGTTACTCCTGCCAGTGTCTCTCCGTTAAACCACAGTCACATCTACAATATTCCTCTGCCCCTTTCGCCAGACGCGATACGCCATTATTTGTCGACATTATGACTTTCACAGTACTCCTGCTAGGGGCTCCTCCAGTTTACCAATGTATTTCACCTGTTGACGAAGCATTTGGCTACCTTAAGAGAGTCATAGTTACTCCTGTCAGTTGCTCCCCGTTTTACAACAGTCACATTTTCAATCTTATTCTGGCCAGTTCACCTGAGGCGATACGCCATTATCAGTCAACCTAAAGAATTTCACAGTACTCCTGCCGGAAGCTTCTCGAGTTTGCCGAAGTATTTCGCCTGTTGACGAAGCATTTGGATACCTTAAGAGAGTCATAGTTACTATTTGCTGTTGCTCCCCATTTTACAACAGGCACATCTACAAGCTTACTCTGGCCAATTCTCCTGAAGCGATACGCTAATATCTGTTGACATAAAGACTTTCACAGTACTCCTGCTGGGAGCTTCTCAACTTTGCCGAAGTATTTCGCCTATTGACGAGGCATTTGGCAAACTTAAGAGAGTCATAGTTACTCCTGCCAGTGGCTCTCCATTAAACCACAGTCACATCTACGATTTTCCTCTGCCGCTTTCACCAGCCGCGATACGCCATTATTTGTTGAAATTATGAGTTTCACAGTACTCCTGCTAGGGGTTCCTCCAGTTTACCAATGTATTTCGCCTGTTGACGAAGCATTTGGCTACCTTAAGAGAGTCATAGTTACTCCTGTCAGTTGCTCCCCGTTTTACCACAGACACATTTTCAATCTTATTCTGGCCAGTTCACCTGAAGCGATACGCCATTATCAGTCAACCTAAAGAATATCACAGTACTCCTGCCGGGAGCTCTCAAGTTTGCCGCTGTATTTCGCCTGTTGCGAGGCATTTGGATACCTTAAGAGAGTCATAGTTACCCCTTGCTGTTGCTCCCCATTTTACAACAGGCACATCTACAAGCTTACTCTGGCCAATTCCTCTGAAGCGATACGCTAATATCTGTTGACATAAAGACTTTCACAGTACTCCAGCCGGGAGCTTTTCGACTTTGCCTATGTATTTCGCCTATTGACGAGGCGTTTGGCTACCTTAAGAGAGTCATAGTTACTCCTGCCAGTGTCTCTCCCTTAAACCACAGTCACATCTACCATTTTCCTCTGCCCCTTTCACCAGACGCGATACGCGTTTATTTGTAGACATCATGACTTTCAACGTACTTCTGCTGGGGGCTCCTCCAGTTTACCAATGTATTTCGCCTGTTGACGAGGCATTTGGCTACCTTAAGAGAGTCATACTTACTCCTGTCAGTTGCTCCCCGTTTTACCACAGTCACATTTTCAATCTAATTCTGGCCAGTTCACCTGAAGCGATACGCCATTATCAGTCAACCTAATGAATATCACAGTACTCCTGCCGGGAGCTCTCGAGTTTGCCGATGTATTTCGCCTGTTGACGAGGCATTTGGATACCTTAAGGGAGTCATAGTTACCACTTGCTGTTGCTCCCCATTTTACAACAGGCACATCTACAAGCTTACTCTGGCCAATTCCTCTGAAGCGATACGCTAATATCTGTTGACATAAAGACTTTCACAGTACTCCTGCCGGGAGCTTTTCGACTTTGCCGATGTATTTCGCCTATTGACGAGGCATTTGGCTACCTTAAGAGAGTCATAGTTACTCCTGCCAGTGTCTCTCCGTTAAACCACAGTCACATCTACCATTTTCCTCTGCCCCTTTCACCAGACGCGATACGCCATTATTTGTAGACATCATGACTTTCAAAGTACTTCTGCTGGGGGCTCCTCCAGTTTACCAATGTATTTCGCCTGTTGACGAGGCATTTGGCTACCTTAAGAGGGTCATAGTTACTCCTGTCAGTTGCTCCCCGTTTTACCACAGTCACATTTTCAATCTTATTCTGGCCAGTTCACCTGAGGCGATACGCCATTATCAGTCAACCTATAGAATTTCACAGTACTCCTGCCGGAAGCTTCTCGAGTTTGCCGAAGTATTTCGCCTGTTGACGAAGCATTTGGATACCTTAAGAGAGTCATAGTTACTCCTTGCTGTTGCTCTCCATTTTACAACAGGCACATCTACAAGCTTACTCTGGCCAATTCTCCTGAAGCGATACGCTAATATCTGTTGACATAAAGACTTTCACAGTACTCCTGCTGGGAGCTTCTCAACTTTGCCGATGTATTTCGCCTATTGACGAGGCATTTGGCTACCTTAATCGAGTCATAGTTACTCCTGCCAGTGGCTCTCCGTTAAACCACAGTCACATCTACGATTTTCCTCTGCCGCTTTCACCAGCCGCGATACGCAAATATTTGTTGAAATTATGACTTTCACAGTACTCCTGCTAGGGGTTCCTCCAGTTTGCCAATGTATTTCGCCTGTTGACGAAGCATTTGGCTACCTTAAGAGAGTCATACTTACTCCTGTCAGTTGCTCCCCGTTTTACCACAGTCACATTTTCAATCTTATTCTGGCCAGTTCACCTGATGCGATACGCCATTATCAGTCAACCTGAAAAATATCACAGTACTCCTGCCGGGGGCTCTCGAGTTTGCCGATGTATTTCGCCTGTTGACGAGGCATTTGGATACCTTAAGAGAGTCATAGTTACCCCTTGCTGTTTTTCCCCATTTTACAACAGGCACATCTACAAGCTTACTCTGGCCAATTCCTCTGAAGCGACACGCTAATATCTGCTGACATAAAGACTTTCACAGTACTCCTGCCGGGAGCTTTTCGACTTTGCCGATGTATTTCGCCTATTGACGAGGCGTTTGGCTACCTTAAGAGAGTCATAGTTACTCCTGCCAGTGTCTCTCCGTTAAACCACAGTCTAATCTACCATTTTCCTCTGCCCCTTTCACCAGACGCGATACGCCATTATTTGTAGACATCATGACTTTCAAAGTACTTCTGCTGGGGGCTCCTCCAGTTTACCAATGTATTTCGCCTGTTGACGAGGCATTTGGCTACCTTAAGAGAGTCATACTTACTCCTGTCAGTTGCTCCCCGTTTTACCACAGTCACATTTTCAATCTTATTCTGGCTAGTTCACCTGAAGCGATACGCCATTATCAGTCAACCTAAAGAATATCACAGTACTCCTGCCGGGAGCTCTCGAGTTTGCCGATGTATTTCGCCTGTTGACGAGGCATTTGGATACCTTACGAGAGTCATAGTTACCCCTTGCTGTTGCTCCCCATTTTACAACAGGCACATCTACAAGCTTACTCTGGCCAATTCTCCTGAAGCGATACGCTAATATCTGTTGATATAAAGACTTTCACAGGACTCCTGCCGGGAGCTTTTCGACTTTGCCGATGTATTTCGCCTATTGAGGAGGCGTTTGGCTACCTTAAGAGAGTCATAGTTACTCCTGCCAGTGTCTCTCCGTTAAACCACAGTCACATCTACCAATTTCCTCTGCCCCTTTCACCAGACGCGATACGCCATTATTTGTAGACATCATGACTTTCAAAGTACTTCTGCTGGGGGCTCCTCCAGTTTACCAATGTATTTCGCCTGTTGACGAGGCATTTGGCTACCTTAAGAGAGTCATACTTACTCCTGTCAGTTGCTCCCCGTTTTTCCACAGTCACATTTTCAATCTTATTCTGGCCAGTTCACCTGTAGCGATACGCCATTATCAGTCAACCCAAGGAATATTACAGTGCTCCTGCGGGGATCTTCTCGAGTTTGCCGATGTATTTTGCCTGTTGACGAGGCATTTGGATACCTTAAGGGAGTCATAGTTACCCCCTGCTGTTGCTCCCCATTTTACAACAGGCACATCTACAGGCTTACTCTGGCTATTCTCCTCAAGCGATACGCTAATATCTGTTGACATAAAGACTTTCACAGTACTCCTGCCGGGAGCTTCTCGACTTTACCGATGTATTTCGCCTATTGACGAGGCATTTGGCTACCTTAAGAGAGTCATAGTTACTCCTGCCAGTGTCTCTCCGTTAAACCACAGTCACATCTACAATATTCCTCTGCCCCTTTCACCAGACGTGATACGCCATTATTTGTCGACATTATGACTTTAACAGTACTCCTGCTAGGGGCTCCTCCAGTTTACCAATGTATTTCACCTGTTGACGAGGCATTTGGCTACCTTAAGAGAGTCATAGTTACTCCTGTCAGTGGCTCCCCGTTTTACCACAGTCACATGTTCAATCTTATTCTGGCCAGTTCACCTGAGGCGATACGCCATTATCAGTCAACCTAAAGAATTTCACAGTACTCCTGCCGGAAGCTTCTCGAGTTTGCCGAAGTATTTCGCCTGTTGACGAGGCATTTGGATACCTTAAGAGAGTCATTGTTACCCCTTGCTGATGCACCCCATTTTACAACAGGCACATTTACAAGCTTACTCTGGCCAATTCCCCT
Source organism: Schistocerca americana (assembly GCF_021461395.2). Classification (NCBI taxonomy): domain Eukaryota; kingdom Metazoa; phylum Arthropoda; class Insecta; order Orthoptera; family Acrididae; genus Schistocerca; species Schistocerca americana. Next base: position 63,836,136 of record NC_060130.1, read on the forward strand.
GAAGCGATACGCTATTATCTATTGACATAAAGACTGTCACAGTACTCCTGCCGGGAGCTTTTCGACTTTGCCGATATATTTCCCATATTGACGAGGCGTTTGGCTACCTTAAAAGAGTCATAGTTACTCCTGCCAGTGTCTCTCCGTTAAACCACAGTCACATCTACCATTTTCCTCTGCCCCATTCACCAGACGCGATACGCCATTATTTGTCGACATCATGACTTTAAAAGTACTCCTGCTAGGGGCTCCTCCAGTTTACCAATGTATTTCGCCTGTTGTCGAGGCATTTGGCTACCTTAAGAGACTCATAGTTACTCCTGTAAGTTGCTCCCCGTTTTACCACAGTCACATTTTCAATCTTATTCTGGCCAGTTCACCTGAAGCGATACGCCATTATCAGTCAACCTAAAGAATATCACAGTACTCCTGCCGGGAGCTCTCGAGTTTGCCGCTGTATTTCGCCTGTTGCGAGGCATTTGGATACCTTAAGAGAGTCATAGTTACCCCTTGCTGTTGCTCCCCATTTTACAACAGGCACATCTACAAGCTTACTCTGGCCAATTCCTCTGAAGCGATACGCTAATATCTGTTGACATAAAGACTTTCACAGTACTCCAGCCGGGAGCTTTTCGACTTTGCCGATGTATTTCGCCTATTGACGAGGCGTTTGGCTACCTTAAGAGAGTCATAGTTACTCCTGCCAGTGTCTCTCCCTTAAACCACAGTCACATCTACCATTTTCCTCTGCCCCTTTCACCAGACGCGATACGCCATTATTTGTAGACATCATGACTTTCAAAGTACTTCTGCTGGGGGCTCCTCCAGTTTACCAATGTATTTCGCCTGTTGACGAGGCATTTGGCTACCTTAAGAGAGTCATACTTACTCCTGTCAGTTGCTCCCCGTTTTACCACAGTCACATTTTCAATCTTATTTTGGCCAGTTCACCTGAAGCGATACGCCATTATCAGTCAACCTAAAGAATATCACAGTACTCCTGCCGGGAGCTCTCGAGTTTGCCGATGTATTTCGCCTGTTGACGAGGCATTTGGATACCTTAAGGGAGTCATAGTTACCACTTGCTGTTGCTCCCCATTTTACAACAGGCACATCTACAAGCTTACTCTGGCCAATTCTCCTGAAGCGATACGCTAATATCTGCTGACATAAAGACTTTCACAGGACTCCTGCCGGGAGCTTTTCGACTTTGTCGATGTATTTCGCCTATTGAGGAGGCGTTTGGCTACCTTAAGAGAGCCATAGTTACTCCTGCCAGTGTCTCTCCTTTAAACCACAGTCACATCTACCATTTTCCTCTGCCCCTTTCACCAGACGCGATACGCCATTATTTGTAGACATCATGACTTTCAAAGTACTTCTGCTGGGGGCTCCTCCAGTTTACCAATGTATTTCGCCTGTTGACGAGGCATTTGGCTACCTTAAGAGGGTCATAGTTACTCCTGTCAGTTGCTCCCCGTTTTACCACAGTCACATTTTCAATCTTATTCTGGCCAGTTCACCTGAGGCGATACGCCATTATCAGTCAACCTATAGAATTTCACAGTACTCCTGCCGGAAGCTTCTCGAGTTTGCCGAAGTATTTCGCCTGTTGACGAAGCATTTGGATACCTTAAGAGAGTCATAGTTACTCCTTGCTGTTGCTCCCCATTTTACAACAGGCACATCTACAAGCTTACTCTGGCCAATTCCCCTGAAGCGATACGCTAATATCTGTTGACATAAAGACTTTCACAGTACTCCTGCTGGGAGCTTCTCAACTTTGCCGATGTATTTCGCCTATTGACGAGGCATTTGGCTACCTTAAGAGAGTCATAGTTACTCCTGCCAGTGGCTCTCCGTTAAACCACAGTCATATCTACGATTTTCCTCTGCCGCTTTCACCAGCCGCGATACGCCATTATTTGTTGAAATTATGACTTTCACAATACTCCTGCTAGGGGTTCCTCCAGTTTACCAATGTATTTCGCCTGTTGACGAAGCATTTGGCTACCTTAAGAGAGTCATAGTTACTCCTGTCAGTTGCTCCCCGTTTTACCACAGTCACATTTTCAATTTTATTCTGGCCAGTTCACCTATTGCGATACGCCATTATCAGTCAACCTAAAAAATATCACAGTACTCCTGCCGGGGGCTCTCGAGTTTGCCGATGTATTTCGCCTGTTGACGAGGCATTTGGATACCTTAAGAGAGTCATAGATACCCCTTGCTGTTGCTCCCCATTTTACAACAGGCACATCTACAGGCTTACTCTGGCTATTCTCCTGAAGCGATACGCTAATATCTGTTGACATAAAGACTTTCGCAGTTCCCCTGCCGGGAGCTTCTCGACTTTACCGATGTATTTCGCCGATTGACGAGGCATTTGGCTACCTTAAGAGAGTCATAGTTACTCCTGCCAGTGTCTCTCCGTTAAACCACAGTCATATCTACATAATTCCTCTGCCCCTTTCACCAGACGCGATACGCCATTATTTGTCGACATTATGACTTTCACAGTACTCCTGCTAGGGGCTCCTCCAGTTTACCATTGTATTTCACCTGTTGACGAGGCATTTGGCTACCTTAAGAGAGTCATAGTTACTCCTGTCAGTTGCTCCCCGTTTTACCACAGTCACATTGTCAATCTTATTCTGGCCAGTTCACCTGAGGCGATACGCCATTATCAGTCAACCTAAAGAATGTCACAGTACTCCTGCCGGAAGCTTCTCGAGCTTGCCGAAGTATTTCGCCTGTTGACGAAGCATTTGGATACCTTAAGAGAGTCATAGTTACCCCTTGCTGTTGCTCCCCATTTTACAACAGGCACATCTACAAGCTTACTCTGGCCAATTCTCCTGAAGCGATACGCTAATATCTGTTGACATAAAGACTTTCACAGGACTCCTGCCGGGAGCTTTTCGACTTTGCCGATGTATTTCGCCTATTGACGAGGCGTTTGGCTACCTTACGAGAGTCATTGTTACTCCTGCCAGTGTCTCTCCGTTAAACCACAGTCACATCTACCATTTTCCTCTGCCCCTTTCACCAGACGCGATACGCCATTATTAGTCGACATCATGAATTTCAATGTACTTCTGCTGGGGGCTCCTCCAGTTTTTAATGTATTTCGCCTGTTGACGAGGCATTTGGCTACCTTAAGAGAGTCATAGCTACTCCTGTCAGTTGCTCCCCGTTTTACCACAGTCACATTTTCAATCTTATTCTGGCCAGTTCACCTGAAGCGATACGCCATCATCAGTCAACCTAAAGATTATCACAGTACTCCTGCCGGGAGCTCTCGAGTTTGCCGATGTATTTCGCCTGTTGACGAGGCATTTGGATACCTTAAGGGAGTCATAGTTACCACTTGCTGTTGCTCCCCATTTTACAACAGGCACATCTACAAGCTTACTCTGGCCAATTCTCCTGAAGCGATACGCTAATATCTGTTGACATAAAGACTTTCACAGGACTCCTGCCGGGAGCTTTTCGACTTTGCCGATGTATTTCGCCTATTGAGGAGGCGTTTGGCTACCTTAAGAGAGCCATAGTTACTCCTGCCAGTGTCTCTCCTTTAAACCACAGTCACATCTACGATTTTCCTCTGCCGCTTTCACCAGCCGCGATACGCCATTATTTGTTGAAATTATGACTTTCACAGTACTCCTGCTAGGGGTTCCTCCAGTTTACCAATGTATTTCGCCTGTTGACGAAGCATTTGGCTACCTTAAGAGAGTCATAGTTACTCCTCTCAGTTGCTCCACGTTTTACCACAGTCACATTTTCAATCTTATTCTGGCCAGTTCACCTGATGCGATACGCCATTATCAGTCAACCTAAAAAATATCACAGTACTCCTGCCGGGGGCTCTCGAGTTTGCCGATGTATTTCGCCTGTTGACGAGGCATTTGGATACCTTAAGAGAGTCATAGTTACCCCTTGCTGATGCTCCCCATTTTACAACAGGCACATCTACAAGCTTACTCTGGCCAATTCTCCTGAAGCGATACGCTATTATCTATTGACATAAAGACTTTCACAGTACTCCTGCCGGGAGCTTTTCGACTTTGCCGATATATTTCGCCTATTGAGGATTCGTTTGGCTACCTTAAGAGAGTCATAGTTACTCCTGCCAGTGTCTCTCCGTTAAACCACAGTCACATCTACCATTTTCCTCTGCCCCATTCACCAGACGCGATACGCCATTATTTGTCGACATCATGACTTTAAAAGTACTCCTGCTAGGGGCTCCTCCAGTTTACCAATGTATTTCGCCTGTTGACGAGGCATTTGGCTACCTTAAGAGAGTCATACTTACTCCTGTCAGTTGCTCCCCGTTTCACCACAGTCACATTTTCAATCTTATTCTGGCTAGTTCACCTGAAGCGATACGCCATTATCAGTCAACCTAAAGAATATCACAGTACTCCTGCCGGGAGCTCTCGAGTTTGCCGATGTATTTCGCCTGTTGACGAGGCATTTGGATACCTTAAGAGAGTCATAGTTACCCCTTGCTGTTGCTCCCCATTTTACAACAGGCACATCTACAAGCTTACTCTGGCCAATTCTCCTGATGCGATACGCTAATATCTGTTGATATAAAGACTTTCACAGGACTCCTGCCGGGAGCTTTTCGACTTTGCCGACATATTTCGCCAATTGACGAGGCGTTTGGCTACCTTAAGAGAGCCATAGTTACTCCTGCCAGTGTCTCTCCTTTAAACCACAGTCACATCTACCATTTTCCTCTGCCCCTTTCACCAGATGCGATACGCCAATATTTGTCGACATCATGACTTTCAATGTACTCCTGCTAGGGGCTCCTCCAGTTTACCAATGTATTTCGCCTGTTGACGAGGCATTTGGCTACCTTAAGAGAGTCATACTTACTCCTGTCAGTTGCTCCCCGTTTTACCACAGACACATTTTCAATCTTATTCTAGCCAGTTCACCTGAAGCGATACGCCATTATCAGTCAACCTAACGAATTTCACAGTATTCCTGCCGGGAGCTCCCGAGTTTGACGATGTATTTCGCCTGTTGACGAGGCATTTGGATACCTTAAGAGAGTCATAGTTACCCCCTGCTGTTGCTCCCCATTTTACAACAGGCACATCTACAGGCTTACTCTGGCTATTCTCCTGAAGCAATACCCTAATATCTGTTGACATAAAGACTTTCACAGTACTCCTGCCGGGAGCTTCTCGACTTTACCGATGTATTTCGCCTATTGACGAGGCATTTGGCTAACTTAAGAGAGTCATAGTTACTCCTGCCAGTGTCTCTCCGTTAAACCACAGTCACATCTACAATATTCCTCTGCCCCTTTCACCAGACGCGATACGCCATTATTTGTCGACATTATGACTTTCGCAGTACTCCTGCTAGGGGCTCCTCCAGTTTACCAATGTATTTCACCTGTTGACGAAGCATTTGGCTACCTTAAGAGAGTCATAGTTACTCCTGTCAGTTGCTCCCCGTTTTACAACAGTCACATTTTCAATCTTATTCTGGCCAGTTCACCTGAGGCGATACGCCATTATCAGTCAACCTAAAGAATTTCACAGTACTCCTGCCGGAAGCTTCTCGAGTTTGCCGAAGTATTTCGCCTGTTGACGAAGCATTTGGATACCTTAAGAGAGTCATAGTTACTATTTGCTGTTGCTCCCCATTTTACAACAGGCACATCTACAAGCTTACTCTGGCCAATTCTCCTGAAGCGATACGCTAATATCTGTTGACATAAAGACTTTCACAGTACTCCTGCTGGGAGCTTCTCAACTTTGCCGAAGTATTTCGCCTATTGACGAGGCATTTGGCAAACTTAAGAGAGTCATAGTTACTCCTGCCAGTGGCTCTCCATTAAACCACAGTCACATCTACGATTTTCCTCTGCCGCTTTCACCAGCCGCGATACGCCATTATTTGTTGAAATTATGACTTTCACAGTACTCCTGCTAGGGGTTCCTCCAGTTTACCAATGTATTTCGCCTGTTGACGAAGCATTTGGCTACCTTAAGAGAGTCATAGTTACTCCTGTCAGTTGCTCCCCGTTTTACCACAGACACATTTTCAATCTTATTCTGGCCAGTTCACCTGATGCGATACGCCATTATCAGTCAACCTAAAAAATATCACAGTACTCCTGCCGGGAGCTCTCGAGTTTGCCGATGTATTTCGCCTGTTGACGAGGCATTTGGATACCTTAAGAGAGTCATTGTTACCCCTTGCTGATGCTCCCCATTTTACAACAGGCACATTTACAAGCTTACTCTGGCCAATTCTCCTGAAGCGATACGCTATTATCTATTGACATAAAGACTTTCACAGTACTCCTGCCGGGAGCTTTTCGACTTTGCCGATATATTTCGCATATTGACGAGGCGCTTGGCTACCTTAAGAGAGTCATAGTTACTCCTGCCAGTGTCTCTCCGTTAAACCACAGTCACATCTACCATTTTACTCTGCCCCATTCACCAGACGCGATACGCCATTATTTGTCGACATCATGACTTTAAAAGTACTCCTGCTAGGGGCTCCTCCAGTTTACCAATGTATTTAGCCTGTTGACGAGGCATTTGGCTACCTTAAGAGACTCATAGTTACTCCTGTAAGTTGCTCCCCGTTTTACCACAGTCACATTCTCAATCTTATTCTGGCCAGTTCACCTGAAGCGATACGCCATTATCAGTCAACCTAAAGAATATCACAGTACTCCTGCCGGGAGCTCTCAAGTTTGCCGCTGTATTTCGCCTGTTGCGAGGCATTTGGATACCTTAAGAGAGTCATAGTTACCCCTTGCTGTTGCTCCCCATTTTACAACAGGCACATCTACAAGCTTACTCTGGCCAATTCCTCTGAAGCGATACGCTAATATCTGTTGACATAAAGACTTTCACAGTACTCAGGCCGGGAGCTTTTCGACTTTGCCTATGTATTTCGCCTATTGACGAGGCGTTTGGCTACCTTAAGAGAGTCATAGTTACTCCTGCCAGTGTCTCTCCCTTAAACCACAGTCACATCTACCATTTTCCTCTGCCCCTTTCACCAGACGCGATACGCGTTTATTTGTAGACATCATGACTTTCAACGTACTTCTGCTGGGGGCTCCTCCAGTTTACCAATGTATTTCGCCTGTTGACGAGGCATTTGGCTACCTTAAGAGAGTCATACTTACTCCTGTCAGTTGCTCCCCGTTTTACCACAGTCACATTTTCAATCTAATTCTGGCCAGTTCACCTGAAGCGATACGCCATTATCAGTCAACCTAATGAATATCACAGTACTCCTGCCGGGAGCTCTCGAGTTTGCCGATGTATTTCGCCTGTTGACGAGGCATTTGGATACCTTAAGGGAGTCATAGTTACCACTTGCTGTTGCTCCCCATTTTACAACAGGCACATCTACAAGCTTACTCTGGCCAATTCCTCTGAAGCGATACGCTAATATCTGTTGACATAAAGACTTTCACAGTACTCCTGCCGGGAGCTTTTCGACTTTGCCGATGTATTTCGCCTATTGACGAGGCATTTGGCTACCTTAAGAGAGTCATAGTTACTCCTGCCAGTGTCTCTCCGTTAAACCACAGTCACATCTACCATTTTCCTCTGCCCCTTTCACCAGACGCGATACGCCATTATTTGTAGACATCATGACTTTCAAAGTACTTCTGCTGGGGGCTCCTCCAGTTTACCAATGTATTTCGCCTGTTGACGAGGCATTTGGCTACCTTAAGAGGGTCATAGTTACTCCTGTCAGTTGCTCCCCGTTTTACCACAGTCACATTTTCAATCTTATTCTGGCCAGTTCACCTGAGGCGATACGCCATTATCAGTCAACCTATAGAATTTCACAGTACTCCTGCCGGAAGCTTCTCGAGTTTGCCGAAGTATTTCGCCTGTTGACGAAGCATTTGGATACCTTAAGAGAGTCATAGTTACTCCTTGCTGTTGCTCTCCATTTTACAACAGGCACATCTACAAGCTTACTCTGGCCAATTCTCCTGAAGCGATACGCTAATATCTGTTGACATAAAGACTTTCACAGTACTCCTGCTGGGAGCTTCTCAACTTTGCCGATGTATTTCGCCTATTGACGAGGCATTTGGCTACCTTAATCGAGTCATAGTTACTCCTGCCAGTGGCTCTCCGTTAAACCACAGTCACATCTACGATTTTCCTCTGCCGCTTTCACCAGCCGCGATACGCAAATATTTGTTGAAATTATGACTTTCACAGTACTCCTGCTAGGGGTTCCTCCAGTTTACCAATGTATTTCGCCTGTTGACGAAGCATTTGGCTACCTTAAGAGAGTCATACTTACTCCTGTCAGTTGCTCCCCGTTTTACCACAGTCACATTTTCAATCTTATTCTGGCCAGTTCACCTGATGCGATACGCCATTATCAGTCAACCTGAAAAATATCACAGTACTCCTGCCGGGGGCTCTCGAGTTTGCCGATGTATTTCGCCTGTTGACGAGGCATTTGGATACCTTAAGAGAGTCATAGTTACCCCTTGCTGATGCTCCCCATTTTACAACAGGCACATCTACAAGCTTACTCTGGCCAATTCTCCTGAAGCGATACGCTATTATCTATTGACATAAAGACTTTCACAGTACTCCTGCCGGGAGCTTTTCGACTTTGCCGATATATTTCGCCTATTGACGAGGCGTTTGGCTACCTTAAGAGAGTCATAGTTACTCCTGCCAGTGTCTCTCCGTTAAACCACAGTCACATCTACCATATTCCTCTGCCCCATTCACCAGACGCGATACGCCATTATTTGTCGACATCATGACTTTAAAAGTACTCCTGCTAGGGGCTCCTCCAGTTTACCAATGTATTTCGCCTGTTGACGAGGCATTTGGCTACCTTAAGAGACATAGTTACTCCTGTAAGTTGCTCCCCGTTTTACCACAGTCACATTTTTAATTCTTATTCTGGCCAGTTCACCTGAAGCGATACGCCATTATCAGTCAACCTAAAGAATATCACAGTACTCCTGCCGGGAGCTCTCGAGTTTGCCGATGTATTTCGCCTGTTGACGAGGCATTTGGATACGTTAAGAGTGTCATAGTTACCCCTTGCTGTTTTTCCCCATTTTACAACAGGCACATCTACAAGCTTACTCTGGCCAATTCCTCTGAAGCGATACGCTAATATCTGCTGACATAAAGACTTTCACAGTACTCCTGCCGGGAGCTTTTCGACTTTGCCGATGTATTTCGCCTATTGACGAGGCGTTTGGCTACCTTAAGAGAGTCATAGTTACTCCTGCCAGTGTCTCTCCGTTAAACCACAGTCTAATCTACCATTTTCCTCTGCCCCTTTCACCAGACGCGATACGCCATTATTTGTAGACATCATGACTTTCAAAGTACTTCTGCTGGGGGCTCCTCCAGTTTACCAATGTATTTCGCCTGTTGACGAGGCATTTGGCTACCTTAAGAGAGTCATACTTACTCCTGTCAGTTGCTCCCCGTTTTACCACAGTCACATTTTCAATCTTATTCTGGCTAGTTCACCTGAAGCGATACGCCATTATCAGTCAACCTAAAGAATATCACAGTACTCCTGCCGGGAGCTCTCGAGTTTGCCGATGTATTTCGCCTGTTGACGAGGCATTTGGATACCTTAAGAGAGTCATAGTTACCCCTTGCTGTTGCTCCCCATTTTACAACAGGCACATCTACAAGCTTACTCTGGCCAATTCTCCTGAAGCGATACGCTAATATCTGTTGATATAAAGACTTTCACAGGACTCCTGCCGGGAGCTTTTCGACTTTGCCGATGTATTTCGCCAATTGACGAGGCGTTTGGCTACCTTAAGAGAGCCATAGTTACTCCTGCCAGTGTCTCTCCTTTAAACCACAGTCACATCTACCATTTTCCTCTGCCCCTTTCACCAGATGCGATACGCCAATATTTGTCGACATCATGACTTTCAATGTACTCCTGCTAGGGGCTCCTCCAGTTTACCAATGTATTTCGCCTGTTGACGAGGCATTTGGCTACCTTAAGAGAGTCATACTCACTCCTGTCAGTTGCTCCCCGTTTTACCACAGTCACATTTTCAATCTTATTCTAGCCAGTCCACCTGAAGCGATACGCCATTATCAGTCAACCTAAAGAATTACACAGTATTCCTGCCGGGAGCTCTCGAGTTTGACGATGTATTTCGCCTGTTGACGAGGCATTTGGATACCTTAAGAGAGTCATAGTTACCCCTTGCTGTTGCTCCCCATTTTACAACAGGCACATCTACAAGCTTACTCTGGCCAATTCCTCTGAAGCGATACGCTAATATCTGTTGACATAAAGACTTTCACAGTACTCCTGCCGGGAGCTTTTCGACTTTGCCGATGTATTTCGCCTATTGAGGAGGCGTTTGGCTACCTTAAGAGAGTCATAGTTACTCCTGCCAGTGTCTCTCCGTTAAACCACAGTCACATCTACCAATTTCCTCTGCCCCTTTCACCAGACGCGATACGCCATTATTTGTAGACATCATGACTTTCAAAGTACTTCTGCTGGGGGCTCCTCCAGTTTACCAATGTATTTCGCCTGTTGACGAGGCATTTGGCTACCTTAAGAGAGTCATACTTACTCCTGTCAGTTGCTCCCCGTTTTTCCACAGTCACATTTTCAATCTTATTCTGGCCAGTTCACCTGAAGCGATACGCCATTATCAGTCAACCTAAAGAATATCACAGTACTCCTGCCGGGAGCTCTCGAGTTTGCCGCTGTATTTCGCCTGTTGCGAGGCATTTGGATACCTTAAGAGAGTCATAGTTACCCCTTGCTGTTGCTCCCCATTTTACAACAGGCACATCTACAAGCTTACTCTGGCCAATTCCTCTGAAGCGATACGCTAATATCTGTTGACATAAAGACTTTCACAGTACTCCAGCCGGGAGCTTTTCGACTTTGCCGATGTATTTCGCCTATTGACGAGGCGTTTGGCTACCTTAAGAGAGTCATAGTTACTCCTGCCAGTGTCTCTCCCTTAAACCACAGTCACATCTACCATTTTCCTCTGCCCCTTTCACCAGACATGATACGCCATTATTTGTAGACATCATGACTTTCAAAGTACTTCTGCTGGGGGCTCCTCCAGTTTACCAATGTATTTCGCCTGTTGACGAGGCATTTGGCTACCTTAAGAGAGTCATACTTACTCCTGTCAGTTGCTCCCCGTTTTACCACAGTCACATTTTCAATCTTATTTTGGCCAGTTCACCTGAAGCGATACGCCATTATCAGTCAACCTAAAGAATTACACAGTATTCCTGCCGGGAGCTCTCGAGTTTGACGATGTATTTCGCCTGTTGACGAGGCATTTGGATACCTTAAGAGAGTCATAGTTACCCCTTGCTGTTGCTCCCCATTTTACAACAGGCACATCTACAAGCTTACTCTGGCCAATTCCTCTGAAGCGATACGCTAATATCTGTTGACATAAAGACTTTCACAGTACTCCTGCCGGGAGCTTTTCGACTTTGCCGATGTATTTCGCCTATTGAGGAGGCGTTTGGCTACCTTAAGAGAGTCATAGTTACTCCTGCCAGTGTCTCTCCGTTAAACCACAGTCACATCTACCAATTTCCTCTGCCCCTTTCACCAGACGCGATACGCCATTATTTGTAGACATCATGACTTTCAAAGTACTTCTGCTGGGGGCTCCTCCAGTTTACCAATGTATTTCGCCTGTTGACGAGGCATTTGGCTACCTTAAGAGAGTCATACTTACTCCTGTCAGTTGCTCCCCGTTTTTCCACAGTCACATTTTCAATCTTATTCTGGCCAGTTCACCTGTAGCGATACGCCATTATCAGTCAACCCAAGGAATATTACAGTACTCCTGCGGGGATCTTCTCGAGTTTGCCGATGTATTTTGCCTGTTGACGAGGCATTTGGATACCTTAAGGGAGTCATAGTTACCCCCTGCTGTTGCTCCCCATTTTACAACAGGCACATCTACAGGCTTACTCTGGCTATTCTCCTGAAGCGATACGCTAATATCTGTTGACATAAAGACTTTCACAGTACTCCTGCCGGGAGCTTCTCGACTTTACCGATGTATTTCGCCTATTGACGAGGCATTTGGCTACCTTAAGAGAGTCATAGTTACTCCTGCCAGTGTCTCTCCGTTAAACCACAGTCACATCTACAATATTCCTCTGCCCCTTTCACCAGACGCGATACGCCATTATTTGTCGACATTATGACTTTAACAGTACTCCTGCTAGGGGCTCCTCCAGTTTACCAATGTATTTCACCTGTTGACGAGGCATTTGGCTACCTTAAGAGAGTCATAGTTACTCCTGTCAGTGGCTCCCCGTTTTACCACAGTCACATGTTCAATCTTATTCTGGCCAGTTCACCTGAGGCGATACGCCATTATCAGTCAACCTAAAGAATTTCACAGTACTCCTGCCGGAAGCTTCTCGAGTTTGCCGAAGTATTTCGCCTGTTGACGAGGCATTTGGATACCTTAAGAGAGTCATTGTTACCCCTTGCTGATGCACCCCATTTTACAACAGGCACATTTACAAGCTTACTCTGGCCAATTCCCCTGAAGCGATACGCTATTATCTATTGACATAAAGACTGTCACAGTACTCCTGCCGGGAGCTTTTCGACTTTGCCGATATATTTCGCATATTGACGAGGCGTTTGGCTACCTTAAGAGAGTCATAGTTACTCCTGCCAGTGTCTCTCCGTTAAACCACAGTCACATCTACCATTTTCCTCTGCCCCATTCACCAAACGCGATACGCCATTATTTGTCGACATCATGACTTTAAAAGTACTCCTGCTAGGGGCTCCTCCAGTTTACCAATGTATTTCGCCTGTTGTCGAGGCATTTGGCTACCTTAAGAGAGTCATAGTTACTCCTGTCAGTTGCTCCCCGTTTTACCACAGTCACATTTTCAATCTTGTTCTGGCCAGTTCACCTGAAGCGATACGCCATTATCAGTCAACCTAAAGAATATCACAGTACTCCTGCCGGGAGCTCTCGAGTTTGCCGCTGTATTTCGCCTGTTGCGAGGCATTTGGATACCTTAAGAGAGTCATAGTTACCCCTTGCTGTTGCTCCCCATTTTACAACAGGCACATCTACAAGCTTACTCTGGCCAATTCCTCTGAAGCGATACGCTAATATCTGTTGACATAAAGACTTTCACAGTACTCCAGCCGGGAGCTTTTCGACTTTGCCGATGTAATTCGCCTATTGACGAGGCATTTGGCTACCTTAAGAGAGTCATAGTTACTCCTGCCAATGGCTCTCCGTTAAACCACAGTCACATCTACGATTTTCCTCTGCCGCTTTCACCAGCCGCGATACGCCATTATTTGTTGAAATTATGACTTTCACAGTACTCCTGCTAGGGGTTCCTCCAGTTTACCAATGTATTTCGCCTGTTGACGAGGCATTTGGCTACCTTAAGAGAGTCATAGTTACTCCTGTCAGTTGCTCCCCGTTTTACCACAGTCACATTTTCAATCTTGTTCTGGCCAGTTCACCTGAAGCGATACGCAATTATCAGTCAACCTAAAGAATATCACAGTACTCCTGCCGGGAGCTCTCGAGTTTGCCGCTGTATTTCGCCTGTTGCGAGGCATTTGGATACCTTAAGAGAGTCATAGTTACCCCTTGCTGTTGCTCCCCATTTTACAACAGGCACATCTACAAGCTTACTCTGGCCAATTCCTCTGAAGCGATACGCTAATATCTGTTGACATAAAGACTTTCACAGTACTCCAGCCGGGAGCTTTTCGACTTTGCCGATGTATTTCGCCTATTGACGAGGCGTTTGGCTACCTTAAGAGAGTCATAGTTACTCCTGCCAGTGTCTCTCCCTTAAACCACAGTCACATCTATCATTTTCCTCTGCCCCTTTCACCAGACGCGATACGCCATTATTTGTAGACATCATGACTTTCAAAGTACTTCTGCTGGGGGCTCCTCCAGTTTACCAATGTATTTCGCCTGTTGACGAGGCATTTGGCTACCTTAAGAGAGTCATACTTACTCCTGTCAGTTGCTCCCCGTTTTACCACAGTCACATTTTCAATCTTATTCTGGCCAGTCCACCTGAAGCGATACGCCATTATCAGTCAACCTAAAGAATTTCACAGTATTCCTGCCGGGAGCTCTCGAGTTTGACGATGTATTTCGCCTGTTGACGAGGCATTTGGATACCTTAAGAGAGTCATAGTTACCCCTTGCTGTTGCTCCCCATTTTACAACAGGCACATCTACAAGCTTACTCTGGCCAATTCCTCTGAAGCGATACGCTAATATCTGTTGACATAAAGACTTTCACAGTACTCCTGCCGGGAGCTTTTCGACTTTGCCGATGTATTTCGCCTATTGAGGAGGCGTTTGGCTACCTTAAGAGAGTCATAGTTACTCCTGCCAGTGTCTCTCCGTTAAACCACAGTCACATCTACCAATTTCCTCTGCCCCTTTCACCAGACGCGATACGCCATTATTTGTAGACATCATGACTTTCAAAGTACTTCTGCTGGGGGCTCCTCCAGTTTACCAATGTATTTCGCCTGTTGACGAGGCATTTGGCTACCTTAAGAGAGTCATACTTACTCCTGTCAGTTGCTCCCCGTTTTTCCACAGTCACATTTTCAATCTTATTCTGGCCAGTTCACCTGTAGCGATACGCCATTATCAGTCAACCCGAGGAATATTACAGTACTCCTGCGGGGATCTTCTCGAGTTTGCCGATGTATTTTGCCTGTTGACGAGGCATTTGGATACCTTAAGGGAGTCATAGTTACCCCCTGCTGTTGCTCCCCATTTTACAACAGGCACATCTACAGGCTTACTCTGGCTATTCTCCTGAAGCGATACGCTAATATCTGTTGACATAAAGACTTTCACAGTACTCCTGCCGGGAGCTTCTCGACTTTACCGATGTATTTCGCCTATTGACGAGGCATTTGGCTACCTTAAGAGAGTCATAGTTACTCCTGCCAGTGTCTCTCCGTTAAACCACAGTCACATCTACAATATTCCTCTGCCCCTTTCACCAGACGCGATACGCCATTATTTGTCGACATTATGACTTTAACAGTACTCCTGCTAGGGGCTCCTCCAGTTTACCAATGTATTTCACCTGTTGACGAGGCATTTGGCTACCTTAAGAGAGTCATAGTTACTCTACATCTACATATACATCTATACTCCGCGAGCCACCTTACGGTGTGTGGCGGAGGGTACTTATTGTACCACTATCTGATCCCCCCTTCCCTGTTCCATTCACGAATTGTGCGTGGGAAGAACGACTGCTTGTAAGTCTCCGTATTTGCTCTAATTTCTCGGATCTTTTCGTTGTGATCATTACGCGAGATATATGTGGGCGGTAGTAATATGTTGCCCATCTCTTCCCGGAATGTGCTCTCTCGTAATTTCGATAATAAACCTCTCCGTATTGCGTAACGCCTTTCTTGAAGTGTCCGCCACTGGAGCTTGTTCAGCATCTCCGTAACGCTCTCGCGCTGACTAAATGTCCCCATGACGAATCGCGCTGCTTTTCGCTGGATCATGTCTATCTCTTCTATTAATCCAACCTGGTAAGGGTCCCATACTGATGAGCAATACTCAAGAATCGGACGAACAAGCGTTTTGTAAGCTACTTCTTTCGTCGATGAGTCACATTTTCTTAGAATTCTTCCTATGAATCTCAACCTGGCGCCTGCTTTTCCCACTATTTGTTTTATGTGATCATTCCACTTCAGATCGCTCCGGATAGTAACTCCTAAGTATTTTACGGTCGTTACCGCTTCCAATGATTTACCACCTATGCTATAATCGTACTGGAATGGATTTCTGCCCCTATGTATGCGCATTATATTACATTTATCTACGTTTAGGGAAAGCTGCCAGCTGTCGCACCATGCATTAATCCTCTGCAGGTCCTCCTGGAGTACGTACGAGTCTTCTGATGTTGCTACTTTCTTGTAGACAACCGTGTCATCTGCAAATAGCCTCACGGAGCTACCGATGTTGTCAACTAAGTCATTTATGTATATTGTAAACAATAAAGGTCCTATCACGCTTCCCTGCGGTACTCCCGAAATTACCTCTACATCTGCAGATTTTGAACCGTTAAGAATGACATGTTGTGTTCTTTCTTCTAGGAAATCCTGAATCCAATCACAAACCTGGTCCGATATTCCGTAAGCTCGTATTTTTTTCACTAAACGTAAGTGCGGAACCGTATCAAATGCCTTCCTGAAGTCCAGGAATACGGCATCAATCTGCTCGCCAGTGTCTACGGCACTGTGAATTTCTTGGGCAAATAGGGCGAGCTGAGTTTCACATGATCTCTGTTTGCGGAATCCATGTTGGTTATGATGAAGGAGATTTGTATTATCTAAGAACGTCATAATACGAGAACACAAAACATGTTCCATTATTCTACAACAGATTGACGTAAGCGAAATAGGCCTATAATTATTCGCATCTGATTTATGACCCTTCTTGAAAATGGGAACGACCTGCGCTTTCTTCCAGTCGCTAGGTACTTTACGTTCTTCCAGCGATCTACGATAAATTGCTGATAGAAAGGGGGCAAGTTCTTTAGCATAATCACTGTAGAATCTTAAGGGTATCTCGTCTGGTCCGGATGCTTTTCCGCTACTAAGTGATAGCAGTTGTTTTTCAATTCCGATATCGTTTATTTCAATATTTTCCATTTTGGCGTCCGTGCGACGGCTGAAGTCAGGGACCGTGTTACGATTTTCCGCAGTGAAACAGTTTCGGAACACTGAATTCAGTATTTCTGCCTTTCTTCGGTCGTCCTCTGTTTCGGTGCCATCGTGGTCAACGAGTGACTGAATAGGGGATTTAGATCCGCTTACCGATTTTACATATGACCAAAACTTTTTAGGGTTCTTGTTTAGATTGTTTGCCAATGTTTTATGTTCGAATTCGTTGAATGCTTCTCTCATTGCTCTCTTTACGCTCTTTTTCGCTTCGTTCAGCTTTTCCTTATCAGCTATGATTCGACTACTCTTAAACCTATGATGAAGCTTTCTTTGTTTCCGTAGTACCTTTCGTACATGATTGTTATACCACGGTGGATCTTTCCCCTCGCTTTGGACCTTAGTCGGTACGAACTTATCTAAGGCGTACTGGACGATGTTTCTGAATTTTTTCCATTTTTGTTCCACATCCTCTTCCTCAGAAATGAACGTTTGATGGTGGTCACTCAGATATTCTGCGATTTGTGCCCTATCACTCTTGTTAAGCAAATATATTTTCCTTCCTTTCTTGGCATTTCTTATTACACTTGTAGTCATTGATGCAACCACTGACTTATGATCACTGATACCCTCTTCTACATTCACGGAGTCGAAAAGTTCCGGTCTATTTGTTGCTATGAGGTCTAAAACGTTAGCTTCACGAGTTGGTTCTCTAACTATCTGCTCGAAGTAATTCTCGGACAAGGCAGTCAGGATAATGTCACAAGAGTCTCTGTCCCTGGCTCCAGTTCTGATTGTGTGACTATCCCATTCTATACCTGGTAGATTGAAGTCTCCCCCTATTACAATAGTATGATCACGAAACTTCTTCACGACGTTCTGCAGGTTCTCTCTGAGGCGCTCAACTACTACGGTTGCTGATGCAGGTGGTCTATAGAAGCATCCGACTATCATATCTGACCCACCTTTGATACTTAACTTAACCCAGATTATTTCACATTCGCATTCGCTAATAACTTCACTCCTGTCAGTGGCTCCCCGTTTTACCACAGTCACATGTTCAATCTTATTCTGGCCAGTTCACCTGAGGCGATACGCCATTATCAGTCAACCTAAAGAATTTCACAGTACTCCTGCCGGAAGCTTCTCGAGTTTGCCGAAGTATTTCGCCTGTTGACGAGGCATTTGGATACCTTAAGAGAGTCATTGTTACCCCTTGCTGATGCTCCCCATTTTACAACAGGCACATTTACAAGCTTACTCTGGCCAATTCCCCTGAAGCGATACGCTATTATCTATTGACATAAAGACTGTCACAGTACTCCTGCCGGGAGCTTTTCGACTTTGCCGATATATTTCGCATATTGACGAGGCGTTTGGCTACCTTAAGAGAGTCATAGTTACTCCTGCCAGTGTCTCTCCGTTAAACCACAGTCACATCTACCATTTTCCTCTGCCCCATTCACCAGACGCGATACGCCATTATTTGTCGACATCATGACTTTAAAAGTACTCCTGCTAGGGGCTCCTCCAGTTTACCAATGTATTTCGCCTGTTGACGAGGCATTTGGCTACCTTAAGAGACTCATAGTTACTCCTGTAAGTTGCTCCCCGTTTTACCACAGTCACATTTTCAATCTTATTCTGGCCAGTTCACCTGAAGCGATACGCCATTATCAGTCAACCTAAAGAATATCACAGTACTCCTGCCGGGAGCTCTCGAGTTTGCCGCTGTATTTCGCCTGTTGCGAGGCATTTGGATACCTTAAGAGAGTCATAGTTACCCCTTGCTGTTGCTCCCCATTTTACAACAGGCACATCTACAAGCTTACTCTGGCCAATTCCTCTGAAGCGATACGCTAATATCTGTTGACATAAAGACTTTCACAGTACTCCAGCCGGGAGCTTTTCGACTTTGCCGATGTATTTCGCCTATTGACGAGGCGTTTGGCTACCTTAAGAGAGTCATAGTTACTCCTGCCAGTGTCTCTCCCTTAAACCACAGTCACATCTACCATTTTCCTCTGCCCCTTTCACCAGACGCGATACGCCATTATTTGTAGACATCATGACTTTCAAAGTACTTCTGCTGGGGGCTCCTCCAGTTTACCAATGTATTTCGCCTGTTGACGAGGCATTTGGCTACCTTAAGAGAGTCTTACTTACTCCTGTCAGTTGCTCCCCGTTTTACCACAGTCACATTTTCAATCTTATTTTGGCCAGTTCACCTGAAGCGATACGCCATTATCAGTCAACCTAAAGAATATCACAGTACTCCTGCCGGGAGCTCTCGAGTTTGCCGATGTATTTCGCCTGTTGACGAGGCATTTGGATACCTTAAGGGAGTCATAGTTACCACTTGCTGTTGCTCCCCATTTTACAACAGGCACATCTACAAGCTTACTCTGGCCAATTCCTCTGAAGCGATACGCTAATATCTGTTGACATAAAGACTTTCACAGTACTCCTGCCGGGAGCTTTTCGACTTTGCCGATGTATTTCGCCTATTGACGAGGCGTTTGGCTACCTTAAGAGAGTCATAGTTACTCCTGCCAGTGTCTCTCCGTTAAACCACAGTCACATCTACCATTTTCCTCTGCCCCTTTCACCAGACGCGATACGCCATTATTTGTAGACATCATGACTTTCAAAGTACTTCTGCTGGGGGCTCCTCCAGTTTACCAATGTATTTCGCCTGTTGACGAGGCATTTGGCTACCTTAAGAGGGTCATAGTTACTCCTGTCAGTTGCTCCCCGTTTTACCACAGTCACATTTTCAATCTTATTCTGGCCAGTTCACCTGAGGCGATACGCCATTATCAGTCAACCTATAGAATTTCACAGTACTCCTGACGGAAGCTTCTCGAGTTTGCCGAAGTATTTCGCCTGTTGACGAAGCATTTGGATACCTTAAGAGAGTCATAGTTACTCCTTGCTGTTGCTCCCCATTTTACAACAGGCACATCTACAAGCTTACTCTGGCCAATTCTCCTGAAGCGATACGCTAATATCTGTTGACATAAAGACTTTCACAGTACTCCTGCTGGGAGCTTCTCAACTTTGCCGATGTAATTCGCCTATTGACGAGGCATTTGGCTACCTTAAGAGAGTCATAGTTACTCCTGCCAGTGGCTCTCCGTTAAACCACAGTCACATCTACGATTTTCCTCTGCCGCTTTCACCAGCCGCGATACGCCATTATTTGTTGAAATTATGACTTTCACAGTACTCCTGCTAGGGGTTCCTCCAGTTTACCAATGTATTTCGCCTGTTGACGAGGCATTTGGCTACCTTAAGAGAGTCATAGTTACTCCTGTCAGTTGCTCCCCGTTTTACCACAGTCACATTTTCAATCTTGTTCTGGCCAGTTCACCTGAAGCGATACGCCATTATCAGTCAACCTAAAGAATATCACAGTACTCCTGCCGGGAGCTCTCGAGTTTGCCGCTGTATTTCGCCTGTTGCGAGGCATTTGGATACCTTAAGAGAGTCATAGTTACCCCTTGCTGTTGCTCCCCATTTTACAACAGGCACATCTACAAGCTTACTCTGGCCAATTCCTCTGAAGCGATACGCTAATATCTGTTGACATAAAGACTTTCACAGTACTCCAGCCGGGAGCTTTTCGACTTTGCCGATGTATTTCGCCTATTGACGAGGCGTTTGGCTACCTTAAGAGAGTCATAGTTACTCCTGCCAGTGTCTCTCCGTTAAACCACAGTCACATCTACCATTTTCCTCTGCCCCTTTCACCAGACGCGATACGCCATTATTTGTAGACATCATGACTTTCAAAGTACTTCTGCTGGGGGCTCCTCCAGTTTACCAATGTATTTCGCCTGTTGACGAGGCATTTGGCTACCTTAAGGGAGTCATACTTACTCCTGTCAGTTGCTCCCCGTTTTACCACAGTCACATTTTCAATCTTATTCTGGCTAGTTCACCTGAAGCGATACGCCATTATCAGTCAACCTAAAGAATATCACAGTACTCCTGCCGGGAGCTCTCGAGTTTGCCGATGTATTTCGCCTGTTGACGAGGCATTTGGATACCTTAAGAGAGTCATAGTTACCCCTTGCTGTTGCTCCCCATTTTACAACAGGCACATCTACAAGCTTACTCTGGCCAATTCTCCTGAAGCGATACGCTAATATCTGTTGATATAAAGACTTTCACAGGACTCCTGCCGGGAGCTTTTCGACTTTGCCGATGTATTTCGCCAATTGACGAGGCGTTTGGCTACCTTAAGAGAGTCATAGTTACTCCTGCCAGTGTCTCTCCGTTAAACCACAGTCACATCTACCAATTTCCTCTGCCCCTTTCACCAGACGCGATACGCCATTATTTGTAGACATCATGACTTTCAAAGTACTTCTGCTGGGGGCTCCTCCAGTTTACCAATGTATTTCGCCTGTTGACGAGGCATTTGGCTACCTTAAGAGAGTCATACTTACTCCTGTCAGTTGCTCCCCGTTTTTCCACAGTCACATTTTCAATCTTATTCTGGCCAGTTCACCTGTAGCGATACGCCATTATCAGTCAACCCAAGGAATATTACAGTACTCCTGCGGGGATCTTCTCGAGTTTGCCGATGTATTTTGCCTGTTGACGAGGCATTTGGATACCTTAAGAGAGTCATAGTTACCCCCTGCTGTTGCTCCCCATTTTACAACAGGCACATCTACAGGCTTACTCTGGCTATTCTCCTGAAGCGATACGCTAATATCTGTTGACATAAAGACTTTCACAGTACTCCTGCCGGGAGCTTCTCGACTTTACCGATGTATTTCGCCTATTGACGAGGCATTTGGCTACCTTAAGAGAGTCATAGTTACTCCTGTCAGTTGCTCCCCGTTTTACCACAGTCACATTTTCAATCTCATTCTGGCCAGTTCACCTGAGGCGATACGCCATTATCAGTCAACCTAAAGAATTTCACAGTACTCCTGCCGGAAGCTTCTCGAGTTTGCCGAAGTATTTCGCCTGTTGACGAAGCATTTGGATACCTTAAGAGAGTCATAGTTACTCCTTGCTGTTGCTCCCCATTTTACAACAGGCACATCTACAAGCTTACTCTGGCCAATTCTCCTGAAGCGATACGCTAATATCAGTTGACATAGAGACTTTCACAGTACTCCTGCTGGGAGCTTCTCAACTTTGCCGATGTATTTCGCCTATTGACGAGGCATTTGGATAACTTAAGAGAGTCATAGTTACTCCTGCCAGTGGCTCTCCGTTAAACCGCAGTCACATCTACGATTTTCCTCTGCCGCTTTCACCAGCCGCGATACGCCATTATTTGTTGAAATTATGACTTTCACAGTACTCCTGCTAGGGGTTCCTCCAGTTTACCAATGTATTTCGCCTGTTGACGAAGCATTTGGCTACCTTAAAAGAGTCATAGTTACTCCTGTCAGTTGCTCCCCGTTTTACCACAGACACATTTTTAATCTTATTCTGGTCAGTTCACCTGATGCGATACGCCATTATCAGTCAACCTAAAAAATATCACAGTACTCCTGCCGGGAGCTCTCGAGTTTGCCGATGTATTTCGCCTGTTGACGAGGCATTTGGATACCTTAAGAGAGTCATAGTTACCCCTTGCTGATGCTCCCCATTTTACATCAAGCACATCTACAAGCTTACTCTGGCCAATTCTCCTGAAGCGATACGCTATTATCTATTGACATAAAGACTTTCACAGTACTCCTGCCGGGAGATTTTCGACTTTGCCGATATATTTCGCATATTGACGAGGCGTTTGGCTACCTTAAGAGAGTCATAGTTACTCCTGCCAGTGTCTCTCCGTTAAACCACAGTCACATCTACCAATTTCCTCAGCCCCTTTCACCAGACGCGATACGCCATTATTTGTCGACATTATGACTTTCACAGTACTCCTGCTAGGGGCTCCTCCAGTTTACCAATGTATTTCCCCTTTTGACGAGGCATTTGGCTACCTTAAGAGACTCATAGTTACTCCTGTAAGTTGCTCCCCGTTTTACCACAGTCACATTTTCAATCTTATTCTGGCCAGTTCACCTGAAGCGATACGCCATTATCAGTCAACCTAAAGAATATCACAGTACTCCTGCCGGGAGCTCTCGAGTTTGCCGCTGTATTTCGCCTGTTGCGAGGCATTTGGATACCTTAAGAGAGTCATAGTTACCCCTTGCTGTTGCTCCCCATTTTACAACAGGCACATCTACAAGCTTACTCTGGCCAATTCCTCTGAAGCGATACGCTAATATCTGTTGACATAAAGACTTTCACAGTACTCCAGCCGGGAGCTTTTCGACTTTGCCGATGTATTTCGCCTATTGACGAGGCGTTTGGCTACCTTAAGAGAGTCATAGTTACTCCTGCCAGTGTCTCTCCCTTAAACCACAGTCACATCTACCATTTTCCTCTGCCCCTTTCACCAGACGCGATACGCCATCATTTGTAGACATCATGACTTTCAAAGTACTTCTGCTGGGGGCTCCTCCAGTTTACCAATGTATTTCGCCTGTTGACGAGGCATTTGGATACCTTAAGAGAGTCAGAGTTACCCCTTGCTGTTGCTCCCCATTTTACAACAGGCACATCTACAAGCTTACTCTGGCCAATTCTCCTGAAGCGATACGCTAATATCTGTTGATATAAAGACTTTCACAGGACTCCTGCCGGGAGCTTTTCGACTTTGCCGATGTATTTCGCCAATTGACGAGGCGTTTGGCTACCTTAAGAGAGCCATAGTTACTCCTGCCAGTGTCTCTCCTTTAAACCACAGTCACATCTACCATTTTCCTCTGCCCCTTTCACCAGATGCGATACGATAATATTTGTCGACATCATGACTTTCAATGTACTCCTGCTAGGGGCTCCTCCAGTTTACCAATGTATTTCGCCTGTTGACGAGGCATTTGGCTACCTTAAGAGAGTCATACTTACTCCTGTCAGTTGCTCCCCGTTTTACCACAGTCACATTTTCAATCTTATTCTAGCCAGTTCACCTGAAGCGATACGCCATTATCAGTCAACCTAAAGAATTTCACAGTATTCCTGCCGGGAGCTCTCGAGTTTGACGATGTATTTCGCCTGTTGACGAGGCATTTGGATACCTTAAGAGAGTCATAGTTACCCCTTGCTGTTGCTCCCCATTTTACAACAGGCACATCTACAAGCTTACTCTGGCCAATTCCTCTGAAGCGATACGCTAATATCTGTTGACATAAAGAATTTCACAGTACTCCTGCCGGGAGCTTTTCGACTTTGCCGATGTATTTCGCCTATTGACGAGGCGTTTGGCTACCTTAAGAGAGTCATAGTTACTCCTGCCAGTGTCTCTCCGTTAAACCACAGTCACATCTACCAATTTCCTCTGCCCCTTTCACCAGACGCGATACGCCATTATTTGTAGACATCATGACTTTCAAAGTACTTCTGCTGGGGGCTCCTCCAGTTTACCAATGTATTTCGCCTGTTGACGAGGCATTTGGCTACCTTAAGAGAGTCATACTTACTCCTGTCAGTTGCTCCCCGTTTTTCCACAGTCACATTTTCAATCTTATTCTGGCCAGTTCACCTGTAGCGATACGCCATTATCAGTCAACCCAAGGAATATTACAGTACTCCTGCGGGGATCTTCTCGAGTTTGCCGATGTATTTTGCCTGTTGACGAGGCATTTGGATACCTTAAGAGAGTCATAGTTACCCCCTGCTGTTGCTCCCCATTTTACAACAGGCACATCTACAGGCTTACTCTGGCTATTCTCCTGAAGCGATACGCTAATATCTGTTGACATAAAGACTTTCACAGTACTCCTGCCGGGAGCTTCTCGACTTTACCGATGTATTTCGCCTATTGACGAGGCATTTGGCTACCTTAAGAGAGTCATAGTTACTCCTGTCAGTTGCTCCCCGTTTTACCACAGTCACATTTTCAATCTTATTCTGGCCAGTTCACCTGAGGCGATACGCCATTATCAGTCAACCTAAAGAATTTCACAGTACTCCTGCCGGAAGCTTCTCGAGTTTGCCGAAGTATTTCGCCTGTTGACGAAGCATTTGGATACCTTAAGAGAGTCATAGTTACTCCTTGCTGTTGCTCCCCATTTTACAACAGGCACATCTACAAGCTTACTCTGGCCAATTCTCCTGAAGCGATACGCTAATATCAGTTGACATAGAGACTTTCACAGTACTCCTGCTGGGAGCTTCTCAACTTTGCCGATGTTTTTCGCCTATTGACGAGGCATTTGGATAACTTAAGAGAGTCATAGTTACTCCTGCCAGTGGCTCTCCGTTAAACCGCAGTCACATCTACGATTTTCCTCTGCCGCTTTCACCAGCCGCGATACGCCATTATTTGTTGAAATTATGACTTTCACAGTACTCCTGCTAGGGGTTCCTCCAGTTTACCAATGTATTTCGCCTGTTGACGAAGCATTTGGCTACCTTAAAAGAGTCATAGTTACTCCTGTCAGTTGCTCCCCGTTTTACCACAGACACATTTTTAATCTTATTCTGGTCAGTTCACCTGATGCGATACGCCATTATCAGTCAACCTAAAAAATATCACAGTACTCCTGCCGGGAGCTCTCGAGTTTGCCGATGTATTTCGCCTGTTGACGAGCGATTTGGATACCTTAAGAGAGTCATAGTTACCCCTTGCTGATGCTCCCCATTTTACAACAGGCACGTCTACAAGCTTACTCTGGCCAATTCTCCTGAAGCGATACGCTATTATCTATTGACATAAAGACTTTCACAGTACTCCTGCCGGGAGATTTTCGACTTTGCCGATATATTTCGCATATTGACGAGGCGTTTGGCTACCTTAAGAGAGTCATAGTTACTCCTGCCAGTGTCTCTCCGTTAAACCACAGTCACATCTACCAATTTCCTCAGCCCCTTTCACCAGACGCGATACGCCATTATTTGTCGACATTATGACTTTCACAGTACTCCTGCTGGGGGCTCCTCCAGTTTACCAATGTATTTCACCTGTTGACGAGGCATTTGGCTACCTTAAGAGAGTCATAGTTACTCCTGTCAGTTGCTCCCCGTTTTACCACAGTCACATTTTCAATCTTATTCTGGCCAGTTCACCTGAGGCGATACGCCATTATCAGTCAACCTAAAGAATTTCACAGTACTCCTGCCGGAAGCTTCTCGAGTTTGCCGAAGTATTTCGCCTGTTGACGAAGCATTTGGATACCTTAAGAGAGTCATAGTTACTCCTTGCTGTTGCTCCCCATTTTACAACAGGCACATCTACAAGCTTACTCTGGCCAATTCTCCTGAAGCGATACGCTAATATCTGTTGACATAAAGACTTTCACAGTACTCCTGCTGGGAGCTTCTCAACTTTGCCGATGTATTTCGCCTATTGACGAGGCATTTGGCTAACTTAAGAGAGTCATAGTTACTCCTGCCAGTGGCTCTCCGTTAAACCACAGTCACATCTACGATTTTCCTCTGCCGCTTTCACCAGCCGCGATACGCCATTATTTGTTGAAATTATGACTTTCACAATACTCCTGCTAGGGGTTCCTCCAGTTTACCAATGTATTTCGCCTGTTGACGAAGCATTTGGCTACCTTAAGAGAGTCATAGTTACTCCTGTCAGTTGCTCCCCGTTTTACCACAGACACATTTTCAATCTTATTCTGGCCAGTTCACCTGATGCGGTACGCCATTATCAGTCAACCTAAAAAATATCACAGTACTCCTGCCGGGAGCTCTCGAGTTTGCCGATGTATTTCGCCTGTTGACGAGGCATTTGGATACCTTAAGAGAGTCATAGTTACCCCTTGGTGATGCTCCCCATTTTACAACAGGCACATCTACAAGCTTACTCTGGCCAATTCTCCTGAAGCGATACGCTATTATCTATTGACATAAAGACTTTCACAGTACTCCTGCCGGGAGCTTTTCGACTTTGCCGATATATTTCGCATATTGACGAGGCGTTTGGCTACCTTAAGAGAGTCATAGTTACTCCTGCCAGTGTCTCTCCGTTAAACCACAGTCACATCTACCATTTTCCTCTGCCCCATTCACCAGACGCGATACGCCAGTATTTGTCGACATCATGACTTTAAAAGTACTCCTGCTAGGGGCTCCTCCAGTTTACCAATGTATTTCCCCTTTTGACGAGGCATTTGGCTACCTTAAGAGACTCATAGTTACTCCTGTAAGTTGCTCCCCGTTTTACCACAGTCACATTTTCAATCTTATTCTGGCCAGTTCACCTGAAGCGATACGCCATTATCAGTCAACCTAAAGAATATCACAGTACTCCTGCCGGGAGCTCTCGAGTTTGCCGCTGTATTTCGCCTGTTGCGAGGCATTTGGATACCTTAAGAGAGTCATAGTTAGACCTTGCTGTTGCTCCCCATTTTACAACAGGCACATCTACAAGCTTACTCTGGCCAATTCCTCTGAAGCGATACGCTAATATCTGTTGACATAAAGACTTTCACAGTACTCCAGCCGGGAGCTTTTCGACTTTGCCGATGTATTTCGCCTATTGACGAGGCGTTTGGCTACCTTAAGAGAGTCATAGTTACTCCTGCCAGTGTCTCTCCCTTAAACCACAGTCACATCTACCATTTTCCTCTGCCCCTTTCACCAGACGCGATACGCCATCATTTGTAGACATCATGACTTTCAAAGTACTTCTGCTGGGGGCTCCTCCAGTTTACCAATGTATTTCGCCTGTTGACGAGGCATTTGGATACCTTAAGAGAGTCAGAGTTACCCCTTGCTGTTGCTCCCCATTTTGCAACAGGCACATCTACAAGCTTACTCTGGCCAATTCTCCTGAAGCGATACGCTAATATCTGTTGATATAAAGACTTTCACAGGACTCCTGCCGGGAGCTTTTCGACTTTGCCGATGTATTTCGCCAATTGACGAGGCGTTTGGCTACCTTAAGAGAGCCATAGTTACTCCTGCCAGTGTCTCTCCTTTAAACCACAGTCACATCTACCATTTTCCTCTGCCCCTTTCACCAGATGCGATACGCCAATATTTGTCGACATCATGACTTTCAATGTACTCCTGCTAGGGGCTCCTCCAGTTTACCAATGTATTTCGCCTGTTGACGAGGCATTTGGCTACCTTAAGAGAGTCATACTTACTCCTGTCAGTTGCTCCCCGTTTTACCACAGTCACATTTTCAATCCTATTCTAGCCAGTTCACCTGAAGCGATACGCCATTATCAGTCAACCTAAAGAATTTCACAGTATTCCTGCCGGGAGCTCTCGAGTTTGACGATGTATTTCGCCTGTTGACGAGGCATTTGGATACCTTAAGAGAGTCATAGTTACCCCTTGCTGTTGCTCCCCATTTTACAACAGGCACATCTACAAGCTTACTCTGGCCAATTCCTCTGAAGCGATACGCTAATATCTGTTGACATAAAGAATTTCACAGTACTCCTGCCGGGAGCTTTTCGACTTTGCCGATGTATTTCGCCTATTGACGAGGCGTTTGGCTACCTTAAGAGAGTCATAGTTACTCCTGCCAGTGTCTCTCCGTTAAACCACAGTCACATCTACCAATTTCCTCTGCCCCTTTCACCAGACGCGATACGCCATTATTTGTAGACATCATGACTTTCAAAGTACTTCTGCTGGGGGCTCCTCCAGTTTACCAATGTATTTCGCCTGTTGACGAGGCATTTGGCTACCTTAAGAGAGTCATACTTACTCCTGTCAGTTGCTCCCCGTTTTTCCACAGTCACATTTTCAATCTTATTCTGGCCAGTTCACCTGTAGCGATACGCCATTATCAGTCAACCCAAGGAATATTACAGTACTCCTGCGGGGATCTTCTCGAGTTTGCCGATGTATTTTGCCTGTTGACGAGGCATTTGGATACCTTAAGAGAGTCATAGTTACCCCCTGCTGTTGCTCCCCATTTTACAACAGGCACATCTACAGGCTTACTCTGGCTATTCTCCTGAAGCGATACGCTAATATCTGTTGACATAAAGACTTTCACAGTACTCCTGCCGGGAGCTTCTCGACTTTACCGATGTATTTCGCCTATTGACGAGGCATTTGGCTACCTTAAGAGAGTCATAGTTACTCCTGTCAGTTGCTCCCCGTTTTACCACAGTCACATTTTCAATCTTATTCTGGCCAGTTCACCTGAGGCGATACGCCATTATCAGTCAACCTAAAGAAATTCACAGTACTCCTGCCGGAAGCTTCTCGAGTTTGCCGAAGTATTTCGCCTGTTGACGAAGCATTTGGATACCTTAAGAGAGTCATAGTTACTCCTTGCTGTTGCTCCCCATTTTACAACAGGCACATCTACTAGCTTACTCTGGCCAATTCTCCTGAAGCGATACGCTAATATCAGTTGACATAGAGACTTTCACAGTACTCCTGCTGGGAGCTTCTCAACTTTGCCGATGTTTTTCGCCTATTGACGAGGCATTTGGATAACTTAAGAGAGTCATAGTTACTCCTGCCAGTGGCTCTCCGTTAAACCGCAGTCACATCTACGATTTTCCTCTGCCGCTTTCACCAGCCGCGATACGCCATTATTTGTTGAAATTATGACTTTCACAGTACTCCTGCTAGGGGTTCCTCCAGTTTACCAATGTATTTCGCCTGTTGACGAAGCATTTGGCTACCTTAAAAGAGTCATAGTTACTCCTGTCAGTTGCTCCCCGTTTTACCACAGACACATTTTTAATCTTATTCTGGTCAGTTCACCTGATGCGATACGCCATTATCAGTCAACCTAAAAAATATCACAGTACTCCTGCCGGGAGCTCTCGAGTTTGCCGATGTATTTCGCCTGTTGACGAGCGATTTGGATACCTTAAGAGAGTCATAGTTACCCCTTGCTGATGCTCCCCATTTTACAACAGGCACGTCTACAAGCTTACTCTGGCCAATTCTCCTGAAGCGATACGCTATTATCTATTGACATAAAGACTTTCACAGTACTCCTGCCGGGAGATTTTCGACTTTGCCGATATATTTCGCATATTGACGAGGCGTTTGGCTACCTTAAGAGAGTCATAGTTACTCCTGCCAGTGTCTCTCCGTTAAACCACAGTCACATCTATCAATTTCCTCAGCCCCTTTCACCAGACGCGATACGCCATTATTTGTCGACATTATGACTTTCACAGTACTCCTGCTGGGGGCTCCTCCAGTTTACCAATGTATTTCACCTGTTGACGAGGCATTTGGCTACCTTAAGAGAGTCATAGTTACTCCTGTCAGTTGCTCCCCGTTTTACCACAGTCACATTTTCAATCTTATTCTGGCCAGTTCACCTGAGGCGATACGCCATTATCAGTCAACCTAAAGAATTTCACAGTACTCCTGCCGGAAGCTTCTCGAGTTTGCCGAAGTATTTCGCCTGTTGACGAAGCATTTGGATACCTTAAGAGAGTCATAGTTACTCCTTGCTGTTGCTCCCCATTTTACAACAGGCACATCTACAAGCTTACTCTGGCCAATTCTCCTGAAGCGATACGCTAATATCTGTTGACATAAAGACTTTCACAGTACTCCTGCTGGGAGCTTCTCAACTTTGCCGATGTATTTCGCCTATTGACGAGGCATTTGGCTAACTTAAGAGAGTCATAGTTACTCCTGCCAGTGGCTCTCCGTTAAACCACAGTCACATCTACGATTTTCCTCTGCCGCTTTCACCAGAAGCGATACGCCATTATTTGTTGAAATTATGACTTTCACAATACTCCTGCTAGGGGTTCCTCCAGTTTACCAATGTATTTCGCCTGTTGACGAAGCATTTGGCTACCTTAAGAGAGTCATAGTTACTCCTGTCAGTTGCTCCCCGTTTTACCACAGACACATTTTCAATCTTATTCTGGCCAGTTCACCTGATGCGGTACGCCATTATCAGTCAACCTAAAAAATATCACAGTACTCCTGCCGGGAGCTCTCGAGTTTGCCGATGTATTTCGCCTGTTGACGAGGCATTTGGATACCTTAAGAGAGTCATAGTTACCCCTTGGTGATGCTCCCCATTTTACAACAGGCACATCTACAAGCTTACTCTGGCCAATTCTCCTGAAGCGATACGCTATTATCTATTGACATAAAGACTTTCACAGTACTCCTGCCGGGAGCTTTTCGACTTTGCCGATATATTTCGCATGTTGACGAGGCGTTTGGCTACCTTAAGAGAGTCATAGTTACTCCTGCCAGTGTCTCTCCGTTAAACCACAGTCACATCTACCATTTTCCTCTGCCCCATTCACCAGACGCGATACGCCATTATTTGTCGACATCATGACTTTAAAAGTACTCCTGCTAGGGGCTCCTCCAGTTTACCAATGTATTTCCCCTTTTGACGAGGCATTTGGCTACCTTAAGAGACTCATAGTTACTCCTGTAAGTTGCTCCCCGTTTTACCACAGTCACATTTTCAATCTTATTCTGGCCAGTTCACCTGAAGCGATACGCCATTATCAGTCAACCTAAAGAATATCACAGTACTCCTGCCGGGAGCTCTCGAGTTTGCCGCTGTATTTCGCCTGTTGCGAGGCATTTGGATACCTTAAGAGAGTCATAGTTACCCCTTGCTGTTGCTCCCCATTTTACAACAGGCACATCTACAAGCTTACTCTGGCCAATTCCTCTGAAGCGATACGCTAATATCTGTTGACATAAAGACTTTCACAGTACTCCAGCCGGGAGCTTTTCGACTTTACCGATGTATTTCGCCTATTGACGAGGCGTTTGGCTACCTTAAGAGAGTCATAGTTACTCCTGCCAGTGTCTCTCCCTTAAACCACAGTCACATCTACCATTTTCCTCTGCCCCTTTCACCAGACGCGATACGCCATTATTTGTAGACATCATGACTTTCAAAGTACTTCTGCTGGGGGCTCCTCCAGTTTACCAATGTATTTCGCCTGTTGACGAGGCATTTGGCTACCTTAAGAGAGTCATAGTTACTCCTGCCAGTGTCTCTCCGTTAAACCACAGTCACATCTACCATTTTCCTCTGCCCCATTCACCAGACGCGATACGCCATTATTTGTCGACATCATGACTTTAAAAGTACTCCTGGTATGGGCTCCTCTAGTTTACCAATGTATTTCGCCTGTTGACGAGGCATTTGGCTACCTTAAGAGAATCATAGTTACTCCTGTAAGTTGCTCCCCGTTTTACCACAGTCACATTTTCAATCTTATTCTGGCCAGTTCACCTGAAGCGATACGCCATTATCAGTCAACCTAAAGAATATCACAGTACTCCTGCCGGGTGCTCTCGAGTTTGCCGCTGTATTTCGCCTGTTGCGAGGCATTTGGATACCTTAAGAGAGTCATAGTTACCCCTTGCTGTTGCTCCCCATTTTACAACAGGCACATCTACAAGCTTACTCTGGCCAATTCCTCTGAAGCGATATGCTAATATCTGTTGACATAAAGACTTTCACAGTACTCCAGCCGGGAGCTTTTCGACTTTGCCGATGTATTTCGCATATTGACGAGGCGTTTGGCTACCTTAAGAGAGTCATAGTTACTCCTGCCAGTGTCTCTCCCTTAAACCACAGTCACATCTACCATTTTCCTCTGCCCCTTTCACCAGACGCGATACGCCATTATTTGTCGACATCATGACTTTCAAAGTACTTCTGCTGGGGGCTCCTCCAGTTTACCAATGTATTTCGCCTGTTGACGAGGCATTTGGCTACCTTAAGAGAGTCATACTTACTCCTGTCAGTTGCTCCCCGTTTTACCACAGTCACATTTTCAATCTTATTCTGGCCAGTTCACCTGAAGCGATACGCCATTATCAGTAAACCTAAAGAATATCACAGTGCTCCTGCCGTCAGCTCTCGAGTTTGCCGATGTATTTCGCCTGTTGACGAGGCATTTGGATACCTTAAGAGAGTCATAGTTACCCCTTGCTGTTGCTCCCCATTTTACAACAGGCACATCTACAAGCTTACTCTGGCCAATTCTCCTGAAGCGATACGCTAATATCTGTTGATATAAAGACTTTTACAGGACTCCTGCAGGGAGCTTTTCGACTTTGCCTATGTATTTTGCCTATTGACGAGGCGTTTGGCTACCTTAAGAGAGCCATAGTTACTCCTGCCAGTGTCTCTCCTTTAAACCACAGTCACATCTACCATTTTCCTCTGCCCCTTTCACCAGATGCGATACGCCATTATTTGTCGACATCATGACTTTCAATGTACTCCTGCTAGGGGCTCCTCCAGTTTACCAATGCATTTCGCCTGTTGACGAGGCATTTGGCTACCTTAAGAGAGTCATACTTACTCCTGTCAGTTGCTCCCCGTTTTACCACAGTCACATTTTCAATCTTATTCTGGCCAGTTCACCTGAAGCGATACGCCATTATCAGTCAACCTAAAGAATATCACAGTACTCCTGCCGGGAGCTCTCGAGTTTGACGATGTATTTCGCCTGTTGACGAGGCATTTGGATACCTTAAGAGAGTCATAGTTACCCCTTGCTGTTGCTCCCCATTTTACAACAGGCACATCTACAAGCTTACTCTGGCCAATTCCTCTGAAGCGATACGCTAATATCTGTTGACATAAAGACTTTCACAGTACTCCTGCCGGGAGCTTTTCGCCTTTGCCGATGTATTTCGCCTATTGACGAGGCGTTTGGCTACCTTAAGAGAGTCATAGTTACTCCTGCCAGTGTCTCTCCGTTAAACCACAGTCACATCTACCATTTTCCTCTGCCCCTTTCACCAGACGCGATACGCCATTATTTGTAGACATCATGACTTTCGAAGTACTTCTGCTGATGGCTCCTCCAGTTTACCAATGTATTTCGCCTGTTGACGAGGCATTTGGCTACCTTAAGAGAGTCATACTTACTCCTGCCAGTTGCTCCCCGTTTTTCCACAGTCACATTTTCAAACTTATCCTGGCCAGTTCACCTGTAGCGATACGCCATTATCAGTCAACCCAAGGAATATTACAGTACTCCTGCGGGGATCTTCTCGAGTTTGCCGATGTATTTTGCCTGTTGACGAGGCATTTGGATACCTTAAGAGAGTCATAGTTACCCCCTGCTGTTGCTCCCCATTTTACAACAGGCACAACTACAGGCTTACTCTGGCTATTCTCCTGAAGCGATACGCTAATATCTGTTGACATAAAGACTTTCGCAGTTCCCCTGCCGGGAGCTTCTCGACTTTACCGATGTATTTCGCCTATTGACGAGGCATTTGGCTACCTTAAGAGAGTCATAGTTACTCCTGTCAGATGCTCCCCGTTTTACCACAGTCACATTTTCAATCTTATTCTGGCCAGTTCACCTGAGGCGATACGCCATTATCAGTCAACCTAAAGAATTTCACAGTACTCCTGCCGGAAGCTTCTCGAGTTTGCCGAAGTATTTCGCCTGTTGACGAAGCATTTGGATACCTTAAGAGAGTCATAGTTACTCCTTGCTGTTGCTCCCCATTTTACAACAGGCACAACTACAAGCTTACTCTGGCCAATTCTCCTGAAGCGATACGCTAATATCTGTTGACATAAAGACTTTCGCAGTACTCCTGCTGGGAGCTTCTCAACTTTGCCGATGTATTTCGCCTGTTGACGAAGCATTTGGCTACCTTAAGAGAGTCATAGTTACTCCTGTCAGTTGCTCCCCGTTTTACCACGGTCACATTTTCAATCTTATTCTGGCCAGTTCACCTGATGCGATACGCCATTATCAGTCAACCTAAAAAATATCACAGTACTCCTGCCCGGAGCTCACGAGTTTGCCGATGTATTTCGCCTGTTGACGAGGCATTTGGATACCTTAAGAGAGTCATAGTTACCCCTTGCTGATGCTCCCCATTTTACAACAGGCACATCTACAAGCTTACTCTGGCCAATTCTCCTGAAGCGATACGCTATTATCTATTGACATAAAGAATTTCACAGTACTCCAGCCGGGAGCTTTTCGACTTTGCCGATGTATTTCGCATATTGACGAGGCGTTTGGCTACCTTAAGAGAGTAATAGTTACTCCTGCCAGTGTCTCTCCCTTAAACCACAGTCACATCTACCATTTTCCTCTGCCCCTTTCACCAGACGCGATACGCCATTATTTGTCGACATCATGACTTTCAAAGTACTTCTGCAGGGGGCTCCTCCAGTTTACCAATGTATTTCGCCTGTTGACGAGGCATTTGGCTACCTTAAGAGAGTCATACTTACTCCTGTCAGTTGCTCCCCGTTTTACCACAGTCACATTTTCAATCTTATTCTGGCCAGTTCACCTGAAGCGATACGCCATTATCAGTCAACCTAAAGAATATCACAGTACTCCTGCCGGGAGCTCTCGAGTTTGCCGATGTATTTCGCCTGTTGACGAGGCATTTGGATACCTTAAGAGAGTCATAGTTACCCCTTGCTGTTGCTCCCCATTTTACAACAGGCACATCTACAAGCTTACTCTGGCCAATTCTCCTGAAGCGATACGCTAATATCTGTTGATATAAAGACTTTTACAGGACTCCTGTAGGGAGCTTTTCGACTTTGCCGATGTATTTCGCCTATTGACGAGGCGTTTGGCTACCTTAAGAGAGCCATAGTTACTCCTGCCAGTGTCTCTCCTTTAAACCACAGTCACATCTACCATTTTCCTCTGCCCCTTTCACCAGATGCGATACGCCATTATTTGTCGACATCATGACTTTCAATGTACTCCTGCTAGGGGCTCCTCCAGTTTACCAATGCATTTCGCCTGTTGACGAGGCATTTGGCTACCTTAAGAGAGTCATACTTACTCCTGTCAGTTGCTCCCCGTTTTACCACAGTCACATTTTCAATCTTATTCTGGCCAGTTCACCTGAAGCGATACGCCATTATCAGTCAACCTAAAGAATAACACAGTACTCCTGCCGGGAGCTCTCGAGTTTGACGATGTATTTCGCCTGTTGACGAGGCATTTGGATACCTTAAGAGAGTCATAGTTACCCCTTGCTGTTGCTCCCCATTTTACAACAGGCACATCTACAAGCTTACTCTGGCCAATTCCTCTGAAGCGATACGCTAATATCTGTTGACATAAAGACTTTCGCAGTTCCCCTGCCGGGAGCTTCTCGACTTTACCGATGTATTTCGCCTATTGACGAGGCATTTGGCTACCTTAAGAGAGTCGTAGTTACTCCTGCCAGTGTCTCTCCGTTAAACCACAGTCACATCTAAAATATTCCTCTGCCCCTTTCACCAGACGCGATACGCCATTATTTGTCGACATTATGACTTTCACAGTACTCCTGCTAGGGGCTCCTCCAGTTTACCAATGTATTTCACCTGTTGACGAGGCATTTGGCTACCTTAAGAGAGTCATAGTTACTCCTGTCAGATGCTCCCCGTTTTACCACAGTCACATTTTCAATCTTATTCTGGCCAGTTCACCTGAGGCGATACGCCATTATCAGTCAACCCAAAGAATTTCACAGTACTCCTGCCGGAAGCCTCTCGAGTTTGCCGAAGTATTTCGCCTGTTGACGAAGCATTTGGATACCTTAAGAGAGTCATAGTTACTCCTTGCTGTTGCTCCCCATTTTACAACAGGCACAACTACAAGCTTACTCTGGCCAATTCTCCTGAAGCGATACGCTAATATCTGTTGACATAAAGACTTTCGCAGTACTCCTGCTGGGAGCTTCTCAACTTTGCCGATGTATTTCGCCAATTGACGAGGCATTTGGCTACCTTAAGAGAGTCATAGTTACTTCTGCCAGTGCCTCTCCGTTAAACCACAGTCACATCTACGATTTTCCTCTGCCGCTTTCACCAGCCGCGATACGCCATTATTTGTTGAAATTATGACTTTCACAGTACTCCTGCTAGGGGTTCCTCCAGTTTACCAATGTATTTCGCCTGTTGACGAAGCATTTGGCTACCTTAAGAGAGTCATAGTTACTCCTGTCAGTTGCTCCCCGTTTTACCACGGTCACATTTCCAATCTTATTCTGGCCAGTTCACCTGATGCGATACGCCATTATCAGTCAACCTAAAAAATATCACAGTACTCCTGCCGGGAGCTCTCGAGTTTGCCGATGTATTTCGCCTGTTGACGAGGCATTTGGATACCTTAAGAGAGTCATAGTTACCCCTTGCTGATGCTCCCCATTTTACAACAGGCACATCTACAAGCTTACTCTGGCCAATTCTCCTGAAGCGATACGCTATTATCTATTGACATAAAGACTTTCACAGTACTCCTGCCGGGAGCTTTTCGACTTTGCCGATATATTTCGCCTATTGACGAGGCGTTTGGCTACCTTAAGAGAGTCATAGTTACTCCTGCCAGTGTCTCTCCGTTAAACCACAGTCACATCTACCATTTTCCTCTGCCCCATTCACCAGACGCGATACGCCAATATTTGTCGACATCATGACTTTCAATGTACTCCTGCTAGGGGCTCCTCCAGTTCACCAATGTATTTCGCCTGTTGACGAGGCATTTGGCTACCTTAAGAGACTCATAGTTACTCCTCTAAGTTGCTCCCCGTTTTACCACAGTCACATTTTCAATCTTATTCTGGCCAGTTCATCTGAAGCGATAACCCATTATCAGTCAACCTAAAGAAAATCACAGTACTCCTGCCGGGAGCTCTCGAGTTTGCCGATGTATTTCGCCTGTTGACGAGGCATTTGGATACCTTAAGAGAGTCATAGTTACCCCTTGCTGTTGCTCCCCATTTTACAACAGGCACATCTACAAGCTTACTCTGGCCAATTCCTCTGAAGCGATACGCTAATATCTGTTGACATAAAGACTTTCACAGTACTCCTGCCGGGAGCTTTTCGCCTTTGCCGATGTATTTCGCCTATTGACGAGGCGTTTGGCTACCTTAAGAGAGTCATAGTTACTCCTGCCAGTGTCTCTCCGTTAAACCACAGTCACATCTACCATTTTCCTCTGCCCCTTTCACCAGACGCGATACGCCATTATTTGTAGACATCATGACTTTCGAAGTACTTCTGCTGATGGCTCCTCCAGTTTACCAATGTATTTCGCCTGTTGACGAGGCATTTGGCTACCTTAAGAGAGTCATACTTACTCCTGCCAGTTGCTCCCCGTTTTTCCACAGTCACATTTTCAAACTTATCCTGGCCAGTTCACCTGTAGCGATACGCCATTATCAGTCAACCCAAGGAATATTACAGTACTCCTGCGGGGATCTTCTCGAGTTTGCCGATGTATTTTGCCTGTTGACGAGGCATTTGGATACCTTAAGAGAGTCATAGTTACCCCCTGCTGTTGCTCCCCATTTTACAACAGGCACAACTACAGGCTTACTCTGGCTATTCTCCTGAAGCGATACGCTAATATCTGTTGACATAAAGACTTTCGCAGTTCCCCTGCCGGGAGCTTCTCGACTTTACCGATGTATTTCGCCTATTGACGAGGCATTTGGCTACCTTAAGAGAGTCATAGTTACTCCTGTCAGATGCTCCCCGTTTTACCACAGTCACATTTTCAATCTTATTCTGGCCAGTTCACCTGAGGCGATACGCCATTATCAGTCAACCTAAAGAATTTCACAGTACTCCTGCCGGAAGCTTCTCGAGTTTGCCGAAGTATTTCGCCTGTTGACGAAGCATTTGGATACCTTAAGAGAGTCATAGTTACTCCTTGCTGTTGCTCCCCATTTTACAACAGGCACAACTACAAGCTTACTCTGGCCAATTCTCCTGAAGCGATACGCTAATATCTGTTGACATAAAGACTTTCGCAGTACTCCTGCTGGGAGCTTCTCAACTTTGCCGATGTATTTCGCCTGTTGACGAAGCATTTGGCTACCTTAAGAGAGTCATAGTTACTCCTGTCAGTTGCTCCCCGTTTTACCACGGTCACATTTTCAATCTTATTCTGGCCAGTTCACCTGATGCGATACGCCATTATCAGTCAACCTAAAAAATATCACAGTACTCCTGCCCGGAGCTCACGAGTTTGCCGATGTATTTCGCCTGTTGACGAGGCATTTGGATACCTTAAGAGAGTCATAGTTACCCCTTGCTGATGCTCCCCATTTTACAACAGGCACATCTACAAGCTTACTCTGGCCAATTCTCCTGAAGCGATACGCTATTATCTATTGACATAAAGAATTTCACAGTACTCCAGCCGGGAGCTTTTCGACTTTGCCGATGTATTTCGCATATTGACGAGGCGTTTGGCTACCTTAAGAGAGTAATAGTTACTCCTGCCAGTGTCTCTCCCTTAAACCACAGTCACATCTACCATTTTCCTCTGCCCCTTTCACCAGACGCGATACGCCATTATTTGTCGACATCATGACTTTCAAAGTACTTCTGCAGGGGGCTCCTCCAGTTTACCAATGTATTTCGCCTGTTGACGAGGCATTTGGCTACCTTAAGAGAGTCATACTTACTCCTGTCAGTTGCTCCCCGTTTTACCACAGTCACATTTTCAATCTTATTCTGGCCAGTTCACCTGAAGCGATACGCCATTATCAGTCAACCTAAAGAATATCACAGTACTCCTGCCGGGAGCTCTCGAGTTTGCCGATGTATTTCGCCTGTTGACGAGGCATTTGGATACCTTAAGAGAGTCATAGTTACCCCTTGCTGTTGCTCCCCATTTTACAACAGGCACATCTACAAGCTTACTCTGGCCAATTCTCCTGAAGCGATACGCTAATATCTGTTGATATAAAGACTTTTACAGGACTCCTGTAGGGAGCTTTTCGACTTTGCCGATGTATTTCGCCTATTGACGAGGCGTTTGGCTACCTTAAGAGAGCCATAGTTACTCCTGCCAGTGTCTCTCCTTTAAACCACAGTCACATCTACCATTTTCCTCTGCCCCTTTCACCAGATGCGATACGCCATTATTTGTCGACATCATGACTTTCAATGTACTCCTGCTAGGGGCTCCTCCAGTTTACCAATGCATTTCGCCTGTTGACGAGGCATTTGGCTACCTTAAGAGAGTCATACTTACTCCTGTCAGTTGCTCCCCGTTTTACCACAGTCACATTTTCAATCTTATTCTGGCCAGTTCACCTGAAGCGATACGCCATTATCAGTCAACCTAAAGAATAACACAGTACTCCTGCCGGGAGCTCTCGAGTTTGACGATGTATTTCGCCTGTTGACGAGGCATTTGGATACCTTAAGAGAGTCATAGTTACCCCTTGCTGTTGCTCCCCATTTTACAACAGGCACATCTACAAGCTTACTCTGGCCAATTCCTCTGAAGCGATACGCTAATATCTGTTGACATAAAGACTTTCGCAGTTCCCCTGCCGGGAGCTTCTCGACTTTACCGATGTATTTCGCCTATTGACGAGGCATTTGGCTACCTTAAGAGAGTCGTAGTTACTCCTGCCAGTGTCTCTCCGTTAAACCACAGTCACATCTAAAATATTCCTCTGCCCCTTTCACCAGACGCGATACGCCATTATTTGTCGACATTATGACTTTCACAGTACTCCTGCTAGGGGCTCCTCCAGTTTACCAATGTATTTCACCTGTTGACGAGGCATTTGGCTACCTTAAGAGAGTCATAGTTACTCCTGTCAGATGCTCCCCGTTTTACCACAGTCACATTTTCAATCTTATTCTGGCCAGTTCACCTGAGGCGATACGCCATTATCAGTCAACCCAAAGAATTTCACAGTACTCCTGCCGGAAGCCTCTCGAGTTTGCCGAAGTATTTCGCCTGTTGACGAAGCATTTGGATACCTTAAGAGAGTCATAGTTACTCCTTGCTGTTGCTCCCCATTTTACAACAGGCACAACTACAAGCTTACTCTGGCCAATTCTCCTGAAGCGATACGCTAATATCTGTTGACATAAAGACTTTCGCAGTACTCCTGCTGGGAGCTTCTCAACTTTGCCGATGTATTTCGCCAATTGACGAGGCATTTGGCTACCTTAAGAGAGTCATAGTTACTTCTGCCAGTGCCTCTCCGTTAAACCACAGTCACATCTACGATTTTCCTCTGCCGCTTTCACCAGCCGCGATACGCCATTATTTGTTGAAATTATGACTTTCACAGTACTCCTGCTAGGGGTTCCTCCAGTTTACCAATGTATTTCGCCTGTTGACGAAGCATTTGGCTACCTTAAGAGAGTCATAGTTACTCCTGTCAGTTGCTCCCCGTTTTACCACGGTCACATTTCCAATCTTATTCTGGCCAGTTCACCTGATGCGATACGCCATTATCAGTCAACCTAAAAAATATCACAGTACTCCTGCCGGGAGCTCTCGAGTTTGCCGATGTATTTCGCCTGTTGACGAGGCATTTGGATACCTTAAGAGAGTCATAGTTACCCCTTGCTGATGCTCCCCATTTTACAACAGGCACATCTACAAGCTTACTCTGGCCAATTCTCCTGAAGCGATACGCTATTATCTATTGACATAAAGACTTTCACAGTACTCCTGCCGGGAGCTTTTCGACTTTGCCGATATATTTCGCCTATTGACGAGGCGTTTGGCTACCTTAAGAGAGTCATAGTTACTCCTGCCAGTGTCTCTCCGTTAAACCACAGTCACATCTACCATTTTCCTCTGCCCCATTCACCAGACGCGATACGCCAATATTTGTCGACATCATGACTTTCAATGTACTCCTGCTAGGGGCTCCTCCAGTTCACCAATGTATTTCGCCTGTTGACGAGGCATTTGGCTACCTTAAGAGACTCATAGTTACTCCTCTAAGTTGCTCCCCGTTTTACCACAGTCACATTTTCAATCTTATTCTGGCCAGTTCATCTGAAGCGATAACCCATTATCAGTCAACCTAAAGAAAATCACAGTACTCCTGCCGGGAGCTCTCGAGTTTGCCGATGTATTTCGCCTGTTGACGAGGCATTTGGATACCTTAAGAGAGTCATAGTTACCCCTTGCTGTTGCTCCCCATTTTACAACAGGCACATCTACAAGCTTACTCTGGCCAATTCCTCTGAAGCGATAGGCTAATATCTGTTGACATACAGACTTTCACAGTACTCCTGCCGGGATCTTTTCGATTTTGCCGATGTATTTCGCCTATTGACGAGGCGTTTGGCTACCTTAAGAGAGTCATAGTTACTCCTGCCAGTGTCTCTCCATTAAACCACAGTCACATCTACCATTTTCCTCTGCCCCTTTCACCAGACGCGATACGCCATTATTTGTAGACATCTTGACTTTCAAAGTACTTCTGCTAGGGGCTCCTCCAGTTTACCAATGAATTTCGCCTGTTGACGAGGCATTTGGTTACCTTAAGAGAGTCTCACTTACTCCTGTCAGTTGCTCCCCGTTTTACCACAGTCACATTTTCAATCTTATTCTGGCCAGTTCACCTGAGGCGATACGCCATTATCAGACAACCTAAAGAATTTCGCAGTACTCCTGCCGGAAGCTTCTTGAGTTTGCCGAAGTATTTCGCCTGTTGACGAAGCATTTGGATACCTTAAGACAGTCATAGTTACTCCTTGCTGTTGCTCCCCATTTTACAACAGGCACATCTACAAGCTTACTCTGGCCAATTCTCCTGAAGCGATACGCTAATATCTGTTGACATAAAGACTTTCACAGTACTCCTGCTGGGAGCTTCTCAACTTTGCCGATGTATTTCGCCTATTGACGAGGCATTTGGCTACCTTAAGAGAGTCCGAGTTACTCCTGTCAGTTGCTCCCCGTTAAACCACAGTCACATCTACGATTTTCCTCTGCCGCTTTCACCAGACGCGATACGCCATTATTTGTCGAAATGATGACTTTCACAGTACTCCTGCTAGGGGTTCCTCCAGTTTACCAATGTATTTCGCCTGTTGACGAACCATTTGGCTACCTTAAGAGAGTCATAGTTACTCCTGTCAGTTGCTCCCCGTTTTACCACAGTCACATTTTCAAACTTATTTTGGCCAGTTCACCTGATGCGATACGCCATTATCAGTCAACCTAAAAAATATCACAGTACTCCTGCCGGGAGCTCTCGAGTTTGCCGATGTATTTCGCCTGTTGACGAGGCATTTGGATACCTTAAGAGAGTCATAGTTACCCCTTGCTGATGCTCCCCATTTTACAACAGGCACATCTACAAGCTTACTCTGGCCAATTCTCCTGAAGCGATACGCTATTATCTATTGACATAAAGACTTTCACAGCACTCCAGCCGGGAGATTTTCGACTTTGCCGATGTATTTCGCCTATTGACGAGGCGTTTGGCTACCTTAAGAGAGTCATAGTTACTCCTGCCAGTGTCTCTCCCTTAAACCACAGTCACATCTACCTTTTTCCTCTGCCCCTTTCACCAGACGCGATACGCCATTATTTGGAGACATCATGACTTTCAAAGTACTTCTGCTGGGGGCTCCTCCAGTTTACCAATGTATTTCGCCTG
Organism: Schistocerca americana; assembly: GCF_021461395.2. Classification (NCBI taxonomy): domain Eukaryota; kingdom Metazoa; phylum Arthropoda; class Insecta; order Orthoptera; family Acrididae; genus Schistocerca; species Schistocerca americana. The sequence goes on from NC_060130.1 coordinate 63,879,216, forward strand.
TTGACGAGGCATTTGGCTACCTTAAGAGAGTCATACTTACTCCTGTCAGTTGCTCCCCGTTTTACCACAGTCACATTTTCAATCTTATTCTGGCCAGTTCACCTGAAGCGATACGCCATTATCAGTCAACCTAAAGAATATCACAGTACTCCTGCCGGGAGCTCTCGAGTTTGACGATGTATTTCGCCTGTTGACGAGGCATTTGGATACCTTAAGAGAGTCATAGTTACCCCTTGCTGTTGCTCCCCATTTTACAACAGGCACATCTACAAGCTTACTCTGGCCAATTCCTCTGAAGCGATAGGCTAATATCTGTTGACATAAAGACTTTCACAGTACTCCTGCCGGGAGCTTTTCGCCTTTGCCGATGTATTTCACCTATTGACGAGGCGTTTGGCTACCTTAAGAGAGTCATAGTTACTCCTGCCAGTGTCTCTCCGTTAAACCACAGTCACATCTACCATTTTCCTCTGCCCCTTTCACCAGACGCGATACGCCATTATTTGTAGACATCATGACTCTCGAAGTACTTCTGCTGGGGGCTCCTCCAGTTTACCAATGTATTTCGCCTGTTGACGAGGCATTTGGCTACCTTAAGAGAGTCATACTTACTCCTGCCAGTTGCTCCCCGTTTTTCCACAGTCACATTTTCAATCTTATTGTGGCCAGTTCACCTGTAGCGATACGCCATTATCAGTCAACCCGAGGAATATTACAGTACTCCTGCGGGGATCTTCTCGAGTTTGCCGATGTATTTTGCCTGTTGACGAGGCATTTGGATACCTTAAGAGAGTCATAGTTACCCCCTGCTGTTGCTCCCCATTTTACAACAGGCACATCTACAGGCTTACTCTGGCTATTCTCCTGAAGCGATACGCTAATATCTGTTGACATAAAGACTTTCACAGTACTCCTGCCGGGAGCTTCTCGACTTTACCGATGTATTTCGCCTACTGACGAGGCATTTGGCTACCTTAAGAGAGTCATAGTTACTCCTGCCAGTGTCTCTCCGTTAAACCACAGTCACATCTAAAATATTCCTCTGCCCCTTTCGTCAGACGCGATACGCCATTATTTGTCGACATTATGACTTTCACAGTACTCCTGCTAGGGGCTCCTCCAGTTTACCAATGCATTTCACCTGTTGACGAGGCATTTGGCTACCTTAAGAGAGTCATAGTTACTCCTGTCAGTTGCTCCCCGTTTTACCACAGTCACATTTTCAATCTTATTCTGGCCAGTTCACCTGAGGCGATACGCCATTATCAGTCAACCTAAAGAATTTCACAGTACTCCTGCCGGAAGCTTCTCGAGTTTGCCGAAGTATTTCGCCTGTTGACGAAGCATTTGGATACCTTAAGAGAGTCATAGTTACTCCTTGCTGTTGCTCTCCATTTTACAACAGGCACAACTACAAGCTTACTCTGGCCAAATCTCCTGAAGCGATACGCTAATATCTGTTGACATAAAGAATTTCGCAGTACTCCTGCTGGGAGCTTCTCAACTTTGCCGATGTATTTCGCCTATTGACGAGGCATTTGGCTACCTTAAGAGAGTCATAGTTACTCCTGCCAGTGGCTCTCCGTTAAACCACAGTCACATCTACGATTTTCCTCTGCCGCTTTCACCAGCCGCGATACGCCATTATTTGTTGAAATTATGACTTTCACAGTACTCCTGCTAGGGGTTCCTCCAGTTTACCAATGTATTTCGCCTGTTGACGAAGCATTTGGCTACCTTAAGAGAGTCATAGTTACTCCTGTCAGTTGCTCCCCGTTTTACCACGGTCACATTTTCAATCTTATTCTGGCCAGTTCACCTGATGCGATACGCCATTATCAGTCAACCTAAAAAATATCACAGTACTCATGCCGGGAGCTCTCGAGTTTGCCGATGTATTTCGCCTGTTGACGAGGCATTTGGATACCTTAAGAGAGTCATAGTTACCCCTTGCTGATGCTCCCCATTTTACAACAGGCACATCTACAAGCTTACTCTGGCCAATTCTCCTGAAGCGATACGCTATTATCTATTGACATAAAGACTTTCACAGTACTCCTGCCGGGAGCTTTTCGACTTTGCCGATATATTTCGCCTATTGACGAGGCGTTTGGCTACCTTAAGAGAGTCATAGTTACTCCTGCCAGTGTCTCTCCGTTAAACCACAGTCACATCTACCATTCTCCTCTGCCCCATTCACCAGACGCGATACGCCATTATTTGTCGACATCATGACTTTAAAAGTACTCCTGCTAGGGGCTCCTCCAGTTTACCAATGTATTTCGCCTGTTGACGAGGCATTTGGCTACCTTAAGAGACTCATAGTTACTCCTCTAAGTTGCTCCCCGTTTTACCACAGTCACATTTTCAATCTTATTCTGGCCAGTTCACCTGAAGCGATACCCCATTATCAGTCAACCTAAAGAAAATCACAGTACTCCTGCCGGGAGCTCTCGAGTTTGCCGATGTATTTCGCCTGTTGACGAGGCATTTGGATACCTTAAGAGAGTCATAGTTACCCCTTGCTGTTGCTCCCCATTTTACAACAGGCACATCTACAAGCTTACTCTGGCCAATTCCTCTGAAGCGATAGGCTAATATCTGTTGACATAAAGACTTTCACAGTACTCCTGCCGGGATCTTTTCGACTTTGCCGATGTATTTCGCCTATTGACGAGGCGTTTGGCTACCTTAAGAGAGTCATAGTTAGTCCTGCCAGTGTCTCTCCGTTAAACCACAGTCACATCTACCATTTTCCTCTGCCCCTTTCACCAGACGCGATACGCCATTATTTGTAGACATCATGACTTTCGAAGTACTTCTGCTAGGGGCTCCTCCAGTTTACCAATGTATTTCGCCTGTTGACGAGGCATTTGGTTACCTTAAGAGAGTCTCACTTACTCCTGTCAGTTGCTCCCCGTTTTACCACAGTCACATTTTCAATCTTATTCTGGCCAGTTCACCTGAGGCGATACGCCATTATCAGTCAACCTAAAGAATTTCACAGTACTCCTGCCGGAAGCTTCTCGAGTTTGCCGAAGTATTTCGCCTGTTGACGAAGCATTTGGATACCTTAAGAGAGTCATAGTTACTCCTTGCTGTTGCTCCCCATTTTACAACAGGCACATCTACAAGCTTACTCTGGCCAATTCTCCTGAAGCGATACGCTAATATCTGTTGACATAAAGACTTTCACAGTACTCCTGCTGGGAGCTTCTCAACTTTGCCGATGTATTTCGCCTATTGACGAGGCATTTGGCTACCTTAAGAGAGTCATAGTTACTCCTGTCAGTTGCTCCCCGTTAAACCACAGTCACATCTACGATTTTCCTCTGCCGCTTTCACCAGACGCGATACGCCATTATTTGTCGAAATGATGACTTTCACAGTACTCCTGCTAGGGGTTCCTCCAGTTTACCAATGTATTTCGCCTGTTGACGAACCATTTGGCTACCTTAAGAGAGTCGCAGTTACTCCTGTCAGTTGCTCCCCGTTTTACCACAGTCACATTTTCAATCTTATTCTGGCCAGTTCACCTGATGCGATACGCCATTATCAGTCAACCTAAAAAATATCACAGTACTCCTGCCGGGAGCTCTCGAGTTTGCCGATGTATTTCGCCTGTTGACGAGGCATTTGGATACCTTAAGAGAGTCATAGTTACCCCTTGCTGATGCTCCCCATTTTACAACAGGCACATCTACAAGCTTACTCTGGCCAATTCTCCTGAAGCGATACGCTATTATCTATTGACATAAAGACTTTCACAGTACTCCTGCAGGGGGCTTTTCGTCTTTGCCGATATATTTCGCCTATTTAGGAGGCGTTTGGCTACCTTAAGAGAGTCATAGTTACTCCTGCCAGTGTCTCTCCGTTTAAAACCACAGTCACATCTACCATTTTCCTCTGCCCCATTCACCAGACGCGATACGCCATTATTTGTCGACATCATGACTTTAAAAGTACTCCTGCTAGGGGCTCCTCCAGTTTACCAATGTATTTCGCCTGTTGACGAGGCATTTGGCTACCTTAAGAGACTCATAGTTACTCCTCTAAGTTGCTCCCCGTTTTACCACAGTCACATTTTCAATCTTATTCTGGCCAGTTCACCTGAAGCGATACCCCCATTATCAGTCAACCTAAAGAAAATCACAGTACTCTTGCCGGGAGCTCTCGAGTTTGCCGATGTATTTCGCCTGTTGACGAGGCATTTGGATACCTTAAGAGAGTCATAGTTACCCCTTGCTGTTGCTCCCCATTTTACAACAGGCACATCTACAAGCTTACTCTGGCCAATTCCTCTGAAGCGATAGGCTAATATCTGTTGACATAAAGACTTTCACAGTACTCCTGCCGGGATCTTTTCGATTTTGCCGATCTATTTCGCCTATTGACGAGGCGTTTGGCTACCTTAAGAGAGTCATAGTACTCCTGCCAGTGTCTCTCCGTTAAACCACAGTCACATCTACCATTTTCCTCTGCCCCTTTCACCAGACGCGATACGCCATTATTTGTAGACATCATGACTTTCAAAGTACTTCTGCTAGGGGCTCCTCCAATTTACCAATGTATTTCGCCTGTTGACGAGGCATTTGGTTACCTTAAGAGAGTCTCACTTACTCCTGTCAGTTGCTCCCCGTTTTACCACAGTCACATTTTCAATCTTATTCTGGCCAGTTCACCTGAGGCGATACGCCATTATCAGTCAACCTAAAGAATTTCACAGTACTCCTGCCGGAAGCCTCTCGAGTTTGCCGAAGTATTTCGCCTGTTGTCGAAGCATTTGGATACCTTAAGAGAGTCATAGTTACTCCTTGCTGTTGCTCCCCATTTTACAACAGGCACATCTACAAGCTTACTCTGGCCAATTCACCTGAAGCGATACGCCATTATCGGTCAACCTAAAGAATTTCACAGTACTCTTGCCGGGAGCTCTCGAGTTTGCCGATGTATTTCGCCTGTTGACGAGGCATTTGGTTACCTTAAGAGAGTCATAGTTACCCCTTGCTGTTGCTCCCCATTTTACAACAGGCACATCTACAAGCTTACTCTGGCCAATTCTCCTGAAGCGATACGCTAATATCTATTGACATAAAGACTTTCACAGTACTCCTGCCGGGAGCTTTTCGACTTTGCCGATGTATTTCGCCTGTTGACGAGGCGTTTGGCTACCTTAAGAGAGTCATAGTTACTCCTGCCAGTGTCTCTCCGTTAAACCACAGTCACATCTACCATTTTAGTCTGCCCCTTTCACCAGACGCGATACGTTATTATTTGTCGACATCATGACTTTCAAAGTACTCCTGCTAGGGGCTCCTCCAGTTTACCAATGTATTTCGCCTGTTGACGAGGCATTTGGCTACCTTAAGAGAGTCATACTTACTCCTGTCAGTTGCTCCCCGTTTTACCACAGTCACATTTTCAATCTTATTCTGGCCAGTTCACCCGAAGCGATACGCCATTATCAGTCAACCTAAAGAATTTCACAGTACTCCTGCCGGGAGCTTCTCGAGTTTGCCGATGTATTTCGCCTGTTGACGAGGCATTTGGATACCTTAAGAGAGTCATAGTTACACCTTGCTGTTGCTCACCATTTTACAACAGGCACATCTACAAGCTTACTCTATCCAATTCTGCTGAAGCGATACGCTAATATCTGTTGACATAAAGACTTTCACAGTTCTCCTGCCGGGAGCTTCTCGACTTTGCCGACGTATTTCGCATATTGACGAGGCACCTGGCTACCTTAAGAGAGTTATAGTTACTCCTGCCAGTGTCTCTCCGTTAAACCACATTCACATTTACAATATTCCTCTGCCCCTTTCACCAGACACGATACGATATTATTCTTCGACATTATGACTTTCACAGTACTCCTGCTAGGGGCTCCTCCAGTTTACCAATGTATTTCGCCTGTTGACGAGGCATTTGGCTACCTTAAGAGAGTCATACTTACTCCTGTCAGTTGCTCCCCGTTTTACCACAGTCACATTTTCAATCTTATTCTGGCCAGTTCACCTGAAGCGATACCCCATTATCAGTCAACCTAAAGAAAATCACAGTACTCTTGCCGGGAGCTCTCGAGTTTGCCGAAGTATTTCGCCTGTTGACGAGGCATTTGGATACCTTAAGAGAGTCATAGTTACCCCTTGCTGTTGCTCCCCATTTTACAACAGGCACATCTACAAGCTTACTCTGGCCAATTCCTCTGAAGCGATAGGCTAAAATCTGTTGACATAAAGACTTTCACAGTACTCCTGCCGGGATCTTTTCGATTTTGCCGATGTATTTCGCCTATTGACGAGGCGTTTGGCTACCTTAAGAGAGTCATAGTACTCCTGCCAGTGTCTCTCCGTTAAACCACAGTCACATCTACCATTTTCCTCTGCCCCTTTCACCAGACGCGATACGCCATTATTTGTAGACATCATGACTTTCAAAGTACTTCTGCTAGGGGCTCCTCCAGTTTACCAATGTATTTCGCCTGTTGACGAGGCATTTGGTTACCTTAAGAGAGTCTCACTTACTCCTGTCAGTTGCTCCCCGTTTTACCACAGTCACATTTTCAATCTTATTCTGGCCAGTTCACCTGAGGCGATACGCCATTATCAGTCAACCTAAAGAATTTCACAGTACTCCTGCCGGAAGCCTCTCGAGTTTGCCGAAGTATTTCGCCTGTTGTCGAAGCATTTGGATACCTTATGAGGGTCATAGTTACTCCTTGCAGTTGCTCCCCATTTTACAACAGGCACATCTACAAGCTTACTCTGGCCAATTCACCTGAAGCGATACGCCATTATCGGTCAACCTAAAGAATTTCACAGTACTCTTGCCGGGAGCTCTCGAGTTTGCCGATGTATTTCGCCTGTTGACGAGGCATTTGGTTACCTTAAGAGAGTCATAGTTACCCCTTGCTGTTGCTCCCCATTTTACAACAGGCACATCTACAAGCTTACTCTGGCCAATTCTCCTGAAGCGATACGCTAATATCTATTGACATAAAGACTTTCACAGTACTCCTGCCGGGAGCTTTTCGACTTTGCCGATGTATTTCGCCTGTTGACGAGGCGTTTGGCTACCTTAAGAGAGTCATAGTTACTCCTGCCAGTGTCTCTCCGTTAAACCACAGTCACATCTACCATTTTAGTCTGCCCCTTTCACCAGACGCGATACGTTATTATTTGTCGACATCATGACTTTCAAAGTACTCCTGCTAGGGGCTCCTCCAGTTTACCAATGTATTTCGCCTGTTGACGAGGCATTTGGCTACCTTAAGAGAGTCATACTTACTCCTGTCAGTTGCTCCCCGTTTTACCACAGTCACATTTTCAATCTTATTCTGGCCAGTTCACCCGAAGCGATACGCCATTATCAGTCAACCTAAAGAATTTCACAGTACTCCTGCCGGGAGCTTCTCGAGTTTGCCGATGTATTTCGCCTGTTGACGAGGCATTTGGATACCTTAAGAGAGTCATAGTTACACCTTGCTGTTGCTCACCATTTTACAACAGGCACATCTACAAGCTTACTCTATCCAATTCTGCTGAAGCGATACGCTAATATCTGTTGACATAAAGACTTTCACAGTTCTCCTGCCGGGAGCTTCTCGACTTTGCCGACGTATTTCGCATATTGACGAGGCACCTGGCTACCTTAAGAGAGTTATAGTTACTCCTGCCAGTGTCTCTCCGTTAAACCACATTCACATTTACAATATTCCTCTGCCCCTTTCACCAGACACGATACGATATTATTCTTCGACATTATGACTTTCACAGTACTCCTGCTAGGGGCTCCTCCAGTTTACCAATGTATTTCGCCTGTTGACGAGGCATTTGGCTACCTTAAGAGAGTCATACTTACTCCTGTCAGTTGCTCCCCGTTTTACCACAGTCACATTTTCAATCTTATTCTGGCCAGTTCACCCGAAGCGATACGCCATTATCAGTCAACCTAAAGAATTTCACAGTACTCCTGCCGGGAGCTTCTCGAGTTTGCCGATGTATTTCGCCTGTTGACGAGGCATTTGGATACCTTAAGAGAGTCATAGTTACACCTTGCTGTTGCTCACCATTTTACAACAGGCACATCTACAAGCTTACTCTATCCAATTCTGCTGAAGCGATACGCTAATATCTGTTGACATAAAGACTTTCACAGTTCTCCTGCCGGGAGCTTCTCGACTTTGCCGACGTATTTCGCATATTGACGAGGCACCTGGCTACCTTAAGAGAGTTATAGTTACTCCTGCCAGTGTCTCTCCGTTAAACCACATTCACATTTACAATATTCCTCTGCCCCTTTCACCAGACACGATACGATATTATTCTTCGACATTATGACTTTCACAGTACTCCTGCTAGGGGCTCCTCCAGTTTACCAATGTATTTCGCCTGTTGACGAGGCATTTGGCTACCTTAAGAGAGTCATACTTACTCCTGTCAGTTGCTCCCCGTTTTACCACAGTCACATTTTCAATCTTATTCTGGCCAGTTCACCTGAAGCGATACCCCATTATCAGTCAACCTAAAGAAAATCACAGTACTCTTGCCGGGAGCTCTCGAGTTTGCCGAAGTATTTCGCCTGTTGACGAGGCATTTGGATACCTTAAGAGAGTCATAGTTACCCCTTGCTGTTGCTCCCCATTTTACAACAGGCACATCTACAAGCTTACTCTGGCCAATTCCTCTGAAGCGATAGGCTAATATCTGTTGACATAAAGACTTTCACAGTACTCCTGCCGGGATCTTTTCGATTTTGCCGATGTATTTCGCCTATTGACGAGGCGTTTGGCTACCTTAAGAGAGTCATAGTACTCCTGCCAGTGTCTCTCCGTTAAACCACAGTCACATCTACCATTTTCCTCTGCCCCTTTCACCAGACGCGATACGCCATTATTTGTAGACATCATGACTTTCAAAGTACTTCTGCTAGGGGCTCCTCCAGTTTACCAATGTATTTCGCCTGTTGACGAGGCATTTGGTTACCTTAAGAGAGTCTCACTTACTCCTGTCAGTTGCTCCCCGTTTTACCACAGTCACATTTTCAATCTTATTCTGGCCAGTTCACCTGAGGCGATACGCCATTATCAGTCAACCTAAAGAATTTCACAGTACTCCTGCCGGAAGCCTCTCGAGTTTGCCGAAGTATTTCGCCTGTTGTCGAAGCATTTGGATACCTTAAGAGGGTCATAGTTACTCCTTGCTGTTGCTCCCCATTTTACAACAGGCACATCTACAAGCTTACTCTGGCCAATTCACCTGAAGCGATACGCCATTATCGGTCAACCTAAAGAATTTCACAGTACTCTTGCCGGGAGCTCTCGAGTTTGCCGATGTATTTCGCCTGTTGACGAGGCATTTAGTTACCTTAAGAGAGTCATAGTTACCCCTTGCTGTTGCTCCCCATTTTACAACAGGCACATCTACAAGCTTACTCTGGCCAATTCTCCTGAAGCGATACGCTAATATCTATTGACATAAAGACTTTCACAGTACTCCTGCCGGGAGCTTTTCGACTTTGCCGATGTATTTCGCCTGTTGACGAGGCGTTTGGCTACCTTAAGAGAGTCATAGTTACTCCTGCCAGTGTCTCTCCGTTAAACCACAGTCACATCTACCATTTTAGTCTGCCCCTTTCACCAGACGCGATACGTTATTATTTGTCGACATCATGACTTTCAAAGTACTCCTGCTAGGGGCTCCTCCAGTTTACCAATGTATTTCGCCTGTTGACGAGGCATTTGGCTACCTTAAGAGAGTCATACTTACTCCTGTCAGTTGCTCCCCGTTTTACCACAGTCACATTTTCAATCTTATTCTGGCCAGTTCACCCGAAGCGATACGCCATTATCAGTCAACCTAAAGAATTTCACAGTACTCCTGCCGGGAGCTTCTCGAGTTTGCCGATGTATTTCGCCTGTTGACGAGGCATTTGGATACCTTAAGAGAGTCATAGTTACACCTTGCTGTTGCTCACCATTTTACAACAGGCACATCTACAAGCTTACTCTATCCAATTCTGCTGAAGCGATACGCTAATATCTGTTGACATAAAGACTTTCACAGTTCTCCTGCCGGGAGCTTCTCGACTTTGCCGACGTATTTCGCATATTGACGAGGCACCTGGCTACCTTAAGAGAGTTATAGTTACTCCTGCCAGTGTCTCTCCGTTAAACCACATTCACATTTACAATATTCCTCTGCCCCTTTCACCAGACACGATACGATATTATTCTTCGACATTATGACTTTCACAGTACTCCTGCTAGGGGCTCCTCCAGTTTACCAATGTATTTCGCCTGTTGACGAGGCATTTGGCTACCTTAAGAGAGTCATACTTACTCCTGTCAGTTGCTCCCCGTTTTACCACAGTCACATTTTCAATCTTATTCTGGCCAGTTCACCTGAAGCGATACCCCATTATCAGTCAACCTAAAGAAAATCACAGTACTCTTGCCGGGAGCTCTCGAGTTTGCCGATGTATTTCGCCTGTTGACGAGGCATTTGGATACCTTAAGAGAGTCATAGTTACCCCTTGCTGTTGCTCCCCATTTTACAACAGGCACATCTACAAGCTTACTCTGGCCAATTCCTCTGAAGCGATAGGCTAATATCTGTTGACATAAAGACTTTCACAGTACTCCTGCCGGCATCTTTTCGATTTTGCCGATGTATTTCGCCTATTGACGAGGCGTTTGGCTACCTTAAGAGAGTCATAGTACTCCTGCCAGTGTCTCTCCGTTAAACCACAGTCACATCTACCATTTTCCTCTGCCCCTTTCACCAGACGCGATACGCCATTATTTGTAGACATCATGACTTTCAAAGTACTTCTGCTAGGGGCTCCTCCAGTTTACCAATGTATTTCGCCTGTTGACGAGGCATTTGGTTACCTTAAGAGAGTCTCACTTACTCCTGTCAGTTGCTCCCCGTTTTACCACAGTCACATTTTCAATCTTATTCTGGCCAGTTCACCTGAGGCGATACGCCATTATCAGTCAACCTAAAGAATTTCACAGTACTCCTGCCGGAAGCCTCTCGAGTTTGCCGAAGTATTTCGCCTGGTGTCGAAGCATTTGGATACCTTAAGAGGGTCATAGTTACTCCTTGCTGTTGCTCCCCATTTTACAACAGGCACATCTACAAGCTTACTCTGGCCAATTCACCTGAAGCGATACGCTAATATCTGTTGACTTAAAGACTTTCACAGTACTCCTGCTGGGAGCTTCTCAACTTTGCCGATGTATTTCGCCTATTGACGAGGCATTTGGCTACCTTAAGAGAGTCATAGTTACTCCTGTCAGTTGCTCCCCGTTAAACCACAGTCACATCTACGATTTTCCTCTGCCGCTTTTACCAGACGCGATACGCCATTATTTGTCGAAATGATGACTTTCAAAGTACTCCTGCTAGGGGCTCCTCCAGTTTACCAATGTATTTCGCCTGTTGACGAACCATTTGGCTACCTTAAGAGAGTCATACTTACTCCTGTCAGTTGCTCCCCGTTTTACCACAGTCACATTTTCAATCTTATTCTGGCCAGTTCACCCGAAGCGATACGCCATTATCAGTCAACCTAAAGAATTTCACAGTACTCCTGCCGGGAGCTTCTCGAGTTTGCCGATGTATTTCGCATGTTGACGAGGCATTTGGATACCTTAAGAGAGTCATAGTTACACCTTGCTGTTGCTCACCATTTTACAACAGGCACATCTACAAGCTTACTCTATCCAATTCTGCTGAAGCGATACGCTAATATCTGTTGACATAAAGACTTTCACAGTTCTCCTGCCGGGAGCTTCTCGACTTTGCCGACGTATTTCGCATATTGACGAGGCACCTGGCTACCTTAAGAGAGTTATACACTCCTGGAAATTGAAATAAGAACACCGTGAATTCATTGTCCCAGGAAGGGGAAACTTTATTGACACATTCCTGGGGTCAGATACATCACATGATCACACTGACAGAACCACAGGCACATAAACACAGGCAACAGAGCATGCACAATGTCGGCACTAGTACAGTGCATATCCACCTTTCGCAGCAATGCAGGCTGCTATTCTCCCATGGAGACGATCGTAGAGATGCTGGATGTAGTCCTGTGGAACGGCTTGCCATGCCATTTCCACCTGGCGCCTCAGTTGGACCAGCGTTCGTGCTGGACGTGCAGACCGCGTGAGACGACGCTTCATCCACTCCCAAACATGCTCAATGGGGGACAGATCCGGAGATCTTGCTGGCCAGGGTAGTTGACTTACACCTTCTAGAGCACGTTGGGTGGCACGGGATACATGCGGACGTGCATTGTCCTGTTGGAACAGCAAGTTCCCTTCCCGGTCTAGGAATGGTAGAACGATGGGTTCGATGACGGTTTGGATGTACCGTGCACTATTCAGTGTCCCCTCGACGATCACCAGTGGTGTACGGCCAGTGTAGGAGATCGCTCCCCACACCATGATGCCGGGTGTTGGCCCTGTGTGCCTCGGTCGTATGCAGTCCTGATTGTGGCGCTCACCTGCACGGCGCCAAACACGCATACGACCATCATTGGCACCAAGGCAGAAGCGACTCTCATCGCTGAAGACGACACGTCTCCATTCGTCCCTCCATTCACGCCTGTCGCGACACCACTGGAGGCGGGCTGCACGATGTTGGGGCGTGAGCGGAAGACGGCCTAACGGTGTGCGGGACCGTAGCCCAGCTTCATGGAGACGGTTGCGAATGGTCCTCGCCGATACCCCAGGAGCAACAGTGTCCCTAATTTGCTGGGAAGTGGCGGTGCGGTCCCCTACGGCACTGCGTAGGATCCTACGGTCTTGGCGTGCATCCGTGCGTCGCTGCGGTCCGGTCCCAGGTCGACGGGCACGTGCACCTTCCGCCGACCACTGGCGACAACATCGATGTACTGTGGAGACCTCACGCCCCACGTGTTGAGCAATTCGGCGGTACGTCCACCCGGCCTCCCGCATGCCCACTATACGCCCTCGCTCAAAGTCCGTCAACTGCACATACGGTTCACGTCCACGCTGTCGCGGCATGCTACCAGTGTTAAAGACTGCGATGGAGCTCCGTATGCCACGGCAAACTGGCTGACACTGACGGCGGCGGTGCACAAATGCTGCGCAGCTAGCGCCATTCGACGGCCAACACCGCGGTTCCTGGTGTGTCCGCTGTGCCGTGCGTGTGATCATTGCTTGTACAGCCCTCTCGCAGTGTCCGGAGCAAGTATGGTGGGTCTGACACACCGGTGTCAATGTGTTCTTTTTTTCATTTCCAGGAGTGTAGTTACTCCTGCCAGTGTCTCTCCGTTAAACCACATTCACATTTACAATTTTCCTCTGCCCCTTTCACCAGACACGATACGATATTATTCTTCGACATTATGACTTTCACAGTACTCCTGCTAGGGGCTCCTCCAGTTTACCAATGTATTTCGCCTGTTGACGAGGCATTTGGCTACCTTAAGAGAGTCATACTTACTCCTGTCAGTTGCTCCCCGTTTTACCACAGTCACATTTTCAATCTTATTCTGGCCAGTTCACCCGAAGCGATACGCCACTTGACGAGGCATTTGGCTACCTTAAGAGAGTCATAGTTACTCCTGTCAGTTGCTCCCCGTTAAACCACAGTCGCATCTACGATTTTCCTCTGCCGCTTTCACCAGCCGCGATACGCCATTATTTGTTGAAATTATGACTTTCACAGTACTCCTGCTAGGGGTTCCTCCAGTTTACCAATGTATTTCGCCTGTTGACGAAGCATTTGGCTACCTTAAGAGAGTCATAGTTACTCCTGTCAGTTGCTCCCCGTTTTACCACAGTCACATTTTCAATCTTATTCTGGCCAGTTCACCTGAGGCGATACGCCATTATCAGTCAACCTAAAGAATTTCACAGTACTCCTGCCGGAAGCCTCTCGAGTTTGCCGAAGTATTTCGCCTGTTGTCGAAGCATTTGGATACCTTAAGAGAGTCATAGTTACTCCTTGCTGTTGCTCCCCATTTTACAACAGGCACATCTACAAGCTTACTCTGGCCAATTCACCTGAAGCGATACGCCATTATCGGTCAACCTAAAGAATTTCACAGTACTCTTGCCGGGAGCTCTCGAGTTTGCCGATGTATTTCGCCTGTTGACGAGGCATTTGGTTACCTTAAGAGAGTCATAGTTACCCCTTGCTGTTGCTCCCCATTTTACAACAGGCACATCTACAAGCTTACTCTGGCCAATTCTCCTGAAGCGATACGCTAATATCTATTGACATAAAGACTTTCACAGTACTCCTGCAGGGAGCTTTTCGACTTTGCCGATGTATTTCGCCTGTTGACGAGGCGTTTGGCTACCTTAAGAGAGTCATATTTACTCCTGCCAGTGTCTCTCCGTTAAACCACAGTCACATCTACCATTTTCCTCTGCCCCTTTCACCAGACGCGATACGTCATTATTTGTCGACATCATGACTTTCAAAGTACTCCTTCTAGGGGCTCCTCCAGTTTACCAATGTATTTCGCCTGTTGACGAGGCATTTGGCTACCTTAAGAGAGTCATACTTACTCCTGTCAGTTGCTCCCCGTTTTACCACAGTCACATTTTCAATCTTATTCTGGCCAGTTCACCCGAAGCGATACGCCATTATCAGTCAACCTAAAGAATTTCACAGTACTCCTGCCGGGAGCTTCTCGAGTTTGCCGATGTATTTCGCCTGTTGACGAGGCATTTGGATACCTTAAGAGAGTCATAGATACACCTTGCTGTTGCTCACCATTTTACAACAGGCACATCTACAAGCTTACTCTATCCAATTCTGCTGAAGCGATACGCTAATATCTGTTGACATAAAGACTTTCACAGTTCTCCTGCCGGGAGCTTTTCGACTTTGCCGACGTATTTCGCATATTGACGAGGCACCTGGCTACCTTAAGAGAGTTATAGTTACTCCTGCCAGTGTCTCTCCGTTAAACCACATTCACATTTACAATTTTCCTCTGCCCCTTTCACCAGACACGATACGATATTATTCTTCGACATTATGACTTTCACAGTACTCCTGCTAGGGGCGCCTCCAGTTTACCAATGTATTTCGCCTGTTGACGAGGCATTTGGCTACCTTAAGAGAGTCATACTTACTCCTGTCAGTTGCTCCCCGTTATACCACAGTCACATTTTGAATCTTATTCTGGCCAGTTCACCTGAAGCGATACCCCATTATCAGTCAACCTAAATAAAATCACAGTACTCTTGCCGGGAGCTCTCGAGTTTGCCGATGTATTTCGCCTGTTGACGAGGCATTTGGATACCTTAAGAGAGTCATAGTTACCCCTTGCTGTTGCTCCCCATTTTACAACAGGCACATCTACAAGCTTACTCTGGCCAATTCCTCTGAAGCGATAGGCTAATATCTGTTGACATAAAGACTTTCACAGTACTCCTGCCGGGATCTTTTCGATTTTGCCGATGTATTTCGCCTATTGACGAGGCGTTTGGCTACCTTAAGAGAGTCATAGTACTCCTGCCAGTGTCTCTCCGTTAAACCACAGTCACATCTACCATTTTCCTCTGCCCCTTTCACCAGACGCGATACGCCATTATTTGTAGACATCATGACTTTCAAAGTACTTCTGCTAGGGGCTCCTCCAGTTTACCAATGTATTTCGCCTGTTGACGAGGCATTTGGTTACCTTAAGAGAGTCTCACTTACTCCTGTCAGTTGCTCCCCGTTTTACCACAGTCACATTTTCAATCTTATTCTGGCCAGTTCACCTGAGGCGATACGCCATTATCAGTCAACCTAAAGAATTTCACAGTACTCCTGCCGGAAGCCTCTCGAGTTTGCCGAAGTATTTCGCCTGTTGTGGAAGCATTTGGATACCTTAAGAGAGTCATAGTTACTCCTTGCTGTTGCTCCCCATTTTACAACAGGAACATCTACAAGCTTACTCTGGCCAATTCACCTGAAGCGATACGCTAATATCTGTTGACATAAAGACTTTCACAGTACTCCTGCTGGGAGCTTCTCAACTTTGCCGATGTATTTCGCCTATTGACGAGGCATTTGGCTACCTTAAGAGAGTCATAGTTACTCCTGTCAGTTGCTCCCCGTTAAACCACAGTCACATCTACGATTTTCCTCTGCCGCTTTTACCAGACGCGATACGCCATTATTTGTCGAAATGATGACTTTCACAGTACTCCTGCTAGGGGTTCCTCCAGTTTACCAATGTATTTCGCCTGTTGACGAACCATTTGGCTACCTTAAGAGAGTCATAGTTACTCCTGTCAGTTGCTCCCCATTTTACCACAGTCACATTTTCAATCTTATTCTGGCCAGTTCACCTGAAGCGATACGCCATTATCGGTCAACCTAAAGAATTTCACAGTACTCTTGCCGGGAGCTCTCGAGTTTGCCGATGTATTTCGCCTGTTGACGAGGCATTTAGTTACCTTAAGAGAGTCATAGTTACCCCTTGCTGTTGCTCCCCATTTTACAACAGGCACATCTACAAGCTTACTCTGGCCAATTCTCCTGAAGCGATACGCTAATATCTATTGACATAAAGTCTTTCACAGTACTCCTGCCGGGAGCTTTTCGACTTTGCCGATGTATTTCGCCTGTTGACGAGGCGTTTGGCTACCTTAAGAGAGTCATAGTTACTCCTGCCAGTGTCTCTCCGTTAAACCACAGTCACATCTACCATTTTCCTCTGCCCCATTCACCAGACGCGATACGCCATTATTTGTCGACATCATGACTTTCAAAGTACTCCTGCTAGGGGCTCCTACAGTTTACCAATGTATTTCGCCTGTTGACGAGGCATTTGGCTACCTTAAGAGACTCACAGTTACTCCTGTCAGTTGCTCCCCGTTTTACCACAGTCACATTTTCAATCTTATACTGGCCAGTTCACCTGAAGCGATACGCCTTTATCAGTCAACCTAAAGAATATCACAGTACTCCTGCCGGGAGCTCTCGAGTTTGCCGATGTATTTCGCCTGTTGACGAGGCATTTGGATATCTTAAGAGAGTCATAGTTACCCCTTGCTGTTGCTCCCCATTTTACAACAGGCACATCTACAAGCTTACTCTGGCCAATTCCTCTGAAGCGATAGGATAATATCTGTTGACATAAAGACTTCCACAGTACTCCTGCCGGGATCTTTTCGACTTTGCCGATGTATTTCGCCTATTGACGAGGCGTTTGGCTACCTTAAGAGAGTCATAGTTACTCCAGTCCGTGTCTCTCCGTTAAACCACAGTCACATCTACCATTTTCCTCTGCCCCTTTCACCAGACGCGATACGCCATTATTTGTAGACATCATGACTTTCAAAGTACTTCTGCTAGGGGCTCCTCCAGTTTACCAATGTATTTCGCCTGTTGACGAGGCATTTGGCTACCTTAAGAGAGTCATAGTTACTCCTGTCTGTTGCTCCCCGTTTTACCACAGTCACATTTTCAATCTTATTCTGGCCAGTTCACCTGAAGCGATACGCCATTATCGGTCAACCTAAAGATTTTCACAGTACTCCTGCCGGGAGCTCTCGAGTTTGCCGATGTATTTCGCCTGTTGACGAGGCATTTGGTTACCTTAAGAGAGTCATAGTTACCCCTTGCTGTTGCTCCCCATTTTACAACAGGCACTTCTACAAGCTTACTCTGGCCAATTCTCCTGAAGCGATACGCTAATATCTATTGACATAAAGACTTTCACAGTACTCCTGCAGGGAGCTTTTCGACTTTGCCGATGTATTTTGCCTAATGACGAGGCGTTTGGCTACCTTAAGAGAGTCATAGTTACTCCTGTCAGTTGCTCCCCTTTTTACCACAGTCACATTTTCAATCTTATTCTGGCCAGTTCACCTGATGCGATACGCCATTATCAGTCAACCTAAAAAATATCACAGTACTCCTGCCGGGAGCTCTCGAGTTTGCCGATGTATTTCGCCTGTTGACGAGGCATTTGGATACCTTAAGAGAGTCATAGTTACCCCTTGCTGTTGCTCCCCATTTTACAACAGGCACATCTACAAGCTTACTCTGGCCAATTCCTCTGAAGCGATAGGCTAATATCTGTTGACATAAAGACTTTCACAGTACTCCTGCCGGGATCTTTTCGACTTTGCCAATGTATTTCGCCTATTGACGAGGCGTTTGGCTACCTTAAGAGAGTCAGAGTTACTCCTGCCAGTGTCTCTCCGTTAAACCACAGTCGCATCTACCATTTTCCTCTGCCCCATTCACCAGACGCGATACGCCATTATTTGTCGACATCATGACTTTCAAAGTACTCCTGCTAGGGGCTCCTACAGTTTACCAATGTATTTCGCCTGTTGACGAGGCATTTGGCTACCTTAAGAGACTCACAGTTACTCCTGTCAGTTGCTCCCCGTTTTACCACAGTCACATTTTCAATCTTATACTGGCCAGTTCACCTGAAGCGATACGCCTTTATCAGTCAACCTAAAGAATATCACAGTACTCCTGCCGGGAGCTCTCGAGTTTGCCGATGTATTTCGCCTGTTGACGAGGCATTTGGATATCTTAAGAGAGTCATAGTTACCCCTTGCTGTTGCTCCCCATTTTACAACAGGCACATCTACAAGCTTACTCTGGCCAATTCCTCTGAAGCGATAGGATAATATCTGTTGACATAAAGACTTCCACAGTACTCCTGCCGGGATCTTTTCGACTTTGCCGATGTATTTCGCCTATTGACGAGGCGTTTGGCTACCTTAAGAGAGTCATAGTTACTCCAGTCCGTGTCTCTCCGTTAAACCACAGTCACATCTACCATTTTCCTCTGCCCCTTTCACCAGACGCGATACGCCATTATTTGTAGACATCATGACTTTCAAAGTACTTCTGCTAGGGGCTCCTCCAGTTTACCAATGTATTTCGCCTGTTGACGAGGCATTTGGCTACCTTAAGAGAGTCATAGTTACTCCTGTCTGTTGCTCCCCGTTTTACCACAGTCACATTTTCAATCTTATTCTGGCCAGTTCACCTGAAGCGATACGCCATTATCGGTCAACCTAAAGATTTTCACAGTACTCCTGCCGGGAGCTCTCGAGTTTGCCGATGTATTTCGCCTGTTGACGAGGCATTTGGTTACCTTAAGAGAGTCATAGTTACCCCTTGCTGTTGCTCCCCATTTTACAACAGGCACTTCTACAAGCTTACTCTGGCCAATTCTCCTGAAGCGATACGCTAATATCTATTGACATAAAGACTTTCACAGTACTCCTGCAGGGAGCTTTTCGACTTTGCCGATGTATTTTGCCTAATGACGAGGCGTTTGGCTACCTTAAGAGAGTCATAGTTACTCCTGTCAGTTGCTCCCCTTTTTACCACAGTCACATTTTCAATCTTATTCTGGCCAGTTCACCTGATGCGATACGCCATTATCAGTCAACCTAAAAAATATCACAGTACTCCTGCCGGGAGCTCTCGAGTTTGCCGATGTATTTCGCCTGTTGACGAGGCATTTGGATACCTTAAGAGAGTCATAGTTACCCCTTGCTGTTGCTCCCCATTTTACAACAGGCACATCTACAAGCTTACTCTGGCCAATTCCTCTGAAGCGATAGGCTAATATCTGTTGACATAAAGACTTTCACAGTACTCCTGCCGGGATCTTTTCGACTTTGCCAATGTATTTCGCCTATTGACGAGGCGTTTGGCTACCTTAAGAGAGTCAGAGTTACTCCTGCCAGTGTCTCTCCGTTAAACCACAGTCGCATCTACCATTTTCCTCTGCCCCTTTCACCAGACGCGATACGCCATTATTTGTCGACATCATGACTTTCAAAGTACTCCTGCTAGGGGCTCCTCCAGTTTACCAATGTATTTCGCCTGTTGACGAGGCATTTGGCTACCTTAAGAGAGTCATACTTACTCCTGTCAGTTGCTCCCCGTTTTACCACAGTCACATTTTCAATCTTATTCTGGCCAGTTCACCCGAAGCGATACGCCATTATCAGTCAACCTAAAGAATTTCACAGTACTCCTGCTTGGAGCTTCTCGAGTTTGCCGATGTATTTCGCCTGTTGACGAGGCATTTGGATACCTTAAGAGAGTCATAGTTACACCTTGCTGTTGCTCACCATTTTACAACAGGCACATCTACAAGCTTACTCTATCCAATTCTGCTGAAGCGATACGCTAATATCTGTTGACATAAAGACTTTCACAGTTCTCCTGCCGGGAGCTTCTCGACTTTGCCGACGTATTTCGCATATTGACGAGGCACCTGGCTAAGTTAAGAGAGTCATAGTTACTCCTGCCAGTGTCTCTCCGTTAAACCACAGTCACATCTACCATTTTCCTCTGCCCCATTCACCAGACGCGATACGCCATTATTTGTCGACATCATGACTTTCAAAGTACTCCTGCTAGGGGCTCCTCCAGTTTACCAATGTATATCGCCTGTTGACGAGGCATTTGGCTATTTAAGCCGTCTTTATTCACGTCTATGTGAACATACAAACAGATATAAGTACCCACGAAGTGGGTTTACAAATGACAAAAACAAAACAAACACTAGATGGACAGGAAAAGACGTGAATAGAGAAGGGGGTTGTGCCTGTAGACAGACGCCAGGCAGCAGCGTAGACGACATATAATTGGGCCCTCAGCCAACACCAGTCCGGGGCATCGTGCGCCTAATGGCAGTCATAGTGTCGAACCGCCGTGCCGCCATCACAGTCCCGATGAGTACTCTTGTTGACATCGCCGCGACGTGGTGGTCCTTTAATCCAAGCTGCCGCAGATCCTGTGCAGATGTGGGTGACCACACCCCCCTCCATGAGATGGTAGCTGAAGAGGTGGTGATGGTCTTGGCTGCTGGGGTCTGACTCCTAATCGCCTGGTGGACGGCTTCCCTGTTATAAACCGCGACTTTCTGCTGGTGACACTCTTCGATGTCAAGATTGACACCAACCACCTGGGCATCGATGATATAGGCTGCATCGCCTCGAACTGCCACGATGTCCGGCTTCCTCAGTCCCTCGGATGTCCTGAGGTGGGGCTCCAGGTCGACGTCGAAGCCCCTGCGACGAAGTCCCTGCGCGACGTTACACGCCAGGGCGTTGTGTCGCTTCACTCGTGCGTCGTGACTTCGGAAGCAGTGCTGGACAACGTGGTTCGCAGTTTCTTTAGCGATGCAGCCAGCCCGGCAGTTAGTATCACCAGCACGACCTCGCTGCAACCGTGCCCGGGTTGGAAGGGCATTGATCCTCGTACGGATGCAGGAGATAAAGTCGCGGCCTGTGATCGCTAGTCGAGGATCGTCGACCCAGCGATGCTGCCCTGGTGTTCGGGCAGACTTCTTAAGGGCAGCGCCGTCCACCGAGAGATGCAACCGTTCAGCCCACATCCGGCCCATTTGGTTGGAAGTTCTAATGACCGTATTATTACCCCGTAGTTGCTGCTCAAGCCTCCCAATCTCACGCCCCAGAACGTCGTCTGCTGTCCTGTCAGATAGGACACCCAATGCCCGCATCTTCGCGAGCCGGTTCCGCCGCAGAAGAGGCCCTAGCCAGCGCGCTGATGGCACTCCCAGCCCCCCAGATGACACAGGGGCATGGAAGTAACCAACAGGAACGTCCGCTGGCAGGCACAACCAAGATCTAATCGCTGCGCGGATGGTGGTGTCCATTGCTGACAGGGCTCCTAGGCGGGTCCTCGAAAGGGCCAAGCCATGGTGTATCCCTGGCAAGACGACGGTTCTGAGGGCGTGCAAACGCTGTTGTGGCTTTAGTGGTGCCTTGGACAGGACGGTCAGCTGTCGCTCGACCTCCCGCCTCGGATGAAAGAGGCTACGTCCGCTCGTGGAGAACTCCAGGCCAAGAAACCGGAAAGTGCTCTCGATCCCCAGGGCTGGGAGGATGGTATACCCAGCCCTGAAGGTCGTGGTGTCGTCGACCTTAATCTTCTTCTCACGGCCAGAAGCCGTCAGGGCGAGAGTGAAGCACTTTCCGGGATTGACTTGGAGACCAAGGTCCCCAAGGGCAGATGTTGCTGCATCAATAAGGTCCTGGAGCCCTCCTGGGGTCTCGGCGAACAGCAGGAGGTCGTCAGCAAAGGCAGCAGCGTTGAGACGTCGTCCCATCACATTGGCACCAATGTAATCTGGGAGGCGAGCAAGCAGGAGAGGTTGAAAAGGATAGGAGAGAGTGGATCACCCTGCCTAACACCCCTTGAAGGCCGCACTGGACCCATCGACATCCCAGGACCAGAGATCATCGTCACCCCATCCTCATAGCATCCCAGGACGTATCCAATGAACTCGTCAGGCAGGCCATGTGCCCTCAGGGCGGGCCTCAGGGCAACATGGTCTAGCGAGTCGAAAGCCTTGGACACATCCAGGGACGCAACATAGAGGGAGCGACAGTTTTCCCTGGCCTGAGTCATCGCCAAGTCCAACAAGAATGTATTGTGCAGCATCCCATCCTGAGGAAGGAAAGCCCGCTGACGCCCGTCCAGCACACAGGTCCGCATCAGACGGCCCGCCAGGATCTTATGGAAGACCCTAGCGAGGACTGAGCAAACCGTGATCGGACGGAAGTCAGCGGGGGATGCTGGGGCGGCCTTCTTGGGCAACAGGGATGTACGGGCTAGGAGAAGACGGGATGGGAGGCGACGGGTCAAGAGGAAGAGGTTAAGGATTTTAAGGAGGACCTCACGGGGTGTACGGCGAATCTGGGCCGGTGTCAGTCGGTCTGGGCCTGCAGCAGAGCGACGAGGGGGGAGCGCTGAAGCAACTTCCTCCATCGTAATAGGCGCCCACAGCTGTTTGAAGGGAACCTCGATGGAGGAGGGCAACAGCCGACCCTCCAGACGGTCCACCCGGCCAGATGGTCGCCGAGTGAAAAGGTCCTTCCAAAACTCCACCAACCCAGGAATAGGGGGTGGTGGGTGAAGGAGCGTTCCATCCAGAAGGCCGCTGATGCAGCGAGCAGCGCTCTTTGAGAAGGCCCGCTGACAGAGGGCGTACTCCCTCCTCCGCAGAGCCCGCTTCGTCCCTCGTGGCTCTGACATCCTGCGGGAGGTAACAGGATTTAATGATGGTTCCCTGCTGCCGATAGCGTCAAGGGCAGCCGACAGCATGCCCATTATGACTGAGGCCGATGTCGTTGGCCCAAGCGCCAGGATGTCATCGACTGCTCTATACCTAGACCCAGACGACGGGAGGGCTGCCAGGGCCGACCAGACAGCTTGGTCGACAGTATCCACAGCTGCAGACGGGGAGGGGGGTGCTGCACAGGAACCGGCAGGTTCCACAGCTGCAGCAGATGGAAGCGACCCCACCCCAACAGCAGAGAGGGCAGCAACAAACTCGGCAACCTGGTTCCTATAGGCTGTTCCACGACGCTGCCCTTTAATGGACTCAAGGGAACGATTCGGGAACGCCTTTGCAAGCTCTTGATTTAGGAACCGGGTGCCCTTGAGCGTAAGTGCTGCTTCAGAGTGGGCCAGGCGTAGGAGCTCTTCACTAGACCACCTGGCCTTTACCCTCTCGGTGGTCACCTCTGCGTTGGCTGCGGCAGGATGGGCACGGCGACGATGTACACCAAGACCTGTCTTGGTGGTGAAGGTCCGGTGGCACTCACGACATGTGATGGCAGGCACTACGGCTCGACCCGAACTGGCGGCGTCGGATGCTGACCCAACAACTGGCGCGGCGTCTCCTGTGGGAGTACCGCTACCTGATTTCTTCTTCGTGTTGGGGCCAGCTGAAACAGGGGCAGGGGTGGCGGCAACCCCCAAGCCCCGAAAGGTTCACCCCGCTCTGTCTGTCGAGGAACTTTGGAAGAGTTATACCCAGGCATAATCTTCCTAAGAAACTCTCACGACCCCTGCCACGAGAAGGCCAGAGCTAGGATTTCCCACCGAGTGGCTAAGCGAACCATCATCCACTCGACATCGCTCGGATGCTAAGGAGTGGATAGAGAGGATCCGTATATGACGCATCATGTGAGCTTAAGAGACTCATAGTTACTCCTGTCAGTTGCTCCCCGTTTTACCACAGTCACATTTTCAGTCTTATTCTGGCCAGTTCACCCGAAGCGATACGCCACTTGACGAGGCATTTGGCTACCTTAAGAGAGTCATAGTTACTCCTGTCAGTTGCACCCCGTTAAACCACAGTCACATCTACGATTTTCCTCTGCCGCTTTCACCAGACGCGATACGCCATTATTTGTCGAAATTATGACTTTCACAGTACTCCTGCTGGGGGTTCCTCCAGTTTACCAATGTATTTCGCCTGTTGACGAACCATTTGGCTACCTTAAGAGAGTCATAGTTACTCCTGTCAGTTGCTCCCCGTTTTACCACAGTCACATTTTCAATCTTATTCTGGCCAGTTCACCTGAAGCGATACGCCATTATCGGTCAACCTAAAGAATTTCACAGTACTCCTGCCGGGAGCTCTCGAGTTTGCCGATGTATTTCGCCTGTTGACGAGGCATTTGGTTACCTTAAGAGAGTCATAGTTACCCCTTGCTGTTGCTCCCCATTTTACAACAGGCACATCTACAAGCTTACTCTGGCCAATTCTCCTGAAGCGATACGCTAATATCTATTGACATAAAGACTTTCACAGTACTCCTGCAGGGAGCTTTTCGACTTTGCCGATGTATTTCGCCTAATGACGAGGCGTTTGGCTACCTTAAGAGAGTCATAGTTACTCCTGCCAGTGTCTCTCCGTTAAACCACAGTCACATCTACCATTTTCCTCTGCCCCTTTCACCAGACGCGATACGCCATTATTTGTCGACATCATGACTTTCAAAGTACTCCTGCTAGGGGCTCCTCCAGTTTACCAATGTATTTCGCCTGTTGACGAGGCATTTGGCTACCTTAAGAGAGTCATACTTACTCCTGTCAGTTGCTCCCCGTTTTACCACAGTCACATTTTCAATCTTATTCTGGCCAGTTCACCCGAAGCGATACGCCATTATCAGTCAACCTAAAGAATTTCACAGTACTCCTGCCGGGAGCTTCTCGAGTTTGCCGATGTATTTCGCCTGTTGACGAGGCATTTGGATACCTTAAGAGAGTCATAGTTACACCTTGCTGTTGCTCACCATTTTACAACAGGCACATCTACAGGCTTACTCTATCCAATTCTGCTGAAGCGATACGCTAATATCTGTTGACATAAAGACTTTCACAGTTCTCCTGCCGGGAGCTTCTCGACTTTGCCGACGTATTTCGCATATTGACGAGGCACCTGGCTAAGTTAAGAGAGTTATAGTTACTCCTGCCAGTGTCTCTCCGTTAAACCACATTCACATTTACAATTTTCCTCTGCCCCTTTCACCAGACACGATACGATATTATTCTTCGACATTATGACTTTCACAGTACTCCTGCTAGGGGTTCCTCCAGTTTACCAATGTATTTCGCCTGTTGACGAACCATTTGGCTACCTTAAGAGAGTCATAGTTACTCCTGTCAGTTGCTCCCCGTTTTACCACAGTCACATTTTCAATCTTATTCTGGCCAGTTCACCTGAAGCGATACGCCATTATCGGTCAACCTAAAGAATTTCACAGTACTCCTGCCGGGAGCTCTCGAGTTTGCCGATGTATTTCGCCTGTTGACGAGGCATTTGGTTACCTTAAGAGAGTCATAGTTACCCCTTGCTGTTGCTCCCCATTTTACAACAGGCACATCTACAAGCTTACTCTGGCCAATTCTCCTGAAGCGATACGCTAATATCTATTGACATAAAGACTTTCACAGTACTCCTGCAGGGAGCTTTTCGACTTTGCCGATGTATTTCGCCTATTGACGAGGCGTTTGGCTACCTTAAGAGAATCATAGTTACTCCTGCCAGTGTCTCTCCGTTAAACCACAGTCACATCTACCATTTTCCTCTGCCCCTTTCACCAGACGCGATACGCCATTATTTGTCGACATCATGACTTTCAAAGTACTCCTGCTAGGGGCTCCTCCAGTTTACCAATGTATTTCGCCTGTTGACGAGGCATTTGGCTACCTTAAGAGAGTCATACTTACTCCTGTCAGTTGCTCCCCGTTTTACCACAGACACATTTTCAATCTTATTCTGGCCAGTTCACCCGAAGCGATACGCCATTATCAGTCAACCTAAAGAATTTCACAGTACTCCTGCCGGGAGCTTCTCGAGTTTGCCGATGTATTTCGCCTGTTGACGAGGCATTTGGATACCTTAAGAGAGTCATAGTTACACCTTGCTGTTGCTCACCATTTTACAACAGGCACATCTACAGGCTTACTCTATCCAATTCTGCTGAAGCGATACGCTAATATCTGTTGACATAAAGACTTTCACAGTTCTCCAGCCGGGAGCTTCTCGACTTTGCCGACGTATTTCGCATATTGACGAGGCACCTGGCTAAGTTAAGAGAGTTATAGTTACTCCTGCCAGTGTCTCTCCGTTAAACCACATTCACATTTACAATTTTCCTCTGCCCCTTTCACCAGACACGATACGATATTATTCTTCGACATTATGACTTTCACAGTACTCCTGCTAGGGGCTCCTCCAGTTTACCAATGTATTTCGCCTGTTGACGAGGCATTTGGCTACCTTAAGAGAGTCATACTTACTCCTGTCAGCTGCTCCCCGTTTTACCACAGTCACATTTTCAATCTTATTCTGGCCAGTTCACCTGATGCGATACGCCATTATCAGTCAACCTAAAAAATATCACAGTACTCCTGCCGGGAGCTCTCGAGTTTGCCGATGCATTTCGCCTGTTGACGAGGCATTTGGATACCTTAAGAGAGTCATAGTTACCCCTTGCTGATGCTCCCCATTTTACAACAGGCACATCTACAAGCTTACTCTGGCCAATTCTCCTGAAGCGATACGCTAATATCTATTGACATAAAGACTTTCACAGTACTCCTGCCGGGAGCTTTTCGACTTTGCCGATGTATTTCGCCTATTGACGAGGCGTTTGGCTACCTTAAGAGAGTCATAGTTACTCCTGGCAGTGTCTCTCCGTTAACCACAGTCACATCTACCATTTTCCTCTGCCCCATTCACCAGACGCGATACGCCATTATTTGTCGACATCATGACTTTCAAAGTACTCCTGCTAGGGGCTCCTCCAGTTTACCAATGTATTTCGCCTGTTGACGAGGCATTTGGCTACCTTAAGAGACTCATAGTTACTCCAGTCAGTTGCTCCCCGTTTTACCACAGTCACATTTTCAATCTTATTCTGGCCAGTTCACCTGAAGCGATACGCCATTATCGGTCAACCTAAAGAATTTCACAGTACTCCTGCCGGGAGCTCTCGAGTTTGCCGATGTATTTCGCCTGTTGACGAGGCATTTGGATACCTTAAGAGAGTCATAGTTACACCTTGCTGTTGCTCACCATTTTACAACAGGCACATCTACAAGCTTACTCTATCCAATTCTGCTGAAGCGATACGCTAATATCTGTTGACATAAAGACTTTCACAGTTCTCCTGCCGGGAGCTTCTCGACTTTGCCGACGTATTTCGCATATTGACGAGGCACCTGGCTAAGTTAAGAGAGTTATAGTTACTCCTGCCAGTGTCTCTCCGTTAAACCACATTCACATTTACAATTTTCCTCTGCCCCTTTCACCAGACACGATACGATATTATTCTTCGACATTATGACTTTCACAGTACTCCTGCTAGGGGCTCCTAAAGGTTAACCAATGTATTTCGCCTGTTGACGAGGCATTTGGCTACCTTAAGAGAGTCATACTTACTCCTGTCAGCTGCTCCCCGTTTTACCACAGTCACATTTTCAATCTTATTCTGGCCAGTTCACCTGATGCGATACGCCATTATCAGTCAACCTAAAAAATATCACAGTACTCCTGCCGGGAGCTCTCGAGTTTGCCGATGCATTTCGCCTGTTGACGAGGCATTTGGATACCTTAAGAGAGTCATAGTTACCCCTTGCTGATGCACCCCATTTTACAACAGGCACATCGACAAGCTTACTCTGGCCAATTCCTCTGAAGCGATAGGCTAATATCTGTTGACATAAAGATTTTCACAGTACTCCTGCAGGGAGCTTTTCGACTTTGCCGATGTATTTGGCCTATTGACGAGGCGTTTGGCTACCTTAAGAGAGTCATAGTTACTCCTGCCAGTGTCTCTCCGTTAAACCACAGTCACATCCACCATTTTCCTCTGCCCCTTTCACCAGACGCGATACGCCATTATTTGTCGACATCATGACTTTCAAACTACTCCTGCTAGGGGCTCTTCCAGTTTACCAATGTATTTCGCCTGTTGACGAGGCATTTGGCTACCTTAAGAGAGTCATACTTACTCCTGTCAGTTGCTCCCCGTTTTACCACAGTCACATTTTCAATCTTATTCTGGCCAGTTCACCCGAAGCGATACGCCATTATCAGTCAACCTAAAGAATTTCACAGTACTCCTGCCGGGAGCTTCTCGAGTTTGCCGATGTATTTCGCCTGTTGACGAGGCATTTGGATACCTTAAGAGAGTCATAGTTACACCTTGCTGTTGCTCACCATTTTACAACAGGCACATCTACAAGCTTACTCTATCCAATTCTGCTGAAGCGATACGCTAATATCTGTTGACATAAAGACTTTCACAGTTCTCCTGCCGGGAGCTTCTCGACTTTGCCGACGTATTTCGCATATTGACGAGGCACCTGGCTAAGTTAAGAGAGTCATAGTTACTCCTGCCAGTGTCTCTCCGTTAAACCACAGTCACATCTACCATTTTCCTCTGCCCCATTCACCAGACGCGATACGCCATTATTTGTCGACATCATGACTTTCAAAGTACTCCTGCTAGGGGCTCCTCCAGTTTACCAATGTATTTCGCCTGTTGACGAGGCATTTGGCTACCTTAAGAGACTCATAGTTACTCCTGTCAGTTGCTCCCCGTTAAACCACAGTCACATCTACGATTTTCCTCTGCCACTTTCACCAGACGCGATACGCCATTATTTGTCGAAATTATGACTTTCACAGTACTCCTGCTAGGGGTTCCTCCAGTTTACCAATGTATTTCGCCTGTTGACGAACCATTTGGCTACCTTAAGAGAGTCATAGTAACTCCTGTCAGTTGCTCCCCGTTTTACCACAGTCACATTTTCAATCTTATTCTGGCCAGTTCACCTGAAGCCATACGCCATTATCGGTCAACCTAAAGAATTTCACAGTACTCCTGCCGGGAGCTCTCGAGTTTGCCGATGTATTTCGCCTGTTGACGAGGCATTTGGTTACCTTAAGAGAGTCATAGTTACCCCTTGCTGTTGCTCCCCATTTTACAACAGGCACATCTACAAGCTTACTCTGGCCAATTCTCCTGAAGCGATACGCTAATATCTATTGACATAAAGACTTTCACAGTACTCCTGCCGGGAGCTTTTCGACTTTACCGATGTATTTCGCCTATTAACGAGGCGTTTGGCTACCTTAAGAGAGTCATAGTTACTCCTGCCAGTGTCTCTCCGTTAAACCACATTCACATTTACAATTTTCCTCTGCCCCTTTCACCAGACACGATACGATATTATTCTTCGACATTATGACTTTCACAGTACTCCTGCTAGGGGCTCCTCCAGTTTACCAATGTATTTCGCCTGTTGACGAGGCATTTGGCTACCTTAAGAGAGTCATACTTACTCCTGTCAGCTGCTCCCCGTTTTACCACAGTCACATTTTAAATCTTATTCTGGCCAGTTCACCTGATGCGATACGCCATTATCAGTCAACCTAAAAAATATCACAGTACTCCTGCCGGGAGCTCTCGAGTTTGCCGATGCATTTCGCCTGTTGACGAGGCATTTGGATACCTTAAGAGAGTCATAGTTACCCCTTGCTGATGCTCCCCATTTTACAACAGGCACATCTACAAGCTTACTCTGGCCAATTCTCCTGAAGCGATACGCTAATATCTATTGACATAAAGACTTTCACAGTACTCCTGCCGGGAGCTTTTCGACTTTGCCGATGTATTTCGCCTATTGACGAGGCGTTTGGCTACCTTAAGAGAGTCATAGTTACTCCTGCCAGTGTCTCTCCGTTAAACCACAGTCACATCTACCATTTTCCTCTGCCCCATTCACCAGACGCGATACGCCATTATTTGTCGACATCATGACTTTCAAAGTACTCCTGCTAGGGGCTCCTCCAGTTTACCAATGTATTTCGCCTGTTGACGAGGCATTTGGCTACCTTAAGAGACTCATAGTTACTCCTGTCAGTTGCTCCCCGTTTTACCACAGTCACATTTTCAATCTTATTCTGGCCAGTTCACCTGAAGCGATACGCCATTATCGGTCAACCTAAAGAATTTCACAGTACTCCTGCCGGGAGCTCTCGAGTTTGCCGATGTATTTCGCCTGTTGACGAGGCATTTGGTTACCTTAAGAGAGTCATAGTTACCCCTTGCTGTTGCTCCCCATTTTACAACAGGCACATCTACAAGCTTACTCTGGCCAATTCTCCTGAAGCGATACGCTAATATCTATTGACATAAAGACTTTCACAGTACTCCTGCCGGGAGCTTTTCGACTTTGCCGATGTATTTCGCCTATTGACGAGGCGTTTGGCTACCTTAAGAGAGCCATAGTTACTCCTGCCAGTGTCTCTCCGTTAAACCACAGTCACATCTACCATTTTCCTCTGCCCCTTTCACCAGACGCGATACGCCATTATTTGTCGACATCATGACTTTCAAAGTACTCCTGCTAGGGGCTCCTCCAGTTTACCAATGTATTTCGCCTGTTGACGAGGCATTTGGATACCTTAAGAGAGTCATAGTTACACCTCGCTGTTGCTCACCATTTTACAACAGGCACATCTACAAGCTTACTCTATCCAATTCTGCTGAAGCGATACGCTAATATCTGTTGACATAAAGACTTTCACAGTTCTCCTGCCGGGAGAGTCTCGACTTTGCCGACGTATTTCGCATATTGACGAGGCACCTGGCTAAGTTAAGAGAGTTATAGTTACTCCTGCCAGTGTCTCTCCGTTAAACCACATTCACATTTACAATTTTCCTCTGCCCCTTTCACCAGACACGATACGATATTATTCTTCGACATTATGACTTTCACAGTACTCCTGCTAGGGGCTCCTCCAGTTTACCAATGTATTTCGCCTGTTGACGAGGCATTTGGCTACCTTAAGAGAGTCATACTTACTCCTGTCAGTTGCTCTCCGTTTTACCACAGTCACATTTTCAATCTTATTCTGGCCAGTTCATCCGAAGCGATACGCCATTATCAGTCAACCTAAAGAATTTCACAGTACTCCTGCCGGGAGCTTCTCGAGTTTGCCGATGTATTTCGCCTGTTGACGAGGCATTTGGATACCTTAAGAGAGTCATAGTTACACCTTGCTGTTGCTCACCATTTTACAACAGGCACATCTACAAGCTTACTCTATCCAATTCTGCTGAAGCGATACGCTAATATCTGTTGACATGAAGACTTTCACAGTTCTCCTGCCGGGAGCTTCTCGACTTTGCCGACGTATTTCGCATATTGACGAGGCACCTGGCTAAGTTAAGAGAGTTATAGTTACTCCTGCCAGTGTCTCTCAGTTAAACCACATTCACATTTACAATTTTCCTCTGCCCCTTTCACCAGACACGATACGATATTATTCTTCGACATTATGACTTTCACAGTACTCCTGCTAGGGGCTACTCCAGTTTACCAATGTATTTCGCCTGTTGACGAGGCATTTGGCTACCTTAAGAGAGTCATACTTACTCCTGTCAGCTGCTCCCCGTTTTACCACAGTCACATTTTCAATCTTATTCTGGCCAGTTCACCTGATGCGATACGCCATTATCAGTCAACCTAAAAAATATCACAGTACTCCTGCCGGGAGCTCTCGAGTTTGCCGATGTATTTCGCCTGTTGACGAGGCATTTGGTTACCTTAAGAGAGTCATAGTTACCCCTTGCTGTTGCTCCCCATTTTACAACAGGCACATCTACAAGCTTACTCTGGCCAATTCTCCTGAAGCGATACGCTAATATCTATTGACATGAAGACTTTCACAGTTCTCCTGCCGGGAGCTTCTCGACTTTGCCGACGTATTTCGCATATTGACGAGGCACCTGGCTAAGTTAAGAGAGTTATAGTTACTCCTGCCAGTGTCTCTCAGTTAAACCACATTCACATTTACAATTTTCCTCTGCCCCTTGCACCAGACACGATACGATATTATTCTTCGACATTATGACTTTCACAGTACTCCTGCTAGGGGCTCCTCCAGTTTACCAATGTATTTCGCCTGTTGACGAGGCATTTGGCTACCTTAAGAGAGTCATACTTACTCCTGTCAGCTGCTCCCCGTTTTACCACAGTCACATTTTCAATCTTATTCTGGCCAGTTCACCTGATGCGATACGCCATTATCAGTCAACCTAAAAAATATCACAGTACTCCTGCCGGGAGCTCTCGAGTTTGCCGATGCATTTCGCCTGTTGACGAGGCATTTGGATACCTTAAGAGAGTCATAGTTACCCCTTGCTGATGCTCCCCATTTTACAACAGGCACATCTACAAGCTTACTCTGGCCAATTCTCCTGAAGCGATACGCTAATATCTATTGACATAAAGACTTTCACAGTACTCCTGCCGGGAGCTTTTCGACTTTGCCGATGTATTTCGCCTATTGACGAGGCGTTTGGCTACCTTAAGAGAGTCATAGTTACTCCTGCCAGTGTCTCTCCGTTAAACCACAGTCACATCTACCATTTTCCTCTGCCCCATTCACCAGACGCGATACGTCATTATTTGTCGACATCATGACTTTCAAAGTACTCCTGCTAGGGGCTCCTCCAGTTTACCAATGTATTTCGCCTGTTGACGAGGCATTTGGCTACCTTAAGAGACTCATAGTTACTCCTGTCAGTTGCTCCCCGTTTTACCACAGTCACATTTTCAATCTTATTCTGGCCAGTTCACCTGAAGCGATACGCCATTATCGGTCAACCTAAAGAATTTCACAGTACTCCTGCCGGGAGCTCTCGAGTTTGCCGATGTATTTCGCCTGTTGACGAGGCATTTGGTTACCTTAAGAGAGTCATAGTTACCCCTTGCTGTTGCTCCCCATTTTACAACAGGCACATCTACAAGCTTACTCTGGCCAATTCCTCTGAAGCGATAGGCTAATATCTGGTGACATAAAGACTTTCACAGTACTCCTGCAGGGAGCTTTTCGACTTTGCCGATGTATTTCGCCTATTGACGAGGCGTTTGGCTACCTTAAGAGAGTCATAGTTACTATTGCCAGTGTCTCTCCGTTAAACCACAGTCACATCCACCATTTTCCTCTGCCCCTTTCACCAGACGCGATACGCCATTATTTGTCGACATCATGACTTTCAAAGTACTCCTGCTAGGGGCTCTTCCAGTTTACCAATGTATTTCGCCTGTTGACGAGGCATTTGGCTACCTTAAGAGAGTCATAGTTACTCCTGTCAGTTGCTCAGCGTTTTACCACAGTCACATTTTCAATCTTATTCTGGCCAGTTCACCCGAAGCGATACGCCATTATCAGTCAACCTAAAGAATTTCACAGTACTCCTGCCGGGAGCCTCTCGAGTTTGCCGATGTATTTCGCCTGTTGACGAGGCATTTGGATACCTTAAGAGAGTCATAGTTACACCTTGCTGTTGCTCACCATTTTACAACAGGCACATCTACAAGCTTACTCTATCCAATTCTGCTGAAGCGATACGCTAATATCTGTTGACATAAAGACTTTCACAGTTCTCCTGCCGGGAGCTTCTCGACTTTGCCGACGTATTTCGCATATTGACGAGGCACCTGGCTAAGTTAAGAGAGTCATAGTTACTCCTGCCAGTGTCTCTCCGTTAAACCACAGTCACATCTACCATTTTCCTCTGCCGCTTTCACCAGACGCGATACGCCATTATTTGTCGAAATTATGACTTTCACAGTACTCCTGCTAGGGGTTCCTCCAGTTTACCAATGTATTTCGCCTGTTGACGAACCATTTGGCTACCTTAAGAGAGTCATAGTAACTCCTGTCAGTTGCTCCCCGTTTTACCACAGTCACATTTTCAATCTTATTCTGGCCAGTTCACCTGAAGCGATACGCCATTATCGGTCAACCTAAAGAATTTCACAGTACTCCTGCCGGGAGCTTCTCGAGTTTGCCGATGTATTTCGCCTGTTGACGAGGCATTTGGATACCTTAAGAGAGTCATAGTTACACCTTGCTGTTGCTCACCATTTTACAACAGGCACATCTACAAGCTTACTCTATCCAATTCTGCTGAAGCGATACGCTAATATCTGTTGACATAAAGACTTTCACAGTTCTCCTGCCGGGAGCTTCTCGACTTTGCCGGCGTATTTCGCATATTGACGAGGCACCTGGCTAAGTTAAGAGAGTTATAGTTACTCCTGCCAGTGTCTCTCCGTTAAACCACATTCACATTTACAATTTTCCTCTGCCCCTTTCACCAGACACGATACGATATTATTCTTCGACATTATGACTTTCACAGTACTCCTGCTAGGGGCTCCTCCAGTTTACCAATGTATTTCGCCTGTTGACGAGGCATTTGGCTCCCTTAAGAGAGTCATACTTACTCCTGTCAGCTGCTCCCCGTTTTACCACAGTCACATTTTCAATCTTATTCTGGCCAGTTCACCTGATGCGATACGCCATTATCAGTCAACCTAAAAAATATCACAGTACTCCTGCCGGGAGCTCTCGAGTTTGCCGATGCATTTCGCCTGTTGACGAGGCATTTGGATACCTTAAGAGAGTCATAGTTACCCCTTGCTGATGCTCCCCATTTTACAACAGGCACATCTACAAGCTTACTCTGGCCAATTCTCCTGAAGCGATACGCTAATATCTATTGACATAAAGACTTTCACAGTACTCCTGCCGGGAGCTTTTCGACTTTGCCGATGTATTTCGCCTATTGACGAGGCGTTTGCCTACCTTAAGAGAGTCATAGTTACTCCTGCCCGTGTCTCTCCGTTAAACCACAGTCACATCTACCATTTTCCTCTGCCCCTTTCACCAGACGCGATACGCCATTATTTGTAGACATCATGACTTTCAAAGTACTTCTGCTAGGGGCTCCTCTAGTTTACCAATGTATTTCGCCTGTTGACGAGGCATTTGGCTACCTTAAGAGAGTCATACTTACTCCTGTCAGTTGCTCCCCGTTTTACCACAGTCACATTTTCAATCTTATTCTGGCCAGTTCACCCGAAGCGATACGCCATTATCAGTCAACCTAAAGAATTTCACAGTACTCCTGCCGGGAGCTTCTCGAGTTTGCCGATGTATATCGCCTGTTGACGAGGCATTTGGATACCTTAAGAGAGTCATAGTTACACCTTGCTGTTGCTCACCATTTTACAACAGGCACATCTACAAGCTTACTCTATCCAATTCTGCTGAAGCGATACGCTAATATCTGTTGACATAAAGACTTTCACAGTTCTCCTGCCGGGAGCTTCTCGACTTTGCCGACGTATTTCGCATATTGACGAGGCACCTGGCTAAGTTAAGAGAGTTATAGTTACTCCTGCCAGTGTCTCTCCGTTAAACCACATTCACATTCACAATTTTCCTCTGCCCCTTTCACCAGACACGATACGATATTATTCTTCGACATTATGACTTTCACAGTACTCCTGCTAGGGGCTCCTCCAGTTTACCAACGTATTTCGCCTGTTGACGAGGCATTTGGCTGCCTTAAGAGAGTCATACTTACTCCTGTCAGTTGCTCCCCGTTTTACCACAGTCACATTTTCAATCTTATTCTGGCCAGTTCACCTGATGCGATACGCCATTATCAGTCAACCTAAAAAATATCACAGTACTTCTGCCGGGAGCTCTCGAGTTTGCCGATGCATTTCGCCTGTTGACGAGGCATTTGGATACCTTAAGAGAGTCATAGTTACCCCTTGCTGATGCTCCCCATTTTACAACAGGCACATCTACAAGCTTACTGTGGCCAATTCTCCTGAAGCGATACGCTAATATCTATTGACATAAAGACTTTCACAGTACTCCTGCCGGGAGTTTTTCGACTTTGCCGATGTATATCGCCTATTGACGAGGCGTTTGGCTACCTTAAGAGAGTCATAGTTACTCCTGCCAGTGTCTCTCCGTTAAACCACAGTCACATCTACCATTTTCCTCTGCCCCATTCACCAGACGCGATACGCCAATATTTGTCGACATCATGACATTCAAAGTACTCCTGCTAGGGGCTCCTCCAGTTTACCAATGTATTTCGCCTGTTGACGAGGCATTTGGCTACCTTAAGAGACTCATAGTTACTCCTGTCAGTTGCTCCCCGTTTTACCACAGTCACAATTTCAATCTTATTCTGGCCAGTTCACCTGAAGCGATACGCCATTATCAGTCAACCTAAAGAATATCACAGTACTCCTGTCGGGAGCTCTCGAGTTTGCCGATGTATTTCGCCTGTTGACGAGGCATTTGGATACCTTAAGAGAGTCATAGTTACCCCTTGCTGTTGCTCCCCATTTTACAACAGGCACATCTACAAGCTTACTCTGGCCAATTCCTCTGAAGCGATAGGCTAATATCTGTTGACATAAAGACTTTCACAGTACTCCTGCCGTGATCTTTCCGACTTTGCCGATGTATTTCGCCTATTGACGAGGCGTTTGGCTACCTTAAGAGAGTCATAGTTACTCCTGCCCGTGTCTCTCCGTTAAACCACAGTCACATCTACCATTTTCCTCTGCCCCTTTCACCAGAAGCGATACGCCATTATTTGTAGACATCATGACTTTCAAAGTACTTCTGCTAGGGGCTCCTCCAGTTTACCAATGTATTTCGCCTGTTGACGAGGCATTTGGCTACCTTAAGAGAGTCATACTTTTTCCTGTCAGTTGCTCCCCGTTTTACCACAGTCACATTTTCAATCTTATTCTGCCCAGTTCACCTGAAGCGATACGCCATTATCGGTCAACCTAAAGAATTTCACAGTACTCCTGCCGGGAGCTCTCGAGTTTGCCGATGTATTTCGCCTGTTGACGAGGCATTTGGTTACCTTAAGAGAGTCATAGTTACCCCTTGCTGTTGCTCCCCATTTTACAACAGGCACATCTACAAGCTTACTCTGGCCAATTCTCCTGAAGCGATACGCTAATATCTATTGACATAAAGACTTTCACAGTACTCCTGCAGGGATCTTTTCGACTTTGCCGATGTACTTCGCCTATTGACGAGGCGTTTGGCTACCTTAAGAGAGTCATAGTTACTCCTGCCAGTGTCTCTCCGTTAAACCACAGTCACATCTACCATTTTCCTCTGCCCCTTTCACCAGACGCGATACGCCATTATTTGTCGACATCATGACTTTCAAAGTACTCCTGCTAGGGGCTCCTCCAGTTTACCAATGTATTTCGCCTGTTGACGAGGCATTTGGCTACCTTAAGAGAGTCATACTTACTCCTGTCAGTTGCTCCCCGTTTTACCACAGTCACATTTTCAATCTTATTCTGGCCAGTTCACCCGAAGCGATACGCCATTATCAGTCAACCTAAAGAATTTCACAGTACTCCTGCCGGGAGCTTCTCGAGTTTGCCGATGTATATCGCCTGTTGACGAGGCATTTGGATACCTTAAGAGAGTCATAGTTACACCTTGCTGTTGCTCACCATTTTACAACAGGCACATCTACAAGCTTACTCTATCCCATTCTGCTGAAGCGATACGCTAATATCTGTTGACATAAAGACTTTCACAGTTCTCCTGCCGGGAGCTTCTCGACTTTGCCGACGTATTTCGCATATTGACGAGGCACCTGGCTAAGTTAAGAGAGTTATAGTTACTCCTGCCAGTGTCTCTCCGTTAAACCACATTCACATTTACAATTTTCCTCTGCCCCTTTCACCAGACACGATACGATATTATTCTTCGACATTATGACTTTCACAGTACTCCTGCTAGGGGCTCCTCCAGTTTACCAATGTATTTCGCCTGTTGACGAGGCATTTGGCTACCTTAAGAGAGTCATACTTACTCCTGTCAGCTGCTCCCCGTTTTACCACAGTCACATTTTCAATCTTATTCTGGCCAGTTCACCTGATGCGATACGCCATTATCAGTCAACCTAAAAAATATCACAGTACTCCTGCCGGGAGCTCTTGAGTTTGCCGATGCATTTCGCCTGTTGACGAGGCATTTGGATACCTTAAGAGAGTCATAGTTACCCCTTGCTGATGCTCCCCATTTTACAACAGGCACATCTACAAGCTTACTCTGGCCAATTCTCCTGAAGCGATACGCTAATATCTATTGACATAAAGACTTTCACAGTACTCCTGCCGGGAGCTTTTCGACTTTGCCGATGTATTTCGCCTATTGACGAGGCGTTTGCCTACCTTAAGAGAGTCATAGTTACTCCTGCCCGTGTCTCTCCGTTAAACCACAGTCACATCTACCATTTTCCTCTGCCCCTTTCACCAGACGCTATACGCCATTATTTGTAGACATCATGACTTTCAAAGTACTTCTGCTAGGGGCTCCTCTAGTTTACCAATGTATTTCGCCTGTTGACGAGGCATTTGGCTACCTTAAGAGAGTCATACTTACTCCTGTCAGTTGCTCCCCGTTTTACCACAGTCACATTTTCAATCTTATTCTGTCCAGTTCACCTGAAGCGATACGCCATTATCGGTCAACCTAAAGAATTTCACAGTACTCCTGCCGGGAGCTCTCGAGTTTGCCGATGTATTTCGCCTGTTGACGAGGCATTTGGTTACCTTAAGAGAGTCATAGTTACCCCTGGCTGTTGCTCCCCATTTTACAACAGGCACATCTACAAGCTTACTCTGGCCAATTCCTCTGAAGCGATAGGCTAATATCTGTTGACATAAAGACTTTCACAGTACTCCTGCCGTGATCTTTCCGACTTTGCCGATGTATTTCGCCTATTGACGAGGCGTTTGGCTACCTTAAGAGAGTCATAGTTACTCCTGTCCGTGTCTCTCCGTTAAACCACAGTCACATCTACCATTTTCCTCTGCCCCTTTCACCAGACGCGATACGCCATTATTTGTCGACATCATGACTTTCAAAGTACTCCTGCTAGGGGCTCCTCCAGTTTACCAATGTATTTCGCCTGTTGACGAGGCATTTGGCTACCTTAAGAGAGTCATACTTACTCCTGTCAGTTGCTCCCCGTTTTACCACAGTCACATTTTCAATCTTATTCTGGCCAGTTCACCCGAAGCGATACGCCATTATCAGTCAACCTAAAGAATTTCACAGTACTCCTGCCGGGAGCATCTCGAGTTTGCCGATGTATATCGCCTGTTGACGAGGCATTTGGATACCTTAAGAGAGTCATAGTTACACCTTGCTGTTGCTCACCATTTTACAACAGGCACATCTACAAGCTTACTCTATCCAATTCTGCTGAAGCGGTACGCTAATATCTGTTGACATAAAGACTTTCACAGTTCTCCTGCCGGGAGCTTCTCGACTTTGCCGACGTATTTCGCATATTGACGAGGCACCTGGCTAAGTTAAGAGAGTTATAGTTACTCCTGCCAGTGTCTCTCCGTTAAACCACATTCACATTTACAATTTTCCTCTGCCCCTTTCACCAGACACGATAAGATATTATTCTTCGACATTATGACTTTCACAGTACTCCTGCTAGGGGTCCTCCAGTTTACCAATGTATTTCGCCTGTTGACGAGGCATTTGGCTACCTTAAGAGAGTCATACTTACTCCTGTCAGTTGCTCCCCGTTTTACCACAGTCACATTTTCAATCTTATTCTGGCCAGTTCACCTGATGCGATACGCCATTATCAGTCAACCTAAAAAATATCACAGTACTTCTGCCGGGAGCTCTCGAGTTTGCCGATGCATTTCGCCTGTTGACGAGGCATTTGGATACCTTAAGAGAGTCATAGTTACCCCTTGCTGATGCTCCCCATTTTACAACAGCCACATCTACAAGCTTACTCTGGCCAATTCTCCTGAAGCGATACGCTAATATCTATTGACATAAAGACTTTCACAGTACTCCTGCCGGGAGCTTTTCGACTTTGCCGATGTATTTCGCCTATTGACGAGGCGTTTGGCTACCTTAAGAGAGTCATAGTTACTCCTGCCAGTGTCTCTCCGTTAAACCACAGTCACATCCACCATTTTCCTCTGCCCCATTCACCAGACGCGATACGCCATTATTTGTCGACATCATGACATTCAAAGTACTCCTGCTAGGGGCTCCTCCAGTTTACCAATGTATTTCGCCTGTTGACGAGGCATTTGGCTACCTTAAGAGAGTCATACTTACTCCTGTCAGCTGCTCCCCGTTTTACCACAGTCACATTTTCAATCTTATTCTGGCCAGTTCACCTGATGCGATACGCCATTATCAGTCAACCTAAAAAATATCACAGTACTCCTGCCGGGAGCTCTCGAGTTTGCCGATGCATTTCGCCTGTTGACGAGGCATTTGGATACCTTAAGAGAGTCATAGTTACCCCTTGCTGATGCTCCCCATTTTACAACAGGCACATCTACAAGCTTACTCTGGCCAATTCTCCTGAAGCGATACGCTAATATCTATTGACATAAAGACTTTCACAGTACTCCTGCCGGGAGCTTTTCGACTTTGCCGATGTATTTCGCCTATTGACGAGGCGTTTGGCTACCTTAAGAGAGTCATAGTTACTCCTGCCAGTGTCTCTCCGTTAAACCACAGTCACATCTACCATTTTCCTCTGCCCCATTCACCAGACGCGATACGCCATTATTTGTCGACATCATGACTTTCAAAGTACTCCTGCTAGGGGCTCCTCCAGTTTACCAATGTATTTCGCCTGTTGACGAGGTATTTGGCTACCTTAAGAGACTCATAGTTACTCCTGTCAGTTGCTCCCCGTTTTACCACAGTCACATTTCCAATCTTATTCTGGCCAGTTCACCCGAAGCGATACGCCATTATCAGTCAACCTAAAGAATTTCACAGTACTCCTGCCGGGAGCTTCTCGAGTTTGCCGATGTATATCGCCTGTTGACGAGGCATTTGGATACCTTAAGAGAGTCATAGTTACACCTTGCTGTTGCTCACCATTTTACAACAGGCACATCTACAAGCTTACTCTATCCAATTCTGCTGAAGCGATACGCTAATATCTGTTGACATAAAGACTTTCACAGTTCTCCTGCCGGGAGCTTCTCGACTTTGCCGACGTATTTCGCATATTGACGAGGCACCTGGCTAAGTTAAGAGAGTTATAGTTACTCCTGCCAGTGTCTCTCCGTTAAACCACATTCACATTTACAATTTTCCTCTGCCCCTTTCACCAGACACGATACGATATTATTCTTCGACATTATGACTTTCACAGTACTCCTGCTAGGGGCTCCTCCAGTTTACCAATGTATTTCGCCTGTTGACGAGGCATTTGGCTATCTTAAGAGAGTCATACTTACTCCTGTCAGTTGCTCCCCGTTTTACCACAGTCACATTTTCAATCTTATTCTGGCCAGTTCACCTGATGCGATACGCCATTATCAGTCAACCTAAAAAATATCACAGTACTTCTGCCGGGAGCTCTCGAGTTTGCCGATGCATTTCGCCTGTTGACGAGGCATTTGGATACCTTAAGAGAGTCATAGTTACCCCTTGCTGATGCTCCCCATTTTACAACAGGCACATCTACAAGCTTACTCTGGCCAATTCTCCTGAAGCGATACGCTAATATCTATTGAC
The DNA here is from genome assembly GCF_021461395.2 of Schistocerca americana. Taxonomy (NCBI): domain Eukaryota; kingdom Metazoa; phylum Arthropoda; class Insecta; order Orthoptera; family Acrididae; genus Schistocerca; species Schistocerca americana. Next base: position 63,920,976 of record NC_060130.1, read on the forward strand.
ATAAAGACTTTCACAGTACTCCTGCCGGGAGCTTTTCGACTTTGCCGATGTATTTCGCCTATTGACGAGGCGTTTGGCTACCTTAAGAGAGTCATAGTTACTCCTGCCAGTGTCTCTCCGTTAAACCACAGTCACATCCACCATTTTCCTCTGCCCCATTCACCAGACGCGATACGCCATTATTTGTCGACATCATGACATTCAAAGTACTCCTGCTAGGGGATCCTCCAGTTTACCAATGTATTTCGCCTGTTGACGAGGCATTTGGCTACCTTAAGAGAGTCATACTTACTCCTGTCAGCTGCTCCCCGTTTTACCACAGTCACATTTTCAATCTTATTCTGGCCAGTTCACCTGATGCGATACGCCATTATCAGTCAACCTAAAAAATATCACAGTACTCCTGCCGGGAGCTCTCGAGTTTGCCGATGCATTTCGCCTGTTGACGAGGCATTTGGATACCTTAAGAGAGTCATAGTTACCCCTTGCTGATGCTCCCCATTTTACAACAGGCACATCTACAAGCTTACTCTGGCCAATTCTCCTGAAGCGATACGCTAATATCTATTGACATAAAGACTTTCACAGTACTCCTGCCGGGAGCTTTTCGACTTTGCCGATGTATTTCGCCTATTGACGAGGCGTTTGGCTACCTTAAGAGAGTCATAGTTACTCCTGCCAGTGTCTCTCCGTTAAACCACAGTCACATCTACCATTTTCCTCTGCCCCATTCACCAGACGCGATACGCCATTATTTGTCGACATCATGACTTTCAAAGTACTCCTGCTAGGGGCTCCTCCAGTTTACCAATGTATTTCGCCTGTTGACGAGGTATTTGGCTACCTTAAGAGACTCATAGTTACTCCTGTCAGTTGCTCCCCGTTTTACCACAGTCACATTTCCAATCTTATTCTGGCCAGTTCACCCGAAGCGATACGCCATTATCAGTCAACCTAAAGAATTTCACAGTACTCCTGCCGGGAGCTTCTCGAGTTTGCCGATGTATATCGCCTGTTGACGAGGCATTTGGATACCTTAAGAGAGTCATAGTTACACCTTGCTGTTGCTCACCATTTTACAACAGGCACATCTACAAGCTTACTCTATCCAATTCTGCTGAAGCGATACGCTAATATCTGTTGACATAAAGACTTTCACAGTTCTCCTGCCGGGAGCTTCTCGACTTTGCCGACGTATTTCGCATATTGACGAGGCACCTGGCTAAGTTAAGAGAGTTATAGTTACTCCTGCCAGTGTCTCTCCGTTAAACCACATTCACATTTACAATTTTCCTCTGCCCCTTTCACCAGACACGATACGATATTATTCTTCGACATTATGACTTTCACAGTACTCCTGCTAGGGGCTCCTCCAGTTTACCAATGTATTTCGCCTGTTGACGAGGCATTTGGCTACCTTAAGAGAGTCATACTTACTCCTGTCAGTTGCTCCCCGTTTTACCACAGTCACATTTTCAATCTTATTCTGGCCAGTTCACCTGATGCGATACGCCATTATCAGTCAACCTAAAAAATATCACAGTACTTCTGCCGGGAGCTCTCGAGTTTGCCGATGCATTTCGCCTGTTGACGAGGCATTTGGATACCTTAAGAGAGTCATAGTTACCCCTTGCTGATGCTCCCCATTTTACAACAGGCACATCTACAAGCTTACTCTGGCCAATTCTCCTGAAGCGATACGCTAATATCTATTGACATAAAGACTTTCACAGTACTCCTGCCGGGAGCTTTTCGACTTTGCCGATGTATTTCGCCTATTGACGAGGCGTTTGGCTACCTTAAGAGAGTCATAGTTACTCCTGCCAGTGTCTCTCCGTTAAACCACAGTCACATCCACCATTTTCCTCTGCCCCATTCACCAGACGCGATACGCCATTATTTGTCGACATCATGACATTCAAAGTACTCCTGCTAGGGGCTCCTCCAGTTTACCAATGTATTTCGCCTGTTGACGAGGCATTTGGCTACCTTAAGAGAGTCATACTTACTCCTGTCACCTGCTCCCCGTTTTACCACAGTCACATTTTCAATCTTATTCTGGCCAGTTCACCTGATGCGATACGCCATTATCAGTCAACCTAAAAAATATCACAGTACACCTGCCGGGAGCTCTCGAGTTTGCCGATGCATTTCGCCTGTTGACGAGGCATTTGGATACCTTAAGAGAGTCATAGTTACCCCTTGCTGATGCTCCCCATTTTACAACAGGCACATCTACAAGCTTACTCTGGCCAATTCTCCTGAAGCGATACGCTAATATCTATTGACATAAAGACTTTCACAGTACTCCTGCCGGGAGCTTTTCGACTTTGCCGATGTATTTCGCCTATTGACGAGGCGTTTGGCTACCTTAAGAGAGTCATAGTTACTCCTGCCAGTGTCTCTCCGTTAAACCACAGTCACATCTATCATTTTCCTCTGCCCCATTCACCAGACGCGATACGCCATTATTTGTCGACATCATGACTTTCAAAGGACTCCTGCTAGGGGCTCCTCCAGTTTACCAATGTATTTCACCTGTTGACGAGGCATTTGGCTATCTTAAGAGACTCATAGTTACTCCTGTCAGTTGCTCCCCGTTTTACCACAGTCACATTTCCAATCTTATTCTGGCCAGTTCACCTGAAGCGATACGCCATTATCAGTCAACCTAAAGAATATCACAGTACTCCTGCCGGGAGCTCTCGAGTTTGCCGATGTATTTCGCCTGTTGACGAGGCATTTGGATACCTTAAGAGAGTCATAGTTACCCCTTGCTGTTGCTCCCCATTTTACAACAGGCACATCTACAAGCTTACTCTGGCCAATTCCTCTGAAGCGATAGGCTACTATCTGTTGACATAAAGACTTTCACAGTACTCCTGCCGTGATCTTTTCGACTTTGCCGATGTATTTCGCCTATTGACGAGGCGTTTGGCTACCTTAAGAGAGTCATAGTTACTCCTGCCCGTGTCTCTCCGTTAAACCACAGTCACATCTACCATTTTCCTCTGCCCCTTTCACCAGACGCGATACGCCATTATTTGTAGACATCATGACTTTCAAAGTACTACTGCTAGGGGCTCCTCCAGTTTACCAATGTATTTCGCCTGTTGACGAGGCATTTGGCTACCTTAAGAGAGTCATACTTACTCCTGTCAGTTGCTCCCCGTTTTATCACAGTCACATTTTCAATCTTATTCTGTCCAGTTTACCTGAAGCGATACGCCATTATCGGTCAACCTAAAGAATTTCACAGTACTCCTGCCGGGAGCTCTCGAGTTTGCCGATGTATTTCGCCTGTTGACGAGGCATTTGGTTACCTTAAGAGAGTCATAGTTACACCTTGCTGTTGCTCACCATTTTACAACAGGCACATCTACAAGCTTACTCTATCCAATTCTGCTGAAGCGATACGCTAATATCTGTTGACATAAAGACTTTCACAGTTCTCCTGCCGGGAGCTTCTCGACTTTGCCGACGTATTTCGCATATTGACGAGGCACCTTACTAAGTTAAGAGAGTTATAGTTACTCCTGCCAGTGTCTCTCCGTTAAACCACATTCACATTTACAATTTTCCTCTGCCCCTTTCACCAGACACGATACGATATTATTCTTCGACATTATGACTTTCACAGTACTCCTGCTAGGGGCTCCTCCAGTTTACCAATGTATTTCGCCTGTTGACGAGGCATTTGGCTACCTTAAGAGAGTCATACTTACTCCTGTCAGTTGCTCCCCGTTTTACCACAGTCACATTTTCAATCTTATTCTGGCCAGTTCACCTGATGCGATACGCCATTATCAGTCAACCTAAAAAATATCACAGTACTTCTGCCGGGAGCTCTCGAGTTTGCCGATGCATTTCGCCTGTTGACGAGGCATTTGGATACCTTAAGAGAGTCATAGTTACCCCTTGCTGATGCTCCCCATTTTACAACAGCCACATCTACAAGCTTACTCTGGCCAATTCTCCTGAAGCGATACGCTAATATCTATTGACATAAAGACTTTCACAGTACTCCTGCCGGGAGCTTTTCGACTTTGCCGATGTATTTCGCCTATTGACGAGGCGTTTGGCTACCTTAAGAGAGTCATAGTTACTCCTGCCAGTGTCTCTCCGTTTAACCACAGTCACATCCACCATTTTCCTCTGCCCCATTCACCAGACGCGATACGCCATTATTTGTCGACATCATGACATTCAAAGTACTCCTGCTAGGGGCTCCTCCAGTTTACCAATGTATTTCGCCTGTTGACGAGGCATTTGGCTACCTTAAGAGAGTCATACTTACTCCTGTCACCTGCTCCCCGTTTTACCACAGTCACATTTTCAATCTTATTCTGGCCAGTTCACCTGATGCGATACGCCATTATCAGTCAACCTAAAAAATATCACAGTACTCCTGCCGGGAGCTCTCGAGTTTGCCGATGCATTTCGCCTGTTGACGAGGCATTTGGATACCTTAAGAGAGTCATAGTTACCCCTTGCTGATGCTCCCCATTTTACAACAGGCACATCTACAAGCTTACTCTGGCCAATTCTCCTGAAGCGATACGCTAATATCTATTGACATGAAGACTTTCACAGTACTCCTGCCGGGAGCTTTTCGACTTTGCCGATGTATTTCGCCTATTGACGAGGCGTTTGGCTACCTTAAGAGAGTCATAGTTACTCCTGCCAGTGTCTCTCCGTTAAACCACAGTCACATCTATCATTTTCCTCTGCCCCATTCACCAGACGCGATACGCCATTATTTGTCGACATCATGACTTTCAAAGGACTCCTGCTAGGGGCTCCTCCAGTTTACCAATGTATTTCGCCTGTTGACGAGGCATTTGGCTATCTTAAGAGACTCATAGTTACTCCTGTCAGTTGCTCCCCGTTTTACCACAGTCACATTTCCAATCTTATTCTGGCCAGTTCACCTGAAGCGATACGCCATTATCAGTCAACCTAAAGAATATCACAGTACTCCTGCCGGGAGCTCTCGAGTTTGCCGATGTATTTCGCCTGTTGACGAGGCATTTGGAAACCTTAAGAGAGTCATAGTTACCCCTTGCTGTTGCTCCCCATTTTACAACAGGCACATCTACAAGCTTACTCTGGCCAATTCCTCTGAAGCGATAGGCTACTATCTGTTGACATAAAGACTTTCACAGTACTCCTGCCGTGATCTTTTCGACTTTGCCGATGTATTTCGCCTATTGACGAGGCGTTTGGCTACCTTAAGAGAGTCATAGTTACTCCTGCCCGTGTCTCTCCGTTAAACCACAGTCACATCTACCATTTTCCTCTGCCCCTTTCACCAGACGCGATACGCCATTATTTGTAGACATCATGACTTTCAAAGTACTACTGCTAGGGGCTCCTCCAGTTTACCAATGTATTTCGCCTGTTGACGAGGCATTTGGCTACCTTAAGAGAGTCATACTTACTCCTGTCAGTTGCTCCCCGTTTTACCACAGTCACATTTTCAATCTTATTCTGTCCAGTTTACCTGAAGCGATACGCCATTATCGGTCAACCTAAAGAATTTCACAGTACTCCTGCCGGGAGCTCTCGAGTTTGCCGATGTATTTCGCCTGTTGACGAGGCATTTGGTTACCTTAAGAGAGTCATAGTTACCCCTTGCTGTTGCTCCCCATTTTACAACAGGCACATCTACAAGCTTACTCTGGCCAATTCTCCTGAAGCGATACGCTAATATCTATTGACATAAAGACTTACACAGTACTCCTGCCGGGAGCTTTTCGACTTTGCCGATGTATTTCGCCTATTGACGAGGCGTTTGGCTACCTTAAGAGAGTCATAGTTACTCCTGCCAGTGTCTCTCCGTTAAACCACAGTCACATCTACCATTTTCCTCTGCCCCTTTCTCCAGACGCGATACGCCATTATTTGTCGACATCATGACTTTCAAAGTACTCCTGCTAGGGGCTCCTCCAGTTTACCAATGTATTTCGCCTGTTGACGAGGCATTTGGCTACCTTAAGAGAGTCATACTTACTCCTGTCAGTTGCTCCCCGTTTTACCACAGTAACATTTTCAATCTTATTCTGGCCAGTTCACCCGAAGCGATACGCCATTATCAGTCAACCTAAAGAATTTCACAGTACTCCTGCCGGGAGCTTCTCGAGTTTGCCGATGTATATCGCCTGTTGACGAGGCATTTGGATACCTTAAGAGAGTCATAGTTACACCTTGCTGTTGCTCACCATTTTACAACAGGCACATCTACAAGCTTACTCTATCCAATTCTGCTGAAGCGATACGCTAATATCTGTTGACGTAAAGACTTTCACAGTTCTCCTGCCGGGAGCTTCCCGACTTTGCCGACGTATTTCGCATATTGACGAGGCACCTGGCTAAGTTAAGAGAGTTATAGTTACTCCTGCCAGTGTCTCTCCGTTAAACCACATTCACATTTACAATTTTCCTCTGCCCCTTTCACCAGACACGATACGATATTATTCTTCGACATTATGACTTTCACAGTACTCCTGCTAGGGGCTCCTCCAGTTTACCAATGTATTTCGCCTGTTGACGAGGCATTTGGCTACCTTAAGAGAGTCATACTTACTCCTGTCAGTTGCTCCCCGTTTTACCACAGTCACATTTTCAATCTTATTCTGGCCAGTTCACCTGATGCGATACGCCATTATCAGTCAACCTAAAAAATATCACAGTACTTCTGCCGGGAGCTCTCGAGTTTGCCGATGCATTTCGCCTGTTGACGAGGCATTTGGATACCTTAAGAGAGTCATAGTTACCCCTTGCTGATGCTCCCCATTTTACAACAGGCACATCTACAAGCTTACTCTGGCCAATTCTCCTGAAGCGATACGCTAATATCTATTGACATAAAGACTTTCACAGTACTCCTGCCGGGAGCTTTTCGACTTTGCCGATGTATTTCGCCTATTGACGAGGCGTTTGGCTACCTTAAGAGAGTCATAGTTACTCCTGCCAGTGTCTCTCCGTTAAACCACAGTCACATCCACCATTTTCCTCTACCCCATTCACCAGACGCGATACGCCATTATTTGTCGACATCATGACATTCAAAGTACTCCTGCTAGGGGCTCCTCCAGTTTACCAATGTATTTCGCCTGTTGACGAGGCATTTGGCTACCTTAAGAGAGTCATACTTACTCCTGTCAGCTGCTCCCCGTTTTACCACAGTCACATTTTCAATCTTATTCTGGCCAGTTCACCTGATGCGATACGCCATTATCAGTCAACCTAAAAAATATCACAGTACTCCTGCCGGGAGCTCTCGAGTTTGCCGATGCATTTCGCCTGTAGACGAGGCATTTGGATACCTTAAGAGAGTCATAGTTACCCCTTGCTGATGCTCCCCATTTTACAACAGGCACATCTACAAGCTTACTCTGGCCAATTCTCCTGAAGCGATACGCTAATATCTATTGACATAAAGACTTTCACAGTACTCCTGCCGGGAGCTTTTCGACTTTGCCGATGTATTTCGCCTATTGACGAGGCGTTTGGCTACCTTAAGAGAGTCATAGTTACTCCTGCCAGTGTCTCTCCGTTAAACCACAGTCACATCTACCATTTTCCTCTGCCCCATTCACCAGACGCGATACGCCATTATTTGTCGACATCATGACTTTCAAAGTACTCCTGCTAGGGGCTCCTCCTGTTTACCAATGTATTTCGCCTGTTGACGAGGCATTTGGCTACCTTAAGAGACTCATAGTTACTCCTGTCAGTTGCTCCCCGTTTTACCACAGTCACATTTCCAATCTTATTCTGGCCAGTTCACCCGAAGCGATACGCCATTATCAGTCAACCTAAAGAATTTCACAGTACTCCTGCCGGGAGCTTCTCGAGTTTGCCGATGTATATCGCCTGTTGACGAGGCATTTGGATACCTTAAGAGAGTCATAGTTACACCTTGCTGTTGCTCACCATTTTACAACAGGCACATCTACAAGCTTACTCTATCCAATTCTGCTGAAGCGATACGCTAATATCTGTTGACATAAAGACTTTCACAGTTCTCCTGCCGGGAGCTTCTCGACTTTGCCGACGTATTTCGCATATTGACGAGGCACCTGGCTAAGTTAAGAGAGTTATAGTTACTCCTGCCAGTGTCTCTCCGTTAAACCACATTAACATTTACAATTTTCCTCTGCCCCTTTCACCAGACACGATACGATATTATTCTTCGACATTATGACTTTCACAGTACCCCTGCTAGGGGCTCCTTCAGTTTACCAATGTATTTCGCCTGTTGACGAGGCATATGGCTACCTTAAGAGAGTCATACTTACTCCTGTCAGTTGCTCCCCGTTTTACCACAGTCACATTTTCAATCTTATTCTGGCCAGTTCACCTGATGCGATACGCCATTATCAGTCAACCTAAAAAATATCACAGTACTTCTGCCGGGAGCTCTCGAGTTTGCCGATGCATTTCGCCTGTTGACGAGGCATTTGGATACCTTAAGAGAGTCATAGTTACCCCTTGCTGATGCTCCCCATTTTACAACAGGCACATCTACAAGCTTACTCTGGCCAATTCTCCTGAAGCGATACGCTAATATCTATTGACATAAAGACTTTCACAGTACTCCTGCCGGGAGCTTTTCGACTTTGCCGATGTATTTCGCCTATTGACGAGGCGTTTGGCTACCTTAAGAGAGTCATAGTTACTCCTGCCAGTGTCTCTCCGTTAAACCACAGTCACATCCACCATTTTCCTCTGCCCCATTCACCAGACGCGATACGCCATTATTTGTCGACATCATGACATTCAAAGTACTCCTGCTAGGGGCTCCTCCAGTTTACCAATGTATTTCGCCTGTTGACGAGGCATTTGGCTACCTTAAGAGAGTCATACTTACTCCTGTCAGTTGCTCCCCGTTTTACCACAGTCACATTTTCAATCTTATTCTGGCCAGTTCACCTGATGCGATACGCCATTATCAGTCAACCTAAAAAATATCACAGTACTCCTGCCGGGAGCTCTCGAGTTTGCCGATGCATTTCGCCTGTTGACGAGGCATTTGGATACCTTAAGAGAGTCATAGTTACCCCTTGCTGATGCTCCCCATTTTACAACAGGCACATCTACAAGCTTACTCTGGAAAATTCTCCTGAAGCGATACGCTAATATCTATTGACATAAAGACTTTCACAGTACTCCTGCCGGGAGCTTTTCGACTTTGCCGATGTATTTCGCCTATTGACGAGGCGTTTGGCTACCTTAAGAGAGTCATAGTTACTCCTGCCAGTGTCTCTCCGTTAAACCACAGTCACATCTACCATTTCCCTCTGCCCCTTTCACCAGACGCGATACGCCATTATTTGTCGACATCATGACTTTCAAAGTACTCCTGCTAGGGGCTCCTCCAGTTTACCAATGTATTTCGCCTGTTGACGAGGCATTTGGCTATCTTAAGAGACTCATAGTTACTCCTGTCAGTTGCTCCCCGTTTTACCACAGTCACATTTCCAATCTTATTCTGGCCAGGTCACCTGAAGCGATACGCCATTATCAGTCAACCTAAAGAATATCACAGTACTCCTGCCGGGAGCTCTCGAGTTTGCCGATGTATTTCGCCTGTTGACGAGGCATTTGGATACCTTAAGAGAGTCATAGTTACCCCTTGCTGTTGCTCCCCATTTTACAACAGGCACATCTACAAGCTTACTCTGGCCAATTCCTCTGAAGCGATAGGCTAATATCTGTTGACATAAAGACTTTCACAGTACTCCTGCCGTGATCTTTTCGACTTTGCCGATGTATTTCGCCTATTGACGAGGCGTTTGGCTACCTTAAGAGAGTCATAGTTACTCCTGCCCGTGTCTCTCCGTTAAACCACAGTCACATCTACCATTTTCCTCTGCCCCTTTCACCAGACGCGATACGCCATTATTTGTAGACATCATGACTTTCAAAGTACTACTGCTAGGGGCTCCTCCAGTTTACCAATGTATTTCACCTGTTGACGAGGCATTTGGCTACCTTAAGAGAGTCATACTTACTCCTGTCAGTTGCTCCCCGTTTTACCACAGTCACATTTTCAATCTTATTCTGTCCAGTTCACCTGAAGCGATACGCCATTATCGGTCAACCTAAAGAATTTCACAGTACTCCTGCCGGGAGCTCTCGAGTTTGCCGATGTATTTCGCCTGTTGACGAGGCATTTGGTTACCTTAAGAGAGTCATAGTTACCCCTTGCTGTTGCTCCCCATTTTACAACAGGCACATCTACAAGCTTACTCTGGCCAATTCTCCTGAAGCGATACGCTAATATCTATTGACATAAAGACTTTCACAGTACTCCTGCAGGGAGCTTTTCGACTTTGCCGATGTATTTCGCCTATTGACGAGGCGTTTGGCTACCTTAAGAGAGTCATAGTTACTCCTGCCAGTGTCTCTCCGTTAAAAAACAGTCACATCTACCATTTTCCTCTGCCCCTTTCACCAGACGCGATACGCCATTATTTGTCGACATCATGACTTTCAAAGTACTCCTGCTAGGGGCTCCTCCAGTTTACCAATGTATTTCGCCTGTTGACGATGCATTTGACTACCTTAAGAGAGTCATACTTACTCCTGTCAGTTGCTCCCCGTTTTACCACAGTAACATTTTCAATCTTATTCTGGCCAGTTCACCCGAAGCGATACGCCATTATCAGTCAACCTAAAGAATTTCACAGTACTCCTGCCGGGAGCTTCTCGAGTTTGCCGATGTATATCGCCTGTTGACGAGGCATTTGGATACCTTAAGAGAGTCATAGTTACCCCTTGCTGTTGCTCACCATTTTACAACAGGCACATCTACAAGCTTACTCTATCCAATTCTGCTGAAGCGATACGCTAATATCTGTTGACGTAAAGACTTTCACAGTTCTCCTGCCGGGAGCTTCTCGACTTTGCCGACGTATTTCGCATATTGACGAGGCACCTGGCTAAGTTAAGAGAGTTATAGTTACTCCTGCCAGTGTCTCTCCGTTAAACCACATTCACATTTACAATTTTCCTCTGCCCCTTTCACCAGACACGATACGATATTATTCTTCGACATTATGACTTTCACAGTACTCCTGCTAGGGGCTCTTCCAGTTTACCAATGTATTTCGCCTGTTGACGAGGCATTTGGCTACCTTAAGAGAGTCATACTTACTCCTGTCAGCTGCTCCCCGTTTTACCACAGTCACATTTTCAATCTTATTCTGGCCAGTTCACCTGATGCGATACGCCATTATCAGTCAACCTAAAAAATATCACAGTACTCCTGCCGGGAGCTCTCGAGTTTGCCGATGCATTTCGCCTGTTGACGAGGCATTTGGATACCTTAAGAGAGTCATAGTTACCCCTTGCTGATGCTCCCCATTTTACAACAGGCACATCTACAAGCTTACTCTGGCCAATTCTCCTGAAGCGATACGCTAATATCTATTGACATAAAGACTTTCACAGTACTCCTGCCGGGAGCTTTTCGACTTTGCCGATGTATTTCGCCTATTGACGAGGCGTTTGGCTACCTTAAGAGAGTCATAGTTACTCCTGCCAGTGTCTCTCCGTTAAACCACAGTCACATCTACCATTTTCCTCTGCCCCATTCACCAGACGCGATACGTCATTATTTGTCGACATCATGACTTTCAAAGTACTCCTGCTAGGGGCTCCTCCAGTTTACCAGTGTATTTCGCCTGTTGACGAGGCATTTAGCTACCTTAAGAGACTCATAGTTACTCCTGTCAGTTGCTCCCCGTTTTACCACAGTCACATTTTCAATCTTATTCTGGCCAGTTCACCTGAAGCGATACGCCATTATCGGTCAACCTAAAGAATTTCACAGTACTCCTGCCGGGAGCTCTCGAGTTTGCCGATGTATTTCGCCTGTTGACGAGGCATTTGGTTACCTTAAGAGAGTCATAGTTACCCCTTGCTGTTGCTCCCCATTTTACAACAGGCACATCTACAAGCTTACTCTGGCCAATTCCTCTGAAGCGATAGGCTAATATCTGTTGACATAAAGACTTTCACAGTACTCCTGCAGGGAGCTTTTCGACGTTGCCGATGTATTTCGCCTATTGACGAGGCGTTTGGCTACCTTAAGAGAGTCATAGTTACTATTGCCAGTGTCTCTCCGTTAAACCACAGTCACATCCACCATTTTCCTCTGCCCCTTTCACCAGACGCGATACGCCATTATTTGTCGACATCATGACTTTCAAAGTACTCCTGCTAGGGGCTCTTCCAGTTTACCAATGTATTTCGCCTGTTGACGAGGCATTTGGCTACCTTAAGAGAGTCATAGTTACTCCTGTCAGTTGCTCAGCGTTTTACCACAGTCACATTTTCAATCTTATTCTGGCCAGTTCACCCGAAGCGATACGCCATTATCAGTCAACCTAAAGAATTTCACAGTACTCCTGCCGGGAGCCTCTCGAGTTTGCCGATGTATTTCGCCTGTTGACGAGGCATTTGGATACCTTAAGAGAGTCATAGTTACACCTTGCTGTTGCTCACCATTTTACAACAGGCACATCTACAAGCTTACTCTATCCAATTCTGCTGAAGCGATACGCTAATATCTGTTGACATAAAGACTTTCACAGTTCTCCTGCCGGGAGCTTCTCGACTTTGCCGACGTATTTCGCATATTGACGAGGCACCTGGCTAAGTTAAGAGAGTCATAGTTACTCCTGCCAGTGTCTCTCCGTTAAACCACAGTCACATCTACCATTTTCCTCTGCCGCTTTCACCAGACGCGATACGCCATTATTTGTCGAAATTATGACTTTCACAGTACTCCTGCTAGGGGTTCCTCCAGTTTACCAATGTATTTCGCCTGTTGACGAACCATTTGGCTACCTTAAGAGAGTCATAGTAACTCCTGTCAGTTGCTCCCCGTTTTACCACAGTCACATTTTCAATCTTATTCTGGCCAGTTCACCTGAAGCGATACGCCATTATCGGTCAACCTAAAGAATTTCACAGTACTCCTGCCGGGAGCTTCTCGAGTTTGCCGATGTATTTCGCCTGTTGACGAGGCATTTGGATACCTTAAGAGAGTCATAGTTACACCTTGCTGTTGCTCACCATTTTACAACAGGCACATCTACAAGCTTACTCTATCCAATTCTGCTGAAGCGATACGCTAATATCTGTTGACATAAAGACTTTCACAGTTCTCCTGCCGGGAGCTTCTCGACTTTGCCGGCGTATTTCGCATATTGACGAGGCACCTGGCTAAGTTAAGAGAGTTATAGTTACTCCTGCCAGTGTCTCTCCGTTAAACCACATTCACATTTACAATTTTCCTCTGCCCCTTTCACCAGACACGATACGATATTATTCTTCGACATTATGACTTTCACAGTACTCCTGCTAGGGGCTCCTCCAGTTTACCAATGTATTTCGCCTGTTGACGAGGCATTTGGCTACCTTAAGAGAGTCATACTTACTCCTGTCAGCTGCTCCCCGTTTTACCACAGTCACATTTTCAATCTTATTCTGGCCAGTTCACCTGATGCGATACGCCATTATCAGTCAACCTAAAAAATATCACAGTACTCCTGCCGGGAGCTCTCGAGTTTGCCGATGCATTTCGCCTGTTGACGAGGCATTTGGATACCTTAAGAGAGTCATAGTTACCCCTTGCTGATGCTCCCCATTTTACAACAGGCACATCTACAAGCTTACTCTGGCCAATTCTCCTGAAGCGATACGCTAATATCTATTGACATAAAGACTTTCACAGTACTCCTGCCGGGAGCTTTTCGACTTTGCCGATGTATTTCGCCTATTGACGAGGCGTTTGCCTACCTTAAGAGAGTCATAGTTACTCCTGCCCGTGTCTCTCCGTTAAACCACAGTCACATCTACCATTTTCCTCTGCCCCTTTCACCAGACGCGATACGCCATTATTTGTAGACATCATGACTTTCAAAGTACTTCTGCTAGGGGCTCCTCTAGTTTACCAATGTATTTCGCCTGTTGACGAGGCATTTGGCTACCTTAAGAGAGTCATACTTACTCCTGTCAGTTGCTCCCCGTTTTACCACAGTCACATTTTCAATCTTATTCTGTCCAGTTCACCTGAAGCGATACGCCATTATCGGTCAACCTAAAGAATTTCACAGTACTCCTGCCGGGAGCTCTCGAGTTTGCCGATGTATTTCGCCTGTTGACGAGGCATTTGGTTACCTTAAGAGAGTCATAGTTACCCGTGGCTGTTGCTCCCCATTTTACAACAGGCACATCTACAAGCTTACTCTGGCCAATTCTCCTGAAGCGATACGCTAATATCTATTGACATAAAGACTTTCACAGTACTCCTGCAGGGAGCTTTTCGACTTTGCCGATGTATTTCGCCTATTGACGAGGCGTTTGGCTACCTTAAGAGAGTCATAGTTACTCCTGTAAGTGTCTCTCCGTTAAACCACAGTCACATCTACCATTTTCCTCTGCCCCTTTCACCAGACGCGATGCGCCATTATTTGTCGACATCATGACTTTCAAAGTACTCCTGCTAGGGGCTCCTTCAGTTTACCAATGTATTTCGCCTGTTGACGAGGCATTTGGCTACCTTAAGAGAGTCATACTTACTCCTGTCAGTTGCTCCCCGTTTTACCACAGTCACATTTTCAATCTTATTCTGGCCAGTTCACCCGAAGCGATACGCCATTATCAGTCAACCTAAAGAATTTCACAGTACTCCTGCCGGGAGCTTCTCGAGTTTGCCGATGTATATCGCCTGTTGACGAGGCATTTGGATACCTTAAGAGAGTCATAGTTACACCTTGCTGTTGCTCACCATTTTACAACAGGCACATCTACAAGCTTACTCTATCCAATTCTGCTGAAGCGATACGCTAATATCTGTTGACATAAAGACTTTCACAGTTCTCCTGCCGGGAGCTTCTCGACTTTGCCGACGTATTTCGCATATTGACGAGGCACCTGGCTAAGTTAAGAGAGTTATAGTTACTCCTGCCAGTGTCTCTCCGTTAAACCACATTCACATTCACAATTTTCCTCTGCCCCTTTCACCAGACACGATACGATATTATTCTTCGACATTATGACTTTCACAGTACTCCTGCTAGGGGCTCCTCCAGTTTACCAACGTATTTCGCCTGTTGACGAGGCATTTGGCTGCCTTAAGAGAGTCATACTTACTCCTGTCAGTTGCTCCCCGTTTTACCACAGTCACATTTTCAATCTTATTCTGGCCAGTTCACCTGATGCGATACGCCATTATCAGTCAACCTAAAAAATATCACAGTACTTCTGCCGGGAGCTCTCGAGTTTGCCGATGCATTTCGCCTGTTGACGAGGCATTTGGATACCTTAAGAGAGTCATAGTTACCCCTTGCTGATGCTCCCCATTTTACAACAGGCACATCTACAAGCTTACTCTGGCCAATTCTCCTGAAGCGATACGCTAATATCTATTGACATAAAGACTTTCACAGTACTCCTGCCGGGAGCTTTTCGACTTTGCCGATGTATTTCGCCTATTGACGAGGCGTTTGGCTACCTTAAGAGAGTCATAGTTACTCCTGCCAGTGTCTCTCCGTTAAACCACAGTCACATCTACCATTTTCCTCTGCCCCATTCACCACACGCGATACGCCATTATTTGTCGACATCATGACTTTCAAAGTACTCCTGCTAGGGGCTCCTCCTGTTTACCAATGTATTTCGCCTGTTGACGAGGCATTTGGCTACCTTAAGAGACTCATAGTTACTCCTGTCAGTTGCTCCCCGTTTTACCACAGTCACATTTCCAATCTTATTCTGGCCAGTTCACCCGAAGCGATACGCCATTATCAGTCAACCTAAAGAATTTCACAGTACTCCTGCCGGGAGCTTCTCGAGTTTGCCGATGTATATCGCCTGTTGACGAGGCATTTGGATACCTTAAGAGAGTCATAGTTACACCTTGCTGTTGCTCACCATTTTACAACAGGCACATCTACAAGCTTACTCTATCCAATTCTGCTGAAGCGATACGCTAATATCTGTTGACATAAAGACTTTCACAGTTCTCCTGCCGGGAGCTTCTCGACTTTGCCGACGTATTTCGCATATTGACGAGGCACCTGGCTAAGTTAAGAGAGTTATAGTTACTCCTGCCAGTGTCTCTCCGTTAAACCACATTAACATTTACAATTTTCCTCTGCCCCTTTCACCAGACACGATACGATATTATTCTTCGACATTATGACTTTCACAGTACCCCTGCTAGGGGCTCCTTCAGTTTACCAATGTATTTCGCCTGTTGACGAGGCATTTGGCTACCTTAAGAGAGTCATACTTACTCCTGTCAGTTGCTCCCCGTTTTACCACAGTCACATTTTCAATCTTATTCTGGCCAGTTCACCTGATGCGATACGCCATTATCAGTCAACCTAAAAAATATCACAGTACTCCTGCCGGGAGCTCTCGAGTTTGCCGATGTATTTCGCCTGTTGACGAGGCATTTGGATACCTTAAGAGAGTCATAGTTACCCCTTGCTGTTGCTCCCCATTTTACAACAGGCACATCTACAAGCTTACTCTGGCCAATTCCTGTGAAGCGATAGGCTAATATCTGTTGACATAAAGACTTTCACAGTACTCCTGCCGTGATCTTTTCGACTTTGCCGATGTATTTCGCCTATTGACGAGGCGTTTGGCTACCTTAAGAGAGTCATAGTTACTCCTGCCCGTGTCTCTCCGTTAAACCACAGTCACATCTACCATTTTCCTCTGCCCCTTTCACCAGACGCGATACGCCATTATTTGTAGACATCATGACTTTCAAAGTACTACTGCTAGGGGCTCCTCCAGTTTACCAATGTATTTCGCCTGTTGACGAGGCATTTGGCTACCTTAAGAGAGTCATACTTACTCCTGTCAGTTGCTCCCCGTTTTACCACAGTCACATTTTCAATCTTATTCTGTCCAGTTCACCTGAAGCGATACGCCATTATCGGTCAACCTAAAGAATTTCACAGTACTCCTGCCGGGAGCTCTCGAGTTTGCCGATGTATTTCGCCTGTTGACGAGGCATTTGGTTACCTTAAGAGAGTCATAGTTACCCCTTGCTGTTGCTCCCCATTTTACAACAGGCACATCTACAAGCTTACTCTGGCCAATTCTCCTGAAGCGATACGCTAATATCTATTGACATAAAGACTTTCACAGTACTCCTGCAGGGAGCTTTTCGACTTTGCCGATGTATTTCGCCTATTGACGAGGCGTTTGGCTACCTTAAGAGAGTCATAGTTACTCCTGCCAGTGTCTCTCCGTTAAAAAACAGTCACATCTACCATTTTCCTCTGCCCCTTTCACCAGACGCGATACGCCATTATTTGTCGACATCATGACTTTCAAAGTACTCCTGCTAGGGGCTCCTCCAGTTTACCAATGTATTTCGCCTGTTGACGAGGCATTTGACTACCTTAAGAGAGTCATAGTTACTCCTGTCAGTTGCTCCCCGTTTTACCACAATAACATTTTCAATCTTATTCTGGCCAGTTCACCCGAAGCGATACGCCATTATCAGTCAACCTAAAGAATTTCACAGTACTCCTGCCGGGAGCTTCTCGAGTTTGCCGATGTATATCGCCTGTTGACGAGGCATTTGGATACCTTAAGAGAGTCATAGTTACCCCTTGCTGTTGCTCACCATTTTACAACAGGCACATCTACAAGCTTACTCTATCCAATTCTGCTGAAGCGATACGCTAATATCTGTTGACGTAAAGACTTTCACAGTTCTCCTGCCGGGAGCTTCTCGACTTTGCCGACGTATTTCGCATATTGACGAGGCACCTGGCTAAGTTAAGAGAGTTATAGTTACTCCTGCCAGTGTCTCTCCGTTAAACCACATTCACATTTACAATTTTCCTCTGCCCCTTTCACCAGACACGATACGATATTATTCTTCGACATTATGACTTTCACAGTACTCCTGCTAGGGGCTCCTCCAGTTTACCAATGTATTTCGCCTGTTGACGAGGCATTTGGCTACCTTAAGAGAGTCATACTTACTCCAGTCAGTTGCTCCCCGTTTTACCACAGTCACATTTTCAATCTTATTCTGGCCAGTTCACCTGATGCGATACGCCATTGTCAGTCAACCTAAAAAATATCACAGTACTTCTGCCGGGAGCTCTCGAGTTTGCCGATGCATTTCGCCTGTTGACGAGGCATTTGGATACCTTAAGAGAGTCATAGTTACCCCTTGCTGATGCTCCCCATTTTACAACAGGCACATCTACAAGCTTACTCTGGCCAATTCTCCTGAAGCGATAGGCTAATATCTGTTGACATAAAGACTTTCACAGTACTCCTGCCGGGAGCTTTTCGACTTTGCCGATGTATTTCGCCTATTGACGAGGCGTTTGGCTACCTTAAGAGAGTCATAGTTACTCCTGCCAGTGTCTCTCCGTTAAACCACAGTCACATCTACCATTTTCCTCTGCCCCATTCACCAGACGCGATACGCCATTATTTGTCGACATCATGACATTCAAAGTACTCCTGCTAGGGGCTCCTCCAGTTTACCAATGTATTTCGCCTGGTGACGAGGCATTTGGCTACCTTAAGAGACTCATAGTTACTCCTGTCAGTTGCTCCCCGTTTTACCACAGTCACATTTTCAATCTTATTCTGGCCTGTTCACCTGAAGCGATACGCCATTGTCGGTCAACCTAAAGAATTTCACAGTACTCCTGCCGGGAGCTCTCGAGTTTGCCGATGTATTTCGCCTGTTGACGAGGCATTTGGTTACCTTAAGAGAGTCATAGTTACCCCTTGCTGTTGCTCCCCATTTTACAACAGGCACATCTACAAGCTTACTCTGGCCAATTCTCCTGAAGCGATACGCTAATATCTATTGACATAAAGACTTTCACAGTACTCCTGCCGGGAGCTTTTCGACTTTGCCGATGTATTTCGCCTATTGACGAGGCGTTTGGCTACCTTAAGAGAGTCATAGTTACTCCTGCCAGTGTCTCTCCGTTAAACCACAGTCACATCTACCATTTTCCTCTGCCCCTTTCACCAGACGCGATACGCCATTATTTGTCGACATCATGACTTTCAAAGTACTCCTGCTAGGGGCTCCTCCAGTTTACCAATGTATTTCGCCTGTTGACGAGGCATTTGGCTACCTTAAGAGAGTCATACTTACTCCTGTCAGTTGCTCTCCGTTTTACCACAGTCACATTTCCAATCTTATTCTGGCCAGTTCATCCGAAGCGATACGCCATTATCAGTCAACCTAAAGAATTTCACAGTACTCCTGCCGGGAGCTTCTCGAGTTTGCCGATGTATTTCGCCTGTTGACGAGGCATTTGGATACCTTAAGAGAGTCATAGTTACACCTTGCTGTTGCTCACCATTTTACAACAGGCACATCTACAAGCTTACTCTGTCCAATTCTGCTGAAGCGATACGCTAATATCTGTTGACATGAAGACTTTCACAGTTCTCCTGCCGGGAGCTTCTCGACTTTGCCGACGTATTTCGCATATTGACGAGGCACCTGGCTAAGTTAAGAGAGTTATAGTTACTCCTGCCAGTGTCTCTCAGTTAAACCACATTCACATTTACAATTTTCCTCTGCCCCTTGCACCAGACACGATACGATATTATTCTTCGACATTATGACTTTCACAGTACTCCTGCTAGGGGCTCCTCCAGTTTACCAATGTATTTCGCCTGTTGACGAGGCATTTGGCTACCTTAAGAGAGTCATACTTACTCCTGTCAGCTGCTCCCCGTTTTACCACAGTCACATTTTCAATCTTATTCTGGCCAGTTCACCTGATGCGATACGCCATTATCAGTCAACCTAAAAAATATCACAGTACTCCTGCCGGGAGCTCTCGAGTTTGCCGATGCATTTCGCCTGTTGACGAGGCATTTGGATACCTTAAGAGAGTCATAGTTACCCCTTGCTGATGCTCCCCATTTTACAACAGGCACATCTACAAGCTTACTCTGGCCAATTCTCCTGAAGCGATACGCTAATATCTATTGACATAAAGACTTTCACAGTACTCCTGCCGGGAGCTTTTCGACTTTGCCGATGTATTTCGCCTATTGACGAGGCGTTTGGCTACCTTAAGAGAGTCATAGTTACTCCTGCCAGTGTCTCTCCGTTAAACCACAGTCACATCTACCATTTTCCTCTGCCCCATTCACCAGACGCGATACGTCATTATTTGTCGACATCATGACTTTCAAAGTACTCCTGCTAGGGGCTCCTCCAGTTTACCAATGTATTTCGCCTGTTGACGAGGCATTTAGCTACCTTAAGAGACTCATAGTTACTCCTGTCAGTTGCTCCCCGTTTTACCACAGTCACATTTTCAATCTTATTCTGGCCAATTCACCTGAAGCGATACGCCATTATCGGTCAACCTAAAGAATTTCACAGTACTCCTGCCGGGAGCTCTCGAGTTTGCCGATGTATTTCGCCTGTTGACGAGGCATTTGGTTACCTTAAGAGAGTCATAGTTACCCCTTGCTGTTGCTCCCCATTTTACAACAGGCACATCTACAAGCTTACTCTGGCCAATTCCTCTGAAGCGATAGGCTAATATCTGTTGACATAAAGACTTTCACAGTACTCCTGCAGGGAGCTTTTCGACTTTGCCGATGTATTTCGCCTATTGACGAGGCGTTTGGCTACCTTAAGAGAGTCATAGTTACTATTGCCAGTGTCTCTCCGTTAAACCACAGTCACATCCACCATTTTCCTCTGCCCCTTTCACCAGACGCGATACGCCATTATTTGTCGACATCATGACTTTCAAAGTACTCCTGCTAGGGGCTCTTCCAGTTTACCAATGTATTTCGCCTGTTGACGAGGCATTTGGCTACCTTAAGAGAGTCATAGTTACTCCTGTCAGTTGCTCAGCGTTTTACCACAGTCACATTTTCAATCTTATTCTGGCCAGTTCACCCGAAGCGATACGCCATTATCAGTCAACCTAAAGAATTTCACAGTACTCCTGCCGGGAGCCTCTCGAGTTTGCCGATGTATTTCGCCTGTTGACGAGGCATTTGGATACCTTAAGAGAGTCATAGTTACACCTTGCTGTTGCTCACCATTTTACAACAGGCACATCTACAAGCTTACTCTATCCAATTCTGCTGAAGCGATACGCTAATATCTGTTGACATAAAGACTTTCACAGTTCTCCTGCCGGGAGCTTCTCGACTTTGCCGACGTATTTCGCATATTGACGAGGCACCTGGCTAAGTTAAGAGAGTCATAGTTACTCCTGCCAGTGTCTCTCCGTTAAACCACAGTCACATCTACCATTTTCCTCTGCCGCTTTCACCAGACGCGATACGCCATTATTTGTCGAAATTATGACTTTCACAGTACTCCAGCTAGGGGTTCCTCCAGTTTACCAATGTATTTCGCCTGTTGACGAACCATTTGGCTACCTTAAGAGAGTCATAGTAACTCCTGTCAGTTGCTCCCCGTTTTACCACAGTCACATTTTCAATCTTATTCTGGCCAGTTCACCTGAAGCGATACGCCATTATCGGTCAACCTAAAGAATTTCACAGTACTCCTGCCGGGAGCTTCTCGAGTTTGCCGATGTATTTCGCCTGTTGACGAGGCATTTGGATACCTTAAGAGAGTCATAGTTACACCTTGCTGTTGCTCACCATTTTACAACAGGCACATCTACAAGCTTACTCTATCCAATTCTGCTGAAGCGATACGCTAATATCTGTTGACATAAAGACTTTCACAGTTCTCCTGCCGGGAGCTTCTCGACTTTGCCGGCGTATTTCGCATATTGACGAGGCACCTGGCTAAGTTAAGAGAGTTATAGTTACTCCTGCCAGTGTCTCTCCGTTAAACCACATTCACATTTACAATTTTCCTCTGCCCCTTTCACCAGACACGATACGATATTATTCTTCGACATTATGACTTTCACAGTACTCCTGCTAGGGGCTCCTCCAGTTTACCAATGTATTTCGCCTGTTGACGAGGCATTTGGCTACCTTAAGAGAGTCATACTTACTCCTGTCAGCTGCTCCCCGTTTTACCACAGTCACATTTTCAATCTTATTCTGGCCAGTTCACCTGATGCGATACGCCATTATCAGTCAACCTAAAAAATATCACAGTACTCCTGCCGGGAGCTCTCGAGTTTGCCGATGCATTTCGCCTGTTGACGAGGCATTTGGATACCTTAAGAGAGTCATAGTTACCCCTTGCTGATGCTCCCCATTTTACAACAGGCACATCTACAAGCTTACTCTGGCCAATTCTCCTGAAGCGATACGCTAATATCTATTGACATAAAGACTTTCACAGTACTCCTGCCGGGAGCTTTTCGACTTTGCCGATGTATTTCGCCTATTGACGAGGCGTTTGCCTACCTTAAGAGAGTCATAGTTACTCCTGCCCGTGTCTCTCCGTTAAACCACAGTCACATCTACCATTTTCCTCTGCCCCTTTCACCAGACGCGATACGCCATTATTTGTAGACATCATGACTTTCAAAGTACTTCTGCTAGGGGCTCCTCTAGTTTACCAATGTATTTCGCCTGTTGACGAGGCATTTGGCTACCTTAAGAGAGTCATACTTACTCCTGTCAGTTGCTCCCCGTTTTACCACAGTCACATTTTCAATCTTATTCTGTCCAGTTCACCTGAAGCGATACGCCATTATCGGTCAACCTAAAGAATTTCACAGTACTCCTGCCGGGAGCTCTCGAGTTTGCCGATGTATTTCGCCTGTTGACGAGGCATTTGGTTACCTTAAGAGAGTCATAGTTACCCGTGGCTGTTGCTCCCCATTTTACAACAGGCACATCTACAAGCTTACTCTGGCCAATTCTCCTGAAGCGATACGCTAATATCTATTGACATAAAGACTTTCACAGTACTCCTGCAGGGAGCTTTTCGACTTTGCCGATGTATTTCGCCTATTGACGAGGCGTTTGGCTACCTTAAGAGAGTCATAGTTACTCCTGTAAGTGTCTCTCCGTTAAACCACAGTCACATCTACCATTTTCCTCTGCCCCTTTCACCAGACGCGATGCGCCATTATTTGTCGACATCATGACTTTCAAAGTACTCCTGCTAGGGGCTCCTTCAGTTTACCAATGTATTTCGCCTGTTGACGAGGCATTTGGCTACCTTAAGAGAGTCATACTTACTCCTGTCAGTTGCTCCCCGTTTTACCACAGTCACATTTTCAATCTTATTCTGGCCAGTTCACCCGAAGCGATACGCCATTATCAGTCAACCTAAAGAATTTCACAGTACTCCTGCCGGGAGCTTCTCGAGTTTGCCGATGTATATCGCCTGTTGACGAGGCATTTGGATACCTTAAGAGAGTCATAGTTACACCTTGCTGTTGCTCACCATTTTACAACAGGCACATCTACAAGCTTACTCTATCCAATTCTGCTGAAGCGATACGCTAATATCTGTTGACATAAAGACTTTCACAGTTCTCCTGCCGGGAGCTTCTCGACTTTGCCGACGTATTTCGCATATTGACGAGGCACCTGGCTAAGTTAAGAGAGTTATAGTTACTCCTGCCAGTGTCTCTCCGTTAAACCACATTCACATTCACAATTTTCCTCTGCCCCTTTCACCAGACACGATACGATATTATTCTTCGACATTATGACTTTCACAGTACTCCTGCTAGGGGCTCCTCCAGTTTACCAACGTATTTCGCCTGTTGACGAGGCATTTGGCTGCCTTAAGAGAGTCATACTTACTCCTGTCAGTTGCTCCCCGTTTTACCACAGTCACATTTTCAATCTTATTCTGGCCAGTTCACCTGATGCGATACGCCATTATCAGTCAACCTAAAAAATATCACAGTACTTCTGCCGGGAGCTCTCGACTTTGCCGATGCATTTCGCCTGTTGACGAGGCATTTGGATACCTTAAGAGAGTCATAGTTACCCCTTGCTGATGCTCCCCATTTTACAACAGGCACATCTACAAGCTTACTCTGGCCAATTCTCCTGAAGCGATACGCTAATATCTATTGACATAAAGACTTTCACAGTACTCCTGCCGGGAGCTTTTCGACTTTGCCGATGTATTTCGCCTATTGACGAGGCGTTTGCCTACCTTAAGAGAGTCATAGTTACTCCTGCCCGTGTCTCTCCGTTAAACCACAGTCACATCTACCATTTTCCTCTGCCCCTTTCACCAGACGCGATACGCCATTATTTGTAGACATCATGACTTTCAAAGTACTTCTGCTAGGGGCTCCTCTAGTTTACCAATGTATTTCGCCTGTTGACGAGGCATTTGGCTACCTTAAGAGAGTCATACTTACTCCTGTCAGTTGCTCCCCGTTTTACCACAGTCACATTTTCAATCTTATTCTGTCCAGTTCACCTGAAGCGATACGCCATTATCGGTCAACCTAAAGAATTTCACAGTACTCCTGCCGGGAGCTCTCGAGTTTGCCGATGTATTTCGCCTGTTGACGAGGCATTTGGTTACCTTAAGAGAGTCATAGTTACCCGTGGCTGTTGCTCCCCATTTTACAACAGGCACATCTACAAGCTTACTCTGGCCAATTCTCCTGAAGCGATACGCTAATATCTATTGACATAAAGACTTTCACAGTACTCCTGCAGGGAGCTTTTCGACTTTGCCGATGTATTTCGCCTATTGACGAGGCGTTTGGCTACCTTAAGAGAGTCATAGTTACTCCTGTAAGTGTCTCTCCGTTAAACCACAGTCACATCTACCATTTTCCTCTGCCCCTTTCACCAGACGCGATGCGCCATTATTTGTCGACATCATGACTTTCAAAGTACTCCTGCTAGGGGCTCCTTCAGTTTACCAATGTATTTCGCCTGTTGACGAGGCATTTGGCTACCTTAAGAGAGTCATACTTACTCCTGTCAGTTGCTCCCCGTTTTACCACAGTCACATTTTCAATCTTATTCTGGCCAGTTCACCCGAAGCGATACGCCATTATCAGTCAACCTAAAGAATTTCACAGTACTCCTGCCGGGAGCTTCTCGAGTTTGCCGATGTATATCGCCTGTTGACGAGGCATTTGGATACCTTAAGAGAGTCATAGTTACACCTTGCTGTTGCTCACCATTTTACAACAGGCACATCTACAAGCTTACTCTATCCAATTCTGCTGAAGCGATACGCTAATATCTGTTGACATAAAGACTTTCACAGTTCTCCTGCCGGGAGCTTCTCGACTTTGCCGACGTATTTCGCATATTGACGAGGCACCTGGCTAAGTTAAGAGAGTTATAGTTACTCCTGCCAGTGTCTCTCCGTTAAACCACATTCACATTCACAATTTTCCTCTGCCCCTTTCACCAGACACGATACGATATTATTCTTCGACATTATGACTTTCACAGTACTCCTGCTAGGGGCTCCTCCAGTTTACCAACGTATTTCGCCTGTTGACGAGGCATTTGGCTGCCTTAAGAGAGTCATACTTACTCCTGTCAGTTGCTCCCCGTTTTACCACAGTCACATTTTCAATCTTATTCTGGCC
Organism: Schistocerca americana; assembly: GCF_021461395.2. Lineage (NCBI taxonomy): Eukaryota > Metazoa > Arthropoda > Insecta > Orthoptera > Acrididae > Schistocerca > Schistocerca americana. The sequence goes on from NC_060130.1 coordinate 63,946,505, forward strand.
AGTTCACCTGATGCGATACGCCATTATCAGTCAACCTAAAAAATATCACAGTACTTCTGCCGGGAGCTCTCGACTTTGCCGATGCATTTCGCCTGTTGACGAGGCATTTGGATACCTTAAGAGAGTCATAGTTACCCCTTGCTGATGCTCCCCATTTTACAACAGGCACATCTACAAGCTTACTCTGGCCAATTCTCCTGAAGCGATACGCTAATATCTATTGACATAAAGACTTTCACAGTACTCCTGCCGGGAGCTTTTCGACTTTGCCGATGTATTTCGCCTATTGACGAGGCGTTTGGCTACCTTAAGAGAGTCATAGTTACTCCTGCCAGTGTCTCTCCGTTAAACCACAGTCACATCTACCATTTTCCTCTGCCCCATTCACCAGACGCGATACGCCAATATTTGTCGACATCATGACATTCAAAGTACTCCTGCTAGGGGCTCCTCCAGTTTACCAATGTATTTCGCCTGTTGACGAGGCATTTGGCTACCTTAAGAGACTCATAGTTACTCCTGTCAGTTGCTCCCCGTTTTACCACAGTCACAATTTCAATCTTATTCTGGCCAGTTCACCTGAAGCGATACGCCATTATCAGTCAACCTAAAGAATATCACAGTACTCCTGTCGGGAGATCTCGAGTTTGCCGATGTATTTCGCCTGTTGACGAGGCATTTGGATACCTTAAGAGAGTCATAGTTACCCCTTGCTGTTGCTCCCCATTTTACAACAGGCACATCTACAAGCTTACTCTGGCCAATTCCTCTGAAGCGATAGGCTAATATCTGTTGACATAAAGACTTTCACAGTACTCCTGCCGTGATCTTTCCGACTTTGCCGATGTATTTCGCCTATTGACGAGGCGTTTGGCTACCTTAAGAGAGTCATAGTTACTCCTGCCCGTGTCTCTCCGTTAAACCACAGTCACATCTACCATTTTCCTCTGCCCCTTTCACCAGAAGCGATACGCCATTATTTGTAGACATCATGACTTTCAAAGTACTACTGCTAGGGGCTCCTCCAGTTTACCAATGTATTTCGCCTGTTGACGAGGCATTTGGCTACCTTAAGAGAGTCATACTTACTCCTGTCAGTTGCTCCCCGTTTTACCACAGTCACATTTTCAATCTTATTCTGCCCAGTTCACCTGAAGCGATACGCCATTATCGGTCAACCTAAAGAATTTCACAGTACTCCTGCCGGGAGCTCTCGAGTTTGCCGATGTATTTCGCCTGTTGACGAGGCATTTGGTTACCTTAAGAGAGTCATAGTTACCCCTTGCTGTTGCTCCCCATTTTACAACAGGCACATCTACAAGCTTACTCTGGCCAATTCTCCTGAAGCGATACGCTAATATCTATTGACATAAAGACTTTCACAGTACTCCTGCAGGGAGCTTTTCGACTTTGCCGATGTACTTCGCCTATTGACGAGGCGTTTGGCTACCTTAAGAGAGTCATAGTTACTCCTGCCAGTGTCTCTCCGTTAAACCACAGTCACATCTACCATTTTCCTCTGCCCCTTTCACCAGACGCGATACGCCATTATTTGTCGACATCATGACTTTCAAAGTACTCCTGCTAGGGGCTCCTCCAGTTTACCAATGTATTTCGCCTGTTGACGAGGCATTTGGCTACCTTAAGAGAGTCATACTTACTCCTGTCAGTTGCTCCCCGTTTTACCACAGTAACATTTTCAATCTTATTCTGGCCAGTTCACCCGAAGCGATACGCCATTATCAGTCAACCTAAAGAATTTCACAGTACTCCTGCCGGGAGCTTCTCGAGTTTGCCGATGTATATCGCCTGTTGACGAGGCATTTGGATACCTTAAGAGAGTCATAGTTACACCTTGCTGTTGCTCACCATTTTACAACAGGCACATCTACAAGCTTACTCTATCCCATTCTGCTGAAGCGATACGCTAATATCTGTTGACATAAAGACTTTCACAGTTCTCCTGCCGGGAGCTTCTCGACTTTGCCGACGTATTTCGCATATTGACGAGGCACCTGGCTAAGTTAAGAGAGTTATAGTTACTCCTGCCAGTGTCTCTCCGTTAAACCACATTCACATTTACAATTTTCCTCTGCCCCTTTCACCAGACACGATACGATATTATTCTTCGACATTATGACTTTCACAGTACTCCTGCTAGGGGCTCCTCCAGTTTACCAATGTATTTCGCCTGTTGACGAGGCATTTGGCTACCTTAAGAGAGTCATACTTACTCCTGTCAGCTGCTCCCCGTTTTACCACAGTCACATTTTCAATCTTATTCTGGCCAGTTCACCTGATGCGATACGCCATTATCAGTCAACCTAAAAAATATCACAGTACTCCTGCCGGGAGCTCTTGAGTTTGCCGATGCATTTCGCCTGTTGACGAGGCATTTGGATACCTTAAGAGAGTCATAGTTACCCCTTGCTGATGCTCCCCATTTTACAACAGGCACATCTACAAGCTTACTCTGGCCAATTCTCCTGAAGCGATACGCTAATATCTATTGACATAAAGACTTTCACTGTACTCCTGCCGGGAGCTTTTCGACTTTGCCGATGTATTTCGCCTATTGACGAGGCGTTTGCCTACCTTAAGAGAGTCATAGTTACTCCTGCCCGTGTCTCTCCGTTAAACCACAGTCACATCTACCATTTTCCTCTGCCCCTTTCACCAGACGCGATACGCCATTATTTGTAGACATCATGACTTTCAAAGTACTTCTGCTAGGGGCTCCTCTAGTTTACCAATGTATTTCGCCTGTTGACGAGGCATTTGGCTACCTTAAGAGAGTCATACTTACTCCTGTCAGTTGCTCCCCGTTTTACCACAGTCACATTTTCAATCTTATTCTGTCCAGTTCACCTGAAGCGATACGCCATTATCGGTCAACCTAAAGAATTTCACAGTACTCCTGCCGGGAGCTCTCGAGTTTGCCGATGTATTTCGCCTGTTGACGAGGCATTTGGTTACCTTAAGAGAGTCATAGTTACCCCTGGCTGTTGCTCCCCATTTTACAACAGGCACATCTACAAGCTTACTCTGGCCAATTCTCCTGAAGCGATACGCTAATATCTATTGACATAAAGACTTTCACAGTACTCCTGCAGGGAGCTTTTCGACTTTGCCGATGTATTTCGCCTATTGACGAGGCGTTTGGCTACCTTAAGAGAGTCATAGTTACTCCTGCCAGTGTCTCTCCGTTAAACCACAGTCACATCTACCATTTTCCTCTGCCCCTTTCACCAGACGCGATGCGCCATTATTTGTCGACATCATGACTTTCAAAGTACTCCTGCTAGGGGCTCCTTCAGTTTACCAATGTATTTCGCCTGTTGACGAGGCATTTGGCTACCTTAAGAGAGTCATACTTACTCCTGTCAGTTGCTCCCCGTTTTACCACAGTCACATTTTCAATCTTATTCTGGCCAGTTCACCCGAAGCGATACGCCATTATCAGTCAACCTAAAGAATTTCAAAGTACTCCTGCCGGGAGCTTCTTGAGTTTGCCGATGTATATCGCCTATTGACGAGGCATTTGGATACCTTAAGAGAGTCATAGTTACACCTTGCTGTTGCTCACCATTTTACAACAGGCACATCTACAAGCTTACTCTATCCAATTCTGCTGAAGCGATACGCTAATATCTGTTGACATAAAGACTTTCACAGTTCTCCTGCCGGGAGCTTCTCGACTTTGCCGACGTATTTCGCATATTGACGAGGCACCTGGCTAAGTTAAGAGAGTTATAGTTACTCCTGCCAGTGTCTCTCCGTTAAACCACATTCACATTCACAATTTTCCTCTGCCCCTTTCACCAGACACGATACGATATTATTCTTCGACATTATGACTTTCACAGTACTCCTGCTAGGGGCTCCTCCAGTTTACCAACGTATTTCGCCTGTTGACGAGGCATTTGGCTGCCTTAAGAGAGTCATACTTACTGCTGTCAGTTGCTCCCCGTTTTACCACAGTCACATTTTCAATCTTATTCTGGCCAGTTCACCTGATGCGATACGCCATTATCAGTCAACCTAAAAAATATCACAGTACTTCTGCCGGGAGCTCTCGAGTTTGCCGATGCATTTCGCCTGTTGACGAGGCATTTGGATACCTTAAGAGAGTCATAGTTACCCCTTGCTGATGCTCCCCATTTTACAACAGGCACATCTACAAGCTTACTCTGGCCAATTCTCCTGAAGCGATACGCTAATATCTATTGACATAAAGACTTTCACAGTACTCCTGCCGGGAGCTTTTCGACTTTGCCGATGTATTTCGCCTATTGACGAGGCGTTTGGCTACCTTAAGAGAGTCATAGTTACTCCTGCCAGTGTCTCTCCGTTAAACCACAGTCACATCTACCATTTTCCTCTGCCCCATTCACCAGGCGCGATACGCCAATATTTGTCGACATCATGACATTCAAAGTACTCCTGCTAGGGGCTCCTCAAGTTTACCAATGTATTTCGCCTGTTGACGAGGCATTTGGCTACCTTAAGAGACTCATAGTTACTCCTGTCAGTTGCTCCCCGTTTTACCACAGTCACAATTTCAATCTTATTCTGGCCAGTTCACCTGAAGCGATACACCATTATCAGTCAACCTAAAGAATATCACAGTACTCCTGTCGGGAGCTCTCGAGTTTGCCGATGTATTTCGCCTGTTGACGAGGCATTTGGATACCTTAAGAGAGTCATAGTTACCCCTTGCTGTTGCTCCCCATTTTACAACAGGCACATCTACAAGCTTACTCTGGCCAATTCCTCTGAAGCGATAGGCTAATATCTGTTGACATAAAGACTTTCACAGTACTCCTGCCGTGATCTTTCCGACTTTGCCGATGTATTTCGCCTATTGACGAGGCGTTTGGCTACCTTAAGAGAGTCATAGTTACTCCTGCCCGTGTCTCTCCGTTAAACCACAGTCACATCTACCATTTTCCTCTGCCCCTTTCACCAGAAGCGATACGCCATTATTTGTAGACATCATGACTTTCAAAGTACTTCTGCTAGGGGCTCCTCCAGTTTACCAATGTATTTCGCCTGTTGACGAGGCATTTGGCTACCTTAAGAGAGTCATACTTACTCCTGTCAGTTGCTCCCCGTTTTACCACAGTCACATTTTCAATCTTATTCTGCCCAGTTCACCTGAAGCGATACGCCATTATCGGTCAACCTAAAGAATTTCACAGTACTCCTGCCGGGAGCTCTCGAGTTTGCCGATGTATTTCGCCTGTTGACGAGGCATTTGGTTACCTTAAGAGAGTCATAGTTACCCCTTGCTGTTGCTCCCCATTTTACAACAGGCACATCTACAAGCTTACTCTGGCCAATTCTCCTGAAGCGATACGCTAATATCTATTGACATAAAGACTTTCACAGTACTCCTGCAGGGAGCTTTTCGACTTTGCCGATGTACTTCGCCTATTGACGAGGCGTTTGGCTACCTTAAGCGAGTCATAGTTACTCCTGCCAGTGTCTCTCCGTTAAACCACAGTCACATCTACCATTTTCCTCTGCCCCTTTCACCAGACGCGATACGCCATTATTTGTCGACATCATGACTTTCAAAGTACTCCTGCTAGGGGCTCCTCCAGTTTACCAATGTATTTCGCCTGTTGACGAGGCATTTGGCTACCTTAACAGAGTCATACTTACTCCTGTCAGTTGCTCCCCGTTTTACCACAGTCACATTTTCAATCTTATTCTGGCCAGTTCACCCGAAGCGATACGCCATTATCAGTCAACCTAAAGAATTTCACAGTACTCCTGCCGGGAGCATCTCGAGTTTGCCGATGTATATCGCCTGTTGACGAGGCATTTGGATACCTTAAGAGAGTCATAGTTACACCTTGCTGTTGCTCACCATTTTACAACAGGCACATCTACAAGCTTACTCTATCCAATTCTGCTGAAGCGATACGCTAATATCTGTTGGCATAAAGACTTTCACAGTTCTCCTGCCGGGAGCTTCTCGACTTTGCCGACGTATTTCGCATATTGACGAGGCACCTGGCTAAGTTAAGAGAGTTATAGTTACTCCTGCCAGTGTCTCTCCGTTAAACCACATTCACATTTACAATTTTCCTCTGCCCCTTTCACCAGACACGATAAGATATTATTCTTCGACATTATGACTTTCACAGTACTCCTGCTAGGGGCTCCTCCAGTTTACCAATGTATTTCGCCTGTTGACGAGGCATTTGGCTACCTTAAGAGAGTCATACTTACTCCTGTCAGTTGCTCCCCGTTTTACCACAGTCACATTTGCAATCTTATTCTGGCCAGTTCACCTGATGCGATACGCCATTATCAGTCAACCTAAAAAATATCACAGTACTTCTGCCGGGAGCTCTCGAGTTTGCCGATGCATTTCGCCTGTTGACGAGGCATTTGGATACCTTAAGAGAGTCATAGTTACCCCTTGCTGATGCTCCCCATTTTACAACAGGCACATCTACAAGCTTACTCTGGCCAATTCTCCTGAAGCGATACGCTAATATCTATTGACATAAAGACTTTCACAGTACTCCTGCCGGGAGCTTTTCGACTTTGCCGATGTATTTCGCCTATTGACGAGGCGTTTGGCTACCTTAAGAGAGTCATAGTTACTCCTGCCAGTGTCTCTCCGTTAAACCACAGTCACATCCACCATTTTCCTCTGCCCCATTCACCAGACGCGATACGCCATTATTTGTCGACATCATGACATTCAAAGTACTCCTGCTAGGGGCTCCTCCAGTTTACCAATGTATTTCGCCTGTTGACGAGGCATTTGGCTACCTTAAGAGAGTCATACTTACTCCTGTCAGCTGCTCCCCGTTTTACCACAGTCACATTTTCAATCTTATTCTGGCCAGTTCACCTGATGCGATACGCCATTATCAGTCAACCTAAAAAATATCACAGTACTCCTGCCGGGAGCTCTCGAGTTTGCCGATGCATTTCGCCTGTTGACGAGGCATTTGGATACCTTAAGAGAGTCATAGTTACCCCTTGCTGATGCTCCCCATTTTACAACAGGCACATCTACAAGCTTACTCTGGCCAATTCTCCTGAAGCGATACGCTAATATCTATTGACATAAAGACTTTCACAGTACTCCTGCCGGGAGCTTTTCGACTTTGCCGATGTATTTCGCCTATTGACGAGGCGTTTGGCTACCTTAAGAGAGTCATAGTTACTCCTGCCAGTGTCTCTCCGTTAAACCACAGTCACATCTACCATTTTCCTCTGCCCCATTCACCAGACGCGATACGCCATTATTTGTCGACATCATGACTTTCAAAGTACTCCTGCTAGGGGCTCCTCCAGTTTACCAATGTATTTCGCCTGTTGACGAGGCATTTGGCTACCTTAAGAGACTCATAGTTACTCCTGTCAGTTGCTCCCCGTTTTACCACAGTCACATTTCCAATCTTATTCTGGCCAGTTCACCCGAAGCGATACGCCATTATCAGTCAACCTAAAGAATTTCACAGTACTCCTGCCGGGAGCTTCTCGAGTTTGCCGATGTATATCGCCTGTTGACGAGGCATTTGGATACCTTAAGAGAGTCATAGTTACACCTTGCTGTTGCTCACCATTTTACAACAGGCACATCTACAAGCTTACTCTATCCAATTCTGCTGAAGCGATACGCTAATAACTGTTGACATAAAGACTTTCACAGTTCTCCTGCCGGGAGCTTCTCGACTTTGCCGACGTATTTCGCATATTGACGAGGCACCTGGCTAAGTTAAGAGAGTTATAGTTACTCCTGCCAGTGTCTCTCCGTTAAACCACATTCACATTTACAATTTTCCTCTGCCCCTTTCACCAGACACGATACGATATTATTCTTCGACATTATGACTTTCACAGTACTCCTGCTAGGGGCTCCTCCAGTTTACCAATGTATTTCGCCTGTTGACGAGGCATTTGGCTACCTTAAGAGAGTCATACTTTCTCCTGTCAGTTGCTCCCCGTTTTACCACAGTCACATTTTCAATCTTATTCTGGCCAGTTCACCTGATGCGATACGCCATTATCAGTCAACCTAAAAAATATCACAGTACTTCTGCCGGGAGCTCTCGAGTTTGCCGATGCATTTCGCCTGTTGACGAGGCATTTGGATACCTTAAGAGAGTCATAGTTACCCCTTGCTGATGCTCCCCATTTTACAACAGGCACATCTACAAGCTTACTCTGGCCAATTCTCCTGAAGCGATACGCTAATATCTATTGACATAAAGACTTTCACAGTACTCCTGCCGGGAGCTTTTCGACTTTGCCGATGTATTTCGCCTATTGACGAGGCGTTTGGCTACCTTAAGAGAGTCATAGTTACTCCTGCCAGTGTCTCTCCGTTAAACCACAGTCACATCCACCATTTCCCTCTGCCCCATTCACCAGACGCGATACGCCATTATTTGTCGACATCATGACATTCAAAGTACTCCTGCTAGGGGCTCCTCCAGTTTACCAATGTATTTCGCCTGTTGACGAGGCATTTGGCTACCTTAAGAGAGTCATACTTACTCCTGTCACCTGCTCCCCGTTTTACCACAGTCACATTTTCAATCTTATTCTGGCCAGTTCACCTGATGCGATACGCCATTATCAGTCAACCTAAAAAATATCACAGTACTCCTGCCGGGAGCTCTCGAGTTTGCCGATGCATTTCGCCTGTTGACGAGGCATTTGGATACCTTAAGAGAGTCATAGTTACCCCTTGCTGATGCTCCCCATTTTACAACAGGCACATCTACAAGCTTACTCTGGCCAATTCTCCTGAAGCGATACGCTAATATCTATTGACATAAAGACTTTCACAGTACTCCTGCCGGGAACTTTTCGACTTTGCCGATGTATTTCGCCTATTGACGAGGCGTTTGGCTACCTTAAGAGAGTCATAGTTACTCGTGCCAGTGTCTCTCCGTTAAACCACAGTCACATCTATCATTTTCCTCTGCCCCATTCACCAGACGCGATACGCCATTATTTGTCGACATCATGACTTTCAAAGGACTCCTGCTAGGGGCTCCTCCAGTTTACCAATGTATTTCGCCTGTTGACGAGGCATTTGGCTATCTTAAGAGACTCATAGTTACTCCTGTCAGTTGCTCCCCGTTTTACCACAGTCACATTTGCAATCTTATTCTGGCCAGTTCACCTGATGCGATACGCCATTATCAGTCAACCTAAAAAATATCACAGTACTTCTGCCGGGAGCTCTCGAGTTTGCCGATGCATTTCGCCTGTTGACGAGGCATTTGGATACCTTAAGAGAGTCATAGTTACCCCTTGCTGATGCTCCCCATTTTACAACAGGCACATCTACAAGCTTACTCTGGCCAATTCTCCTGAAGCGATACGCTAATATCTATTGACATAAAGACTTTCACAGTACTCCTGCCGGGAGCTTTTCGACTTTGCCGATGTATTTCGCCTATTGACGAGGCGTTTGGCTACCTTAAGAGAGTCATAGTTACTCCTGCCAGTGTCTCTCCATTAAACCACAGTCACATCCACCATTTTCCTCTGCCCCATTCACCAGACGCGATACGCCATTATTTGTCGACATCATGACATTCAAAGTACTCCTGCTAGGGGCTCCTCCAGTTTACCAATGTATTTCGCCTGTTGACGAGGCATTTGGCTACCTTAAGAGAGTCATACTTACTCCTGTCAGCTGCTCCCCGTTTTACCACAGTCACATTTTCAATCTTATTCTGGCCAGTTCACCTGATGCGATACGCCATTATCAGTCAACCTAAAAAATATCACAGTACTCCTGCTGGGAGCTCTCGAGTTTGCCGATGCATTTCGCCTGTTGACGAGGCATTTGGATACCTTAAGAGAGTCATAGTTACCCCTTGCTGATGCTCCCCATTTTACAACAGGCACATCTACAAGCTTACTCTGGCCAATTCTCCTGAAGCGATACGCTAATATCTATTGACATAAAGACTTTCACAGTACTCCTGCCGGGAGCTTTTCGACTTTGCCGATGTATTTCGCCTATTGACGAGGCGTTTGGCTACCTTAAGAGAGTCATAGTTACTCCTGCCAGTGTCTCTCCGTTAAACCACAGTCACATCTACCATTTTCCTCTGCCCCATTCACCAGACGCGATACGCCATTATTTGTCGACATCATGACTTTCAAAGTACTCCTGCTAGGGGCTCCTCCAGTTTACCAATGTATTTCGCCTGTTGACGAGGCATTTGGCTACCTTAAGAGACTCATAGTTACTCCTGTCAGTTGCTCCCCGTTTTACCACAGTCACATTTCCAATCTTATTCTGGCCAGTTCACCCGAAGCGATACGCCATTATCAGTCAACCTAAAGAATTTCACAGTACTCCTGCCGGGAGCTTCTCGAGTTTGCCGATGTATATCGCCTGTTGACGAGGCATTTGGATACCTTAAGAGAGTCATAGTTACACCTTGCTGTTGCTCACCATTTTACAACAGGCACATCTACAAGCTTACTCTATCCAATTCTGCTGAAGCGATACGCTAATATCTGTTGACATAAAGACTTTCACAGTTCTCCTGCCGGGAGCTTCTCGACTTTGCCGACGTATTTCGCATATTGACGAGGCACCTGGCTAAGTTAAGAGAGTTATAGTTACTCCTGCCAGTGTCTCTCCGTTAAACCACATTCACATTTACAATTTTCCTCTGCCCCTTTCACCAGACACGATACGATATTATTCTTCGACATTATGACTTTCACAGTACTCCTGCTAGGGGCTCCTCCAGTTTACCAATGTATTTCGCCTGTTGACGAGGCATTTGGCTACCTTAAGAGAGTCATACTTACTCCTGTCAGTTGCTCCCCGTTTTACCACAGTCACATTTTCAATCTTATTCTGGCCAGTTCACCTGATGCGATACGCCATTATCAGTCAACCTAAAAAATATCACAGTACTTCTGCCGGGAGCTCTCGAGTTTGCCGATGCATTTCGCCTGTTGACGAGGCATTTGGATACCTTAAGAGAGTCATAGTTACCCCTTGCTGATGCTCCCCATTTTACAACAGGCACATCTACAAGCTTACTCTGGCCAATTCTCCTGAAGCGATACGCTAATATCTATTGACATAAAGACTTTCACAGTACTCCTGCCGGGAGCTTTTCGACTTTGCCGATGTATTTCGCCTATTGACGAGGCGTTTGGCTACCTTAAGAGAGTCATAGTTACTCCTGCCAGTGTCTCTCCGTTAAACCACAGTCACATCCACCATTTCCCTCTGCCCCATTCACCAGACGCGATACGCCATTATTTGTCGACATCATGACATTCAAAGTACTCCTGCTAGGGGCTCCTCCAGTTTACCAATGTATTTCGCCTGTTGACGAGGCATTTGGCTACCTTAAGAGAGTCATACTTACTCCTGTCACCTGCTCCCCGTTTTACCACAGTCACATTTTCAATCTTATTCTGGCCAGTTCACCTGATGCGATACGCCATTATCAGTCAACCTAAAAAATATCACAGTACTCCTGCCGGGAGCTCTCGAGTTTGCCGATGCATTTCGCCTGTTGACGAGGCATTTGGATACCTTAAGAGAGTCATAGTTACCCCTTGCTGATGCTCCCCATTTTACAACAGGCACATCTACAAGCTTACTCTGGCCAATTCTCCTGAAGCGATACGCTAATATCTATTGACATAAAGACTTTCACAGTACTCCTGCCGGGAGCTTTTCGACTTTGCCGATGTATTTCGCCTATTGACGAGGCGTTTGGCTACCTTAAGAGAGTCATAGTTACTCCTGCCAGTGTCTCTCCGTTAAACCACAGTCACATCTATCATTTTCCTCTGCCCCATTCACCAGACGCGATACGCCATTATTTGTCGACATCATGACTTTCAAAGGACTCCTGCTAGGGGCTCCTCCAGTTTACCAATGTATTTCGCCTGTTGACGAGGCATTTGGCTATCTTAAGAGACTCATAGTTACTCCTGTCAGTTGCTCCCCGTTTTACCACAGTCACATTTCCAATCTTATTCTGGCCAGTTCACCTGAAGCGATACGCCATTATCAGTCAACCTAAAGAATATCACAGTACTCCTGCCGGGAGCTCTCGAGTTTGCCGATGTATTTCGCCTGTTGACGAGGCATTTGGATACCTTAAGAGAGTCATAGTTACCCCTTGCTGTTGCTCCCCATTTTACAACAGGCACATCTACAAGCTTACTCTGGCCAATTCCTCTGAAGCGATAGGCTACTATCTGTTGACATAAAGACTTTCACAGTACTCCTGCCGTGATCTTTTCGACTTTGCCGATGTATTTCGCCTATTGACGAGGCGTTTGGCTACCTTAAGAGAGTCATAGTTACTCCTGCCCGTGTCTCTCCGTTAAACCACAGTCACATCTACCATTTTCCTCTGCCCCTTTCACCAGACGCGATACGCCATTATTTGTAGACATCATGACTTTCAAAGTACTACTGCTAGGGGCTCCTCCAGTTTACCAATGTATTTCGCCTGTTGACGAGGCATTTGGCTACCTTAAGAGAGTCATACTTACTCCTGTCAGTTGCTCCCCGTTTTACCACAGTCACATTTTCAATCTTATTCTGTCCAGTTTACCTGAAGCGATACGCCATTATCGGTCAACCTAAAGAATTTCACAGTACTCCTGCCGGGAGCTCTCGAGTTTGCCGATGTATTTCGCCTGTTGACGAGGCATTTGGTTACCTTAAGAGAGTCATAGTTACCCCTTGCTGTTGCTCCCCATTTTACAACAGGCACATCTACAAGCTTACTCTGGCCAATTCTCCTGAAGCGATACGCTAATATCTATTGACATAAGGACTTTCACAGTACTCCTGCCGGGAGCTTTTCGACTTTGCCGATGTATTTCGCCTATTGACGAGGCGTTTGGCTACCTTAAGAGAGTCATAGTTACTCCTGCCAGTGTCTCTCCGTTAAACCACAGTCACATTAACCATTTTCCTCTGCCCCTTTCTCCAGACGCGATACGCCATTATTTGTCGACATCATGACTTTCAAAGTACTCCTGCTAGGGGCTCCTCCAGTTTACCAATGTATTTCGCCTGTTGACGAGGCATTTGGCTACCTTAAGAGAGTCATACTTACTCCTGTCAGTTGCTCCCCGTTTTACCACAGTAACATTTTCAATCTTATTCTGGACAGTTCACCCGAAGCGATACGCCATTATCAGTCAACCTAAAGAATTTCACAGTACTCCTGCCGGGAGCTTCTCGAGTTTGCCGATGTATATCGCCTGTTGACGAGGCATTTGGATACCTTAAGAGAGTCATAGTTACACCTTGCTGTTGCTCACCATTTTACAACAGGCACATCTACAAGCTTACTCTATCCAATTCTGCTGAAGCGATACGCTAATATCTGTTGACGTAAAGACTTTCACAGTTCTCCTGCCGGGAGCTTCTCGACTTTGCCGACGTATTTCGCATATTGACGAGGCACCTGGCTAAGTTAAGAGAGTTATAGTTACTCCTGCCAGTGTCTCTCCGTTAAACCACATTCACATTTACAATTTTCCTCTGCCCCTTTCACCAGACACGATACGATATTATTCTTCGACATTATGACTTTCACAGTACTCCTGCTAGGGGCTCCTCCAGTTTACCAATGTATTTCGCCTGTTGACGAGGCATTTGGCTACCTTAAGAGAGTCATACTTACTCCTGTCAGTTGCTCCCCGTTTTACCACAGTCACATTTTCAATCTTATTCTGGCCAGTTCACCTGATGCGATACGCCATTATCAGTCAACCTAAAAAATATCACAGTACTTCTGCCGGGAGCTCTCGAGTTTGCCGATGCATTTCGCCTGTTGACGAGGCATTTGGATACCTTAAGAGAGTCATAGTTACCCCTTGCTGATGCTCCCCATTTTACAACAGGCACATCTACAAGCTTACTCTGGCCAATTCTCCTGAAGCGATACGCTAATATCTATTGACATAAAGACTTTCACAGTACTCCTGCCGGGAGTTTTTCGACTTTGCCGATGTATTTCGCCTATTGACGAGGCGTTTGGCTACCTTAAGAGAGTCATAGTTACTCCTGCCAGTGTCTCTCCGTTAAACCACAGTCACATCCACCATTTTCCTCTGCCCCATTCACCAGACGCGATACGCCATTATTTGTCGACATCATGACATTCAAAGTACTCCTGCTAGGGGCTCCTCCAGTTCACCAATGTATTTCGCCTGTTGACGAGGCATTTGGCTACCTTAAGAGAGTCATACTTACTCCTGTCAGCTGCTCCCCGTTTTACCACAGTCACATTTTCAATCTTATTCTGGCCAGTTCACCTGATGCGATACGCCATTATCAGTCAACCTAAAAAATATCACAGTACTCCTGCCGGGAGCTCTCGAGTTTGCCGATGCATTTCGCCTGTTGACGAGGCATTTGGATACCTTAAGAGAGTCATAGTTACCCCTTGCTGATGCTCCCCATTTTACAACAGGCACATCTACAATCTTACTCTGGCCAATTCTCCTGAAGCGATACGCTAATATCTATTGACATAAAGACTTTCACAGTACTCCTGCCGGGAGCTTTTCGACTTTGCCGATGTATTTCGCCTATTGACGAGGCGTTTGGCTACCTTAAGAGAGTCATAGTTACTCCTGCCAGTGTCTCTCCGTTAAACCACAGTCACATCCACCATTTTCCTCTGCCCCATTCACCAGACGCGATACGCCATTATTTGTCGACATCATGACATTCAAAGTACTCCTGCTAGGGGCTCCTCCAGTTTACCAATGTATTTCGCCTGTTGACGAGGCATTTGGCTACCTTAAGAGAGTCATAGTTACTCCTGTCAGTTGCTCCCCGTTTTACCACAGTCACATTTTCAATCTTATTCTGGCCAGTTCACCTGATGCGATACGCCATTATCAGTCAACCTAAAAAATATCACAGTACTCCTGCCGGGAGCTCTCGAGTTTGCCGATGCATTTCGCCTGTTGACGAGGCATTTGGATACCTTAAGAGAGTCATAGTTACCCCTTGCTGATGCTCCCCATTTTACAACAGGCACATCTACAAGCTTACTCTGGAAAATTCTCCTGAAGCGATACGCTAATATCTATTGACATAAAGACTTTCACAGTACTCCTGCCGGGAGCTTTTCGACTTTGCCGATGTATTTCGCCTATTGACGAGGCGTTTGGCTACCTTAAGAGAGTCATAGTTACTCCTGCCAGTGTCTCTCCGTTAAACCACAGTCACATCTGCCATTTTCCTCTGCCCCTTTCACCAGACGCGATACGCCATTATTTGTAGACATCATGACTTTCAAAGTACTACTGCTAGGGGCTCCTCCAGTTTACCAATGTATTTCGCCTGTTGACGAGGCATTTGGCTACCTTAAGAGAGTCATACTTACTCCTGTCAGTTGCTCCCCGTTTTACCACAGTCACATTTTCAATCTTATTCTGTCCAGTTCACCTGAAGCGATACGCCATTATCGGTCAACCTAAAGAATTTCACAGTACTCCTGCCGGGAGCTCTCGAGTTTGCCGATGTATTTCGCCTGTTGACGAGGCATTTGGTTACCTTAAGAGAGTCATAGTTACCCCTTGCTGTTGCTCCCCATTTTACAACAGGCACATCTACAAGCTTACTCTGGCCAATTCTCCTGAAGCGATACGCTAATATCTATTGACATAAAGACTTTCACAGTACTCCTGCAGGGAGCTTTTCGACTTTGCCGATGTATTTCGCCTATTGACGAGGCGTTTGGCTACCTTAAGAGAGTCATAGTTACTCCTGCCAGTGTCTCTCCGTTAAAAAACAGTCACATCTACCATTTTCCTCTGCCCCTTTCACCAGACGCGATACGCCATTATTTGTCGACATCATGACTTTCAAAGTACTCCTGCTAGGGGCTCCTCCAGTTTACCAATGTATTTCGCCTGTTGACGAGGCATTTGACTACCTTAAGAGAGTCATACTTACTCCTGTCAGTTGCTCCCCGTTTTACCACAGTAACATTTTCAATCTTATTCTGGCCAGTTCACCCGAAGCGATACGCCATTATCAGTCAACCTAAAGAATTTCACAGTACTCCTGCCGGGAGCTTCTCGAGTTTGCCGATGTATATCGCCTGTTGACGAGGCATTTGGATACCTTAAGAGAGTCATAGTTACACCTTGCTGTTGCTCACCATTTTACAACAGGCACATCTACAAGCTTACTCTATCCAATTCTGCTGAAGCGATACGCTAATATCTGTTGACGTAAAGACTTTCACAGTTCTCCTGCCGGGAGCTTATCGACTTTGCCGACGTATTTCGCATATTGACGAGGCACCTGGCTAAGTTAAGAGAGTTATAGTTACTCCTGCCAGTGTCTCTCCGTTAAACCACATTCACATTTACAATTTTCCTCTGCCCCTTTCACCAGACACGATACGATATTATTCTTCGACATTATGACTTTCACAGTACTCCTGCTAGGGGCTCCTCCAGTTTACCAATGTATTTCGCCTGTTGACGAGGCATTTGGCTACCTTAAGAGAGTCATACTTACTCCAGTCAGTTGCTCCCCGTTTTACCACAGTCACATTTTCAATCTTATTCTGGCCAGTTCACCTGATGCGATACGCCATTATCAGTCAACCTAAAAAATATCACAGTACTTCTGCCGGGAGCTCTCGAGTTTGCCGATGCATTTCGCCTGTTGACGAGGCATTTGGATACCTTAAGAGAGTCATAGTTACCCCTTGCTGATGCTCCCCATTTTACAACAGGCACATCTACAAGCTTACTCTGGCCAATTCTCCTGAAGCGATAGGCTAATATCTATTGACATAAAGACTTTCACAGTACTCCTGCCGGGAGCTTTTCGACTTTGCCGATGTATTTCGCCTATTGACGAGGCGTTTGGCTACCTTAAGAGAGTCATAGTTACTCCTGCCAGTGTCTCTCCGTTAAACCACAGTCACATCTACCATTTTCCTCTGCCCCATTCACCAGACGCGATACGCCATTATTTGTCGACATCATGACATTCAAAGTACTCCTGCTAGGGGCTCCTCCAGTTTACCAATGTATTTCGCCTGGTGACGAGGCATTTGGCTACCTTAAGAGACTCATAGTTACTCCTGTCAGTTGCTCCCCGTTTTACCACAGTCACATTTTCAATCTTATTCTGGCCAGTTCACCTGAAGCGATACGCCATTGTCGGTCAACCTAAAGAATTTCACAGTACTCCTGCCGGGAGCTCTCGAGTTTGCCGATGTATTTCGCCTGTTGACGAGGCATTTGGTTACCTTAAGAGAGTCATAGTTACCCCTTGCTGTTGCTCCCCATTTTACAACAGGCACATCTACAAGCTTACTCTGGCCAATTCTCCTGAAGCGATACGCTAATATCTATTGACATAAAGACTTTCACAGTACTCCTGCCGGGAGCTTTTCGACTTTGCCGATGTATTTCGCCTATTGACGAGGCGTTTGGCTACCTTAAGAGAGTCATAGTTACTCCTGCCAGTGTCTCTCCGTTAAACCACAGTCACATCTACCATTTTCCTCTGCCCCTTTCACCAGACGCGATACGCCATTATTTGTCGACATCATGACTTTCAAAGTACTCCTGCTAGGGGCTCCTCCAGTTTACCAATGTATTTCGCCTGTTGACGAGGCATTTGGCTACCTTAAGAGACTCATAGTTACTCCTGTCAGTTGCTCCCCGTTTTACCACAGTCACATTTTCAATCTTATTCTGGCCAGTTCACCTGAAGCGATACGCCATTATCAGTCAACCTAAAGAATATCACAGTACTCCTGCCGGGAGCTCTCGAGTTTGCCGATGTATTTCGCCTGTTGACGAGGCATTTGGATACCTTAAGAGAGTCATAGTTACCCCTTGCTGTTGCTCCCCATTTTACAACAGGCACATCTACAAGCTTACTCTGGCCAATTCCTCTGAAGCGATAGGCTAATATCTGTTGACATAAAGACTTTCACAGTCCTCCTGCCGTGATCTTTTCGACTTTGCCGATGTATTTCGCCTATTGACGAGGCGTTTGGCTACCTTAAGAGAGTCATAGTTACTCCTTCCAGTGTCTCTCCGTTAAACCACAGTCACATCTACCATTTTCCTCTGCCCCATTCACCAGACGCGATACGCCATTATTTGTCGACATCATGACATTCAAAGTACTCCTGCTAGGGGCTCCTCCAGTTTACCAATGAATTTCGCCTGTTGACGAGGCATTTGGCTACCTTAAGAGACTCATAGTTACTCCTGTCAGTTGCTCCCCGTTTTACCACAGTCACATTTTCAATCTTATTCTGGCCAGTTCACCTGAAGCGATACGCCATTATCGGTCAACCTAAAGAATTTCACAGTACTCCTGCCGGGAGCTCTCGAGTTTGCCGATGTATTTCGCCTGTCGACGAGGCATTTGGTTACCTTAAGAGAGTCATAGTAACCCCTTGCTGTTGCTCCCCATTTTACAACAGGCACATCTACAAGCTTACTCTATCCAATTCTGCTGAAGCGATACGCTAATATCTGTTGACATAAAGACTTTCACAGTTCTCCTGCCGGGAGCTTCTCGACTTTGCCGACGTATTTCGCATATTGACGAGGCACCTGGCTAAGTTAAGAGAGTTATAGTTACTCCTGCCAGTGTCTCTCCGTTAAACCACATTCACATTTTCAATTTTCCTCTGCCCCTTTCACCAGACACGATACGATATTATTCTTCGACATTATGACTTTCACAGTACTCCTGCTAGGGGCTCCTCCAGTTTACCAATGTATTTCGCCTGTTGACGAGGCATTTGGCTACCTTAAGAGATTCATACTTACTCCTGTCAGTTGCTCCCCGTTTCACCACAGTCACATTTTCAATCTTATTCTGGCCAGTTCACCTGATGCGATACGCCATCATCAGTCAACCTAAAAAATATCACAGTACTCCTGCCGGGAGCTCTCGAGTTTGCCGATGCAGCTCGCCTGTTGACGAGGCATTTGGATACCTTAAGAGAGTCATAGTTACCCCTTGCTGATGCTCCCCATTTTACAACAGGCTCATCTACAAGCTTACTCTGGCCAATTCTCCTGAAGCGATACGCTAATATCTATTGACATAAAGACTTTCACAGTACTCCTGCCGGGAGCTTTTCGACTTTGCCGATGTATTTCGCCTATTGACGAGGCGTTTGGCTACCTTAAGAGAGTCATAGTTACTCCTGCCAGTGTCACTCCGTTAAACCACAGTCACATCTACCATTTTCCTCTGCCCCATTCACCAGACGCGATACGCCATTATTTGTCGACATCAAGACTTTCAAAGTACTCCTGCTAGGGGCTCCTCCAGTTTACCAATGTATTTCGCCTGTTGACGAGGCATTTGGCTACCTTAAGAGACTCATAGTTACTCCTGTCAGTTGCTCCCCGTTTTACCACAGTCACATTTTCAATCTTATTCTGGCCAGTTCACCTGAAGCTATACGCCATTATCAGTCAACCTAAAGAATATCACAGTACTCCTGCCGGGAGCTCTCGAGTTTGCCGATGTATTTCGCCTGTTGACGAGGCATTTGGATACCATAAGAGAGTCATAGTTACCCCTTGCTGATGCTCCCCATTTTACAACAGGCTCATCTACAAGCTTACTCTGGCCAATTCTCCTGAAGCGATACGCTAATATCTATTACATAAAGACTTTCACAGTACTCCTGCCGGGAGCTTTTCGATTTTTGCCGATGTATTTCGCCTATTGACGAGGCGTTTGGCTACCTTAAGAGAGTCATAGTTACACCTGCCAGTGTCACTCCGTTAAACCACAGTCACATCTACCATTTTCCTCTGCCCCATTCACCAGACGCGATACGCCATTATTTGTCGACATCAAGACTTTCAAAGTACTCCTGCTAGGGGCTCCTCCAGTTTACCAATGTATTTCGCCTGTTGACGAGGCATTTGGCTACCTTAAGAGAGTCATAGTTACTCCTGTCAGTTGCTCCCCGTTTTACCACAGTCACATTTTCAATCTTATTCTGGCCAGTTCACCTGAAGCGATACGCCATTATCGGTCAACCTAAAGAATTTCACAGTACTCCTGCCGGGAGCTCTCGAGTTTGCCGATGTATTTCGCCTGTCGACGAGGCATTTGGTTACCTTAAGAGAGTCATAGTAACCCCTTGCTGTTGCTCCCCATTTTACAACAGGCACATCTACAAGCTTACTCTGGCCAATTCTCCTGAAGCGATACGCTAATATCTATTGACATAAAGACTTTCACAGTACTCCTGCCGGGAGCTTTTCGACTTTGCCGATGTATTTCGCCTATTGACGAGGCGTTTGGCTACCTTAAGAGAGTCATAGTTACTCCTGCCAGTGTCTCTCCATTAAACCACAGTCACATCTACCATTTTCCTCTGCCCCTTTCACCAGACGCGATACGCCATTATTTGTCGACATCATGACTTTCAAAGTACTCCTGCTAGGGGCTCCTCCAGTTTACCAATGTATTTCGCCTGTTGACGAGGCATTTGGCTACCTTAAGAGAGTCATACTTACTCCTGTCAGTTGCTCCCCGTTTTACCACAGTCACATTTTCAATCTTATTCTGGCCAGTTCACCCGAAGCGATACGCCACTATCAGTCAACCTAAAGAATTTCACAGTACTCCTGCCGGGAGCTTCTCGAGTTTGCCGATGTATTTCGCCTGTTGACGAGGCATTTGGATACCTTAAGAGAGTCATAGTTACACCTTGCTGTTGCTCACCATTTTACAACAGGCACATCTACAAGCTTACTCTATCCAATTCTGCTGAAGCGATACGCTAATATCTGTTGACATAAAGACTTTCACAGTTCTCCTGCCGGGAGCTTCTCGACTTTGCCGACGTATTTCGCATATTGACGAGGCACCTGGCTAAGTTAAGAGAGTTATAGTTACTCCTGCCAGTGTCTCTCCGTTAAACCACATTCACATTTTCAATTTTCCTCTGCCCCTTTCACCAGACACGATACCATATTATTCTTCGACATTATGACTTTCACAGTACTCCTGCTAGGGGCTCCTCCAGTTTACCAATGTATTTCGCCTGTTGACGAGGCATTTGGCTACCTTAAGAGATTTATACTTACTCCTGTCAGTTGCTCCCCGTTTTACCACAGTCACATTTTCAATCTTATTCTGGCCAGTTCACCTGATGCGATACGCCATCATCAGTCAACCTAAAAAATATCACAGTACTCCTGCCGGGAGCTCTCGAGTTTGCCGATGCATTTCGCCTGTTGACGAGGCATTTGGATACCTTAAGAGAGTCATAGTTACCCCTTGCTGATGCTCCCCATTTTACAACAGGCACATCTACAAGCTTACTCTGGCCAATTCCCCTGAAGCGATACGCTAATATCTATTGACATAAAGACTTTCACAGTACTCCTGCCGGGAGCTTTTCGACTTTGCCGATGTATTTCGCCTATTGACGAGGCGTTTGGCTACCTTAAGAGAGTCATAGTTACTCCTGCCAGTGTCACTCCGTTAAACCACAGTCACATCTACCATTTTCCTCTGCCCCATTCACCAGACGCGATACGCCATTATTTGTCGACATCAAGACTTTCAAAGTACTCCTGCTAGGGGCTCCTCCAGTTTACCAAAGTATTTCGCCTGTTGACGAGGCATTTGGCTACCTTAAGAGACTCATAGTTACTCCTGTCAGTTGCTCCCCGTTTTACCACAGTCACATTTTCAATCTTATTCTGGCCAGTTCACCCGAAGCGATACGCCACTTGACGAGGCATTTGGCTACCTTAAGAGAGTCATAGTTACTCCTGTCAGTTGCTCCCCGTTAAACCACAGTCACATCTACGATTTTCCTCTGCCGCTTTCACCAGACGCGATACGCCATTATTTGTCGAAATTATGGCTTTCACAGTACTCCTGCTAGGGGTTCCTCCAGTTTACCAATGTATTTCGCCTGTTGACGAGGCATTTGGCTACCTTAAGAGAGTCATACTTACTCCTGTCAGTTGCTCCCCGTTTTACCACAGTCACATTTTCAATTATATTCTGGCCAGTTCACCTGATGCGATACGCCATTATCAGTCAACGTAAAAAATATCACAGTACTCCTGCCGGGAGCTCTCGAGTTTGCCGATGCATTTCGCCTGTTGACGAGGCATTTGGATACCTTAAGAGAGTCATAGTTACCCCTTGCTGATGCTCCCCATTTTACAACAGGCACATCTACAAGCTTACTCTGGCCAATTCTCCTGAAGCGATACGCTAATATCTATTGACATAAAGACTTTCACAGTACTCCTGCAGGGAGCTTTTCGACTTTGCCGATGTATTTCGCCTATTGACGAGGCGTTTGGCTACCTTAAGAGAGTCATAGTTACTCCTGCCCGTGTCTCTCCGTTAAACCACAGTCACATCTACCATTTTCCTCTGCCCCTTTCACCAGACGCGATACGCCATTATTTGTAGACATCATGACTTTCAAAGTACTACTGCTAGGGGCTCCTCCAGTTTACCAATGTATTTCGCCTGTTGACGAACCATTTGGCTACCTTAAGAGAGTCATACTTACTCCTGTCAGTTGCTCCCCGTTTTACCACAGTCACATTTTCAATCTTATTCTGGCCAGTTCACCCGAAGCGATACGCCATTATCAGTCAACCTAAAGAATTTCACAGTACTCCTGCCGGGAGCTCTCGAGTTTGCCGATGTATTTCGCCTGTTGACGAGGCATTTGGTTACCTTAAGAGAGTCATAGTTACCCGTTGCTGTTGCTCCCCATTTTACAACAGGCACATCTACGAGCTTACTCTATCCAATTCTGCTGAAGCGATACGCTAATATCTGTTGACATAAAGACTTTCACAGTTCTCCTGCCGGGAGCTTCTCGACTTTGCCGACGTATTTCGCATATTGACGAGGCACCTGGCTACCTTAAGAGAGTTATAGTTACTCCTGCCAGTGTCTCTCCGTTAAACCACATTCGCATTTACAATTTTCCTTTGCCCCTTTCACCAGACACGATACGATATTATTCTTCGACATTATGACTTTCACAGTACTCCTGCTAGGGGCTCCTCCCGTTTACCAATGTATTTCGCCTGTTGACGAGGCATTTGGCTACCTTAAGAGAGTCATACTTACTCCTGTCAGTTGCTCCCCGTTTTACCACAGTCACATTTTCAATCTTATTCTGGCCAGTTCACCTGATGCGATACGCCATTATCAGTCAACGTAAAAAATATCACAGTACTCCTGCCGGGAGCTCTCGAGTTTGCCGATGCATTTCGCCTGTTGACGAGGCATTTGGATACCTTAAGAGAGTCATAGTTACCCCTTGCTGATGCTCCCCATTTTACAACAGGCACATCTACAAGCTTACTCTGGATAATTTCTCTGACGCGATAGGCTAATATCTGTTGACATAAAGACTTTCACAGTATTCCTGCCGTGATCTTTTCGACTTTGCCGATGTATTTGGCCTATTGACGAGGCGTTTGGCTACCTTAAGAGAGTCATAGTTACTCCTGCCCGTGTCTCTCCGTTAAACCACAGTCACATCTACCATTTTCCTCTGCCCCTTTTACCAGACGCGATACGCCATTATTTGTAGACATCATGACTTTCAAAGTACTACTGCTAGGGGCTCCTCCAGTTTACCAATGTATTTCGCCTGTTGACGAGGCATTTGGCTACCTTAAGAGAGTCATACTTACTCCTGTCAGTTGCTCCCCGTTTTACCACAGTCACATTTTCAATCTTATTCTGTCCAGTTCACCTGAAGCGATACGCCATTATCGGTCAACCTAAAGAATTTCACAGTACTCCTGCCGGGAGCTCTCGAGTTTGCCGATGTATTTCGCCTGTTGACGAGGCATTTGGTTACCTTAAGAGAGTCATAGTTACCCCTTGCTGTTGCTCCCCATTTTACAACAGGCACATCTACAAGCTTACTCTGGCCAATTCTCCTGAAGCGATACGCTAATATCTATTGACATAAAGACTTTCACAGTACTCCTGCAGGGAGCTTTTCGACTTTGCCGATGTATTTCGCCTATTGACGAGGCGTTTGGCTACCTTAAGAGAGTCATAGTTACTCCTGCCAGTGTCTCTCCATTAAACCACAGTCACATCTACCATTTTCCTCTGCCGCTTTCACCAGACGCGATACGCCATTATTTGTCGAAATTATGACTTTCACAGTACTCCTGCTAGGGGTTCCTCCAGTTTACCAATGTATTTCGCCTGTTGACGAGGCATTTGGCTACCTTAAGAGAGTCATACTTACTCCTGTCAGTTGCTCCCCGTTTTACCACAGTCACATTTTCAATCTTATTCTGGCCAGTTCACCTGATGCGATACGCCATTATCAGTCAACGTAAAAAATATCACAGTACTCCTGCCGGGAGCTCTCGAGTTTGCCGATGCATTTCGCCTGTTGACGAGGCATTTGGATACCTTAAGAGAGTCATAGTTACCCCTTGCTGATGCTCCCCATTTTACAACAGGCACATCTACAAGCTTACTCTGGATAATTTCTCTGACGCGATAGGCTAATATCTGTTGACATAAAGACTTTCACAGTATTCCTGCCGTGATCTTTTCGACTTTGCCGATGTATTTGGCCTATTGACGAGGCGTTTGGCTACCTTAAGAGAGTCATAGTTACTCCTGCCCGTGTCTCTCCGTTAAACCACAGTCACATCTACCATTTTCCTCTGCCCCTTTTACCAGACGCGATACGCCATTATTTGTAGACATCATGACTTTCAAAGTACTACTGCTAGGGGCTCCTCCAGTTTACCAATGTATTTCGCCTGTTGACGAGGCATTTGGCTACCTTAAGAGAGTCATACTTACTCCTGTCAGTTGCTCCCCGTTTTACCACAGTCACATTTTCAATCTTATTCTGTCCAGTTCACCTGAAGCGATACGCCATTATCGGTCAACCTAAAGAATTTCACAGTACTCCTGCCGGGAGCTCTCGAGTTTGCCGATGTATTTCGCCTGTTGACGAGGCATTTGGTTACCTTAAGAGAGTCATAGTTACCCCTTGCTGTTGCTCCCCATTTTACAACAGGCACATCTACAAGCTTACTCTGGCCAATTCTCCTGAAGCGATACGCTAATATCTATTGACATAAAGACTTTCACAGTACTCCTGCAGGGAGCTTTTCGACTTTGCCGATGTATTTCGCCTATTGACGAGGCGTTTGGCTACCTTAAGAGAGTCATAGTTACTCCTGCCAGTGTCTCTCCATTAAACCACAGTCACATCTACCATTTTCCTCTGCCGCTTTCACCAGACGCGATACGCCATTATTTGTCGAAATTATGACTTTCACAGTACTCCTGCTAGGGGTTCCTCCAGTTTACCAATGTATTTCGCCTGTTGACGAGGCATTTGGCTACCTTAAGAGAGTCATACTTACTCCTGTCAGTTGCTCCCCGTTTTACCACAGTCACATTTTCAATCTTATTCTGGCCAGTTCACCTGAAGCGATACGCCATTATCAGTCAACCTAAAGAATTTCACGGTACTCCTGCCGGGAGCTTCTCGAGTTTGCCGATGTATTTCGCCTGTTGACGAGGCATTTGGATACCTTAAGAGAGTCATAGTTACACCTTGCTGTTGCTCACCATTTTACAACAGGCACATCTACAAGCTTACTCTATCCAATTCTGCTGAAGCGATACGCTAATATCTGTTGACATAAAGACTTTCACAGTTCTCCTGCCGGGAGCTTCTCGACTTTGCCGACGTATTTCGCATATTGACGAGGCACCTGGCTAAGTTAAGAGAGTTATAGTTACTCCTGCCAGTGTCTCTCCGTTAAACCACATTCACATTTTCAATTTTCCTCTGCCCCTTTCACCAGACACGATACGATATTATTCTTCGACATTATGACTTTCACAGTACTCCTGCTAGGGGCTCCTCCAGTTTACCAATGTATTTCGCCTGTTGACGAGGCATTTGGCTACCTTAAGAGACTCATAGTTACTCCTGTCAGTTGCTCCCCGTTTTACCACAGTCACATTTTCAATCTTATTCTGGCCAGTTCACCCGAAGCGATACGCCACTTGACGAGGCATTTGGCTACCTTAAGAGAGTCATAGTTACTCCTGTCAGTTGCTCCCCGTTAAACCACAGTCACATCTACGATTTTCCTCTGCCGCTTTCACCAGACGCGATACGCCATTATTTGTCGAAATTATGACTTTCACAGTACTCCTGCTAGGGGTTCCTCCAGTTTACCAATGTATTTCGCCTGTTGACGAACCATTTGGCTACCTTAAGAGAGTCATAGTTACTCCTGTCAGTTGCTCCCCGTTTTACCACAGTCACATTTTCAATCTTATTCTGGCCAGTTCACCTGAAGCGATACGCCATTATCGGTCAACCTAAAGAATTTCACAGTACTCCTGCCGGGAGCTCTCGAGTTTGCCGATGTATTTCGCCTGTTGACGAGGCATTTGGTTACCTTAAGAGAGTCATAGTTACCCCTTGCTGTTGCTCCCCATTTTACAACAGGCACATCTACAAGCTTACTCTGGCCAATTCTCCTGAAGCGATACGCTAATGTCTATTGACATAAAGACTTTCACAGTACTCCTGCCGGGAGCTTTTCGACTTTGCCGATGTATTTCGCCTGTTGACGAGGCGTTTGGCTACCTTAAGAGAGTCATAGTTACTCCTGCCAGTGTCTCTCCGTTAAACCACAGTCACATCTACCATTTTCCTCTGCCCCTTTCACCAGACGCGATACGCCATTATTTGTCGACATCATGACTTTCAAAGTACTCCTGCTAGGGGCTCCTCCAGTTTACCAATGTATTTCGCCTGTTGACGAGGCATTTGGCTACCTTAAGAGAGTCATACTTACTCCTGTCAGTTGCTCCCCGTTTTACCACAGTCACATTTTCAATCTTATTCTGGCCAGTTCACCCGAAGCGATACGCCATTATCAGTCAACCTAAAGAATTTCACAGTAGTCCTGCCGGGAGCTTCTCGAGTTTGCCGATGTATTTCGCCTGTTGACGAGGCATTTGGATACCTTAAGAGAGTCATAGTTACACCTTGCTGTTGCTCACCTTTTTACAACAGGCACATCTACAAGCTTACTCTATCCAATTCTGCTGAAGCGATACGCTAATATCTGTTGACATAAAGACTTACACAGTTCTCCTGCCGGGAGCTTCTCGACTTTGCCGACGTATTTCGCATATTGACGAGGCACCTGGCTACCTTAAGAGAGTTATAGTTACTCCTGCCAGTGTCTCTCCGTTAAACCACAGTCACATCTACCATTTCCCTCTGCCCCTTTCACCAGACGCGATACGCCATTATTTGTCGACATCATGACTTTCAAAGTACTCCTGCTAGGGGCTCCTCCAGTTTACCAATGTATTTCGCCTGTTGACGAGGCATTTGGCTACCTTAAGAGAGTCATACTTACTCCTGTCAGTTGCTCCCCGTTTTACCACAGTCACATTTTCAATCTTATTCTGGCCAGTTCACCCGAAGCGATACGCCATTATCAGTCAACCTAAAGAATTTCACAGTACTCCTGCCGGGAGCTTCTCGAGTTTGCCGATGTATTTCGCCTGTTGACGAGGCATTTGGATACCTTAAGAGAGTCATAGTTACACCTTGCTGTTGCTCACCTTTTTACAACAGGCACATCTACAAGCTTACTCTATCCAATTCTGCTGAAGCGATAAGCTAATATCTGTTGACATAAAGACTTACACAGTTCTCCTGCCGGGAGCTTCTCGACTTTGCCGACGTATTTCGCATATTGACGAGGCACCTGGCTACCTTAAGAGAGTTATAGTTACTCCTGCAAGTGTCTCTCCGTTAAACCACATTCGCATTTACAATTTTCCTTTGCCCCTTTCACCAGACACGATACGATATTATTCTTCGACATTATGACTTTCACAGTACTCCTGCTAGGGGCTCCTCCCGTTTACCAATGTATTTCGCCTGTTGACGAGGCATTTGGCTACCTTATGAGAGTCATACTTACTCCTGTCAGTTGCTCCCCGTTTTACCACAGTCACATTTTCAATCTTATTCTGGCCAGTTCACCTGATGCGATACGCCATTATCAGTCAACGTAAAAAATATCACAGTACTCCTGCCGGGAGCTCTCGAGTTTGCCGTTGTATTTCGCCTGTTGACGAGGCATTTGGTTACCTTAAGAGAGTCATAGTTACCCCTTGCTGTTGCTCCCCATTTTACAACAGGCACATCTACAAGCTTACTCTGGCCAATTCTCCTGAAGCGATACGCTAATATCTATTGACATAAAGACTTTCACAGTACTCCTGCCGGGAGCTTTTCGACTTTGCCGATGTATTTCGCCTGTTGACGAGGCGTTTGGCTACCTTAAGAGAGTCATAGTTACTCCTGCCAGTGTCTCTCCGTTAAACCACAGTCACATCTACCATTTCCCTCTGCCCCTTTCACCAGACGCGATACGCCATTATTTGTCGACATCATGACTTTCAAAGTACTCCTGCTAGGGGCTCCTCCAGTTTACCAATGTATTTCGCCTGTTGACGAGGCATTTGGCTACCTTAAGAGAGTCATACTTACTCCTGTCAGTTGCTCCCCGTTTTACCACAGTCACATTTTCAATCTTATTCTGGCCAGTTCACCCGAAGCGATACGCCATTATCAGTCAACCTAAAGAATTTCACAGTACTCCTGCCGGGAGCTTCTCGAGTTTGCCGATGTATTTCGCCTGTTGACGAGGCATTTGGATACCTTAAGAGAGTCATAGTTACACCTTGCTGTTGCTCACCTTTTTACAACAGGCACATCTACAAGCTTACTCTATCCAATTCTGCTGAAGCGATAAGCTAATATCTGTTGACATAAAGACTTACACAGTTCTCCTGCCGGGAGCTTCTCGACTTTGCCGACGTATTTCGCATATTGACGAGGCACCTGGCTACCTTAAGAGAGTTATAGTTACTCCTGCAAGTGTCTCTCCGTTAAACCACATACGCATTTACAATTTTCCTTTGCCCCTTTCACCAGACACGATACGATATTATTCTTCGACATTATGACTTTCACAGTACTCCTGCTAGGGGCTCCTCCCGTTTACCAATGTATTTCGCCAGTTGACGAGGCATTTGGCTACCTTATGAGAGTCATACTTACTCCTGTCAGTTGCTCCCCGTTTTACCACAGTCACATTTTCAATCTTATTCTGGCCAGTTCACCTGATGCGATACGCCATTATCAGTCAACGTAAAAAATATCACAGTACTCCTGCCGGGAGCTCTCGAGTTTGCCGATGCATTTCGCCTGTTGACGAGGCATTTGGATACCTTAAGAGAGTCATAGTTACCCCTTGCTGATGCTCCCCATTTTACAACAGGCACATCTACAAGCTTACTCTAGCCAATTCCTCTGAAGCGATAGGCTAATATCTGTTGACATAAAGACTTTCACAGTACTCCTGCCGTGATCTTTTCGACTTTGCCGATGTATTTGGCCTATTGACGAGGCGTTTGGCTACCTTAAGAGAGTCATAGTTACTCCTGCCCGTGTCTCTCCGTTAAACCACAGTCACATCTACCATTTTCCTCTGCCCCTTTCACCAGACGCGATACGCCATTATTTGTAGACATCATGACTTTCAAAGTACTACTGCTAGGGGCTCCTCCAGTTTACCAATGTATTTCGCCTGTTGACGAGGCATTTGGCTACCTTAAGAGAGTCATACTTACTCCTGTCAGTTGCTCCCCGTTTTACCACAGTCACATTTTCAATCTTATTCTGTCCAGTTCACCTGAAGCGATACGCCATTATCGGTCAACCTAAAGAATTTCACAGTACTCCTGCCGGGAGCTCTCGAGTTTGCCGATGTATTTCGCCTGTTGACGAGGCATTTGGTTACCTTAAGAGAGTCATAGTTACCCCTTGCTGTTGCTCAACATTTTACAACAGGCACATCTACAAGCTTACTCTGGCCAATTCTCCTGAAGCGATACGCTAATATCTATTGACATAAAGACTTTCACAGTACTCCTGCAGGGAGCTTTTCGACTTTGCCGATGTATTTCGCCTATTGACGAGGCGTTTGGCTACCTTAAGAGAGTCATAGTTACTCCTGCCAGTGTCTCTCCGTTAAACCACAGTCACATCTACCATTTTCCTCTGCCCCTTTCACCAGACGCGATACGCCATTATTTGTCGACATCATGACTTTCAAAGTACTCCTGCTAGGGGCTCCTCCAGTTTACCAATGTATTTCGTCTGTTGACGAGGCATTTGGCTACCTTAAGAGAGTCATACTTACTCCTGTCAGTTGCTCCCCGTTTTACCACAGTCACATTTTCAATCTTATTCTGGCCAGTTCACCCGAAGCGATACGCCATTATCAGTCAACCTAAAGAATTTCACAGTACTCCTGCCGGGAGCTTCTCGAGTTTGCCGATGTATATCGCCTGTTGACGAGGCATTTGGATACCTTAAGAGAGTCATAGTTACACCTTGCTGTTGCTCCCCATTTTACAACAGGCACATCTACAAGCTTACTCTATCCAACTCTGCTGAAGCGATACGCTAATATCAGTTGACGTAAAGACTTTCACAGTTCTCCTGCCGGGAGCTTCTCGACTTTGCCGACGTATTTCGCATATTGACGAGACACCTGGCTAAGTTAAGAGAGTTATAGTTACTCCTGCCAGTGTCTCTCCGTTAAACCACATTCACATTTACAATTTTCCTCTGCCCCTTTCACCAGACACGATACGATATTATTCTTCGACATTATAACTTTCACAGTACTCCTGCTAGGGGCTCCTCCAGTTTACCAATGTATTTCGCCTGTTGACGAGGCATTTGGCTACCTTAAGAGAGTCATACTTACTCCTGTCAGTTGCTCCCCGTTTTACCACAGTCACATTTTCAATCTTATTCTGGCCAGTTCACCTGATGCGATACGCCATTATCAGTCAACCTAAAAAATATCACAGTACTTCTGCCGGGAGCTCTCGTGTTTACCGATGCATTTCGCCTGTTGACGAGGCATTTGGATACCTTAAGAGAGTCATAGTTAACCCTTGCTGATGCTCCCCATTTTACAACAGGCACATCTACAAGCTTACTCTGGCCAATTCTCCTGAAGCGATACGCTAATATCTATTGACATAAAGACTTTCACAGTACTCCTGCCGGGAGCTTTTCGACATTGCCGATGTATTTCGCCTATTGACGAGGCGTTTGGCTACCTTAAGAGAGTCATAGTTACTCCTGCCAGTGTCTCTCCGTTAAACCACAGTCACATCTACCATTTTCCTCTGCCCCTTTCACCAGACGCGATACGCCATTATTTGTCGACATCATGACTTTCAAAGTACTCCTGCTAGGGGCTCCTCCAGTTTACCAATGTATTTCGCCTGTTGACGAGGCATTTGGCTACCTTAAGAGAGTCATACTTACTCCTGTCAGTTGCTCCCCGTTTTACCACAGTCACATTTTCAATCTTATTCTGGCCAGTTCACCTGAAGCGATACGCCATTATCAGTCAACCTAAAGAATATCACAGTACTCCTGCCGGGAGCTCTCGAGTTTGCCGATGTATTTCGCCTGTTGACGAGGCATTTGGATACCTTAAGAGAGTCATAGTTACCCCTTGCTGTTGCTCCCCAATTTACAACAGGCACATCTACAAGCTTACTCTGGCCAATACCTCTGAAGCGATAGGCTAATATCTGTTGACATAAAGACTTTCACAGTACTCCTGCCGTGATCTTTTCGACTTTGCCGATGTATTTCGCCTATTGACGAGGCGTTTGGCTACCTTAAGAGAGTCATAGTTACTCCTGCCAGTGTCTCTCCGTTAAACCACAGTCACATCTACCATTTTCCTCTGCCCCATTCACCAGACGCGATACGCCATTATTTGTCGACATCATGACATTCAAAGTACTCCTGCTAGGGGCTCCTCCAGTTTACCAATGTATTTCGCCTGTTGACGAGGCATTTGGCTACCTTAAGAGACTCATAGTTACTCCTGTCAGTTGCTCCCCGTTTTACCACAGTCACATTTTCAATCTTATTCTGGCCAGTTCACCTGAAGCGATACGCCATTATCGGTCAACCTAAAGAATTTCACAGTACTCCTGCCGGGAGCTCTCGAGTTTGCCGATGTATTTCGCCTGTTGGCGAGGCATTTGGTTACCTTAAGAGAGTCATAGTAACCCCTTGCTGTTGCTCCCCATTTTACAACAGGCACATCTACAAGCTTACTCTGGCCAATTCTCCTGAAGCGATACGCTAATATCTATTGACTTAAAGACTTTCACAGTACTCCTGCCGGGAGCTTTTCGACTTTGCCGATGTATTTCGCCTATTGACGAGGCGTTTGGCTACCTTAAGAGAGTCATAGTTACTCCTGCCAGTGTCTCTCCGTTAAACCACAGTCACATCTACCATTTTCCTCTGCCCCTTTCACCAGACGCGATACGCCATTATTTGTCGACATCATGACTTTCAAAGTACTCCTGCTAGGGGCTCCTCCAGTTTACCAATGAATTTCGCCTGTTGACGAGGCATTTGGCTACCTCAAGAGAGTCATACTTACTCCTGTCAGTTGCTCCCCGTTTTACCACAGTCACATTTTCAATCTTATTCTGGCCAGTTCACCCGAAGCGATACGCCATTATCAGTCAACCTAAAGAATTTCACAGTACTTCTGCCGGGAGCTTCTCGAGTTTGCCGATGTATTTCGCCTGTTGACGAGGCATTTGGATACCTTAAGAGAGTCATAGTTACACCTTGCTGTTGCTCACCATTTTACAACAGGCACATCTACAAGCTTACTCTATCCAATTCTGCTGAAGCGATACGCTAATATATGTTGACATAAAGACTTTCACAGTTCTCCTGCCGGGAGATTCTCGACTTTGCCGACGTATTTCGCATATTGACGAGGCACCTGGCTAAGTTAAGAGAGTTATAGTTACTCCTGCCAGTGTCTCTCCGTTAAACCACATTCACATTTTCAATTTTCCTCTGCCCCTTTCACCAGACACGATACGATATTATTCTTCGACATTATGACTTTCACAGTACTCCTGCTAGGGGCTCCTCCAGTTTACCAATGTATTTCGCCTGTTGACGAGGCATTTGGCTACCTTAAGAGATTCATACTTACTCCTGTCAGTTGCTCCCCGTTTTACCACAGTCACATTTTAAATCTTATTCTGGCCAGCTCACCTGATGCGATACGCCATCATCAGTCAACCTAAAAAATATCACAGTACTCCTGCCGGGAGCTCTCGAGTTTGCCGATGCATTTCGCCTGTTGACGAGGCATTTGGATACCTTAAGAGAGTCATAGTTACACCTTGCTGTTGCTCACCATTTTACAACAGGCACATCTACAAGCTTACTCTATCCAATTCTGCTGAAGCGATACGCTAATATCTGTTGACATAAAGACTTTCACAGTTCTCCTGCCGGGAGCTTCTCGACTTTGCCGACGTATTTCGCATATTGACGAGGCACCTGGCTAAGTTAAGAGAGTTATAGTTACTCCTGCCAGTGTCTCTCCGTTAAATCACATTCACATTTTCAATTTTCCTCTGCCCCTTTCACCAGACACGATACGATATTATTCTTCGACATTATGACTTTCACAGTACTCCTGCTAGGGGCTCCTCCAGTTTACCAATGTATTTCGCCTGTTGACGAGGCATTTGGCTACCTTAAGAGATTCATACTTACTCCTGACAGTTGCTCCCCGTTTTACCACAGTCACATTTTCAATCTTATTCTGGCCAGTTCACCTGATGCGATACGCCATCTTCAGTCAACCTAAAAAATATCACAGTACTCCAGCCGGGAGCTCTCGAGTTTGCCGATTCATTTCGCCTGTTGACGAGGCATTTGGATACCTTAAGAGAGTCATAGTTACCATTTGCTGATGCTCCCCATTTTACAACAGGCTCATCTACAAGCTTACTCTGGCCATTTCTCCTGAAGCGATACGCTAATATCTATTGACATAAAGACTTTCACAGTACTCCTGCCGGGAGCTTTTCGACTTTGCCGATGTATTTCGCCTATTGACGAGAGGTTTGGCTACCTTAAGAGAGTCATAGTTACTCCTGCCAGTGTCACTGCGTTAAACCACAGTCACATCTACCATTTTCCTCTGCCCCATTCACCAGACGCGATACGCCATTATTTGTCGACATCAAGACTTTCAAAGTACTCCTGCTAGGGGCTTCTCCAGTTTACCAATGTATTTCGCCTGTTGACGAGGCATTTGGCTACCTTAAGAGACTCATAGTTACTCCTGTCAGTTGCTCCCCGTTTTACCACAGTCACATTTTCAATCTTATTCTGGCCAGTTCACCTGAAGCGATACGCCATTATCAGTCAACCTAAAGAATATCACAGTACTCCTGCCGGGAGCTCTCGAGTTTGCCGATGTATTTCGCCTGTTGACGAGGCATTTGGATACCTTAAGAGAGTCATAGTTACCCCTTGCTGTTGCTCCCCAATTTACAACAGGCACATCTACAAGCTTACTCTGGCCAATTCCTCTGAAGCGATAGGCTAATATCTGTTGACATAAAGACTTTCACAGTACTCCTGCCGTGATCTTTTCGACTTTGCAGATGTATTTCGCCTATTGACGAGGCGTTTGGCTACCTTCAGAGAGTCATAGTTACTCCTGCCAGTGTCTCTCCGTTAAACCACAGTCACATCTACCATTTTCCTCTGCCCCATTCACCAGACGCGATACGCCATTATTTGTCGACATCATGACATTCAAAGTACTCCTGCTAGGGGCTCCTCCAGTTTACCAATGTATTTCGCCTGTTGACGAGGCATTTGGCTACCTTAAGAGACTCATAGTTACTCCTGTCAGTTGCTCCCCGTTTTACCACAGTCACATTTTCAATCTTATTCTGGCCAGTTCACCTGAAGCGATACGCCATTATCGGTCAACCTAAAGAATTTCACAGTACTCCTGCCGGGAGCTCTCGAGTTTGCCGATGTATTTCGCCTGTTGGCGAGGCATTTGGTTACCTTAAGAGAGTCATAGTAACCCCTTGCTGTTGCTCCCCATTTTACAACAGGCACATCTACAAGCTTACTCTGGCCAATTCTCCTGAAGCGATACCCTAATATCTATTGACTTAAAGACTTTCACAGTACTCCTGCCGGGAGCTTTTCGACTTTGCCGATGTATTTCGCCTATTGACGAGGCGTTTGGCTACCTTAAGAGAGTCATAGTTACTCCTGCCAGTGTCTCTCCGTTAAACCACAGTCACATCTACCATTTTCCTCTGCCCCTTTCACCAGACGCGATACGCCA
Organism: Schistocerca americana; assembly: GCF_021461395.2. Lineage (NCBI taxonomy): Eukaryota > Metazoa > Arthropoda > Insecta > Orthoptera > Acrididae > Schistocerca > Schistocerca americana. Next base: position 63,981,863 of record NC_060130.1, read on the forward strand.
TTATTTGTCGACATCATGACTTTCAAAGTACTCCTGCTAGGGGCTCCTCCAGTTTACCAATGAATTTCGCCTGTTGACGAGGCATTTGGCTACCTCAAGAGAGTCATACTTACTCCTGTCAGTTGCTCCCCGTTTTACCACAGTCACATTTTCAATCTTATTCTGGCCAGTTCACCCGAAGCGATACGCCATTATCAGTCAACCTAAAGAATTTCACAGTACTTCTGCCGGGAGCTTCTCGAGTTTGCCGATGTATTTCGCCTGTTGACGAGGCATTTGGATACCTTAAGAGAGTCATAGTTACACCTTGCTGTTGCTCACCATTTTACAACAGGCACATCTACAAGCTTACTCTATCCAATTCTGCTGAAGCGATACGCTAATATCTGTTGACATAAAGACTTTCACAGTTCTCCTGCCGGGAGATTCTCGACTTTGCCGACGTATTTCGCATATTGACGAGGCACCTGGCTAAGTTAAGAGAGTTATAGTTTCTCCTGCCAGTGTCTCTCCGTTAAACCACATTCACATTTTCAATTTTCCTCTGCCCCTTTCACCAGACACGATACGATATTATTCTTCGACATTATGACTTTCACAGTACTCCTGCTAGGGGCTCCTCCAGTTTACCAATGTATTTCGCCTGTTGACGAGGCATTTGGCTACCTTAAGAGATTCATACTTACTCCTGTCAGTTGCTCCCCGTTTTACCACAGTCACATTTTAAATCTTATTCTGGCCAGTTCACCTGATGCGATACGCCATCATCAGTCAACCTAAAAAATATCACAGTACTCCTGCCGGGAGCTCTCGAGTTTGCCGATGCATTTCGCCTGTTGACGAGGCATTTGGATACCTTAAGAGAGTCATAGTTACGCCTTGCTGATGCTCCCCATTTTACAACAGGCTCATCTACAAGCTTACTCTGGCCAATTCTCCTGAAGCGATACGCTAATATCTATTGACATAAAGACTTTCACAGTACTCCTGCCGGGAGATTTTCGACTTTGCCGATGTATTTCGCCTATTGACGAGAGGTTTGGCTACCTTAAGAGAGTCATAGTTACTCCTGCCAGTGTCACTCCGTTAAACCACAGTCACATCTACCATTTTCTCTGCCCCATTCACCAGACGCGATACGCCATTATTTGTCGACATCATGACATTCAAAGTACTCCTGCTAGGGGCTCCTCCAGTTTACCAATGTATTTCGCCTGTTGACGAGGCATTTGGCTACCTTAAGAGACTCATAGTTACTCCTGTCAGTTGCTCCCCGTTTTACCACAGTCACATTTTCAATCTTATTCTGGCCAGTTCACCTGAAGCGATACGCCATTATCGGTCAACCTAAAGAATTTCACAGTACTCCTGCCGGGAGCTCTCGAGTTTGCCGATGTATTTCGCCTGTTGGCGAGGCATTTGGTTACCTTAAGAGAGTCATAGTAACCCCTTGCTGTTGCTCCCCATTTTACAACAGGCACATCTACAAGCTTACTCTGGCCAATTCTCCTGAAGCGATACCCTAATATCTATTGACTTAAAGACTTTCACAGTACTCCTGCCGGGAGCTTTTCGACTTTGCCGATGTATTTCGCCTATTGACGAGGCGTTTGGCTACCTTAAGAGAGTCATAGTTACTCCTGCCAGTGTCTCTCCGTTAAACCACAGTCACATCTACCATTTTCCTCTGCCCCTTTCACCAGACGCGATACGCCATTATTTGTCGACATCATGACTTTCAAAGTACTCCTGCTAGGGGCTCCTCCAGTTTACCAATGAATTTCGCCTGTTGACGAGGCATTTGGCTACCTCAAGAGAGTCATACTTACTCCTGTCAGTTGCTCCCCGTTTTACCACAGTCACATTTTCAATCTTATTCTGGCCAGTTCACCCGAAGCGATACGCCATTATCAGTCAACCTAAAGAATTTCACAGTACTTCTGCCGGGAGCTTCTCGAGTTTGCCGATGTATTTCGCCTGTTGACGAGGCATTTGGATACCTTAAGAGAGTCATAGTTACACCTTGCTGTTGCTCACCATTTTACAACAGGCACATCTACAAGCTTACTCTATCCAATTCTGCTGAAGCGGTACGCTAATATCTGTTGACATAAAGACTTTCACAGTTCTCCTGCCGGGAGATTCTCGACTTTGCCGACGTATTTCGCATATTGACGAGGCACCTGGCTAAGTTAAGAGAGTTATAGTTTCTCCTGCCAGTGTCTCTCCGTTAAACCACATTCACATTTTCAATTTTCCTCTGCCCCTTTCACCAGACACGATACGATATTATTCTTCGACATTATGACTTTCACAGTACTCCTGCTAGGGGCTCCTCCAGTTTACCAATGTATTTCGCCTGTTGACGAGGCATTTGGCTACCTTAAGAGATTCATACTTACTCCTGTCAGTTGCTCCCCGTTTTACCACAGTCACATTTTAAATCTTATTCTGGCCAGTTCACCTGATGCGATACGCCATCATCAGTCAACCTAAAAAATATCACAGTACTCCTGCCGGGAGCTCTCGAGTTTGCCGATGCATTTCGCCTGTTGACGAGGCATTTGGATACCTTAAGAGAGTCATAGTTACGCCTTGCTGATGCTCCCCATTTTACAACAGGCTCATCTACAAGCTTACTCTGGCCAATTCTCCTGAAGCGATACGCTAATATCTATTGACATAAAGACTTTCACAGTACTCCTGCCGGGAGATTTTCGACTTTGCCGATGTATTTCGCCTATTGACGAGAGGTTTGGCTAACTTAAGAGAGTCATAGTTACTCCTGCCAGTGTCACTCCGTTAAACCACAGTCACATCTACCATTTTCCTCTGCCCCATTCACCAGACGCGATACGCCATTATTTGTCGACATCAAGACTTTCAAAGTACTCCTGCTAGGGGCTCCTCCAGTTTACCAATGTATTTCGCCTGTTGACGAGGCATTTGGCTACCTTAAGAGACTCATAGTTACTCCTGTCAGTTGCTCCCCGTTTTACCACAGTCACATTTTCAATCTTATTCTGGCCAGTTCACCTGAAGCGATACGCCATTATCAGTCAACCTAAAGAATATCACAGTACTCCTGCCGGGAGCTCTCGAGTTTGCCGATGTATTTCGCCTGTTGACGAGGCATTTGGATACCTTAAGAGAGTCATAGTTACCCCTTGCTGTTGCTCCCCATTTTACAACAGGCACATCTACAAGCTTACTCTGGCCAATTCCTCTGAAGCGATAGGCTAATATCTGTTGACATAAAGACTTTCACAGTACTCCTGCCGTGATCTTTTCGACTTTGCCGATGTATTTCGCCTATTGACGAGGCGTTTGGCTACCTTAAGAGAGTCATAGTTACTCCTGCCAGTGTCTCTCCGTTAAACCACAGTCACATCTACCATTTTCTCTGCCCCATTCACCAGACGCGATACGCCATTATTTGTCGACATCATGACATTCAAAGTACTCCTGCTAGGGGCTCCTCCAGTTTACCAATGTATTTCGCCTGTTGACGAGGCATTTGGCTACCTTAAGAGACTCATAGTTACTCCTGTCAGTTGCTCCCCGTTTTACCACAGTCACATTTTCAATCTTATTCTGGCCAGTTCACCTGAAGCGATACGCCATTATCGGTCAACCTAAAGAATTTCACAGTACTCCTGCCGGGAGCTCTCGAGTTTGCCGATGTATTTCGCCTGTTGGCGAGGCATTTGGTTACCTTAAGAGAGTCATAGTAACCCCTTGCTGTTGCTCCCCATTTTACAACAGGCACATCTACAAGCTTACTCTGGCCAATTCTCCTGAAGCGATACGCTAATATCTATTGACATAAAGACTTTCACAGTACTCCTGCCGGGAGCTTTTCGACTTTGCCGATGTATTTCGCCTATTGACGAGGCGTTTGGCTACCTTAAGAGAGTCATAGTTACTCCTGCCAGTGTCTCTCCGTTAAACCACAGTCACATCTACCATTTTCCTCTGCCCCTTTCACCAGACGCGATACGCCATTATTTGTCGACATCATGACTTTCAAAGTACTCCTGCTAGGGGCTCCTCCAGTTTACCAATGTATTTCGCCTGTTGACGAGGCATTTGGCTACCTTAAGAGATTCATACTTACTCCTGTCAGTTGCTCCCCGTTTTACCACAGTCACATTTTCAATCTTATACTGGCCAGTTCACCTGATGCGATACGCCATCATCAGTCAACCTAAAAAATATCACAGTACTCCTGCCGGGAGCTCTCGAGTTTGCCGATGCATTTCGCCTGTTGACGAGGCATTTGGATGCCTTAAGAGAGTCATAGTTACCCCTTGCTGATGCTCCCCATTTTACAACAGGCACATCTACAAGCTTACTCTGGCCAATTCCCCTGAAGCGATACGCTAATATCTATTGACATAAAGACTTTCACAGTACTCCTGCCGGGAGCTTTTCGACTTTGCCGATGTATTTCGCCTATTGACGAGGCGTTTGGCTACCTTAAGAGAGTCATAGTTACTCCTGCCAGTGTCACTCCGTTAAACCACAGTCACATCTACCATTTTCCTCTGCCCCATTCACCAGACGCGATACGCCATTATTTGTCGACATCAAGACGTTCAAAGTACTCCTGCTAGGGGCTCCTCCAGTTTACCAATGTATTTCGCCTGTTGACGAGGCATTTGGCTACCTTAAGAGACTCATAGTTACTCCTGTCAGTTGCTCCCCGTTTTACCACAGTCACATTTTCAATCTTATTCTGGCCAGTTCACCCGAAGCGATACGCCACTTGAAGAGGCATTTGGCTACCTTAAGAGTGTCATAGTTACTCCTGTCAGTTGCTCCCCGTTAAACCACAGTCACATCTACGATTTTCCTCTGCCGCTTTCACCAGACGCGATACGCCATTATTTGTCGAAATTATGAGTTTCACAGTACTCCTGCTAGGGGTTCCTCCAGTTTACCAATGTATTTCGCCTGTTGACGAACCATTTGGCTACCTTAAGAGAGTCATAGTTACTCCTGTCAGTTGCTCCCCGTTTTACCACAGACACATTTTTAATCTTATTCTGGTCAGTTCACCTGATGCGATACGCCATTATCAGTCAACCTAAAAAATATCACAGTACTCCTGCCGGGAGCTCTCGAGTTTGCCGATGTATTTCGCCTGTTGACGAGGCATTTGGTTACCTTAAGAGAGTCATAGTTACCCCTTGCTGTTGCTCCCCATTTTACAACAGGCACATCTACAAGCATACTCTGGCCAATTCTCCTGAAGCGATACGCTAATATCTATTGACATAAAGACTTTCACAGTACTCCTGCCGGGAGCTTTTCGACTTTGCCGATGTATTTCGCCTGTTGACGAGGCGTTTGGCTACCTTAAGAGAGTCATAGTTACTCCTGCCAGTGTCTCTCCGTTAAACCACAGTCACATCTACCATTTTCCTCTGCCCCATTCACCAGACGCGATACGCCATTATTCGTCGACATCATGACTTTCAAAGTACTCCTGCTAGGGGCTCTTCCAGTTTACCAATGTATTTCGCCTGTTGACGAGGCATTTGGCTACCTTAAGAGAGTCATACTTACTCCTGTCAGTTGCTCCCCGTTTTACCACAGTCACATTTTCAATCTTATTCTGGCCAGTTCACCTGATGCGATACGCCATTATCAGTCAACGTAAAAAATATCACAGTACTCCTGCCGGGAGCTCTCGAGTTTGCCGATGCATTTCGCCTATTGACGAGGCATTTGGATACCTTAAGAGAGTCATAGTTACCCCTTGCTGATGCTCCCCATTTTACAACAGGCACATCTACAAGCTTACTCTGGCCAATTCTCCTGAAGCGATACGCTAATATCTATTGACATAAAGACTTTCACAGTACTCCTGCCGGGAGCTTTTCGACTTTGCCGATGTATTTCGCCAATTGACGAGGCGTTTGGCTACCTTAAGAGAGTCATAGTTACTCCTGCCAGTGTCTCTCCGTTAAACCACAGTCACATCTACCATTTCCCTCTGCCCCTTTCACCAGACGCGATACGCCATTATTTGTAGACATCATGATTTTCAAAGTACTTCTGCTAGGGGCTCCTCCAGTTTACCAATGTATTTCGCCTGTTGACGAGGCATTTGGCGACCTTAAGAGAGTCATACTTACTCCTGTCAGTTGCTCCCCGTTTTACCACAGTCACATTTTCAATCTTATTCTGGCCAGTTCACCCGAAGCGATACGCCACTTGACGAGGCATTTGGCTACCTTAAGAGAGTCATAGTTACTCCTGTCAGTTGCTCCCCGTTAAACCACAGTCACATCTACGATTTTCCTCTGCCGCTTTCACCAGACGCGATACGCCATTATTTGTCGAAATTATGACTTTCACAGTACTCCTGCTAGGGGTTCCTCCAGTTTACCAATGTATTTCGCCTGTTGACGAACCATTTGGCTACCTTAAGAGAGTCATAGTTACTCCTGTCAGTTGCTCCCCGTTTTACCACAGTCACATTTTCAATCTTATTCTGGCAAGTTCACCTGATGCGATACGCCATTATCGGTCAACCTAAAGAATTTCACAGTACTCCTGCCGGGAGCTCTCGAGTTTGCCGATGTATTTCGCCTGTTGACGAGGCATTTGGTTACCTTAAGAGAGTCATAGTTACCCCTTGCTGTTGCTCCCCATTTTACAACAGGCACATCTACAAGCTTACTCTGGCCAATTCTCCTGAAGCGATACGCTAATATCTATTGACATAAAGACTTTCACAGTACTCCTGCCGGGAGCTTTTCGACTTTGCCGATGTATTTCGCCTGTTGACGAGGCGTTTGGCTACCTTAAGAGAGTCATAGTTACTCCTGCCAGTGTCTCTCCGTTAAACCACAGTCACATCTACCATTTTCCTCTGCCCCTTTCACCAGACGCGATACGCCATTAATCGTCGACATCATGACTTTCAAAGTACTCCTGCTAGGGGCTCCTCCAGTTTACCAATGTATTTCGCCTGTTGACGAGGCATTTGGCTACCTTAAGAGAGTCATACTTACTCCTGTCAGTTGCTCCCCGTTTTACCACAGTCACATTTTCAATCTTATTCTGGCCAGTTCACCTGATGCGATACGCCATTATCAGTCAACGTAAAAAATATCACAGTACTCCTGCCGGGAGCTCTCGAGTTTGCCGATGCATTTCGCCTATTGACGAGGCATTTGGATACCTTAAGAGAGTCATAGTTACCCCTTGCTGATGCTCCCCATTTTACAACAGGCACATCTACAAGCTTACTCTGGCCAATTCTCCTGAAGCGATACGCTAATATCTATTGACATAAAGACTTTCACAGTACTCCTGCCGGGAGCTTTTCGACTTTGCCGATGTATTTCGCCTGTTGATGAGGCGTTTGGCTACCCTAAGAGAGTCATAGTTACTCCTGCCAGTGTCTCTCCGTTAAACCACAGTCACATCTACCATTTCCCTCTGCCCCTTTCACCAGACGCGATACGCCATTATTTGTAGACATCATGACTTTCAAAGTACTTCTGCTAGGGGCTCCTCCAGTTTACCAATGCATTTCGCCTGTTGACGAGGCATTTGGCGACCTTAAGAGAGTCATACTTACTCCTGTCAGTTGCTCCCCGTTTTACCACAGTCACATTTTCAATCTTATTCTGGCCAGTTCACCCGAAGCGATACGCCACTTGACGAGGCATTTGGCTACCTTAAGAGAGTCATAGTTACTCCTGTCAGTTGCTCCCCGTTAAACCACAGTCACATCTACGATTTTCCTCTGCCGCTTTCACCAGACGCGATACGCCATTATTTGTCGAAATTATGACTTTCACAGTACTCCTGCTAGGGGTTCCTCCAGTTTACCAATGTATTTCGCCTGTTGACGAACCATTTGGCTACCTTAAGAGAGTCATAGTTACTCCTGTCAGTTGCTCCCCGTTTTACCACAGTCACATTTTCAATCTTATTCTGGCCAGTTCACCTGAAGCGATACGCCATTATCGGTCAACCTAAAGAATTTCAAAGTACTCCTGCCGGGAGCTCTCGAGTTTGCCGATGTATTTCGCCTGTTGACGAGGCATTTGGTTACCTTAAGAGAGTCATAGTTACCCCTTGCTGTTGCTCCCCATTTTACAACAGGCACATCTACAAGCTTACTCTGGCCAATTCTCCTGAAGCGATACGCTAATATCTATTGACATAAAGACTTTCACAGTACTCCTGCCGGGAGCTTTTCGACTTTGCCGATGTATTTCGCCTGTTGATGAGGCGTTTGGCTACCTTAAGAGAGTCATAGTTACTCCTGCCAGTGTCTCTCCGTTAAACCACAGTCACATCTACCATTTTCCTCTGCCCCTTTCACCAGACGCGATACGCCATTATTTGTCGACATCATGACTTTCAAAGTACTCCTGCTAGGGGCTCCTCCAGTTTACCAATGTATTTCGCCTGTTGACGAGGCATTTGGCTACCTTAAGAGAGTCATAGTTACTCCTGTCAGTTGCTCCCCGTTTTACCACAGTCACATTTTCAATCTTATTCTGGCAAGTTCACCTGATGCGATACGCCATTATCGGTCAACCTAAAGAATTTCACAGTACTCCTGCCGGGAGCTCTCGAGTTTGCCGATGTATTTCGCCTGTTGACGAGGCATTTGGTTACCTTAAGAGAGTCATAGTTACCCCTTGCTGTTGCTCCCCATTTTACAACAGGCACATCTACAAGCTTACTCTGGCCAATTCTCCTGAAGCGATACGCTAATATCTATTGACATAAAGACTTTCACAGTACTCCTGCCGGGAGCTTTTCGACTTTGCCGATGTATTTCGCCTGTTGACGAGGCGTTTGGCTACCTTAAGAGAGTCATAGTTACTCCTGCCAGTGTCTCTCCGTTAAACCACAGTCACATCTACCATTTTCCTCTGCCCCTTTCACCAGACGCGATACGCCATTAATCGTCGACATCATGACTTTCAAAGTACTCCTGCTAGGGGCTCCTCCAGTTTACCAATGTATTTCGCCTGTTGACGAGGCATTTGGCTACCTTAAGAGAGTCATACTTACTCCTGTCAGTTGCTCCCCGTTTTACCACAGTCACATTTTCAATCTTATTCTGGCCAGTTCACCTGATGCGATACGCCATTATCAGTCAACGTAAAAAATATCACAGTACTCCTGCCGGGAGCTCTCGAGTTTGCCGATGCATTTCGCCTATTGACGAGGCATTTGGATACCTTAAGAGAGTCATAGTTACCCCTTGCTGATGCTCCCCATTTTACAACAGGCACATCTACAAGCTTACTCTGGCCAATTCTCCTGAAGCGATACGCTAATATCTATTGACATAAAGACTTTCACAGTACTCCTGCCGGGAGCTTTTCGACTTTGCCGATGTATTTCGCCTGTTGATGAGGCGTTTGGCTACCCTAAGAGAGTCATAGTTACTCCTGCCAGTGTCTCTCCGTTAAACCACAGTCACATCTACCATTTCCCTCTGCCCCTTTCACCAGACGCGATACGCCATTATTTGTAGACATCATGACTTTCAAAGTACTTCTGCTAGGGGCTCCTCCAGTTTACCAATGCATTTCGCCTGTTGACGAGGCATTTGGCGACCTTAAGAGAGTCATACTTACTCCTGTCAGTTGCTCCCCGTTTTACCACAGTCACATTTTCAATCTTATTCTGGCCAGTTCACCCGAAGCGATACGCCACTTGACGAGGCATTTGGCTACCTTAAGAGAGTCATAGTTACTCCTGTCAGTTGCTCCCCGTTAAACCACAGTCACATCTACGATTTTCCTCTGCCGCTTTCACCAGACGCGATACGCCATTATTTGTCGAAATTATGACTTTCACAGTACTCCTGCTAGGGGTTCCTCCAGTTTACCAATGTATTTCGCCTGTTGACGAACCATTTGGCTACCTTAAGAGAGTCATAGTTACTCCTGTCAGTTGCTCCCCGTTTTACCACAGTCACATTTTCAATCTTATTCTGGCCAGTTCACCTGAAGCGATACGCCATTATCGGTCAACCTAAAGAATTTCAAAGTACTCCTGCCGGGAGCTCTCGAGTTTGCCGATGTATTTCGCCTGTTGACGAGGCATTTGGTTACCTTAAGAGAGTCATAGTTACCCCTTGCTGTTGCTCCCCATTTTACAACAGGCACATCTACAAGCTTACTCTGGCCAATTCTCCTGAAGCGATACGCTAATATCTATTGACATAAAGACTTTCACAGTACTCCTGCCGGGAGCTTTTCGACTTTGCCGATGTATTTCGCCTGTTGATGAGGCGTTTGGCTACCTTAAGAGAGTCATAGTTACTCCTGCCAGTGTCTCTCCGTTAAACCACAGTCACATCTACCATTTTCCTCTGCCCCTTTCACCAGACGCGATACGCCATTATTTGTCGACATCATGACTTTCAAAGTACTCCTGCTAGGGGCTCCTCCAGTTTACCAATGTATTTCGCCTGTTGACGAGGCATTTGGCTACCTTAAGAGAGTCATACTTACTCCTGTCAGTTGCTCCCCGTTTTACCACAGTCACATTTTCAATCTTATTCTGGCCAGTTCACCCGAAGCGATACGCCATTATCAGTCAACCTAAAGAATTTCACAGTACTCCTGCCGGGAGCTTCTCGAGTTTGCCGATGTATTTCGCCTGTTGACGAGGCATTTGGATACCTTAAGAGAGTCATAGTTACACCTTGCTGTTGCTCACCATTTTACAACAGGCACATCTACAAGCTTACTCTATCCAATTCTGCTGAAGCGATACGCTAATATCTGTTGACATAAAGACTTTCACAGTTCTCCTGCCGGGAGCTTCTCGACTTTGCCGACGTATTTCGCATATTGACGAGGCACCTGGCTACCTTAAGAGAGTTATAGTTACTCCTGCCAGTGTCTCTCCGTTAAACCACATTCACATTTACAATTTTCCTTTGCCCCTTTCACCAGACACGATACGATATTATTCTTCGACATTATGACTTTCACAGTACTCCTGCTAGGGGCTCCTCCAGTTTACCAATGTATTTCGCCTGTTGAAGAGGCATTTGGCTACCTTAAGAGAGTCATACTTACTCCTGTCAGTTGCTCCCCGTTTTACCACAGTCACATTTTCAATCTTATTCTGGCCAGTTCACCTGATGCGATACGCCATTATCAGTCAACGTAAAAAATATCACAGTACTCCTGCCGGGAGCTCTCGATTTTGCCGATGCATTTCGCCTGTTGACGAGGAATTTGGATACCTTAAGAGAGTCATAGTTACCCCTTGCTGATGCTCCCCATTTTACAACAGGCACATCTACAAGCTTACTCTGGCCAATTCTCCTGAAGCGATACGCTAATATCTATTGACATAAAGACTTTCACAGTACTCCTGCCGGGAGCTTTTCGACTTTGCCGATGTATTTCGCCAATTGACGAGGCGTTTGGCTACCTTAAGAGAGTCATAGTTACTCCTGCCAGTGTCTCTCCGTTAAACCACAGTCACATCTACCATATTCCTCTGCCCCTTTCACCAGACGCGATACGCCATTATTTGTAGACATCATGACTTTCAAAGTACTTCTGCTAGGGGCTCCTCCAGTTTACCAATGTATTTCGCCTGTTGACGAGGCATTTGGCGACCTTAAGAGAGTCATACTTACTCCTGTCAGTTGCTCCCCGTTAAACCACAGTCACATCTACGATTTTCCTCAGCCGCTTTCACCAGACGCGATACGCCATTATTTGTCGAAATTATGACTTTCACAGTACTCCTGCTAGGGGTTCCTCCAGTTTACCAATGTATTTCGCCTGTTGACGAACCATTTGGCTACCTTAAGAGAGTCATAGTTACTCCTGTCAGTTTCTCCCCGTTTTACCACAGTCACATTTTCAATCTTATTCTGGCCAGTTCACCTGAAGCGATACGCCATTATCGGTCAACCTAAAGAATTTCACAGTACTCCTGCCGGGAGCTCTCGAGTTTGCCGATGTATTTCGCCTGTTGACGAGGCATTTGGTTAACTTAAGAGAGTCATAGTTACCCCTTGCTGTTGCTCCCCATTTTACAACAGGCACATCTACAAGCTTACTCTGGCCAATTCTCCTGAAGCGATACGCTAATATCTATTGACATAAAGACTTTCACAGTACTCCTGCCGGGAGCTTTTCGACTTTGCCGATGTATTTCGCCTGTTGATGAGGCGTTTGCCTACCTTAAGAGAGTCATAGTTACTCCTGCCAGTGTCTCTCCGTTAATCCACAGTCACATCTACCATTTTCCTCTGCCCCTTTCACCAGACGCGATACGCCATTATTTGTCGACATCATGACTTTCAAAGTACTCCTGCTAGGGGCTCCTCCAGTTTACCAATGTATTTCGCCTGTTGACGAGGCATTTGGCTACCTTAAGAGAGTCATACTCACTCCTGTCAGTTGCTCCCCGTTTTACCACAGTTACATTTTCAATCTTATTCTGGCCAGTTCACCCGAAGCGATACGCCATTATCAGTCAACCTAAAGAATTTCACAGTACTCCTGCCGGGAGCTTCTCGAGTTTGCCGATGTATTTCGCCTGTTGACGAGGCATTTGGATACCTTAAGAGAGTCATAGTTACACCTTGCTGTTGCTCACCATTTTACAACAGGCACATCTAGAAGCTTACTCTATCCAATTCTGCTGAAGCGATACGCTAATATCTGTTGACATAAAGACTTTCACAGTTCTCCTGCCGGGAGCTTCTCGACTTTGCCGACGTATTTCGCATATTGACGAGGCACCTGGCTACCTTAAGAGAGTTATAGTTACTCCTGCCAGTGTCTCTCCGTTAAACCACATTCACATTTACAATTTCCCTCTGCCCCTTTCACCAGACACGATACGATATTATTCTTCGACATTATGACTTTCACAGTACTCCTGCTAGGGGCTCCTCCAGTTTACCAATGTATTTCGCCTGTTGACGAGGCATTTGGCTACCTTAAGAGAGTCATACTTACTCCTGTCAGTTGCTCCCCGTTTTACCACAGTCACATTTTCAATCTTATTCTGGCCAGTTCACCTGATGCGATACGCCATTATCAGTCAACGTAAAAAATATCACAGTACTCCTGCCGGGAGCTCTCGAGTTTGCCGATGCATTTCGCCTGTTGACGAGGCATTTGGATACCTTAAGAGAGTCATAGTTACCCCTTGCTGATGCTCCCCATTTTACAACAGGCACATCTACAAGCTTACTCTGGCCAATTCTCCTGAAGCGATACGCTAATATCTATTGACATAAAGACTTTCACAGTACTCCTGCCGGGAGCTTTTCGACTTTGCCGATGTATTTCGCCAATTGACGAGGCGTTTGGCTACCTTAAGAGAGTCATAGTTACTCCTGCCAGTGTCTCTCCGTTAAACCACAGTCACATCTACCATTTCCCTCTGCCCCTTTCACCAGACGCGATACGCCATTATTTGTCGAAATTATGACTTTCAAAGTACTTCTGCTAGGGGCTCCTCCAGTTTACCAATGTATTTCGCCTGTTGACGAGGCATTTGGCGACCTTAAGAGAGTCATACTTACTCCTGTCAGTTGCTCCCCGTTAAACCACAGTCACATCTACGATTTTCCTCTGCCGCTTTCACCAGACGCGATACGCCATTATTTGTCGAAATTATGACTTTCACAGTACTCCTGCTAGGGGTTCCTCCAGTTTACCAATGTATTTCGCCTGTTGACGAATCATTTGGCTACCTTAAGAGAGTCATAGTTACTCCTGTCAGTTGCTCCCCGTTTTACCACAGTCACATTTTCAATCTTATTCTGGCCAGTTCACCTGAAGCGATACGCCATTATCGGTCAACCTAAAGAATTTCACAGTACTCCTGCCGGGAGCTCTCGAGTTTGCCGACGTATTTCGCCTGTTGACGAGGCATTTGGTTACCTTAAGAGAGTCATAGTTACCCCTTGCTGTTGCTCCCCATTTTACAACAGGCACATCTACAAGCTTACTCTGGCCAATGCTCCTGAAGCGATACGCTAATATCTATTGACATAAAGACTTTCACAGTACTCCTGCCGGGAGCTTTTCGACTTTGCCGATGTATTTCGCCTGTTGATGAGGCGTTTGGCTACCTTAAGAGAGTCATAGTTACTCCTGCCAGTGTCTCTCCGTTAAACCACAGTCACATCTACCATTTTCCTCTGCCCCTTTCACCAGACGCGATACGCCATTATTTGTCGACATCATGACTTTCAAAGTACTCCTGCTAGGGGCTCCTCCAGTTTACCAATGTATTTCGCCTGTTGACGAGGCATTTGGCTACCTTAAAAGAGTCATACTTACTCCTGTCAGTTGCTCCCCGTTTTACCACAGTCACATTTTCAATCTTATTCTGGCCAGTTCACCCGAAGCGATACGCCATTATCAGTCAACCTAAAGAATTTCACAGTACTCCTGCCGGGAGCTTCTCGAGTTTGCCGATGTATTTCGCCTGTTGACGAGGCATTTGGATACCTTAAGAGAGTCATAGTTACACCTTGCTGTTGCTCACCATTTTACAACAGGCACATCTACAAGCTTACTCTATCCAATTCTGCTGAAGCGATACGCTAATATCTGTTGACATAAAGACTTTCACAGTTCTCCTGCCGGGAGCTTCTCGACTTTTCCGACGTATTTCGCATATTGACGAGGCACCTGGCTACCTTAAGAGAGTTATAGTTACCCCTGCCAGTGTCTCTCCGTTAAACCACATTCACATTTACAATTTCCCTCTGCCCCTTTCACCAGACACGATACGATATTATTCTTCGACATTATGACTTTCACAGTACTCCTGCTAGGGGCTCCTCCAGTTTACCAATGTATTTCGCCTGTTGACGAGGCATTTGGCTACCTTAAGAGAGTCATACTTACTCCTGTCAGTTGCTCCCCATTTTACCACAGTCACATTTTCAATCTTATTCTGGCCAGTTCACCTGATGCGATACGCCATTATCAGTCAACGTAAAAAATATCACAGTACTCCTGCCGGGAGCTCTCGAGTTTGCCGATGCATTTCGCCTGTTGACGAGGCATTTGGATACCTTAAGAGAGTCATAGTTACCCCTTGCTGATGCTCCCCATTTTACAACAGGCACATCTACAAGCTTACTCTGGCCAATTCTCCTGAAGCGATACGCTAATATCTATTGACATAAAGACTTTCACAGTACACCTACCGGGAGCTTTTCGACTTTGCCGATGTATTTCGCCAATTGACGAGGCTTTTGGCTACCTTAAGAGAGTCATAGTTACTCCTGCCAGTGTCTCTCCGTTAAACCACAGTCACATCTACCATTTTCCTCTGCCCCTTTCACCAGACGCGATACGCCATTATTTGTAGACATCATGACTTTCAAAGTACTTCTGCTAGGGGCTCCTCCAGTTTACCAATGTATTTCGCCTGTTGACGAGGCATTTGGCGAACTTAAGAGAGTCATACTTACTCCTGTCAGTTGCTCCCCGTTAAACCACAGTCACATCTACGATTTTCCTCTGCCGCTTTCACCAGACGCGATACGCCATTATTTGTCGAAATAATGACTTTCACAGTACTCCTGCTAGGGGTTCCTCCAGTTTACCAATGTATTTCGCCTGTTGACGAACCATTTGGCTACCTTAAGAGAGTCATAGTTACTCCTGTCAGTAGCTCCCCGTTTTACCACAGTCACATTTTCAATCTTATTCTGGCCAGTTCACCTGAAGCGATACGCCATTATCGGTCAACCTAAAGAATTTCACAGTACTCCTGCCGGGAGCTCTCGAGTTTGCCGATGTATTTCGCCTGTTGACGAGGGATTTGGTTACCTTAAGAGAGTCATAGTTACCCCTTGCTGTTGCTCCCCATTTTACAACAGGCACATCTACAAGCTTAGTCTATCCAATTCTGCTGAAGCGATACGCTAATATCTGTTGACATAAAGACTTTCACAGTTCTCCTGCCGGGAGCTTCTCGACTTTGCAGACGTATTTCGCATATTGACGAGGCACCTGGCTACCTTAAGAGAGTTATAGTTACTCCTGCCAGTGTCTCTCCGTTAAACCACATTCACATTTACAATTTTCCTCTGCCCCATTCACCAGACACGATACGATATTATTCTTCGACATTATGACTTTCACAGTACTCCTGCTAGGGGCTCCTCCAGTTTACCAATGTATTTCGCCTGTTGACGAGGCATTTGGCTACCTTAAGAGAGTCATACTTACTCCTGTCACTTGCTCCCCGTTTTACCACAGTCACATTTTCAATCTTATTCTGGCCAGTTCACCTGATGCGATACGCCATTATCAGTCAACGTAAAAAATATCACAGTACTCCTGCCGGGAGCTCTCGAGTTTGCCGATGCATTTCGCCTGTTGACGAGGCATTTGGATACCTTAAGAGAGTCATAGTTACCCCTTGCTGATGCTCCCCATTTTACAACAGGCACATCTACAAGCTTACTCTGGCCAATTCTCCTGAAGCGATACGCTAATATCTATTGACATAAAGACTTTCACAGTACTCCTGCCGGGAGCTTTTCGACTTTGCCGATGTATTTCGCCTATTGACGAGGCGTTTGGCTACCTTAAGAGAGTCATAGTTACTCCTGCCAGTGTCTCTCCGTTAAACCACAGTCACATCTACCATTTTCCTCTGCCCCTTTCACCAGACGCGATACGCCATTATTTGTAGACATCATGAGTTTCAAAGTACTTCTGCTAGGGCCTCCTCCAGTTTACCAATGTATTTCGCCTGTTGACGAGGCATTTGGCGACCTTAAGAGAGTCATACTTATTCCTGTCAGTTGCTCCCCGTTAAACCACAGTCACATCTACGATTTTCCTCTGCCGCTTTCACCAGACGCGATACGCCATTATTTGTCGAAATTATGACTTTCACAGTACTCCTGCTAGGGGTTCCTCCAGTTTACCAATGTATTTCGCTGTTGACGAACCATTTGGCTACCTTAAGAGAGTCATAGTTACTCCTGTCAGTTGCTCCCCGTTTTACCACAGTCACATTTTCAATCTTATTCTGGCCAGTTCACCTGAAGCGATACGCCATTATCGGTCAACCTAAAGAATTTCACAGTACCCCTGCCGGGAGCTCTCGAGTTTGCCGATGTATTTCGCCTGTTGACGAGGCATTTGGTTACCTTAAGAGAGTCATAGTTACCCCTTGCTGTTGCTCCCCATTTTACAACAGGCACATCTACAAGCTTACTCTGGCCAATTCTCCTGAAGCGATACGCTAATATCTATTGACATAAAGACTGTCACAGTACTCCTGCCGGGAGCTTTTCGACTTTGCCGATGTATTTCGCCTGTTGACGAGGCGTTTGGCTACCTTAAGAGAGTCATAGTTACTCCTGCCAGTGTCTCTCCGTTAAACCACAGTCACATCTACCATTTTCCTCTGCCCCTTTCACCAGACGCGATACGCCATTATTTGTCGACATCATGACTTTCAAAGTACTCCTGCTAGGGGCTCCTCCAGTTTACCAATGTATTTCGCCTGTTGACGAGGCATTTGGCTACCTTAAGAGAGTCATACTTACTCCTGTCAGTTGCTCCCCGTTTTACCACAGTCACATTTTCAATCTTATTCTGGCCAGTTCACCCGAAGCGATACGCCATTATCAGTCAGCCTAAAGAATTTCACAGTACTCCTGCCGGGAGCTTCTCGAGTTTGCCGATGTATTTCGCCTGTTGACGAGGCATTTGGATACCTTAAGAGAGTCATAGTTACACCTTGCTGTTGCTCACCATTTTACAACAGGCACATCTACAAGCTTACTCTATCCAATTCTGCTGAAGCGATACGCTAATATCTGTTGACATAAAGACTTTCACAGTTCTCCTGCCGGGAGCTTCTCGACTTTGAAGACGTATTTCGCATATTGACGAGGCACCTGGCTACCTTAAGAGAGTTATAGTTACTCCTGCCAGTGTCTCTCCGTTAAACCACATTCACATTTACAATTTTCCTCTGCCCCTTTCACCAGACACGATACGATATAATTCTTCGACATTATGACTTTCACAGTACTCCTGCTAGGGGCTCCTCCAGTTTACCAATGTATTTCGCCTGTTGACGAGGCATTTGGCTACCTTAAGAGAGTCATACTTACTCCTGTCACTTGCTCCCCGTTTTACCACAGTCACATTTTCAATCTTATTCTGGCCAGTTTACCTGATGCGATACGCCATTATCAGTCAACGTAAAAAATATCACAGTACTCCTGCCGGGAGCTCTCTAGTTTGCCGATGCATTTCGCCTGTTGACGAGGCATTTGGATACCTTAAGAGAGTCATAGTTACCCCTTGCTGATGCTCCCCATTTTGCAACAGGCACATCTACAAGCTTACTCTGGCCAATTCTCCTGAAGCGATACGCTAATATCTATTGACATAAAGACTTTCACACTACTCCTGCCGGGAGCTTTTCGACTTTGCCGATGTATTTCGCCAATTGACGAGGCGTTTGGCTACCTTAAGAGAGTCATAGTTACTCCTGCCAGTGTCTCTCCGTTAAACCACAGTCACATCTACCATTTTCCTCTGCCCCTTTCACCAGACGCGATACGCCATTATTTGTAGACATCATGACTTTCAAAGTACTTCTGCTAGGGGCTCCTCCAGTTTACCAATGTATTTCGCCTGTTGACGAGGCATTTGGCGACCTTAAGAGAGTCATACTTACTCCTGTCAGTTGCTCCCCGTTAAACCACAGTCACATCTACGATTTTCCTCTGCCGCTTTCACCAAACGCGATACGCCATTATATGTCGAAATTATGACTTTCACAGTACTCCTGCTAGGGGTTCCTCCAGTTTACCAATGTATTTCGCCTGTTGACGAACCATTTGGCTACCTTAAGAGAGTCATAGTTACTCCTGTCAGTTGCTCCCCGTTTTACCACAGTCACATTTTCAATCTTATTCTGGCCAGTTCACCTGAAGCGATACGCCATTATCGGTCAACCTAAAGAATTTCACAGTACTCCTGCCGGGAGCTCTCGAGTTTGCCGATGTATTTCGCCTGTTGACGAGGCATTTGGTTACCTTAAGAGAGTCATAGTTACCCCTTGCTGTTGCTCCCCATTTTACAACAGGCACGTCTTCAATCTTACTCTGGCCAATTCTCCTGAAGCGATACGCTAATATCTATTGACATAAAGACTTTCACAGTACACCTGCCGGGAGCTTTTCGACTTTGCCGATGAATTTCGCCTGTTGACGAGGCGTTTGGCTACCTTAAGAGAGTCATAGTTACTCCTGCCAGTGTCTCTCCGTTAAACCACAGTCACATCTACCATTTTCCTCTGCCCCTTTCACCAGACACGATACGCCATTATTTGTCGACATCATGACTTTCAAAGTACTCCTGCTAGGGGCTCCTCCAGTTTACCAATGTATTTCGCCTGTTGACGAGGCATTTGGCTACCTTAAGAGAGTCATACTTACTCCTGTCAGTTGCTCCCCGTTTTACCACAGTCACATTTTCAATCTTATTCTGGCCAGTTCACCCGAAGCGATACGCCATTATCAGTCAGCCTAAAGAATTTCACAGTACTCCTGCCGGGAGCTTCTCGAGTTTGCCGATGTATTTCGCCTGTTGACGAGGCATTTGGATACCTTAAGAGAGTCATAGTTACACCTTGCTGTTGCTCACCATTTTACAACAGGCACATCTACAAGCTTACTCTATCCAATTCTGCTGAAGCGATACGCTAATATCTGTTGACATAAAGACTTTCACAGTTCTCCTGCCGGGAGCTTCTCGACTTTGCCGACGTATTTCGCATATTGACGAGGCACCTGGCTACCTTAAGAGAGTTATAGTTACTCCTACCAGTGTCTCTCCGTTAAACCACATTCACATTTACAATTTTCCTCTGCCCCTTTCACCAGACACGATACGATATTATTCTTCGACATTATGACTTTCACAGTACTCCTGCTAGGGGCTCCTCCAGTTTACCAATGTATTTCGCCTGTTGACGAGGCATTTGGCTACCTTAAGAGAGTCATACTTACTCCTGTCACTTGCTCCCCGTTTTACCACAGTCACATTTTCAATCTTATTCTGGCCAGTTTACCTGATGCGATACGCCATTATCAGTCAACGTAAAAAATATCACAGTACTCCTGCCGGGAGCTCTCGAGTTTGCCGATGTATTTCGCCTGTTGACGAGGCATTTGGATACCTTAAGAGAGTCATAGTTACCCCTTGCTGATGCTCCCCATTTTACAACAGGCACATCTACAAGCTTACTCTGGCCAATTCTCCTGAAGCGATACGCTAATATCTATTGACATAAAGACTTTCACACTACTCCTGCCGGGAGCTTTTCGACTTTGCCGATGTATTTCGCCAATTGACGAGGCGTTTGGCTACCTTAAGAGAGTCATAGTTACTCCTGCCAGTGTCTCTCCGTTAAACCACAGTCACATCTACCATTTTCCTCTGCCCCTTTCACCAGACGCGATACGCCATTATTTGTAGACATCATGACTTTCAAAGTACTTCTGCTAGGGGCTCCTCCAGTTTACCAATGTATTTCGCCTGTTGACGAGGCATTTGGCGACCTTAAGAGAGTCATACTTACTCCTGTCAGTTGCTCCCCGTTAAACCACAGTCACATCTACGATTTTCCTCTGCCGCTTTCACCAAACGCGATACGCCATTATATGTCGAAATTATGACTTTCACAGTACTCCTGCTAGGGGTTCCTCCAGTTTACCAATGTATTTCGCCTGTTGACGAACCATTTGGCTACCTTAAGAGAGTCATAGTTACTCCTGTCAGTTGCTCCCCGTTTTACCACAGTCACATTTTCAATCTTATTCTGGCCAGTTCACCTAAAGCGATACGCCATTATCGGTCAACCTAAAGAATTTCACAGTACTCCTGCCGGGAGCTCTCGAGTTTGCCGATGTATTTCGCCTGTTGACGAGGCATTTGGTTACCTTAAGAGAGTCATAGTTACCCCTTGCTGTTGCTCCCCATTTTACAACAGGCACATCTACAATCTTACTCTGGCCAATTCTCCTGAAGCGATACGCTAATATCTATTAACATAAAGACTTTCACAGTACACCTGCCGGGAGCTTTTCGACTTTGCCGATGAATTTCGCCTGTTGACGAGGCGTTTGGCTACCTTAAGAGAGTCATAGTTACTCCTGCCAGTGTCTCTCCGTTAAACCACAGTCACATCTACCATTTTCCTCTGCCCCTTTCACCAGACGCGATACGCCATTATTTGTCGACATCATGACTTTCAAAGTACTCCTGCTAGGGGCTCCTCCAGTTTACCAATGTATTTCGCCTGTTGACGAGGCATTTGGCTACCTTAAGAGAGTCATACTTACTCCTGTCAGTTGCTCCCCGTTTTACCACAGTCACATTTTCAATCTTATTCTGGCCAGTTCACCCGAAGCGATACGCCATTATCAGTCAGCCTAAAGAATTTCACAGTACTCCTGCCGGGAGCTTCTCGAGTTTGCCGATGTATTTCGCCTGTTGACGAGGCATTTGGATACCTTAAGAGAGTCATAGTTACACCTTGCTGTTGCTCACCATTTTACAACAGGCACATCTACAAGCTTACTCTATCCAATTCTGCTGAAGCGATACGCTAATATCTGTTGACATAAAGACTTTCACAGTTCTCCTGCCGGGAGCTTCTCGACTTTGCCGACGTATTTCGCATATTGACGAGGCACCTGGCTACCTTAAGAGAGTTATAGTTACTCCTGCCAGTGTCTCTCCGTTAAACCACATTCACATTTACAATTTTCCTCTGCCCCTTTCACCAGACACGATACGATATTATTCTTCGACATTATGACTTTCACAGTACTCCTGCTAGGGGCTCCTCCAGTTTACCAATGTATTTCGCCTGTTGACGAGGCATTTGGCTACCTTAAGAGAGTCATACTTACTCCTGTCACTTGCTCCCCGTTTTACCACAGTCACATTTTCAATCTTATTCTGGCCAGTTCACCTGATGCGATACGCCATTATCAGTCAACGTAAAAAATATCACAGTACTCCTGCCGGGAGCTCTCGAGTTTGCCGATGCATTTCGCCTGTTGACGAGGCATTTGGATACCTTAAGAGAGTCATAGTTACCCCTTGCTGATGCTCCCCATTTTACAACAGGCACATCTACAAGCTTACTCTGGCCAATTCTCCTGAAGCGATACGCTAATATCTATTGACATAAAGACTTTCACAGTACTTCTGCCGGGAGCTTTTCGACTTTGCCGATGTATTTCGCCAATTGACGAGGCGTTTGGCTACCTTAAGAGAGTCATAGTTACTCCTGCCAGTGTCTCTCCGTTAAACCACAGTCACATCTACCATTTTCCTCTGCCCCTTTCACCAGACGCGATACGCCATTATTTGTAGTCATCATGACTTTCAAAGTACTTCTGCTAGGCGCTCCTCCAATTTACCAATGTATTTCGCCTGTTGACGAGGCATTTGGCGACCTTAAGAGAGTCATACTTACTCCTGTCAGTTGCTCCCCGTTAAACCACAGTCTCATCTACGATTTTCCTCTGCCGCTTTCACCAGACGCGATACGCCATTATTTGTCGAAATTATGACTTTCACAGTACTCCTGCTAGGGGTTCCTCCAGTTTACCAATGTATTTCGCCTGTTGACGAACCATTTGGCTACCTTAAGAGAGTCATAGTTACTCCTGTCAGTTGCTCCCCGTTTTACCACAGTCACATTTTCAATCTTATTCTGGCCAGTTCACCTGAAGCGATACGCCATTATCGGTCAACCTAAAGAATTTCGCAGTACTCCTGCCGGGAGCTCTCGAGTTTGCCGATGTATTTCGCCTGTTGACGAGGCATTTGGTTACCTTAAGAGAGTCATAGTTACCCCTTGCTGTTGCTCCCCATTTTACAACAGGCACATCTACAAGCTTACTCTGGCCAATTCTCCTGAAGCGATACGCTAATATCTATTGACATAAAGACTTTCACAGTACTCCTGCCGGGAGCTTTTCGACTTTGCCGATGTATTTCGCCTGTTGACGAGGCGTTTGGCTACCTTAAGAGAGTCATAGTTACTCCTGCCAGTGTCTCTCCGTTAAACCACAGTCACATCTACCATTTTCCTCTGCCCCTTTCACCAGACGCGATACGCCATTATTTGTCGACATCATGACTTTCAAAGTACTCCTGCTAGGGGCTCCTCCAGTTTACCAATGTATTTCGCCTGTTGACGAGGCATTTGGCTACCTTAAGAGAGTCATACTTACTCCTGTCAGTTGCTCCCCGTTTTACCACAGTCACATTTTCAATCTTATTCTGGCCAGTTCACCCGAAGCGATACGCCATTATCAGTCAGCCTAAAGAATTTCACAGTACTCCTGCCGGGAGCTTCTCGAGTTTGCCGATGTATTTCGCCTGTTGACGAGGCATTTGGATACCTTAAGAGAGTCATAGTTACACCTTGCTGTTGCTCACCATTTTACAACAGGCACATCTACAAGCTTACTCTATCCAATTCTGCTGAAGCGATACGCTAATATCTGTTGACATAAAGACTTTCACAGTTCTCCTGCCGGGAGCTTCTCGACTTTGCCGACGTATTTCGCATATTGACGAGGCACCTGGCTACCTTAAGAGAGTTATAGTAACTCCTGCCAGTGTCTCTCCGTTAAACCACATTCACATTTACAATTTTCCTCTGCCCCTTTCACCAGACACGATACGATATTATTCTTCGACATTATGACTTTCACAGTACTCCTGCTAGGGGCTCCTCCAGTTTACCAATGTATTTCGCCTGTTGACGAGGCATTTGGCTACCTTAAGAGAGTCATACTTACTCCTGTCACTTGCTCCCCGTTTTACCACAGTCACATTTTCAATCTTATTCTGGCCAGTTTACCTGATGCGATACGCCATTATCAGTCAACGTAAAAAATATCACAGTACTCCTGCCGGGAGCTCTCGAGTTTGCCGATGCATTTCGCCTGTTGACGAGGCATTTGGATACCTTAAGAGAGTCATAGTTACCCCTTGCTGATGCTCCCCATTTTACAACAGGCTCATCTACAAGCTTACTCTGGCCAATTCTCCTGAAGCGATACGCTAATATCTATTGACATAAAGACTTTCACACTACTCCTGCCGGGAGCTTTTCGACTTTGCCGATGTATTTCGCCAATTGACGAGGCGTTTGGCTACCTTAAGAGAGTCATAGTTACTCCTGCCAGTGTCTCTCCGTTAAACCACAGTCACATCTACCATTTTCCTCTGCCCCTTTCACCAGACGCGATACGCCATTATTTGTAGACATCATGACTTTCAAAGTACTTCTGCTAGGGGCTCCTCCAGTTTACCAATGTATTTCGCCTGTTGACGAGGCATTTGGCGACCTTAAGAGAGTCATACTTACTCCTGTCAGTTGCTCCCCGTTAAACCACAGTCACATCTACGATTTTCCTCTGCCGCTTTCACCAGACGCGATACGCCATTATTTGTCGAAATTATGACTTTCACAGTACTCCTGCTAGGGGTTCCTCCAGTTTACCAATGTATTTCGCCTGTTGACGAACCATTTGGCTACCTTAAGAGAGTCATAGTTACTCCTGTCAGTTGCTCCCCGTTTTACCACAGTCACATTTTCAATCTTATTCTGGCCAGTTCACCTGAAGCGATACGCCATTATCGGTCAACCTAAAGAATTTCACAGTACTCCTGCCGGGAGCTCTCGAGTTTGCCGATGTATTTCGCCTGTTGACGAGGCATTTGGTTACCTTAAGAGAGTCATAGTTACCCCTTGCTGTTGCTCCCCATTTTACAACAGGCACATCTACAAGCTTACTCTGGCCAATTCTCCTGAAGCGATACGCTAATATCTATTGACATAAAGACTTTCACAGTACTCCTGCCGGGAGCTTTTCGACTTTGCCGATGTATTTCGCCTGTTGACGAGGCGTTTGGCTACCTTAAGAGAGTCATAGTTACTCCTGCCAGTGTCTCTCCGTTAAACCACAGTCACATCTACCATTTTCCTCTGCCCCTTTCACCAGACGCGATACGCCATTATTTGTCGACATCATGACTTTCAATGTACTCCTGCTAGGGGCTCCTCCAGTTTACCAATGTATTTCGCCTGTTGACGAGGCATTTGGCTACCTTAAGAGAGTCATACTTACTCCTGTCAGATGCTCCCCGTTTTACCACAGTCACATTTTCAATCTTATTCTGGCCAGTTCACCCGAAGCGATACGCCATTATCAGTCAGCCTAAAGAATTTCACAGTACTCCTGCCGGGAGCTTCTCGAGTTTGCCGATGTATTTCGCCTGTTGACGAGGCATTTGGATACCTTAAGAGAGTCATAGTTACACCTTGCTGTTGCTCACCATTTTACAACAGGCACATCTACAAGCTTACTCTATCCAATTCTGCTGAAACGATACGCTAATATCTGTTGACATAAAGACTTTCACAGTTCTCCTGCCGGGAGCTTCTCGACTTTGCCGACGTATTTCGCATATTGACGAGGCACCTGGCTACCTTAAGAGAGTTATAGTTACTCCTGCCAGTGTCTCTCCGTTAAACCACATTCACATTTACAATTTTCCTCTGCCCCTTTCACCAGACACGATACGATATTATTCTTCGACATTATGACTTTCACAGTACTCCTGCTAGGGGCTCCTCCAGTTTACCAATGTATTTCGCCTGTTGACGAGGCATTTGGCTACCTTAAGAGAGTCATACTTACTCCTGTCACTTGCTCCCCGTTTTACCACAGTCACATTTTCAATCTTATTCTGGCCAGTTCACCTGATGCGATACGCCATTATCAGTCAACGTAAAAAATATCACAGTACTCCTGCCGGGAGCTCTCGAGTTTGCCGATGCATTTCGCCTGTTGACGAGGCATTTGGATACCTTAAGAGAGTCATAGTTACCCCTTGCTGATGCTCCCCATTTTACAACAGGCACATCTACAAGCTTACTCTGGCCAATTCTCCTGAAGCGATACGCTAATATCTATTGACATAAAGACTTTCACAGTACTCCTGCCGGGAGCTTTTCGACTTTGCCGATGTATTTCGCCAATTGACGAGGCGTTTGGCTACCTTAAGAGAGTCATAGTTACTCCTGCCAGTGTCTCTCCGTTAAACCACAGTCACATCTACCATTTTCCTCTGCCCCTTTCACCAGACGCGATACGCCATTATTTGTAGACATCATGACTTTCAAAGTACTTCTGCTAGGGGCTCCTCCAATTTACCAATGTATTTCGCCTGTTGACGAGGCATTTGGCTACCTTAAGAGAGTCATACTTACTCCTGTCAGTTGCTCCCCGTTTTACCACAGTCACATTTTCAATCTTATTCTGGCCAGTTCACCCGAAGCGATACGCCATTATCAGTCAACCTAAAGAATTTCACAGTACTCCTGCCGGGAGCTTCTCGAGTTTGCCGATGTATTTCGCCTGTTGACGAAGCATTTGGATACCTTAAGAGAGTCATAGTTACACCTTGCTGTTGCTCACCATTTTACAACAGGCACATCTACAAGCTTACTCTATCCAATTCTGCTGAAGCGATACGCTAATATCTGTTGACATAAAGACTTTCACAGTTCTCCTGCCGGGAGCTTCTCGACTTTGCCGACGTATTTCGCATATTGACGAGGCACCTGGCTACCTTAAGAGAGTTATAGTTACTCCTGCCAGTGTCTCTCCGTAAAACGACATTCACATTTACAATTTTCGTCTGCCCCTTTCACCAGACACGATACGATATTATTCTTCGACATTATGACTTTCACAGTACTCCTGCTAGGGGCTCCTCCAGTTTACTAATGTATTTCGCCTGTTGACGAGGCATTTGGCTACCTGAAGAGAGTCATACTTACTCCTGTCAGTTGCTCCCCGTTTTACCACAGTCACATTTTCAATCTAATTCTGGCCAGATCACCTGATGCGATACGCCATTATCAGTCAACGTAAAAAATATCACAGTACTCCTGCCGGGAGCTCTCGAGTTTGCCGATGCATTTCGCCTGTAGACGAGGCATTTGGATACCTTAAGAGAGTCATAGTTACCCCTTGCTGATTCTCCCCATTTTACAACAGGCACATCTACAAGCTTACTCTGGCCAATTCTCCTGAAGCGATACGTTAATATCTATTGACATAAAGACTTTCACAGTACTCCTGCCGGGAGCTTTTCGACTTTGCCGATGTATTTCGCCTATTGACGAGGCGTTTGGCTACCTTAAGAGAGTCATAGTTACTCCTGCCAGTGTCTCTCCGTTAAACCACAGTCACATCTACCATTTTCCTCTGCCCCATTCACCAGACGCGATACGCCATTATTTGTCGACATCATGACTTTCAAAGTACTCCTGCTAGGGGCTCCTCCAGTTTACCAATGTATTTCGCCTGTTGACGAGGCATTTGGCTACCTTAAGAGACTCATAGTTACTCCTGTCAGTTGCTCCCCGTTTTACCACCGTCACATTTTCAATCTTATTCTGGCCAGTTCACCTGAAGCGATACGCCATTATCGGTCAACCTAAAGAATTTCACAGTACTCCTGCCGGGAGCTCTCGAGTTTGCCGACGTATTTCGCCTGTTGACGAGGCATTTGGTTACCTTAAGAGAGTCATAGTTACCCCTTGCTGTTGCTCCCCATTTTACAACAGGCACATCTACAAGCTTACTCTGGCCAATTCTCCTGAAGCGATACGCTAATATCTATTGACATAAAGACTTTCACAGTACTCCTGCCGGGAGCTTTTCGACTTTGCCGATGTATTTCACCTGTTGACGAGGCGTTTGGCTACCTTAAGAGAGTCATAGTTACTCCTGCCAGTGTCTCTCCGTTAAACCACAGTCACATCTACCATTTTCCTCTGCCCCTTTCACCAGACGCGATACGCCATTATTTGTCGACATCATGACTTTCAAAGTACTTCTGCTAGGGGCTCCTCCAGTTTACCAATGTATTTCGCCTGTTGACGAGGCATTTGGCTACGTGAAGAGAGTCATACTTACTCCTGTCAGTTGCTCCCCGTTTTACCACAGTCACATTTTCAATCTTATTCTGGCCAGATCACCTGATGCGATACGCCATTATCAGTCAACGTAAAAAATATCACAGTACTCCTGCCGGGAGCTCTCGAGTTTGCCGATGCATTTCGCCTGTAGACGAGGCATTTGGATACCTTAAGAGAGTCATAGTTACCCCTTGCTGATGCTCCCCATTTTACAACAGGCACATCTACAAGCTTACTCTGGCCAATTCTCCTGAAGCGATACGCTAATATCTATTGACATAAAGACTTTCACAGTACTCCTGCCGGGAGCTTTTCGACTTTGCCGATGTATTTCGCCTATTGACGAGGCGTTTGGCTACCTTAAGAGAGTCATAGTTACTCCTGCCAGTGTCTCTCCGTTAAACCACAGTCACATCTACCATTTTCCTCTGCCCCATTCACCAGACGCGATACGCCATTATTTGTCGACATCATGACTTTCAAAGTACTCCTGCTAGGGGCTCCTCCAGTTTACCAATGTATTTCGCCTGTTGACGAGGCATTTGGATACCTTAAGAGAGTCATAGTTACCCCTTGCTGTTGCTCCCCATTTTACAACAGGCACATCTACAAGCTTACTCTGGCCAATTCTCCTGAAGCGATAGGCTAATATCTGTTGACATAAAGACTTTCACAGTACTCCTGCCGTGATCTTTTCGACTTTGCCGATGTATTTCGCCTATTGACGAGGCGTTTGGCTACCTTAAGAGAGTCATAGTTACTCCTGCCCGTGTCTCTCCGTTAAACCACAGTCACATCTACCATTTTCCTCTGCCCCTTTCACCAGACGCGATACGCCATTATTTGTAGACATCATGACTTTCAAAGTACTTCTGCTAGGGGCTCCTCCAGTTTACCAATGTATTTCGCCTGTTGACGAGGCATTTGGCTACCTTAAGAGAGTCATACTTACTCCTGTCAGTTGCTCCCCGTTTCACCACAGTCACATTTTCAATCTTATTCTGGCCAGTTCACCCGAAGCGATACGCCACTTGACGAGGCATTTGGCTACCTTAAGAGAGTCGTAGTTACTCCTGTCAGTTGCTCCCCGTTAAACCACAGTCACATCTACGATTTTCCTCTGCCGCTTTCACCAGACGCGATACGCCATTATTTGTCGAAATTATGACTTTCACAGTACTCCTGCTAGGGGCTCCTCCAGTTTACCAATGTATTTCGCCTGTTGACGAACCATTTGGCTTCCTTAAGAGAGTCATAGTTACTCCTGTCAGTTGCTCCCCGTTTTACCACAGTCACATTTTCAATCTTATTCTGGCCAGTTCACCTGAAGCGATACGCCATTATCGGTCTACCTAAAGAATTTCACAGTACTCCTGCCGGGAGCTCTCGAGTTTGCCGATGTATTTCGCCTGTTGACGAGGCATTTGGTTAATTTAAGAGAGTCATAGTTAGCCCTTGCTGTTGCTCCCCATTTTACAACAGGCACATCTACAAGCTTACTCTGGCCAATTCTCCTGAAGCGATACGCTAATATCTATTGACATAAAGACTTTCACAGTACTCCTGCCGGGAGCTTTTCGACTTTGCCGATGTATTTCGCCTGTTGACGAGGCGTTTGGCTACCTTAAGAGAGTCATAGTTACTCCTGCCAGTGTCTCTCCGTTAAACCACAGTCACATCTACCATTTTCCTCTGCCCCATTCACCAGACGCGATACGCCATTATTTGTCGACATCATGACTTTCAAAGTACTCCTGCTAGGGGCTCCTCCAGTTTACCAATGTATTTCGCCTGTTGACGAGGCATTTGGCTACCTTAAGAGACTCATAGTTACTCCTGTCAGTTGCTCCCCGTTTTACCACAGTCACATTTTCAATCTTATTCTGGCCAGTTCACCTGAAGCGATACGCCATTATCAGTCAACCTAAAGAATATCACAGTACTCCTGCCGGGAGCTCTCGAGTTTGCCGATGTATTTCGCCTGTTGACGAGGCATTTGGATACCTTAAGAGAGTCATAGTTACCCCTTGCTGTTGCTCCCCATTTTACAACAGGCACATCTACAAGCTTACTCTGGCCAATTCCTCTGAAGCGATAGGCTAATATCTGTTGACATAAAGACTTTCACAGTACTCCTGCCGTGATCTTTTCGACTTTGCCGATGTATTTCGCCTATTGACGAGGCGTTTGGCTACCTTAAGAGAGTCATAGTTACTCCTGCCCGTGTCTATCCGTTAAACCACAGTCACATCTACCATTTTCCTCCGCCCCTTTCACCAGACGCGATACGCCATTATTTGTAGACATCATGACTTTCAAAGTACTTCTGCTAGGGGCTCCTCCAGTTTACCAATGTATTTCGCCTGTTGACGAGGTATTTGGCTACCTTAAGAGAGTCATACTTACTCCTGTCAGTTGCTCCCCGTTTTACCACAGTCACATTTTCAATCTTATTCTGGCCAGTTCACCCGAAGCGATACGCCACTTGACGAGGCATTTGGCTACCTTAAGAGAGTCGTAGTTACTCCTGTCAGTTGCTCCCCGTTAAACCACAGTCACATCTACGATTTTCCTCTGCCGCTTTCACCAGACGCGATACGCCATTATTTGTCGAAATTATGACTTTCACAGTACTCCTGCAAGGGGTTCCTCCAGTTTACCAATGTATTTCGCCTGTTGACGAACCATTTGGCTACCTTAAGAGAGTCATAGTTACTCCTGTCAGTTGCTCCCCGTTTTACCACAGTCACATTTTCAATCTTATTCTGGCCAGTTCACCTGAAGCGATACGCCATTATCGGTCAACCTAAAGAATTTCACAGTACTCCTGCCGGGAGCTCTCGAGTTTGCCGATGTATTTCGCCTGTTGACGAGGCATTTGGTTACCTTAAGAGAGTCATAGTTACCCCTTGCTGTTGCTCCCCATTTTACAACAGGCTCATCTACAAGCTTACTCTGGCCAATTCTCCTGAAGCGATACGCTAATATCTATTGACATAAAGACTTTCACAGTACTCCTGCCGGGAGCTTTTCGACTTTGCCGATGTATTTCGCCTGTTGACGAGGCGTTTGGCTACCTTAAGAGAGTCATAGTTACTCCTGCCAGTGTCTCTCCGTTAAACCACAGTCACATCTACCATTTTCCTCTGCCCCTTTCACCAGACGCGATACGCCATTATTTGTCGACATCATGACTTTCAAAGTACTCCTGCTACGGGCTCCTCCAGTTTACCAATGTATTTCGCCTGTTGACGAGGCATTTGGCTACCTTAAGAGAGTCATAGTTACTCCTGTCAGTTGCTCCCCGTTTTACCACAGTCACATTTTCAATCTTATTCTGGCCAGTTCACCTGATGCGATACGCCATTATCAGTCAACGTAAAAAATATCACAGTACTCCTGCCGGGAGCTCTCGAGTTTGCCGATGCATTTCGCCTGTTGACGAGGCATTTGGATACCTTAAGAGAGTCATAGTTACCCCTTGCTGATGCTCCCCATTTTACAACAGGCACATCTACAAGCTTACTCTTGCCAATTCTCCTGAAGCGATACGCTAATATCTATTGACATAAAGACTTTCACAGTACTCCTGCCGGGAGCTTTTCGACTTTGCCGATGTATTTCGCCTATTGACGAGGCGTTTGGCTACCTTAAGAGAGTCATAGTTACTCCTGCCAGTGTCTCTCCGTTAAACCACAGTCACATCTACCATTTTCCTTTGCCCCATTCACCAGACGCGATACGCCATTATTTGTCGACATCATGACTTTCAAAGTACTCCTGCTAGGGGCTCCTCCAGTTTACCAATGTATTTCGCCTGTTGACGAGGCATTTGGCTACCTTAAGAGACTCATAGTTTCTCCTGTCAGTTGCTCCCCGTTTTACCACAGTCACATTTTCAATCTTATTCTGGCCAGTTCACCTGAAGCGATACGCCATTATCAGTCAACCTAAAGAATATCACAGTACTCCTGCCGGGAGCTCTCGAGTTTGCCGATGTATTTCGCCTGTTGACGAGGCATTTGGATACCTTAAGAGAGTCATAGTTACCCCTTGCTGTTGCTCCCCATTTTACAACAGGCACATCTACAAGCTTACTCTGGCCAATTCCTCTGAAGCGATAGGCTAATATCTGTTGACATAAAGACTTTCACAGTACTCCTGCCGTGATCTTTTCGACTTTGCCGATGTATTTCGCCTATTGACGAGGCGTTTGGCTACCTTAAGAGAGTCATAGTTACTCCTGCCCGTGTCTCTCCGTTAAACCACAGTCACATCTACCATTTTCCTCCGCCCCTTTCACCAGACGCGATACGCCATTATTTGTAGACATCATGACTTTCAAAGTACTTCTGCTAGGGGCTCCTCCAGTTTACCAATGTATTTCGCCTGTTGACGAGGTATTTGGCTACCTTAAGAGAGTCATACTTACTCCTGTCAGTTGCTCCCCGTTTTACCACAGTCACATTTTCAATCTTATTCTGGCCAGTTCACCCGAAGCGATACGCCACTTGACGAGGCATTTGGCTACCTTAAGAGAGTCGTAGTTACTCCTGTCAGTTGCTCCCCGTTAAACCACAGTTACATCTACGATTTTCCTCTGCCGCTTTCACCAGACGCGATACGCCATTATTTGTCGAAATTATGACTTTCACAGTACTCCTGCTAGGGGTTCCTCCAGTTTACCAATGTATTTCGCCTGTTGACGAGGCATTTGGCTACCTTAAGAGAGTCATAGTTACTCCTGTCAGTTGCTCCCCGTTTTACCACAGTCACATTTTCAATCTTATTCTGGCCAGTTCACCTGAAGCGATACGCCATTATCGGTCAACCTAAAGAATTTCACAGTACTCCTGCCGGGAGCTCTCGAGTTTGCCGATGTATTTCGCCTGTTGACGAGGCATTTGGTTACCTTAAGAGAGTCATAGTTACCCCTTGCTGTTGCTCCCCATTTTACAACAGGCTCATCTACAAGCTTACTCTGGCCAATTCTCCTGAAGCGATACGCTAATATCTATTGACATAAAGACTTTCACAGTACTCCTGCCGGGAGCTTTTCGACTTTGCCGATGTATTTCGCCTGTTGACGAGGCGTTTGGCTACCTTAAGAGAGTCATAGTTACTCCTGCCAGTGTCTCTCCGTTAAACCACAGTCACATCTACCATTTTCCTCTGCCCCTTTCACCAGACGCGATACGCCATTATTTGTCGACATCATGACTTTCAAAGTACTCCTGCTAGGGGCTCCTCCAGTTTACCAATGTATTTCGCCTGTTGACGAGGCATTTGGCTACCTTAAGAGAGTCATAGTTACTCCTGTCAGTTGCTCCCCGTTTTACCACAGTCACATTTTCAATCTTATTCTGGCCAGTTCACCTGATGCGATACGCCATTATCAGTCAACGTAAAAAATATCACAGTACTCCTGCCGGGAGCTCTCGAGTTTGCCGATGCATTTCGCCTGTTGACGAGGCATTTGGATACCTTAAGAGAGTCATAGTTACCCCTTGCTGATGCTCCCCATTTTACAACAGGCACATCTACAAGCTTACTCTTGCCAATTCTCCTGAAGCGATACGCTAATATCTATTGACATAAAGACTTTCACAGTACTCCTGCCGGGAGCTTTTCGACTTTGCCGATGTATTTCGCCTATTGACGAGGCGTTTGGCTACCTTAAGAGAGTCATAGTTACTCCTGCCAGTGTCTCTCCGTTAAACCACAGTCACATCTACCATTTTCCTTTGCCCCATTCACCAGACGCGATACGCCATTATTTGTCGACATCATGACTTTCAAAGTACTCCTGCTAGGGGCTCCTCCAGTTTACCAATGTATTTCGCCTGTTGACGAGGCATTTGGCTACCTTAAGAGACTCATAGTTTCTCCTGTCAGTTGCTCCCCGTTTTACCACAGTCACATTTTCAATCTTATTCTGGCCAGTTCACCTGAAGCGATACGCCATTATCAGTCAACCTAAAGAATATCACAGTACTCCTGCCGGGAGCTCTCGAGTTTGCCGATGTATTTCGCCTGTTGACGAGGCATTTGGATACCTTAAGAGAGTCATAGTTACCCCTTGCTGTTGCTCCCCATTTTACAACAGGCACATCTACAAGCTTACTCTGGCCAATTCCTCTGAAGCGATAGGCTAATATCTGTTGACATAAAGACTTTCACAGTACTCCTGCCGTGATCTTTTCGACTTTGCCGATGTATTTCGCCTATTGACAAGGCGTTTGGCTACCTTAAGAGAGTCATAGTTACTCCTGCCCGTGTCTCTCCGTTAAACCACAGTCACATCTACCATTTTCCTCTGCCCCATTCACCAGACGCGATACGCCATTATTTGTCGACATCATGACTTTCAAAGTACTCCTGCTAGGGGCTCCTCCAGTTTACCAATGTATTTCGCCTGTTGACGAGGCATTTGGCTACCTTAAGAGACTCATAGTTACTCCTGTCAGTTGCTCCCCGTTTTACCACAGTCACATTTTCAATCTTATTCTGGCCAGTTCACCTGAAGCGATACGCCATTATCAGTCAACCTAAAGAATATCACAGTACTCCTGCCGGGAGCTCTCGAGTTTGCCGATGTATTTCGCCTGTTGACGAGGCATTTGGATACCTTAAGAGAGTCATAGTTACCCCTTGCTGTTGCTCCCCATTTTACAACAGGCACATCTACAAGCTTACTCTGGCCAATTCCTCTGAAGCGATAGGCTAATATCTGTTGACATAAAGACTTTCACAGTACTCCTGCCGTGATCTTTTCGACTTTGCCGATGTATTTCGCCTATTGACGAGGCGTTTGGCTACCTTAAGAGAGTCATAGTTACTCCTGCCCGTGTCTCTCCGTTAAACCACAGTCACATCTACCATTTTCCTCTGCCCCTTTCACCAGACGCGATACGCCATTATTTGTAGACATCATGACTTTCAAAGTACTTCTGCTAGGGGCTCCTCCAGTTTACCAATGTATTTCGCCTGTTGACGAGGCATTTGGCTACCTTAAGAGAGTCATACTTACTCCTGTCAGTTGCTCCCCGTTTTACCACAGTCACATTTTCAATCATATTCTGGCCAGTTCACCCGAAGCGATACGCCACTTGACGAGGCATTTGGCTACCTTAAGAGAGTCGTAGTTACTCCTGTCAGTTGCTCCCCGTTAAACCACAGTCACATCTACGATTTTCCTCTGCCGCTTTCACCAGACGCGATACGCCATTATTTGTCGAAATTATGACTTTCACAGTACTCCTGCTAGGGGTTCCTCCAGTTTACCAATGTATTTCGCCTGTTGACGAACCATTTGGCTTCCTTAAGAGAGTCATAGTTACTCCTGTCAGTTGCTCCCCGTATTACCACAGTCACATTTTCAATCTTATTCTGGCCAGTTCACCTGAAGCGATACGCCATTATCGGTCAACCTAAAGAATTTCACAGTACTCCTGCCGGGAGCTCTCGAGTTTGCCGATGTATTTCGCCTGTTGACGAGGCATTTGGTTACCTTAAGAGAGTCATAGTTAGCCCTTGCTGTTGCTCCCCATTTTACAACAGGCACATCTACAAGCTTACTCTGGCCAATTCTCCTGAAGCGATACGCTAATATCTATTGACATAAAGACTTTCACAGTACTCCTGCCGGGAGCTTTTCGACTTTGCCGATGTATTTCGCCTGTTGACGAGGCGTTTGGGTACCTTAAGAGAGTCATAGTTACTCCTGCCAGTGTCTCTCCGTTAAACCACAGTCACATCTACCATTTTCCTCTGCCCCTTTCACCAGACGCGATACGCCATTATTTGTCGACATCATGACTTTCAAAGTACTCCTGCTAGGGGCTCCTCCAGTTTACCAATGTATTTCGCCTGTTGACGAGGCATTTGGCTACCTTAAGAGAGTCATAGTTACTCCTGTCAGTTGCTCCCCGTTTTACCACAGTCACATTTTCAATCTTATTCTGGCCAGTTCACCTGATGCGATACGCCATTATCAGTCAACGTAAAAAATATCACAGTACTCCTGCCGGGAGCTCTCGAGTTTGCCGATGCATTTCGCCTGTTGACGAGGCATTTGGATACCTTAAGAGAGTCATAGTTACCCCTTGCTGATGCTCCCCATTTTACAACAGGCACATCTACAAGCTTACTCTTGCCAATTCTCCTGAAGCGATACGCTAATATCTATTGACATAAAGACTTTCACAGTACTCCTGCCGGGAGCTTTTCGACTTTGCCGATGTATTTCGCCTATTGACGAGGCGTTTGGCTACCTTAAGAGAGTCATAGTTACTCCTGCCAGTGTCTCTCCGTTAAACCACAGTCACATCTACCATTTTCCTCTGCCCCATTCACCAGACGCGATACGCCATTATTTGTCGACATCATGACTTTCAAAGTACTCCTGCTAGGGGCTCCTCCAGTTTACCAATGTATTTCGCCTGTTGACGAGGCATTTGGCTACCTTAAGAGACTCATAGTTACTCCTGTCAGTTGCTCCCCGTTTTACCACAGTCACATTTTCAATCTTATTCTGGCCAGTTCACCTGAAGCGATACGCCATTATCAGTCAACCTAAAGAATATCACAGTACTCCTGCCGGGAGCTCTCGAGTTTGCCGATGTATTTCGCCTGTTGACGAGGCATTTGGATACCTTAAGAGAGTCATAGTTACCCCTTGCTGTTGCTCCCCATTTTACAACAGGCACATCTACAAGCTTACTCTGGCCAATTCCTCTGAAGCGATAGGCTAATATCTGTTGACATAAAGACTTTCACAGTACTCCTGCCGTGATCTTTTCGACTTTGCCGATGTATTTCGCCTATTGACGAGGCGTTTGGCTACCTTAAGAGAGTCATAGTTACTCCTGCCCGTGTCTCTCCGTTAAACCACAGTCACATCTACCATTTTCCTCCGCCCCTTTCACCAGACGCGATACGCCATTATTTGTAGACATCATGACTTTCAAAGTACTTCTGCTAGGGGCTCCTCCAGTTTACCAATGTATTTCGCCTGTTGACGAGGCATTTGGCTACCTTAAGAGAGTCATACTTACTCCTGTCAGTTGCTCCCCGTTTTACCACAGTCACATTTTCAATCTTATTCTGGCCAGTTCACCCGAAGCGATACGCCACTTGACGAAACATTTGGCTACCTTAAGAGAATCGTAGTTACTCCTGTCAGTTGCTCCCCGTTAAACCACAGTCACATCTACGATTTTCCTCTGCCGCTTTCACCAGACGCGATACGCCATTATTTGTCGAAATTATGACTTTCACAGTACTCCTGCTAGGGGTTCCTCCAGTTTACCAATGTATTTCGCCTGTTGACGAACCATTTGGCTTCCTTAAGAGAGTCATAGTTACTCCTGTCAGTTGCTCCCCGTTTTACCACAGTCACATTTTCAATCTTATTCTGGCCAGTTCACCTGAAGCGATACGCCATTATCGGTCAACCTAAAGAATTTCACAGTACTCCTGCCGGGAGCTCTCGAGTTTGCCGATGTATTTCGCCTGTTGACGAGGCATTTGGTTACCTTAAGAGAGTCATAGTTAGCCCTTGCTGTTGCTCCCCATTTTACAACAGGCACGTCTACAAGCTTACTCTGGCCAATTCTCCTGAAGCGATACGCTAATATCTATTGACATAAAGACTTTCACAGTACTCCTGCCGGGAGCTTTTCGACTTTGCCGATGTATTTCGCCTGTTGACGAGGCGTTTGGCTACCTTAAGAGAGTCATAGTTACTCCTGCCAGTATCTCTCCGTTAAACCACAGTCACATCTACCATTTTCCTCTGCCCCTTTCACCAGACGCGATACGCCATTATTTGTCGACATCATGACTTTCAAAGTACTCCTGCTAGGGGCTCCTCCAGTTTACCAATGTATTTCGCCTGTTGACGAGGCATTTGGCTACCTTAAGAGAGTCATAGTTACTCCTGTCAGTTGCTCCCCGTTTTACCACAGTCACATTTTCAATCTTATTCTGGCCAGTTCACCTGATGCGATACGCCATTATCAGTCAACGTAAAAAATATCACAGTACTCCTGCCGGGAGCTCTCGAGTTTGCCGATGCATTTCGCCTGTTGACGAGGCATTTGGATACCTTAAGAGAGTCATAGTTACCCCTTGCTGATGCTCCCCATTTTACAACAGGCACATCTACAAGCTTACTCTTGCCAATTCTCCTGAAGCGATACGCTAATATCTATTGACATAAAGACTTTCACAGTACTCCTGCCGGGAGCTTTTCGACTTTGCCGATGTATTTCGCCTATTGACGAGGCGTTTGGCTACCTTAAGAGAGTCATAGTTACTCCTGCCAGTGTCTCTCCGTTAAACCACAGTCACATCTACCATTTTCCTCTGCCCCATTCACCAGACGCGATACGCCATTATTTGTCGA
Organism: Schistocerca americana; assembly: GCF_021461395.2. NCBI lineage: Eukaryota > Metazoa > Arthropoda > Insecta > Orthoptera > Acrididae > Schistocerca > Schistocerca americana. Next base: position 64,020,330 of record NC_060130.1, read on the forward strand.
CATCATGACTTTCAAAGTACTCCTGCTAGGGGCTCCTCCAGTTTACCAATGTATTTCGCCTGTTGACGAGGCATTTGGCTACCTTAAGAGACTCATAGTTACTCCTGTCAGTTGCTCCCCGTTTTACCACAGTCACATTTTCAATCTTATTCTGGCCAGTTCACCTGAAGCGATACGCCATTATCAGTCAACCTAAAGAATATCACAGTACTCCTGCCGGGAGCTCTCGAGTTTGCCGATGTATTTCGTCTGTTGACGAGGCATTTGGATACCTTAAGAGAGTCATAGTTACCCCTTGCTGTTGCTCCCCATTTTACAACAGGCACATCTACAAGCTTACTCTGGCCAATTCCTCTGAAGCGATAGGCTAATATCTGTTGACATAAAGACTTTCACAGTACTCCTGCCGTGATCTTTTCGACTTTGCCGATGTATTTCGCCTATTGACGAGGCGTTTGGCTACCTTAAGAGAGTCATAGTTACTCCTGCCCGTGTCTCTCCGTTAAACCACTATTACATCTACCATTTTCCTCCGCCCCTTTCACCAGACGCGATACGCCATTATTTGTAGACATCATGACTTTCAAAGTACTTCTGCTAGGGGCTCCTCCAGTTTACCAATGTATTTCGCCTGTTGACGAGGTATTTGGCTACCTTAAGAGAGTCATACTTACTCCTGTCAGTTGCTCCCCGTTTTACCACAGTCACATTTTCAATCTTATTCTGGCCAGTTCACCCGAAGCGATACGCCACTTGACGAGGCATTTGGCTACCTTAAGAGAGTCGTAGTTACTCCTGTCAGTTGCTCCCCGTTAAACCACAGTCACATCTACGATTTTCCTCTGCCGCTTTCACCAGACGCGATACGCCATTATTTGTCGAAATTATGACTTTCACAGTACTCCTGCTAGGGATTCCTCCAGTTTACCAATGTATTTCGCCTGTTGACGAACCATTTGGCTACCTTAAGAGAGTCATAGTTACTCCTGTCAGTTGCTCCCCGTTTTACCACAGTCACATTTTCAATCTTATTCTGGCCAGTTCACCTGAAGCGATACGCCATTATCGGTCAACCTAAAGAATTTCACAGTACTCCTGCCGGGAGCTCTCGAGTTTTTCCGATGTATTTCGCCTGTTGTTGAGGCATTTGGTTACCTTAAGAGAGTCATAGTTACCCCTTGCTGTTGCTCCCCAATTTACAACAGGCTCATCTACAAGCTTACTCTTTCCAATTCTCCTGAAGCGATACGCTAATATCTATTGACATAAAGACTTTCACAGTACTCCTGCCGGGAGCTTTTCGACTTTGCCGATGTATTTCGCCTGTTGACGAGGCGTTTGGCTACCTTAAGAGAGTCGTAGTTACTCCTGCCAGTGTCTCTCCGTTAAACCACAGTCACATCTACCATTTTCCTCTGCCCCTTTCACCAGACGCGATACGCCATTATTTGTCGACATCATGACTTTCAAAGTACTCCTGCTAGGGGCTCCTCCAGTTTACCAATGTATTTCGCCTGTTGACGAGGCATTTGGCTACCTTAAGAGAGTCATAGTTACTCCTGTCAGTTGCTCCCCGTTTTACCACAGTCACATTTTCAATCTTATTCTGGCCAGTTCACCTGATGCGATACGCCATTATCAGTCAACGTAAAAAATATCACAGTACTCCTGCCGGGAGCTCTCGAGTTTGCCGATGCATTTCGCCTGTTGACGAGGCATTTGGATACCTTAAGAGAGTCATAGTTACCCCTTGCTGATGCTCCCCATTTTACAACAGGCACATCTACAAGCTTACTCTTGCCAATTCTCCTGAAGCGATACGCTAATATCTATTGACATAAAGACTTTCACAGTACTCCTGCCGGGAGCTTTTCGACTTTGCCGATGTATTTCGCCTATTGACGAGGCGTTTGGCTACCTTAAGAGAGTCATAGTTACTCCTGCCAGTGTCTCTCCGTTAAACCACAGTCACATCTACCATTTTCCTCTGCCCCATTCACCAGACGCGATACGCCATTATTTGTCGACATCATGACTTTCAAAGTACTCCTGCTAGGGGCTCCTCCAGTTTACCAATGTATTTCGCCTGTTGACGAGGCATTTGGCTACCTTAAGAGACTCATAGTTTCTCCTGTCAGTTGCTCCCCGTTTTACCACAGTCACATTTTCAATCTTATTCTGGCCAGTTCACCTGAAGCGATACGCCATTATCAGTCAACCTAAAGAATATCACAGTACTCCTGCCGGGAGCTCTCGAGTTTGCCGACGTATTTCGCCTGTTGACGAGGCATTTGGATACCTTAAGAGAGTCATAGTTACCCCTTGCTGTTGCTCCCCATTTTACAACAGGCACATCTACAAGCTTACTCTGGCCAATTCCTCTGAAGCGATAGGCTAATATCTGTTGACATAAAGACTTTCACAGTACTCCTGCCGTGATCTTTTCGACTTTGCCGATGTATTTCGCCTATTGACGAGGCGTTTGGCTACCTTAAGAGAGTCATAGTTACTCCTGCCCGTGTCTCTCCGTTAAACCACAGTCACATCTACCATTTTCCTCTGCCCCATTCACCAGACGCGATACGCCATTATTTGTCGACATCATGACTTTCAAAGTACTCCTGCTAGGGGCTCCTCCAGTTTACCAATGTATTTCGCCTGTTGACGAGGCATTTGGCTACCTTAAGAGACTCATAGTTACTCCTGTCAGTTGCTCCCCGTTTTACCACAGTCACATTTTCAATCTTATTCTGGCCAGTTCACCTGAAGCGATACGCCATTATCAGTCAACCTAAAGAATATCACAGTACTCCTGCCGGGAGCTCTCGAGTTTGCCGATGTATTTCGCCTGTTGACGAGGCATTTGGATACCTTAAGAGAGTCATAGTTACCCCTTGCTGTTGCTCCCCATTTTACAACAGGCACATCTACAAGCTTACTCTTGCCAATTCTCCTGAAGCGATACGCTAATATCTATTGACATAAAGACTTTCACAGTACTCCTGCCGGGAGCTTTTCGACTTTGCCGATGTATTTCGCCTATTGACGAGGCGTTTGGCTACCTTAAGAGAGTCATAGTTACTCCTGCCAGTGTCTCTCCGTTAAACCACAGTCACATCTACCATTTTCCTCTGCCCCATTCACCAGACGCGATACGCCATTATTTGTCGACATCATGACTTTCAAAGTACTCCTGCTAGGGGCTCCTCCAGTTTACCAATGTATTTCGCCTGTTGACGAGGCATTTGGCTACCTTAAGAGACTCATAGTTTCTCCTGTCAGTTGCTCCCCGTTTTACCACAGTCACATTTTCAATCTTATTCTGGCCAGTTCACCTGAAGCGATACGCCATTATCAGTCAACCTAAAGAATATCACAGTACTCCTGCCGGGAGCTCTCGAGTTTGCCGACGTATTTCGCCTGTTGACGAGGCATTTGGATACCTTAAGAGAGTCATAGTTACCCCTTGCTGTTGCTCCCCATTTTACAACAGGCACATCTACAAGCTTACTCTGGCCAATTCCTCTGAAGCGATAGGCTAATATCTGTTGACATAAAGACTTTCACAGTACTCCTGCCGTGATCTTTTCGACTTTGCCGATGTATTTCGCCTATTGACGAGGCGTTTGGCTACCTTAAGAGAGTCATAGTTACTCCTGCCCGTGTCTCTCCGTTAAACCACAGTCACATCTACCATTTTCCTCCGCCCCTTTCACCAGACGCGATACGCCATTATTTGTAGACATCATGACTTTCAAAGTACTTCTGCTAGGGGCTCCTCCAGTTTACCAATGTATTTCGCCTGTTGACGAGGCATTTGGCTACCTTAAGAGAGTCATACTTACTCCTGTCAGTTGCTCCCCGTTTTACCACAGTCACATTTTCAATCTTATTCTGGCCAGTTCACCCGAAGCGATACGCCACTTGACGAAACATTTGGCTACCTTAAGAGAATCGTAGTTACTCCTGTCAGTTGCTCCCCGTTAAACCACAGTCACATCTACGATTTTCCTCTGCCGCTTTCACCAGACGCGATACGCCATTATTTGTCGAAATTATGACTTTCACAGTACTCCTGCTAGGGGTTCCTCCAGTTTACCAATGTATTTCGCCTGTTGACGAACCATTTGGCTTCCTTAAGAGAGTCATAGTTACTCCTGTCAGTTGCTCCCCGTTTTACCACAGTCACATTTTCAATCTTATTCTGGCCAGTTCACCTGAAGCGATACGCCATTATCGGTCAACCTAAAGAATTTCACAGTACTCCTGCCGGGAGCTCTCGAGTTTGCCGATGTATTTCGCCTGTTGACGAGGCATTTGGTTACCTTAAGAGAGTCATAGTTAGCCCTTGCTGTTGCTCCCCATTTTACAACAGGCACGTCTACAAGCTTACTCTGGCCAATTCTCCTGAAGCGATACGCTAATATCTATTGACATAAAGACTTTCACAGTACTCCTGCCGGGAGCTTTTCGACTTTGCCGATGTATTTCGCCTGTTGACGAGGCGTTTGGCTACCTTAAGAGAGTCATAGTTACTCCTGCCAGTATCTCTCCGTTAAACCACAGTCACATCTACCATTTTCCTCTGCCCCTTTCACCAGACGCGATACGCCATTATTTGTCGACATCATGACTTTCAAAGTACTCCTGCTAGGGGCTCCTCCAGTTTACCAATGTATTTCGCCTGTTGACGAGGCATTTGGCTACCTTAAGAGAGTCATAGTTACTCCTGTCAGTTGCTCCCCGTTTTACCACAGTCACATTTTCAATCTTATTCTGGCCAGTTCACCTGATGCGATACGCCATTATCAGTCAACGTAAAAAATATCACAGTACTCCTGCCGGGAGCTCTCGAGTTTGCCGATGCATTTCGCCTGTTGACGAGGCATTTGGATACCTTAAGAGAGTCATAGTTACCCCTTGCTGATGCTCCCCATTTTACAACAGGCACATCTACAAGCTTACTCTTGCCAATTCTCCTGAAGCGATACGCTAATATCTATTGACATAAAGACTTTCACAGTACTCCTGCCGGGAGCTTTTCGACTTTGCCGATGTATTTCGCCTATTGACGAGGCGTTTGGCTACCTTAAGAGAGTCATAGTTACTCCTGCCAGTGTCTCTCCGTTAAACCACAGTCACATCTACCATTTTCCTCTGCCCCATTCACCAGACGCGATACGCCATTATTTGTCGACATCATGACTTTCAAAGTACTCCTGCTAGGGGCTCCTCCAGTTTACCAATGTATTTCGCCTGTTGACGAGGCATTTGGCTACCTTAAGAGACTCATAGTTACTCCTGTCAGTTGCTCCCCGTTTTACCACAGTCACATTTTCAATCTTATTCTGGCCAGTTCACCTGAAGCGATACGCCATTATCAGTCAACCTAAAGAATATCACAGTACTCCTGCCGGGAGCTCTCGAGTTTGCCGATGTATTTCGTCTGTTGACGAGGCATTTGGATACCTTAAGAGAGTCATAGTTACCCCTTGCTGTTGCTCCCCATTTTACAACAGGCACATCTACAAGCTTACTCTGGCCAATTCCTCTGAAGCGATAGGCTAATATCTGTTGACATAAAGACTTTCACAGTACTCCTGCCGTGATCTTTTCGACTTTGCCGATGTATTTCGCCTATTGACGAGGCGTTTGGCTACCTTAAGAGAGTCATAGTTACTCCTGCCCGTGTCTCTCCGTTAAACCACTATTACATCTACCATTTTCCTCCGCCCCTTTCACCAGACGCGATACGCCATTATTTGTAGACATCATGACTTTCAAAGTACTTCTGCTAGGGGCTCCTCCAGTTTACCAATGTATTTCGCCTGTTGACGAGGTATTTGGCTACCTTAAGAGAGTCATACTTACTCCTGTCAGTTGCTCCCCGTTTTACCACAGTCACATTTTCAATCTTATTCTGGCCAGTTCACCCGAAGCGATACGCCACTTGACGAGGCATTTGGCTACCTTAAGAGAGTCGTAGTTACTCCTGTCAGTTGCTCCCCGTTAAACCACAGTCACATCTACGATTTTCCTCTGCCGCTTTCACCAGACGCGATACGCCATTATTTGTCGAAATTATGACTTTCACAGTACTCCTGCTAGGGATTCCTCCAGTTTACCAATGTATTTCGCCTGTTGACGAACCATTTGGCTACCTTAAGAGAGTCATAGTTACTCCTGTCAGTTGCTCCCCGTTTTACCACAGTCACATTTTCAATCTTATTCTGGCCAGTTCACCTGAAGCGATACGCCATTATCGGTCAACCTAAAGAATTTCACAGTACTCCTGCCGGGAGCTCTCGAGTTTTTCCGATGTATTTCGCCTGTTGTTGAGGCATTTGGTTACCTTAAGAGAGTCATAGTTACCCCTTGCTGTTGCTCCCCAATTTACAACAGGCTCATCTACAAGCTTACTCTTTCCAATTCTCCTGAAGCGATACGCTAATATCTATTGACATAAAGACTTTCACAGTACTCCTGCCGGGAGCTTTTCGACTTTGCCGATGTATTTCGCCTGTTGACGAGGCGTTTGGCTACCTTAAGAGAGTCGTAGTTACTCCTGCCAGTGTCTCTCCGTTAAACCACAGTCACATCTACCATTTTCCTCTGCCCCTTTCACCAGACGCGATACGCCATTATTTGTCGACATCATGACTTTCAAAGTACTCCTGCTAGGGGCTCCTCCAGTTTACCAATGTATTTCGCCTGTTGACGAGGCATTTGGCTACCTTAAGAGAGTCATAGTTACTCCTGTCAGTTGCTCCCCGTTTTACCACAGTCACATTTTCAATCTTATTCTGGCCAGTTCACCTGATGCGATACGCCATTATCAGTCAACGTAAAAAATATCACAGTACTCCTGCCGGGAGCTCTCGAGTTTGCCGATGCATTTCGCCTGTTGACGAGGCATTTGGATACCTTAAGAGAGTCATAGTTACCCCTTGCTGATGCTCCCCATTTTACAACAGGCACATCTACAAGCTTACTCTTGCCAATTCTCCTGAAGCGATACGCTAATATCTATTGACATAAAGACTTTCACAGTACTCCTGCCGGGAGCTTTTCGACTTTGCCGATGTATTTCGCCTATTGACGAGGCGTTTGGCTACCTTAAGAGAGTCATAGTTACTCCTGCCAGTGTCTCTCCGTTAAACCACAGTCACATCTACCATTTTCCTCTGCCCCATTCACCAGACGCGATACGCCATTATTTGTCGACATCATGACTTTCAAAGTACTCCTGCTAGGGGCTCCTCCAGTTTACCAATGTATTTCGCCTGTTGACGAGGCATTTGGCTACCTTAAGAGACTCATAGTTTCTCCTGTCAGTTGCTCCCCGTTTTACCACAGTCACATTTTCAATCTTATTCTGGCCAGTTCACCTGAAGCGATACGCCATTATCAGTCAACCTAAAGAATATCACAGTACTCCTGCCGGGAGCTCTCGAGTTTGCCGACGTATTTCGCCTGTTGACGAGGCATTTGGATACCTTAAGAGAGTCATAGTTACCCCTTGCTGTTGCTCCCCATTTTACAACAGGCACATCTACAAGCTTACTCTGGCCAATTCCTCTGAAGCGATAGGCTAATATCTGTTGACATAAAGACTTTCACAGTACTCCTGCCGTGATCTTTTCGACTTTGCCGATGTATTTCGCCTATTGACGAGGCGTTTGGCTACCTTAAGAGAGTCATAGTTACTCCTGCCCGTGTCTCTCCGTTAAACCACAGTCACATCTACCATTTTCCTCTGCCCCATTCACCAGACGCGATACGCCATTATTTGTCGACATCATGACTTTCAAAGTACTCCTGCTAGGGGCTCCTCCAGTTTACCAATGTATTTCGCCTGTTGACGAGGCATTTGGCTACCTTAAGAGACTCATAGTTACTCCTGTCAGTTGCTCCCCGTTTTACCACAGTCACATTTTCAATCTTATTCTGGCCAGTTCACCTGAAGCGATACGCCATTATCAGTCAACCTAAAGAATATCACAGTACTCCTGCCGGGAGCTCTCGAGTTTGCCGATGTATTTCGCCTGTTGACGAGGCATTTGGATACCTTAAGAGAGTCATAGTTACCCCTTGCTGTTGCTCCCCATTTTACAACAGGCACATCTACAAGCTTACTCTTGCCAATTCTCCTGAAGCGATACGCTAATATCTATTGACATAAAGACTTTCACAGTACTCCTGCCGGGAGCTTTTCGACTTTGCCGATGTATTTCGCCTATTGACGAGGCGTTTGGCTACCTTAAGAGAGTCATAGTTACTCCTGCCAGTGTCTCTCCGTTAAACCACAGTCACATCTACCATTTTCCTCTGCCCCATTCACCAGACGCGATACGCCATTATTTGTCGACATCATGACTTTCAAAGTACTCCTGCTAGGGGCTCCTCCAGTTTACCAATGTATTTCGCCTGTTGACGAGGCATTTGGCTACCTTAAGAGACTCATAGTTTCTCCTGTCAGTTGCTCCCCGTTTTACCACAGTCACATTTTCAATCTTATTCTGGCCAGTTCACCTGAAGCGATACGCCATTATCAGTCAACCTAAAGAATATCACAGTACTCCTGCCGGGAGCTCTCGAGTTTGCCGACGTATTTCGCCTGTTGACGAGGCATTTGGATACCTTAAGAGAGTCATAGTTACCCCTTGCTGTTGCTCCCCATTTTACAACAGGCACATCTACAAGCTTACTCTGGCCAATTCCTCTGAAGCGATAGGCTAATATCTGTTGACATAAAGACTTTCACAGTACTCCTGCCGTGATCTTTTCGACTTTGCCGATGTATTTCGCCTATTGACGAGGCGTTTGGCTACCTTAAGAGAGTCATAGTTACTCCTGCCCGTGTCTCTCCGTTAAACCACAGTCACATCTACCATTTTCCTCTGCCCCATTCACCAGACGCGATACGCCATTATTTGTCGACATCATGACTTTCAAAGTACTCCTGCTAGGGGCTCCTCCAGTTTACCAATGTATTTCGCCTGTTGACGAGGCATTTGGCTACCTTAAGAGACTCATAGTTACTCCTGTCAGTTGCTCCCCGTTTTACCACAGTCACATTTTCAATCTTATTCTGGCCAGTTCACCTGAAGCGATACGCCATTATCAGTCAACCTAAAGAATATCACAGTACTCCTGCCGGGAGCTCTCGAGTTTGCCGATGTATTTCGCCTGTTGACGAGGCATTTGGATACCTTAAGAGAGTCATAGTTACCCCTTGCTGTTGCTCCCCATTTTACAACAGGCACATCTACAAGCTTACTCTGGCCAATTCCTCTGAAGCGATAGGCTAATATCTGTTGACATAAAGACTTTCACAGTACTCCTGCCGTGATCTTTTCGACTTTGCCGATGTATTTCGCCTATTGACGAGGCGTTTGGCTACCTTAAGAGAGTCATAGTTACTCCTGCCCGTGTCTCTCCGTTAAACCACAGTCACATCTACCATTTTCCTCTGCCCCTTTCACCAGACGCGATACGCCATTATTTGTAGACATCATGACTTTCAAAGTACTTCTGCTAGGGGCTCCTCCAGTTTACCAATGTATTTCGCCTGTTGACGAGGCATTTGGCTACCTTAAGAGAGTCATACTTACTCCTGTCAGTTGCTCCCCGTTTTACCACAGTCACATTTTCAATCATATTCTGGCCAGTTCACCCGAGGCGATACGCCACTTGACGAGGCATTTGGCTACCTTAAGAGAGTCGTAGTTACTCCTGTCAGTTGCTCCCCGTTAAACCACAGTCACATCTACGATTTTCCTCTGCCGCTTTCACCAGACGCGATACGCCATTATTTGTCGAAATTATGACTTTCACAGTACTCCTGCTAGGGGTTCCTCCAGTTTACCAATGTATTTCGCCTGTTGACGAACCATTTGGCTTCCTTAAGAGAGTCATAGTTACTCCTGTCAGTTGCTCCCCGTTTTACCACAGTCACATTTTCAATCTTAATCTGGCCAGTTCACCTGAAGCGATACGCCATTATCGGTCAACCTAAAGAATTTCACAGTACTCCTGCCGGGAGCTCTCGAGTTTGCCGATGTATTTCGCCTTTTGACGAGGCATTTGGTTACCTTAAGAGAGTCATAGTTAGCTCTTGCTGTTGCTCCCCATTTTACAACAGGCACATCTACAAGCTTACTCTGGCCAATTCTCCTGAAGCGATACGCTAATATCTATTGACATAAAGACTTTCACAGTACTCCTGCCGGGAGCTTTTCGACTCTGCCGATGTATTTCGCCTGTTGACGAGGCGTTTGGCTACCTTAAGAGAGTCATAGTTACTCCTGCCAGTGTCTCTCCGTTAAACCACAGTCACATCTACCATTTTCCTCTGCCCCTTTCACCAGACGCGATACGCCATTATTTGTCGACATCATGACTTTCAAAGTACTCCTGCTAGGGGCTCCTCCAGTTTACCAATGTATTTCGCCTGTTGACGAGGCATTTGACTACCTTAAGAGAGTCATAGTTACTCCTGTCAGTTGCTCCCCGTTTTACCACAGTCACATTTTCAATCTTATTCTGGCCAGTTCACCTGATGCGATACGCCATTATCAGTCAACGTAAAAAATATCACAGTACTCCTGCCGGGAGCTCTCGAGTTTGCGATGCATTTCGCCTGTTGACGAGGCATTTGGATACCTTAAGAGAGTCATAGTTACCCCTTGCTGATGCTCCCCATTTTACAACAGGCACATCTACAAGCTTACTCTTGCCAATTCTCCTGAAGCGATACGCTAATATCTATTGACATAAAGACTTTCACAGTACTCCTGCCGGGAGCTTTTCGACTTTGCCGATGTATTTCGCCTATTGACGAGGCGTTTGGCTACCTTAAGAGAGTCATAGTTACTCCTGCCAGTGTCTCTCCGTTAAACCACAGTCACATCTACCATTTTCCTCTGCCCCATTCACCAGACGCGATACGCCATTATTTGTCGACATCATGACTTTCAAAGTACTCCTGCTAGGGGCTCCTCCAGTTTACCAATGTATTTCGCCTGTTGACGAGGCATTTGGCTACCTTAAGAGACTCATAGTTACTCCTGTCAGTTGCTCCCCGTTTTACCACAGTCACATTTTCAATCTTATTCTGGCCAGTTCACCTGAAGCGATACGCCATTATCAGTCAACCTAAAGAATATCACAGTACTCCTGCCGGGAGCTCTCGAGTTTGCCGATGTATTTCGCCTGTTGACGAGGCATTTGGATACCTTAAGAGAGTCATAGTTACCCCTTGCTGTTGCTCCCCATTTTACAACAGGCACATCTACAAGCTTACTCTGGCCAATTCCTCTGAAGCGATAGGCTAATATCTGTTGACATAAAGACTTTCACAGTACTCCTGCCGTGATCTTTTCGACTTTGCCGATGTATTTCGCCTATTGACGAGGCGTTTGGCTACCTTAAGAGAGTCATAGTTACTCCTGCCCGTGTCTCTCCGTTAAACCACAGTCACATCTACCATTTTCCTCCGCCCCTTTCACCAGACGCGATACGCCATTATTTGTAGACATCATGACTTTCAAAGTACTTCTGCTAGGGGCTCCTCCAGTTTACCAATGTATTTCGCCTGTTGACGAGGTATTTGGCTACCTTAAGAGAGTCATACTTACTCCTGTCAGTTGCTCCCCGTTTTACCACAGTCACATTTTCAATCTTATTCTGGCCAGTTCACCCGAAGCGATACGCCACTTGACGAGGCATTTGGCTACCTTAAGAGACTCATAGTTACTCCTGTCAGTTGCTCCCCGTTTTACCACAGTCACATTTTCAATCTAATTCTGGCCAGTTCACCTGAAGCGATACGCCATTATCAGTCAACCTAAAGAATATCACAGTACTCCTGCCGGGAGCTCTCGAGTTTGCCGATGTATTTCGCCTGTTGACGAGGCATTTGGATACCTTAAGAGAGTCATAGTTACCCCTTGCTGTTGCTCCCCATTTTACAACAGGCACATCTACAAGCTTACTCTGGCCAATTCCTCTGAAGCGATAGGCTAATATCTGTTGACATAAAGACTTTCACAGTACTCCTGCCGGGAGCTTTTCGACTTTGCCGATGTATTTCGCCTATTGACGAGGCGTTTGGCTACCTTAAGAGAGTCATAGTTACTCCTGCCAGTGTTTCTCCGTTAAACCACAGTCACATCTACCATTTTCCTCTGCCCCATTCACCAGACGCGATACGCCATTATTTGTCGACATCATGACTTTCAAAGTACTCCTGCTAGGGGCTCCTCCAGTTTACCAATGTATTTCGCCTGTTGACGAGGCATTGGGCTACCTTAAGAGACTCATAGTTACTCCTGTCAGTTGCTCCCCGTTTTACCACAGTCACATTTTCAATCTTATTCTGGCCAGTTCACCTGAAGCGATACGCCATTATCGGTCAACCTAAAGAATTTCACAGTACTCCTGCCGGGAGCTCTCGAGTTTGCCGACGTATTTCGCCTGTTGACGAGGCATTTGGTTACCTTAAGAGAGTCATAGTTACCCCTTGCTGTTGCTCCCCATTTTACAACAGGCACATCTACAAGCTTACTCTGGCCAATTCTCCTGAAGCGATACGCTAATATCTATTGACATAAAGACTTTCACAGTACTCCTGCCGGGAGCTTTTCGACTTTGCCGATGTATTTCACCTGTTGACGAGGCGTTTGGCTACCTTAAGAGAGTCATAGTTACTCCTGCCAGTGTCTCTCCGTTAAACCACAGTCACATCTACCATTTTCCTCTGCCAATTTCACCAGACGCGATACGCCATTATTTGTCGACATCATGACTTTCAAAGTACTTCTGCTAGGGGCTCCTCCAGTTTACCAATGTATTTCGCCTGTTGACGAGGCATTTGGCTACGTGAAGAGAGTCATACTTACTCCTGTCAGTTGCTCCAAGTTTTACCACAGTCACATTTTCAATCTTATTCTGGCCAGATCACCTGATGCGATACGCCATTATCAGTCAACGTAAAAAATAACACAGTACTCCTGCCGGGAGCTCTCGAGTTTGCCGATGCATTTCGCCTGTTGACGAGGCATTTGGATACCTTAAGAGAGTCATAGTTACCCCTTGCTGATGCTCCCCATTTTGCAACAGGCACATCTACAAGCTTACTCCGGCCAATTCTCCTGAAGCGATACGCTAATATCTATTGACATAAAGACTTTCACAGTACTCCTGCCGGGAGCTTTTCGACTTTGCCGATGTATTTCGCCTATTGACGAGGCGTTTGGCTACCTTAAGAGAGTCATAGTTACTCCTGCCAGTGTCTCTCCGTTAAACCACAGTCACATCTACCATTTTCCTCTGCCCCATTCACCAGACGCGATACGCCATTATTTGTCGACATCATGACTTTCAAAGTACTCCTGCTAGGGGCTCCTCCAGTTTACCAATGTATTTCGCCTGTTGACGAGGCATTTGGCTACCTTAAGAGACTCATAGTTACTCCTGTCAGTTGCTCCCCGTTTTACCACAGTCACATTTTCAATCTTATTCTGGCCAGTTCACCTGAAGCGATACGCCATTATCAGTCAACCTAAAGAATATCACAGTACTCCTGCCGGGAGCTCTCGAGTTTGCCGATGTATTTCGCCTGTTGACGAGGCATTTGGATACCTTAAGAGAGTCATAGTTACCCCTTGCTGTTGCTCCCCATTTTACAACAGGCACATCTACAAGCTTACTCTGGCCAATTCCTCTGAAGCGATAGGCTAATATCTGTTGACATAAAGACTTTCACAGTACTCCTGCCGTGATCTTTTCGACTTTGCCGATGTATTTCGCCTATTGACGAGGCGTTTGGCTACCTTAAGAGAGTCATAGTAACTCCTGCCCGTGTCTCTCCGTTAAACCACAGTCACATCTACCATTTTCCTCTGCCCCTTTCACCAGACGCGATACGCCATTATTTGTAGACATCATGACTTTCAAAGTACTTCTGCTAGGGGCTCCTCCAGTTTACCAATGTATTTCGCCTGTTGACGAACCATTTGGCTACCTTAAGAGAGTCATAGTTACTCCTGTCAGTTGCTCCCCGTTTTACCACAGTCACATTTTCAATCTTATTCTGGCCAGTTCACCTGAAGCGATACGCCATTATCGGTCAACCTAAAGAATTTCACAGTACTCCTGCCGGGAGCTCTCGAGTTTGCCGATGTATTTCGCCTGTTGACGAGGCATTTGGTTACCTTAAGAGAGTCATAGTTACCCCTTGCTGTTGCTCCCCATTTTACAACAGGCTCATCTACAAGCTTACTCTGGCCAATTCTCCTGAAGCGATACGCTAATATCTATTGACATAAAGACTTTCACAGTACTCCTGCCGGGAGCTTTTCGACTTTGCCGATGTATTTCGCCTGTTGACGAGGCGTTTGGCTACCTTAAGAGAGTCATAGTTACTCCTGCCAGTGTCTCTCCGTTAAACCACAGTCACATCTACCATTTTCCTCTGCCCCTTTCACCAGACGCGATACGCCATTATTTGTCGACATCATGACTTTCAAAGTACTCCTGCTAGGGGCTCCTCCAGTTTACCAATGTATTTCGCCTGTTGACGAGGCATTTGGCTACCTTAAGAGAGTCATAGTTACTCCTGTCAGTTGCTCCCCGTTTTACCACAGTCACATTTTCAATCTTATTCTGGCCAGTTCACCTGATGCGATACGCCATTATCAGTCAACGTAAAAAATATCACAGTACTCCTGCCGGGAGCTCTCGAGTTTGCCGATGCATTTCGCCTGTTGACGAGGCATTTGGATACCTTAAGAGAGTCATAGTTACCCCTTGCTGATGCTCCCCATTTTACAACAGGCACATCTACAAGCTTACTCCGGCCAATTCTCCTGAAGCGATACGCTAATATCTATTGACATAAAGACTTTCACAGTACTCCTGCCGGGAGCTTTTCGACTTTGCCGATGTATTTCGCCTATTGACGAGGCGTTTGGCTACCTTAAGAGAGTCATAGTTACTCCTGCCAGTGTCTCTCCGTTAAACCACAGTCACATCTACCATTTTCCTCTGCCCCATTCACCAGACGCGATACGCCATTATTTGTCGACATCATGACTTTCAAAGTACTCCTGCTAGGGGCTCCTCCAGTTTACCAATGTATTTCGCCTGTTGACGAGGCATTTGGCTACCTTAAGAGACTCATAGTTACTCCTGTCAGTTGCTCCCCGTTTTACCACAGTCACATTTTCAATCTTATTCTGGCCAGTTCACCTGAAGCGATACGCCATTATCAGTCAACCTAATGAATATCACAGTACTCCTGCCGGGAGCTCTCGAGTTTGCCGATGTATTTCGCCTGTTGACGAGGCATTTGGATACCTTAAGAGAGTCATAGTTACCCCTTGCTGTTGCTCCCCATTTTACAACAGGCACATCTACAAGCTTACTCTGGCCAATTCCTCTGAAGCGATAGGCTAATATCTGTTGACATAAAGACTTTCACAGTACTCCTGCCGTGATCTTTTCGACTTTGCCGATGTATTTCGCCTATTGACGAGGCGTTTGGCTACCTTAAGAGAGTCATAGTTACTCCTGCCCGTGTCTCTCCGTTAAACCACAGTCACATCTACCATTTTCCTCTGCCCCTTTCACCAGACGCGATACGCCATTATTTGTAGACATCATGACTTTCAAAGTACTTCTGCTAGGGGCTCCTCCAGTTTACCAATGTATTTCGCCTGTTGACGAACCATTTGGCTACCTTAAGAGAGTCATAGTTACTCCTGTCAGTCGCTCCCCGTTTTACCAAAGTCACATTTTCAATCTTATTCTGGCCAGTTCACCTGAAGCGATACGCCATTATCGGTCAACCTAAAGAATTTCACAGTACTCCTGCCGGGAGCTCTCGAGTTTGCCGATGTATTTCGCCTGTTGACGAGGCATTTGGTTACCTTAAGAGAGTCATAGTTACCCCTTGCTGTTGCTCCCCATTTTACAACAGGCTCATCTACAAGCTTACTCTGGCCAATTCTCCTGAAGCGATACGCTAATATCTATTGACATAAAGACTTTCACAGTACTCCTGCCGGGAGCTTTTCGACTTTGCCGATGTATTTCGCCTGTTGACGAGGCGTTTGGCTACCTTAAGAGAGTCATAGTTACTCCTGCCAGTGTCTCTCCGTTAAACCACAGTCACATCTACCATTTTCCTCTGCCCCTTTCACCAGACGCGATACGCCATTATTTGTCGACATCATGACTTTCAAAGTACTCCTGCTAGGGGCTCCTCCAGTTTACCAATGTATTTCGCCTGTTGACGAGGCATTTGGCTACCTTAAGAGAGTCATAGTTACTCCTGTCAGTTGCTCCCCGTTTTACCACAGTCACATTTTCAATCTTATTCTGGCCAGTTCACCTGATGCGATACGCCATTATCAGTCAACGTAAAAAATATCACAGTACTCCTGCCGGGAGCTCTCGAGTTTGCCGATGCATTTCGCCTGTTGACGAGGCATTTGGATACCTTAAGAGAGTCATAGTTACCCCTTGCTGATGCTCCCCATTTTACAACAGGCACATCTACAAGCTTACTCTTGCCAATTCTCCTGAAGCGATACGCTAATATCTATTGACATAAAGACTTTCACAGTACTCCTGCCGGGAGCTTTTCGACTTTGCCGATGTATTTCGCCTATTGACGAGGCGTTTGGCTACCTTAAGAGAGTCATAGTTACTCCTGCCAGTGTCTCTCCGTTAAACCACAGTCACATCTACCATTTTCCTCTGCCCCATTCACCAGACGCGATACGCCATTATTTGTCGACATCATGACTTTCAAAGTACTCCTGCTAGGGGCTCCTCCAGTTTACCAATGTATTTCGCCTGTTGACGAGGCATTTGGCTACCTTAAGAGACTCATAGTTACTCCTGTCAGTTGCTCCCCGTTTTACCACAGTCACATTTTCAATCTTATTCTGGCCAGTTCACCTGAAGCGATACGCCATTATCGGTCAACCTAAAGAATTTCACAGTACTCCTGCCGGGAGCTCTCGAGTTTGCCGATGTATTTCGCCTGTTGACGAGGCATTTGGTTTCCTTAAGAGAGTCATAGTTACCCCTTGCTGTTGCTCCCCATTTTACAACAGGCTCATCTACAAGCTTACTCTGGCCAATTCTCCTGAAGCGATGCGCTAATATCTATTGACATAAAGACTTTCACAGTACTCCTGCCGGGAGCTTTTCGACTTTGCCGATGTATTTCGCCTGTTGACGAGGCGTTTGGCTACCTTAAGAGAGTCATAGTTACTCCTGCCAGTGTCTCTCCGTTAAACCACAGTCACATCTACCATTTTCCTCTGCGCCTTTCACCAGACGCGATACGCCATTATTTGTCGACATCATGACTTTCAAAGTACTCCTGCTAGGGGCTCCTCCAGTTTACCAATGTATTTCGCCTGTTGACGAGGCATTTGGCTACCTTAAGAGAGTCATAGTTACTCCTGTCAGTTGCTCCCCGTTTTACCACAGTCACATTTTCAATCTTATTCTGGCCAGTTCACCTGATGCGATACGCCATTATCAGTCAACGTAAAAAATATCACAGTACTCCTGCCGGGAGCTCTCGAGTTTGCCGATGCATTTCGCCTGTTGACGAGGCATTTGGATACCTTAAGAGAGTCATAGTTACCCCTTGCTGATGCTCCCCATTTTACAACAGGCACATCTACAAGCTTACTCTTGCCAATTCTCCTGAAGCGATACGCTAATATCTATTGACATAAAGACTTTCACAGTACTCCTGCCGGGAGCTTTTCGACTTTGCCGATGTATTTCGCCTATTGACGAGGCGTTTGGCTACCTTAAGAGAGTCATAGTTACTGCTGCCAGTGTCTCTCCGATAAACCACAGTCACATCTACCATTTTCCTCTGCCCCATTCACCAGACGCGATACGCCATTATTTGTCGACATCATGACTTTCAAAGTACTCCTGCTAGGGGCTCCTCCAGTTTACCAATGTATTTCGCCTGTTGACGAGGCATTTGGCTACCTTAAGAGACTCATAGTTACTCCTGTCAGTTGCTCCCCGTTTTACCACAGTCACATTTTCAATCTTATTCTGGCCAGTTCACCTGAAGCGATACGCCATTATCAGTCAACCTAAAGAATATCACAGTACTCCTGCCGGGAGCTCTCGAGTTTGCCGATGTATTTCGCCTGTTGACGAGGCATTTGGATACCTTAAGAGAGTCATAGTTACCCCTTGCTGTTGCTCCCCATTTTACAACAGGCACATCTACAAGCTTACTCTGGCCAATTCCTCTGAAGCGATAGGCTAATATCTGTTGACATAAAGACTTTCACAGTACTCCTGCCGTGATCTTTTCGACTTTGCCGATGTATTTCGCCTATTGACGAGGCGTTTGGCTACCTTAAGAGAGTCATAGTTACTCCTGCCCGTGTCTCTCCGTTAAACCACAGTCACATCTACCATTTTCCTCTGCCCCTTTCACCAGACGCGATACGCCATTATTTGTAGACATCATGACTTTCAAAGTACTTCTGCTAGGGGCTCCTCCAGTTTACCAATGTATTTCGCCTGTTGACGAGGCATTTGGCTACCTTAAGAGAGTCATACTTACTCCTGTCAGTTGCTCCCCGTTTTACCACAGTCACATTTTGAATCTTATTCTGGCCAGTTCACCCGAAGCGATACGCCACTTGACGAGGCATTTGGCTACCTTAAGAGAGTCGTAGTTACTCCTGTCAGTTGCTCCCCGTTAAACCACAGTCACATCTACGATTTTCCTCTGCCGCTTTCACCAGACGCGATACGCCATTATTTGTCGAAATTATGACTTTCACAGTACTCCTGCTAGGGGTTCCTCCAGTTTACCAATGTATTTCGCCTGTTGACGAACCATTTGGCTACCTTAAGAGAGTCATAATTACTCCTGTCAGTTGCTCCCCGTTTTACCACAGTCACATTTTCAATCTTATTCTGGCCAGTTCACCTGAAGCGATACGCCATTATCGGTCAACCTAAAGAATTTCACAGTACTCCTGCCGGGAGCTCTCGAGTTTGCCGATGTATTTCGCCTGTTGACGAGGCATTTGGTTACCTTAAGAGAGTCATAGTTACCCCTTGCTGTTGCTCCCCATTTTACAACAGGCTCATCTACAAGCTTACTCTGGCCAATTCTCCTGAAGCGATACGCTAATATCTATTGACATAAAGACTTTCACAGTACTCCTGCCGGGAGCTTTTCGACTTTGCCGATGTATTTCCCCTGTTGACGAGGCGTTTGGCTACCTTAAGAGAGTCATAGTTACTCCTGCCAGTGTCTCTCCGTTAAACCACAGTCACATCTACCATTTTCCTCTGCCCCTTTCACCAGACGCGATACGCCATTATTTGTCGACATCATGACTTTCAAAGTACTCCTGCTAGGGGCTCCTCCAGTTTACCAATGTATTTCGCCTGTTGACGAGGCATTTGGCTACCTTAAGAGAGTCATAGTTACTCCTGTCAGTTGCTCCCCGTTTTACCACAGTCACATTTTCAATCTTATTCTGGCCAGTTCACCTGATGCGATACGTCATTATCAGTCAACGTAAAAAATATCACAGTACTCCTGCCGGGAGCTCTCGAGTTTGCCGATGCATTTCGCCTGTTGACGAGGCATTTGGATACCTTAAGAGAGTCATAGTTACCCCTAGCTGATGCTCCCCATTTTACAACAGGCACATCTACAAGCTTACTCTTGCCAATTCTCCTGAAGCGATACGCTAATATCTATTGACATAAAGACTTTCACAGTACTCCTGCCGGGACCTTTTCGACTTTGCCGATGTATTTCGCCTATTGACGAGGCGTTTGGCTACCTTAAGAGAGTCATAGTTACTCCTGCCAGTGTCTCTCCGTTAAACCACAGTCACATCTACCATTTTCCTCTGCCCCATTCACCAGACGCGATACGCCATTATTTGTCGACATCATGACTTTCAAAGTACTCCTGCTAGGGGCTCCTCCAGTTTACCAATGTATTTCGCCTGTTGACGAGGCATTTGGCTACCTTAAGAGACTCATAGTTACTCCTGTCAGTTGCTCCCCGTTTTACCACAGTCACATTTTCAATCTTATTCTGGCCAGTTCACCTGAAGCGATACGCCATTATCAGTCAACCTAAAGAATATCACAGTACTCCTGCCGGGAGCTCTCGAGTTTGCCGATGTATTTCGCCTGTTGACGAGGCATTTGGATACCTTAAGAGAGTCATAGTTACCCCTTGCTGTTGCTCCCCATTTTACAACAGGCACATCTACAAGCTTACTCTGGCCAATTCCTCTGAAGCGATAGGCTAATATCTGTTGACATAAAGACTTTCACAGTACTCCTGCCGTGATCTTTTCGACTTTGCCGATGTATTTCGCCTATTGACGAGGCGTTTGGCTACCTTAAGAGAGTCATAGTTACTCCTGCCCGTGTCTCTCCGTTAAATCACAGTCACATCTACCATTTTCCTCTGCCCCTTTCACCAGACGCGATACGCCATTATTTGTAGACATCATGACTTTCAAAGTACTTCTGCTAGGGGCTCCTCCAGTTTACCAATGTATTTCGCCTGTTGACGAGGCATTTGGCTACCTTAAGAGAGTCATACTTACTCCTGTCAGTTGCTCCCCGTTTTACCACAGTCACATTTTCAATCTTATTCTGGCCAGTTCACCCGAAGCGATACGCCACTTGACGAGGCATTTGGCTACCTTAACAGAGTCGTAGTTACTCCTGTCAGTTGCTCCCCGTTAAACCACAGTCACATCTACGATTTTCCTCTGCCGCTTTCACCAGACGCGATACGCCATTATTTGTCGAAATTATGACTTTCACAGTACTCCTGCTAGGGGTTCCTCCAGTTTACCAATGTATTTCGCCTGTTGACGAACCATTTGGCTACCTTAAGAGAGTCATAGTTACTCCTGTCAGTTGCTCCCCGTTTTACCACAGTCACATTTTCAATCTTGCTCTATCCAGTTCACCTGAAGCGATACGCCATTATCGGTCAACCTAAAGAATTTCACAGTACTCCTGCCGGGAGCTCTCGAGTTTGCCGATGTATTTCGCCTGTTGACGAGGCATTTGGTTACCTTAAGAGAGTCATAGTTACCCCTTGCTGTTGCTCCCCATTTTACAACAGGCTCATCTACAAGCTTACTCTGGCCAATTCTCCTGAAGCGATACGCTAATATCTATTGACATAAAGACTTTCACAGTACTCCTGCCGGGAGCTTTTCGACTTTGCCGATGTATTTCGCCTATTGACGAGGCGTTTGGCTACCTTAAGAGAGTCATAGTTACTCCAGCCAGTGTCTCTCCGTTAAACCACAGTCACATCTACCATTTTCCTCTGCCCCATTCACCAGACGCGATACGCCATTATTTGTCGACATCATGACTTTCAAAGTACTCCTGCTAGGGGCTCCTCCAGTTTACCAATGTATTTCGCCTGTTGACGAGGCATTTGGCTACCTTAAGAGACTCATAGTTACTCCTGTCAGTTGCTTCCCGTTTTACCACAGTCACATTTTCAATCTTATTCTGGCCAGTTCACCTGAAGCGATACGCCATTATCAGTCAACCTAAAGAATATCACAGTACTCCTGCCGGGAGCTCTCGAGTTTGCCGATGTATTTCGCCTGTTGACGAGGCATTTGGATACCTTAAGAGAGTCATAGTTACCCCTTGCTGTTGCTCCCCATTTTACAACAGGCACATCTGCAAGCTTACTCTGGCCAATTCCTCTGAAGCGATAGGCTAATATCTGTTGACATAAAGACTTTCACAGTACTCCTGCCGTGATCTTTTCGACTTTGCCGATGTATTTCGCCTGTTGACGAGGCGTTTGGCTACCTTAAGAGAGTCATAGTTACTCCTGCCAGTGTCTCTCCGTTAAACCACAGTCACATCTACCATTTTCCTCTGCCCCTTTCACCAGACGCGATACGCCATTATTTGTCGACATCATGACTTTCAAAGTACTCCTGCTAGGGGCTCCTCCAGTTTACCAATGTATTTCGCCTGTTGACGAGGCATTTGGCTACCTTAAGAGAGTCATAGTTACTCCTGTCAGTTGCTCCCCGTTTTACCACAGTCACATTTTCAATCTTATTCTGGCCAGTTCACCTGATGCGATACGTCATTATCAGTCAACGTAAAAAATATCACAGTACTCCTGCCGGGAGCTCTCGAGTTTGCCGATGCATTTCGCCTGTTGACGAGGCATTTGGATACCTTAAGAGAGTCATAGTTACCCCTAGCTGATGCTCCCCATTTTACAACAGGCACATCTACAAGCTTACTCTTGCCAATTCTCCTGAAGCGATACGCTAATATCTATTGACATAAAGACTTTCACAGTACTCCTGCCGGGAGCTTTTCGACTTTGCCGATGTATTTCGCCTATTGACGAGGCGTTTGGCTACCTTAAGAGAGTCATAGTTACTCCTGCCAGTGTCTCTCCGTTAAACCACAGTCACATCTACCATTTTCCTCTGCCCCATTCACCAGACGCGATACGCCATTATTTGTCGACATCATGACTTTCAAAGTACTCCTGCTAGGGGCTCCTCCAGTTTACCAATGTATTTCGCCTGTTGACGAGGCATTTGGCTACCTTAAGAGACTCATAGTTACTCCTGTCAGTTGCTCCCCGTTTTACCACAGTCACATTTTCAATCTTATTCTGGCCAGTTCACCTGAAGCGATACGCCATTATCAGTCAACCTAAAGAATATCACAGTACTCCTGCCGGGAGCTCTCGAGTTTGCCGATGTATTTCGCCTGTTGACGAGGCATTTGGATACCTTAAGAGAGTCATAGTTACCCCTTGCTGTTGCTCCCCATTTTACAACAGGCACATCTACAAGCTTACTCTGGCCAATTCCTCTGAAGCGATAGGCCAATATCTGTTGACATAAAGACTTTCACAGTACTCCTGCCGTGATCTTTTCGACTTTGCCGATGTATTTCGCCTATTGACGAGGCGTTTGGCTACCTTAAGAGAGTCATAGTTACTCCTGCCCGTGTCTCTCCGTTAAATCACAGTCACATCTACCATTTTCCTCTGCCCCTTTCACCAGACGCGATACGCCATTATTTGTAGACATCATGACTTTCAAAGTACTTCTGCTAGGGGCTCCTCCAGTTTACCAATGTATTTCGCCTGTTGACGAGGCATTTGGCTACCTTAAGAGAGTCATACTTACTCCTGTCAGTTGCTCCCCGTTTTACCACAGTCACATTTTCAATCTTATTCTGGCCAGTTCACCCGAAGCGATACGCCACTTGACGAGGCATTTGGCTACCTTAAGAGAGTCGTAGTTACTCCTGTCAGTTGCTCCCCGTTAAACCACAGTCACATCTACGATTTTCCTCTGCCGCTTTCACCAGACGCGATACGCCATTATTTGTCGAAATTATGACTTTCACAGTACTCCTGCTAGGGGTTCCTCCAGTTTACCAATGTATTTCGCCTGTTGACGAACCATTTGGCTACCTTAAGAGAGTCATAGTTACTCCTGTCAGTTGCTCCCCGTTTTACCACAGTCACATTTTCAATCTTGCTCTGGCCAGTTCACCTGAAGCGATACGCCATTATCGGTCAACCTAAAGAATTTCACAGTACTCCTGCCGGGAGCTCTCGAGTTTGCCGATGTATTTCGCCTGTTGACGAGGCATTTGGTTACCTTAAGAGGTTCATAGTTACCCCTTGCTGTTGCTCCCCATTTTACAACAGGCTCATCTACAAGCTTACTCTGGCCAATTCTCCTGAAGCGATACGCTAATATCTATTGACATAAAGACTTTCACAGTACTCCTGCCGGGAGCTTTTCGACTTTGCCGATGTATTTCGCCTATTGACGAGGCGTTTGGCTACCTTAAGAGAGTCATAGTTACTCCTGCCAGTGTCTCTCCGTTAAACCACAGTCACATCTACCATTTTCCTCTGCCCCATTCACCAGACGCGATACGCCATTATTTGTCGACATCATGACTTTCAAAGTACTCCTGCTAGGGGCTCCTCCAGTTTACCAATGTATTTCGCCTGTTGACGAGGCATTTGGCTACCTTAAGAGACTCATAGTTACTCCTGTCAGTTGCTCCCCGTTTTACCACAGTCACATTTTCAATCTTATTCTGGCCAGTTCACCTGAAGCGATACGCCATTATCAGTCAACCTAAAGAATATCACAGTACTCCTGCCGGGAGCTCTCGAGTTTGCCGATGTATTTCGCCTGTTGACGAGGCATTTGGATACCTTAAGAGAGTCATAGTTACCCCTTGCTGTTGCTCCCCATTTTACAACAGGCACATCTACAAGCTTACTCTGGCCAATTCCTCTGAAGCGATAGGCCAATATCTGTTGACATAAAGACTTTCACAGTACTCCTGCCGTGATCTTTTCGACTTTGCCGATGTATTTCGCCTATTGACGAGGCGTTTGGCTACCTTAAGAGAGTCATAGTTACTCCTGCCCGTGTCTCTCCGTTAAATCACAGTCACATCTACCATTTTCCTCTGCCCCTTTCACCAGACGCGATACGCCATTATTTGTAGACATCATGACTTTCAAAGTACTTCTGCTAGGGGCTCCTCCAGTTTACCAATGTATTTCGCCTGTTGACGAGGCATTTGGCTACCTTAAGAGAGTCATACTTACTCCTGTCAGTTGCTCCCCGTTTTACCACAGTCACATTTTCAATCTTATTCTGGCCAGTTCACCCGAAGCGATACGCCACTTGACGAGGCATTTGGCTACCTTAAGAGAGTCGTAGTTACTCCTGTCAGTTGCTCCCCGTTAAACCACAGTCACATCTACGATTTTCCTCTGCCGCTTTCACCAGACGCGATACGCCATTATTTGTCGAAATTATGACTTTCACAGTACTCCTGCTAGGGGTTCCTCCAGTTTACCAATGTATTTCGCCTGTTGACGAGGCATTTGGCTACCTTAAGAGACTCATAGTTACTCCTGTCAGTTGCTTCCCGTTTTACCACAGTCACATTTTCAATCTTATTCTGGCCAGTTCACCTGAAGCGATACGCCATTATCAGTCAACCTAAAGAATATCACAGTACTCCTGCCGGGAGCTCTCGAGTTTGCCGATGTATTTCGCCTGTTGACGAGGCATTTGGATACCTTAAGAGAGTCATAGTTACCCCTTGCTGTTGCTCCCCATTTTACAACAGGCACATCTACAAGCTTACTCTGGCCAATTCCTCTGAAGCGATAGGCTAATATCTGTTGACATAAAGACTTTCACAGTACTCCTGCCGTGATCTTTTCGACTTTGCCGATGTATTTCGCCTATTGACGAGGCGTTTGGCTACCTTAAGAGAGTCATAGTTACTCCTGCCCGTGTCTCTCCGTTAAACCACAGTCACATCTACCATTTTCCTCTGCCCCTTTCACCAGACGCGATACGCCATTATTTGTAGACATCATGACTTTCAAAGTACTTCTGCTAGGGGCTCCTCCAGTTTACCAATGTATTTCGCCTGTTGACGAGGCATTTGGCTACCTTAAGAGACTCATAGTTACTCCTGTCAGTTGCTCCCCGTTTTACCACAGTCACATTTTCAATCTTATTCTGGCCAGTTCACCTGAAGCGATACGCCATTATCAGTCAACCTAAAGAATATCACAGTACTCCTGCCGGGAGCTCTCGAGTTTGCCGATGTATTTCGCCTGTTGACGAGGCGTTTGGATACCTTAAGAGAGTCATAGTTACCCCTTGCTGTTGCTCCCCATTTTACAACAGGCACATCTACAAGCTTACTCTGGCCAATTCCTCTGAAGCGATAGGCTAATATCTGTTGACATAAAGACTTTCACAGTACTCCTGCCGTGATCTTTTCGACTTTGCCGATGTATTTCGCCTATTGACGAGGCGTTTGGCTACCTTAAGAGAGTCATAGTTACTCCTGCCCGTGTCTCTCCGTTAAACCACAGTCACATATACCATTTTCCTCTGCCCCTTTCACCAGACGCGATACGCCATTATTTGTAGACATCATGACTTTCAAAGTACTTCTGCTAGGGGCTCCTCCAGTTTACCAATGTATTTCGCCTGTTGACGAGGCATTTGGCTACCTTAAGAGAGTCATACTTACTCCTGTCAGTTGCTCCCCGTTTTACAACAGTCACATTTTCAATCTTATTCTGGCCAGTTCACCCGAAGCGATACGCCACTTGACGAGGCATTTGGCTACCTTAAGAGAGTCGTAGTTACTCCTGTCAGTTGCTCCCCGTTAAACCACAGTCACATCTACGATTTTCCTCTGCCGCTTTCACCAGACGCGATACGCCATTATTTGTCGAAATTATGACTTTCACAGTACTCCTGCTAGGGGTTCCTCCAGTTTACCAATGTATTTCGCCTGTTGACGAACCATTTGGCTACCTTAAGAGAGTCATAGTTACTCCTGTCAGTTGCTCCCCGTTTTACCACAGTCACATTTTCAATCTTATTCTGGCCAGTTCACCCGAAGCGATACGCCACTTGACGAGGCATTTGGCTACCTTAAGAGAGTCGTAGTTACTCCTGTCAGTTGCTCCCCGTTAAACCACAGTCACATCTACGATTTTCCTCTGCCGCTTTCACCAGACGCGATACGCCATTATTTGTCGAAATTATGACTTTCACAGTACTCCTGCTAGGGGTTCCTCCAGTTTACCAATGTATTTCGCCTGTAGACGAACCATTTGGCTACCTTAAGAGAGTCATAGTTACTCCTGTCAGTTGCTCCCCGTTTTACCACAGTCACATTTTCAATCTTGCTCTGGCCAGTTCACCTGAAGCGATACGCCATTATCGGTCAACCTAAAGAATTTCACAGTACTCCTGCCGGGAGCTCTCGAGTTTGCCGATGTATTTCGCCTGTTGACGAGGCATTTGGTTACCTTAAGAGAGTCATAGTTACCCCTTGCTGTTGCTCCCCATTTTACAACAGGCTCATCTACAAGCTTACTCTGGCCAATTCTCCTGAAGCGATACGCTAATATCTATTGACATAAAGACTTTCACAGTACTCCTGCCGGGAGCTTTTCGACTTTGCCGATGTATTTCGCCTATTGACGAGGCGTTTGGCTACCTTAAGAGAGTCATAGTTACTCCTGCCAGTGTCTCTCCGTTAAACCACAGTCACATCTACCATTTTCCTCTGCCCCATTCACCAGACGCGATACGCCATTATTTGTCGACATCATGACTTTCAAAGTACTCCTGCTAGGGGCTCCTCCAGTTTACCAATGTATTTCGCCTGTTGACGAGGCATTTGGCTACCTTAAGAGACTCATAGTTACTCCTGTCAGTTGCTTCCCGTTTTACCACAGTCACATTTTCAATCTTATTCTGGCCAGTTCACCTGAAGCGATACGCCATTATCAGTCAACCTAAAGAATATCACAGTACTCCTGCCGGGAGCTCTCGAGTTTGCCGATGTATTTCGCCTGTTGACGAGGCATTTGGATACCTTAAGAGAGTCATAGTTACCCCTTGCTGTTGCTCCCCATTTTACAACAGGCACATCTACAAGCTTACTCTGGCCAATTCCTCTGAAGCGATAGGCTAATATCTGTTGACATAAAGACTTTCACAGTACTCCTGCCGTGATCTTTTCGACTTTGCCGATGTATTTCGCCTATTGACGAGGCGTTTGGCTACCTTAAGAGAGTCATAGTTACTCCTGCCCGTGTCTCTCCGTTAAACCACAGTCACATCTACCATTTTCCTCTGACCCCCTTTCACCAGACGCGATACGCCATTATTTGTAGACATCATGACTTTCAAAGTACTTCTGCTAGGGGCTCCTCCAGTTTACCAATGTATTTCGCCTGTTGACGAGGCATTTGGCTACCTTAAGAGACTCATAGTTACTCCTGTCAGTTGCTCCCCGTTTTACCACAGTCACATTTTCAATCTTATTCTGGCCAGTTCACCTGAAGCGATACGCCATTATCAGTCAACCTAAAGAATATCACAGTACTCCTGCCGGGAGCTCTCGAGTTTGCCGATGTATTTCGCCTGTTGACGAGGCATTTGGATACCTTAAGAGAGTCATAGTTACCCCTTGCTGTTGCTCCCCATTTTACAACAGGCACATCTACAAGCTTACTCTGGCCAATTCCTCTGAAGCGATAGGCTAATATCTGTTGACATAAAGACTTTCACAGTACTCCTGCCGTGATCTTTTCGACTTTGCCGATGTATTTCGCCTATTGACGAGGCGTTTGGCTACCTTAAGAGAGTCATAGTTACTCCTGCCCGTGTCTCTCCGTTAAACCACAGTCACATCTACCATTTTCCTCTGCCCCTTTCACCAGACGCGATACGCCATTATTTGTAGACATCATGACTTTCAAAGTACTTCTGCTAGGGGCTCCTCCAGTTTACCAATGTATTTCGCCTGTTGACGAGGCATTTGGCTACCTTAAGAGAGTCATACTTACTCCTGTCAGTTGCTCCCCGTTTTACCACAGTCACATTTTCAATCTTATTCTGGCCAGTTCACCCGAAGCGATACGCCACTTGACGAGGCATTTGGCTACCTTAAGAGAGTCGTAGTTACTCCTGTCAGTTGCTCCCCGTTAAACCACAGTCACATCTACGATTTTCCTCTGCCGCTTTCACCAGACGCGATACGCCATTATTTGTCGAAATTATGACTTTCACAGTACTCCTGCTAGGGGTTCCTCCAGTTTACCAATGTATTTCGCCTGTTGACGAACCATTTGGCTACCTTAAGAGAGTCATAGTTACTCCTGTCAGTTGCTCCCCGTTTTACCACAGTCACATTTTCAATCTTATTCTGGCCAGTTCACCTGAAGCGATACGCCATTATCGGTCAACCTAAAGAATTTCACAGTACTCCTGCCGGGAGCTCTCGAGTTTGCCGATGTATTTCGCCTGTTGACGAGGCATTTGGTTACCTTAAGAGAGTCATAGTTACCCCTTGCTGTTGCTCCCCATTTTACAACAGACTCATCTACAAGCTTACTCTGGCCAATTCTCCTGAAGCGATACGCTAATATCTATTGACATAAAGACTTTCACAGTACTCCTGCCGGGAGCTTTTCGACTTTGCCGATGTATTTCGCCTGTTGACGAGGCGTTTGGCTACCTTAAGAGAGTCATAGTTACTCCTGCCAGTGTCTCTCCGTTAAACCACAGTCACATCTACCATTTTCCTCTGCCCCTTTCACCAGACG
The DNA here is from genome assembly GCF_021461395.2 of Schistocerca americana. Lineage (NCBI taxonomy): Eukaryota > Metazoa > Arthropoda > Insecta > Orthoptera > Acrididae > Schistocerca > Schistocerca americana. The sequence continues at coordinate 64,049,581 of NC_060130.1, forward strand.
CGATACGCCATTATTTGTCGACATCATGACTTTCAAAGTACTCCTGCTAGGGGCTCCTCCAGTTTACCAATGTATTTCGCCTGTTGACGAGGCATTTGGCTACCTTAAGAGAGTCATAGTTACTCCTGTCAGTTGCTCCCCGTTTTACCACAGTCACATTTTCAATCTTATTCTGGCCAGTTCACCTGATGCGATACGCCATTATCAGTCAACGTAAAAAATATCACAGTACTCCTGCCGGGAGCTCTCGAGTTTGCCGATGCATTTCGCCTGTTGACGAGGCATTTGGATACCTTAAGAGAGTCATAGTTACCCCTTGCTGATGCTCCCCATTTTACAACAGGCACATCTACAAGCTTACTCTTGCCAATTCTCCTGAAGCGATACGCTAATATCTATTGACATAAAGACTTTCACAGTACTCCTGCCGGGAGCTTTTCGACTTTGCCGATGTATTTCGCCTATTGACGAGGCGTTTGGCTACCTTAAGAGAGTCATAGTTACTCCTGCCAGTGTCTCTCCGTTAAACCACAGTCACATCTACCATTTTCCTCTGCCCCATTCACCAGACGCGATACGCCATTATTTGTCGACATCATGACTTTCAAAGTACTCCTGCTAGGGGCTCCTCCAGTTTACCAATGTATTTCGCCTGTTGACGAGGCATTTGGCTACCTTAAGAGAGTCATAGTTACTCCTGTCGGTTGCTCCCCGTTTTACCACAGTCACATTTTCAATCTTATTCTGGCCAGTTCACCTGAAGCGATACGCCATTATCAGTCAACCTAAAGAATATCACAGTACTCCTGCCGGGAGCTCTCGAGTTTGCCGATGTATTTCGCCTGTTGACGAGGCATTTGGATACCTTAAGAGAGTCATAGTTACCCCTTGCTGTTGCTCCCCATTTTACAACAGGCACATCTACAAGCTTACTCTGGCCAATTCCTCTGAAGCGATAGGCTAATATCTGTTGACATAAAGACTTTCACAGTACTCCTGCCGTGATCTTTTCGACTTTGCCGATGTATTTCGCCTATTGACGAGGCGTTTGGCTACCTTAAGAGAGTCATAGTTACTCCTGCCCGTGTCTCTCCGTTAAACCACAGTCACATCTACCATTTTCCTCTGCCCCTTTCACCAGACGCGATACGCCATTATTTGTAGACATCATGACTTTCAAAGTACTTCTGCTAGGGGCTCCTCCAGTTTACCAATGTATTTCGCCTGTTGACGAGGCATTTGGCTACCTTAAGAGAGTCATACTTACTCCTGTCAGTTGCTCCCCGTTTTACCACAGTCACATTTTCAATCTTATTCTGGCCAGTTCACCCGAAGCGATACGCCACTTGACGAGGCATTTGGCTACCTTAAGAGAGTCGTAGTTACTCCTGTCAGTTGCTCCCCGTTAAACCACAGTCACATCTACGATTTTCCTCTGCCGCTTTCACCAGACGCGATACGCCATTATTTGTCGAAATTATGACTTTCACAGTACTCCTGCTAGGGGTTCCTCCAGGTTACCAATGTATTTCGCCTGTTGACGAACCATTTGGCTACCTTAAGAGAGTCATAGTTACTCCTGTCAGTTGCTCCCCGTTTTACCACAGTCACATTTTCAATCTTATTCTGGCCAGTTCACCTGAAGCGATACGCCATTATCGGTCAACCTAAAGAATTTCACAGTACTCCTGCCGGGAGCTCTCGAGTTTGCCGATGTATTTCGCCTGTTGACGAGGCATTTGGTTACCTTAAGAGAGTCATAGTTACCCCTTGCTGTTGCTCCCCATTTTACAACAGGCTCATCTACAAGCTTACTCTGGCCAATTCTCCTGAAGCGATACGCTAATATCTATTGACATAAAGACTTTCACAGTACTCCTGCCGGGAGCTTTTCGACTTTGCCGATGTATTTCGCCTGTTGACGAGGCGTTTGGCTACCTTAAGAGAGTCATAGTTACTCCTGCCAGTGTCTCTCCGTTAAACCACAGTTACATCTACCATTTTCCTCTGCGCCTTTCACCAGACGCGATACGCCATTATTTGTCGACATCATTACTTTCAAAGTACTCCTGCTAGGGGCTCCTCCAGTTTACCAATGTATTTCGCCTGTTGACGAGGCATTTGGCTACCTTAAGAGAGTCATAGTTACTCCTGTCAGTTGCTCCCCGTTTTACCACAGTCACATTTTCAATCTTATTCTGGCCAGTTCACCTGATGCGATACGCCATTATCAGTCAACGTAAAAAATATCACAGTACTCCTGCCGGGAGCTCTCGAGTTTGCCGATGCATTTCGCCTGTTGACGAGGCATTTGGATACCTGAAGAGAGTCATAGTTACCCCTTGCTGATGCTCCCCATTTTACAACAGGCACATCTACAAGCTTACTCTTGCCAATTCTCCTGAAGCGATACGCTAATATCTATTGACATAAAGACTTTCACAGTACTCCTGCCGGGAGCTTTTCGACTTTGCCGATGTATTTCGCCTATTGACGAGGCGTTTGGCTACCTTAAGAGAGTCATAGTTACTCCTGCCAGTGTCTCTCCGTTAAACCACAGTCACATCTACCATTTTCCTCTGCCCCATTCACCAGACGCGATACGCCATTATTTGTCGACATCATGACTTTCAAAGTACTCCTGCTAGTGGCTCCTCCAGTTTACCAATGTATTTCGCCTGTTGACGAGGCATTTGGCTACCTTAAGAGACTCATAGTTACTCCTGTCAGTTGCTCCCCGTTTTACCACAGTCACATTTTCAATCTTATTCTGGCCAGTTCACCTGAAGCGATACGCCATTATCAGTCAACCTAAAGAATATAACAGTACTCCTGCCGGGAGCTCTCGAGTTTGCCGATGTATTTCGCCTGTTGACGAGGCATTTGGATACCTTAAGAGAGTCATAGTTACCCCTTGCTGTTGCTCCCCATTTTACAACAGGCACATCTACAAGCTTACTCTGGCCAATTCCTCTGAAGCGATAGGCTAATATCTGTTGACATAAAGACTTTCACAGTACTCCTGCCGTGATCTTTTCGACTTTGCCGATGTATTTCGCCTATTGACGAGGCGTTTGGCTACCTTAAGAGAGTCATAGTTACTCCTGCCCGTGTCTCTCCGTTAAACCACAGTCACATCTACCATTTTCCTCTGCCCCTTTCACCAGACGCGATACGCCATTATTTGTAGACATCATGACTTTCAAAGTACTTCTGCTAGGGGCTCCTCCAGTTTACCAATGTATTTCGCCTGTTGACGAGGCATTTGGCTACCTTAAGAGAGTCATACTTACTCCTGTCAGTTGCTCCCCGTTTTACCACAGTCACATTTTCAATCTTATTCTGGCCAGTTCACCCGAAGCGATACGCCACTTGACGAGGCATTTGGCTACCTTAAGAGAGTCGTAGTTACTCCTGTCAGTTGCTCCCCGTTAAACCACAGTCACATCTACGATTTTCCTCTGCCGCTTTCACCAGACGCGATACGCCATTATTTGTCGAAATTATGACTTTCACAGTACTCCTGCTAGGGGTTCCTCCAGTTTACCAATGTATTTCGCCTGTTGACGAACCATTTGGCTACCTTAAGAGAGTCATAGTTACTCCTGTCAGTTGCTCCCCGTTTTACCACAGTCACATTTTCAATCTTATTCTGGCCAGTTCACCTGAAGCGATACGCCATTATCGGTCAACCTAAAGAATTTCACAGTACTCCTGCCGGGAGCTCTCGAGTTTGCCGATGTATTTCGCCTGTTGACGAGGCATTTGGTTACCTTAAGAGAGTCATAGTTACCCCTTGCTGTTGCTCCCCATTTTACAACAGGCTCATCTACAAGCTTACTCTGGCCAATTCTCCTGAAGCGATACGCTAATATCTATTGACATAAAGACTTTCACAGTACTCCTGCCGGGAGCTTTTCGACTTTGCCGATGTATTTCGCCTGTTGACGAGGCGTTTGGCTACCTTAAGAGAGTCATAGTTACTCCTGCCAGTGTCTCTCCGTTAAACCACAGTTACATCTACCATTTTCCTCTGCGCCTTTCACCAGACGCGATACGCCATTATTTGTCGACATCATTACTTTCAAAGTACTCCTGCTAGGGGCTCCTCCAGTTTACCAATGTATTTCGCCTGTTGACGAGGCATTTGGCTACCTTAAGAGAGTCATAGTTACTCCTGTCAGTTGCTCCCCGTTTTACCACAGTCACATTTTCAATCTTATTCTGGCCAGTTCACCTGATGCGATACGCCATTATCAGTCAACGTAAAAAATATCACAGTACTCCTGCCGGGAGCTCTCGAGTTTGCCGATGCATTTCGCCTGTTGACGAGGCATTTGGATACCTTAAGAGAGTCATAGTTACCCCTTGCTGATGCTCCCCATTTTACAACAGGCACATATACAAGCTTACTCTTGCCAATTCTCCTGAAGCGATACGCTAATATCTATTGACATAAAGACTTTCACAGTACTCCTGCCGGGAGCTTTTCGACTTTGCCGATGTATTTCGCCTATTGACGAGGCGTTTGGCTACCTTAAGAGAGTCATAGTTACTCCTGCCAGTGTCTCTCCGTTAAACCACAGTCACATCTACCATTTTCCTCTGCCCCATTCACCAGACGCGATACGCCATTATTTGTCGACATCATGACTTTCAAAGTACTCCTGCTAGGGGCTCCTCCAGTTTACCAATGTATTTCGCCTGTTGACGAGGCATTTGGCTACCTTAAGAGACTCATAGTTACTCCTGTCAGTTGCTCCCCGTTTTACCACAGTCACATTTTCAATCTTATTCTGGCCAGTTCACCTGAAGCGATACGCCATTATCAGTCAACCTAAAGAATATCACAGTACTCCTGCCGGGAGCTCTCGAGTTTGCCGATGTATTTCGCCTGTTGACGAGGCATTTGGATACCTTAAGAGAGTCATAGTTACCCCTTGCTGTTGCTCCCCATTTTACAACAGGCACATCTACAAGCTTACTCTGGCCAATTCCTCTGAAGCGATAGGCTAATATCTGTTGACATAAAGACTTTCACAGTACTCCTGCCGTGATCTTTTCGACTTTGCCGATGTATTTCGCCTATTGACGAGGCGTTTGGCTACCTTAAGAGAGTCATAGTTACTCCTGCCCGTGTCTCTCCGTTAAACCACAGTCACATCTACCATTTTCCTCTGCCCCTTTCACCAGACGCGATACGCCATTATTTGTAGACATCATGACTTTCAAAGTACTTCTGCTAGGGGCTCCTCCAGTTTACCAATGTATTTCGCCTGTTGACGAGGCATTTGGCTACCTTAAGAGAGTCATACTTACTCCTGTCATTTGCTCCCCGTTTTACCACAGTCACATTTTCAATCTTATTCTGGCCAGTTCACCCGAAGCGATACGCCACTTGACGAGGCATTGGGCTACCTTAAGAGAGTCGTAGTTACTCCTGTCAGTTGCTCCCCGTTAAACCACAGTCACATCTACGATTTTCCTCTGCCGCTTTCACCAGACGCGATACGCCATTATTTGTCGAAATTATGACTTTCACAGTACTCCTGCTAGGGGTTCCTCCAGTTTACCAATGTATTTCGCCCGTTGACGAACCATTTGGCTACCTTAAGAGAGTCATAGTTACTCCTGTCAGTTGCTCCCCGTTTTACCACAGTCACATTTTCAATCTTGCTCTGGCCAGTTCACCTGAAGCGATACGCCATTATCGGTCAACCTAAAGAATTTCACAGTACTCCTGCCGGGAGCTCTCGAGTTTGCCGATGTATTTCGCCTGTTGACGAGGCATTTGGTTACCTTAAGAGAGTCATAGTTACCCCTTGCTGTTGCTCCCCATTTTACAACAGGCTCATCTACAAGCTTACTCTGGCCAATTCTCCTGAAGCGATACGCTAATATCTATTGACATAAAGACTTTCACAGTACTCCTGCCGGGAGCTTTTCGACTTTGCCGATGTATTTCGCCTGTTGACGAGGCGTTTGGCTACCTTAAGAGAGTCATAGTTACTCCTGCCAGTGTCTCTCCGTTAAACCACAGTCACATCTACCATTTTCCTCTGCCCCTTTCACCAGACGCGATACGCCATTATTAGTCGACATCATGACTTTCAAAGTACTCCTGCTAGGGGCTCCTCCAGTTTACCAATGTATTTCGCCTGTTGACGAGGCATTTGGCTACCTTAAGAGAGTCATAGTTACTCCTGTCAGTTGCTCCCCGTTTTACCACAGTCACATTTTCAATCTTATTCTGGCCAGTTCACCTGATGCGATACGCCATTATCAGTCAACGTAAAAAATATCACAGTACTCCTGCCGGGAGCTCTCGAGTTTGCCGATGCATTTCGCCTGTTGACGAGGCATTTGGATACCTTAAGAGAGTCATAGTTACCCCTTGCTGATGCTCCCCATTTTACAACAGGCACATCTACAAGCTTACTCTTGCCAATTCTCCTGAAGCGATACGCTAATATCTATTGACATAAAGACTTTCACAGTACTCCTGCCGGGAGCTTTTCGACTTTGCCGATGTATTTAGCCTATTGACGAGGCGTTTGGCTACCTTAAGAGAGTCATAGTTACTCCTGCCAGTGTCTCTCCGTTAAACCACAGTCACATCTACCATTTTCCTCTGCCCCATTCACCAGACGCGATACGCCATTATTTGTCGACATCATGACTTTCAAAGTACTCCTGCTAGGGGCTCCTCCAGTTTACCAATGTATTTCGCCTGTTGACGAGGCATTTGGCTACCTTAAGAGACTCATAGTTACTCCTGTCAGTTGCTCCCCGTTTTACCACAGTCACATTTTCAATCTTATTCTGGCCAGTTCACCTGAAGCGATACGCCATTATCAGTCAACCTAAAGAATATCACAGTACTCCTGCCGGGAGCTCTCGAGTTTGCCGATGTATTTCGCCTGTTGACGAGGCATTTGGATACCTTAAGAGAGTCATAGTTACCCCTTGCTGTTGCTCCCCATTTTACAACAGGCACATCTACAAGCTTACTCTGGCCAATTCCTCTGAAGCGATAGGCTAATATCTGTTGACATAAAGACTTTCACAGTACTCCTGCCGGGAGCTTTTCGACTTTGCCGATGTATTTCGCCTATTGACGAGGCGTTTGGCTACCTTAAGAGAGTCATAGTTACTCCTGCCAGTGTCTCTCCGTTAAACCACAGTCACATCTACCATTTTCCTCTGCCCCATTCACCAGACGCGATACGCCATTATTTGTCGACATCATGACTTTCGAAGTACTCCTGCTAGGGGCTCCTCCAGTTTACCAATGTATTTCGCCTGTTGACGAGGCATTTGGCTACCTTAAGAGACTCATAGTTACTCCTGTCAGTTGCTCCCCGTTTTACCACAGTCACATTTTCAATCTTATTCTGGCCAGTTCACCTGAAGCGATACGCCATTATCAGTCAACCTAAAGAATATCACAGTACTCCTGCCGGGAGCTCTCGAGTTTGCCGATGTATTTCGCCTGTTGACGAGGCATTTGGATACCTTAAGAGAGTCATAGTTACCCCTTGCTGTTGCTCCCCATTTTACAACTGGCACATCTACAAGCTTACTCTGGCCAATTCCTCTGAAGCGATAGGCTAATATCTGTTGACATAAAGACTTTCACAGTACTCCTGCCGTGATCTTTTCGACTTTGCCGATGTATTTCGCCTATTGACGAGGCGTTTGGCTACCTTAAGAGAGTCATAGTTACTCCTGCCCGTGTCTCTCCGTTAAACCACAGTCACATCTACCATTTTCCTCTGCCCCTTAAACCAGACGCGATACGCCATTATTTGTAGACATCATGACTTTCAAAGTACTTCTGCTAGGGGCTCCTCCAGTTTACCAATGTATTTCGCCTGTTGACGAGGCATTTGGCTACCTTAAGAGAGTCATACTTACTGCTGTCAGTTGCTCCCCGTTTTACCACAGTCACATTTTCAATCTTATTCTGGCCAGTTCACCCGAAGCGATACGCCACTTGACGAGGCATTTGGCTACCTTAAGAGAGTCGTAGTTACTCCTGTCAGTTGCTCCCCGTTAAACCACAGTCACATCTACGATTTTCCTCTGCCGCTTTCACCAGACGCGATACGCCATTATTTGTCGAAATTATGACTTTCACAGTACTCCTGCTAGGGGTTCCTCCAGTTTACCAATGTATTTCGCCTGTTGACGAACCATTTGGCTACCTTAAGAGAGTCATAGTTACTCCTGTCAGTTGCTCCCCGTTTTACCACAGTCACATTTTCAATCTTGCTCTGGCCAGTTCACCTGAAGCGATACGCCATTATCGGTCAACCTAAAGAATTTCACAGTACTCCTGCCGGGACCTCTCGAGTTTGCCGATGTATTTCGCCTGTTGACGAGGCATTTGGTTACCTTAAGAGAGTCATAGTTACCCCTTGCTGTTGCTCCCCATTTTACAACAGGCACATCTACAAGCTTACTCTGGCCAATTCACCTGAAGCGATACGCTAATATCTATTGACATAAAGACTTTCACAGTACTCCTGCCGGGAGCTTTTCGACTTTGCCGATGTATTTCGCCTGTTGACGAGGCGTTTGGCTACCTTAAGAGAGTCATAGTTACTCCTGCCAGTGTCTCTCCGTTAAACCACAGTCACATCTACCATTTTCCTCTGCCCCTTTCACCAGACGCGATACGCCATTATTTGTCGACATCATGACTTTCAAAGTACTCCTGCTAGGGGCTCCTCCAGTTTACCAATGTATTTCGCCTGTTGACGAGGCATTTGGCTACCTTAAGAGAGTCATAGTTACTCCTGTCAGTTGCTCCCCGTTTTACCACAGTCACATTTTCAATCTTATTCTGGCCAGTTCACCTGATGCGATACGCCATTATCAGTCAACGTAAAAAATATCACAGTACTCCTGCCGGGAGCTCTCGAGTTTGCCGATGCATTTCGCCTGTTGACGAGGCATTTGGATACCTTAAGAGAGTCATAGTTACCCCTTGCTGATGCTCCCCATTTTACAACAGGCACATCTACAAGCTTACTCTTGCCAATTCTCCTGAAGCGATACGCTAATATCTATTGACATAAAGACTTTCACAGTACTCCTGCCGGGAGCTTTTCGACTTTGCCGATGTATTTCGCCTATTGACGAGGCGTTTGGCTACCTTAAGAGAGTCATAGTTACTCCTGCCAGTGTCTCTCCGTTAAACCACAGTCACATCTACCATTTTCCTCTGCCCCATTCACCAGACGCGATACGCCATTATTTGTCGACATCATGACTTTCAAAGTACTCCTGCTAGGGGTTCCTCCAGTTTACCAATGTATTTCGCCTGTTGACGAACCATTTGGCTACCTTAAGAGAGTCATAGTTACTCCTGTCAGTTGCTCCCCGTTTTACCACAGTCACATTTTCAATCTTATTCTGGCCAGTTCACCTGAAGCGATACGCCATTATCGGTCAACCTAAAGAATTTCACAGTACTCCTGCCGGGAGCTCTCGAGTTTGCCGATGTATTTCGCCTGTTGACGAGGCATTTGGTTACCTTAAGAGAGTCATAGTTACCCCTTGCTGTTGCTCCCCATTTTACAACAGGCTCATCTACAAGCTTACTCTGGCCAATTCTCCTGAAGCGATACGCTAATATCTATTGACATAAAGACTTTCACAGTACTCCTGCCGGGAGCTTTTCGACTTTGCCGATGTATTTCGCCTGTTGACGAGGCGTTTGGCTACCTTAAGAGAGTCATAGTTACTCCTGCCAGTGTCTCTCCGTTAAACCACAGTCACATCTACCATTTTCCTCTGCGCCTTTCACCAGACGCGATACGCCATTATTTGTCGACATCATGACTTTCAAAGTACTCCTGCTAGGGGCTCCTCCAGTTTACCAATGTATTTCGCCTGTTGACGAGGCATTTGGCTACCTTAAGAGAGTCATAGTTACTCCTGTCAGTTGCTCCCCGTTTTACCACAGTCACATTTTCAATCTTATTCTGGCCAGTTCACCTGATGCGATACGCCATTATCAGTCAACGTAAAAAATTTCACAGTACTCCTGCCGGGAGCTCTCGAGTTTGCCGATGCATTTCGCCTGTTGACGAGGCATTTGGATACCTTAAGAGAGTCATAGTTACCCCTTGCTGATGCTCCCCATTTTACAACAGGCACATCTACAAGCTTACTCTTGCCAATTCTCCTGAAGCGATACGCTAATATCTATTGACATAAAGACTTTCACAGTACTCCTGCCGGGAGCTTTTCGACTTTGCCGATGTATTTCGCCTATTGACGAGGCGTTTGGCTACCTTAAGAGAGTCATAGTTACTCCTGCCAGTGTCTCTCCGTTAAACCACAGTCACATCTACCATTTTCCTCTGCCCCATTCACCAGACGCTATACGCCATTATTTGTCGACATCATGACTTTCAAAGTACTCCTGCTAGGGGCTCCTCCAGTTTACCAATGTATTTCGCCTGTTGACGAGGCATTTGGCTACCTTAAGAGACTCATAGTTACTCCTGTCAGTTGCTCCCCGTTTTACCACAGTCACATTTTCAATCTTATTCTGGCCAGTTCACCTGAAGCGATACGCCATTATCAGTCAACCTAAAGAATATCACAGTACTCCTGCCGGGAGCTCTCGAGTTTGCCGATGTATTTCGCCTGTTGACGAGGCATTTGGATACCTTAAGAGAGTCATAGTTACCCCTTGCTGTTGCTCCCCATTTTACAACAGGCACATCTACAAGCTTACTCTGGCCAATTCCTCTGAAGCGATAGGCTAATATCTGTTGACATAAAGACTTTCACAGTACTCCTGCCGTGATCTTTTCGACTTTGCCGATGTATTTCGCCTATTGACGAGGCGTTTGGCTACCTTAAGAGAGTCATAGTTACTCCTGCCCGTGTCTCTCCGTTAAACCACAGTCACATCTACCATTTTCCTCTGCCCCTTTCACCAGACGCGATACGCCATTATTTGTAGACATCATGACTTTCAAAGTACTTCTGCTAGGGGCTCCTCCAGTTTACCAATGTATTTCGCCTGTTGACGAGGCATTTGGCTACCTTAAGAGAGTCATACTTACTCCTGTCAGTTGCTCCCCGTTTTACCACAGTCACATTTTCAATCTTATTCTGGCCAGTTCACCCGAAGCGATACGCCACTTGACGAGGCATTTGGCTACCTTAAGAGAGTCGTAGTTACTCCTGTCAGTTGCTCCCCGTTAAACCACAGTCACATCTACGATTTTCCTCTGCCGCTTTCACCAGACGCGATACGCCATTATTTGTCGAAATTATGACTTTCACAGTACTCCTGCTAGGGGTTCCTCCAGTTTACCAATGTATTTCGCCTGTTGACGAACCATTTGGCTACCTTAAGAGAGTCATAGTTACTCCTGTCAGTTGCTCCCCGTTTTACCACAGTCACATTTTCAATCTTGCTCTGGCCAGTTCACCTGAAGCGATACGCCATTATCGGTCAACCTAAAGAATTTCACAGTACTCCTGCCGGGAGCTCTCGAGTTTGCCGATGTATTTCGCCTGTTGACGAGGCATTTGGATACCTTAAGAGAGTCATAGTTACCCCTTGCTGTTGCTCCCCATTTTACAACAGGCACATCTACAAGCTTACTCTGGCCAATTCCTCTGAAGCGATAGGCTAATATCTGTTGACATAAAGACTTTCACAGTACTCCTGCCGTGATCTTTTCGACTTTGCCGATGTATTTCGCCTATTGACGAGGCGTTTGGCTACCTTAAGAGAGTCATAGTTACTCCTGCCCGTGTCTCTCCGTTAAACCACAGTCACATCTACCATTTTCCTCTGCCCCTTTCACCAGACGCGATACGCCATTATTTGTAGACATCATGACTTTCAAAGTACTTCTGCTAGGGGCTCCTCCAGTTTACCAATGTATTTCGCCTGTTGACGAGGCATTTGGCTACCTTAAGAGAGTCATACTTACTCCTGTCAGTTGCTCCCCGTTTTACCACAGTCACATTTTCAATCTTATTCTGGCCAGTTCACCCGAAGCGATACGCCACTTGACGAGGCATTTGGCTACCTTAAGAGAGTCGTAGTTACTCCTGTCAGTTGCTCCCCGTTAAACCACAGTCACATCTACGATTTTCCTCTGCCGCTTTCACCAGACGCGATACGCCATTATTTGTCGAAATTATGACTTTCACAGTACTCCTGCTAGGGGTTCCTCCAGTTTACCAATGTATTTCGCCTGTTGACGAACCATTTGGCTACCTTAAGAGAGTCATAGTTACTCCTGTCAGTTGCTCCCCGTTTTACCACAGTCACATTTTCAATCTTGCTCTGGCCAGTTCACCTGAAGCGATACGCCATTATCGGTCAACCTAAAGAATTTCACAGTACTCCTGCCGGGAGCTCTCGAGTTTGCCGATGTATTTCGCCTGTTGACGAGGCATTTGGTTACCTTAAGAGAGTCATAGTTACCCCTTGCTGTTGCTCCCCATTTTACAACAGGCTCATCTACAAGCTTACTCTGGCCAATTCTCCTGAAGCGATACGCTAATATCTATTGACATAAAGACTTTCACAGTACTCCTGCCGGGAGCTTTTCGACTTTGCCGACGTATTTCGCCTGTTGACGAGGCGTTTGGCTACCTTAAGAGAGTCATAGTTACTCCTGCCAGTGTCTCTCCGTTAAACCACAGTCACATCTACCATTTTCCTCTGCGCCTTTCACCAGACGCGATACGCCATTATTTGTCGACATCATGACTTTCAAAGTACTCCTGCTAGGGGCTCCTCCAGTTTACCAATGTATTTCGCCTGTTGACGAGGCATTTGGCTACCTTAAGAGAGTCATAGTTACTCCTGTCAGTTGCTCCCCGTTTTACCACAGTCACATTTTCAATCTTATTCTGGCCAGTTCACCTGATGCGATACGCCATTATCAGTCAACGTAAAAAATATCACAGTACTCCTGCCGGGAGCTCTCGAGTTTGCCGATGCATTTCGCCTGTTGACGAGGCATTTGGATACCTTAAGAGAGTCATAGTTACCCCTTGCTGATGCTCCCCATTTTACAACAGGCACATCTACAAGCTTACTCTTGCCAATTCTCCTGAAGCGATACGCTAATATCTATTGACATAAAGACTTTCACAGTACTCCTGCCGGGAGCTTTTCGACTTTGCCGATGTATTTCGCCTATTGACGAGGCGTTTGGCTACCTTAAGAGAGTCATAGTTACTCCTGCCAGTGTCTCTCCGTTAAACCACAGTCACATCTACCATTTTCCTCTGCCCCATTCACCAGACGCGATACGCCATTATTTGTCGACTTCATGACTTTCAAAGTACTCCTGCTATGGGCTCCTCCAGTTTACCAATGTATTTCGCCTGTTGACGAGGCATTTGGCTACCTTAAGAGACTCATAGTTACTCCTGTCAGTTGCTCCCCGTTTTACCACAGTCACATTTTCAATCTTATTCTGGCCAGTTCACCTGAAGCGATACGCCATTATCAGTCAACCTAAAGAATATCACAGTACTCCTGCCGGGAGCTCTCGAGTTTGCCGATGTATTTCGCCTGTTGACGAGGCATTTGGATACCTTAAGAGAGTCATAGTTACCCCTTGCTGTTGCTCCCCATTTTACAACAGGCACATCTACAAGCTTACTCTGGCCAATTCCTCTGAAGCGATAGGCTAATATCTGTTGACATAAAGACTTTCACAGTACTCCTGCCGTGATCTTTTCGACTTTGCCGATGTATTTCGCCTATTGACGAGGCGTTTGGCTACCTTAAGAGAGTCATAGTTACTCCTGCCCGTGTCTCTCCGGTAAACCACAGTCACATCTACCATTTTCCTCTGCCCCTTTCACCAGACGCGATACGCCATTATTTGTAGACATCATGACTTTCAAAGTACTTCTGCTAGGGGCTCCTCCAGTTTACCAATGTATTTCGCCTGTTGACGAGGCATTTGGCTACCTTAAGAGAGTCATACTTACTCCTGTCAGTTGCTCCCCGTTTTACCACAGTCACATTTTCAATCTTATTCTGGCCAGTTCACCCGAAGCGATACGCCACTTGACGAGGCATTTGGCTACCTTAAGAGAGTCGTAGTTACTCCTGTCAGTTGCTCCCCGTTAAACCACAGTCACATCTACGATTTTCCTCTGCCGCTTTCACCAGACGCGATACGCCATTATTTGTCGAAATTATGACTTTCACAGTACTCCTGCTAGGGGTTCCTCCAGTTTACCAATGTATTTCGCCTGTTGACGAACCATTTGGCTACCTTAAGAGAGTCATAGTTACTCCTGTCAGTTGCTCCCCGTTTTACCACAGTCACATTTTCAATCTTGCTCTGGCCAGTTCACCTGAAGCGATACGCCATTATCGGTCAACCTAAAGAATTTCACAGTACTCCTGCCGGGAGCTCTCGAGTTTGCCGATGTATTTCGCCTGTTGACGAGGCATTTGGTTACCTTAAGAGAGTCATAGTTACCCCTTGCTGTTGCTCCCCATTTTACAACAGGCTCATCTACAAGCTTACTCTGGCCAATTCTCCTGAAGCGATACGCTAATATCTATTGACATAAAGACTTTCACAGTACTCCTGCCGGGAGCTTTTCGACTTTGCCGACGTATTTCGCCTGTTGACGAGGCGTTTGGCTACCTTAAGAGAGTCATAGTTACTCCTGCCAGTGTCTCTCCGTTAAACCACAGTCACATCTACCATTTTCCTCTGCGCCTTTCACCAGACGCGATACGCCATTATTTGTCGACATCATGACTTTCAAAGTACTCCTGCTAGGGGCTCCTCCAGTTTACCAATGTATTTCGCCTGTTGACGAGGCATTTGGCTACCTTAAGAGAGTCATAGTTGCTCCTGTCAGTTGCTCCCCGTTTTACCACAGTCACATTTTCAATCTTATTCTGGCCAGTTCACCTGATGCGATACGCCATTATCAGTCAACGTAAAAAATATCACAGTACTCCTGCCGGGAGCTCTCGAGTTTGCCGATGCATTTCGCCTGTTGACGAGGCATTTGGATACCTTAAGAGAGTCATAGTTACCCCTTGCTGATGCTCCCCATTTTACAACAGGCACATCTACAAGCTTACTCTTGCCAATTCTCCTGAAGCGATACGCTAATATCTATTGACATAAAGACTTTCACAGTACTCCTGCCGGGAGCTTTTCGACTTTGCCGATGTATTTCGCCTATTGACGAGGCGTTTGGCTACCTTAAGAGAGTCATAGTTACTCCTGCCAGTGTCTCTCCGTTAAACCACAGTCACATCTACCATTTTCCTCTGCCCCATTCACCAGACGCGATACGCCATTATTTGTCGACTTCATGACTTTCAAAGTACTCCTGCTAGGGGCTCCTCCAGTTTACCAATGTATTTCGCCTGTTGACGAGGCATTTGGCTACCTTAAGAGACTCATAGTTACTCCTGTCAGTTGCTCCCCGTTTTACCACAGTCACATTTTCAATCTTATTCTGGCCAGTTCACCTGAAGCGATACGCCATTATCAGTCAACCTAAAGAATATCACAGTACTCCTGCCGGGAGCTCTCGAGTTTGCCGATGTATTTCGCCTGTTGACGAGGCATTTGGATACCTTAAGAGAGTCATAGTTACCCCTTGCTGTTGCTCCCCATTTTACAACAGGCACATCTACAAGCTTACTCTGGCCAATTCCTCTGAAGCGATAGGCTAATATCTGTTGACATAAAGACTTTCACAGTACTCCTGCCGTGATCTTTTCGACTTTGCCGATGTATTTCGCCTATTGACGAGGCGTTTGGCTACCTTAAGAGAGTCATACTTACTCCTGTCAGTTGCTCCCCGTTTTACCACAGTCACATTTTCAATCTTATTCTGGCCAGTTCACCCGAAGCGATACGCCACTTGACGAGGCATTTGGCTACCTTAAGAGAGTCGTAGTTACTCCTGTCAGTTGCTGCCCGTTAAACCACAGTCACATCTACGATTTTCCTCTGCCGCTTTCACCAGACGCGATACGCCATTATTTGTCGAAATTATGACTTTCACAGTACTCCTGCTAGGGGTTCCTCCAGTTTACCAATGTATTTCGCCTGTTGACGAACCATTTGGCTACCTTAAGAGAGTCTTAGTTACTCCTGTCAGTTGCTCCCCGTTTTACCACAGTCACATTTTCAATCTTGCTCTGGCCAGTTCACCTGAAGCGATACGCCATTATCGGTCAACCTAAAGAATTTCACAGTACTCCTGCCGGGAGCTCTCGAGTTTGCCGATGTATTTCGCCTGTTGACGAGGCATTTGGTTACCTTAAGAGAGTCATAGTTACCCCTTGCTGTTGCTCCCCATTTTACAACAGGCTCATCTACAAGCTTACTCTGGCCAATTCTCCTGAAGCGATACGCTAATATCTATTGACATAAAGACTTTCACAGTACTCCTGCCGGGAGCTTTTCGACTTTGCCGGTGTATTTCGCCTGTTGACGAGGCGTTTGGCTACCTTAAGAGAGTCATAGTTACTCCTGCCAGTGTCTCTCCGTTAAACCACAGTCACATCTACCATTTTCCTCTGCCCCAATCACCAGACGCGATACGCCATTATTTGTCGACATCATGACTTTCAAAGTACTCCTGCTAGGGGCTCCTCCAGTTTACCAATGTATTTCGCCTGTTGACGAGGCATTTGGCTACCTTAAGAGACTCATAGTTACTCCTGTCAGTTGCTCCCCGTTTTACCACAGTCACATTTTCAATCTTATTCTGGCCAGTTCACCTGAAGCGATACGCCATTATCAGTCAACCTAAAGAATATCACAGTACTCCTGCCGGGAGCTCTCGAGTTTGCCGATGTATTTCGCCTGTTGACGAGGCATTTGGATACCTTAAGAGAGTCATAGTTACCCCTTGCTGTTGCTCCCCATTTTACAACAGGCACATCTACAAGCTTACTCTGGCCAATTCCTCTGAAGCGATAGGCTAATATCTGTTGACATAAAGACTTTCACAGTACTCCTGCCGTGATCTTTTCGACTTTGCCGATGTATTTCGCCTATTGACGAGGCGTTTGGCTACCTTAAGAGAGTCATAGTTACTCCTGCCCGTGTCTCTCCATTAAACCACAGTCACATCTACCATTTTCCTCTGCCCCTTTCACCAGACGCGATACGCCATTATTTGTAGACATCATAACTTTCAAAGTACTTCTGCTAGGGGCTCCTCCAGTTTACCAATGTATTTCGCCTGTTGACGAGGCATTTGGCTACCTTAAGAGAGTCATACTTACTCCTGTCAGTTGCTCCCCGTTTTACCACAGTCACATTTTCAATCTTATTCTGGCCAGTTCACCCGAAGCGATACGCCACTTGACGAGGCATTTGGCTACCTTAAGAGAGTCGTAGTTACTCCTGTCAGTTGCTCCCCGTTAAACCACAGTCACATCTACGATTTTCCTCTGCCGCTTTCACCAGACGCGATACGCCATTATTTGTCGAAATTATGACTTTCACAGTACTCCTGCTAGGGGTTCCTCCAGTTTACCAATGTATTTCGCCTGTTGACGAACCATTTGGCTACCTTAAGAGAGTCATAGTTACTCCTGTCAGTTGCTCCCCGTTTTACCACAGTCACATTTTCAATCTTATTCTGGCCAGTTCACCTGAAGCGATACGCCATTATCGGTCAACCTAAAGAATTTCACAGTACTCCTGCCGGGAGCTCTCGAGTTTGCCGATGTATTTCGCCTGTTGACGAGGCATTTGGTTACCTTAAGAGAGTCATAGTTACCCCTTGCTGTTGCTCCCCATTTTACAACAGGCTCATCTACAAGCTTACTCTGGCCAATTCTCCTGAAGCGATACGCTAATATCTATTGACATAAAGACTTTCACAGTACTCCTGCCGGGAGCTTTTCGACTTTGCCGATGTATTTCGCCTGTTGACGAGGCGTTTGGCTACCTTAAGAGAGTCATAGTTACTCCTGCCAGTGTCTCTCCGTTAAACCACAGTCACATCTACCATTTTCCTCTGCGCCTTTCACCAGACGCGATACGCCATTATTTGTCGACATCATGACTTTCAAAGTACTCCTGCTAGGGGCTCCTCCAGTTTACCAATGTATTTCGCCTGTTGACGAGGCATTTGGCTACCTTAAGAGAGTCATAGTTACTCCTGTCAGTTGCTCCCCGTTTTACCACAGTCACATTTTCAATCTTATTCTGGCCAGTTCACCTGATGCGATACGCCATTATCAGTCAACGTAAAAAATATCACAGTACTCCTGCCGGGAGCTCTCGAGTTTGCCGATGCATTTCGCCTGTTGACGAGGCATTTGGATACCTTAAGAGAGTCATAGTTACCCCTTGCTGATGCTCCCCATTTTACAACAGGCACATCTACAAGCTTACTCTTGCCAATTCTCCTGAAGCGATACGCTAATATCTATTGACATAAAGACTTTCACAGTACTCCTGCCGGGAGCTTTTCGACTTTGCCGATGTATTTCGCCTATTGACGAGGCGTTTGGCTACCTTAAGAGAGTCATAGTTACTCCTGCCAGTGTCTCTCCGTTAAACCACAGTCACATCTACCATTTTCCTCTGCCCCATTCACCAGACGCTATACGCCATTATTTGTCGACATCATGACTTTCAAAGTACTCCTGCTAGGGGCTCCTCCAGTTTACCAATGTATTTCGCCTGTTGACGAGGCATTTGGCTACCTTAAGAGACTCATAGTTACTCCTGTCAGTTGCTCCCCGTTTTACCACAGTCACATTTTCAATCTTATTCTGGCCAGTTCACCTGAAGCGATACGCCATTATCAGTCAACCTAAAGAATATCACAGTACTCCTGCCGGGAGCTCTCGAGTTTGCCGATGTATTTCGCCTGTTGACGAGGCATTTGGATACCTTAAGAGAGTCATAGTTACCCCTTGCTGTTGCTCCCCATTTTACAACAGGCACATCTACAAGCTTACTCTGGCCAATTCCTCTGAAGCGATAGGCTAATATCTGTTGACATAAAGACTTTCACAGTACTCCTGCCGTGATCTTTTCGACTTTGCCGATGTATTTCGCCTGTTGACGAGGCGTTTGGCTACCTTAAGAGAGTCATAGTTACTCCTGCCCGTGTCTCTCCGTTAAACCACAGTCACATCTACCATTTTCCTCTGCCCCTTTCACCAGACGCGATACGCCATTATTTGTAGACATCATGACTTTCAAAGTACTTCTGCTAGGGGCTCCTCCAGTTTACCAATGTATTTCGCCTGTTGACGAGGCATTTGGCTACCTTAAGAGAGTCATACTTACTCCTGTCAGTTGCTCCCCGTTTTACCACAGTCACATTTTCAATCTTATTCTGGCCAGTTCACCCGAAGCGATACGCCACTTGACGAGGCATTTGGCTACCTTAAGAGAGTCGAAGTTACTCCTGTCAGTTGCTCCCCGTTAAACCACAGTCACATCTACGATTTTCCTCTGCCGCTTTCACCAGACGCGATACGCCATTATTTGTCGAAATTATGACTTTCACAGTACTCCTGCTAGGGGTTCCTCCAGTTTACCAATGTATTTCGCCTGTTGACGAACCATTTGGCTACCTTAAGAGAGTCATAGTTACTCCTGTCAGTTGCTCCCCGTTTTACCACAGTCACATTTTCAATCTTGCTCTGGCCAGTTCACCTGAAGCGATACGCCATTATCGGTCAACCTAAAGAATTTCACAGTACTCCTGCCGGGAGCTCTCGAGTTTGCCGATGTATTTCGCCTGTTGACGAGGCATTTGGTTACCTTAAGAGAGTCATAGTTACCCCTTGCTGTTGCTCCCCATTTTACAACAGGCTCATCTACAAGCTTACTCTGGCCAATTCTCCTGAAGCGATACGCTAATATCTATTGACATAAAGACTTTCACAGTACTCCTGCCGGGAGCTTTTCGACTTTGCCGACGTATTTCGCCTGTTGACGAGGCGTTTGGCTACCTTAAGAGAGTCATAGTTACTCCTGCCAGTGTCTCTCCGTTAAACCACAGTCACATCTACCATTTTCCTCTGCGCCTTTCACCAGACGCGATACGCCATTATTTGTCGACATCATGACTTTCAAAGTACTCCTGCTAGGGGCTCCTCCAGTTTACCAATGTATTTCGCCTGTTGACGAGGCATTTGGCTACCTTAAGAGAGTCATAGTTACTCCTGTCAGTTGCTCCCCGTTTTACCACAGTCACATTTTCAATCTTATTCTGGCCAGTTCACCTGATGCGATACGCCATTATCAGTCAACGTAAAAAATATCACAGTACTCCTGCCGGGAGCTCTCGAGTTTGCCGATGCATTTCGCCTGTTGACGAGGCATTTGGATACCTTAAGAGAGTCATAGTTACCCCTTGCTGATGCTCCCCATTTTACAACAGGCACATCTACAAGCTTACTCTTGCCAATTCTCCTGAAGCGATACGCTAATATCTATTGACATAAAGACTTTCACAGTACTCCTGCCGGGAGCTTTTCGACTTTGCCGATGTATTTCGCCTATTGACGAGGCGTTTGGCTACCTTAAGAGAGTCATAGTTACTCCTGCCAGTGTCTCTCCGTTAAACCACAGTCACATCTACCATTTTCCTCTGCCCCATTCACCAGACGCGATACGCCATTATTTGTCGACTTCATGACTTTCAAAGTACTCCTGCTAGGGGCTCCTCCAGTTTACCAATGTATTTCGCCTGTTGACGAGGCATTTGGCTACCTTAAGAGACTCATAGTTACTCCTGTCAGTTGCTCCCCGTTTTACCACAGTCACATTTTCAATCTTATTCTGGCCAGTTCACCTGAAGCGATACGCCATTATCAGTCAACCTAAAGAATATCACAGTACTCCTGCCGGGAGCTCTCGAGTTTGCCGATGTATTTCGCCTGTTGACGAGGCATTTGGATACCTTAAGAGAGTCATAGTTACCCCTTGCTGTTGCTCCCCATTTTACAACAGGCACATCTACAAGCTTTCTCTGGCCAATTCCTCTGAAGCGATAGGCTAATATCTGTTGACATAAAGACTTTCACAGTACTCCTGCCGTGATCTTTTCGACTTAGCCGATGTATTTCGCCTATTGACGAGGCGTTTGGCTACCTTAAGAGAGTCATAGTTACTCCTGCCCGTGTCTCTCCGTTAAACCACAGTCACATCTACCATTTTCCTCTGCCCCTTTCACCAGACGCGATACGCCATTATTTGTAGACATCATGACTTTCAAAGTACTTCTGCTAGGGGCTCCTCCAGTTTACCAATGTATTTCGCCTGTTGACAAGGCATTTGGCTACCTTAAGAGAGTCATACTTACTCCTGTCAGTTGCTCCCCGTTTTACCACAGTCACATTTTCAATCTTATTCTGGCCAGTTCACCCGAAGCGATACGCCACTTGACGAGGCATTTGGCTACCTTAAGAGAGTCGTAGTTACTCCTGTCAGTTGCTGCCCGTTAAACCACAGTCACATCTACGATTTTCCTCTGCCGCTTTCACCAGACGCGATACGCCATTATTTGTCGAAATTATGACTTTCACAGTACTCCTGCTAGGGGTTCCTCCAGTTTACCAATGTATTTCGCCTGTTGACGAACCATTTGGCTACCTTAAGAGAGTCATAGTTACTCCTGTCAGTTGCTCCCCGTTTTACCACAGTCACATTTTCAATCTTGCTCTGGCCAGTTCACCTGAAGCGATACGCCATTATCGGTCAACCTAAAGAATTTCACAGTACTCCTGCCGGGAGCTCTCGAGTTTGCCGATGTATTTCGCCTGTTGACGAGGCATTTGGATACCTTAAGAGAGTCATAGTTACCCCTTGCTGATGCTCCCCATTTTACAACAGGCACATCTACAAGCTTACTCTTGCCAATTCTCCTGAAGCGATACGCTAATATCTATTGACATAAAGACTTTCACAGTACTCCTGCCAGGAGCTTTTCGACTTTGCCGATGTATTTCGCCTATTGACGAGGCGTTTGGCTACCTTAAGAGAGTCATAGTTACTCCTGCCAGTGTCTCTCCGTTAAACCACAGTCACATCTACCATTTTCCTCTGCCCCAATCACCAGACGCGATACGCCATTATTTGTCGACATCATGACTTTCAAAGTACTCCTGCTAGGGGCTCCTCCAGTTTACCAATGTATTTCGCCTGTTGACGAGGCATTTGGCTACCTTAAGAGACTCATAGTTACTCCTGTCAGTTGCTCCCCGTTTTACCACAGTCACATTTTCAATCTTATTCTGGCCAGTTCACCTGAAGCGATACGCCATTATCAGTCAACCTAAAGAATATCACAGTACTCCTGCCGGGAGCTCTCGAGTTTGCCGATGTATTTCGCCTGTTGACGAGGCATTTGGATACCTTAAGAGAGTCATAGTTACCCCTTGCTGTTGCTCCCCATTTTACAACAGGCACATCTACAAGCTTACTCTGGCCAATTCCTCTGAAGCGATAGGCTAATATCTGTTGACATAAAGACTTTCACAGTACTCCTGCCGTGATCTTTTCGACTTTGCCGATGTATTTCGCCTATTGACGAGGCGTTTGGCTACCTTAAGAGAGTCATAGTTACTCCTGCCCGTGTCTCTCCATTAAACCACAGTCACATCTACCATTTTCCTCTGCCCCTTTCACCAGACGCGATACGCCATTATTTGTAGACATCATGACTTTCAAAGTACTTCTGCTAGGGGCTCCTCCAGTTTACCAATGTATTTCGCCTGTTGACGAGGCATTTGGCTACCTTAAGAGAGTCATACTTACTCCTGTCAGTTGCTCCCCGTTTTACCACAGTCACATTTTCAATCTTATTCTGGCCAGTTCACCCGAAGCGATACGCCACTTGACGAGGCATTTGGCTACCTTAAGAGAGTCGTAGTTACTCCTGTCAGTTGCTGCCCGTTAAACCACAGTCACATCTACGATTTTCCTCTGCCGCTTTCACCAGACGCGATACGCCATTATTTGTCGAAATTATGACTTTCACAGTACTCCTGCTAGGGGTTCCTCCAGTTTACCAATGTATTTCGCCTGTTGACGAACCATTTGGCTACCTTAAGAGAGTCATAGTTACTCCTGTCAGTTGCTCCCCGTTTTACCACAGTCACATTTTCAATCTTGCTCTGGCCAGTTCACCTGAAGCGATACGCCATTATCGGTCAACCTAAAGAATTTCACAGTACTCCTGCCGGGAGCTCTCGAGTTTGCCGATGTATTTCGCCTGTTGACGAGGCATTTGGTTACCTTAAGAGAGTCATAGTTACCCCTTGCTGTTGCTCCCCATTTTACAACAGGCTCATCTACAAGCTTACTCTGGCCAATTCTCCTGAAGCGATACGCTAATATCTATTGACATAAAGACTTTCACAGTACTCCTGCCGGGAGCTTTTCGACTTTGCCGGTGTATTTCGCCTGTTGACGAGGCGTTTGGCTACCTTAAGAGAGTCATAGTTACTCCTGCCAGTGTCTCTCCGTTAAACCACAGTCACATCTACCATTTTCCTCTGCCCCTTTCACCAGACGCGATACGCCATTATTTGTCGACATCATGACTTTCAAAGTACTCCTGCTAGGGGCTCCTCCAGTTTACCAATGTATTTCGCCTGTTGACGAGGCATTTGGCTACCTTAAGAGAGTCATAGTTACTCCTGTCAGTTGCTCCCCGTTTTACCACAGTCACATTTTCAATCTTATTCTGGCCAGTTCACCTGATGCGATACGCCATTATCAGTCAACGTGAAAAATATCACAGTACTCCTGCCGGGAGCTCTCGAGTTTGCCGATGCATTTCGCCTGTTGACGAGGCATTTGGATACCTTAAGAGAGTCATAGTTACCCCTTGCTGATGCTCCCCATTTTACAACAGGCACATCTACAAGCTTACTCTTGCCAATTCTCCTGAAGCGATACGCTAATATCTATTGACATAAAGACTTTCACAGTACTCCTGCCGGGAGCTTTTCGACTTTGCCGATGTATTTCGCCTATTGACGAGGCGTTTGGCTACCTTAAGAGAGTCATAGTTACTCCTGCCAGTGTCTCTCCGTTAAACCACAGTCACATCTACCATTTTCCTCTGCCCCAATCACCAGACGCGATACGCCATTATTTGTCGACATCATGACTTTCAAAGTACTCCTGCTAGGGGCTCCTCCAGTTTACCAATGTATTTCGCCTGTTGACGAGGCATTTGGCTACCTTAAGAGACTCATAGTTACTCCTGTCAGTTGCTCCCCGTTTTACCACAGTCACATTTTCAATCTTATTCTGGCCAGTTCACCTGAAGCGATACGCCATTATCAGTCAACCTAAAGAATATCACAGTACTCCTGCCGGGAGCTCTCGAGTTTGCCGATGTATTTCGCCTGTTGACGAGGCATTTGGATACCTTAAGAGAGTCATAGTTACCCCTTGCTGTTGCTCCCCATTTTACAACAGGCACATCTACAAGCTTACTCTGGCCAATTCCTCTGAAGCGATAGGCTAATATCTGTTGACATAAAGACTTTCACAGTACTCCTGCCGTGATCTTTTCGACTTTGCCGATGTATTTCGCCTATTGACGAGGCGTTTGGCTACCTTAAGAGAGTCATAGTTACTCCTGCCCGTGTCTCTCCGTTAAACCACAGTCACATCTACCATTTTCCTCTGCCCCTTTCACCAGACGCGATACGCCATTATTTGTAGACATCATGACTTTCAAAGTACTTCTGCTAGGGGCTCCTCCAGTTTACCAATGTATTTCGCCTGTTGACGAGGCATTTGGCTACCTTAAGAGAGTCATACTTACTCCTGTCAGTTGCTCCCCGTTTTACCACAGTCACATTTTCAATCTTGCTCTGGCCAGTTCACCTGAAGCGATACGCCATTATCGGTCAACCTAAAGAATTTCACAGTACTCCTGCCGGGAGCTCTCGAGTTTGCCGATGTATTTCGCCTGTTGACGAGGCATTTGGTTACCTTAAGAGAGTCATAGTTACCCCTTGCTGTTGCTCCCCATTTTACAACAGGCTCATCTACAAGCTTACTCTGGCCAGTTCTCCTGAAGCGATACGCTAATATCTATTGACATAAAGACTTTCACAGTACTCCTGCCGGGAGCTTTTCGACTTTGAAGGTGTATTTCGCCTGTTGACGAGGCGTTTGGCTACCTTAAGAGAGTCATAGTTACTCCTGCCAGTGTCTCTCCGTTAAACCACAGTCACATCTACCATTTTCCTCTGCCCCTTTCACCAGACGCGATACGCCATTATTTGTCGACATCATGACTTTCAAAGTACTCCTGCTAGGGGCTCCTCCAGTTTACCAATGTATTTCGCCTGTTGACGAGGCATTTGGCTACCTTAAGAGAGTCATACTTACTCCTGTCAGTTGCTCCCCGTTTTACCACAGTCACATTTTCAATCTTATTCTGGCCAGTTCACCCGAAGCGATACGCCATTATCAGTCAACCTAAAGAATTTCACAGTACTCCTGCCGGGAGCTTCTCGAGTTTGCCGATGTATTTCGCCTGTTGACGAGGCATTTGGATACCTTAAGAGAGTCATAGTTACACCTTTCTGTTGCTCACCATTTTACAACAGGCACATCTACAAGCTTACTCTATCCAATTCTGCTGAAGCGATACGCTAATATCTGTTGACATAAAGACTTTCACAGTTCTCCTGCCGGGAGCTTCTCGATTTTGCCGACGTATTTCGCATATTGACGAGGCACCTGGCTACCTTAAGAGAGTTATAGTTACTCCTGCCAGTGTCTCTCCGTTAAACCACATTCACATTTACAATTTTCCTCTGCCCCTTTCACCAGACACGACACGATATTATTCTTCGACATTATGACTTTCACAGTACTCCTGCTAGGGGCTCCTCCAGTTTACCAATGTATTTCGCCTGTTGACGAGGCATTTGGCTACCTTAAGAGAGTCATACTTACTCCTGTCAGTTGCTCCCCGTTTTACCACAGTCACATTTTCAATCTTATTCTGGCCAGTTCAGCTGATGCGATACGCCATTATCAGTCAACGTAAAAAATATCACAGTACTCCTGCCGGGAGCTCTCGAGTTTGCCGATGCATTTCGCCTGTTGACGAGGCATTTGGATACCTTAAGAGAGTCATAGTTACCCCTTGCTGATGCTCCCCATTTTACAACAGGCACATCTACAAGCTTACTCTGGCCAATTCTCCTGAAGCGATACGCTAATATCTATTGACATAAAGACTTTCACAGTATTCCTGCCGGGAGCTTTTCGACTTTACCGATGTATTTCGCATATTGACGAGGCACCTGGCTACCTTAAGAGAGTTATAGTTACTCCTGCCAGTGTCTCTCCGTTAAACCACATTCACATTTACAATTTTCCTCTGCCCCTTTCACCAGACACGACACGATATTATTCTACGACATTATGACTTTCACAGTACTCCTGCTAGGGGCTCCTCCAGTTTACCAATGTATTTCGCCTGTTGACGAGGCATTTGGCTACCTTAAGAGAGTCATACTTACTCCTGTCAGTTTCTCCCCGTTTTACCACAGTCACATTTTCAATCTTATTCTGGCCAGTTCACCCGAAGCGATACGCCACTTGACGAGGCATTTGGCTACCTTAAGAGAGTCGTAGTTACTCCTGTCAGTTGCTCCCCGTTAAACCACAGTCACATCTACGATTTTCCTCTGCCGCTTTCACCAGACGCGATACGCCATTATTTGTCGAAATTATGACTTTCACAGTACTCCTGCTAGGGGTTCCTCCAGTTTACCAATGTATTTCGCCTGTTGACGAACCATTTGGCTACCTTAAGAGAGTCATAGTTACTCCTGTCAGTTGCTCCCCGTTTTACCACAGTCACATTTTCAATCTTATTCTGGCCAGTTCACCTGAAGCGATACGCCATTATCGGTCAACCTAAAGAATTTCACAGTACTCCTGCCGGGAGCTCTCGAGTTTGCCGATGTATTACGCCTGTTGACGAGGCATTTGGTTACCTTAAGAGAGTCATAGTTACCCCTTGCTGTTGCTCCCCATTTTACAACAGGCTCATCTACAAGCTTACTCTGGCCAATTCTCCTGAAGCGATACGCTAATATCTATTGACATAAAGACTTTCACAGTACTCCTGCCGGGAGCTTTTCGACTTTGCCGGTGTATTTCGCCTGTTGACGAGGCGTTTGGCTACCTTAAGGGAGTCATAGTTACTCCTGCCAGTGTCTCTCCGTTAAACCACAGTCACATTTACAATTTTCCTCTGCCCCTTTCACCAGACACGACACGATATTATTCTTCGACATTATGACTTTCACAGTACTCCTGCTAGGGGCTCCTCCAGTTTACCAATGTATTTCGCCTGTTGACGAGGCATTTGGCTACCTTAAGAGAGTCATACTTACTCCTGTCAGATGCTCCCCGTTTTGCCACAGTCACATTTTCAATCTTATTCTGGCCAGTTCAGCTGATGCGATACGCCATTATCAGTCAACGTAAAAAATATCACAGTACTCCTGCCGGGAACTCTCGAGTTTGCCGATGCATTTCGCCTGTTGACGAGGCATTTGGATACCTGAAGAGAGTCATAGTTACCCCTTGCTGATGCTCCCCATTTTACAACAGGCACATCTACAAGCTTACTCTGGCCAATTCCTCTGAAGCGATAGGCTAATATCTGTTGACATAAAGACTTTCACAGTACTCCTGCCGTGATCTTTTCGACTTTGCCGATGTATTTCGCCTATTGACGAGGCGTTTGGCTACCTTAAGAGAGTCATAGTTACTCCTGCCCGTGTCTCTCCGTTAAACCACAGTCACATCTACCATTTTCCTCTGCCCCTTTCACCAGACGCGATACGCCATTATTTGTAGACATCATGACTTTCAAAGTACTTCTGCTAGGGGCTCCTCCAGTTTACCAATGTATTTCGCCTGTTGACGAGGCATTTGGCTACCTTAAGAGAGTCATACTTACTCCTGTCAGTTGCTCCCCGTTTTACCACAGTCACATTTTCAATCTTATTCTGGCCAGTTCACCCGAAGCGATACGCCACTTGACGAGGCATTTGGCTACCTTAAGAGAGTCGTAGTTACTCCTGCCAGTCGCTCCCCGTTAAACCACAGTCACATCTACGATTTTCCTCTGCCGCTTTCACCAGACGCGATACGCCATTATTTGTCGAAATTATGACTTTCACAGTACTCCTGCTAGGGGTTCCTCCAGTTTACCAATGTATTTCGCCTGTTGACGAACCATTTGGCTACCTTAAGAGAGTCATAGTTACTCCTGTCAGTTGCTCCCCGTTTTACCACAGTCACATTTTCAATCTTATTCTGGCCAGTTCACCTGAAGCGATACGCCATTATCGGTCAACCTAAAGAATTTCACAGTACTCCTGCCGGGAGCTCTCGAGTTTGCCGATGTATTTCGCCTGTTGACGAGGCATTTGGTTACCTTAAGAGAGTCATAGTTACCCCTTGCTGTTGCTCCCCATTTTACAACAGGCTCATCTACAAGCTTACTCTGGCCAATTCTCCTGAAGCGATACGCTAATATCTATTGACATAAAGACTTTCACAGTACTCCTGCCGGGAGCTTCTCGACTTTGCCGACGTATTTCGCATATTGACGAGGCACCTGGCTACCTTAAGAGAGTTATAGTTACTCCTGCCAGTGTCTCTCCGTTAAACCACATTCACATTTACAATTTTCCTCTGCCCCTTTCACCAGACACGACACGATATTATTCTTCGACATTATGACTTTCACAGTACTCCTGCTAGGGGCTCCTCCAGTTTACCAATGTATTTCGCCTGTTGACGAGGCATTTGGCTACCTTAAGAGAGTCATACTTACTCCTGTCAGTTGCTCCCCGTTTTACCACAGTCACATTTTCAATCTTATTCTGGCCAGTTCAGCTGATGCGATACGCCATTATCAGTCAACGTAAAAAATATCACAGTACTCCTGCCGGGAGCTCTCGAGTTTGCCGATGCATTTCGCCTGTTGACGAGGCATTTGGATACCTTAAGAGAGTCATAGTTACCCCTTGCTGATGCTCCCCATTTTACAACAGGCACATCTACAAGCTTACTCTGGCCAATTCTCCTGAAGCGATACGCTAATATCTATTGACATAAAGACTTTCACAGTATTCCTGCCGGGAGCTTTTCGACTTTGCCGATGTATTTCGCATATTGACGAGGCACCTGGCTACCTTAAGAGAGTTATAGTTACTCCTGCCAGTGTCTCTCCGTTAAACCACATTCACATTTACAATTTTCCTCTGCCCCTTTCACCAGACACGACACGATATTATTCTACGACATTATGACTTTCACAGTACTCCTGCTAGGGGCTCCTCCAGTTTACCAATGTATTTCGCCTGTTGACGAGGCATTTGGCTACCTTAAGAGAGTCATACTTACTCCTGTCAGTTGCTCCCCGTTTTACCACAGTCACATTTTCAATCTTATTCTGGCCAGTTCACCTGAAGCGATACGCCATTATCGGTCAACCTAAAGAATTTCACAGTACTCCTGCCGGGAGCTCTCGAGTTTGCCGATGTATTTCGCCTGTTGACGAGGCATTTGGTTACCTTAAGAGAGTCATAGTTACCCCTTGCTGTTGCTCCCCATTTTACAACAGGCTCATCTACAAGCTTACTCTGGCCAATTCTCCTGAAGCGATACGCTAATATCTATTGACATAAAGACTTTCACAGTACTCCTGCCGGGAGCTTTTCGACTTTGCCGGTGTATTTCGCCTGTTGACGAGGCGTTTGGCTACCTTAAGAGAGTCATAGTTACTCCTGCCAGTGTCTCTCCGTTAAACCACAGTCACATCTACCATTTTCCTCTGCCCCTTTCACCAGACGCGATACGCCATTATTTGTCGACATCATGACTTTCAAAGTACTCCTGCTAGGGGCTCCTCCAGTTTACCAATGTATTTCGCCTGTTGACGAGGCATTTGGCTACCTTAAGAGAGTCATACTTACTCCTGTCAGTTGCTCCCCGTTTTACCACAGTCACATTTTCAATCTTATTCTGGCCAGTTCACCCGAAGCGATACGCCATTATCAGTCAACCTAAAGAATTTCACAGTACTCCTGCCGGGAGCTTCTCGAGTTTGCCGATGTATTTCGCCTGTTGACGAGGCATTTGGATACCTTAAGAGAGTCATAGTTACACCTTTCTGTTGCTCACCATTTTACAACAGGCACATCTACAAGCTTACTCTATCCAATTCTGCTGAAGCGATACGCTAATATCTGTTGACATAAAGACTTTCACAGTTCTCCTGCCGGGAGCTTCTCGACTTTGCCGACGTATTTCGCATATTGACGAGGCACCTGGCTACCTTAAGAGAGTTATAGTTACTCCTGCCAGTGTCTCTCCGTTAAACCACATTCACATTTACAATTTTCCTCTGCCCCTTTCACCAGACACGACACGATATTATTCTTCGACATTATGACTTTCACAGTACTCCTGCTAGGGGCTCCTCCAGTTTACCAATGTATTTCGCCTGTTGACGAGGCATTTGGCTACCTTAAGAGAGTCATACTTACTCCTGTCAGTTGCTCCCCGTTTTACCACAGTCACATTTTCAATCTTATTCTGGCCAGTTCACCCGAAGCGATACGCCACTTGACGAGGCATTTGGCTACCTTAAGAGAGTCGTAGTTACTCCTGTCAGTTGCTCCCCGTTAAACCACAGTCACATCTACGATTTTCCTCTGCCGCTTTCACCAGACGCGATACGCCATTATTTGTCGAAATTATGACTTTCACAGTACTCCTGCTAGGGGTTCCTCCAGTTTACCAATGTATTTCGCCTGTTGACGAACCATTTGGCTACCTTAAGAGAGTCATAGTTACTCCTGTCAGTTGCTCCCCGTTTTACCACAGTCACATTTTCAATCTTATTCTGGCCAGTTCACCTGAAGCGATACGCCATTATCGGTCAACCTAAAGAATTTCACAGTACTCCTGCCGGGAGCTCTCGAGTTTGCCGATGTATTTCGCCTTTTGACGAGGCATTTGGTTACCTTAAGAGAGTCATAGTTACCCCTTGCTGTTGCTCCCCATTTTACAACAGGCTCATCTACAAGCTTACTCTGGCCAATTCTCCTGAAGCGATACGTTAATATCTATTGACATAAAGACTTTCACAGTACTCCTGCCGGGAGCTTTTCGACTTTGCCGATGTATTTCGCCTGTTGACGAGGCGTTTGGCTACCTTAAGAGAGTCATAGTTACTCCTGCCAGTGTCTCTCCGTTAAACCACAGTCACATCTACCATTTTCCTCTGCAACTTTCACCAGGCGCGATACGCCATTATTTGTCGACATCATGACTTTCAAAGTACTCCTGCTAGGGGCTCCTTCAGTTTACCAATGTATTTCGCCTGTTGACGAGGTATTTGGCTACCTTAAGAGAGTCATACTTACTCCTGTCAGTTGCTCCCCGTTTTAGCACAGTCACATTTTCAATCTTATTCTGGCCAGTTCACCCGAAGCGATACGCCATTATCAGTCAACCTAAAGAATTTCACAGTACTCCTGCCGGGAGCTTCTCGAGTTTGCCGATGTATTTCGCCTGTTGACGAGGCATTTGGATACCTTACGAGAGTCATAGTTACACCTTTCTGTTGCTCACCATTTTACAACAGGCACATCTACAAGCTTACTCTATCCAATTCTGCTGAAGCGATACGCTAATATCTGTTGACATAAAGACTTTCACAGTTCTCCTGCCGGGAGCTTCTCGACTTTGCCGACGTATTTCGCATATTGACGAGGCACCTGGCTACCTTAAGAGAGTTATAGTTACTCCTGCCAGTGTCTCTCCGTTAAACCACATTCACATTTACAATTTTCCTCTGCCCCTTTCACCAGACACGACACGATATTATTCTTCGACATTATGACTTTCACAGTACTCCTGCTAGGGGCTCCTCCAGTTTACCAATGTATTTCGCCTGTTGACGAGGCATTTGGCTACCTTAAGAGAGTCATACTTACTCCTGTCAGTTGCTCCCCGTTTTACCACAGTCACATTTTCAATCTTATTCTGGCCAGTTCAGCTGATGCGATACGCCATTATCAGTCAACGTAAAAAATATCACAGTACTCCTGCCGGGAGCTCTCGAGTTTGCCGATGCATTTCGCCTGTTGACGAGGCATTTGGATACCTTAAGAGAGTCATAGTTACCCCTTGCTGATGCTCCCCATTTTACAACAGGCACATCTACAAGCTTACTCTGGCCAATTCTCCTGAAGCGATACGCTAATATCTATTGACATAAAGACTTTCACAGTACTCCTGCCGGGAGCTTTTCGACTTTGCCGATGTATTTCGCCTATTGACGAGGCGTTTGGCTACCTTAAGAGAGTCATAGTTACTCCTGCCAGTGTCTCTCCGTTAAACCACAGTCACATCTACGATTTTCCTCTGCCGCTTTCACCAGACGCGATACGCCATTATTTGTCGAAATTATGACTTTCACAGTACTCCTGCTAGGGGTTCCTCCAGTTTACCAATGTATTTCGCCTGTTGACGAACCATTTGGCTACCTTAAGAGAGTCATAGTTACTCCTGTCAGTTGCTCCCCGTTTTACCACAGTCACATTTTCAATCTTATTCTGGCCAGTTCACCTGAAGCGATACGCCATTATCGGTCAACCTAAAGAATTTCACAGTACTCCTGCCGGGAGCTCTCGAGTTTGCCGATGTATTTCGCCTTTTGACGAGGCATTTGGTTACCTTAAGAGAGTCATAGTTACCCCTTGCTGTTGCTCCCCATTTTACAACAGGCTCATCTACAAGCTTACTCTGGCCAATTCTCCTGAAGCGATACGTTAATATCTATTGACATAAAGACTTTCACAGTACTCCTGCCGGGAGCTTTTCGACTTTGCCGATGTATTTCGCCTGTTGACGAGGCGTTTGGCTACCTTAAGAGAGTCATAGTTACTCCTGCCAGTGTCTCTCCGTTAAACCACAGTCACATCTACCATTTTCCTCTGCAACTTTCACCAGACGCGATACGCCATTATTTGTCGACAACATGACTTTCAAAGTACTCCTGCTAGGGGCTCCTTCAGTTTACCAATGTATTTCGCCTGTTGACGAGGTATTTGGCTACCTTAAGAGAGTCATACTTACTCCTGTCAGTTGCTCCCCGTTTTACCACAGTCACATTTTCAATCTTATTCTGGCCAGTTCACCCAAAGCGATACGCCATTATCAGTCAACCTAAAGAATTTCACAGTACTCCTGCCGGGAGCTTCTCGAGTTTGCCGATGTATTTCGCCTGTTGACGAGGCATTTGGATACCTTACGAGAGTCATAGTTACACCTTTCTGTTGCTCACCATTTTACAACAGGCACATCTACAAGCTTACTCTATCCAATTCTGCTGAAGCGATACGCTAATATCTATTGACATAAAGACTTTCACAGTACTCCTGCCGGGAGCTTTTCGACTTTGCCGATGTATTTCGCCTGTTGACGAGGCATTTGGCTACCTTAAGAGAGTCATACTTACTCCTGTCAGTTGCTCCCCGTTTTACCACAGTCACATTTTCAATCTTATTCTGGCCAGTTCAGCTGATGCGATACGCCATTATCAGTCAACGTAAAAAATATCACAGTACTCCTGCCGGGAGCTCTCGAGTTTGCCGATGCATTTCGCCTGTTGACGAGGCATTTGGATACCTTAAGAGAGTCATAGTTACCCCTTGCTGATGCTCCCCATTTTACAACAGGCACATCTACAAGCTTACTCTGGCCAATTCTCCTGAAGCGATACGCTAATATCTATTGACATAAAGACTTTCACAGTACTCCTGCCGGGAGCTTTTCGACATTGCCTATGTATTTCGCCTATTGACGAGGCGTTTGGCTACCTTAAGAGAGTCATAGTTACTCCTGCCAGTGTCTCTCCGTTAAACCACAGTCACAGCTACCATTTTCCTCTGCGCCATTCACCAGACGCGATACGCCATTATTTGTCGACATCATGACTTTCAAAGTACTCCTGCTAGGGGCTCCTCCAGTTTACCAATGTATTTCGCCTGTTGACGAGGCATTTGGCTACCTTAAGAGACTCATAGTTACTCCTGTCAGTTGCTCCCCGTTTTACCACAGTCACATTTTCAATCTTATTCTGGCCAGTTCACCTGAAGCGACACGCCATTATCAGTCAACCTAAAGAATATCACAGTACTCCTGCCGGGAGCTCTCGAGTTTGCCGATGTATTTCGCCTGTTGACGAGGCATTTGGATACCTTAAGAGAGTCATAGTTACCCCTTTCTGTTGCTCCCCATTTTACAACAGGCACATCTACAAGCTTACTCTGGCCAATTCTCCTGAAGCGATACGCTAATATCTATTGACATAAAGACTTTCACAGTATTCCTGCCGGGAGCCTTTCGACTTTGCCGATGTATTTCGCATATTGACTAGGCACCTGGCTACCTTAAGAGAGTTATAGTTACTCCTGCCAGTGTCTCTCCGTTAAACCACATTCACATTTACAATTTTCCTCTGCCCCTTTCACCAGACACGACACGATATTATTCTTCGACATTATGACTTTCACAGTACTCCTGCTAGGGGCTCCTCCAGTTTACCAATGTATTTCGCCTGTTGACGAGGCATTTGGCTACCTTAAGAGAGTCATACTTACTCCTGTCAGTTGCTCCCCGTTTTACCACAGTCACATTTTCAATCTTATTCTGGCCAGTTCACCTGAAGCGATACACCATTATCAGTCAACCTAAAGAATATCACAGTACTCCTGCCGGGAGCTCTCGAGTTTGCCGATGTATTTCGCCTGTTGACGAGGCATTTGGATACCTTAAGAGAGTCATAGTTACCCCTTGCTGTTGCTCCCCATTTTACAACAGGCACATCTACAAGCTTACTCTGGCCAATTCCTCTGAAGCGATAGGCTAATATCTGTTGACATAAAGACTTTCACAGTACTCCTGCCGTGATCTTTTCGACTTTGCCGATGTATTTCGCCTATTGACAAGGCGTTTGGCTACCTTAAGAGAGTCATAGTTACTCCTGCCCGTGTCTCTCCGTTAAACCACAGTCACATCTACCATTTTCCTCTGCCCCTTTCACCAGACGCGATACGCCATTATTTGTAGACATCATGACTT
This sequence comes from Schistocerca americana, assembly GCF_021461395.2. NCBI lineage: Eukaryota > Metazoa > Arthropoda > Insecta > Orthoptera > Acrididae > Schistocerca > Schistocerca americana. The sequence continues at coordinate 64,084,773 of NC_060130.1, forward strand.
TCAAAGTACTTCTGCTAGGGGCTCCTCCAGTTTACCAATGTATTTCGCCTGTTGAAGAGGCATTTGGCTACCTTAAGAGAGTCATACTTACTCCTGTCAGTTGCTCCCCGTTTTACCACAGTCACATTTTCAATCTTATTCTGGCCAGTTCACCCGAAGCGATACACCACTTGACGAGGCATTTGGCTACCTTAAGAGAGTCGTAGTTACTCCTGTCAGTTGCTCCCCGTTAAACCACAGTCACATCTACGATTTTCCTCTGCCGCTTTCACCAGACGCGATACGCCATTATTTGTCGAAATTATGACTTTCACAGTACTCCTGCTAGGGGTTCCTCCAGTTTACCAATGTATTTCGCCTGTTGACGAACCATTTGGCTACCTTAAGACAGACATAGTCACTCCTGTCAGTTGCTCCCCGTTTTACCACAGTCACATTTTCAATCTTATTCTGGCCAGTTCACCTGAAGCGATACGCCATTATCGGTCAACCTAAAGAATTTCACAGTACTCCTGCCGGGAGCTCTCGAGTTTGCCGATGTATTTCGCCTTTTGACGAGGCATTTGGTTACCTTAAGAGAGTCATAGTTACCCCTTGCTGTTGCTCCCCATTTTACAACAGGCTCATCTACAAGCTTACTCTGGCCAATTCTCCTGAAGCGATACGCTAATATCTATTGACATAAAGACTTTCACAGTACTCCTGCCGGGAGCTTTTCGACTTTGCCGATGTATTTCGCCTGTTGACGAGGCGTTTGGCTACCTTAAGAGAGTCATAGTTACTCCTGCCAGTGTCTCTCCGTTAAACCACAGTCACATCTACCATTTTCCTCTGCAACTTTCACCAGACGCGATACGCCATTATTTGTCGACATCATGACTTTCAAAGTACTCCTGCTAGGGGCTCCTTCAGTTTACCAATGTATTTCGCCTGTTGACGAGGTATTTGGCTACCTTAAGAGAGTCATACTTACTCCTGTCAGTTGCTCCCCGTTTTACCAAAGTCACATTTTCAATCTTATTCTGGCCAGTTCACCCGAAGCGATACGCCATTATCAGTCAACCTAAAGAATTTCACAGTACTCCTGCCGGGAGCTTCTCGAGTTTGCCGATGTATTTCGCCTGTTGACGAGGCATTTGGATACCTTACGAGAGTCATAGTTACACCTTTCTGTTGCTCACCATTTTACAACAGGCACATCTACAAGCTTACTCTATCCAATTCTGCTGAAGCGATACGCTAATATCTGTTGACATAAAGACTTTCACAGTTCTCCTGCCGGGAGCTTCTCGACTTTGCCGACGTATTTCGCATATTGACGAGGCACCTGGCTACCTTAAGAGAGTTATAGTTACTCCTGCCAGTGTCTCTCCGTTAAACCACATTCACATTTACTATTTTCCTCTGCCCCTTTCACCAGACACGACACGATATTATTCTTCGACATTATGACTTTCACAGTACTCCTGCTAGGGGCTCCTCCAGTTTACCAATGTATTTCGCCTGTTGACGAGGCATTTGGCTACCTTAAGAGAGTCATACTTACTCCTGTCAGTTGCTCCCCGTTTTACCACAGTCACATTTTCAATCTTATTCTGGCCAGTTCAGCTGATGCGATACGCCATTATCAGTCAACGTAAAAAATATCACAGTACTCCTGCCGGGAGCTCTCGAGTTTGCCGATGCATTTCGCCTGTTGACGAGGCATTTGGATACCTTAAGAGAGTCATAGTTACCCCTTGCTGATGCTCCCCATTTTACAACAGGCACATCTACAAGCTTACTCTGGCCAATTCTCCTGAAGCGATACGCTAATATCTATTGACATAAAGACTTTCACAGTACTCCTGCCGGGAGCTTTTCGACTTTGCCGATGTATTTCGCCTATTGACGAGGCGTTTGGCTACCTTAAGAGAGTCATAGTTACTCCTGCCAGTGTCTCTCCGTTAAACCACAGTCACATCTACCATTTTCCTCTGCGCCATTCACCAGACGCGATACGCCATTATTTGTCGACATCATGACTTTCAAAGTACTCCTGCTAGGGGCTCCTCCAGTTTACCAATGTATTTCGCCTGTTGACGAGGCATTTGGCTACCTTAAGAGACTCATAGTTACTCCTGTCAGTTGCTCCCCGTTTTACCACAGTCACATTTTCAATCTTATTCTGGCCAGTTCACCTGAAGCGATACGCCATTATCAGTCAACCTAAAGAATATCACAGTACTCCTGCCGGGAGCTCTCGAGTTTGCCGATGTATTTCGCCTGTTGACGAGGCATTTGGATACCTTAAGAGAGTCATAGTTACCCCTTTCTGTTGCTCCCCATTTTACAACAGGCACATCTACAAGCTTACTCTGGCCAATTCTCCTGAAGCGATACGCTAATATCTATTGACATAAAGACTTTCACAGTATTCCTGCCGGGAGCTTTTCGACTTTGCCGATGTATTTCGCATATTGACGAGGCACCTGGCTACCTTAAGAGAGTTATAGTTACTCCTGCCAGTGTCTCTCCGTTAAACCACATTCACATTTACAATTTTCCTCTGCCCCTTTCACCAGACACGACACGATATTATTCTTCGACATTATGACTTTCACAGTACTCCTGCTAGGGGCTCCTCCAGTTTACCAATGTATTTCGCCTGTTGACGAGGCATTTGGCTACCTTAAGAGAGTCATACTTACTCCTGTCAGTTGCTCCCCGTTTTACCACAGTCACATTTTCAATCTTATTCTGGCCAGTTCACCTGAAGCGATACACCATTATCAGTCAACCTAAAGAATATCACAGTACTCCTGCCGGGAGCTCTCGAGTTTGCCGATGTATTTCGCCTGTTGACGAGGCATTTGGATACCTTAAGAGAGTCATAGTTACCCCTTGCTGTTGCTCCCCATTTTACAACAGGCACATCTACAAGCTTACTCTGGCCAATTCCTCTGAAGCGATAGGCTAATATCTGTTGACATAAAGACTTTCACAGTACTCCTGCCGTGATCTTTTCGACTTTGCCGATGTATTTCGCCTATTGACAAGGCGTTTGGCTACCTTAAGAGAGTCATAGTTACTCCTGCCCGTGTCTCTCCGTTAAACCACAGTCACATCTACCATTTTCCTCTGCCCCTTTCACCAGACGCGATACGCCATTATTTGTAGACATCATGACTTTCAAAGTACTTCTGCTAGGGGCTCCTCCAGTTTACCAATGTATTTCGCCTGTTGAAGAGGCATTTGGCTACCTTAAGAGAGTCATACTTACTCCTGTCAGTTGCTCCCCGTTTTACCACAGTCACATTTTCAATCTTATTCTGGCCAGTTCACCCGAAGCGATACACCACTTGACGAGGCATTTGGCTACCTTAAGAGAGTCGTAGTTACTCCTGTCAGTTGCTCCCCGTTAAACCACAGTCACATCTACGATTTTCCTCTGCCGCTTTCACCAGACGCGATACGCCATTATTTGTCGAAATTATGACTTTCACAGTACTCCTGCTAGGGGTTCCTCCAGTTTACCAATGTATTTCGCCTGTTGACGAACCATTTGGCTACCTTAAGACAGTCATAGTCACTCCTGTCAGTTGCTCCCCGTTTTACCACAGTCACATTTTCAATCTTATTCTGGCCAGTTCACCTGAAGCGATACGCCATTATCGGTCAACCTAAAGAATTTCACAGTACTCCTGCCGGGAGCTCTCGAGTTTGCCGATGTATTTCGCCTTTTGACGAGGCATTTGGTTACCTTAAGAGAGTCATAGTTACCCCTTGCTGTTGCTCCCCATTTTACAACAGGCTCATCTACAAGCTTACTCTGGCCAATTCTCCTGAAGCGATACGCTAATATCTATTGACATAAAGACTTTCACAGTACTCCTGCCGGGAGCTTTTCGACTTTGCCGATGTATTTCGCCTGTTGACGAGGCGTTTGGCTACCTTAAGAGAGTCATAGTTACTCCTGCCAGTGTCTCTCCGTTAAACCACAGTCACATCTACCATTTTCCTCTGCAACTTTCACCAGACGCGATACGCCATTATTTGTCGACATCATGACTTTCAAAGTACTCCTGCTAGGGGCTCCTTCAGTTTACCAATGTATTTCGCCTGTTGACGAGGTATTTGGCTACCTTAAGAGAGTCATACTTACTCCTGTCAGTTGCTCCCCGTTTTACCAAAGTCACATTTTCAATCTTATTCTGGCCAGTTCACCCGAAGCGATACGCCATTATCAGTCAACCTAAAGAATTTCACAGTACTCCTGCCGGGAGCTTCTCGAGTTTGCCGATGTATTTCGCCTGTTGACGAGGCATTTGGATACCTTACGAGAGTCATAGTTACACCTTTCTGTTGCTCACCATTTTACAACAGGCACATCTACAAGCTTACTCTATCCAATTCTGCTGAAGCGATACGCTAATATCTGTTGACATAAAGACTTTCACAGTTCTCCTGCCGGGAGCTTCTCGACTTTGCCGACGTATTTCGCATATTGACGAGGCACCTGGCTACCTTAAGAGAGTTATAGTTACTCCTGCCAGTGTCTCTCCGTTAAACCACATTCACATTTACTATTTTCCTCTGCCCCTTTCACCAGACACGACACGATATTATTCTTCGACATTATGACTTTCACAGTACTCCTGCTAGGGGCTCCTCCAGTTTACCAATGTATTTCGCCTGTTGACGAGGCATTTGGCTACCTTAAGAGAGTCATACTTACTCCTGTCAGTTGCTCCCCGTTTTACCACAGTCACATTTTCAATCTTATTCTGGCCAGTTCAGCTGATGCGATACGCCATTATCAGTCAACGTAAAAAATATCACAGTACTCCTGCCGGGAGCTCTCGAGTTTGCCGATGCATTTCGCCTGTTGACGAGGCATTTGGATACCTTAAGAGAGTCATAGTTACCCCTTGCTGATGCTCCCCATTTTACAACAGGCACATCTACAAGCTTACTCTGGCCAATTCTCCTGAAGCGATACGCTAATATCTATTGACATAAAGACTTTCACAGTACTCCTGCCGGGAGCTTTTCGACTTTGCCGATGTATTTCGCCTATTGACGAGGCGTTTGGCTACCTTAAGAGAGTCATAGTTACTCCTGCCAGTGTCTCTCCGTTAAACCACAGTCACATCTACCATTTTCCTCTGCGCCATTCACCAGACGCGATACGCCATTATTTGTCGACATCATGACTTTCAAAGTACTCCTGCTAGGGGCTCCTCCAGTTTACCAATGTATTTCGCCTGTTGACGAGGCATTTGGCTACCTTAAGAGACTCATAGTTACTCCTGTCAGTTGCTCCCCGTTTTACCACAGTCACATTTTCAATCTTATTCTGGCCAGTTCACCTGAAGCGATACGCCATTATCAGTCAACCTAAAGAATATCACAGTACTCCTGCCGGGAGCTCTCGAGTTTGCCGATGTATTTCGCCTGTTGACGAGGCATTTGGATACCTTAAGAGAGTCATAGTTACCCCTTGCTGTTGCTCCCCATTTTACAACAGGCACATCTACAAGCTTACTCTGGCCAATTCCTCTGAAGCGATAGGCTAATATCTGTTGACATAAAGACTTTCACAGTACTCCTGCCGTGATCTTTTCGACTTTGCCGATGTATTTCGCCTATTGACGAGGCGTTTGGCTACCTTAAGAGAGTCATAGTTACTCCTGCCCGTGTCTCTCCGTTAAACCACAGACACATCTACCATTTTCCTCTGCCCCTTTCACCAGACGCGATACGCCATTATTTGTAGACATCATGACTTTCAAAGTACTTCGGCTAGGGGCTCCTCCAGTTTACCAATGTATTTCGCCTGTTGAAGAGGCATTTGGCTACCTTAAGAGAGTCATACTTACTCCTGTCAGTTGTTCCCCGTTTTACCACAGTCACATTTTCAATCTTATTCTGGCCAGTTCACCCGAAGCGATACGCTACTTGACGAGGCATTTGGCTACCTTAAGAGAGTCGTAGTTACTCCTGTCAGTTGCTCCCCGTTCAACCACAGTCACATCTACGATTTTCCTCTGCCGCTTTCACCAGACGCGATACGCCATTATTTGTCGAAATTATGACTTTCACAGTACTCCTGCTAGGGGTTCCTCCAGTTTACCAATGTATTTCGCCTGTTGACGAACCATTTGGCTACCTTAAGAGAGTCATAGTTACTCCTGTCAGTTGCTCCCCGTTTTACCACAGTCACATTTTCAATCTTATTCTGGCCAGTTCACCTGAAGCGATACGCCATTATCGGTCAACCTAAAGAATTTCACAGTACTCCTGCCGGGAGCTCTCGAGTTTGCCGATGTATTTCGCCTGTTGACGAGGCATTTGGTTACTTTAAGAGAGTCATAGTTACCCCTTGCTGTTGCTCCCCATTTTACAACAGGCACATCTACAAGCTTACTCTATCCAATTCTGCTGAAGCGATACGCTAATATCTGTTGACATAAAGACTTTCACAGTTCTCCTGCCGGGAGCTTCTCGACTTTGCCGACGTATTTCGCATATTGACGAGGCACCTGGCTACCTTAAGAGAGTTATAGTTACTCCTGCCAGTGTCTCTCCGTTAAACCACATTCACATTTACAGTTTTCCTCTGCCCCTTTCACCAGACACGATACGATATTATTCTTCGACATTATGACTTTCACAGTACTCCTGCTAGGGGCTCCTCCAGTTTACCAATGTATTTCGCCTGTTGACGAGGCATTTGGCTACCTTAAGAGAGTCATACTTACTCCTGTCAGTTGCTCCCCGTTTTACCACAGTCACATTTTCAATCTTATTCTGGCCAGTTCACCTGAAGCGATACGCCATTATCAGTCAACCTAATGAATATCACAGTACTCCTGCCAGGAGCTCTCGAGTTTGCCGATGTATTTCGCCTGTTGACGAGGCATTTGGATACCTTAAGAGAGTCATAGTTACCCCTTGCTGTTGCTCCCCATTTTACAACAGGCACATCTACAAGCTTACTCTGGCCAATTCCTCTGAAGCGATAGGCTAATATCTGTTGACATAAAGACTTTCACAGTACTCCTGCCGTGATCTTTTCGACTTTGCCGATGTATTTCGCCTATTGACGAGGTGTTTGGCTACCTTAAGAGAGTCATAGTTACTCCTGCCCGTGTCTCTCCGTTAAACCACAGTCACATCTACCATTTTCCTCTGTTCCTTTCACCAGACGCGATACGCCATTATTTGTAGACATCATGACTTTCAAAGTACTTCTGCTAGGGGCTCCTCCAGTTTACCAATGTATTTCGCCTGTTGACGAGGCATTTGGCTACCTTAAGAGAGTCATACTTACTCCTGTCAGTTGCTCCCCGTTTTACCACAGTCTCATTTTCAATCTTATTCTGGCCAGTTCACCCGAAGCGATACGCCATTATCAGTCAACCTAAAGAATTTCACAGTACTCCTGCCGGGAGCTTCTCGAGTTTGCCGATGTATTTCGCCTGTTGACGAGGCATTTGGATACCTTAAGAGAGTCATAGTTACACCTTTCTGTTGCTCACCATTTTACAACAGGCACATCTACAAGCTTACTCTATCCAATTCTCCTGAAGCGATACGCTAAAATCTGTTGACATAAAGACTTTCACAGTTCTCCTGCCGGGAGCTTCTCGACTTTGCCGACGTATTTCGCATATTGACGAGGCACCTGGCTACCTTAAGAGAGTTATAGTTACTCCTGCCAGTGTCTCTCCGTTAAACCACATTCACATTTACAATTTTCCTCTGCCCCTTTCACCAGACACGATACGATATTATTCTTCGACATTATGACTTTCACAGTACTCCTGCTAGGGGCTCCTCCAGTTTACCAATGTATTTCGCCTGTTGACGAGGCATTTGGCTACCTTAAGAGACTCATAGTTACTCCTGTCAGTTGCTCCCCGTTTTACCACAGTCACATTTTCAATCTTATTCTGGCCAGTTCACCTGAAGCAATACGCCATTATCAGTCAACCTAAAGAATATCACAGTACTCCTGCCGGGAGCTCTCGAGTTTGCCGATGTATTTCGCCTGTTGACGAGGCATTTGGATACCTTAAGAGAGTCATAGTTACCCCTTGCTGTTGCTCCCCATTTTACAACAGGCACATCTACAAGCTTACTCTGGCCAATTCCTCTGAAGCGATAGGCTAATATCTGTTGACATAAAGACTTTCACAGTACTCCTGCCGTGATCTTTTCGACTTTGCCGATGTATTTCGCCTATTGACGAGGCGTTTGGCTACCTTAAGAGAGTCATAGTTACTCCTGCCCGTGTCTCTCCGTTAAACCACAGTCACATCTACCATTTTCCTCTGTTCCTTTCACCAGACGCGATACGCCATTATTTGTAGACATCATGACTTTCAAAGTACTTCTGCTAGGGGCTCCTCCAGTTTACCAATGTATTTCGCCTGTTGACGAGGCATTTGGCTACCTTAAGAGAGTCATACTTACTCCTGTCAGTTGCTCCCCGTTTTACCACAGTCACATTTTCAATCTTATTCTGGCCAGTTCACCCGAAGCGATACGCCATTATCAGTCAACCTAAAGAATTTCACAGTACTCCTGCCGGGAGCTTCTCGAGTTTGCCGATGTATTTCGCCTGTTGACGAGGCATTTGGATACCTTAAGAGAGTCATAGTTACACCTTTCTGTTGCTCACCATTTTACAACAGGCACATCTACAAGCTTACTCTATCCAATTCTGCTGAAGCGATACGCTAAAATCTGTTGACATAAAGACTTTCACAGTTCTCCTGCCGGGAGCTTCTCGACTTTGCCGACGTATTTCGCATATTGACGAGGCACCTGGCTACCTTAAGAGAGTTATAGTTACTCCTGCCAGTGTCTCTCCGTTAAACCACATTCACATTTACAATTTTCCTCTGCCCCTTTCACCAGACACGATACGATATTATTCTTCGACATTATGACTTTCACAGTACTCCTGCTAGGGGCTCCTCCAGTTTACCAATGTATTTCGCCTGTTGACGAGGCATTTGGCTACCTTAAGAGAGTCATACTTACTCCTGTCAGTTGCTCCCCGTTTTACCACAGTCACATTTTCAATCTTATTCTGGCCAGTTCACCTGATGCGATACGCCATTATCAGTCAACCTAAAAAATATCACAGTACTCCTGCCGGAAGCTCTCGAGTTTGCCGATGCATTTCGCCTGTTGACGAGGCATTTGGATACCTTAAGAGAGTCATAGTTACCCCTTGCTGATGCTCCCCATTTTACAACAGGCACATCTACAAGCTTACTCTGGCCAATTCTCCTGAAGCGATACGCTAATATCTATTGACATAAAGACTTTCACAGTACTCCTGCCGGGAGCTTTTCGACTTTGCCGATGTATTTCGCCTATTGACGAGGCGTTTGGCTACCTTAAGAGAGTCATAGTTACTCCTGCCAGTGTCTCTCCGTTAAACCACTGTCACATCTACCATTTTCCTCGGCCCCATTCACCAGACGCGATACGCCATTATTTGTCGACATCATGACTTTCAAAGTACTCCTGCTAGGGGCTCCTCCAGTTTACCAATGTATTTCGCCTGTTGACGAGGCATTTGGCTACCTTAAGAGAGTCATACTTACTCCTGTCAGTTGCTCCCCGTTTTACCACAGTCACATTTTCAATCTTATTCTGGCCAGTTCACCTGAAGCGATACGCCATTATCAGTCAACCTAAAGAATATCACAGTACTCCTGCCGGGAGCTCTCGAGTTTGCCGATGTATTTCGCCTGTTGACGAAGCATTTGGATACCTTAAGAGAGTCATAGTAACCCCTTGCTGTTGCTCCCCATTTTACAACAGGCACATCTACAAGCTTACTCTGGCCAATTCCTCTGAAGCGATAGGCTAATATCTGTTGACATAAAGACTTTCACAGTACTCCTGCCGTGATCTTTTCGACTTTGCCGATGTATTTCGCCTATTGACGAGGCGTTTGGCTACCTTAAGAGAGTCATAGTTACTCCTGCCCGTGTCTCTCCGTTAAACCACAGTCACATCTACCATTTTCCTCTGCCCCTTTCACCAGACGCGATACGCCATTATTTGTAGACATCATGACTTTCAAAGTACTTCTGCTAGGGGCTCCTCCAGTTTACCAATGTATTTCGCCTGTTGACGAGGCATTTGGCTACCTTAAGAGAGTCATACTTACTCCTGTTAGTTGCTCCCCGTTTTACCACAGTCACATTTTCAATCTTATTCTGGCCAGTTCACCCGAAGCGATACGCCACTTGACGAGGCATTTGGCTACCTTAAGAGAGTCGTAGTTACTCCTGTCAGTTGCTCCCCGTTAAACCACAGTCACATCTACGATTTTCCTCTGCCGCTTTCACCAGACGCGATACGCCATTATTTGTCGAAATTATGACTTTCACAGTACTCCTGCTAGAGGTTCCTCCAGTTTACCAATGTATTTCGCCTGTTGACGAACCATTTGGCTACCTTAAGAGAGTCATAGTTACTCCTGTCAGTTGCTCCCCGTTTTACCACAGTCACATTTTCAATCTTATTCTGGCCAGTTCATATGAAGCGATACACCATTATCGGTCAACCTAAAGAATTTCACAGTACTCCTGCCGGGAGCTCTCGAGTTTGCCGATGTATTTCGCCTGTTGACGAGGCATTTGGTTACCTTAAGAGAGTCATAGTTACCCCTTGCTGTTGCTCCCCATTTTACAACAGGCACATCTACAAGCTTACTCTATCCAATTCTGCTGAAGCGATACGCTAATATCTGTTGACATAAAGACTTTCACAGTTCTCCTGCCGGGAGCTTCTCGACTTTGCCGACGTATTTCGCATATTGACGAGGCACCTGGCTACCTTAAGAGAGTTATAGTTACTCCTGCCAGTGTCGCTCCGTTAAACCACATTCACATTTACAGTTTTCCTCTGCCCCTTTCACCAGACACGATACGATATTATTCTTCGACATTATGACTTTCACAGTACTCCTGCTAGGGGCTCCTCCAGTTTACCAATGTATTTCGCCTGTTGACGAGGCATTTGGCTACCTTAAGAGAGTCATACTTACTCCTGTCAGTTGCTCCCCGTTTTACCACAGTCACATTTTCAATCTTATTCTGGAGAGGTTCACCTGAAGCGATACGCCATTATCAGTCAACCTAAAGAATATCACAGTACTCCTGCCAGGAGCTCTCGAGTTTGCCGATGTATTTCGCCTGTTGACGAGGCATTTGGATACCTTAAGAGAGTCATAGTTACCCCTTGCTGTTGCTCCCCATTTTACAACAGGCACATCTACAAGCTTACTCTGGCCAATTCCTCTGAAGCGATAGGCTAATATCTGTTGACATAAAGACTTTCACAGTACTCCTGCCGTGATCTTTTCGACTTTGCCGATGTATTTCACCTATTGACGGGGCGTTTGGCTACCTTAAGAGAGTCATAGTTACTCCTGCCCGTGTCTCTCCGTTAAACCACAGTCACATCTACCATTTTCCTCTGCCCCTTTCACCAGACGCGATACGCCATTATTTGTAGACATCATGACTTTCAAAGTACTTCTGCTAGGGGCTCCTCCAGTTTACCAATGTATTTCGCCTGTTGAAGAGGCATTTGGCTACCTTAAGAGAGTCATACTTACTCCTGTCAGTTGCTCCCCGTTTTACCACAGTCACATTTTCAATCTTATTCTGGCCAGTTCACCCGAAGCGATACGCTACTTGACGAGGCATTTGGCTACCTTAAGAGAGTCGTAGTTACTCCTGTCAGTTGCTCCCCGTTCAACCACAGTCACATCTACGATTTTCCTCTGCCGCTTTCACCAGACGCGATACGCCATTATTTGTCGAAATTATGACTTTCACAGTACTCCTGCTAGGGGTTCCTCCTGTTTACCAATGTATTTCGCCTGTTGACGAACCATTTGGCTACCTTAAGAGAGTCATAGTTACTCCTGTCAGTTGCTCCCCGTTTTACCACAGTCACATTTTCAATCTTATTCTGGCTAGTTCACCTGAAGCGATACGCCATTATCGGTCAACCTAAAGAATTTGACAGTACTCCTGCCGGGAGCTCTCGAGTTTGCCGATGTATTTCGCCTGTTGACGAGGCATTTGGTTACTTTAAGAGAGTCATAGTTACCCCTTGCTGTTGCTCCCCATTTTACAACAGGCACATCTACAAGCTTACTCTATCCAATTCTGCTGAAGCGATACGCTAATATCTGTTGACATAAAGACTTTCACAGTTCTCCTGCCGGGAGATTCTCGACTTTGCCGACGTATTTCGCATATTGACGAGGCACCTGGCTACCTTAAGAGAGTTATAGTTACTCCTGCCAGTGTCTCTCCGTTAAACCACATTCACATTTACAGTTTTCCTCTGCCCCTTTCACCAGACACGATACGATATTATTCTTCGACATTATGACTTTCACAGTACTCCTGCTAGGGGCTCCTCCAGTTTACCAATGTATTTCGCCTGTTGACGAGGCATTTGGCTACCTTAAGAGAGTCATACTTACTCCTGTCAGTTGCTCCCCGTTTTACCACAGTCACATTTTCAATCTTATTCTTGCCAGTTCACCTGAGGCGATACGCCATTATCAGTCAACCTAATGAATATCACAGTACTCCTGCCAGGAGCTCTCGAGTTTGCCGATGTATTTCGCCTGTTGACGAGGCATTTGGATACCTTAAGAGAGTCATAGTTACCCCTTGCTGTTGCTCCCCATTTTACAACAGGCACATCTACAAGCTTACTCTGGCCAATTCCTCTGAAGCGATAGGCTAATATCTGTTGACATAAAGACTTTCACAGTACTCCTGCCGTGATCTTTTCGACTTTGCCGATGTATTTCGCCTATTGACGAGGCGTTTGGCTACCTTAAGAGAGTCATAGTTACTCCTGCCCGTGTCTCTCCGTTAAACCACAGTCACATCTACCATTTTCCTCTGTTCCTTTCACCAGACGCGATACGCCATTATTTGTAGACATCATGACTTTCAAAGTACTTCTGCTAGGGGCTCCTCCAGTTTACCAATGTATTTCGCCTGTTGACGAGGCATTTGGCTACCTTAAGAGAGTCATACTTACTCCTGTCAGTTGCTCCCCGTTTTACCACAGTCACATTTTCAATCTTATTCTGGCCAGTTCACCCGAAGCGATACGCCATTATCAGTCAACCTAAAGAATTTCACAGTACTCCTGCCGGGAGCTTCTCGAGTTTGCCGATGTATTTCGCCTGTTGACGAGGCATTTGGATACCTTAAGTGAGTCATAGTTACACCTTTCTGTTGCTCACCATTTTACAAGAGGCACATCTACAAGCTTACTCTATCCAATTCTGCTGAAGCGATACGCTAAAATCTGTTGACATAAAGACTTTCACAGTTCTCCTGCCGGGAGCTTCTCGACTTTGCCGACGTATTTCGCATATTGACGAGGCACCTGGCTACCTTAAGAGAGTTATAGTTACTCCTGCCAGTGTCTCTCCGTTAAACCACATTCACATTTACAATTTTCCTCTGCCCCTTTCACCAGACACGATACGATATTATTCTTCGACATTATGACTTTCACAGTACTCCTGCTAGGGGCTCCTCCAGTTTACCAATGTATTTCGCCTGTTGTCGAGGCATTTGGCTACCTTAAGAGAGTCATACTTACTCCTGTCAGTTGCTCCCCGTTTTACCACAGTCACATTTTCAATCTTATTCTGGCCAGTTCACCTGATGCGATACGCCATTATCAGTCAACCTAAAAAATATCACAGTACTCCTGCCGGAAGCTCTCGAGTTTGCCGATGCATTTCGCCTGTTGACGAGGCATTTGGATACCTTAAGAGAGTCATAGTTACCCCTTGCTGATGCTCCCCATTTTACAACAGGCACATCTACAAGCTTACTCTGGCCAATTCTCCTGAAGCGATACGCTAATATCTATTGACATAAAGACTTTCACAGTACTCCCGCCGGGAGCTTTTCGACTTTGCCGATGTATTTCGCCTATTGACGAGGCGTTTGGCTACCTTAAGAGAGTCATAGTTACTCCTGCCAGTGTCTCTCCGTTAAACCACTGTCACATCTACCATTTTCCTCTGCCCCATTCGCCAGACGCGATACGCCATTATTTGTCGACATCATGACTTTCAAAGTACTCCTGCTAGGGGCTCCTCCAGTTTACCAATGTATTTCGCCTGTTGACGAGGCATTTGGCTACCTTAAGAGACTCATAGTTACTCCTGTCAGTTGCTCCCCGTTTTACCACAGTCACATTTTCAATCTTATTCTGGCCAGTTCACCTGAAGCGATACGCCATTATCAGTCAACCTAAAGAATATCACAGTACTCCTGCCGGGAGCTCTCGAGTTTGCCGATGTATTTCGCCTGTTGACGAGGCATTTGGATACCTTAAGAGAGTCATAGTTACCCCTTGCTGTTGCTCCCCATTTTACAACAGGCACATCTACAAGCTTACTCTGGCCAATTCCTCTGAAGCGATAGGCTAATATCTGTTGACATAAAGACTTTCACAGTACTCCTGCCGTGATCTTTTCGACTTTGCCGATGTATTTCGCCTATTGACGAGGCGTTTGGCTACCTTAAGAGAGTCATAGTTACTCCTGCCCGTGTCTCTCCGTTAAACCACAGTCACATCTATTGTTTTCCTCTGCCCCTTTCACCAGACGCGATACGCCATTATTTGTAGACATCATGACTTTCAAAGTACTTCTGCTAGGGGCTCCTCCAGTTTACCAATGTATTTCGCCTGTTGACGAGGCATTTGGCTACCTTAAGAGAGTCATACTTACTCCTGTCAGTTGCTCCCCGTTTTACCACAGTCACATTTTCAATCTTATTCTGGCCAGTTCACCCGAAGCGATACGCCACTTGACGAGGCATTTGGCTACCTTAAGAGAGTCGTAGTTACTCCTGTCAGTTGCTCCCCGTTAAACCACAGTCACATCTACGATTTTCCTCTGCCGCTTTCACCAGACGCGATACGCCATTATTTGTCGAAATTATGACTTTCACAGTACTCCTGCTAGGGGTTCCTCCAGTTTACCAATGTATTTCGCCTGTTGACGCACCATTTGGCTACCTTAAGAGAGTCATACTTACTCCTGTCAGTTGCTCCCCGTTTTACCACAGTCACATTTTCAATCTTATTCTGGCCAGTTCACCCGAAGCGATACGCCACTTGACGAGGCATTTGGCTACCTTAAGAGAGTCATAGTTACTCCTGCCCGTGTCTCTCCGTTAAACCACAGTCACATCTACCATTTTCCTCTGCCCCTTTCACCAGACGCGATACGCCATTATTTGTAGACATCATGACTTTCAAAGTACTTCTGCTAGGGGCTCCTCCAGTTTACCAATGTATTTCGCCTGTTGACGAGGCATTTGGCTACCTTAAGAGAGTCATACTTACTCCTGTCAGTTGCTCCCCGTTTTACCACAGTCACATTTTCAATCTTATTCTGGCCAGTTCACCCGAAGCGATACGCCATTATCAGTCAACCTAAAGAATTTCACAGTACTCCTGCCGGGAGCTTCTCGAGTTTGCCGACGTATTTCGCATATTGTCGAGGCACCTGGCTACCTTAAGAGAGTTATAGTTACTCCTGCCAGTGTCTCTCCATTAAACCACATTCACATTTACAATTTTCCTCTGCCCCTTTCACCAGACACGATACGATATTATTCTTCGACATTATGACTTTCACAGTACTCCTGCTAGGGGCTCCTCCAGTTTACCAATGTATTTCGCCTGTTGACGAGGCATTTGGCTACCTTAAGAGAGTCATACTTACTCCTGTCAGTTGCTCCCCGTTTTACCACAGTCACATTTTCAATCTTATTCTGGCCAGTTCACCCGAAGCGATACGCCATTATCAGTCAACCTAAAGAATATCACAGTACTCCTGCCAGGAGCTCTCGAGTTTGCCGATGTATTTCGCCTGTTGACGAGGCATTTGGATACCTTAAGAGAGTCATAGTTACCCCTTGCTGTTGCTCCCCATTTTACAACAGGCACATCTACAAGCTTACTCTGGCCAATTCCTCTGAAGCGATAGGCTAATATCTGTTGACATAAAGACTTTCACAGTACTCCTGCCGTGATCTTTTCGACTTTGCCGATGTATTTCGCCTATTGACGAGGCGTTTGGCTTCCTTAAGAGAGTCATAGTTACTCCTGCCCGTGTCTCTCCGTTAAACCACAGTCACATCTACCATTTTCCTCTGCCCCTTTCACCAGACGCGATACGCCATTATTTGTAGACATCATGACTTTCAAAGTACTTCTGCTAGGGGCTCCTCCAGTTTACCAATGTATTTCGCCTGTTGACGAGGCATTTGGCTACCTTAAGAGAGTCATACTTACTCCTGTCAGTTGCTCCCCGTTTTACCACAGTCACATTTTCAATCTTATTCTGGCCAGTTCACCCGAAGCGATACGCCATTATCAGTCAACCTAAAGAATTTCACAGTACTCCTGCCGGGAGCTTCTCGAGTTTGCCGATGTATTTCGCCTGTTGACGAGGCATTTGGATACCTTAAGAGAGTCATAGTTACACCTTTCTGTTGCTCACCATTTTACAACAGGCACATCTACAAGCTTACTCTATCCAATTCTGCTGAAGCGATACGCTAATATCTGTTGACATAAAGACTTTCACAGTTCTCCTGCCGGGAGCTTCTCGACTTTGCCGACGTATTTCGCACATTGACGAGGCACCTGGCTACCTTAAGAGAGTTATAGTTACTCCTGCCAGTGTCTCTCCGTTAAACCACACTCACATTTACAATTTTCCTCTGCCCCTTTCACCAGACACGATACGATATTATTCTTCGACATTATGACTTTCACAGTACTCCTGCTAGGGGCTCCTCCAGTTTACCAATGTATTTCGCCTGTTGACGAGGCATTTGGCTACCTTAAGAGGGTCATACTTACTCCTGTCAGTTGCTCCCCGTTTTACCACAGTCACATTTTCAATCTTATTGTGGCCAGTTCACCTGATGCGATACGCCATTATCAGTCAACCTAAAAAATATCACAGTACTCCTGCCGGGAGCTCTCGAGTTTGCCGATGCATTTCGCCTGTTGACGAGGCATTTGGATACCTTAAGAGAGTCATAGTTACCCCTTGCTGATGCTCCCCATTTTACAACAGGCACATCTACAAGCTTACTCTGGCCAATTCTCCTGAAGCGATACGCTAATATCTATTGACATAAAGACTTTCACAGTACTCCTGCCGGGAGCTTTTCGACTTTGCCGATGTATTTCGCCTATTGACGAGGCGTTTGGCTACCTTAAGAGAGTCATAGTTACTCCTGCCCGTGTCTCTCCGTTAAACCACAGTCACATCTACCATTTTCCTCTGCCCCTTTCACCAGACGCGATACGCCATTATTTGTAGACATCATGACTTTCAAAGTACTTCTGCTAGGGGCTCCTCCAGTTTACCAATGTATTTCGCCTGTTGACGAGGCATTTGGCTACCTTAAGAGAGTCATACTTACTCCTGTCAGTTGCTCCCCGTTTTACCACAGCCACATTTTCAATCTTATTCTGGCCAGTTCACCCGAAACGATACGCCACTTGACGAGGCATTTGGCTACCTTAAGAGAGTCATAGTTACTCCTGTCAGTTGCTCCCCGTTAAACCACAGTCACATCAACGATTTTCCTCTGCCGCTTTCACCAGACGCGATACGCCATTATTTGTCGAAATTATGACTTTCACAGTACTCCTGCTAGGGGTTCCTCCAGTTTACCAATGTATTTCGCCTGTTGACGAACCATTTGGCTACCTTAAGAGAGCCATAGTTACTCCTGTCAGTTGCTCCCCGTTTTACCACAGTCACATTTTCAATCTTATTCTGGCCAGTTCACCTGAAGCGATACGCCATTATCAGTCAACCTAAAGAATATCACAGTACTCCTGCCAGGAGCTCTCGAGTTTGAGGATGTATTTCGCCTGTTGACGAGGCATTTGGATACCTTAAGAGAGTCATAGTTACCCCTTGCTGTTGCTCCCCATTTTACAACAGGCACATCTACAAGCTTACTCTGGCCAATTCCTCTGAAGCGATAGGCTAATATCTGTTGACATAAAGACTTTCACAGTACTCCTGCCGTGATCTTTTCGACTTTGCCGATGTATTTCGCCTATTGACTAGGCGTTTGGCTTCCTTAAGAGAGTCATAGTTACTCCTGCCCGTGTCTCTCCGTTAAACCACAGTCACATCTACCATTTTCCTCTGCCCCTTTCACCAGACGCGATACGCCATTATTTGTAGACATCATGACTTTCAATGTACTTCTGCTAGGGGCTCCTCCAGTTTACCAATGTATTTCGCCTGTTGACGAGGCATTTGGCTACCTTAAGAGAGTCATACTTACTCCTGTCAGTTGCTCCCCGTTTTACCACAGTCACATTTTCAATCTTATTCTGGCCAGTTCACCCGAAGCGATACGCCACTTGACGAGGCATTTGGCTACCTTAAGAGAGTCATAGTTACTCCTGTCAGTTGCTCCCCGTTAAACCACAGTCACAACTACGATTTTCCTCTGCCGCTTTCACCAGACGCGATACGCCATTATTTGTCGAAATTATGACTTTCACAGTACTCCTGCTAGGGGTTGCTCCAGTGTACCAATGTATTTCGCCTGTTGACGAACCATTTGGCTACCTTAAGAGAGTCATAGTTACTCCTGTCAGTTGCTCCCCGTTTTACCACAGTCACATATTCAATCATATTCTGGCCAGTTCACCTGAAGCGATACGCCATTATCGGTCAACCTAAAGAATTTCACAGTACTCCTGCCGGGAGCTCTCGAGTTTGCCGATGTATTTCTCCTGTTGACGAGGCATTTGGTTACCTTAAGAGAGTCATAGTTACCCCTTGCTGTTGCTCCCCATTTTACAACAGGCACATCTAAAAGCTTACTCTGGCCATTTCTCCTGAAGCGATACGCTAATATCTATTGACATAAAGACTTTCACAGTACTCCTGCCGGGAGCTTTTCGACTTTGCCGATGTATTTCGCCTGTTGACGAGGCGTTTGGCTACCTTAAGAGAGTCATAGTTACTCCTGCCAGTGTCTCTCCGTTAAACCACAGTCACATCTACCATTTTCCTCTGCCCCTTTCACCAGACGCGATACGCCATTATTTGTCGACATCATGACTTTCAAAGTACTCCTGCTAGGGGCTCCTCCAGTTTACCAATGTATTTCGCCTGTTGACGAGGCATTTAGCTACCTTAAGAGAGTCATACTTACTCCTGTCAGTTGCTCCCCGTTTTACCACAGTCACATTTTCAATCTTATTCTGGCCAGTTCACCCGAAGCAAAACGCCATTATCAGTCAACCTAAAGAATTTCACAGTACTCCTGCCGGGAGCTTCTCGAGTTTGCCGATGTATTTCGCCTGTTGACGAGGCATTTGGATACCTTAAGAGAGTCATAGTTACACCTTTCTGTTGCTCACCATTTTACAACAGGCACATCTACAAGCTTACTCTATCCAATTCTGCTGAAGCGATACGCTAATATCTGTTGACATAAAGACTTTCACAGTTCTCCTGCCGGGAGCTTCTCGACTTTGCCGACGTATTTCGCATATTGACGAGGCACCTGGCTACCTTAAGAGAGTTATAGTTACTCCTGCCAGTGTCTCTCCGTTAAACCACACTCACATTTACAATTTTCCTCTGCCCCTTTCACCAGACACGATACGATATTATTCTTCGACATTATGACTTTCACAGTACTCCTGCTAGGGGCTCCTCCAGTTTACCAATGTATTTCGCCTGTTGACGAGGCATTTGGCTACCTTAAGAGGGTCATACTTACTCCTGTCAGTTGCTCCCCGTTTTACCACAGTCACATTTTCAATCTTATTGTGGCCAGTTCACCTGATGCGATACGCCCTTATCAGTCAACCTAAAAAATATCACAGTACACCTGCCGGGAGCTCTCGAGTTTGCCGATGCATTTCGCCTGTTGACGAGGCATTTGGATACCTTAAGAGAGTCATAGTTACCCCTTGCTGATGCTCCCCATTTTACAACAGGCACATCTACAAGCTTACTCTGGCCAATTCTCCTGAAGCGATACGCTAATATCTATTGACATAAAGACTTTCACAGTACTCCTGCCGGGAGCTTTTCGACTTTGCCGATGTATTTCGCCTATTGACGAGGCGTTTGGCTACCTTAAGAGAGTCATAGTTACTCCTGCCCGTGTCTCTCCGTTAAACCACAGTCACATCTACCATTTTCCTCTGCCCCTTTCACCAGACGCGATACGCCATTATTTGTAGACATCATGACTTTCAAAGTACTTCTGCTAGGGGCTCCTCCAGTTTACCAATGTATTTTGTCTGTTGACGAGGCATTTGGCTACCTTAAGAGAGTCATACTTACTCCTGTCAGTTGCTCCCCGTTTTACCACAGTCACATTTTCAATCTTATTCTGGCCAGTTCACCCGAAACGATACGCCACTTGACGAGGCATTTGGCTACCTTAAGAGAGTCATAGTTACTCCTGTCAGTTGCTCCCCGTTAAACCACAGTCACATCAACGATTTTCCTCTGCCGCTTTCACCAGACGCGATACGCCATTATTTGTCGAAATTATGACTTTCACAGTACTCCTGCTAGGGGTTCCTCCAGTTTACCAATGTATTTCGCCTGTTGACGAACCATTTGGCTACCTTAAGAGAGCCATAGTTACTCCTGTCAGTTGCTGCCCGTTTTACCACAGTCACATTTTCAATCTTATTCTGGCCAGTTCACCTGAAGCGATACGCCATTATCAGTCAACCTAAAGAATATCACAGTACTCCTGCCAGGAGCTCTCGAGTTTGCCGATGTATTTCGCCTGTTGACGAGGCATTTGGATACCTTAAGAGAGTCATAGTTACCCCTTGCTGATGCTCCCCATTTTACAACAGGCACATCTACAAGCTTACTCTGGCCAATTCTCCTGAAGCGATACGCTAATATCTATTGACATAAAGACTTTCACAGTACTCCCGCCGGGAGCTTTTCGACTTTGCCGATGTATTTCGCCTATTGACGAGGCGTTTGGCTACCTTAAGAGAGTCATAGTTACTCCTGCCAGTGTCTCTCCGTTAAACCACTGTCACATCTACCATTTTCCTCTGCCCCATTCGCCAGACGCGATACGCCATTATTTGTCGACATCATGACTTTCAAAGTACTCCTGCTAGGGGCTCCTCCAGTTTACCAATGTATTTCGCCTGTTGACGAGGCATTTGGCTACCTTAAGAGACTCATAGTTACTCCTGTCAGTTGCTCCCCGTTTTACCACAGTCACATTTTCAATCTTATTCTGGCCAGTTCACCTGAAGCGATACGCCATTATCAGTCAACCTAAAGAATATCACAGTACTCCTGCCGGGAGCTCTCGAGTTTGCCGATGTATTTCGCCTGTTGACGAGGCATTTGGATACCTTAAGAGAGTCATAGTTACCCCTTGCTGTTGCTCCCCATTTTACAACAGGCACATCTACAAGCTTACTCTGGCCAATTCCTCTGAAGCGATAGGCTAATATCTGTTGACATAAAGACTTTCACAGTACTCCTGCCGTGATCTTTTCGACTTTGCCGATGTATTTCGCCTATTGACGAGGCGTTTGGCTACCTTAAGAGATTCATAGTTACTCCTGCCCGTGTCTCTCCGTTAAACCACAGTCACATCTATTGTTTTCCTCTGCCCCTTTCACCAGACGCGATACGCCATTATTTGTAGACATCATGACTTTCAAAGTACTTCTGCTAGGGGCTCCTCCAGTTTACCAATGTATTTCGCCTGTTGACGAGGCATTTGGCTACCTTAAGAGAGTCATACTTACTCCTGTCAGTTGCTCCCCGTTTTACCACAGTCACATTTTCAATCTTATTCTGGCCAGTTCACCCGAAGCGATACGCCACTTGACGAGGCATTTGGCTACCTTAAGAGAGTCGTAGTTACTCCTGTCAGTTGCTCCCCGTTAAACCACAGTCACATCTACGATTTTCCTCTGCCGCTTTCACCAGACGCGATACGCCATTATTTGTCGAAATTATGACTTTCACAGTACTCCTGCTAGGGGTTCCTCCAGTTTACCAATGTATTTCGCCTGTTGACGCACCATTTGGCTACCTTAAGAGAGTCATACTTACTCCTGTCAGTTGCTCCCCGTTTTACCACAGTCACATTTTCAATCTTATTCTGGCCAGTTCACCCGAAGCGATACGCCACTTGACGAGGCATTTGGCTACCTTAAGAGAGTCATAGTTACTCCTGCCCGTGTCTCTCCGTTAAACCACAGTCACATCTACCATTTTCCTCTGCCCCTTTCACCAGACGCGATACGCCATTATTTGTAGACATCATGACTTTCAAAGTACTTCTGCTAGGGGCTCCTCCAGTTTACCAATGTATTTCGCCTGTTGACGAGGCATTTGGCTACCTTAAGAGAGTCATACTTACTCCTGTCAGTTGCTCCCCGTTTTACCACAGTCACATTTTCAATCTTATTCTGGCCAGTTCACCCGAAGCGATACGCCATTATCAGTCAACCTAAAGAATTTCACAGTACTCCTGCCGGGAGCTTCTCGAGTTTGCCGACGTATTTCGCATATTGTCGAGGCACCTGGCTACCTTAAGAGAGTTATAGTTACTCCTGCCAGTGTCTCTCCATTAAACCACATTCACATTTACAATTTTCCTCTGCCCCTTTCACCAGACACGATACGATATTATTCTTCGACATTATGACTTTCACAGTACTCCTGCTAGGGGCTCCTCCAGTTTACCAATGTATTTCGCCTGTTGACGAGGCATTTGGCTACCTTAAGAGAGTCATACTTACTCCTGTCAGTTGCTCCCCGTTTTACCACAGTCACATTTTCAATCTTATTCTGGCCAGTTCACCCGAAGCGATACGCCGTTATCAGTCAACCTAAAGAATATCACAGTACTCCTGCCAGGAGCTCTCGAGTTTGCCGATGTATTTCGCCTGTTGACGAGGCATTTGGATACCTTAAGAGAGTCATAGTTACCCCTTGCTGTTGCTCCCCATTTTACAACAGGCACATCTACAAGCTTACTCTGGCCAATTCCTCTGAAGCGATAGGCTAATATCTGTTGACATAAAGACTTTCACAGTACTCCTGCCGTGATCTTTTCGACTTTGCCGATGTATTTCGCCTATTGACGAGGCGTTTGGCTTCCTTAAGAGAGTCATAGTTACTCCTGCCCGTGTCTCTCCGTTAAACCACAGTCACATCTACCATTTTCCTCTGCCCCTTTCACCAGACGCGATACGCCATTATTTGTAGACATCATGACTTTCAAAGTACTTCTGCTAGGGGCTCCTCCAGTTTACCAATGTATTTCGCCTGTTGACGAGGCATTTGGCTACCTTAAGAGAGTCATACTTACTCCTGTCAGTTGCTCCCCGTTTTACCACAGTCACATTTTCAATCTTATTCTGGCCAGTTCACCCGAAGCGATACGCCATTATCAGTCAACCTAAAGAATTTCACAGTACTCCTGCCGGGAGCTTCTCGAGTTTGCCGATGTATTTCGCCTGTTGACGAGGCATTTGGATACCTTAAGAGAGTCATAGTTACACCTTTCTGTTGCTCACCATTTTACAACAGGCACATCTACAAGCTTACTCTATCCAATTCTGCTGAAGCGATACGCTAATATCTGTTGACATAAAGACTTTCACAGTTCTCCTGCCGGGAGCTTCTCGACTTTGCCGACGTATTTCGCACATTGACGAGGCACCTGGCTACCTTAAGAGAGTTATAGTTACTCCTGCCAGTGTCTCTCCGTTAAACCACACTCACATTTACAATTTTCCTCTGCCCCTTTCACCAGACACGATACGATATTATTCTTCGACATTATGACTTTCACAGTACTCCTGCTAGGGGCTCCTCCAGTTTACCAATGTATTTCGCCTGTTGACGAGGCATTTGGCTACCTTAAGAGGGTCATACTTACTCCTGTCAGTTGCTCCCCGTTTTACCACAGTCACATTTTCAATCTTATTGTGGCCAGTTCACCTGATGCGATACGCCATTATCAGTCAACCTAAAAAATATCACAGTACTCCTGCCGGGAGCTCTCGAGTTTGCCGATGCATTTCGCCTGTTGACGAGGCATTTGGATACCTTAAGAGAGTCATAGTTACCCCTTGCTGATGCTCCCCATTTTACAACAGGCACATCTACAAGCTTACTCTGGCCAATTCTCCTGAAGCGATACGCTAATATCTATTGACATAAAGACTTTCACAGTACTCCTGCCGGGAGCTTTTCGACTTTGCCGATGTATTTCGCCTATTGACGAGGCGTTTGGCTACCTTAAGAGAGTCATAGTTACTCCTGCCCGTGTCTCTCCGTTAAACCACAGTCACATCTACCATTTTCCTCTGCCCCTTTCACCAGACGCGATACGCCATTATTTGTAGACATCATGACTTTCAAAGTACTTCTGCTAGGGGCTCCTCCAGTTTACCAATGTATTTCGCCTGTTGACGAGGCATTTGGCTACCTTAAGAGAGTCATACTTACTCCTGTCAGTTGCTCCCCGTTTTACCACAGCCACATTTTCAATCTTATTCTGGCCAGTTCACCCGAAACGATACGCCACTTGACGAGGCATTTGGCTACCTTAAGAGAGTCATAGTTACTCCTGTCAGTTGCTCCCCGTTAAACCACAGTCACATCAACGATTTTCCTCTGCCGCTTTCACCAGACGCGATACGCCATTATTTGTCGAAATTATGACTTTCACAGTACTCCTGCTAGGGGTTCCTCCAGTTTACCAATGTATTTCGCCTGTTGACGAACCATTTGGCTACCTTAAGAGAGCCATAGTTACTCCTGTCAGTTGCTCCCCGTTTTACCACAGTCACATTTTCAATCTTATTCTGGCCAGTTCACCTGAAGCGATACGCCATTATCAGTCAACCTAAAGAATATCACAGTACTCCTGCCAGGAGCTCTCGAGTTTGCCGATGTATTTCGCCTGTTGACGAGGCATTTGGATACCTTAAGAGAGTCATAGTTACCCCTTGCTGTTGCTCCCCATTTTACAACAGGCACATCTACAAGCTTACTCTGGCCAATTCCTCTGAAGCGATAGGCTAATATCTGTTGACATAAAGACTTTCACAGTACTCCTGCCGTGATCTTTTCGACTTTGCCGATGTATTTCGCCTATTGACTAGGCGTTTGGCTTCCTTAAGAGAGTCATAGTTACTCCTGCCCGTGTCTCTCCGTTAAACCACAGTCACATCTACCATTTTCCTCTGCCCCTTTCACCAGACGCGATACGCCATTATTTGTAGACATCATGACTTTCAATGTACTTCTGCTAGGGGCTCCTCCAGTTTACCAATGTATTTCGCCTGTTGACGAGGCATTTGGCTACCTTAAGAGAGTCATACTTACTCCTGTCAGTTGCTCCCCGTTTTACCACAGTCACATTTTCAATCTTATTCTGGCCAGTTCACCCGAAGCGATACGCCACTTGACGAGGCATTTGGCTACCTTAAGAGAGTCATAGTTACTCCTGTCAGTTGCTCCCCGTTAAACCACAGTCACAACTACGATTTTCCTCTGCCGCTTTCACCAGACGCGATACGCCATTATTTGTCGAAATTATGACTTTCACAGTACTCCTGCTAGGGGTTGCTCCAGTGTACCAATGTATTTCGCCTGTTGACGAACCATTTGGCTACCTTAAGAGAGTCATAGTTACTCCTGTCAGTTGCTCCCCGTTTTACCACAGTCACATATTCAATCATATTCTGGCCAGTTCACCTGAAGCGATACGCCATTATCGGTCAACCTAAAGAATTTCACAGTACTCCTGCCGGGAGCTCTCGAGTTTGCCGATGTATTTCTCCTGTTGACGAGGCATTTGGTTACCTTAAGAGAGTCATAGTTACCCCTTGCTGTTGCTCCCCATTTTACAACAGGCACATCTAAAAGCTTACTCTGGCCATTTCTCCTGAAGCGATACGCTAATATCTATTGACATAAAGACTTTCACAGTACTGCTGCCGGGAGCTTTTCGACTTTGCCGATGTATTTCGCCTGTTGACGAGGCGTTTGGCTACCTTAAGAGAGTCATAGTTACTCCTGCCAGTGTCTCTCCGTTAAACCACAGTCACATCTACCATTTTCCTCTGCCCCTTTCACCAGACGCGATACGCCATTATTTGTCGACATCATGACTTTCAAAGTACTCCTGCTAGGGGCTCCTCCAGTTTACCAATGTATTTCGCCTGTTGACGAGGCATTTAGCTACCTTAAGAGAGTCATACTTACTCCTGTCAGTTGCTCCCCGTTTTACCACAGTCACATTTTCAATCTTATTCTGGCCAGTTCACCCGAAGCAAAACGCCATTATCAGTCAACCTAAAGAATTTCACAGTACTCCTGCCGGGAGCTTCTCGAGTTTGCCGATGTATTTCGCCTGTTGACGAGGCATTTGGATACCTTAAGAGAGTCATAGTTACACCTTTCTGTTGCTCACCATTTTACAACAGGCACATCTACAAGCTTACTCTATCCAATTCTGCTGAAGCGATACGCTAATATCTGTTGACATAAAGACTTTCACAGTTCTCCTGCCGGGAGCTTCTCGACTTTGCCGACGTATTTCGCATATTGACGAGGCACCTGGCTACCTTAAGAGAGTTATAGTTACTCCTGCCAGTGTCTCTCCGTTAAACCACACTCACATTTACAATTTTCCTCTGCCCCTTTCACCAGACACGATACGATATTATTCTTCGACATTATGACTTTCACAGTACTCCTGCTAGGGGCTCCTCCAGTTTACCAATGTATTTCGCCTGTTGACGAGGCATTTGGCTACCTTAAGAGGGTCATACTTACTCCTGTCAGTTGCTCCCCGTTTTACCACAGTCACATTTTCAATCTTATTGTGGCCAGTTCACCTGATGCGATACGCCATTATCAGTCAACCTAAAAAATATCACAGTACTCCTGCCGGGAGCTCTCGAGTTTGCCGATGCATTTCGCCTGTTGACGAGGCATTTGGATACCTTAAGAGAGTCATAGTTACCCCTTGCTGATGCTCCCCATTTTACAACAGGCACATCTACAAGCTTACTCTGGCTAATTCTCCTGAAGCGATACGCTAATATCTATTGACATAAAGACTTTCACAGTACTCCTGCCGGGAGCTTTTCGACTTTGCCGATGTATTTCGCCTATTGACGAGGCGTTTGGCTACCTTAAGAGAGTCATAGTTACTCCTGCCCGTGTCTCTCCGTTAAACCACAGTCACATCTACCATTTTCCTCTGCCCCTTTCACCAGACGCGATACGCCATTATTTGTAGACATCATGACTTTCAAAGTACTTCTGCTAGGGGCTCCTCCAGTTTACCAATGTATTTTGTCTGTTGACGAGGCATTTGGCTACCTTAAGAGAGTCATACTTACTCCTGTCAGTTGCTCCCCGTTTTACCACAGTCACATTTTCAATCTTATTCTGGCCAGTTCACCCGAAACGATACGCCACTTGACGAGGCATTTGGCTACCTTAAGAGAGTCATAGTTACTCCTGTCAGTTGCTCCCCGTTAAACCACAGTCACATCAACGATTTTCCTCTGCCGCTTTCACCAGACGCGATACGCCATTATTTGTCGAAATTATGACTTTCACAGTACTCCTGCTAGGGGTTCCTCCAGTTTACCAATGTATTTCGCCTGTTGACGAACCATTTGGCTACCTTAAGAGAGCCATAGTTACTCCTGTCAGTTGCTCCCCGTTTTACCACAGTCACATTTTCAATCTTATTCTGGCCAGTTCACCTGAAGCGATACGCCATTATCAGTCAACCTAAAGAATATCACAGTACTCCTGCCAGGAGCTCTCGAGTTTGCCGATGTATTTCGCCTGTTGACGAGGCATTTGGATACCTTAAGAGAGTCATAGTTACCCCTTGCTGTTGCTCCCCATTTTACAACAGGCACATCTACAAGCTTACTCTGGCCAATTCCTCTGAAGCGATAGGCTAATATCTGTTGACGTAAAGACTTTCACAGTACTCCTGCCGTGATCTTTTCGACTTTGCCGATGTATTTCGCCTATTGACGAGGCGTTTGGCTTCCTTAAGAGAGTCATAGTTACTCCTGCCCGTGTCTCTCCGTTAAACCACAGTCACATCTACCATTTTCCTCTGCCCCTTTCACCAGACGCGATACGCCATTATTTGTAGACATCATGACTTTCAATGTACTTCTGCTAGGGGCTCCTCCAGTTTACCAATGTATTTCGCCTGTTGACGAGGCATTTGGCTACCTTAAGAGAGTCATACTTACTCCTGTCAGTTGCTCCCCGTTTTACCACAGTCACATTTTCAATCTTATTCTGGCCAGTTCACCCGAAGCGATACGCCACTTGACGAGGCATTTGGCTACCTTAAGAGAGTCATAGTTACTCCTGTCAGTTGCTCCCCGTTAAACCACAGTCACAACTACGATTTTCCTCTGCCGCTTTCACCAGACGCGATACGCCATTATTTGTCGAAATTATGACTTTCACAGTACTCCTGCTAGGGGTTACTCCAGTTTACCAATGTATTTCGCCTGTTGACGAACCATTTGGCTACCTTAAGAGAGTCATAGTTACTCCTGTCAGTTGCTCCCCGTTTTACCACAGTCACATATTCAATCTTATTCTGGCCAGTTCACCTGAAGCGATACGCCATTATCGGTCAACCTAAAGAATTTCACAGTACTCCTGCCTGGAGCTCTCGAGTTTGCCGATGTATTTCTCCTGTTGACGAGGCATTTGGTTACCTTAAGAGAGTCATAGTTACCCCTTGCTGTTGCTCCCCATTTTACAACAGGCACATCTAAAAGCTTACTCTGGCCATTTCTCCTGAAGCGATACGCTAATAGCTATTGACATAAAGACTTTCACAGTACTCCTGCCGGGAGCTTTTCGACTTTGCCGATGTATTTCGCCTGTTGACGAGGCGTTTGGCTACCTTAAGAGAGTCATAGTTACTCCTGCCAGTGTCTCTCCGTTAAACCACAGTCACATCTACCATTTTCCTCTGCCCCTTTCACCAGACGCGATACGCCATTATTTGTCGACATCATGACTTTCAAAGTACTCCTGCTAGGGGCTCTTCCAGTTTACCAATGTATTTCGCCTGTTGACGAGGCATTTGGCTACCTTAAGAGAGTCATACTTACTCCTGTCAGTTGCTCCCCGTTTTACCACAGTCACATTTTCAATCTTATTCTGGCCAGTTCACCCGAAGCGATACGCCATTATCAGTCAACCTAAAGAATTTCACAGTACTCCTGCCGGGAGCTTCTCGAGTTTGCCGATGTATTTCGCCTGTTGACGAGGCATTTGGATACCTTAAGAGAGTCATAGTTACACCTTGCTGTTGCTCACCATTTTACAACAGGCACATCTACAAGCTTACTCTATCCAATTCTGCTGAAGCGATACGCTAATATCTGTTGACATAAAGACTTTCACAGTTCTCCTGCCGGGAGCTTCTCGACTTTGCCGACGTATTTCGCATATTGACGAGGCACCTGGCTACCTTAAGAGAGTTATAGTTACTCCTGCCAGTGTCTCTCCGTTAAACCACACTCACATTTACAATTTTCCTCTGCCCCTTTCACCAGACACGATACGATATTATTCTTCGACATTATGACTTTCACAGTACTCCTGCTAGGGGCTCCTCCAGTTTACCAATGTATTTCGCCTGTTGACGAGGCATTTGGCTACCTTAAGAGGGTCATACTTACTCCTGTCAGTTGCTCCCCGTTTTACCACAGTCACATTTTCAATCTTATTGTGGCCAGTTCACCTGATGCGATACGCCATTATCAGTCAACCTAAAAAATATCACAGTACTCCTGCCGGGAGCTCTCGAGTTTGCCGATGCATTTCGCCTGTTGACGAGGCATTTGGATACCTTAAGAGAGTCATAGTTACCCCTTGCTGATGCTCCCCATTTTACAACAGGCACATCTACAAGCTTACTCTGGCCAATTCTCCTGAAGCGATACGCTAATATCTATTGACATAAAGACTTTCACAGTACTCCTGCCGGGAGCTTTTCGACTTTGCCGATGTATTTCGCCTATTGACGAGGCGTTTGGCTACCTTAAGAGAGTCATAGTTACTCCTGCCCGTGTCTCTCCGTTAAACCACAGTCACATCTACCATTTTCCTCTGCCCCTTTCACCAGACGCGATACGCCATTATTTGTAGACATCATGACTTTCAAAGTACTTCTGCTAGGGGCTCCTCCAGTTTACCAATGTATTTCGCCTGTTGACGAGGCATTTGGCTACCTTAAGAGAGTCATACTTACTCCTGTCAGTTGCTCCCCGTTTTACCACAGTCACATTTTCAATCTTATTCTGGCCAGTTCACCCGAAACGATACGCCACTTGACGAGGCATTTGGCTACCTTAAGAGAGTCATAGTTACTCCTGTCAGTTGCTCCCCGTTAAACCACAGTCACATCAACGATTTTCCTCTGCCGCTTTCACCAGACGCGATACGCCATTATTTGTCGAAATTATGACTTTCACAGTACTCCTGCTAGGGGTTCCTCCAGTTTACCAATGTATTTCGCCTGTTGACGAACCATTTGGCTACCTTAAGAGAGCCATAGTTACTCCTGTCAGTTGCTCCCCGTTTTACCACAGTCACATTTTCAATCTTATTCTGGCCAGTTCACCTGAAGCGATACGCCATTATCAGTCAACCTAAAGAATATCACAGTACTCCTGCCAGGAGCTCTCGAGTTTGCCGATGTATTTCGCCTGTTGACGAGGCATTTGGATACCTTAAGAGAGTCATAGTTACCCCTTGCTGATGCTCCCCATTTTACAACAGGCACATCTACAAGCTTACTCTGGCCAATTCTCCTGAAGCGATACGCTAATATCTATTGACATAAAGACTTTCACAGTACTCCTGCCGGGAGCTTTTCGACTTTGCCGATGTATTTCGCCTATTGACGAGGCGTTTGGCTACCTTAAGAGAGTCATAGTTACTCCTGCCCGTGTCTCTCCGTTAAACCACAGTCACATCTACCATTTTCCTCTGCCCCTTTCACCAGACGCGATACGCCATTATTTGTAGACATCATGACTTTCAAAGTACTTCTGCTAGGGGCTCCTCCAGTTTACCAATGTATTTCGCCTGTTGACGAGGCATTTGGCTACCTTAAGAGAGTCATACTTACTCCTGTCAGTTGCTCCCCGTTTTACCACAGTCACATTTTCAATCTTATTCTGGCCAGTTCACCCGAAACGATACGCCACTTGACGAGGCATTTGGCTACCTTAAGAGAGTCATAGTTACTCCTGTCAGTTGCTCCCCGTTAAACCACAGTCACATCAACGATTTTCCTCTGCCGCTTTCACCAGACGCGATACGCCATTATTTGTCGAAATTATGACTTTCACAGTACTCCTGCTAGGGGTTCCTCCAGTTTACCAATGTATTTCGCCTGTTGACGAACCATTTGGCTACCTTAAGAGAGCCATAGTTACTCCTGTCAGTTGCTCCCCGTTTTACCACAGTCACATTTTCAATCTTATTCTGGCCAGTTCACCTGAAGCGATACGCCATTATCAGTCAACCTAAAGAATATCACAGTACTCCTGCCAGGAGCTCTCGAGTTTGCCGATGTATTTCGCCTGTTGACGAGGCATTTGGATACCTTAAGAGAGTCATAGTTACCCCTTGCTGTTGCTCCCCATTTTACAACAGGCACATCTACAAGCTTACTCTGGCCAATTCCTCTGAAGCGATAGGCTAATATCTGTTGACATAAAGACTTTCACAGTACTCCTGCCGTGATCTTTTCGACTTTGCCGATGTATTTCGCCTATTGACTAGGCGTTTGGCTTCCTTAAGAGAGTCATAGTTACTCCTGCCCGTGTCTCTCCGTTAAACCACAGTCACATCTACCATTTTCCTCTGCCCCTTTCACCAGACGCGATACGCCATTATTTGTAGACATCATGACTTTCAATGTACTTCTGCTAGGGGCTCCTCCAGTTTACCAATGTATTTCGCCTGTTGACGAGTCATTTGGCTACCTTAAGAGAGTCATACTTACTCCTGTCAGTTGCTCCCCGTTTTACCACAGTCACATTTTCAATCTTATTCTGGCCAGTTCACCCGAAGCGATACGCCACTTGACGAGGCATTTGGCTACCTTAAGAGAGTCATAGTTACTCCTGTCAGTTGCTCCCCGTTAAACCACAGTCACAACTACGATTTTCCTCTGCCGCTTTCACCAGACGCGATACGCCATTATTTGTCGAAATTATGACTTTCACAGTACTCCTGCTAGGGGTTGCTCCAGTGTACCAATGTATTTCGCCTGTTGACGAACCATTTGGCTACCTTAAGAGAGTCATAGTTACTCCTGTCAGTTGCTCCCCGTTTTACCACAGTCACATATTCAATCATATTCTGGCCAGTTCACCTGAACCGATACGCCATTATCAGTCAACCTAAAGAATTTCACAGTACTCCTGCCGGGAGCTCTCGAGTTTGCCGATGTATTTCTCCTGTTGACGAGGCATTTGGTTACCTTAAGAGAGTCATAGTTACCCCTTGCTGTTGCTCCCCATTTTACAACAGGCACATCTAAAAGCTTACTCTGGCCATTTCTCCTGAAGCGATACGCTAATATCTATTGACATAAAGACTTTCACAGTACTCCTGCCGGGAGCTTTTCGACTTTGCCGATGTATTTCGCCTGTTGACGAGGCGTTTGGCTACCTTAAGAGAGTCATAGTTACTCCTGCCAGTGTCTCTCCGTTAAACCACAGTCACATCTACCATTTTCCTCTGCCCCTTTCACCAGACGCGATACGCCATTATTTGTCGACATCATGACTTTCAAAGTACTCCTGCTAGGGGCTCCTCCAGTTTACCAATGTATTTCGCCTGTTGACGAGGCATTTAGCTACCTTAAGAGAGTCATACTTACTCCTGTCAGTTGCTCCCCGTTTTACCACAGTCACATTTTCAATCTTATTCTGGCCAGTTCACCCGAAGCAAAACGCCATTATCAGTCAACCTAAAGAATTTCACAGTACTCCTGCCGGGAGCTTCTCGAGTTTGCCGATGTATTTCGCCTGTTGACGAGGCATTTGGATACCTTAAGAGAGTCATAGTTACACCTTTCTGTTGCTCACCATTTTACAACAGGCACATCTACAAGCTTACTCTATCCAATTCTGCTGAAGCGATACGCTAATATCTGTTGACGTAAAGACTTTCACAGTTCTCCTGCCGGGAGCTTCTCGACTTTGCCGACGTATTTCGCATATTGACGAGGCACCTGGCTACCTTAAGAGAGTTATAGTTACTCCTGCCAGTGTCTCTCCGTTAAACCACACTCACATTTACAATTTTCCTCTGCCCCTTTCACCAGACACGATACGATATTATTCTTCGACATTATGACTTTCACAGTACTCCTGCTAGGGGCTCCTCCAGTTTACCAATGTATTTCGCCTGTTGACGAGGCATTTGGCTACCTTAAGAGGGTCAAACTTACTCCTGTCAGTTGCTCCCCGTTTTACCACAGTCACATTTTCAATCTTATTGTGGCCAGTTCACCTGATGCGATACGCCATTATCAGTCAACCTAAAAAATATCACAGTACTCCTGCCGGGAGCTCTCGAGTTTGCCGATGCATTTCGCCTGTTGACGAGGCATTTGGATACCTTAAGAGAGTCATAGTTACCCCTTGCTGATGCTCCCCATTTTACAACAGGCACATCTACAAGCTTACTCTGGCCAATTCTCCTGAAGCGATACGCTAATATCTATTGACATAAAGACTTTCACAGTACTCCTGCCGGGAGCTTTTCGACTTTGCCGATGTATTTCGCCTATTGACGAGACGTTTGGCTACCTTAAGAGAGTCATAGTTACTCCTGCCCGTGTCTCTCCGTTAAACCACAGTCACATCTACCATTTTCCTCTGCCCCTTTCACCAGAGGCGATACGCCATTATTTGTAGACATCATGACTTTCAAAGTACTTCTGCTAGGGGCTCCTCCAGTTTACCAATGTATTTCGCCTGTTGACGAGGCATTTGGCTACCTTAAGAGAGTCATACTTACTCCTGTCAGTTGCTCCCCGTTTTACCACAGTCACATTTTCAATCTTATTCTGGCCAGTTCACCCGAAACGATACGCCACTTGACGAGGCATTTGGCTACCTTAAGAGAGTCATAGTTACTCCTGTCAGTTGCTCCCCGTTAAACCACAGTCACATCAACGATTTTCCTCTGCCGCTTTCACCAGACGCGATACGCCATTATTTGTCGAAATTATGACTTTCACAGTACTCCTGCTAGGGGTTCCTCCAGTTTACCAATGTATTTCGCCTGTTGACGAACCATTTGGCTACCTTAAGAGAGCCATAGTTACTCCTGTCAGTTGCTCCCCGTTTTACCACAGTCACATTTTCAATCTTATTCTGGCCAGTTCACCTGAAGCGATACGCCATTATCAGTCAACCTAAAGAATATCACAGTACTCCTGCCAGGAGCTCTCGAGTTTGCCGATGTATTTCGCCTGTTGACGAGGCATTTGGATACCTTAAGAGAGTCATAGTTACCCCTTGCTGTTGCTCCCCATTTTACAACAGGCACATCTACAAGCTTACTCTGGCCAATTCCTCTGAAGCGATAGGCTAATATCTGTTGACATAAAGACTTTCACAGTACTCCTGCCGTGATCTTTTCGACTTTGCCGATGTATTTCGCCTATTGACGAGGCGTTTGGCTTCCTTAAGAGAGTCATAGTTACTCCTGCCCGTGTCTCTCCGTTAAACCACAGTCACATCTACCATTTTCCTCTGCCCCTTTCACCAGACGCGATACGCCATTATTTGTAGACATCATGACTTTCAATGTACTTCTGCTAGGGGCTCCTCCAGTTTACCAATGTATTTCGCCTGTTGACGAGGCATTTGGCTACCTTAAGAGAGTCATACTTACTCCTGTCAGTTGCTCCCCGTTTTACCACAGTCACATTTTCAATCTTATTCTGGCCAGTTCACCCGAAGCGATACGCCACTTGACGAGGCATTTGGCTACCTTAAGAGAGTCATAGTTACTCCTGTCAGTTGCTCCCCGTTAAACCACAGTCACAACTACGATTTTCCTCTGCCGCTTTCACCAGACGCGATACGCCATTATTTGTCGAAATTATGACTTTCACAGTACTCCTGCTAGGGGTTGCTCCAGTTTACCAATGTATTTCGCCTGTTGACGAACCATTTGGCTACCTTAAGAGAGTCATAGTTACTCCTGCCAGTGTCTCTCCGTTAAACCACATTCACATTTACAATTTTCCTCTGCCCCTTTCAGCAGACACGATACGATATTATTCTTCGAGATTATGACTTTCACAGTACTCCTGCTAGGGGCTCCTCCAGTTTACCAAAGTATTTCGCCTGTTGACGAGGCATTTGGCTACCTTAAGAGAGTCATACTTACTCCTGTCAGTTGCTCCCCGTTTTACCACAGTCACATTTTCAATCTTATTCTGGCCAGTTCACCCGAAGCGATACGCCATTATCAGTCAACCTAAAGAATTTCACAGTACTCCTGCCGGGAGCTTCTCGAGTTTGCCGATGTATTTCGCCTGTTGACGAGGCATTTGGATACCTTAAGAGAGTCATAGTTACACCTTGCTGTTGCTCACCATTTTACAACAGGCACATCTACAAGCTTACTCTATCCAATTCTGCTGAAGCGATACGCTAATATCTGTTGACATAAAGACTTTCACAGTTCTCCTGCCGGGAGCTTCTCGACTTTGCCGACGTATTTCGCATATTGACGAGGCACCTGGCTACCTTAAGAGAGTTATAGTTACTCCTGCCAGTGTCTCTCCGTTAAACCACATTCACATTTACAATTTTCCTCTGCCCCTTTCAGCAGACACGATACGATATTATTCTTCGAGATTATGACTTTCACAGTACTCCTGCTAGGGGCTCCTCCAGTTTACCAAAGTATTTCGCCTGTTGACGAGGCATTTGGCTACCTTAAGAGAGTCATACTTACTCCTGTCAGTTGCTCCCCGTTTTACCACAGTCACATTTTCAATCTTATTCTGGCCAGTTCACCCGAAGCGATACGCCATTATCAGTCAACCTAAAGAATTTCACAGTACTCCTTCCGGGAGCTTCTCGAGTTTGCCGATGTATTTCGCCTGTTGACGAGGCATTTGGATACCTTAAGAGAGTCATAGTTACACCTTTCTGTTGCTCACCATTTTACAACAGGCACATCTACAAGCTTACTCTATCCAATTCTGCTGAAGCGATACGCTAATATCTGTTGACATAAAGACTTTCACAGTTCTCCTGCCGGGAGCTTCTCGACTTTGCCGACGTATTTCGCATATTGACGAGGCACCTGGCTACCTTAAGAGAGTTATAGTTACTCCTGCCAGTGTCTCTCCGTTAAACCACATTCACATTTACAATTTTTCTCTGCCCCTTTCACCAGACACGATACGATATTATTCTTCGACATTATGACTTTCACAGTACTCCTGCTAGGGGCTCCTCCAGTTTACCAATGTATTTCGCCTGTTGACGAGGCATTTGGCTACCTTAAGAGAGTCATACTTACTCCTGTCAGTTGCTCCCCGTTTTACCACAGTCACATTTTCAATCTTATTCTGGCTAGTTCACCTGATGCGATACGCCATTATCAGTCAACCTAAAAAATATCACAGTACTCCTGCCGGGAGCTCTCGAGTTTGCCGATGCATTTCGCCTGTTGACGAGGCATTTGGATACCTTAAGAGAGTCATAGTTACCCCTTGCTGTTGCTCCCCATTTTACAACAGGCACATCTACAAGCTTACTCTGGCCAATTCTCCTGAAGCGATACGCTAATATCTATTGACATAAAGACTTTCACAGTACTCCTGCCGGGAGCTTTTCGACTTTGCCGATGTATTTCGCCTATTGACGAGGCGTTTGGCTACCTTAAGAGAGTCATAGTTACTCCTGCCAGTGTCTCTCCGTTAAACCACTGTCACATCTACCATTTTCCTCTGCCCCATTCACCAGACGCGATACGCCATTATTTGTCGACATCATGACTTTCAAAGTACTCCTGCTAGGGGCTCCTCCAGTTTACCAATGTATTTCGCCTGTTGACGAGGCATTTGGCTACCTTAAGAGACTCATAGTTACTCCTGTCAGTTGCTCCCCGTTTTACCACAGTCACATTTTCAATCTTATTCTGGCCAGTTCACCTGAAGCGATACGCCATTATCAGTCAACCTAAAGAATATCACAGTACTCCTGCCAGGAGCTCTCGAGTTTGCCGATGTATTTCGCCTGTTGACGAGGCATTTGGATACCTTAAGAGAGTCATAGTTACCCCTTGCTGTTGCTCCCCATTTTACAACAGGCACATCTACAAGCTTACTCTGGCCAATTCCTCTGAAGCGATAGGCTAATATCTGTTGACATAAAGACTTTCACAGTACTCCTGCCGTGATCTTTTCGACTTTGCCGATGTATTTCGCATATTGACGAGGCGTTTGGCTACCTTAAGAGAGTCATAGTTACTCCTGCCCGTGTCTCTCCGTTAAACCACAGTCACATCTACCATTTTCCTCTGCCCCTTTCACCAGACGCGATACGCCATTATTTGTAGACATCATGACTTTCAAAGTACTTCTGCTAGGGGCTCCTCCAGTTTACCAATGTATTTCGCCTGTTGACGAGGCATTTGGCTACCTTAAGAGAGTCATACTTACTCCTGTCAGTTGCTCCCCGTTTTACCACAGTCACATTTTCAATCTTATTCTGGCCAGTTCACCCGAAACGATACGCCACTTGACGAGGCATTTGGCTACCTTAAGAGAGTCATAGTTACTCCTGTCAGTTGCTCCCCGTTAAACCACAGTCACATCAACGATTTTCCTCTGCCGCTTTCACCAGACGCGATACGCCATTATTTGTCGAAATTATGACTTTCACAGTACTCCTGCTAGGGGTTCCTCCAGTTTACCAATGTATTTCGCCTGTTGACGTACCATTTGGCTACCTTAAGAGAGCCATAGATACTCCTGTCAGTTGCTCCCCGTTTTACCACAGTCACATTTTCAATCTTATTCTGGCCAGTTCACCTGAAGCGATACGCCATTATCAGTCAACCTAAAGAATATCACAGTACTCCTGCCAGGAGCTCTCGAGTTTGCCGATGTATTTCGCCTGTTGACGAGGCATTTGGATACCTTAAGAGAGTCATAGTTACCCCTTGCTGTTGCTCCCCATTTTACAACAGGCACATCTACAAGCTTACTCTGGCCAATTCCTCTGAAGCGATAGGCTAATATCTGTTGACATAAAGACTTTCACAGTACTCCTGCCGTGATCTTTTCGACTTTGCCGATGTATTTCGCCTATTGACGAGGCGTTTGGCTTCCTTAAGAGAGTCATAGTTACTCCTGCCCGTGTCTCTCCGTTAAACCACAGTCACATCTACCATTTTCCTCTGCCCCTTTCACCAGACGCGATACGCCATTATTTGTAGACATCATGACTTTCAATGTACCTCTGCTAGGGGCTCCTCCAGTTTACCAATGTATTTCGCCTGTTGACGAGGCATTTGGCTACCTTAAGAGAGTCATACTTACTCCTGTCAGTTGCTCCCCGTTTTACCACAGTCACATTTTCAATCTTATTCTGGCCAGTTCACCCGAAGCGATACGCCACTTGACGAGGCATTTGGCTACCTTAAGAGAGTCATAGTTACTCCTGTCAGTTGCTCCCCGTTAAACCACAGTCACAACTACGATTTTCCTCTGCCGCTTTCACCAGACGCGATACGCCATTATTTGTGGAAATTATGACTTTCACAGTACTCCTGCTAGGGGTTGCTCCAGTTTACCAATGTATTTCGCCTGTTGACGAACCATTTGGCTACCTTAAGAGAGTCATAGTTACTCCTGTCAGTTGCTCCCCGTTTTACCACAGTCACATATTCAATCTTATTCTGGCCAGTTCACCTGAAACGATACGCCATTATCGGTCAACCTAAAGAATTTCACAGTACTCCTGCCGGGAGCTCTCGAGTTTGCTGATGTATTTCTCCTGTTGACGAGGCATTTGGTTACCTTAAGAGAGTCATAGTTACCCCTTGCTGTTGCTCCCCATTTTACAACAGGCACATCTAAAAGCTTACCTTGGCCAATTCTCCTGAAGCGATACGCTAATATCTATTGACATAAAGACTTTCACAGTACTCCTGCCGGGAGCTTTTCGACTTTGCCGATGTATTTCGCCTGTTGACGAGGCGTTTGGCTACCTTAAGAGAGTCATAGTTACTCCTGCCAGTGTCTCTCCGTTAAACCACAGTCACATCTACCATTTTCCTCTGCCCCTTTCACCAGACGCGATACGCCATTATTTGTCGACATCATGACTTTCAAAGTACTCCTGCTAGGGGCTCCTCCAGTTTACCAATGTATTTCGCCTGTTGACGAGGCATTTGGCTACCTTAAGAGAGTCATACTTACTCCTGTCAGTTGCTCCCCGTTTTACCACAGTCACATTTTCAATCTTATTCTGGCCAGTTCACCCGAAGCGATACGCCATTATCAGTCAACCTAAAGAATTTCACAGTACTCCTGCCGGGAGCTTCTCGAGTTTGCCGATGTATTTCGCCTGTTGACGAGGCATTTGGATACCTTAAGAGAGTCATAGTTACACCTTGCTGTTGCTCACCATTTTACAACAGGCACATCTACAAGCTTACTCTATCCAATTCTGCTGAAGCGATACGCTAATATCTGTTGACATAAAGACTTTCACAGTTCTCCTGCCGGGAGCTTCTCGACTTTGCCGACGTATTTCGCATATTGACGAGGCACCTGGCTACCTTAAGAGAGTTATAGTTACTCCTGCCAGTGTCTCTCCGTTAAACCACATTCACATTTACAATTTTCCTCTGCCCCTTTCACCAGACACGATACGATATTATTCTTCGACATTATGACTTTCACAGTACTCCTGCTAGGGGCTCCTCCAGTTTACCAAAGTATTTCGCCTGCTGACGAGGCATTTGGCTACCTTAAGAGAGTCATACTTACTCCTGTCAGTTGCTCCCCGTTTTACCACAGTCACATTTTCAATCTTATTCTGGCCAGTTCACCTGAAGCGATACGCCATTATCAGTCAACCTAAAGAATATCACAGTACTCCTGCCAGGAGCTCTCGAGTTTGCCGATGTATTTCGCCTGTTGACGAGGCATTTGGATACCTTAAGAGAGTCATAGTTACCCCTTGCTGTTGCTCCCCATTTTACAGCAGGCACATCTACAAGCTTACTCTGGCCAATTCCTCTGAAGCGATAGGCTAATATCTGTTGACATAAAGACTTTCACAGTACTCCTGCCGTGATCTTTTCGACTTTGCCGATGTATTTCGCCTATTGACGAGGCGTTTGGCTACCTTAAGAGAGTCGTAGTTACTCCTGCCCGTGTCTCTCCGTTAAACCACAGTCACATCTACCATTTTCCTCTGCCCCTTTCACCACACGCGATACGCCATTATTTGTAGACATCATGACTATCAAAGTCCTTCTGCTAGGGGCTCCTCCAGTTTACCAATGTATTTCGCCTGTTGACGAGGCATTTGGCTACCTTAAGAGAGTCATACTTACTCCTGTCAGTTGCTCCCCGTTTTACCACAGTCACATTTTCAATCTTATTGTGGCCAGTTCACCCGAAGCGATACGCCATTATCAGTCATCTTAAAGAATTTCACAGTACTCCTGCCGGGAGCTTCTCGAGTTTGCCGATGTATTTCGCCTGTTGACGAGGCATTTGGATACCTTAAGAGAGTCATAGTTACACCTTGCTGTTGCTCACCATTTTACAACAGGCACATCTACAAGCTTACTCTATCCAATTCTGCTGAAGCGATACGCTAATATCTGTTGACATAAAGACTTTCACAGTTCTCCTGCCGGGAGCTTCTCGACTTTGCCGACGTATTTCGCATATTGACGAGGCACCTGGCTACCTTAAGAGAGTTATAGTTACTCCTGCCAGTGTCTCTCCGTTAAACCACATTCACATTTACAATTTTTCTCTGCCCCTTTCACCAGACACGATACGATATTATTCTTCGACATTATGACTTTCACAGTACTCCTGCTAGGGGCTCCTCCAGTTTACCAATGTATTTCGCCTGTTGACGAGGCATTTGGCTACCTTAAGAGAGTCATACTTACTCCTGTCAGTTGCTCCCCGTTTTACCACAGTCACATTTTCAATCTTATTCTGGCTAGTTCACCTGATGCGATACGCCATTATCAGTCAACCTAAAAAATATCACAGTACTCCTGCCGGGAGCTCTCGAGTTTGCCGATGCATTTCGCCTGTTGACGAGGCATTTGGATACCTTAAGAGAGTCATAGTTACCCCTTGCTGTTGCTCCCCATTTTACAACAGGCACATCTACAAGCTTACTCTGGCCAATTCTCCTGAAGCGATACGCTAATATCTATTGACATAAAGACTTTCACAGTACTCCTGCCGGGAGCTTTTCGACTTTGCCGATGTATTTCGCCTATTGACGAGGCGTTTGGCTACCTTAAGAGAGTCATAGTTACTCCTGCCAGTGTCTCTCCGTTAAACCACTGTCACATCTACCATTTTCCTCTGCCCCATTCACCAGACGCGATACGCCATTATTTGTCGACATCATGACTTTCAAAGTACTCCTGCTAGGGGCTCCTCCAGTTTACCAATGTATTTCGCCTGTTGACGAGGCATTTGGCTACCTTAAGAGACTCATAGTTACTCCTGTCAGTTGCTCCCCGTTTTACCACAGTCACATTTTCAATCTTATTCTGGCCAGTTCACCTGAAGCGATACGCCATTATCAGTCAACCTAAAGAATATCACAGTACTCCTGCCAGGAGCTCTCGAGTTTGCCGATGTATTTCGCCTGTTGACGAGGCATTTGGATACCTTAAGAGAGTCATAGTTACCCCTTGCTGTTGCTCCCCATTTTACAACAGGCACATCTACAAGCTTACTCTGGCCAATTCCTCTGAAGCGATAGGCTAATATCTGTTGACATAAAGACTTTCACAGTACTCCTGCCGTGATCTTTTCGACTTTGCCGATGTATTTCGCATATTGACGAGGCGTTTGGCTACCTTAAGAGAGTCATAGTTACTCCTGCCCGTGTCTCTCCGTTAAACCACAGTCACATCTACCATTTTCCTCTGCCCCTTTCACCAGACGCGATACGCCATTATTTGTAGACATCATGACTTTCAAAGTACTTCTGCTAGGGGCTCCTCCAGTTTACCAATGTATTTCGCCTGTTGACGAGGCATTTGGCTACCTTAAGAGAGTCATACTTACTCCTGTCAGTTGCTCCCCGTTTTACCACAGTCACATTTTCAATCTTATTCTGGCCAGTTCACCTGAAGCGATACGCCATTATCAGTCAACCTAAAGAATATCACAGTACTCCTGCCAGGAGCTCTCGAGTTTGCCGATGTATTTCGCCTGTTGACGAGGCATTTGGATACCTTAAGAGAGTCATAGTTACACCTTGCTGTTGCTCACCATTTTACAACAGGCACATCTACAAGCTTACTCTATCCAATTCTGCTGAAGCGATACGCTAATATCTGTTGACATAAAGACTTTCACAGTTCTCCTGCCGGGAGCTTCTCGACTTTGCCGACGTATTTCGCATATTGACGAGGCACCTGGCTACCTTAAGAGAGTTATAGTTACTCCTGCCAGTGTCTCTCCGTTAAACCACATTCACATTTACAATTTTCCTCTGCCCCTTTCACCAGACACGATACGATATTATTCTTCGACATTATGACTTTCACAGTACTCCTGCTAGGGGCTCCTCCAGTTTACCAAAGTATTTCGCCTGCTGACGAGGCATTTGGCTACCTTAAGAGAGTCATACTTACTCCTGTCAGTTGCTCCCCGTTTTACCACAGTCACATTTTCAATCTTATTCTGGCCAGTTCACCTGAAGCGATACGCCATTATCAGTCAACCTAAAGAATATCACAGTACTCCTGCCAGGAGCTCTCGAGTTTGCCGATGTATTTCGCCTGTTGACGAGGCATTTGGATACCTTAAGAGAGTCATAGTTACCCCTTGCTGTTGCTCCCCATTTTACAGCAGGCACATCTACAAGCTTACTCTGGCCAATTCCTCTGAAGCGATAGGCTAATATCTGTTGACATAAAGACTTTCACAGTACTCCTGCCGTGATCTTTTCGACTTTGCCGATGTATTTCGCCTATTGACGAGGCGTTTGGCTACCTTAAGAGAGTCGTAGTTACTCCTGCCCGTGTCTCTCCGTTAAACCACAGTCACATCTACCATTTTCCTCTGCCCCTTTCACCAGACGCGATACGCCATTATTTGTAGACATCATGACTTTCAAAGTCCTTCTGCTAGGGGCTCCTCCAGTTTACCAATGTATTTCGCCTGTTGACGAGGCATTTGGCTACCTTAAGAGAGTCATACTTACTCCTGTCAGTTGCTCCCCGTTTTACCACAGTCACATTTTCAATCTTATTGTGGCCAGTTCACCCGAAGCGATACGCCATTATCAGTCATCTTAAAGAATTTCACAGTACTCCTGCCGGGAGCTTCTCGAGTTTGCCGATGTATTTCGCCTGTTGACGAGGCATTTGGATACCTTAAGAGAGTCATAGTTACACCTTGCTGTTGCTCACCATTTTACAACAGGCACATCTACAAGCTTACTCTATCCAATTCTGCTGAAGCGATACGCTAATATCTGTTGACATAAAGACTTTCACAGTTCTCCTGCCGGGAGCTTCTCGACTTTGCCGACGTATTTCGCATATTGACGAGGCACCTGGCTACCTTAAGAGAGTTATAGTTACTCCTGCCAGTGTCTCTCCGTTAAACCACATTCACATTTACAATTTTTCTCTGCCCCTTTCACCAGACACGATACGATATTATTCTTCGACATTATGACTTTCACAGTACTCCTGCTAGGGGCTCCTCCAGTTTACCAATGTATTTCGCCTGTTGACGAGGCATTTGGCTACCTTAAGAGAGTCATACTTACTCCTGTCAGTTGCTCCCCGTTTTACCACAGTCACATTTTCAATCTTATTCTGGCTAGTTCACCTGATGCGATACGCCATTATCAGTCAACCTAAAAAATATCACAGTACTCCTGCCGGGAGCTCTCGAGTTTGCCGATGCATTTCGCCTGTTGACGAGGCATTTGGATACCTTAAGAGAGTCATAGTTACCCCTTGCTGTTGCTCCCCATTTTACAACAGGCACATCTACAAGCTTACTCTGGCCAATTCTCCTGAAGCGATACGCTAATATCTATTGACATAAAGACTTTCACAGTACTCCTGCCGGGAGCTTTTCGACTTTGCCGATGTATTTCGCCTATTGACGAGGCGTTTGGCTACCTTAAGAGAGTCATAGTTACTCCTGCCAGTGTCTCTCCGTTAAACCACTGTCACATCTACCATTTTCCTCTGCCCCATTCACCAGACGCGATACGCCATTATTTGTCGACATCATGACTTTCAAAGTACTCCTGCTAGGGGCTCCTCCAGTTTACCAATGTATTTCGCCTGTTGACGAGGCATTTGGCTACCTTAAGAGACT
The DNA here is from genome assembly GCF_021461395.2 of Schistocerca americana. Taxonomy (NCBI): domain Eukaryota; kingdom Metazoa; phylum Arthropoda; class Insecta; order Orthoptera; family Acrididae; genus Schistocerca; species Schistocerca americana. The sequence goes on from NC_060130.1 coordinate 64,129,565, forward strand.
CATAGTTACTCCTGTCAGTTGCTCCCCGTTTTACCACAGTCACATTTTCAATCTTATTCTGGCCAGTTCACCTGAAGCGATACGCCATTATCAGTCAACCTAAAGAATATCACAGTACTCCTGCCAGGAGCTCTCGAGTTTGCCGATGTATTTCGCCTGTTGACGAGGCATTTGGATACCTTAAGAGAGTCATAGTTACCCCTTGCTGTTGCTCCCCATTTTACAACAGGCACATCTACAAGCTTACTCTGGCCAATTCCTCTGAAGCGATAGGCTAATATCTGTTGACATAAAGACTTTCACAGTACTCCTGCCGTGATCTTTTCGACTTTGCCGATGTATTTCGCATATTGACGAGGCGTTTGGCTACCTTAAGAGAGTCATAGTTACTCCTGCCCGTGTCTCTCCGTTAAACCACAGTCACATCTACCATTTTCCTCTGCCCCTTTCACCAGACGCGATACGCCATTATTTGTAGACATCATGACTTTCAAAGTACTTCTGCTAGGGGCTCCTCCAGTTTACCAATGTATTTCGCCTGTTGACGAGGCATTTGGCTACCTTAAGAGAGTCATACTTACTCCTGTCAGTTGCTCCCCGTTTTACCACAGTCACATTTTCAATCTTATTCTGGCCAGTTCACCCGAAACGATACGCCACTTGACGAGGCATTTGGCTACCTTAAGAGAGTCATAGTTACTCCTGTCAGTTGCTCCCCGTTAAACCACAGTCACATCAACGATTTTCCTCTGCCGCTTTCACCAGACGCGATACGCCATTATTTGTCGAAATTATGACTTTCACAGTACTCCTGCTAGGGGTTCCTCCAGTTTACCAATGTATTTCGCCTGTTGACGTACCATTTGGCTACCTTAAGAGAGCCATAGATACTCCTGTCAGTTGCTCCCCGTTTTACCACAGTCACATTTTCAATCTTATTCTGGCCAGTTCACCTGAAGCGATACGCCATTATCAGTCAACCTAAAGAATATCACAGTACTCCTGCCAGGAGCTCTCGAGTTTGCCGATGTATTTCGCCTGTTGACGAGGCATTTGGATACCTTAAGAGAGTCATAGTTACCCCTTGCTGTTGCTCCCCATTTTACAACAGGCACATCTACAAGCTTACTCTGGCCAATTCCTATGAAGCGATAGGCTAATATCTGTTGACATAAAGACTTTCACAGTACTCCTGCCGTGATCTTTTCGACTTTGCCGATGTATTTCGCCTATTGACGAGGCGTTTGGCTTCCTTAAGAGAGTCATAGTTACTCCTGCCCGTGTCTCTCCGTTAAACCACAGTCACATCTACCATTTTCCTCTGCCCCTTTCACCAGACGCGATACGCCATTATTTGTAGACATCATGACTTTCAATGTACCTCTGCTAGGGGCTCCTCCAGTTTACCAATGTATTTCGCCTGTTGACGAGGCATTTGGCTACCTTAAGAGAGTCATACTTACTCCTGTCAGTTGCTCCCCGTTTTACCACAGTCACATTTTCAATCTTATTCTGGCCAGTTCACCCGAAGCGATATGCCACTTGACGAGGCATTTGGCTACCTTAAGAGAGTCATAGTTACTCCTGTCAGTTGCTCCCCGTTAAACCACAGTCACAACTACGATTTTCCTCTGCCGCTTTCACCAGACGCGATACGCCATTATTTGTGGAAATTATGACTTTCACAGTACTCCTGCTAGGGGTTGCTCCAGTTTACCAATGTATTTCGCCTGTTGACGAACCATTTGGCTACCTTAAGAGAGTCATAGTTACTCCTGTCAGTTGCTCCCCGTTTTACCACAGTCACATATTCAATCTTATTCTGGCCAGTTCACCTGAAACGATACGCCATTATCGGTCAACCTAAAGAATTTCACAGTACTCCTGCCGGGAGCTCTCGAGTTTGCTGATGTATTTCTCCTGTTGACGAGGCATTTGGTTACCTTAAGAGAGTCATAGTTACCCCTTGCTGTTGCTCCCCATTTTACAACAGGCACATCTAAAAGCTTACCTTGGCCAATTCTCCTGAAGCGATACGCTAATATCTATTGACATAAAGACTTTCACAGTACTCCTGCCGGGAGCTTTTCGACTTTGCCGATGTATTTCGCCTGTTGACGAGGCGTTTGGCTACCTTAAGAGAGTCATAGTTACTCCTGCCAGTGTCTCTCCGTTAAACCACAGTCACATCTACCATTTTCCTCTGCCCCTTTCACCAGACGCGATACGCCATTATTTGTCGACATCATGACTTTCAAAGTACTCCTGCTAGGGGCTCCTCCAGTTTACCAATGTATTTCGCCTGTTGACGAGGCATTTGGCTACCTTAAGAGAGTCATACTTACTCCTGTCAGTTGCTCCCCGTTTTACCACAGTCACATTTTCAATCTTATTCTGGCCAGTTCACCCGAAGCGATACGCCATTATCAGTCAACCTAAAGAATTTCACAGTACTCCTGCCGGGAGCTTCTCGAGTTTGCCGATGTATTTCGCCTGTTGACGAGGCATTTGGATACCTTAAGAGAGTCATAGTTACACCTTGCTGTTGCTCACCATTTTACAACAGGCACATCTACAAGCTTACTCTATCCAATTCTGCTGAAGCGATACGCTAATATCTGTTGACATAAAGACTTTCACAGTTCTCCTGCCGGGAGCTTCTCGACTTTGCCGACGTATTTCGCATATTGACGAGGCACCTGGCTACCTTAAGAGAGTTATAGTTACTCCTGCCAGTGTCTCTCCGTTAAACCACATTCACATTTACAATTTTCCTCTGCCCCTTTCACCAGACACGATACGATATTATTCTTCGACATTATGACTTTCACAGTACTCCTGCTAGGGGCTCCTCCAGTTTACCAAAGTATTTCGCCTGCTGACGAGGCATTTGGCTACCTTAAGAGAGTCATACTTACTCCTGTCAGTTGCTCCCCGTTTTACCACAGTCACATTTTCAATCTTATTCTGGCCAGTTCACCTGAAGCGATACGCCATTATCAGTCAACCTAAAGAATATCACAGTACTCCTGCCAGGAGCTCTCGAGTTTGCCGATGTATTTCGCCTGTTGACGAGGCATTTGGATACCTTAAGAGAGTCATAGTTACCCCTTGCTGTTGCTCCCCATTTTACAGCAGGCACATCTACAAGCTTACTCTGGCCAATTCCTCTGAAGCGATAGGCTAATATCTGTTGACATAAAGACTTTCACAGTACTCCTGCCGTGATCTTTTCGACTTTGCCGATGTATTTCGCCTATTGACGAGGCGTTTGGCTACCTTAAGAGAGTCGTAGTTACTCCTGCCCGTGTCTCTCCGTTAAACCACAGTCACATCTACCATTTTCCTCTGCCCCTTTCACCAGACGCGATACGCCATTATTTGTAGACATCATGACTTTCAAAGTACTTCTGCTAGGGGCTCCTCCAGTTTACCAATGTATTTCGCCTGTTGACGAGGCATTTGGCTACCTTAAGAGAGTCATACTTACTCCTGTCAGTTGCTCCCCGTTTTACCACAGTCACATTTTCAATCATATTGTGGCCAGTTCACCCGAAGCGATACGCCATTATCAGTCATCTTAAAGAATTTCACAGTACTCCTGCCGGGAGCTTCTCGAGTTTGCCGATGTATTTCGCCTGTTGACGAGGCATTTGGATACCTTAAGAGAGTCATAGTTACACCTTGCTGTTGCTCACCATTTTACAACAGGCACATCTACAAGCTTACTCTATCCAATTCTGCTGAAGCGATACGCTAATATCTGTTGACATAAAGACTTTCACAGTTCTCCTGCCGGGAGCTTCTCGACTTTGCCGACGTATTTCGCATATTGACGAGGCACCTGGCTACCTTAAGAGAGTTATAGTTACTTCTGCCAGTGTCTCTCCGTTAAACCACATTCACATTTACAATTTTCCTCTGCCCCTTTCACCAGACACGATACGATATTATTCTTCGACATTATGACTTTCACAGTACTCCTGCTAGGGGCTCCTCCTGTTTACCAATGTATTTCGCCTGTTGACGAGGCATTTGGCTACCTTAAGAGAGTCATACTTACTCCTGTCAGTTGCTCCCCGTTTTACCACAGTCACATTTTCAATCTTATTCTGGCCAGTTCACCTGAAGCGATACGCCATTATCAGTCAACCTAAAGAATATCACAGTACTCCTGCCAGGAGCTCTCGAGTTTGCCGATGTATTTCGCCTGTTGACGAGGCATTTGGATACCTTAAGAGAGTCATAGTTACCCCTTGCTGTTGCTCCCCATTTTACAACAGGCACATCTACAAGCTTGCTCTGGCCAATTCCTCTGAAGCGATAGGCTAATATCTGTTGATATAAAGACTTTCACAGTACTCCTGCCGTGATCTTTTCGACTTTGCCGATGTATTTCGCCTATTGACGAGGCGTTTGGCTACCTTAAGAGAGTCATAGTTGTTCCTGCCCGTGTCTCTCCGTTAAACCACAGTCACATCTACCATTTTCCTCTGCCCCTTTCACCAGACGCGATACGCCATTATTTGTAGACATCATGACTTTCAAAGTACTTCTGCTAGGGGCTCCTCCAGTTTACCAATGTATTTCGCCTGTTGACGAGGCATTTGGCTACCTTAAGAGAGTCATACTTACTCCTGTCAGTTGCTCCCCGTTTTACCACAGTCACATTTTCAATCTTATTCTGGCCAGTTCACCCGAAGCGATACGCCATTATCAGTCATCTTAAAGAATTTCACAGTACTCCTGCCGGGAGCTTCTCGAGTTTGCCGATGTATTTCGCCTGTTGACGAGGCATTTGGATACCTTAAGAGAGTCATAGTTACACCTTGCTGTTGCTCACCATTTTACAACAGGCACATCTACAAGCTTACTCTATCCAATTCTGCTGAAGCGATACGCTAATATCTGTTGACATAAAGACTTTCACAGTTCTCCTGCCGGGAGCTTCTCGACTTTGCCGACGTATTTCGCATATTGACGAGGCACCTGGCTACCTTAAGAGAGTTATAGTTACTTCTGCCAGTGTCTCTCCGTTAAACCACATTCACATTTACAATTTTCCTCTGCCCCTTTCACCAGACACGATACGATATTATTCTTCGACATTATGACTTTCACAGTACTCCTGCTAGGGGCTCCTCCTGTTTACCAATGTATTTCGCCTGTTGACGAGGCATTTGGCCACCTTAAGAGAGTCATAGTTACCCCTTGCTGTTGCTCCCCATTTTACAGCAGGCACATCTACAAGCTTACTCTGGCCAATTCCTCTGAAGCGATAGGCTAATATCTGTTGACATAAAGACTTTCACAGTACTCCTGCCGTGATCTTTTCGACTTTGCCGATGTATTTCGCCTATTGACGAGGCGTTTGGCTACCTTAAGAGAGTCGTAGTTACTCCTGCCCGTGTCTCTCCGTTAAACCACAGTCACATCTACCATTTTCCTCTGCCCCTTTCACCAGACGCGATACGCCATTATTTGTAGACATCATGACTTTCAAAGTACTTCTGCTAGGGGCTCCTCCAGTTTACCAATGTATTTCGCCTGTTGACGAGGCATTTGGCTACCTTAAGAGAGTCATACTTACTCCTGTCAGTTGCTCCCCGTTTTACCACAGTCACATTTTCAATCTTATTCTGGCCAGTTCACCCGAAGCGATACGCCATTATCAGTCATCTTAAAGAATTTCACAGTACTCCTGCCGGGAGCTTCTCGAGTTTGCCGATGTATTTCGCCTGTTGACGAGGCATTTGGATACCTTAAGAGAGTCATAGTTACACCTTGCTGTTGCTCACCATTTTACAACAGGCACATCTACAAGCTTACTCTATCCAATTCTGCTGAAGCGATACGCTAATATCTGTTGACATAAAGACTTTCACAGTTCTCCTGCCGGGAGCTTCTCGACTTTGCCGACGTATTTCGCATATTGACGAGGCACCTGGCTACCTTAAGAGAGTTATAGTTACTTCTGCCAGTGTCTCTCCGTTAAACCACATTCACATTTACAATTTTCCTCTGCCCCTTTCACCAGACACGATACGATATTATTCTTCGACATTATGACTTTCACAGTACTCCTGCTAGGGGCTCCTCCTGTTTACCAATGTATTTCGCCTGTTGACGAGGCATTTGGCTACCTTAAGAGAGTCATACTTACTCCTGTCAGTTGCTCCCCGTTTTACCACAGTCACATTTTCAATCTTATTCTGGCCAGTTCACCTGAAGCGATACGCCATTATCAGTCAACCTAAAGAATATCACAGTACTCCTGCCAGGAGCTCTCGAGTTTGCCGATGTATTTCGCCTGTTGACGAGGCATTTGGATACCTTAAGAGAGTCATAGTTACCCCTTGCTGTTGCTCCCCATTTTACAACAGGCACATCTACAAGCTTGCTCTGGCCAATTCCTCTGAAGCGATAGGCTAATATCTGTTGATATAAAGACTTTCACAGTACTCCTGCCGTGATCTTTTCGACTTTGCCGATGTATTTCGCCTATTGACGAGGCGTTTGGCTACCTTAAGAGAGTCGTAGTTACTCCTGCCCGTGTCTCTCCGTTAAACCACAGTCACATCTACCATTTTCCTCTGCCCCTTTCACCAGACGCGATACGCCATTATTTGTAGACATCATGACTTTCAAAGTACTTCTGCTAGGGGCTCCTCCAGTTTACCAATGTATTTCGCCTGTTGACGAGGCATTTGGCTACCTTAAGAGAGTCATACTTACTCCTGTCAGTTGCTCCCCGTTTTACCACAGTCACATTTTCAATCTTATTCTGGCCAGTTCACCCGAAGCGATACGCCATTATCAGTCATCTTAAAGAATTTCACAGTACTCCTGCCGGGAGCTTCTCGAGTTTGCCGATGTATTTCGCCTGTTGACGAGGCATTTGGATACCTTAAGAGAGTCATAGTTACACCTTGCTGTTGCTCACCATTTTACAACAGGCACATCTACAAGCTTACTCTATCCAATTCTGCTGAAGCGATACGCTAATATCTGTTGACATAAAGACTTTCACAGTTCTCCTGCCGGGAGCTTCTCGACTTTGCCGACGTATTTCGCATATTGACGAGGCACCTGGCTACCTTAAGAGAGTTATAGTTACTTCTGCCAGTGTCTCTCCGTTAAACCACATTCACATTTACAATTTTCCTCTGCCCCTTTCACCAGACACGATACGATATTATTCTTCGACATTATGACTTTCACAGTACTCCTGCTAGGGGCTCCTCCTGTTTACCAATGTATTTCGCCTGTTGACGAGGCATTTGGCTACCTTAAGAGAGTCATACTTACTCCTGTCAGTTGCTCCCCGTTTTACCACAGTCACATTTTCAATCTTATTCTGGCCAGTTCACCTGAAGCGATACGCCATTATCAGTCAACCTAAAGAATATCACAGTACTCCTGCCAGGAGCTCTCGAGTTTGCCGATGTATTTCGCCTGTTGACGAGGCATTTGGATACCTTAAGAGAGTCATAGTTACCCCTTGCTGTTGCTCCCCATTTTACAACAGGCACATCTACAAGCTTGCTCTGGCCAATTCCTCTGAAGCGATAGGCTAATATCTGTTGATATAAAGACTTTCACAGTACTCCTGCCGTGATCTTTTCGACTTTGCCGATGTATTTCGCCTATTGACGAGGCGTTTGGCTACCTTAAGAGAGTCATAGTTGTTCCTGCCCGTGTCTCTCCGTTAAACCACAGTCACATCTACCATTTTCCTCTGCCCCTTTCACCAGACGCGATACGCCATTATTTGTAGACATCATGACTTTCAAAGTACTTCTGCTAGGGGCTCCTCCAGTTTACCAATGTATTTCGCCTGTTGACGAGGCATTTGGCTACCTTAAGAGAGTCATAGTTACTCCTGTCAGTTGCTCCCCGTTTTACCACAGTCACATTTTCAATCTTATTCTGGCCAGTTCACCTGAAGCGATACGCCATTATCGGTCCACCTAAAGAATTTCACAGTACTCCTGCCGGGAGCTCTCGAGTTTGCCGATGTATTTCGCCTGTTGACGAGGCATTTGGTTACCTTAAGAGAGTCATAGTTACCCCTTGCTGTTGCTCCCCATTTTACAACAGGCACATCTACAAGCTTACTCTGGCCAATTCTCCTGAAGCGATACGCTAATATCTATTGACATAAAGACTTTCACAGTACTCCTGCCGGGAGCTTTTCGACTTTGCCGATGTATTTCGCCTGTTGACGAGGCGTTTGGCTACCTTAAGAGAGTCATAGTTACTCCTGCCAGTGTCTCTCCGTTAAACCAGAGTCACATCTACGATTTTCCTCTGCCCCTTTCACCAGACGCGATACGCCATTATTTGTAGACATCATGACTTTCAAAGTACTTCTGCTAGGGGCTCCTCCAGTTTACCAATGTATTTCGCCTGTTGACGAGGCATTTGGCTACCTTAAGAGAGTCATACTTACTCCTGTCAGTTGCTCCCCGTTTTACCACAGTCACATTTTCAATCTTATTCTGGCCAGTTCACCCGAAGCGATACGCCATTATCAGTCATCTTAAAGAATTTCACAGTACTCCTGCCGGGAGCTTCTCGAGTTTGCCGATGTATTTCGCCTGTTGACGAGGCATTTGGATACCTTAAGAGAGTCATAGTTACACCTTGCTGTTGCTCACCATTTTACAACAGGCACATCTACAAGCTTACTCTATCCAATTCTGCTGAAGCGATACGCTAATATCTGTTGACATAAAGACTTTCACAGTTCTCCTGCCGGGAGCTTCTCGACTTTGCCGACGTATTTCGCATATTGACGAGGCACCTGGCTACCTTAAGAGAGTTATAGTTACTTCTGCCAGTGTCTCTCCGTTAAACCACATTCACATTTACAATTTTCCTCTGCCCCTTTCACCAGACACGATACGATATTATTCTTCGTCATTATGACTTTCACAGTACTCCTGCTAGGGGCTCCTCCTGTTTACCAATGTATTTCGCCTGTTGACGAGGCATTTGGCTACCTTAAGAGAGTCATACTTACTCCTGTCAGTTGCTCCCCGTTTTACCACAGTCACATTTTCAATCTTATTCTGGCCAGTTCACCTGAAGCGATACGCCATTATCAGTCAACCTAAAGAATATCACAGTACTCCTGCCAGGAGCTCTCGAGTTTGCCGATGTATTTCGCCTGTTGACGAGGCATTTGGATACCTTAAGAGAGTCATAGTTACCCCTTGCTGTTGCTCCCCATTTTACAACAGGCACATCTACAAGCTTACTCTGGCCAATTCCTCTGAAGCGATAGGCTAATATCTGTTGATATAAAGACTTTCACAGTACTCCTGCCGTGATCTTTTCGACTTTGCCGATGTATTTCGCCTATTGACGAGGCGTTTGGCTACCTTAAGAGAGTCATAGTTGTTCCTGCCCGTGTCTCTCCGTTAAACCACAGTCACATCTACCATTTTCCTCTGCCCCTTTCACCAGACGCGATACGCCATTATTTGTAGACATCATGACTTTCAAAGTACTTCTGCTAGGGGCTCCTCCAGTTTACCAATGTATTTCGCCTGTTGACGAGGCATTTGGCTACCTTAAGAGAGTCATAGTTACTCCTGTCAGTTGCTCCCCGTTTTACCACAGTCACATTTTCAATCTTATTCTGGCCAGTTCACCTGAAGCGATACGCCATTATCGGTCCACCTAAAGAATTTCACAGTACTCCTGCCGGGAGCTCTCGAGTTTGCCGATGTATTTCGCCTGTTGACGAGGCATTTGGTTACCTTAAGAGAGTCATAGTTACCCCTTGCTGTTGCTCCCCATTTTACAACAGGCACATCTACAAGCTTACTCTGGCCAATTCTCCTGAAGCGATACGCTAATATCTATTGACATAAAGACTTTCACAGTACTCCTGCCGGGAGCTTTTCGACTTTGCCGATGTATTTCGCCTGTTGACGAGGCGTTTGGCTACCTTAAGAGAGTCATAGTTACTCCTGCCAGTGTCTCTCCGTTAAACCAGAGTCACATCTACGATTTTCCTCTGCCCCTTTCACCAGACGCGATACGCCATTATTTGTCGAAATTATGACTTTCACAGTACTCCTGCTAGGGGCACCTCCAGTTTACCAATGTATTTCGCCTGTTGACGAACCATTTGGCTACCTTAAGAGAGTCATAGTTACTCCTGTCAGTTGCTCCCCGTTTTACCACAGTCACATTTTCAATCTTATTCTGGCCAGTTCACCTGAAGCGATACGCCATTATCGGTCAACCTAAAGAATTTCACAGTACTCCTGCCGGGAATTCTCGAGTTTGCCGATGTATTTCGCCTGTTGACGAGGCATTTGGTTACCTTAAGAGAGTCATAGTTACCCCTTGCTGTTGCTCCCCATTTTACAACAGGCACATCTACAAACTTACTCTGGCCAATTCTCCTGAAGCGATACGCTAATATCTATTGACATAAAGACTTTCACAGTACTCCTGCCGGGAGCTTTTCGACTTTGCCGATGTATTTCGCCTGTTGACGAGGCGTTTGGCTACCTTAAGAGAGTCATAGTTACTCCTGCCAGTGTCTCTCCGTTAAACCACAGTCACATCTACCATTTTCCTCTGCCCCATTCACCAGACGCGATACGCCATTATTTGTCGACATCATGACTTTCAAAGTACTCCTGCTAGGGGCTCCTCCAGTTTACCAATGTATTTTGCCTGTTGACGAGGCATTTGGCTACCTTAACAGACTCATAGTTACTCCTGTCAGTTGCTCCCCGTTTTACCACAGTCACATTTTCAATCTTATTCTGGCCAGTTCACCCGAAGCGATACGCCACTTGACGAGGCATTTGGCTACCTTAAGAGAGTCATAGTTACTCCTGTCAGTTGCTCCCCGTTAAACCAAAGTCACATCTACGATTTTCGTCTGCCGCTTTCACCAGACGCGATACGCCATTATTTGTCGAAATTATGACTTTCACAGTACTCCTGCTAGGGGTTGCTCCAGTTTACCAATGTATTTCGCCTGTTGACGAACCATTTGGCTACCTTAGGAGAGTCATAGTTACTCCTGTCAGTTGCTCCCCGTTTTACCACAGTCACATTTTCAATCTTATTCTGGCCAGTTCACCTGAAGCGATACGCCATTATCGGTCCACCTAAAGAATTTCACAGTACTCCTGCCGGGAGCTCTCGAATTTGCCGATGTATTTCGCCTGTTGACGAGGCATTTGGTTACCTTAAGAGAGTCATAGTTACCCCTTGCTGTTGCTCCCCATTTTACAACAGGCACATCTACAAGCTTACTCTGGCCAATTCTCCTGAAGCGATACGCTAATATCTATTGACATAAAGACTTTCACAGTACTCCTGCCGGGAGCTTTTCGACTTTGCCGATGTATTTCGCCTGTTGACGAGGCGTTTGGCTACCTTAAGAGAGTCATAGTTACTCCTGCCAGTGTCTCTCCGTTAAACCACAGTCACATCTACGATTTTCCTCTGCCCCTTTCACCAGACGCGATACGCCATTATTTGTCGAAATTATGACTTTCACAGTACTCCTGCTAGGGGCTCCTCCAGCTTACCAATGTATTTCGCCTGTTGACGAACCATTTGGCTACCTTAAGAGAGTCATAGTTACTCCTGTCAGTTGCTCCCCGTTTTACCACAGTCACATTTTCAATCTTATTCTGGCCAGTTCACCTGAAGCGATACGCCATTATCGGTCAACCTAAAGAATTTCACAGTACTCCTGCCGGGAGCTCTCGAGTTTGCCGATGTATTTCGCCTGTTGACGAGGCATTTGGTTACCTTAAGAGAGTCATAGTTACCCCTTGCTGTTGCTCCCCATTTTACAACAGGCACATCTACAAACTTACTCTGGCCAATTCTCCTGAAGCGATACGCTAATATCTATTGACATAAAGACTTTCACAGTACTCCTGCCGGGAGCTTTTCGACTTTGCCGATGTATTTCGCCTGTTGACGAGGCGTTTGGCTACCTTAAGAGAGTCATAGTTACTCCTGCCAGTGTCTCTCCGTTAAACCACAGTCACATCTACCATTTTCCTCTGCCCCATTCACCAGACGCGATACGCCATTATTTGTCGACATCATGACTTTCAAAGTACTCCTGCTAGGGGCTCCTCCAGTTTACCAATGTATTTTGCCTGTTGACGAGGCATTTGGCTACCTTAACAGACTCATAGTTACTCCTGTCAGTTGCTCCCCTTTTTACCACAGTCACATTTTCAATCTTATTCTGGCCAGTTCACCCGAAGCGATACGCCACTTGACGAGGCATTTGGCTACCTTAAGAGAGTCATAGTTACTCCTGTCAGTTGCTCCCCGTTAAACCAAAGTCACATCTACGATTTTCGTCTGCCGCTTTCACCAGACGCGATACGCCATTATTTGTCGAAATTATGACTTTCACAGTACTCCTGCTAGGGGTTGCTCCAGTTTACCAATGTATTTCGCCTGTTGACGAACCATTTGGCTACCTTAGGAGAGTCATAGTTACTCCTGTCAGTTGCTCCCCGTTTTACCACAGTCACATTTTCAATCTTATTCTGGCCAGTTCACCTGAAGCGATACGCCATTATCGGTCCACCTAAAGAATTTCACAGTACTCCTGCCGGGAGCTCTCGAATTTGCCGATGTATTTCGCCTGTTGACGAGGCATTTGGTTACCTTAAGAGAGTCATAGTTACCCCTTGCTGTTGCTCCCCATTTTACAACAGGCACATCTACAAGCTTACTCTGGCCAATTCTCCTGAAGCGATACGCTAATATCTATTGACATAAAGACTTTCACAGTACTCCTGCCGGGAGCTTTTCGACTTTGCCGATGTATTTCGCCTGTTGACGAGGCGTTTGGCTACCTTAAGAGAGTCATAGTTACTCCTGCCAGTGTCTCTCCGTTAAACCACAGTCACATCTACGATTTTCCTCTGCCCCTTTCACCAGACGCGATACGCCATTATTTGTCGAAATTATGACTTTCACAGTACTCCTGCTAGGGGCACCTCCAGCTTACCAATGTATTTCGCCTGTTGACGAACCATTTGGCTACCTTAAGAGAGTCATAGTTACTCCTGTCAGTTGCTCCCCGTTTTACCACAGTCACATTTTCAATCTTATTCTGGCCAGTTCACCTGAAGCGATACGCCATTATCGGTCAACCTAAAGAATTTCACAGTATTCCTGCCGGGAGCTCTCGAGTTTGCCGATGTATTTCGCCTGTTGACGAGGCATTTGGTTACCTTAAGAGAGTCATAGTTACCCCTTGCTGTTGCTCCCCATTTTACAACAGGCACATCTACAAGCTTACTCTGGCCAATTCTCCTGAAGCGATACGCTAATATCTATTGACATAAAGACTTTCACAGTACTCCTGCCGGGAGCTTTTCGACTTTGCCGATGTATTTCGCCTGTTGACGAGGCGTTTGGCTACCTTAAGAGAGTCATAGTTACTCCTGCCAGTGTCTCTCCGTTAAACCACAGTCACATCTACCATTTTCCTCTGCCCCATTCACCAGACGCGATACGCCATTATTTGTCGACATCATGACTTTCAAAGTACTCCTGCTAGGGGCTCCTCCAGTTTACCAATGTATTTCGCCTGTTGACGAGGCATTTGGCTACCTTAACAGACTCATAGTTACTCCTGTCAGTTGCTCCCCGTTTTACCACAGTCACATTTTCAATCTTATTCTGGCCAGTTCACCCGAAGCGATACGCCACTTGACGAGGCATTTGGCTACCTTAAGAGAGTCATAGTTACTCCTGTCAGTTGCTCCCCGTTAAACCAAAGTCACATCTACGATTTTCCTCTGCCGCTTTCACCAGACGCGATACGCCATTATTTGTCGAAATTATGACTTTCACAGTACTCCTGCTAGGGGTTGCTCCAGTTTACCAATGTATTTCGCCTGTTGACGAACCATTTGGCTACCTTAAGAGAGTCATAGTTACTCCTGTCAGTTGCTCCCCGTTTTACCACAGTCACATTTTCAATCTTATTCTGGCCAGTTCACCTGAAGCGATACGCCATTATCGGTCCACCTAAAGAATTTCACAGTACTCCTGCCGGGAGCTCTCGAGTTTGCCGATGTATTTCGCCTGTTGACGAGGCATTTGGTTACCTTAAGAGAGTCATAGTTACCCCTTGCTGTTGCTCCCCATTTTACAACATGCACATCTACAAGCTTACTCTGGCCAATTCTCCTGAAGCGATACGCTAATATCTATTGACATAAAGACTTTCACAGTACTCCTGCCGGGAGCTTTTCGACTTTGCCGATGTATTTCGCCTGTTGACGAGGCGTTTGGCTACCTTAAGAGAGTCATAGTTACTCCTGCCAGTGTCTCTCCGTTAAACCACAGTCACATCTACGATTTTCCTCTGCCCCTTTCACCAGACGCGATACGCCATTATTTGTCGAAATTATGACTTTCACAGTACTCCTGCTAGGGGCTCCTCCAGCTTACCAATGTATTTCGCCTGTTGACGAACCATTTGGCTACCTTAAGAGAGTCATAGTTACTCCTGTCAGTTGCTCCCCGTTTTACCACAGTCACATTTTCAATCTTATTCTGGCCAGTTCACCTGAAGCGATACGCCATTATCGGTCAACCTAAAGAATTTCACAGTACTCCTGCCGGGAGCTCTTGAGTTTGCCGATGTATTTCGCCTGTTGACGAGGCATTTGGTTACCTTAAGAGAGTCATAGTTACCCCTTGCTGTTGCTCCCCATTTTACAACAGGCACATCTAAAAGCTTACTCTGGCCAATTCTCCTGAAGCGATACGCTAATATCTATTGACATAAAGACTTTCACAGTACTCCTGCCGGGAGCTTTTCGACTTTGCCGATGTATTTCGCCTGTTGACGAGGCGTTTGGCTACCTTAAGAGAGTCCTAGTTACTCCTGCCAGTGTCTCTCCGTTAATCCACAGTCACATCTACCATTTTCCTCTGCCCCTTTCACCAGACGCGATACGCCATTATTTGTCGACATCATGACTTTCAAAGTACTCCTGCTAGGGGCTCCTCCAGTTTACCAATGTATTTCGCCTGTTGACGAGGCATTTGGCTACCTTAAGAGAGTCATACTTACTCCTGTCAGTTGCTCCCCGTTTTACCACAGTCACATTTTCAATCTTATTCTGGCCAGTTCACCTGAAGCGATACGCCATTATCAGTCAACCTAAAGAATATCACAGTACTCCTGCCAGGAGCTCTCGAGTTTGCCGATGTATTTCGCCTGTTGACGAGGCATTTGGATACCTTAAGAGAGTCATAGTTACCCCTTGCTGTTGCTACCCATTTTACAACAGGCACATCTACAAGCTTACTCTGGCCAATTCCTCTGAAGCGATAGGCTAATATCTGTTGACATAAAGACTTTCACAGTACTCCTGCCGTGATCTTTTCGACTTTGCCGATGTATTTCGCCTATTGACGAGGCGTTTGGCTACCTTAAGAGAGTCGTAGTTACTCCTGCCCGTGTCTCTCCGTTAAACCACAGTCACATCTACCATTTTCCTCTGCCCCTTTCACCAGACGCGATACGCCTTTATTTGTAGACATCATGACTTTCAAAGTACTTCTGCTAGGGGCTCCTCCAGTTTACCAATGTATTTCGCCTGTTGACGAGGCATTTGGCTACCTTAAGAGAGTCATACTTACTCCTGTCAGTTGCTCCCCGTTTTACCACAGTCACATTTTCAATCTTATTCTGGCCAGTTCACCCGAAGCGATACGCCATTATCAGTCAACCTAAAGAATTTCACAGTACTCCTGCCGGGAGCTTCTCGAGTTTGCCGATGTATTTCGCCTGTTGACGAGGCATTTGGATACCTTAAGAGAGTCATAGTTACACCTTGCTGTTGCTCACCATTTTACAACAGGCACATCTACAAGCTTACTCTATCCAATTCTGCTGAAGCGATACGCTAATATCTGTTGACATAAAGACTTTCACAGTTCTCCTGCCGGGAGCTTCTCGACTTTGCCGACGTATTTCGCATATTGACGAGGCACCTGGCTACCTTAAGAGAGTTATAGTTACTCCTGCCAGTGTCTCTCCGTTAAACCACATTCACATTTACAATTTTCCTCTGCCCCTTTCACCAGACACGATACGATATTATTCTTTGACATTATGACTTTCACAGTACTCCTGCTAGGGGCTCCTCCAGTTTACCAATGTATTTCGCCTGTTGACGAGGCATTTGGCTACCTTAAGAGAGTCATACTTACTCCTGTCAGTTGCTCCCCGTTTTACCACAGTCACATTTTCAATCTTATTCTGGCCAGTTCACCTGAAGCGATACGCCATTATCAGTCAACCTAAAGAATATCACAGTACTCCTGCCAGGAGCTCTCGAGTTTGCCGATGTATTTCGCCTGTTGACGAGGCATTTGGATACCTTAAGAGAGTCATAGTTACCCCTTGCTGTTGCTCCCCATTTTACAACAGGCACATCTACAAGCTTACTCTGGCTAATTCCTCTGAAGCGATAGGCTAATATCTGTTGACATAAAGGCTTTCACAGTACTCCTGCCGTGATCTTTTCGACTTTGCCGATGTATTTCGCCTATTGACGAGGCGTTTGGCTACCTTAAGAGAGTCATAGTTACTCCTGCCCGTGTCTCTCCGTTAAACCACAGTCACATCTACCATTTTCCTCTGCCCCTTTCACCAGACGCGATACGCCATTATTTGTAGACATCATGACTTTCAAAGTACTTCTGCTAGGGGCTCCTCCAGTTTACCAATGTATTTCGCCTGTTGACGAGGCATTTGACTACCTTAAGAGAGTCATACTTACTCCTGTCAGTTGCTCCCCGTTTTACCACAGTCACATTTTCAATCTTATTCTGGCCAGTTCACCCGAAGCGATACGCCATTATCAGTCAACCTAAAGAATTTCACAGTACTCCTGCCGGGAGCTTCTCGAGTTTGCCGATGTATTTCGCCTGTTGACGAGGCATTTGGATACCTTAAGAGAGTCATAGTTACACCTTGCTGTTGCTCACCATTTTACAACATGCACATCTACAAGCTTACTCTATCCAATTCTGCTGAAGCGATACGCTAATATCTGTTGACATAAAGACTTTCACAGTTCTCCTGCCGGGAGCTTCTCGACTTTGCCGACGTATTTCGCATATTGACGAGGCACCTGGCTACCTTAAGAGAGTTATAGTTACTCCTGCCAGTGTCTCTCCGTTAAACCACATTCACATTTACAATTTTCCTCTGCCCCTTTCATCAGACACGATACGATATTATTCTTCGACATTATGACTTTCACAGTACTCCTGCTAGGGGCTCCTCCTGTTTACCAATGTATTTCGCCTGTTGACGAGGCATTTGGCTACCTTAAGAGAGTCATACTTACTCCTGTCAGTTGCTCCCCGTTTTACCACAGTCACATTTTCAATCTTATTCTGGCCAGTTCACCTGAAGCGATACGCCATTATCAGTCAACCTAAAGAATATCACAGTACTCCTGCCAGGAGCTCTCGAGTTTGCCGATGTATTTCGCCTGTTGACGAGGCATTTGGATACCTTAAGAGAGTCATAGTTACCCCTTGCTGTTGCTCCCCATTTTACAACAGGCACATCTACAAGCTTACTCTGGCCAATTCCTCTGAAGCGATAGGCTAATATCTGTTGACATAAAGACTTTCACAGTACTCCTGCCGTGATCTTTTCGACTTTGCCGATGTATTTCGCCTATTGACGATGCGTTTGGCTACCTTAAGAGAGTCATAGTTACTCCTGCCCGTGTCTCTCCGTTAAACCACAGTCACATCTACCATTTTCCTCTGCCCCTTTCACCAGACGCGATACGCCATTATTTGTAGACATCATGACTTTCAAAGTACTTCTGCTAGGGGCTCCTCCAGTTTACCAATGTATTTCGCCTGTTGACGAGGCATTTGGCTACCTTAAGAGAGTCATACTTACTCCTATCAGTTGCTCCCCGTTTTACCACAGTCACATTTTCAATCTTATTCTGGCCAGTTCACCTGAAGCGATACGCCATTATCAGTCAACCTAAAGAATATCACAGTACTCCTGCCAGGAGCTCTCGAGTTTGCCGATGTATTTCGCCTGTTGACGAGGCATTTGGATACCTTAAGAGAGTCATAGTTACCCCTTGCTGTTGCTCCCCATTTTACAACAGGCACATCTACAAGCTTACTCTGGCCAATTCCTCTGAAGCGATAGGCTAATATCTGTTGACATAAAGACTTTCACAGTACTCCTGCCGTGATCTTTTCGACTTTGCCGATGTATTTCGCCTATTGACGAGGCGTTTGGCTACCTTAAGAGAGTCGTAGTTACTCCTGCCCGTGTCTCTCCGTTAAACCACAGTCACATCTACCATTTTCCTCTGCCCCTTTCACCAGACGCGATACGCCATTATTTGTAGACATCATGACTTTCAAAGTACTTCTGCTAGGGGCTCCTCCAGTTTACCAATGTATTTCGCCTGTTGACGAGGCATTTGGCTACCTTAAGAGAGTCATACTTACTCCTGTCAGTTGCTCCCCGTTTTACCACAGTCACATTTTCAATCTTATTCTGGCCAGTTCACCCGAAGCGATACGCCATTATCAGTCATCTTAAAGAATTTCACAGTACTCCTGCCGGGAGCTTCTCGAGTTTGCCGATGTATTTCGCCTGTTGACGAGGCATTTGGATACCTTAAGAGAGTCATAGTTACACCTTGCTGTTGCTCACCATTTTACAACAGGCACATCTACAAGCTTACTCTATCCAATTCTGCTGAAGCGATACGCTAATATCTGTTGACATAAAGACTTTCACAGTTCTCCTGCCGGGAGCTTCTCGACTTTGCCGACGTATTTCGCATATTGACGAGGCACCTGGCTACCTTAAGAGAGTTATAGTTACTTCTGCCAGTGTCTCTCCGTTAAACCACATTCACATTTACAATTTTCCTCTGCCCCTTTCACCAGACACGATACGATATTATTCTTCGACATTATGACTTTCACAGTACTCCTGCTAGGGGCTCCTCCAGTTTACCAATGTATTTCGCCTGTTGACGAGGCATTTGGCTACCTTAAGAGAGTCATACTTACTCCTGTCAGTTGCTCCCCGTTTTACCACAGTCACATTTTCAATCTTATTCTGGCCAGTTCACCTGAAGCGATACGCCATTATCAGTCAACCTAAAGAATATCACAGTACTCCTGCCAGGAGCTCTCGAGTTTGCCGATGTATTTCGCCTGTTGACGAGGCATTTGGATACCTTAAGAGAGTCATAGTTACCCCTTGCTGTTGCTCCCCATTTTACAACAGGCACATCTACAAGCTTACTCTGGCCAATTCCTCTGAAGCGATAGGCTAATATCTGTTGATATAAAGACTTTCACAGTACTCCTGCCGTGATCTTTTCGACTTTGCCGATGTATTTCGCCTATTGACGAGGCGTTTGGCTACCTTAAGAGAGTCATAGTTACTCCTGCCCGTGTCTCTCCGTTAAACCACAGTCACATCTACCATTTTCCTCTGCCCCTTTCACCAGACGCGATACGCCATTATTTGTAGACATCATGACTTTCAAAGTACTTCTGCTAGGGGCTCCTCCAGTTTACCAATGTATTTCGCCTGTTGACGAGGCATTTGGCTACCTTAAGAGAGTCATACTTACTCCTGTCAGTTGCTCCCCGTTTTACCACAGTCACATTTTCAATCTTATTCTGGCCAGTTCACCCGAAGCGATACGCCATTGTCAGTCAACCTAAAGAATTTCACAGTACTCCTGCCGGGAGCTTCTCGAGTTTGCCGATGTATTTCGCCTGTTGACGAGGCATTTGGATACCTTAAGAGAGTCATAGTTACACCTTGCTGTTGCTCACCATTTTACAACAGGCACATCTACAAGCTTACTCTATCCAATTCTGCTGAAGCGATACGCTAATATCTGTTGACATAAAGACTTTCACAGTTCTCCTGCCGGGAGCTTCTCGACTTTGCCGACGTATTTCGCATATTGACGAGGCACCTGGCTACCTTAAGAAAGTTATAGTTACTCCTGCCAGTGTCTCTCCGTTAAACCACATTCACATTTACAATTTTCCTCTGCCCCTTTCATCAGACACGATACGATATTATTCTTCGACATTATGACTTTCACAGTACTCCTGCTAGGGGCTCCTCCTGTTTACCAATGTATTTCGCCTGTTGACGAGGCATTTGGCTACCTTAAGAGAGTCATACTTACTCCTGTCAGTTGCTCCCCGTTTTACCACAGTCACATTTTCAATCTTATTCTGGCCAGTTCACCTGAAGCGATACGCCATTATCAGTCAACCTAAAGAATATCACAGTACTCCTGCCAGGAGCTCTCGAGTTTGCCGATGTATTTCGCCTGTTGACGAGGCATTTGGATACCTTAAGAGAGTCATAGTTACCCCTTGCTGTTGCTCCCCATTTTACAACAGGCACATCTACAAGCTTACTCTGGCCAATTCCTCTGAAGCGATAGGCTAATATCTGTTGACATAAAGACTTTCACAGTACTCCTGCCGTGATCTTTTCGACTTTGCCGATGTATTTCGCCTATTGACGAGGCGTTTGGCTACCTTAAGAGAGTCATAGTTACTCCTGCCCGTGTCTCTCCGTTAAACCACGGTCACATCTACCATTTTCCTCTGCCCCTTTCACCAGACGCGATACGCCATTATTTGTAGACATCATGACTTTCAAAGTACTTCTGCTAGGGGCTCCTCCAGTTTACCAATGTATTTCGCCTGTTGACGAGGCATTTGGCTACCTTAAGAGAGTCATACTTACTCCTGTCAGTTGCTCCCCGTTTTACCACAGTCACATTTTCAATCTCATTCTGGCCAGTTCACCTGAAGCGATACGCCATTATCAGTCAACCTAAAGAATATCACAGTACTCCTGCCAGGAGCTCTCGAGTTTGCCGATGTATTTCGCCTGTTGACGAGGCATTTGGATACCTTAAGAGAGTCATAGTTACCCCTTGCTGTTGCTCCCCATTTTACAACAGGCACATCTACAAGCTTACTCTGGCCAATTCCTCTGAAGCGATAGGCTAATATCTGTTGACATAAAGACTTTCACAGTACTCCTGCCGTGATCTTTTCGACTTTGCCGATGTATTTCGCCTATTGACGAGGCGTTTGGCTACCTTAAGAGAGTCGTAGTTACTCCTGCCCGTGTCTCTCCGTTAAACCACAGTCACATCTACCATTTTCCTCTGCCCCTTTCACCAGACGCGATACGCCATTATTTGTAGACATCATGACTTTCAAAGTACTTCTGCTAGGGGCTCCTCCAGTTTACCAATGTATTTCGCCTGTTGACGAGGCATTTGGCTACCTTAAGAGAGTCATACTTACTCCTGTCAGTTGCTCCCCGTTTTACCACAGTCACATTTTCAATCTTATTCTGGCCAGTTCACCCGAAGCGATACGCCATTATCAGTCATCCTAAAGAATTTCACAGTACTCCTGCCGGGAGCTTCTCGAGTTTGCCGATGTATTTCGCCTGTTGACGAGGCATTTGGATGCCTTAAGAGAGTCATAGTTACACCTTGCTGTTGCTCACCATTTTACAACAGGCACATCTACAAGCTTACTCTATCCAATTCTGCTGAAGCGATACGCTAATATCTGTTGACATAAAGACTTTCACAGTTCTCCTGCCGGGAGCTTCTCGAGTTTGCCGACGTATTTCGCATATTGACGAGGCACCTGGCTACCTTAAGAGAGTTATAGTTACTCCTGCCAGTGTCTCTCCGTTAAACCACATTCACATTTACAATTTTCCTCTGCCCCTTTCATCAGACACGATACGATATTATTCTTCGACATTATGACTTTCACAGTACTCCTGCTAGGGGCTCCTCCTGTTTACCAATGTATTTCGCCTGTTGACGAGGCATTTGGCTACCTTAAGAGAGTCATACTTACTCCTGTCAGTTGCTCCCCGTTTTACCACAGTCACATTTTCAATCTTATTCTGGCCAGTTCACCTGAAGCGATACGCCATTATCAGTCAACCTAAAGAATATCACAGTACTCCTGCCAGGAGCTCTCGAGTTTGCCGATGTATTTCGCCTGTTGACGAGGCATTTGGATACCTTAAGAGAGTCATAGTTACCCCTTGCTGTTGCTCCCCATTTTACAACAGGCACATCTACAAGCTTACTCTGGCCAATTCCTCTGAAGCGATAGGCTAATATCTGTTGACATAAAGACTTTCACAGTACTCCTGCCGTGATCTTTTCGACTTTGCCGAAGTATTTCGCCTATTGACGAGGCGTTTGGCTACCTTAAGAGAGTCATAGTTACTCCTGCCCGTGTCTCTCCGTTAAACCACAGTCACATCTACCATTTTCCTCTGCCCCTTTCACCAGACGCGATACGCCTTTATTTGTATACATCATGACTTTCAAAGTACTTCTGCTAGGGGCTCCTCCAGTTTACCAATGTATTTCGCCTGTTGACGAGGCATTTGGCTACCTTAAGAGAGTCATACTTACTCCTGTCAGTTGCTCCCCGTTTTACCACAGTCACATTTTCAATCTTATTCTGGCCAGTTCACCCGAAGCGATACGCCACTTGACGAGGCATTTGGCTACCTTAAGAGAGTCATAGTTACTCCTGTCAGTTGCTCCCCGTTAAACCAAAGTCACATCTACGATTTTCCTCTGCCGCTTTCACCAGACGCGATACGCCATTATTTGTCGAAATTATGACTTTCACAGTACTCCTGCTAGGGGTTGCTCCAGTTTACCAATGTATTTCGCCTGTTGACGAACCATTTGGCTACCTTAAGAGAGTCATAGTTACTCCTGTCAGTTGCTCCCCGTTTTACCACAGTCACATTTTAAATCTTATTCTGGCCAGTTCACCTGAAGCGATACGCCATTATCGGTCCACCTAAAGAATTTCACAGTACTCCTGCCGGGAGCTCTCGAGTTTGCCGATGTATTTCGCCTGTTGACGAGGCATTTGGTTACCTTAAGAGAGTCATAGTTACCCCTTGCTGTTGCTCCCCATTTTACAACAGGCACATCTACAAGCTTACTCTGGCCAATTCTCCTGAAGCGATACGCTAATATCTATTGACATAAAGACTTTCACAGTACTCCTGCCGGGAGCTTTTCGACTTTGCCGATGTATTTCGCCTGTTGACGAGGCGTTTGGCTACCTTAAGAGAGTCATAGTTACTCCTGCCAGTGTCTCTCCGTTAAACCACAGTCACATCTACGATTTTCCTCTGCCCCTTTCACCAGACGCGATACGCCATTATTTGTCGAAATTATGACTTTCACAGTACTCCTGCTAGGGGCTCCTCCAGTTTACCAATGTATTTCGCCTGTTGACGAACCATTTGGCTACCTTAAGAGAGTCATAGTTACTCCTGTCAGTTGCTCCCCGTTTTACCACAGTCACATTTTCAATCTTATTCTGGCCAGTTCACCTGTAGCGATACGCCATTATCGGTCAACCTAAAGAATTTCACAGTACTCCTGCCGGGAGCTCTCGAGTTTGCCGATGTATTTCGCCTGTTGACGAGGCATTTGGTTACCTTAAGAGAGTCATAGTTACCCCTTGCTGTTGCTCCCCATTTTACAACAGGCACATCTACAAGCTTACTCTGGCCAATTCTCCTGAAGCGATACGCTAATATCTATTGACATAAAGACTTTCACAGTACTCCTGCCGGGAGCTTTTCGACTTTGCCGATGTATTTCGCCTGTTGACGAGGCGTTTGGCTACCTTAAGAGAGTCATAGTTACTCCTGCCAGTGTCTCTCCGTTAAACCACAGTCACATCTACCATTTTCCTCTGCCCCATTCACCAGACGCGATACGCCATTATTTGTCGACATCATGACTTTCAAAGTACTCCTGCTAGGGGCTCCTCCAGTTTACCAATGTATTTCGCCTGTTGACGAGGCATTTGGCTACCTTAAGAGACTCATAGTTACTCCTGTCAGTTGCTCCCCGTTTTACCACAGTCACATTTTCAATCTTATTCTCTCCAGTTCACCCGAAGCGATACGCCACTTGACGAGGCATTTGACTACCTTAAGAGAGTCATAGTTACTCCTGTCAGTTGCTCCCCGTTAAACCAAAGTCACATCTACGATTTTCCTCTGCCGCTTTCACCAGACGCGATACGCCATTATTTGTCGAAATTATGACTTTCACAGTACTCCTGCTAGGGGTTGCTCCAGTTTACCAATGTATTTCGCCTGTTGACGAACCATTTGGCTACCTTAAGAGAGTCATAGTTACTCCTGTCAGTTGCTCCCCGTTTTACCACAGTCACATTTTCAATCTTATTCTGGCCAGTTCACCTGAAGCGATACGCCATTATCGGTCCACCTAAAGAATTTCACAGTACTCCTGCCGGGAGCTCTCGAGTTTGCCGATGTATTTCGCCTGTTGACGAGGCATTTGGTTACCTTAAGAGAGTCATAGTTACCCCTTGCTGTTGCTCCCCATTTTACAACAGGCACATCTACAAGCTTACTCTGGCCAATTCTCCTGAAGCGATACGCTAATATCTATTGACATAAAGACTTTCACAGTACTCCTGCCGGGAGCTTTTCGACTTTGCCGATGTATTTCGCCTGTTGACGAGGCGTTTGGCTACCTTAAGAGAGTCATAGTTACTCCTGCCAGTGTCTCTCCGTTAAACCACAGTCACATCTACGATTTTCCTCTGCCCCTTTCACCAGACGCGATACGCCATTATTTGTCGAAATTATGACTTTCACAGTACTCCTGCTAGGGGCTCCTCCAGTTTACCAATGTATTTCGCCTGTTGACGAACCATTTGGCTACCTTAAGAGAGTCATAGTTACTCCTGTCAGTTGCTCCCCGTTTTACCACAGTCACATTTTCAATCTTATTCTGGCCAGTTCACCTGTAGCGATACGCCATTATCGGTCAACCTAAAGAATTTCACAGTACTCCTGCCGGGAGCTCTCGAGTTTGCCGATGTATTTCGCCTGTTGACGAGGCATTTGGTTACCTTAAGAGAGTCATAGTTACCCCTTGCTGTTGCTCCCCATTTTACAACAGGCACATCTACAAGCTTACTCTGGCCAATTCTCCTGAAGCGATACGCTAATATCTATTGACATAAAGACTTTCACAGTACTCCTGCCGGGAGCTTTTCGACTTTGCCGATGTATTTCGCCTGTTGACGAGGCGTTTGGCTACCTTAAGAGAGTCATAGTTACTCCTGCCAGTGTCTCTCCGTTAAACCACAGTCACATCTACGATTTTCCTCTGCCCCATTCACCAGACGCGATACGCCATTATTTGTCGACATCATGACTTTCAAAGTACTCCTGCTAGGGGCTCCTCCAGTTTACCAATGTATTTCGCCTGTTGACGAGGCATTTGGCTACCTTAAGAGACTCATAGTTACTCCTGTCAGTTGCTCCCCGTTTTACCACAGTCACATTTTCAATCTTATTCTGGCCAGTTCACCCGAAGCGATACGCCACTTGACGAGGCATTTGACTACCTTAAGAGAGTCATAGTTACTCCTGTCAGTTGCTCCCCGTTAAACCAAAGTCACATCTACGATTTTCCTCTGCCGCTTTCACCAGACGCGATACGCCATTATTTGTCGAAATTATGACTTTCACAGTACTCCTGCTAGGGGTTGCTCCAGTTTACCAATGTATTTCGCCTGTTGACGAACCATTTGGCTACCTTAAGAGAGTCATAGTTACTCCTGTCAGTTGCTCCCCGTTTTACCACAGTCACATTTTCAATCTTATTCTGGCCAGTTCACCTGAAGCGATACGCCATTATCGGTCCACCTAAAGAATTTCACAGTACTCCTGCCGGGAGCTCTCGAGTTTGCCGATGTATTTCGCCTGTTGACGAGGCATTTGGTTACCTTAAGAGAGTCATAGTTACCCCTTGCTGTTGCTCCCCATTTTACAACAGGCACATCTACAAGCTTACTCTGGCCAATTCTCCTGAAGCGATACGCTAATATCTATTGACATAAAGACTTTCACAGTACTCCTGCCGGGAGCTTTTCGACTTTGCCGATGTATTTCGCCTGTTGACGAGGCGTTTGGCTACCTTAAGAGAGTCATAGTTACTCCTGCCAGTGTCTCTCCGTTAAACCACAGTCACATCTACGATTTTCCTCTGCCCCTTTCACCAGACGCGATACGCCATTATTTGTCGAAATTATGACTTTCACAGTACTCCTGCTAGGGGCTCCTCCAGTTTACCAATGTATTTCGCCTGTTGACGAACCATTTGGCTACCTTAAGAGAGTCATAGTTACTCCTGTCAGTTGCTCCCCGTTTTACCACAGTCACATTTTCAATCTTATTCTGGCCAGTTCACCTGAAGCGATACGCCATTATCGGTCAACCTAAAGAATTTCACAGTACTCCTGCCGGGAGCTCTCGAGTTTGCCGATGTATTTCGCCTGTTGACGAGGCATTTGGTTACCTTAAGAGAGTCATAGTTACCCCTTGCTGTTGCTCCCCATTTTACAACAGGCACATCTACAAGCTTACTCTGGCCAATTCTCCTGAAGCGATACGCTAATATCTATTGACATAAAGACTTTCACAGTACTCCTGCCGGGAGCTTTTCGACTTTGCCGATGTATTTCGCCTGTTGACGAGGCGTTTGGCTACCTTAAGAGAGTCATAGTTACTCCTGCCAGTGTCTCTCCGTTAAACCACAGTCACATCTACCATTTTCCTCTGCCCCATTCACCAGACGCGATACGCCATTATTTGTCGACATCATGACTTTCAAAGTACTCCTGCTAGGGGCTCCTCCAGTTTACCAATGTATTTCGCCTGTTGACGAGGCATTTGGCTACCTTAAGAGACTCATAGTTACTCCTGTCAGTTGCTCCCCGTTTTACCACAGTCACATTTTCAATCTTATTCTGGCCAGTTCACCCGAAGCGATACGCCACTTGACGAGGCATTTGACTACCTTAAGAGAGTCATAGTTACTCCTGTCAGTTGCTCCCCGTTAAACCAAAGTCACATCTACGATTTTCCTCTGCCGCTTTCACCAGACGCGATACGCCATTATTTGTCGAAATTATGACTTTCACAGTACTCCTGCTAGGGGTTGCTCCAGTTTACCAATGTATTTCGCCTGTTGACGAACCATTTGGCTACCTTAAGAGAGTCATAGTTACTCCTGTCAGTTGCTCCCCGTTTTACCACAGTCACATTTTCAATCTTATTCTGGCCAGTTCACCTGAAGCGATACGCCATTATCGGTCCACCTAAAGGATTTCACAGTACTCCTGCCGGGAGCTCTCGAGTTTGCCGATGTATTTCGCCTGTTGACGAGGCATTTGGTTACCTTAAGAGAGTCATAGTTACCCCTTGCTGTTGCTCCCCATTTTACAACAGGCACATCTACAAGCTTACTCTGGCCAATTCTCCTGAAGCGATACGCTAATATCTATTGACATAAAGACTTTCACAGTACTCCTGCCGGGAGCTTTTCGACTTTGCCGATGTATTTCGCCTGTTGACGAGGCGTTTGGCTACCTTAAGAGAGTCATAGTTACTCCTGCCAGTGTCTCTCCGTTAAACCACAGTCACATCTACGATTTTCCTCTGCCCCTTTCACCAGACGCGATACGCCATTATTTGTCGAAATTATGACTTTCACAGTACTCCTGCTAGGGGCTCCTCCAGTTTACCAATGTATTTCGCCTGTTGACGAACCATTTGGCTACCTTAAGAGAGTCATAGTTACTCCTGTCAGTTGCTCCCCGTTTTACCACAGTCACATTTTCAATCTTATTCTGGCCAGTTCACCTGAAGCGATACGCCATTATCGGTCAACCTAAAGAATTTCACAGTACTCCTGCCGGGAGCTCTCGAGTTTGCCGATGTATTTCGCCTGTTGACGAGGCATTTGGTTACCTTAAGAGAGTCATAGTTACCCCTTGCTGTTGCTCCCCATTTTACAACGGGCACATCTACAAGCTTACTCGGGCCAATTCTCCTGAAGCGATACGCTAATATCTATTGACATAAAGACTTTCACAGTACTCCTGCCGGGAGCTTTTCGACTTTGCCGATGTATTTCGCCTGTTGACGAGGCGTTTGGCTACCTTAAGAGAGTCATAGTTACTCCTGCCAGTGTCTCTCCGTTAAACCACAGTCACATCTACCATTTTCCTCTGCCCCATTCACCAGACGCGATACGCCATTATTTGTCGACATCATGACTTTCAAAGTACTCCTGCTAGGGGCTCCTCCAGTTTACCAATGTATTTCGCCTGTTGACGAGGCATTTGGCTACCTTAAGAGACTCATAGTTACTCCTGTCAGTTGCTCCCCGTTTTACCACAGTCACATTTTCAATCTTATTCTGGCCAGTTCACCCGAAGCGATACGCCACTTGACGAGGCATTTGACTACCTTAAGAGAGTCATAGTTACTCCTGTCAGTTGCTCCCCGTTAAACCAAAGTCACATCTACGATTTTCCTCTGCCGCTTTCACCAGACGCGATACGCCATTATTTGTCGAAATTATGACTTTCACAGTACTCCTGCTAGGGGTTGCTCCAGTTTACCAATGTATTTCGCCTGTTGACGAACCATTTGGCTACCTTAAGAGAGTCATAGTTACTCCTGTCAGTTGCTCCCCGTTTTACCACAGTCACATTTTCAATCTTATTCTGGCCAGTTCACCTGAAGCGATACGCCATTATCGGTCCACCTAAAGAATTTCACAGTACTCCTGCCGGGAGCTCTCGAGTTTGCCGATGTATTTCGCCTGTTGACGAGGCAAATGGTTACCTTAAGAGAGTCATAGTTACCCCTTGCTGTTGCTCCCCATTTTACAACAGGCACATCTACAAGCTTACTCTGGCCAATTCTCCTGAAGCGATACGCTAATATCTATTGACATAAAGACTTTCACAGTACTCCTGCCGGGAGCTTTTCGACTTTGCCGATGTATTTCGCCTGTTGACGAGGCGTTTGGCTACCTTAAGAGAGTCATAGTTACTCCTGCCAGTGTCTCTCCGTTAAACCACAGTCACATCTACGATTTTCCTCTGCCCCTTTCACCAGACGCGATACGCCATTATTTGTCGAAATTATGACTTTCACAGTACTCCTGCTAGGGGCTCCTCCAGTTTACCAATGTATTTCGCCTGTTGACGAACCATTTGGCTACCTTAAGAGAGTCATAGTTACTCCTGTCAGTTGCTCCCCGTTTTACCACAGTCACATTTTCAATCTTATTCTGGCCAGTTCACCTGTAGCGATACGCCATTATCGGTCAACCTAAAGAATTTCACAGTACTCCTGCCGGGAGCTCTCGAGTTTGCCGATGTATTTCGCCTGTTGACGAGGCATTTGGTTACCTTAAGAGAGTCATAGTTACCCCTTGCTGTTGCTCCCCATTTTACAACAGGCACATCTACAAGCTTACTCTGGCCAATTCTCCTGAAGCGATACGCTAATATCTATTGACATAAAGACTTTCACAGTACTCCTGCCGGGAGCTTTTCGACTTTGCCGATGTATTTCGCCTGTTGACGAGGCGTTTGGCTACCTTAAGAGAGTCATAGTTACTCCTGCCAGTGTCTCTCCGTTAAACCACAGTCACATCTACCATTTTCCTCTGCCCCATTCACCAGACGCGATACGCCATTATTTGTCGACATCATGACTTTCAAAGTACTCCTGCTAGGGGCTCCTCCAGTTTACCAATGTATTTCGCCTGTTGACGAGGCATTTGGCTACCTTAAGAGACTCATAGTTACTCCTGTCAGTTGCTCCCCGTTTTACCACAGTCACATTTTCAATCTTATTCTGGCCAGTTCACCCGAAGCGATACGCCACTTGACGAGGCATTTGACTACCTTAAGAGAGTCATAGTTACTCCTGTCAGTTGCTCCCCGTTAAACCAAAGTCACATCTACGATTTTCCTCTGCCGCTTTCACCAGACGCGATACGCCATTATATGTCGAAATTATGACTTTCACAGTACTCCTGCTAGGGGTTGCTCCAGTTTACCAATGTATTTCGCCTGTTGACGAACCATTTGGCTACCTTAAGAGAGTCATAGTTACTCCTGTCAGTTGCTCCCCGTTTTACCACAGTCACATTTTCAATCTTATTCTGGCCAGTTCACCTGAAGCGATACGCCATTATCGGTCCACCTAAAGAATTTCACAGTACTCCTGCCGGGAGCTCTCGAGTTTGCCGATGTATTTCGCCTGTTGACGAGGCATTTGGTTACCTTAAGAGAGTCATAGTTACCCCTTGCTGTTGCTCCCCATTTTACAACAGGCACATCTACAAGCTTACTCTGGCCAATTCTCCTGAAGCGATACGCTAATATCTATTGACATAAAGACTTTCACAGTACTCCTGCCGGGAGCTTTTCGACTTTGCCGATGTATTTCGCCTGTTGACGAGGCGTTTGGCTACCTTAAGAGAGTCATAGTTACTCCTGCCAGTGTCTCTCCGTTAAACCACAGTCACATCTACGATTTTCCTCTGCCCCTTTCACCAGACGCGATACGCCATTATTTGTCGAAATTATGACTTTCACAGTACTCCTGCTAGGGGCTCCTCCAGTTTACCAATGTATTTCGCCTGTTGACGAACCATTTGGCTACCTTAAGAGAGTCATAGTTACTCCTGTCAGTTGCTCCCCGTTTTACCACAGTCACATTTTCAATCTTATTCTGGCCAGTTCACCTGAAGCGATACGCCATTATCGGTCAACCTAAAGAATTTCACAGTACTCCTGCCGGGAGCTCTCGAGTTTGCCGATGTATTTCGCCTGTTGACGAGGCATTTGGTTACCTTAAGAGAGTCATAGTTACCCCTTGCTGTTGCTCCCCATTTTACAACGGGCACATCTACAAGCTTACTCGGGCCAATTCTCCTGAAGCGATACGCTAATATCTATTGACATAAAGACTTTCACAGTACTCCTGCCGGGAGCTTTTCGACTTTGCCGATGTATTTCGCCTGTTGACGAGGCGTTTGGCTACCTTAAGAGAGTCATAGTTACTCCTGCCAGTGTCTCTCCGTTAAACCACAGTCACATCTACCATTTTCCTCTGCCCCATTCACCAGACGCGATACGCCATTATTTGTCGACATCATGACTTTCAAAGTACTCCTGCTAGGGGCTCCTCCAGTTTACCAATGTATTTCGCCTGTTGACGAGGCATTTGGCTACCTTAAGAGACTCATAGTTACTCCTGTCAGTTGCTCCCCGTTTTACCACAGTCACATTTTCAATCTTATTCTGGCCAGTTCACCCGAAGCGATACGCCACTTGACGAGGCATTTGACTACCTTAAGAGAGTCATAGTTACTCCTGTCAGTTGCTCCCCGTTAAACCAAAGTCACATCTACGATTTTCCTCTGCCGCTTTCACCAGACGCGATACGCCATTATTTGTCGAAATTATGACTTTCACAGTACTCCTGCTAGGGGTTGCTCCAGTTTACCAATGTATTTCGCCTGTTGACGAACCATTTGGCTACCTTAAGAGAGTCATAGTTACTCCTGTCAGTTGCTCCCCGTTTTACCACAGTCACATTTTCAATCTTATTCTGGCCAGTTCACCTGAAGCGATACGCCATTATCGGTCCACCTAAAGAATTTCACAGTACTCCTGCCGGGAGCTCTCGAGTTTGCCGATGTATTTCGCCTGTTGACGAGGCAAATGGTTACCTTAAGAGAGTCATAGTTACCCCTTGCTGTTGCTCCCCATTTTACAACAGGCACATCTACAAGCTTACTCTGGCCAATTCTCCTGAAGCGATACGCTAATATCTATTGACATAAAGACTTTCACAGTACTCCTGCCGGGAGCTTTTCGACTTTGCCGATGTATTTCGCCTGTTGACGAGGCGTTTGGCTACCTTAAGAGAGTCATAGTTACTCCTGCCAGTGTCTCTCCGTTAAACCACAGTCACATCTACGATTTTCCTCTGCCCCTTTCACCAGACGCGATACGCCATTATTTGTCGAAATTATGACTTTCACAGTACTCCTGCTAGGGGCTCCTCCAGTTTACCAATGTATTTCGCCTGTTGACGAACCATTTGGCTACCTTAAGAGAGTCATAGTTACTCCTGTCAGTTGCTCCCCGTTTTACCACAGTCACATTTTCAATCTTATTCTGGCCAGTTCACCTGAAGCGATACGCCATTATCGGTCAACCTAAAGAATTTCACAGTACTCCTGCCGGGAGCTCTCGAGTTTGCCGATGTATTTCGCCTGTTGACGAGGCATTTGGTTACCTTAAGAGAGTCATAGTTACCCCTTGCTGTTGCTCCCCATTTTACAACAGGCACATCTACAAGCTTACTCGGGCCAATTCTCCTGAAGCGATACGCTAATATCTATTGACATAAAGACTTTCACAGTACTCCTGCCGGGAGCTTTTCGACTTTGCCGATGTATTTCGCCTGTTGACGAGGCGTTTGGCTACCTTAAGAGAGTCATAGTTACTCCTGCCAGTGTCTCTCCGTTAAACCACAGTCACATCTACCATTTTCCTCTGCCCCATTCACCAGACGCGATACGCCATTATTTGTCGACATCATGACTTTCAAAGTACTCCTGCTAGGGGCTCCTCCAGTTTACCAATGTATTTCGCCTGTTGACGAGGCATTTGGCTACCTTAAGAGACTCATAGTTACTCCTGTCAGTTGCTCCCCGTTTTACCACAGTCACATTTTCAATCTTATTCTGGCCAGTTCACCCGAAGCGATACGCCACTTGACGAGGCATTTGACTACCTTAAGAGAGTCATAGTTACTCCTGTCAGTTGCTCCCCGTTAAACCAAAGTCACATCTACGATTTTCCTCTGCCGCTTTCACCAGACGCGATACGCCATTATTTGTCGAAATTATGACTTTCACAGTACTCCTGCTAGGGGTTGCTCCAGTTTACCAATGTATTTCGCCTGTTGACGAACCATTTGGCTACCTTAAGAGAGTCATAGTTACTCCTGTCAGTTGCTCCCCGTTTTACCACAGTCACATTTTCAATCTTATTCTGGCCAGTTCACCTGAAGCGATACGCCATTATCGGTCCACCTAAAGAATTTCACAGTACTCCTGCCGGGAGCTCTCGAGTTTGCCGAGGTATTTCGCCTGTTGACGAGGCATTTGGTTACCTTAAGAGAGTCATAGTTACCCCTTGCTGTTGCTCCCCATTTTACAACAGGCACATCTACAAGCTTACTCTGGCCAATTCTCCTGAAGCGATACGCTAATATCTATTGACATAAAGACTTTCACAGTACTCCTGCCGGGAGCTTTTCGACTTTGCCGATGTATTTCGCCTGTTGACGAGGCGTTTGGCTACCTTAAGAGAGTCATAGTTACTCCTGCCAGTGTCTCTCCGTTAAACCACAGTCACATCTACGATTTTCCTCTGCCCCTTTCACCAGACGCGATACGCCATTATTTGTCGAAATTATGACTTTCACAGTACTCCTGCTAGGGGCTCCTCCAGTTTACCAATGTATTTCGCCTGTTGACGAACCATTTGGCTACCTTAAGAGAGTCATAGTTACTCCTGTCAGTTGCTCCCCGTTTTACCACAGTCACATTTTCAATCTTATTCTGGCCAGTTCACCTGAAGCGATACGCCATTATCGGTCAACCTAAAGAATTTCACAGTACTCCTGCCGGGAGCTCTCGAGTTTGCCGATGTATTTCGCCTGTTGACGAGGCATTTGGTTACCTTAAGAGAGTCATAGTTACCCCTTGCTGTTGCTCCCCATTTTACAACAGGCACATCTACAAGCTTACTCGGGCCAATTTTCCTGAAGCGATACGCTAATATCTATTGACATAAAGACTTTCACAGTACTCCTGCCGGGAGCTTTTCGACTTTGCCGATGTATTTCGCCTGTTGACGAGGCGTTTGGCTACCTTAAGAGAGTCATAGTTACTCCTGCCAGTGTCTCTCCGTTAAACCACAGTCACATCTACCATTTTCCTCTGCCCCATTCACCAGACGCGATACGCCATTATTTGTCGACATCATGACTTTCAAAGTACTCCTGCTAGGGGCTCCTCCAGTTTACCAATGTATTTCGCCTGTTGACGAGGCATTTGGCTACCTTAAGAGACTCATAGTTACTCCTGTCAGTTGCTCCCCGTTTTACCACAGTCACATTTTCAATCTTATTCTGGCCAGTTCACCTGAAGCGATACGCCATTATCAGTCAACCTAAAGAATATCACAGTACTCCTGCCGGGAGCTCTCGAGTTTGCCGATGTATTTCGCCTGTTGACGAGGCATTTGGATACCTTAAGAGAGTCATAGTTACCCCTTGCTGTTGCTCCCCATTTTACAACAGGCACATCTACAAGCTTACTCTGGCCAATTCCTCTGAAGCGATAGGCTAATATCTGTTGACATAAAGACTTTCACAGTACTCCTGCCGTGATCTTTTCGACTTTGCCGATGTATTTCGCCTATTGACGAGGCGTTTGGCTACCTTAAGAGAGTCATAGTTACTCCTGCCCGTGTCTCTCCGTTAAACCACAGTCACATCTACCATTTTCCTCTGCCCCTTTCACCAGACGCGATACGCCATTATTTGTCGAAATTATGACTTTCACAGTACTCCTGCTAGGTGCTCCTCCAGTTTACCAATGTATTTCGCCTGTTGACGAACCATTTGGCTACCTTAAGAGAGTCATAGTTACTCCTGTCAGTTGCTCCCCGTTTTACCACAGTCACATTTTCAATCTTATTCTGGCCAGTTCACCTGAAGCGATACGCCATTATCGGTCAACCTAAAGAATTTCACAGTACTCCTGCCGGGAGCTCTCGAGTTTGCCGATGTATTTCGCCTGTTGACGAGGCATTTGGTTACCTTAAGAGAGTCATAGTTACCCCTTGCTGTTGCTCCCCATTTTACAACAGGCACATCTACAAGCTTACTCTGGCCAATTCTCCTGAAGCGATACGCTAATATCTATTGACATAAAGACTTTCACAGTACTCCTGCCGGGAGCTTTTCGACTTTGCCGATGTATTTCGCCTGTTGACGAGGCGTTTGGCTACCTTAAGAGAGTCATAGTTACTCCTGCCAGTGTCTCTCCGTTAAACCACAGTCACATCTACGATTTTCCTCTGCCCCTTTCACCAGACGCGATACGCCATTATTTGTCGAAATTATGACTTTCACAGTA
This sequence comes from Schistocerca americana, assembly GCF_021461395.2. Lineage (NCBI taxonomy): Eukaryota > Metazoa > Arthropoda > Insecta > Orthoptera > Acrididae > Schistocerca > Schistocerca americana. The sequence continues at coordinate 64,164,802 of NC_060130.1, forward strand.
CTCCTGCTAGGGGCTCCTCCAGTTTACCAATGTATTTCGCCTGTTGACGAACCATTTGGCTACCTTAAGAGAGTCATAGTTACTCCTGTCAGTTGCTCCCCGTTTTACCACAGTCACATTTTCAATCTTATTCTGGCCAGTTCACCTGAAGCGATACGCCATTATCGGTCAACCTAAAGAATTTCACAGTACTCCTGCCGGGAGCTCTCGAGTTTGCCGATGTATTTCGCCTGTTGACGAGGCATTTGGTTACCTTAAGAGAGTCATAGTTACCCCTTGCTGTTGCTCCCCATTTTACAACAGGCACATCTACAAGCTTACTCGGGCCAATTCTCCTGAAGCGATACGCTAATATCTATTGACATAAAGACTTTCACAGTACTCCTGCCGGGAGCTTTTCGACTTTGCCGATGTATTTCGCCTGTTGACGAGGCGTTTGGCTACCTTAAGAGAGTCATAGTTACTCCTGCCAGTGTCTCTCCGTTAAACCACAGTCACATCTACCATTTTCCTCTGCCCCATTCACCAGACGCGATACGCCATTATTTGTCGACATCATGACTTTCAAAGTACTCCTGCTAGGGGCTCCTCCAGTTTACCAATGTATTTCGCCTGTTGACGAGGCATTTGGCTACCTTAAGAGAGTCATACTTACTCCTGTCAGTTGCTCCCCGTTTTACCACAGTCACATTTTCAATCTTATTCTGGCCAGTTCACCCGAAGCGATACGCCACTTGACGAGGCATTTGACTACCTTAAGAGAGTCATAGTTACTCCTGTCAGTTGCTCCCCGTTAAACCAAAGTCACATCTACGATTTTCCTCTGCCGCTTTCACCAGACGCGATACGCCATTATTTGTCGAAATTATGACTTTCACAGTACTCCTGCTAGGGGTTGCTCCAGTTTACCAATGTATTTCGCCTGTTGACGAACCATTTGGCTACCTTAAGAGAGTCATAGTTACTCCTGTCAGTTGCTCCCCGTTTTACCACAGTCACATTTTCAATCTTATTCTGGCCAGTTCACCTGAAGCGATACGCCATTATCGGTCCACCTAAAGAATTTCACAGTACTCCTGCCGGGAGCTCTCGAGTTTGCCGAGGTATTTCGCCTGTTGACGAGGCATTTGGTTACCTTAAGAGAGTCATAGTTACCCCTTGCTGTTGCTCCCCATTTTACAACAGGCACATCTACAAGCTTACTCTGGCCAATTCTCCTGAAGCGATACGCTAATATCTATTGACATAAAGACTTTCACAGTACTCCTGCCGGGAGCTTTTCGACTTTGCCGATGTATTTCGCCTGTTGACGAGGCGTTTGGCTACCTTAAGAGAGTCATAGTTACTCCTGCCAGTGTCTCTCCGTTAAACCACAGTCACATCTACGATTTTCCTCTGCCCCTTTCACCAGACGCGATACGCCATTATTTGTCGAAATTATGACTTTCACAGTACTCCTGCTAGGGGCTCCTCCAGTTTACCAATGTATTTCGCCTGTTGACGAACCATTTGGCTACCTTAAGAGAGTCATAGTTACTCCTGTCAGTTGCTCCCCGTTTTACCACAGTCACATTTTCAATCTTATTCTGGCCAGTTCACCTGAAGCGATACGCCATTATCGGTCAACCTAAAGAATTTCACAGTACTCCTGCCGGGAGCTCTCGAGTTTGCCGATGTATTTCGCCTGTTGACGAGGCATTTGGTTACCTTAAGAGAGTCATAGTTACCCCTTGCTGTTGCTCCCCATTTTACAACAGGCACATCTACAAGCTTACTCGGGCCAATTTTCCTGAAGCGATACGCTAATATCTATTGACATAAAGACTTTCACAGTACTCCTGCCGGGAGCTTTTCGACTTTGCCGATGTATTTCGCCTGTTGACGAGGCGTTTGGCTACCTTAAGAGAGTCATAGTTACTCCTGCCAGTGTCTCTCCGTTAAACCACAGTCACATCTACCATTTTCCTCTGCCCCATTCACCAGACGCGATACGCCATTATTTGTCGACATCATGACTTTCAAAGTACTCCTGCTAGGGGCTCCTCCAGTTTACCAATGTATTTCGCCTGTTGACGAGGCATTTGGCTACCTTAAGAGACTCATAGTTACTCCTGTCAGTTGCTCCCCGTTTTACCACAGTCACATTTTCAATCTTATTCTGGCCAGTTCACCTGAAGCGATACGCCATTATCAGTCAACCTAAACAATATCACAGTACTCCTGCCGGGAGCTCTCGAGTTTGCCGATGTATTTCGCCTGTTGACGAGGCATTTGGATACCTTAAGAGAGTCATAGTTACCCCTTGCTGTTGCTCCCCATTTTACAACAGGCACATCTACAAGCTTACTCTGGCCAATTCCTCTGAAGCGATAGGCTAATATCTGTTGACATAAAGACTTTCACAGTACTCCTGCCGTGATCTTTTCGACTTTGCCGATGTATTTCACTTATTGACGAGGCGTTTGGCTACCTTAAGAGAGTCATAGTTACTCCTGCCCGTGTCTCTCCGTTAAACCACAGTCACATCTACCATTTTCCTCTGCCCCTTTCACCAGACGCGATACGCCATTATTTGTCGAAATTATGACTTTCACAGTACTCCTGCTAGGTGCTCCTCCAGTTTACCAATGTATTTCGCCTGTTGACGAACCATTTGGCTACCTTAAGAGAGTCATAGTTACTCCTGTCAGTTGCTCCCCGTTTTACCACAGTCACATTTTCAATCTTATTCTGGCCAGTTCACCTGAAGCGATACGCCATTATCGGTCAACCTAAAGAATTTCACAGTACTCCTGCCGGGAGCTCTCGAGTTTGCCGATGTATTTCGCCTGTTGACGAGGCATTTGGTTACCTTAAGAGAGTCATAGTTACCCCTTGCTGTTGCTCCCCATTTTACAACAGGCACATCTACAAGCTTACTCTGGCCAATTCTCCTGAAGCGATACGCTAATATCTATTGACATAAAGACTTTCACAGTACTCCTGCCGGGAGCTTTTCGACTTTGCCGATGTATTTCGCCTGTTGACGAGGCGTTTGGCTACCTTAAGAGAGTCATAGTTACTCCTGCCATTGTCTCTCCGTTAAACCACAGTCACATCTACCATTTTCCTCTGCCCCATTCACCAGACGCGATACGCCATTATTTGTCGACATCATGACTTTCAAAGTACTCCTGCTAGGGGCTCCTCCAGTTTACCAATGTATTTCGCCTGTTGACGAGGCATTTGGCTACCTTAAGAGACTCATAGTTACTCCTGTCAGTTGCTCCCCGTTTTACCACAGTCACATTTTCAATCTTATTCTGGCCAGTTCACCTGAAGCGATACGCCATTATCAGTCAACCTAAAGAATATCACAGTACTCCTGCCGGGAGCTCTCGAGTTTGCCGATGTATTTCGCCTGTTGACGAGGCATTTGGATACCTTAAGAGAGTCATAGTTACCCTTTGCTGTTGCTCCCCATTTTACAACAGGCACATCTACAAACTTACTCTGGCCAATTCCTCTGAAGCGATAGGCTAATATCTGTTAACATAAAGACTTTCACAGTACTCCTGCCGTGATCTTTTCGACTTTGCCGATGTATTTCGCCTATTGACGAGGCGTTTGGCTACCTTAAGAGAGTCATAGTTACTCCTGCCCGTGTCTCTCCGTTAAACCACAGTCACATCTACCATTTTCCTCTGCCCCTTTCACCAGACGCGATACGCCATTATTTGTAGACATCATGACTTTCAAAGTACTTCTGCTAGGGGCTCCTCCAGTTTACCAATGTATTTCGCCTGTTGACGAGGCATTTGGCTACCTTAAGAGAGTCATACTTACTCCTGTCAGTTGCTCCCCGTTTTACCACAGTCACATTTTCAATCTTATTCTGGCCAGTTCACCTGAAGCGATACGCCACTTGACGAGGCATTTGGCTACCTTAAGAGAGTCATAGTTACTCCTGTCAGTTGCTCCCCGTTAAACCAAAGTCACATCTACGATTTTCCTCTGCCGCTTTCACCAGACGCGATACGCCATTATTTGTCGAAATTATGACTTTCACAGTACTCCTGCTAGGGGTTGCTCCAGTTTACCAATGTATTTCGCCTGTTGACGAACCATTTGGCTACCTTAAGAGAGTCATAGTTACTCCTGTCAGTTGCTCCCCGTTTTACCACAGTCACATTTTCAATCTTATTCTGGCCAGTTCACCTGAAGCGATACGCCATTATCGGTCCACCTAAAGAATTTCACAGTACTCCTGCCGGGAGCTCTCGAGTTTGCCGATGTATTTCGCCTGTTGACGAGGCATTTGGTTACCTTTAGAGAGTCATAGTTACCCCTTGCTGTTGCACCCCATTTTACAACAGGCACATCTACAAGCTTACTCTGGCCAATTCTCCTGAAGCGATACGATAGTATCTATTGACATAAAGACTTTCACAGTACTCCTGCCGGGAGCTTTTCGACTTTGCCGATGTATTTCGCCTGTTGACGAGGCGTTTGGCTACCTTAAGAGAGTCATAGTTACTCCTGCCAGTGTCTCTCCGTTAATCCACAGTCACATCTACGATTTTCCTCTGCCCCTTTCACCAGACGCGATACGCCATTATTTGTCGAAATTATGACTTTCACAGTACTCCTGCTAGGGGCTCCTCCAGTTTACCAATGTATTTCGCCTGTTGACGAACCATTTGGCTACCTTAAGAGAGTCATAGTTACTCCTGTCAGTTGCTCCCCGTTTTACCACAGTCACATTTTCAATCTTATTCTGGCCAGTTCACCTGAAGCGATACGCCATTATCGGTCAACCTAAAGAATTTCACAGTACTCCTGCCGGGAGCTCTCGAGTTTGCCGATGTATTTCGCCTGTTGACGAGGCATTTGGTTACCTTAAGAGAGTCATAGTTACCCCTTGCTGTTGCTCCCCATTTTACAACAGGCACATCTACAAGCTTACTCTGGCCAATTCTCCTGAAGCGATACGCTAATATCTATTGACATAAAGACTTTCACAGTACTCCTGCCGGGAGCTTTTCGACTTTGCCGATGTATTTCGCCTGTTGACGAGGCGTTTGGCTACCTTAAGAGAGTCATAGTTACTCCTGCCAGTGTCTCTCCGTTAAACCACAGTCACATCTACCATTTTCCTCTGCCCCATTCACCAGACGCGATACGCCATTATTTGTCGACATCATGACTTTCAAAGTACTCCTGCTAGGGGCTCCTCCAGTTTACCAATGTATTTCGCCTGTTGACGAGGCATTTGGATACCTTAAGAGACTCATAGTTACTCCTGTCAGTTGCTCCCCGTTTTACCACAGTCACATTTTCAATCTTATTCTGGCCAGTTCACCTGAAGCGATACGCCATTATCAGTCAACCTAAAGAATATCACAGTACTCCTGCCGGGAGCTCTCGAGTTTGCCGATGTATTTCGCCTGTTGACGAGGCATTTGGATACCTTAAGAGAGTCATAGTTACCCCTTGCTGTTGCTCCCCATTTTACAACAGGCACATCTACAAACTTACTCTGGCCAATTCCTCTGAAGCGATAGGCTAATATCTGTTAACATAAAGACTTTCACAGTACTCCTGCCGTGATCTTTTCGACTTTGCCGATGTATTTCGCCTATTGACGAGGCGTTTGGCTACCTTAAGAGAGTCATAGTTACTCCTGCCCGTGTCTCTCCGTTAAACCACAGTCACATCTACCATTTTCCTCTGCCCCTTTCACCAGACGCGATACGCCATTATTTGTAGACATCATGACTTTCAAAGTACTTCTGCTAGGGGCTCCTCCAGTTTACCAATGTATTTCGCCTGTTGACGAGGCATTTGGCTACCTTAAGAGAGTCATACTTACTCCTGTCAGTTGCTCCCCGTTTTACCACAGTCACATTTTCAATCTTATTCTGGCCAGTTCACCTGAAGCGATACGCCATTATCGGTCAACCTAAAGAATTTCACAGTACTCCTGCCGGGAGCTCTCGAGTTTGCCGATGTATTTCGCCTGTTGACGAGGCATTTGGTTACCTTAAGAGAGTCATAGTTACCCCTTGCTGTTGCTCCCCATTTTACAACAGGCACATCTACAAGCTTACTCTATCCAATTCTGCTGAAGCGATACGCTAATATCTGTTGACATAAAGACTTTCACAGTTCTTCTGCCGGGAGCTTCTCGACTTTGCCGACGTATTTCGCATATTGACGAGGCACCTGGCTACCTTAAGAGAGTTATAGTTACTTCTGCCAGTGTCTCTCCGTTAAACCACATTCACATTTACAATTTTCCTCTGCCCCTTTCACCAGACACGATACGATATTATTCTTCGTCATTATGACTTTCACAGTACTCCTGCTAGGGGCTCCTCCTGTTTACCAATGTATTTCGCCTGTTGACGAGGCATTTGGCTACCTTAAGAGAGTCATACTTACTCCTGTCAGTTGCTCCCCGTTTTACCACAGTCACATTTTCAATCTTATTCTGGCCAGTTCACCTGAAGCGATACGCCATTATCAGTCAACCTAAAGAATATCACAGTACTCCTGCCAGGAGCTCTCGAGTTTGCCGATGTATTTCGCCTGTTGACGAGGCATTTGGATACCTTAAGAGAGTCATAGTTACCCCTTGCTGTTGCTCCCCATTTTACAACAGGCACATCTACAAGCTTACTCTGGCCAATTCCTCTGAAGCGATAGGCTAATATCTGTTGATATAAAGACTTTCACAGTACTCCTGCCGTGATCTTTTCGACTTTGCCGATGTATTTCGCCTATTGACGAGGCGTTTGGCTACCTTAAGAGAGTCATAGTTACTCCTGCCCGTGTCTCTCCGTTAAACCACAGTAACATCTACCATTTTCCTCTGCCCCTTTCACCAGACGCGATACGCCATTATTTGTAGACATCATGACTTTCAAAGTACTTCTGCTAGGGGCTCCTCCAGTTTACCAATGTATTTCGCCTGTTGACGAGGCATTTGGCTACCTTAAGAGTGTCATACTTACTCCTGTCAGTTGCTCCCCGTTTTACCACAGTCACATTTTCAATCTTATTCTGGCCAGTTCACCTGAAGCGATACGCCATTATCGGTCAACCTAAAGAATTTCACAGTACTCCTGCCGGGAGCTCTCGAGTTTGCCGATGTATTTCGCCTGTTGACGAGGCATTTGGTTACCTTAAGAGAGTCATAGTTACCCCTTGCTGTTGCTCCCCATTTTACAACAGGCACATCTACAAGCTTACTCTGGCCAATTCTCCTGAAGCGATACGCTAATATCTATTGACATAAAGACTTTCACAGTACTCCTGCCGGGAGCTTTTCGACTTTGCCGATGTATTTCGCCTATTGACGAGGCGTTTGGCTACCTTAAGAGAGTCATAGTTACTCCTGCCAGTGTCTCTCCGTTAAACCACAGTCACATCTACCATTTTCCTCTGCCCCTTTCACCAGACGCGATACGCCATTATTTGTCGACATCATGACTTTCAAAGTACTCCTGCTAGGGGCTCCTCCAGTTTACCAATGTATTTCGCCTGTTGACCAGGCATTTGGCTACCTTAAGAGAGTCATACTTACTCTTGTCAGTTGCTCCCCGTTTTACCACAGTCACATTTTCAATCTTATTCTGGCCAGTTCACCTGAAGCGATACGCCATTATCAGTCAACCTAAAGAATATCACAGTACTCCTGCCGGGAGCTCTCGAGTTTGCCGATGTATTTCGCCTGTTGACGAGGCATTTGGATACCTTAAGAGAGTCATAGTTACCCCTTGCTGTTGCTCCCCATTTTACAACAGGCACATCTACAAGCTTACTCTGGCCAATTCTCCTGAAGCGATACGCTAATATCTATTGACATAAAGACTTTCACAGTACTCCTGCCGGGAGCTTTTCGACTTTGCCGATGTATTTCGCCTGTTGACGAGGCGTTTGGCTACCTTAAGAGAGTCATAGTTACTCCTGCCAGTGTCTCTCCGTTAAACCACAGTCACATCTACCATTTTCCTCTGCCCCATTCACCAGACGCGATACGCCATTATTTGTCGACATCATGACTTTCAAAGTACTCCTGCTAGGGGCTCCTCCAGTTTACCAATGTATTTCGCCTGTTGACGAGGCATTTGGATACCTTAAGAGACTCATAGTTACTCCTGTCAGTTGCTCCCCGTTTTACCACAGTCACATTTTCAATCTTATTCTGGCCAGTTCACCTGAAGCGATACGCCATTATCAGTCAACCTAAAGAATATCACAGTACTCCTGCCGGGAGCTCTCGAGTTTGCCGATGTATTTCGCCTGTTGACGAGGCATTTGGATACCTTAAGAGAGTCATAGTTACCCCTTGCTGTTGCTCCCCATTTTACAACAGGCACATCTACAAACTTACTCTGGCCAATTCCTCTGAAGCGATAGGCTAATATCTGTTAACATAAAGACTTTCACAGTACTCCTGCCGTGATCTTTTCGACTTTGCCGATGTATTTCGCCTATTGACGAGGCGTTTGGCTACCTTAAGAGAGTCATAGTTACTCCTGCCCGTGTCTCTCCGTTAAACCACAGTCACATCTACCATTTTCCTCTGCCCCTTTCACCAGACGCGATACGCCATTATTTGTAGACATCATGACTTTCAAAGTACTTCTGCTAGGGGCTCCTCCAGTTTACCAATGTATTTCGCCTGTTGACGAGGCATTTGGCTACCTTAAGAGAGTCATACTTACTCCTGTCAGTTGCTCCCCGTTTTACCACAGTCACATTTTCAATCTTATTCTGGCCAGTTCACCTGAAGCGATACGCCATTATCGGTCAACCTAAAGAATTTCACAGTACTCCTGCCGGGAGCTCTCGAGTTTGCCGATGTATTTCGCCTGTTGACGAGGCATTTGGTTACCTTAAGAGAGTCATAGTTACCCCTTGCTGTTGCTCCCCATTTTACAACAGGCACATCTACAAGCTTACTCTGGCCAATTCTCCTGAAGCGATACGCTAATATCTATTGACATAAAGACTTTCACAGTACTCCTGCCGGGAGCTCTCGAGTTTGCCGATGTATTTCGCCTGTTGACGAGGCATTTGGATACCTTAAGAGAGTCATAGTTACCCCTTGCTGTTGCTCCCCATTTTACAACAGGCACATCTACAAGCTTACTCTGGCCAATTCCTCTGAAGCGATAGGCTAATATCTGTTAACATAAAGACTTTCACAGTACTCCTGCCGTGATCTTTTCGACTTTGCCGATGTATTTCGCCTATTGACGAGGCGTTTGGCTACCTTAAGAGAGTCATAGTTACTCCTGCCCGTGTCTCTCCGTTAAACCACAGTAACATCTACCATTTTCCTCTGCCCCTTTCACCAGACGCGATACGCCATTATTTGTAGACATCATGACTTTCAAAGTACTTCTGCTAGGGGCTCCTCCAGTTTACCAATGTATTTCGCCTGTTGACGAGGCATTTGGCTACCTTAAGAGAGTCATACTTACTCCTGTCAGTTGCTCCCCGTTTTACCACAGTCACATTTTCAATCTTATTCTGGCCAGTTCACCTGAAGCGATACGCCATTATCGGTCAACCTAAAGAATTTCACAGTACTCCTGCCGGGAGCTCTCGAGTTTGCCGATGTATTTCGCCTGTTGACGAGGCATTTGGTTACCTTAAGAGAGTCATAGTTACCCCTTGCTGTTGCTCCCCATTTTACAACAGGCACATCTACAAGCTTACTCTGGCCAATTCTCCTGAAGCGATACGCTAATATCTATTGACATAAAGACTTTCACAGTACTCCTGCCGGGAGCTTTTCGACTTTGCCGATGTATTTCGCCTATTGACGAGGCGTTTGGCTACCTTAAGAGAGTCATAGTTACTCCTGCCAGTGTCTCTCCGTTAAACCACAGCCACATCTACCATTTTCCTCTGCCCCTTTCACCAGACGCGATACGCCATTATTTGTCGACATCATGACTTTCAAAGTACTCCTGCTAGGGGCTCCTCCAGTTTACCAATGTATTTCGCCTGTTGACCAGGCATTTGGCTACCTTAAGAGAGTCATACTTACTCTTGTCAGTTGCTCCCCGTTTTACCACAGTCACATTTTCAATCTTATTCTGGCCAGTTCACCCGAAGCGATACGCCATTATCAGTCAACCTAAAGAATATCACAGTACTCCTGCCGGGAGCTCTCGAGTTTGCCGATGTATTTCGCCTGTTGACGAGGCATTTGGATACCTTAAGAGAGTCATAGTTACCCCTTGCTGTTGCTCCCCATTTTACAACAGGCACCTCTACAAGCTTACTCTGGCCAATTCCTCTGAAGCGATAGGCTAATATCTGTTGACATAAAGACTTTCACAGTACTCCTGCCGTGATCTTTTCGACTTTGCCGATGTATTTCGCCTATTGACGAGGCGTTTGGCTACCTTAAGAGAGTCATAGTTACTCCTGCCCTTGTCTCTCCGTTAAACCACAGTCACATCTACCATTTTCCTCTGCCCCTTTCACCAGACGCGATACGCCATTATTTGTCGAAATTATGACTTTCACAGTACTCCTGCTAGGGGCTCCTCCAGTTTACCAATGTATTTCGCCTGTTGACGAACCATTTGGCTACCTTAAGAGAGTCATAGTTACTCCTGTCAGTTGCTCCCCGTTTTACCACAGTCACATTTTCAATCTTATTCTGGCCAGTTCACCTGAAGCGATACGCCATTATCGGTCAACCTAAAGAATTTCACAGTACTCCTGCCGGGAGCTCTCGAGTTTGCCGATGTATTTCGCCTGTTGACGAGGCATTTGGTTACCTTAAGAGAGTCATAGTTACCCCTTGCTGTTGCTCCCCATTTTACAACAGGCACATCTACAAGCTTACTCTGGCCAATTCTCCTGAAGCGATACGCTAATATCTATTGACATAAAGACTTTCACAGTACTCCTGCCGGGAGCTTTTCGACTTTGCCGATGTATTTCGCCTGTTGACGAGGCGTTTGGCTACCTTAAGAGAGTCATAGTTACTCCTGCCCGTGTCTCTCCGTTAAACCACAGTCACATCTACCATTTTCCTCTGCCCCTTTCACCAGACGCGATACGCCATTATTTGTCGAAATTATGACTTTCACAGTACTCCTGCTAGGGGCTCCTCCAGTTTACCAATGTATTTCGCCTGTTGACGAACCATTTGGCTACCTTAAGAGAGTCATAGTTACTCCTGTCAGTTGCTCCCCGTTTTACCACAGTCACATTTTCAATCTTATTCTGGCCAGTTCACCTGAAGCGATACGCCATTATCGGTCAACCTAAAGAATTTCACAGTACTCCTGCCGGGAGCTCTCGAGTTTGCCGATGTATTTCGCCTGTTGACGAGGCATTTGGTTACCTTAAGAGAGTCATAGTTACCCCTTGCTGTTGCTCCCCATTTTACAACAGGCACATCTACAAGCTTACTCTGGCCAATTCTCCTGAAGCGATACGCTAATATCTATTGACATAAAGACTTTCACAGTACTCCTGCCGGGAGCTTTTCGACTTTGCCGATGTATTTCGCCTGTTGACGAGGCGTTTGGCTACCTTAAGAGAGTCATAGTTACTCCTGCCAGTGTCTCTCCGTTAAACCACAGTCACATCTACCATTTTCCTCTGCCCCATTCACCAGACGCGATACGCCATTATTTGTCGACATCATGACTTTCAAAGTACTATTGCTAGGGGCTCCTCCAGTTTACCAATGTATTTCGCCTGTTGACGAGGCATTTGGCTACCTTAAGAGACTCATAGTTACTCCTGTCAGTTGCTCCCCGTTTTACCACAGTCACATTTTCAATCTTATTCTGGCCAGTTCACCTGAAGCGATACGCCATTATCAGTCAACCTAAAGAATATCACAGTACTCCTGCCGGGAGCTCTCGAGTTTGCCGATGTATTTCGCCTGTTGACGAGGCATTTGGATACCTTAAGAGAGTCATAGTTACCCCTTGCTGTTGCTCCCCATTTTACAACAGGCACATCTACAAACTTACTCTGGCCAATTCCTCTGAAGCGATAGGCTAATATCTGTTAACATAAAGACTTTCACAGTACTCCTGCCGTGATCTTTTCGACTTTGCCGATGTATTTCGCCTATTGACGAGGCGTTTGGCTACCTTAAGAGAGTCATAGTTACTCCTGCCCGTGTCTCTCCGTTAAACCACAGTCACATCTACCATTTTCCTCTGCCCCTTTCACCAGACGCGATACGCCATTATTTGTAGACATCATGACTTTCAAAGTACTTCTGCTAGGTGTCCCTCCAGTTTACCAATGTATTTCGCCTGTTGACGAGGCATTTGGCTACCTTAAGAGAGTCATACTTACTCCTGTCAGTTGCTCCCCGTTTTACCACAGTCACATTTTCAATCTTATTCTGGCCAGTTCACCTGAAGCGATACGCCATTATCGGTCAACCTAAAGAATTTCACAGTACTCCTGCCGGGAGCTCTCGAGTTTGCCGATGTATTTCGCCTGTTGACGAGGCATTTGGTTACCTTAAGAGAGTCATAGTTACCCCTTGCTGTTGCTCCCCATTTTACAACAGGCACATCTACAAGCTTACTCTGGCCAATTCTCCTGAAGCGATACGCTAATATCTATTGACATAAAGACTTTCACAGTACTCCTGCCGGGAGCTTTTCGACTTTGCCGATGTATTTCGCCTATTGACGAGGCGTTTGGCTACCTTAAGAGAGTCATAGTTACTCCTGCCAGTGTCTCTCCGTTAAACCACAGTCACATCTACCATTTTCCTCTGCCCCTTTCACCAGACGCGATACGCCATTATTTGTCGACATCATGACTTTCAAAGTACTCCTGCTAGGGGCTCCTCCAGTTTACCAATGTATTTCGCCTGTTGACCAGGCATTTGGCTACCTTAAGAGAGTCATACTTACTCTTGTCAGTTGCTCCCCGTTTTACCACAGTCACATTTTCAATCTTATTCTGGCCAGTTCACCCGAAGCGATACGCCATTATCAGTCAACCTAAAGAATATCACAGTACTCCTGCCGGGAGCTCTCGAGTTTGCCGATGTATTTCGCCTGTTGACGAGGCATTTGGATACCTTAAGAGAGTCATAGTTACCCCTTGCTGTTGCTCCCCATTTTACAACAGGCACATCTACAAGCTTACTCTCGCCAATTCCTCTGATGCGATAGGCTAATATCTGTTGACGTAAGGACTTTCACAGTACTCCTGCCGTGATCTTTTCGACTTTGCCGATGTATTTCGCCTATTGACGAGGCGTTTGGCTACCTTAAGAGAGTCATAGTTACTCCTGCCCGTGTCTCTCCGTTAAACCACAGTCACATCTACCATTTTCCTCTGCCCCTATCACCAGACGCGATACGCCATTATTTGTAGACATCATGACTTTCAAAGTACTTCTGGTAGGGGCTCCTCCAGTTTACCAATGTATTTCGCCTGTTGACGAACCATTTGGCTACCTTAAGAGAGTCATAGTTACTCCTGTCAGTTGCTCCCCGTTTTACCACAGTCACATTTTCAATCTTATTCTGGCCAGTTCACCTGAAGCGATACGCCATTATCGGTCAACCTAAAGAATTTCACAGTACTCCTGCCGGGAGCTCTCGAGTTTGCCGATGTATTTCGCCTGTTGACGAGGCATTTGGTTACCTTAAGAGAGTCATAGTTACCCCTTGCTGTTGCTCCCCATTTTACAACAGGCACATCTACAAGCTTACTCTGGCCAATTCTCCTGAAGCGATACGCTAATATCTATTGACAAAAAGACTTTCACAGTACTCCTGCCGGGAGCTTATCGACTTTGCTGATGTATTTCGCCTATTGACGAGGCGTTTGGCTACCTTAAGAGAGTCACAGTTACTCCTGCCAGTGTCTCTCCGTTAAACCACAGTCACATCTACCATTTTCCTCTGCCCCATTCACCAGACGCGATACGCCATTATTTGTCGACATCATGACTTTCAATGTACTCCTGCTAGGGGCTCCTCCAGTTTACCAATGTATTTCGCCTGTTGACGAGGCATTTGGCTACCTTAAGAGAGTCATAGTTACTCCTGTCAGTTGCTCCCCGTTTTACCACAGTCACATTTTCAATCTTATTCTGGCCAGTTCACCTGAAGCGATACGCCATTATCGGTCAACCTAAAGAATTTCACAGTACTCCTGCCGGGAGCTCTCGAGTTTGCCGATGTATTTCTCCTGTTGACGAGGCATTTGGTTACCTTAAGAGAGTCATAGTTACCCCTTGCTGTTGCTCCCCATTTTACAACAGGCACATCTACAAGCTTACTCTGGCCAATTCTCCTGAAGCGATACGCTAATATCTATTGACATAAAGACTTTCACAGTACTCCTGCCGGGAGCTTTTCGACTTTGCCGATGTATTTCGCCTATTGACGAGGCGTTTGGCTACCTTAAGAGAGTCATAGTTACTCCTGCCAGTGTCTCTCCGTTAGACCACAGTCACATCTACCATTTTCCTCTGCCCCTTTCACCAGACGCGATACGCCATTATTTGTCGACATCATGACTTTCAAAGTACTCCTGCTAGGGGCTCCTCCAGTTTACCAATGTATTTCGCCTGTTGACCAGGCATTTGGCTACCTTAAGAGAGTCATACTTACTCTTGTCAGTTGCTCCCCGTTTTACCACAGTCACATTTTCAATCTTATTCTGGCCAGTTCACCCGAAGCGATACGCCATTATCAGTCAACCTAAAGAATATCACAGTACTCCTGCCGGGAGCTCTCGAGTTTGCCGATGTATTTCGCCTGTTGACGAGGCATTTGGATACCTTAAGAGAGTCATAGTTACCCCTTGCTGTTGCTCCCCATATTACAACAGGCACATCTACAAGCTTACTCTGGCCAATTCCTCTGAAGCGATAGGCTAATATCTGTTGACATAAAGACTTTCACAGTACTCCTGCCGTGATCTTTTCGACTTTGCCGATGTATTTCGCCTATTGACGAGGCGTTTGGCTACCTTAAGAGAGTCATAGTTACACCTGCCCGTGTCTCTCCGTTAAACCACAGTCACATCTACCATTTTCCTCTGCCCCTATCACCAGACGCGATACGCCATTATTTGTAGACATCATGACTTTCAAAGTACTTCTGCTAGGGGCTCCTCCAGTTTACCAATGTATTTCGCCTGTTGACGAGGCATTTGGCTACCTTAAGAGAGTCATACTTACTCCTGTCAGTTGCTCCCCGTTTTACCACAGTCACATTTTCAATCTTATTCTGGCCAGTTCACCCGAAGCGATACGCCACTTGACGAGGCATTTGGCTACCTTAAGAGTGTCATAGTTACTCCTGTCAGTTGCTCCCCGTTAAACCACAGTGACATCTACGATTTTCCTCTGCCGCTTTCACCAGACGCGATACGCCATTATTTGTCGAAATTATGACTTTCACAGTACTCCTGCTAGGGGTTGCTCCAGTTTACCAATGTATTTCGCCTGTTGACGAACCATTTGGCTACCTTAAGAGAGTCATAGTTACTCCTGTCAGTTGCTCCCCGTTTTACCACAGTCACATTTTCAATCTTATTCTGGCCAGTTCACCCGAAGCGATACGCCATTATCAGTCAACCTAAAGAATTTCACAGTACTCCTGCCGGGAGCTTCTCGAGTTTGCCGATGTATTTCGCCTGTTGACGAGGCATTTGGATACCTTAAGAGAGTCATAGTTACACCTTGCTGTTGCTCACCATTTTACAACAGGCACATCTACAAGCTTACTCTATCCAATTCTGCTGAAGCGATACGCTAATATCTGTTGACATAAAGACTTTCACAGTTCTCCTGCCGGGGGCTTCTCGACTTTGCCGACGTATTTCGCATATTGACGAGGCACCTGGCTACCTTAAGAGAGTTATATTTACTCCTGCCAGTGTCTCTCCGTTAAACCACATTCACATTTACAATTTTCCTCTGCCCCTTTCACCAGACACGAAACGATATTATTCTTCGACATTATGACTTTCACAGTACTCCTGCTAGGGGCTCCTCCAGTTTACCAATGTATTTCGCCTGTTGACGAGGCATTTGGCTACCTTAAGAGAGTCATAGTTACTCCTGTCAGTTGCTCCCCGTTTTACCACAGTCACATTTTCAATCTTATTCTGGCCAGTTCACCTGAAGCGATACGCCATTATCGGTCAACCTAAAGAATTTCACAGTACTCCTGCCGGGAGCTTCTCGAGTTTGCCGATGTATTTCGCCTGTTGACGAGGCATTTGGATACCTTAAGAGAGTCATAGTTACACCTTGCTGTTGCTCACCATTTTACAACAGGCACATCTACAAGCTTCCTCTATCCAATTCTGCTGAAGCGATACGCTGATATCTGTTGATATAAAGACTTTCACAGTTCTCCTGCCGGGAGCTTCTCGACTTTGCCGACGTATTTCGCATATTGACGAGGCACCTGGCTACCTTAAGAGAGTTATAGTTACTCCTGCCAGTGTCTCTCCGTTAAACCACATTCACATTTACAATTTTCCTCTGCCCCTTTCACCAGACACGATACGATATTATTCTTCGACATTATGACTTTCACAGTACTCCTGCTAGGGGTTCCACCAGTTAACCAATGTATTTCGCCTGTTGACGAAGCATTTGGCTACCTTAAGAGAGTCATAGTTACTCCTGTCAGTTGCTCCCCGTTTTACCACAGTCACATTTTCAATCTTATTCTGGCCAGTTCACCTGAAGCGATACGCCATTATCGGTCAACCTAAAGAATTGCACAGTACTCCTGCCGGGAGCTCTCGAGTTTGCCGATGTATTTCGCCTGTTGACGAGGCATTTGGTTACCTTAAGAGAGTCATAGTTACCCCTTGCTGTTGCTCCCCATTTTACAACAGGCACATCTACAAGCTTACTCTGGCCAATTCTCCTGAAGCGATACGCTAATATCTATTGACATAAAGACTTTCACAGTACTCCTGCCGGGAGCTTTTCGACTTTGCCGATGTATTTCGCCTATTGACGAGGCGTTTGGCTACCTTAAGAGAGTCATAGTTACTCCTGCCAGTGTCTCTCCGTTAAACCACAGTCACATCTACCATTTTCCTCTGCCCCTTTCACCAGACGCGATACGCCATTATTTGTCGACATCATGACTTTCAAAGTACTCCTGCTAGGGGCTCCTCCAGTTTACCAATGTATTTCGCCTGTTGACCAGGCGTTTGGCTACCTTAAGAGAGTCATACTTACTCTTGTCAGTTGCTCCCCGTTTTACCACAGTCACATTTTCAATCTTATTCTGGCCAGTTCACCCGAAGCGATACGCCATTATCAGTCAACCTAAAGAATTTCACAGTACTCCTGCCGGGAGCTTCTCGAGTTTGCCGATGTATTTCGCCTGTTGACGAGGCATTTGGATACCTTAAGAGAGTCATAGTTACACCTTGCTGTTGCTCACCATTTTACAACAGGCACATCTACAAGCTTACTCTATCCAATTCTGCTGAAGCGATACGCTAATATCTGTTGACATAAAGACTTTCACAGTTCTCCTGCCGGGGGCTTCTCGACTTTGCCGACGTATTTCGCATATTGACGAGGCAAATGGCTACCTTAAGAGAGTTATAGTTACTCCTGCCAGTGTCTCTCCGTTAAACCACATTCACATTTACATTTTTCATCTGCCCCTTTCACCAGACACGAAACGATATTATTCTTCGACATTATGACTTTCACAGTACTCCTGCTAGGGGCTCCTCCAGTTTACCAATGTATTTCGCCTGTGGACGAGGCATTTGGCTACCTTAAGAGAGTCATACTTACTCCTGTCAGTTGCTCCCCGTTTTACCACAGTCACATTTTCAATCTTATTCTGGCCAGTTCACCTGAAGCGATACGCCATTATCGGTCAACCTAAAGAATTTCACAGTACTCCTGCCGGGAGCTTCTCGAGTTTGCCGATGTATTTCGCCTGTTGACGAGGCATTTGGATACCTTAAGAGAGTCATAGTTACACCTTGCTGTTGCTCACCATTTTACAACAGGCACATCTACAAGCTTCCTCTATCCAATTCTGCTGAAGCGATACGCTAATATCTGTTGATATAAAGACTTTCACAGTTCTCCTGCCGGGAGCTTCTCGACTTTGCCGACGTATTTCGCATATTGACGAGGCACCTGGCTACCTTAAGAGAGTTATAGTTACTCCTGCCAGTGTCTCTCCGTTAAACCACATTCACATTTACAATTTTCCTCTGCCCCTTTCTCCAGACACGATACGATATTATTCTTCGACATTATGACTTTCACAGTACTCCTGCTAGGGGTTCCTCCAGTTTACCAATGTATTTCGCCTGTTGACGAAGCTTTTGGCTACCTTAAGAGAGTCATAGTTACTCCTGTCAGTTGCTCCCCGTTTTACCACAGTCACATTTTCAATCTTATTCTGGCCAGTTCACCTGAAGCGATACGCCATTATCGGTCAACCTAAAGAATTGCACAGTACTCCTGCCGGGAGCTCTCGAGTTTGCCGATGTATTTCGCCTGTTGACGAGGCATTTGGTTACCTTAAGAGAGTCATAGTTACCCCTTGCTATTGCTCCCCATTTTACAACAGGCACATCTACAAGCTTACTCTGGCCAATTCTCCTGAAGCGATACGCTAATATCTATTGACATAAAGACTTTCACAGTACTCCTGCCGGGAGCTTTTCGACTTTGCCGATGTATTTCGCCTATTGACGAGGCGTTTGGCTACCTTAAGAGAGTCATAGTTACTCCTGCCAGTGTCTCTCCGTTAAACCACAGTCACATCTACCATTTTCCTCTGCCCCTTTCACCAGACGCGATACGCCATTATTTGTCGACATCATGACTTTCAAAGTACTCCTGCTAGGGGCTCCTCCAGTTTACCAATGTATTTCGCCTGTTGACCAGGCGTTTGGCTACCTTAAGAGAGTCATACTTACTCTTGTCAGTTGCTCCCCGTTTTACCACAGTCACATTTTCAATCTTATTCTGGCCAGTTCACCCGAAGCGATACGCCATTATCAGTCAACCTAAAGAATTTCACAGTACTCCTGCCGGGAGCTTCTCGAGTTTGCCGATGTATTTCGCCTGTTGACGAGGCATTTGGATACCTTAAGAGAGTCATAGTTACACCTTGCTGTTGCTCACCATTTTACAACAGGCACATCTACAAGCTTACTCTATCCAATTCTGCTGAAGCGATACGCTAATATCTGTTGACATAAAGACTTTCACAGTTCTCCTGCCGGGGGCTTCTCGACTTTGCCGACGTATTTCGCATATTGACGAGGCACCTGGCTACCTTAAGAGAGTTATAGTTACTCCTGCCAGTGTCTCTCCGTTAAACCACATTCACATTTACAATTTTCCTCTGCCCCTTTCACCAGACACGAAACGATATTATTCTTCGACATTATGACTTTCACAGTACTCCTGCTAGGGGCTCCTCCAGTTTACCAATGTATTTCGCCTGTTGACGAGGCATTTGGCTACCTTAAGAGAGTCATACTTACTCCTGTCAGTTGCTCCCCGTTTTACCACAGTCACATTTTCAATCTTATTCTGGCCAGTTCACCTGAAGCGATACGCCATTATCGGTCAACCTAAAGAATTTCACAGTACTCCTGCCGGGATCTCTCGAGTTTGCCGATGTATTTCGCCTGTTGACGAGG